>NC_133463.1:41076863-43476863 GCF_048565385.1 Saimiri boliviensis
TGTTCTTGCAGTCAATCTGGAGCTAAAATTCACTGTGAGCCTCTGCATGCTGCTCTGTCTGTCCGAGTGGGAACTACAGTCTAGTCCTGTCCCCCATCCTCCATAGTGATCAAATTTATTACTTTTAATCCATAGTCACATGCCAGAATAAATGCATGGTCTGTGGTTTATTATATCAGTTGACATGTGAGTATGTAACATTGAATTTGTCCCCTGCACACCCTCTGACATTAATTTTAATTCTATGTTCAATAAAAATGTGTGAATTATATTAATCAATCACTGTTAAATATTGCATACTTCAGTCCACTGCTTGTCAATGTCTTACAGTATTTGTTAATATGCACTGCTGAAAGCTGTTTTCACTCTCATAGGCTTGGACACTAACAAGCTAGATGTATTAGTTTAGGCAATTACTTAAACTCCCAAGCTTCAAGTTATTGTTTGTGAAATGGGGAGATTAAAAAGATTTAAATAGATTTAAAAGATTTAAATAATTTATATCAAACATTTAGCAAGGTTTTTTGGCACATAAGAACTGCTCATAAATGTTTGCTATTACAATTCTGGAAGGTATATTTTTGTATCATATTCTAAAGAGTCAATCAGAAAGCTTTAAAACTGTTCATAGAATAAACCTCCATTTTTAGAGGCAGTGCTTTGAGTTACATTATAAAAACAAAAAGATGTTTCATTATAAAAACCAACAGAAGTTATTATAATGGGGAAAAAATATGAAATGAGCTATCAAGCAATATGAGTACAGATGTTTCAGATTTTAATGAATACTAGTAATTGTCATTTAAATATTTTAAATAGAAATATTCATACATTTTTAATATACATCTCATCATAATATAAATTGGGGAGCCAAATTTTTCCCTGGATAAATGTGCTGCACTAATTTTGAAATAAAAATTTTTTGGTCACAACATAGACCCAATCTGAATATTGCAATGGAAAAAAAAAAAAACTGTCAAAGTTACAAGAAATTATTTCCTTACCAAGAAAGATTATGGTCTTGTGAAAAGAAGTTGAGTGAAATTTCAGGTCTCTTATCTGCAACTATGTATATGATATAAAAAGAACTTTCCTCTTTTTATGCAGCAGAATTATAACATGATGTCATGGGGAGAAAAACCTGTAACTTCTTGCTTTACTTAACGTAGTCTTCCTCTAATATGCTGAGTGAGGCATGAAGGCTCATCCCAAGGCGTGATTTTGTTTGCTCAGGTTAAATCAACAGATGCAGTGTTTTCCAAAGCCACCTAGGTGATTCTGATACCAGTGAGGCCTGGGAGCCATCATCTACACAGTGCTTGCATCCCCCTTTTTTGTTCCATGCTCACATGCACAAGTTGTCTTTTATATATATATAATTTTAAATTTGTATAAATATATATGTTTTTTATTGTACTTTAGGTTCTGGGGTACATGTGCAGATCATGCAGGATTGTTGCATAGGTACATACATGGCAATGTGGTTTGATGCCTCCATCCCTCCATCACCTATATCTGGCATGACTCCCCATGTTACCCCTCCCCAACCTCCCTACCCCTCACAGTTCCCTCCCTAGTTCCCCCCAAAAGACCCCAGTGTGTGATGCTCCCCTCTCTGTATCCATGTGTTCTCATTGTTCAACACCTGCCTATGAGTGAGAAATTGCAGTGTTTGATTTTCTGTTCTTGTGTTAGTTTGCTGAGAATGATGGTTTCCAGATTCATCCATGTCCCTATGAAGGACACAAATGCTGCATGGTATTCCATGTTGTATATGTGCCATATTTTCCTTGTCCAGTCTATCATTGATGGGCATTTGGGTTGATTCAAGGTCTTTGCTATTGTAAACTGTGCCACAGTGAACATTCATGTGCATGTGTCTTTATGATAGAATGATTTATAATCCTTTGGATATATACCCAGTAATGGTATTGTTCGGTCAAATGCAATTCCTATTTGTAGGTCCTTGAGGAATCGCCACACTGTCTTCCACAATGGTTGCACTAATTTACAGTCCCACCAACAGTGTAAAAGCATTCCTATTTCTCCACATCCTCTCCAGTATCTGTTGTCTCCTGATTTTTTAATGATCGTCATTCTAACTGGTGTGAGATGGTATCTCAGTGTGGTTTTGATTTGCATGTCTCTAATGACCAGTGATGATGAGGATTTTTCATAGTTTGTTGGACTCATATATTTATCTTCTTTTGAAAAGTGTTAGTTCATGTCCTTCACCCACTTTTGAGTGGGTTTCTTTTTGTTTTTGTGGGTTTTTTTTTTTTTTTTTTTGTAAATCTGTTTTAGTTCTTTGTAGATTCTAGATATTTGTCAGATGGGTAGATTGTAAAAAATATTTTTCCCATTCTGTTGGTTGCCAGTTCACTCTAATGATTGTTTCTTTTGCTATACAGAAGGTCTGGAGTTTAATTAGATCCCATTTGTCTATTTTGGCTTTTGTTGCCAATGCTTTTGGTGTTTTAGTCATGAAGTCCTTGCCTATGCATGTACCCTGAATGGTTTTGCCTAGGTTTTCGTCTAGAGTTTTTATGGTGTTAGGTATTAGGTTTAGATTTTTAATCCATCTGGAGTTAATTTTATTGTAAGGTGTCAGGAAGGGGTCCAGTTTCTGTGTTCTGCACATGGCTAGCCAGTTTTCCCAACACCATTTCCTAAACAGGGAATCCTTTCCCCGTTGCTTTTGTCATGTTTGTCAAAAATTAGATGGTTGTAGATGTGTGGCATTGCCTCCAAAGCCTCTATTCTGTTCCATTGATCTATATCTCTGTTTTGGTACCTGTACCATGCTGTTTTAACTACTGTAGCCTTGTAGTATAGTTTGAAGTTAGGTAGCGTGATGCCTCCAGCTTTGTTCTTTTTACTTAGTATTGTCTTGACTATGTGGGCTCTCTTTCGGTTCCATATAAAGTTTAAGGTGTTTTTTCCAATTCTATGAAGAGGGTCACAATAGCTTAATGAGGATAGCATTGAATCTGTAAATTACTTTGTGCAGTATGGCCATTTTCACAATATTGATTCTTCCTAACCATGAGCATGGAATGTTTTTCCGTCTGTTTGCATCCTCTCTTATTTCCTTGAGCAGTGATGTGTAGTTCTCCTGGAAGAGGTCTTTTACATCCTTTGTTAATTGCATTCCTAGGAATTTTATTCTCTTTGTAGCAGTTGTGAATGAGAATTTGTTCTTGATTTTGCTCTTTTATTCTGTTGTTGGTGTATAGGAATGCTTGTCGTTTCTGCAAATTGATTTTGTATCTTGAGACGGCTGAAGTTGCTTATCAGTTTAAGGATATTTTGGCTGAGACAAAGGGGTCTTCTAAATATACAATCATGTCATCTACAAATAGAGACAAGTTAACTTCCTCCTTTCCTAACTGAATACCCTTTATCTCTTTTTCTCGCCTGATTGCTCTGGCTAGAATTCCAAAACTATATTGAATAAAAGTGGTGAGAGGGGGCATTCTTGTCTAGTGCCAGATTTCAAAGGGAGTGTTTTCAGTTTTTCCCCATTAGTATGATATTGGCTGTTGGTTTGTCATAAATAGCTTTTATTATTTTGAGATGCATTCTGTCGATACCTAGTTTATTAAGTTCTTAGCATAAAGGGCTGTTGAATTTTGTCTGAGGCCTTCTCTGCATCTACTGAGATAATTATGTGGTTTTTGTCTTTGGTTCTGTTTATGTGATGGATTATGTTTATAGATTTGTGTATGTTGAATCAGCCTTGCATCCCCAGAATGAAGCCTACTTGGTCGTGATAAATAAGCTTTTTGATTTGCTGTTGCATTCAGTTTGCCAGCATTTTATTGAAGATTTTTGCATATATGTTCGTCATGGATATTGGCCTTAAGTTTTCTTTTTTTGTTGAGTCTCTGCCAAGTTTTGGTGTCAGGATGATGTTGGTCTCATAAAATGATTTGGGAAGGATTCCCTCTTTTTGGATTGTTTGGAATAGTTTCAGAAGGAGTGGTACCAGCTCCTCTTTGTACCTCTGGTAGAATTCGGCTGTGAACCCATCTGGACCTGGGCTTTTTTTTGGTTGGTAGGCTATTAATTGCTGCCTCAACTTCAGCCCATGTTATTGGTCTATTCAGGATTTCAACTTCTTCCTGGTTTAGGCTTGGGACGGTGCAAGTGTTCAGGAATTTATCCGTTTCTTCCAGGTTTACTGGTTTGTGTGCATAGAGTTGTTTGTAGTAATCTCTGATGGTAGTTTGTATTTCTGTGGAATCAATGGTGATATCCCCTTTATCGTTTTTTATTGCATCTATTTGATTCTTCTCTCTTTTCTATAAATCTGGCTAGTGGTCTATTTTATTGATCATTTCAAAAAAAAATCGGCTCCCAGATTTATTGATTTTTTTGAAGGGTTTTTTTTTGTGTCTCTATCTCCTTCAGTTCTGTTCTGATCTTATTTCTTGTCTTCTGCTAGCTTTTAAGTTTGTTTGTTTGTTTTTTTTTTTTATCTTGCTCCTCTACCTCTTTCAATTTTGATACAGTGTCAATTTTAGATCTTTCCTTGCTTCTCATGTGGGCATTTATTGCGATAAATTTCCCTCTAGACACTGCTTTAAATGTGTCCCAGAGATTCTGGTATGTTGTGTGTGCATTCTCGTTGGTCAAAGAACATCTTTATTTCTGCCTTCATTTCATCCTTTATTCAGTCAACATTCAAGAGCCAGTTGTTCAGTGTCCATGAAGTTATGCTGTTCTGAGTTATTTTCTTAATCCTGAGTTCTAACTGGATTGCACTGTGGTCTGAGAGACTGTTAACGATTTCTGTTCTTTTGCATTTGCTGAGGAGCGACTTACTTCCAATTATGTGGTCAGTTTTAGAGTAGGTACAATGTGGTGCTGAGAAGAATGTATATTCTGTGGATTTGGGGTAGAGGGTTCTGTAGATGTACATTAGGTTTGCTTAGTGTAGATCTGTGTTAAAGTCCTGGATATCCTTGTTAATTTTCTGTCTCCTTGATCTATCTAATATTGACAGTGGAGTGTTAAAGTCTCCCACTGTTATTGTGTGGGAGTCTAAGTCTCTTTTTAGGTCATTAAGAACTTGCTTTATGTATCTGGGTGCCCCTGTATTGGGTGCGTATATGTTTAGGATTATCAGCTCTTCTTGATGCGTTGATCCTTTCACCATATGTAATACCCTTTTTTGTCTCTTTTGATCTTTGTTGGTTTAAAGTCTATTTTATCAGAGACTAGGATTGCAACTTCTGCTTTTCTCTCTCTCTCTCTCTCTCTCTCTCTCTCTCTCTCTTTCTCTCTCTCTCTCTCTCTCTCCATTTGCTTGGTAAATCTTCCTCCATCCCTTTATTTTGAGCCTATGTGTGTTCTTGCACATTAGATGGGTTTCCTGAATACAGCACACTGATGGGTTTTGACTTTTTATCCAATTTGCCAGTCTGTGTCTTTTGAATGGGGCATTTAGCCCATTTACATTTAAGGTTAATATTGTTATGTGTGAATTTGATTCTGCCATTTTGATGCTGGTTGTTTTGCCCATTAGTTGACACAGTTTCTTCATTGTATAGATGGTCGTTACCATTTGGTATGTTTTTGGAGTGGGTGGTACCAGTTGTTTCTTTCTATGTTTAGTGCTTCTTTCAGCAGCTCTTGTAAGGCAGGCCTGGTGGTGATGAAATCTCTCAGCAATTGCTTGTTTGTAAAGGATTTTACTTCTCCTTCACTTATGAAGCTTAGTTTGGCTGGATATGAAATTCTAGGTTGAAAGTTCTTTTCATTAAGGATGTTGAATATTGGCTCCCACTCTCTCCTGGCATGTAGGGTTTCTGCCGAGAGATCCACTGTGAGTCTGATGGGCTTCCCTCTGTGGGTGACCTGACATTTCTCTCTGGCTGCCCTTGGCGTTTTTTCCTCATTTCAACCCTGGTGAATCTGACGATTATGTGCCTTGGGATTGCTCTTCTTGAGGAATATCTTTGCGGTGTTCTCTGTATTTCCTGGACTTTGTTGGCTTGCCTTGCTAGGTTGGGGAAGTTCTCCTGGATAATATGCCGAAGAGTGTTTTCCAGCTTGGATTCATTCTCTTCGTCACATTCAGGTACACCTATCAAATGTAGATTAGGTCTTTTCACATAATCCCGTATTTCTTGGATGCTTTGTTCATTTCTTTACACTCTTTTTTCTCTAATCTTGCCTTCTCGTTTTGTTTCATTGAGTTGATCTTCAACCTCTGATATCCTTTCTTCTGCTTGGTTGATTCAGCTATTGAACCTTGTGTATGCTTCATGAAGTTCTCGTGTTGTGTTTTTCAGCTCCATTAAGTCATTTATATTCTTCTCTAAGCTGTTTGCTCTTTTTTTTTTCAGTGTTCTTAGTTTCTTTGCACTGGGTTAGAACATGTTCTTTTACCCCAAACAAGTTTGTTATTACTCACCTTCTGAAGCCTGTTTCTGTCAGTTCATCAGATTCATTCTCCCTCCAGCTTGGCTTCCTTGCTGGTGATGAATTGTGATCCCTTGGAGGAGAGGTATTCTGGTTTTTGGTGTTTTTATCCTTTTTGCGCTGGTTTCTTCCCATCTTCTTGTATTTATGTACCTGTGGTTTTTATAGTTGGTGACTTTCAGATGGGGTCTTTGAGTGGATGTCCTTTTTGTTGATGTTGATGTTATTTCTGTTTTTTAGTTTTCCTTCTAACAGTCAGGCCCTTCTGCTGTAGGATTGCTGGAGGTCCACTCCAGACTCTGCTTGCCTGAAGATCACCTGCAGTGGCTGCAAAATAGTAAGGGTTGCTGCCAGTTTCTTCTTCTTTTATCTTCGTCCCAGAAGGGTGCCCACCAGATGCCAGCCTGAGCTCTCCTTTATGAGGTGTCTCTTTGGATATATGAGGGTCAGGGAGCTGCTTGAGGAGAGAGTCTGTCCCTTATAGGGGCTCAAGTGTTGAGCTGGGAGCTCCGTTGTTACATTCAGAGCTGCTGGGCAGGTATATTTAAGTCTCCTGCATCAGAATTCCTAACCATCTTTTTCCCCAGGTGCTCTCTTCTGGGAAGGTGGAGTTATATTTATAAAAGTTCCTGATGTGTTGCTGCCTATTTTCAGACATGCTCTGCCCATCAAGGAGGTAGTCTGGTCACAGTCTGCCAGCAGAGGCATTGCTGAGCTGCCATGGGCTCTGACCAGCTGCTGTTTGAACCTGCTTGCAGTTTTGTTTACAGAGGTACAGTTGGAACTGCCTCAGTAATGGTGGACTGCCTCAGTAAAGGCGGACTGCCTCGGTAGTGGTGGACTGCTTCAGTAATGGCTGACATCCATCCCCTCACCAACCTGGACTATCCCAGGTCCAGCCACACTTGCTGCAAAACTCTCAATCCAGAGCGTTGCAGATTGCTGGTCTTTGTTGTGGTGGGACCCGCTAAGCCAGATCACCTGGTTCCCTGTTTCAACCCCCTCTTTTTCAGTTGAATGGGCTGTCTGTCTCCCAAGTGTTCCAGGCACCAGTTGAAATGGCCGCTCAGATTTGTGTGAGTTTTTGTGCAGAGACATGCACTGGCTGAAACAGCCATGCTGGAAACTCTTGGCACTTTTCAGCCTGGGAATCTCCTGGTCTGTGGGCAGTAAAAACTCGTTTGGAAATGCGGCGATCACTCACCCTCTGTGTTGTTCTCTCTGGGAACTGTGCTCCGGAGCTGTTCCTATTTGGCCATCTTGGATCTCCCCCACCACAAGTTGTCTTTATAAACAAACACTTATCATCTCTGGAATCACTTCAGAAAATCCTTGAAATATAATGTCTCACAATCCCTTCCTGTTTTAAATGCTTATGGTAGAGGCAGCCACATTGAACTACAACTATCTTGGAGTTCACTCAACAGAGACCAGGACAGATGCAAAGAGCCCAGAACATATGCCATGGAAGCCTCCACACTGCCTATGCCAAAGTACATATAAATTCATTCTGATGTCATCTTAAAACTAAGATTGGGATCATAATAAAATTTTTTTAATGCATTTTAGGTTTGGGGGTACCTGTGAAGAACATGCAAGATTGTTGCATAGGAACACACATGGCAATGTGGTTTTCTGCCTTCCGTCCCCTCGCCTGTATATGTCATTTCTCCCCATGCTATCGCTTCCCACCTCCCCACCCCCCCGTCCCTCCGCTATTTCCCCCCAACGGACCCCAGTGTGTAGTGCTCCCCTCCCTGTGTCCATGTGTTCTCATTGTTCAACACCTGCCTATGAGTGAGAACATGCGGTGTTTGATTTTCTGCTCTTGTGTCAGTTTGCTGAGAATGATGGTTTCCAGGTTCATCCGTGTCCCTACAAAGGACACGAACTCATCGTTTTTTATGGCTGCGTAATATTCCATGGTGTATATGTACCACATTTTCCCTATCCAGTCTATCATCGTTGGGCATTTGGGTTGGTTCCAAGTCTTTGCTATTGTGAACAGTGCTGCAATGAACATTCGCGTGCATGTGTCCTTATAGTAGAATGATTTGTAATCCTTTGGATATATACCCAGTAATGGGATTGCTGGGTCGAATGGGATTTCTATTTTTAGGTCCTTGAGGAATCGCCACACTGTCTTCCACAATGGTTGAACTAATTTACATTCCCACCAACAGTGTAAGAGTGTTCCTATTTCTCCACCTCCTCTCCAGCATCTGTCGTTTCCAGATTTTTTAATAATTGCCATTCTAACTGGTGTGAGATGGTATCTCAATGTGGTTTTGATTTGCATTTCTCTAATGACCAATGATGATGAGCATTTTTTCATATGTTTGTTGGCCTCCTGTATGTCTTCTTTTGTAAAGTATCTGTTCATATCCTTCGCCCACTTTTGAATGGGCTTGTTTGTTTTTTTCTCGTAGATCTGTTTTAGTTCTTTGTAAATTCTGGATATCAGCCCCTTGTCAGATGGGTAGACTGCAAAAATTTTTTCCCATTCTGTTGGTTGCCGATTCACTCTACTGACTGTTTCTTTTGCCGTGCAGAAGCTGTGGAGTTTGATTAGGTCCCATTTGTCTATTTTGGCTTTTGTCGCCATTGCTTTTGGCGTTTTGGTCATGAAGTCCTTGCCTATGCCTATGTCCTGAATGGTTTTGCCTAGATTTTCTTCTAGGGTTTTTATGGTGTTAGGTCTGATGTTTAAGTCTTTAATCCATCTGGAGTTAATTTTGGTGTAAGGTGTCAGGAAGGGGTCCTGTTTCTGCTTTCTGCACATGGCTAGCCAGTTTTCCCAACACCATTTATTAAACAGGGAATCCTTTCCCCATTGCTTGTTTTTGTCAGGTTTGTCAAAGATCAGATGGTTGTGGGTATGTTGTATTTCCTCTGAGGCCTCTGTTCTGTTCCATTGGTCTGTATCTCTGTTTTGGTACCAGTACCATGCTGTTTTGATTACTGTAGCCTTGTAGTATAGTTTGAAGTCCGGTAGTGTGATGCCTCCTGCTTTGTTCTTTTTGCTTAGAATTGACTTGGTTATGCGGGCTCTCTTTTGGTTCCATATGAAGTTTAAGCTGGTTTTTTCCAGTTCTGTGAAGAAGGTCATTGGTAGCTTGATGGGAATAGCGTTGAATTTGTAAATTACTTTGGGCAGTATGGCCATTTTCACGATGTTGATTCTTCCCCTAACCATGAACATGGAATGTTTCTCCATCTGTTTGTGTCCTCTTTTATTTCGTTGAGCAGTGGCTTGTAGTTCTCCTTGAAGAGGTCCTTTATGTTCCTTGTTAGTTGTATTCCTAGGTATTTTATTCTCTTTGTAGCAATTGTGAATGGCAGTTCATTCTTGATTTGGCTCTCTTTAAGTCTGTTACTGGTGTATAGGAATGCTTGTGATTTTTGCACGTTGATTTTGTATCCTGAGACTTTGCTGAAGTTGTTTATCAGTTTCAGGAGATTTTGGGCTGAGACGATGGGGTCTTCTAGATATACAATCATGTCATCTGCAAATAGAGACTATTTGATTTCCTCCTTTCCAATTTGGATACCCTTTATTTCTTTCTCTTGCCTGATTGCTCTGGCTAGAACTTCCAGTACTATATTGAATAGGAGTGGTGAGAGAGGGCATCCTTGTCTAGTGCGAGATTTCAAAGGGAATGCTTCCAGTTTTTGCCCATTCAGTATGATATTGGCTGTGGGTTTGTCGTAAATAGCTTTTATTGTTTTGAGATACGTTCCGTCAATACCTAGTTTATTGAAGGTTTTTAGCATAAAGGGCTGTGGAATTTTGTCAAAGGCCTTCTCTGCATCAATTGAGATAATCATGTGGTTTTTGTCTTTGGTTCTGTTTACGTGGTGAATTACGTTTATGGACTTGCGTATGTTGAACCAGCCTTGCATTCCCGGGATGAATCCTACTTGATCATGGTGGATGAGCTTTTTGATATGCTGTTGCAATCGGTTTGCCAGTATTTTATTGAAGATTTTTGCATCTATGTTCATCATGGATATTGGCCTGAAATTTTCTTTTCTTGTTGAGTCTCTGCCGGGTTTTGGTATCAGGATGATGTTGGTCTCATAAAATGATTTGGGAAGGATTCCCTTTTTTTTTTTTGGATTGTCTAGAATAGTTTCAGAAGCAATGGTAGCAGCTCCTCTTTGTATGTCTGGTAGAATTCAGCTGTGAACCCCTCTGGACCTGGGCTTTTTTTTTTTTTTTTTTTTTGGGTGGTAGGCTTTTTATTGCTGCCTCGACTTCAGACCTTGTTATTGGTCTATTCAGGGTTTCAGCTTCTTCCGGGTTTAGGCTTGGGAGGATGCAGGTGTCCAGGAATTTATCCATTTCTTCCAGGTTTACTAGTTTATGTGCCTAGAGTTGTTTGTAATAATCTCTGATGATGGTTTGGATTTCTGTGGAATCTGTGGTGATATCCCCTTTGTCGTTTTTTATGGCATCAATTTGGTTATTCTCTCTTTTCTTTTTTATTAATCTGGCTAGTGATCTGTCTATTTTGTTGATCTTTTCGAAAAACCAGCTCCTGGATTTATTGATTTTTTTGAAGAGTTTTTTGTCTCTCTATTTCCTTCAGTTCTGCTCTGATCTTAGTTATTTCCTGTCTTCTGCTAGGTTTTGAGTTTTTTTTGATCTTGCTCCTCTAGCTCTTTCAATTTTGATGATAGGGTATCAATTTTAGATCTCTCCTTTCTTCTCATGTGGGCACTCATTGCTATATATTTTCCTCTAGAGACTGCTTTAAATGTGTCCCAGAGATTCTGGTATGTTGTGTCTTCATTCTCATTGGTTTCGAAGAACATCTTTATTTCTGCCTTCATTTCATTGTTTATCCAGTCAACATTCAAGAGCAAGTTGTTCAGTTTCCATGAAGCTGTGCAGTTCTGAGTTAGTTACTGCATTCTGAGTTCTAACTCGATTGCACTGTGGTCTGAGAGACTGTTTGTTGTGATTTCCGTTCTTTTGCATTTGCTGAGGAGTGATTTATTGCCAATTATGTGGTCTATTTTAGAGTAGGTGTGATGTGGTGCTGAGAAGAATGTATATTCTGTGGATTTGGGGTGGATAGTTCTGTAAATGTCTGTTAGGTTTGCTTGTTCCAGGTCTGAGTTCAGGTCCTGGATATCCTTGTTGATTTTCTGTCTGGTTGATCTGTCTAATATTGACAATGAGGTGTTAAAGTCTCCCACTACTATTGTGTGGGAGTCTAAGTCTCTTTGTAAGTCATTAAGAACTTGCCTTATGTATCTGGGTGCTCCTGTATTGGGTGCGTATAAATTTAGGATCGTTAGCTCTTCTTGTTGCAGTGATCCTTTTACCATTACGTAATGTCCTTCTTTGTCTCTTTTGACCTTTGTCGCTTTAAAGTCTATTTTATCAGAGATGAGGATTGCAGCTCCTGCTTTTTTCTGCTCTCCATTTGCTTGGTAGATCTTCCTCCATCCCTTTATTTTGAGCCTTTGTGTATCCTCGCATGTAAGATGGGTTTCCTGGATACAGCACACTGATGGGTTTTGGCTTTTTATCCAATTCGCCAGTCTGTGTCTTTTGATTGGGGCATTTAGTCCATTGACATTTAGGGATAGTATTGTTATGTGTGAATTTGATACTGTCATTTTGATGCTACCTGGCTGTTTTGTTGGTTAGTTGATGCAGATTCTTGATTGTGTTGATGCTCTTTTACCATTTGGTATGTTTTTGGAGTGGCTGGTACTGGTTGTTCCTTTATATGTGTAGAGCCTCTTTCAGGAGTTCTTGTAGAGCCGGTTTGGTGGTGATAAAATCTCTGAGTACTTGCTTGTTCGCAAAGGATTTTATTTTTCCTTCACTTATGAAGCTTAGTTTGGCTGGATAGGAGATTCTGGGTTGGAAGTTCTTTTCTTTAAGGATGTTGACTATTGGCCCCCAATCTCTTCTGGCTTGTAGGGTTTCTGCTGAGAGATCTGCTGTGAGTCTAATGGGCTTCCCTTTGTGGGTAACCCGATCTTTCTCTCTGGCTGCCCTTAGCATTTTCTCTTTCATTTCAACCCTGGTGAATCTGACGATTATGTGCCTTGGGGTTGCTCTTCTTGAGGAATATCTTTGTGGTGTTCTCTGTATTTCCTGGATTTGAATATTGGCCTGCCTTGCTAGGTTGGGGAAGTTTTCCTGGATGATATCCTGGAGAGTATTTTCCAGCTTGGATTCATTCTCTTCATCACATTCAGGTACACCTATCAAACGTAGATTAGGTCTTTTCACATAGTCCCACATTTCTTCAAGATTTTGTTCATTCCTTTTTGCACTTTTTTTCTCTGTTCTTGCCTTCTCTTTTTATTTCATTGAGTTGATCTTCAACCTCTGATATCCTTTCTTCTGCTTGGTCAATTCGACTGTTGAAGCTTGTGCATGCTTCACGAAGTTCTCGTGTTGTGTTTTTCAGCTCCAACAATTCACTTATATTCCTCTCTATGCTGTCCATTCTCATTAGCATTTCGTCCAAACTTTTTTCAAGGTTCCTAGTTTCTTTGCGTTGGGCTAGAACATGTTCTTTTAGCTCACTGTAGTTTCTTGCTACCCACCTTCTGAAGCCTGATTCTGTCATTTCATCACACTCCTTCTCCATCCGGTCTGGTTCCCTTGCTGGTGAGGAGTTATGATCCCTTTTAGGAGGAGAGGTGTTCTGGTTTTGGGAGTTTTCATCCTTTTTGCCCTGGTTTCTTCCCATTTTTGTGGGTTTATCCACCTGCTGTCTTTGTAGTTACTGTCTTTCAGATTGGGTCTCTGAGTGAGTTTCTAGTTCGTGGATGCTGAAGTTACTTTTTTTTTTTTTTTTTTTTTTTTTTTTTTTAAGCTTTCCTTCTAACAGTCTGGCCCCTCTGCTGTAGGACTGCTGACGTCCTCTCTGGGCCCTGCTTGCCTGGGGATCACCTGCAGCAGCTGCAGAACAGTAAGGGTTTCTACCAGTTTCCTCTTCCACTATCTTTGTCCCAGAAGGATGCTGGCCAACTGTCAGTCCATTCTCTCCTTTCTGAGGTGAGTCTTTGGATCTATGGGGGTCAGGGAGCTACTTGAGGAGACAGTCTATCTTTTATTGGGGTTTAAGTCCTGAGCTGTGAGCGCTGTTGTTCGTTCAGAGCTGCTGGGCAGGTACATTTAGGTCTGCTGCAGCTGAACTCATAAACAGCTTTTTGTTCCCAGGTGCTCTGTCCCGGGGAGTTGGGGTTGTCTTCGCAACCGTGGCCCCCCATTCCCCCCCCCCCCGTAGAACTGCCGAGACAGTTCTAAAAACGCCCATATAAACAGGACTGCAGGGAAGAGCACAGGGCAGCTGGGCGGAGCCCACAGCAGCTCAGCAAAGCCTCTGCAGGCCGGCAGTGACTAGGTGGGCTGCAAGCTGGGTGGGGCAGACCTGAAAGAAAAATTTAAAAAAGGCAGTAGTGCAATGGAAACTCGTAAAGCCCCAACTCCCCGGGACAGAGCACCTGGGAACAAAAAGCTGTTTATGAGTTCAGCTGCAGCAGACCTAAGTGTACCTGCCCAGCAGCTCTGAACGAACAACAGCGCTCACAGCTCAGGACTTAAACCCCAATAAAAGATAGACTGTCTCCTCAAGTAGCTCCCTGACCCCCATAGATCCAAAGACTCACCTCAGAAAGGAGAGAATGGACTGACAGTTGGCCAGCATCCTTCTGGGACAAAGATAGTGGAAGAGGAAACTGGTAGAAACCCTTACTGTTCTGCAGCTGCTGCAGGTGATCCCCAGGCAAGCAGGGCCCAGAGAGGACGTCAGCAGTCCTACAGCAGAGGGGCCAGACTGTTAGAAGGAAAGCTTAAAAAAAAAAAAAAAAAAAAAAAAAAAAAAAAGTAACTTCAGCATCCACGAACTAGAAACTCACTCAGAGACCCAATCTGAAAGACAGTAACTACAAAGACAGCAGGTGGATAAACCCACAAAAATGGGAAGAAACCAGGGCAAAAAGGATGAAAACTCCCAAAACCAGAACACCTCTCCTCCTAAAAGGGATCATAACTCCTCACCAGCAAGGGAACCAGACCGGATGGAGAAGGAGTGTGATGAAATGACAGAATCAGGCTTCAGAAGGTGGGTAGCAAGAAACTACAGTGAGCTAAAAGAACATGTTCTAGCCCAACGCAAAGAAACTAGGAACCTTGAAAAAAGTTTGGACGAAATGCTAATGAGAATGGACAGCATAGAGAGGAATATAAGTGAATTGTTGGAGCTGAAAAACACAACACGAGAACTTCGTGAAGCATGCACAAGCTTCAACAGTCGAATTGACCAAGCAGAAGAAAGGATATCAGAGGTTGAAGATCAACTCAATGAAATAAAAAGAGAAGGCAAGAACAGAGAAAAAAAGTGCAAAAAGGAATGAACAAAATCTTGAAGAAATGTGGGACTATGTGAAAAGACCTAATCTACGTTTGATAGGTGTACCTGAATGTGATGAAGAGAATGAATCCAAGCTGGAAAATACTCTCCAGGATATCATCCAGGAAAACTTCCCCAACCTAGCAAGGCAGGCCAATATTCAAATCCAGGAAATACAGAGAACACCACAAAGATATTCCTCAAGAAGAGCAACCCCAAGGCACATAATCGTCAGATTCACCAGGGTTGAAATGAAAGAGAAAATGCTAAGGGCAGCCAGAGAGAAAGATCGGGTTACCCACAAAGGGAAGCCCATTAGACTCACAGCAGATCTCTCAGCAGAAACCCTACAAGCCAGAAGAGATTGGGGGCCAATAGTCAACATCCTTAAAGAAAAGAACTTCCAACCCAGAATCTCCTATCCAGCCAAACTAAGCTTCATAAGTGAAGGAAAAATAAAATCCTTTGCGAACAAGCAAGTACTCAGAGATTTTATCACCACCAAACCGGCTCTACAAGAACTCCTGAAAGAGGCTCTACACATATAAAGGAACAACCAGTACCAGCCACTCCAAAAACATACCAAATGGTAAAAGAGCATCAACACAATCAAGAATCTGCATCAACTAACCAACAAAACAGCCAGGTAGCATCAAAATGACAGTATCAAATTCACACATAACAATACTATCCCTAAATGTCAATGGACTAAATGCCCCAATCAAAAGACACAGACTGGCGAATTGGATAAAAAGCCAAAACCCATCAGTGTGCTGTATCCAGGAAACCCATCTTACATGCGAGGATACACAAAGGCTCAAAATAAAGGGATGGAGGAAGATCTACCAAGCAAATGGAGAGCAGAAAAAAGCAGGAGCTGCAATCCTCATCTCTGATAAAATAGACTTTAAAGCGACAAAGGTCAAAAGAGACAAAGAAGGACATTACGTAATGGTAAAAGGATCACTGCAACAAGAAGAGCTAACGATCCTAAATTTATACGCACCCAATACAGGAGCACCCAGATACATAAGGCAAGTTCTTAATGACTTACAAAGAGACTTAGACTCCCACACAATAGTAGTGGGAGACTTTAACACCTCATTGTCAATATTAGACAGATCAACCAGACAGAAAATCAACAAGGATATCCAGGACCTGAACTCAGACCTGGAACAAGCAAACCTAACAGACATTTACAGAACTATCCACCCCAAATCCACAGAATATACATTCTTCTCAGCACCACATCACACCTACTCTAAAATAGACCACATAATTGGCAATAAATCACTCCTCAGCAAATGCAAAAGAACGGAAATCACAACAAACAGTCTCTCAGACCACAGTGCAATCGAGTTAGAACTCAGAATGCAGTAACTAACTCAGAACTGCACAGCTTCATGGAAACTGAACAACTTGCTCTTGAATGTTGACTGGATAAACAATGAAATGAAGGCAGAAATAAAGATGTTCTTCGAAACCAATGAGAATGAAGACACAACATACCAGAATCTCTGGGACACATTTAA
The DNA here is from genome assembly GCF_048565385.1 of Saimiri boliviensis. Taxonomy (NCBI): domain Eukaryota; kingdom Metazoa; phylum Chordata; class Mammalia; order Primates; family Cebidae; genus Saimiri; species Saimiri boliviensis. The sequence continues at coordinate 41,093,212 of NC_133463.1, forward strand.
AGCAGTCTCTAGAGGAAAATATATAGCAATGAGTGCCCACATGAGAAGAAAGGAGAGATCTAAAATTGATACCCTATCATCAAAATTGAAAGAGCTAGAGGAGCAAGATCAAAAAAAACTCAAAACCTAGCAGAAGACAGGAAATAACTAAGATCAGAGCAGAACTGAAGGAAATAGAGAGACAAAAAACTCTTCAAAAAAATCAATAAATCCAGGAGCTGGTTTTTCGAAAAGATCAACAAAATAGACAGATCACTAGCCAGATTAATAAAAAAGAAAAGAGAGAATAACCAAATTGATGCCATAAAAAACGACAAAGGGGATATCACCACAGATTCCACAGAAATCCAAACCATCATCAGAGATTATTACAAACAACTCTAGGCACATAAACTAGTAAACCTGGAAGAAATGGATAAATTCCTGGACACCTGCATCCTCCCAAGCCTAAACCCGGAAGAAGCTGAAACCCTGAATAGACCAATAACAAGGTCTGAAGTCGAGGCAGCAATAAAAAGCCTACCACCCAAAAAAAAAAAAAAAAAAAAAAGCCCAGGTCCAGAGGGGTTCACAGCTGAATTCTACCAGACATACAAAGAGGAGCTGCTACCATTGCTTCTGAAACTATTCTAGACAATCCAAAAAAAAAAAAAGGGAATCCTTCCCAAATCATTTTATGAGACCAACATCATCCTGATACCAAAACCCGGCAGAGACTCAACAAGAAAAGAAAATTTCAGGCCAATATCCATGATGAACATAGATGCAAAAATCTTCAATAAAATACTGGCAAACCGATTGCAACAGCATATCAAAAAGCTCATCCACCATGATCAAGTAGGATTCATCCCGGGAATGCAAGGCTGGTTCAACATACGCAAGTCCATAAACGTAATTCACCACGTAAACAGAACCAAAGACAAAAACCACATGATTATCTCAATTGATGCAGAGAAGGCCTTTGACAAAATTCCACAGCCCTTTATGCTAAAAACCTTCAATAAACTAGGTATTGACGGAACGTATCTCAAAACAATAAAAGCTATTTACGACAAACCCACAGCCAATATCATACTGAATGGGCAAAAACTGGAAGCATTCCCTTTGAAATCTCGCACTAGACAAGGATGCCCTCTCTCACCACTCCTATTCAATATAGTACTGGAAGTTCTAGCCAGAGCAATCAGGCAAGAGAAAGAAATAAAGGGTATCCAAATTGGAAAGGAGGAAATCAAATAGTCTCTATTTGCAGATGACATGATTGTATATCTAGAAGACCCCATCGTCTCAGCCCAAAATCTCCTGAAACTGATAAACAACTTCAGCAAAGTCTCAGGATACAAAATCAACGTGCAAAAATCACAAGCATTCCTATACACCAGTAACAGACTTAAAGAGAGCCAAATCAAGAATGAACTGCCATTCACAATTGCTACAAAGAGAATAAAATACCTAGGAATACAACTAACAAGGAACATAAAGGACCTCTTCAAGGAGAACTACAAGCCACTGCTCAACGAAATAAAAGAGGACACAAACAGATGGAGAAACATTCCATGTTCATGGTTAGGGGAAGAATCAACATCGTGAAAATGGCCATACTGCCCAAAGTAATTTACAAATTCAACGCTATTCCCATCAAGCTACCAATGACCTTCTTCACAGAACTGGAAAAAACCAGCTTAAACTTCATATGGAACCAAAAGAGAGCCCGCATAACCAAGTCAATTCTAAGCAAAAAGAACAAAGCAGGAGGCATCACACTACCGGACTTCAAACTATACTACAAGGCTACAGTAATCAAAACAGCATGGTACTGGTACCAAAACAGAGATACAGACCAATGGAACAGAACAGAGGCCTCAGAGGAAATACAACATACCCACAACCATCTGATCTTTGACAAACCTGACAAAAACAAGCAATGGGGAAAGGATTCCCTGTTTAATAAATGGTGTTGGGAAAACTGGCTAGCCATGTGCAGAAAGCAGAAACAGGACCCCTTCCTGACACCTTACACCAAAATTAACTCCAGATGGATTAAAGACTTAAACATCAGACCTAACACCATAAAAACCCTAGAAGAAAATCTAGGCAAAACCATTCAGGACATAGGCATAGGCAAGGACTTCATGACCAAAACGCCAAAAGCAATGGCGACAAAAGCCAAAATAGACAAATGGGACCTAATCAAACTCCACAGCTTCTGCACGGCAAAAGAAACAGTCAGTAGAGTGAATCGGCAACCAACAGAATGGGAAAAAATTTTTGCAGTCTACCCATCTGACAAGGGGCTGATATCCAGAATTTACAAAGAACTAAAACAGATCTACGAGAAAAAAACAAACAAGCCCATTCAAAAGTGGGCGAAGGATATGAACAGATACTTTACAAAAGAAGACATACAGGAGGCCAACAAACATATGAAAAAATGCTCATCATCATTGGTCATTAGAGAAATGCAAATCAAAACCACATTGAGATACCATCTCACACCAGTTAGAATGGCAATTATTAAAAAATCTGGAAACGACAGATGCTGGAGAGGAGGTGGAGAAATAGGAACACTCTTACACTGTTGGTGGGAATGTAAATTAGTTCAACCATTGTGGAAGACAGTGTGGCGATTCCTCAAGGACCTAAAAATAGAAATCCCATTCGACCCAGCAATCCCATTACTGGGTATATATCCAAAGGATTACAAATCATTCTACTATAAGGACACATGCACGCGAATGTTCATTGCAGCACTGTTCACAATAGCAAAGACTTGGAACCAACCCAAATGCCCAACGATGATAGACTGGATAGGGAAAATGTGGTACATATACACCATGGAATATTACGCAGCCATAAAAAACGATGAGTTCGTGTCCTTTGTAGGGACACGGATGAACCTGGAAACCATCATTCTCAGCAAACTGACACAAGAGCAGAAAATCAAACACCGCATGTTCTCACTCATAGGCAGGTGTTGAACAATGAGAACACATGGACACAGGGAGGGGAGCACTACACACTGGGGTCCGTTGGGGGGAAATAGCGGAGGGACGGGGGGGTGGGGAGGTGGGAAGCGATAGCATGGGGAGAAATGACATATACAGGCGAGGGGACGGAAGGCAGAAAACCACATTGCCATGTGTGTTCCTATGCAACAATCTTGCATGTTCTTCACAGGTACCCCCAAACCTAAAATGCATTAAAAAAATTTTATTATGATCCCAATCTTAGTTTTAAGATGACATCAGAATGAATTTATATGTACTTTGGCATAGGCAGTGTGGAGGCTTCCATGGCATATGTTCTGGGCTCTTTGCATCTGTCCTGGTCTCTGTTGAGTGAACTCCAAGATAGTTGTAGTTCAATGTGGCTGCCTCTACCATAAGCATTTAAAACAGGAAGGGATTGTGAGACATTATATTTCAAGGATTTTCTGAAGTGATTCCAGAGATGATAAGTGTTTGTTTATAAAGACAACTTGTGGTGGGGGAGATCCAAGATGGCCAAATAGGAACAGCTCCGGAGCACAGTTCCCAGAGAGAACAACACAGAGGGTGAGTGATCGCCGCATTTCCAAACGAGTTTTTACTGCCCACAGACCAGGAGATTCCCAGGCTGAAAAGTGCCAAGAGTTTCCAGCATGGCTGTTTCAGCCAGTGCATGTCTCTGCACAAAAACTCACACAAATCTGAGCGGCCATTTCAACTGGTGCCTGGAACACTTGGGAGACAGACAGCCCATTCAACTGAAAAAGAGGGGGTTGAAACAGGGAACCAGGTGATCTGGCTTAGCGGGTCCCACCACAACAAAGACCAGCAATCTGCAACGCTCTGGATTGAGAGTTTTGCAGCAAGTGTGGCTGGACCTGGGATAGTCCAGGTTGGTGAGGGGATGGATGTCAGCCATTACTGAAGCAGTCCACCACTACCGAGGCAGTCCGCCTTTACTGAGGCAGTCCACCATTACTGAGGCAGTTCCAACTGTACCTCTGTAAACAAAACTGCAAGCAGGTTCAAACAGCAGCTGGTCAGAGCCCATGGCAGCTCAGCAATGCCTCTGCTGGCAGACTGTGACCAGACTACCTCCTTGATGGGCAGAGCATGTCTGAAAATAGGCAGCAACACATCAGGAACTTTTATAAATATAACTCCACCTTCCCAGAAGAGAGCACCTGGGGAAAAAGATGGTTAGGAATTCTGATGCAGGAGACTTAAATATACCTGCCCAGCAGCTCTGAATGTAACAACGGAGCTCCCAGCTCAACACTTGAGCCCCTATAAGGGACAGACTCTCTCCTCAAGCAGCTCCCTGACCCTCATATATCCAAAGAGACACCTCATAAAGGAGAGCTCAGGCTGGCATCTGGTGGGCACCCTTCTGGGACGAAGATAAAAGAAGAAGAAACTGGCAGCAACCCTTACTATTTTGCAGCCACTGCAGGTGATCTTCAGGCAAGCAGAGTCTGGAGTGGACCTCCAGCAATCCTACAGCAGAAGGGCCTGACTGTTAGAAGGAAAACTAAAAAACAGAAATAACATCAACATCAACAAAAAGGACATCCACTCAAAGACCCCATCTGAAAGTCACCAACTATAAAAACCACAGGTACATAAATACAAGAAGATGGGAAGAAACCAGCGCAAAAAGGATAAAAACACCAAAAACCAGAATACCTCTCCTCCAAGGGATCACAATTCATCACCAGCAAGGAAGCCAAGCTGGAGGGAGAATGAATCTGATGAACTGACAGAAACAGGCTTCAGAAGGTGAGTAATAACAAACTTGTTTGGGGTAAAAGAACATGTTCTAACCCAGTGCAAAGAAACTAAGAACACTGAAAAAAAAAAGAGCAAACAGCTTAGAGAAGAATATAAATGACTTAATGGAGCTGAAAAACACAACACGAGAACTTCATGAAGCATACACAAGGTTCAATAGCTGAATCAACCAAGCAGAAGAAAGGATATCAGAGGTTGAAGATCAACTCAATGAAACAAAACGAGAAGGCAAGATTAGAGAAAAAAGAGTGTAAAGAAATGAACAAAGCATCCAAGAAATACGGGATTATGTGAAAAGACCTAATCTACATTTGATAGGTGTACCTGAATGTGACGAAGAGAATGAATCCAAGCTGGAAAACACTCTTCGGCATATTATCCAGGAGAACTTCCCCAACCTAGCAAGGCAAGCCAACAAAGTCCAGGAAATACAGAGAACACCGCAAAGATATTCCTCAAGAAGAGCAATCCCAAGGCACATAATCGTCAGATTCACCAGGGTTGAAATGAGGAAAAAACGCCAAGGGCAGCCAGAGAGAAATGTCAGGTCACCCACAGAGGGAAGCCCATCAGACTCACAGTGGATCTCTCGGCAGAAACCCTACATGCCAGGAGAGAGTGGGAGCCAATATTCAACATCCTTAATGAAAAGAACTTTCAACCTAGAATTTCATATCCAGCCAAACTAAGCTTCATAAGTGAAGGAGAAGTAAAATCCTTTACAAACAAGCAATTGCTGAGAGATTTCATCACCACCAGGCCTGCCTTACAAGAGCTGCTGAAAGAAGCACTAAACATAGAAAGAAACAACTGGTACCACCCACTCCAAAAACATACCAAATGGTAACGACCATCTATACAATGAAGAAACTGTGTCAACTAATGGGCAAAACAACCAGCATCAAAATGGCAGAATCAAATTCACACATAACAATATTAACCTTAAATGTAAATGGGCTAAATGCCCCATTCAAAAGACACAGACTGGCAAATTGGATAAAAAGTCAAAACCCATCAGTGTGCTGTATTCAGGAAACCCATCTAATGTGCAAGAACACACATAGGCTCAAAATAAAGGGATGGAGGAAGATTTACCAAGCAAATGGAGAGAGAGAGAGAGAGAGAGAGAGAGAGAGAGAGAGAGAGAGAGAGAGAGAGAGAGAAGCAGAAGTTGCAATCCTAGTCTCTGATAAAATAGACTTTAAACCAACAAAGATCAAAAGAGACAAAAAAGGGTATTACATATGGTGAAAGGATCAACGCATCAAGAAGAGCTGATAATCCTAAACATATACGCACCCAATACAGGGGCACCCAGATACATAAAGCAAGTTCTTAATGACCTAAAAAGAGACTTAGACTCCCACACAATAACAGTGGGAGACTTTAACACTCCACTGTCAATATTAGATAGATCAAGGAGACAGAAAATTAACAAGGATATCCAGGACTTTAACACAGATCTACAGAACCCTCTACCCCAAATCCACAGAATATACATTCTTCTCAGCACCACATTGTACCTACTCTAAAACTGACCACATAATTGGAAGTAAGTCGCTCCTCAGCAAATGCAAAAGAACAGAAATCGTTAACAGTCTCTCAGACCACAGTGCAATCCAGTTAGAACTCAGGATTAAGAAAATAACTCAGAACAGCATAACTTCATGGACACTGAACAACTGGCTCTTGAATGTTGACTGAATAAAGGATGAAATGAAGGCAGAAATAAAGATGTTCTTTGACCAACGAGAATGCACACACAACATACCAGAATCTCTGGGACACATTTAAAGCAGTGTCTAGAGGGAAATTTATCGCAATAAATGCCCACATGAGAAGCAAGGAAAGATCTAAAATTGACACTGTATCAAAATTGAAAGAGGTAGAGGAGCAAGATAAAAAAAAAAACAAACAAACAAACTTAAAAGCTAGCAGAAGACAAGAAATAAGATCAGAACAGAACTGAAGGAGATAGAGACACAAAAAAAAACCCTTCAAAAAAATCAATAAATCTGGGAGCCGATTTTTTTTTGAAATGATCAATAAAATAGACCACTAGCCAGATTTATAGAAAAGAGAGAAGAATCAAATAGATGCAATAAAAAACGATAAAGGGGATATCACCATTGATTCCACAGAAATACAAACTACCATCAGAGATTACTACAAACAACTCTATGCACACAAACCAGTAAACCTGGAAGAAACGGATAAATTCCTGAACACTTGCACCGTCCCAAGCCTAAACCAGGAAGAAGTTGAAATCCTGAATAGACCAATAACATGGGCTGAAGTTGAGGCAGCAATTAATAGCCTACCAACCAAAAAAAAGCCCAGGTCCAGATGGGTTCACAGCCGAATTCTACCAGAGGTACAAAGAGGAGCTGGTACCACTCCTTCTGAAACTATTCCAAACAATCCAAAAAGAGGGAATCCTTCCCAAATCATTTTATGAGACCAACATCATCCTGACACCAAAACTTGGCAGAGACTCAACAAAAAAAGAAAACTTAAGGCCAATATCCATGACGAACATATATGCAAAAATCTTCAATAAAATGCTGGCAAACTGAATGCAACAGCAAATCAAAAAGCTTATTTATCACGACCAAGTAGGCTTCATTCTGGGGATGCAAGGCTGATTCAACATACACAAATCTATAAACATAATCCATCACATAAACAGAACCAAAGACAAAAACCACATAATTATCTCAGTAGATGCAGAGAAGGCCTCAGACAAAATTCAACAGCCCTTTATGCTAAGAACTTAATAAACTAGGTATCGACAGAATGCATCTCAAAATAATAAAAGCTATTTATGACAAACCAACAGCCAATATCATACTAATGGGGAAAAACTGAAAACACTCCCTTTGAAATCTGGCACTAGACAAGAATGCCCCCTCTCACCACTTTTATTCAATATAGTTTTGGAATTCTAGCCAGAGCAATCAGGCGAGAAAAAGAGATAAAGGGTATTCAGTTAGGAAAGGAGGAAGTTAACTTGTCTCTATTTGTAGATGACATGATTGTATATTTAGAAGACCCCTTTGTCTCAGCCAAAATATCCTTAAACTGATAAGCAACTTCAGCCGTCTCAAGATACAAAATCAATTTGCAGAAACGACAAGCATTCCTATACACCAACAACAGAATAAAAGAGCAAAATCAAGAACAAATTCTCATTCACAACTGCTACAAAGAGAATAAAATTCCTAGGAATGCAATTAACAAAGGATGTAAAAGACCTCTTCCAGGAGAACTACACATCACTGCTCAAGGAAATAAGAGAGGATGCAAACAGACGGAAAAACATTCCATGCTCATGGTTAGGAAGAATCAATATTGTGAAAATGGCCATACTGCACAAAGTAATTTACAGATTCAATGCTATCCTCATTAAGCTATTGTGACCCTCTTCATAGAATTGGAAAAAACACCTTAAACTTTATATGGAACCGAAAGAGAGCCCACATAGTCAAGACAATACTAAGTAAAAAGAACAAAGCTGGAGGCATCACGCTACCTAACTTCAAACTATACTACAAGGCTACAGTAGTTAAAACAGCATGGTACAGGTACCAAAACAGAGATATAGATCAATGGAACAGAATAGAGGCTTTGGAGGCAATGCCACACATCTACAACCATCTAATTTTTGACAAACATGACAAAAGCAACGGGGAAAGGATTCCCTGTTTAGGAAATGGTGTTGGGAAAACTGGCTAGCCATGTGCAGAACACAGAAACTGGACCCCTTCCTGACACCTTACAATAAAATTAACTCCAGATGGATTAAAAATCTAAACCTAATACCTAACACCATAAAAACTCTAGACGAAAACCTAGGCAAAACCATTCAGGGTACATGCATAGGCAAGGACTTCATGACTAAAACACCAAAAGCATTGGCAACAAAAGCCAAAATAGACAAATGGGATCTAATTAAACTCCAGACCTTCTGTATAGCAAAAGAAACAATCATTAGAGTGAACTGGCAACCAACAGAATGGGAAAAATATTTTTTACAATCTACCCATCTGACAAATATCTAGAATCTACAAAGAACTAAAACAGATTTACAAAAAAAAAAAAAAAAAAACCCACAAAAACAAAAAGAAACCCACTCAAAAGTGGGTGAAGGACATGAACTAACACTTTTCAAAAGAAGATAAATATATGAGTCCAACAAACTATGAAAAATCCTCATCATCACTGGTCATTAGAGACATGCAAATCAAAACCACACTGAGATACCATCTCACACCAGTTAGAATGACGATCATTAAAAAATCAGGAGACAACAGATACTGGAGAGGATGTGGAGAAATAGGAATGCTTTTACACTGTTGGTGGGACTGTAAATTAGTGCAACCATTGTGGAAGACAGTGTGGCGATTCCTCAAGGACCTACAAATAGGAATTGCATTTGACCGAACAATACCATTACTGGGTATATATCCAAAGGATTATAAATCATTCTATCATAAAGACACATGCACATGAATGTTCACTGTGGCACAGTTTACAATAGCAAAGACCTTGAATCAACCCAAATGCCCATCAATGATAGACTGGACAAGGAAAATATGGCACATATACAACATGGAATACCATGCAGCATTTGTGTCCTTCATAGGGACATGGATGAATCTGGAAACCATCATTCTCAGCAAACTAACACAAGAACAGAAAATCAAACACTGCAATTTCTCACTCATAGGCAGGTGTTGAACAATGAGAACACATGGATACAGAGAGGGGAGCATCACACACTGGGGTCTTTTGGGGGGAACTAGGGAGGGAACTGTGAGGGGTAGGGAGGTTGGGGAGGGGTAACATGGGGAGTCATGCCAGATATAGGTGATGGAGGGATGGAGGCATCAAACCACATTGCCATGTATGTACCTATGCAACAATCCTGCATGATCTGCACATGTACCCCAGAACCTAAAGTACAATAAAAAACATATATATTTATACAAATTTAAAATTATATATATATAAAAGACAACTTGTGCATGTGAGCATGGAACAAAAAAGGGGGATGCAAGCACTGTGTAGATGATGGCTCCCAGGCCTCACTGGTATCAGAATCACCTAGGTGGCTTTGGAAAACACTGCATCTGTTGATTTAACCTGAGCAAACAAAATCACGCCTTGGGATGAGCCTTCATGCCTCACTCAGCATATTAGAGGAAGACTACGTTAAGTAAAGCAAGAAGTTACAGGTTTTTCTCCCCATGACATCATGTTATAATTCTGCTGCATAAAAAGAGGAAAGTTCTTTTTATATCATATACATAGTTGCAGATAAGAGACCTGAAATTTCACTCAACTTCTTTTCACAAGACCATAATCTTTCTTGGTAAGGAAATAATTTCTTGTAACTTTGACAGTTTTTTTTTTTTTCCATTGCAATATTCAGATTGGGTCTATGTTGTGACCAAAAAATTTTTATTTCAAAATTAGTGCAGCACATTTATCCAGGGAAAAATTTGGCTCCCCAATTTATATTATGATGAGATGTATATTAAAAATGTATGAATATTTCTATTTAAAATATTTAAATGACAATTACTAGTATTCATTAAAATCTGAAACATCTGTACTCATATTGCTTGATAGCTCATTTCATATTTTTTCCCCATTATAATAACTTCTGTTGGTTTTTATAATGAAACATCTTTTTGTTTTTATAATGTAACTCAAAGCACTGCCTCTAAAAATGGAGGTTTATTCTATGAACAGTTTTAAAGCTTTCTGATTGACTCTTTAGAATATGATACAAAAATATACCTTCCAGAATTGTAATAGCAAACATTTATGAGCAGTTCTTATGTGCCAAAAAACCTTGCTAAATGTTTGATATAAATTATTTAAATCTTTTAAATCTATTTAAATCTTTTTAATCTCCCCATTTCACAAACAATAACTTGAAGCTTGGGAGTTTAAGTAATTGCCTAAACTAATACATCTAGCTTGTTAGTGTCCAAGCCTATGAGAGTGAAAACAGCTTTCAGCAGTGCATATTAACAAATACTGTAAGACATTGACAAGCAGTGGACTGAAGTATGCAATATTTAACAGTGATTGATTAATATAATTCACACATTTTTATTGAACATAGAATTAAAATTAATGTCAGAGGGTGTGCAGGGGACAAATTCAATGTTACATACTCACATGTCAACTGATATAATAAACCACAGACCATGCATTTATTCTGGCATGTGACTATGGATTAAAAGTAATAAATTTGATCACTATGGAGGATGGGGGACAGGACTAGACTGTAGTTCCCACTCGGACAGACAGAGCAGCATGCAGAGGCTCACAGTGAATTTTAGCTCCAGATTGACTGCAAGAACAAAGCAGCAATCCCAAGAGGACCTACAGACCCTCTGAAGGAAGCAGACTACTCCTGTAGGACCTGGGAGACACCCCAAATACTGTGAGTGCCCCAACTTCAGAAGTGGGAAAGGGAAATCCTTTTCTCCCAAATGCACAGCCCCACTGGAGAAACTGAAGGTCTGTTTGTGGGAGAAGTTTCTGACTTCACCTGGAACTGAGTCAGTTTCGAGAGCTGAGCAAAATATAGGGGCAGAGGAAGCAGTGGAAAAGGCCCTGGGAGCTGTCTGGGTCTTCAAGCAGACCATTCCTGCCTGGCACCACAGGGATCCATTGGGAGGGCAGCCACAGGAATGGGGGAAAAACACCACATGGAGAAGGAAATCTCCAGCTGAACTTTGCAACCATTTGAAATGGTCCAGAAGTCTCTTGACCAGAACTGAAGGAAGGGCATGAATACAGTGTGCAGCCTCCACAGGCTGGGGAAGAACCAACCTCTTTTCTTTTGCAGCTGGGAGGGAGGTATCCTGGGGCAAGTTCTCAAGCCCAGTTCACCCATCACCTGGAAACCAACTTGGGGCTGTTAGTGGGGGCATGGTGGGAGTAAGACCAGCCCTTCAGTTTGCAGGGGAGCTGGTTAAGGCCTGTGACTGCCAGCTTTCCCCCGATTCTCCGACAACCTGCATGACACAGAAAAGGCAGCCATAATCCTCCTAGGTACACAACTCCATTGAACTTGGAAGCTCATCCCCATTCCCCAAAGCAGCCACAGCAAGATCAATCCAAGGAGAGTCTGAGCTCAGACATGCCCAGCCCTGCCCCCACCTGATGGGTCCTTCCCTACCCACCCTGGTAGCTGAAGACAAAGGGGATATAATCTTGGGAGTTCTAGGGCCCCACCCACCTCTCCATATTACTACAGCCTATGCTGTCTGGAAAGTGCCACCTCCGGGCAGAAGGCCAACCAGCACAAAAATAGAGCATTAAACCATCAAAGCTAATAATGCTGACAGAATCCATTTCATCACAGACTCTATGCAGACAACCCCAGTACCAGCCTGGAGCTAGGTGGACTTGCTGGGTGGCTAGACCCAGAAGAGACATCAATCACTGCAGTTTGGCTCACAGGAAGCCACATCCATAGAAAAGCAGGGAGAGTACTACATCAAGGGAACTCCCTGTGGGAGAAAATAATCTGGACAACAGCCTTCAGCCCTAGACCTTCCCTCTGACAGAGCCTACCTAAATGAGAAGGAACCAGAAAACCAACTCTGGTAACATGACAAGACAAGGCTCTATAAGACCCCTGAAAATCACACTAGTTCACCAGCAATGGATCCAAACTGAGAAGAAATCCCTGATTTACCCGAAAAAGAGTTCAGGAGGTTAGTTACTAAGCTAATCAGGGAGGCACCAGAGAAAGGTGAAGCCCAATACAAAGAAATCCAAAAAGCTATACAAGAAGTGAAGGGAGAAATATTCAAGGAAATCACATAAAGATAAAGCAATAAAAACTTCAGGAAACAATGGACACACAGAAATGCAAAATGCTCTGGAAAGTCTCAGCAATAGAATTGAAGAAGTAGAAGAAAGAATTTCAGAGCTCTAAGACAAGGCCTTCAAATTAACCTATTCCAATCATGACACATAAAATAGCATAAGAAAATATGAACAAAGCCTCTAAGAATAATCAGTGTTCCTTAAGAAGAAGAGAAAACAAAGTTTGGAAAATGTATTTGGGGGAATAATTCAGGAAAATTTCCCTGGCCTTGCTAGAGAACTGGATATCCAAACACAAGAAGTGCAAAGAACACCTGGGAAATTCATCAGAAAAATATCATTATCTAGGCACATTGTCATCAGGTTACCTAAAGTTAAGATGAAAGAAATGATGTTAAGAGCTGTGCGACAGAAACGCTAGGTAACCTATAAAGAAAAACCCATCAGATTAACAGGAGATTTCTTAGCAAAAACCCTACAAGCTAGAAGGGATTGGAGCCCTATCTTCAGCCTCCTTAAACAAAACAATTATTAGTCAAGAATTCTGTATCCAGCAAAACTAAGCTATATATAAAGGAAGGATACCATCTTTCTCAGAAAAACAAATGCTGAGAGAATTTGCCAGTACCAAACCACCATTACAAGAATTGCTGAAGAAGCTCTTGAAACAAATTCTGGAAACACATCAAAACAGAATTTTAAAGCATAAATCACACAGGACTTAGAAAACAAAAATACAAGTTAAAAAACAAAAGCAAAAAAACAAAAATAAAACCCATGTATGCAAGCAACATATAGTATGATGAATGCAACAGTACCTCACATCTCAATACTAACATTGACGGTAAATGCCCTAATGCTCCACTTAAAAAAGATACAGAACTGCAGAATTGATAAGAACTCACCAACCAACGCTCCGCTGCCTTCAGGAGACTCACCTGATACATAAGGACTCCCATATAAAGGGGTACAAAAGGTGTTCCATGCAAATGGACACCAAAAGTGAGCAGGGGGAGCCATTATATCAAACAAAACAAACTTTAAAGTAACAGCGTTAAAAGAGACAAAGAGGGACATTATATGATGGTAAAAGATCTTGTCCAACAGGAAAATATCACAATCCTAAACATATATGCACCTAACACTGGAGCCTCCAAATTTATAAAGCAATTACTAATAGACCTAATAAATGCAATAAACAGCAACACAATAATAGTGGGGAACTTCAGTACTCCACTGACAGCACTAGACAAGCCATCAAGACAGAAAGTCAACAAAGAAACAATGGATTTAAACTATGTCTTGGAACAAATGGACATAACAGATCTATACAGAACATTTCATCTAACAACCACAGAATACACATTCTATTCCACAGTGCATGGGACCTTCTCTTAGACTATATGATAGGCCATAAAATGAGCCTCAACAAATTTAAGAAAATTGAAATTATATTCAGCACTTTCTCAGATCACAGTGGAATAAAACTGGAAATCAAATCCAAAAGGAACCTTCAAAACTGTGCAGATACATCAAAATTAAATAACCTGCTCCTGAATGAGCATTGGGTCAAAAACAAAATTAAGACGGAAATTTAAAAATTCTTTGAACTGAATGACAGTAAGAACACAACCTATCAAAACCTCTGGGATACAGCAAAGGCAGTGCTAAGAGGAAAGCTCATAGCCCTAAATGCCTACATCAAAAAGACTGAAAGAGCACAAACTGAGTTTTAAGGTTACATCTCAAGGAACTAGAGAAATGAGAACAAAAAACAAACCCACCAGAAGAAAGGAAATAATCACGATGAGAGCAGAACAAAATGAAATAGAAACAAAAAGAAACAATACAAAAGATAAAACAAAAAGCTAGTTATTTGAAAAGATAAATACAACTGAGAGAACATTAGCAAAATTAACCAAGAAAAGAAGGGAGAAAATCCAAATTACCTCATTAAGAAACAAAGCAGCAGTTATTACAGCTGACACCACTGAAATACAAAAGATTATTCAAGGCTACTATGAACACCTTTATGCATATGAACTAGAAAACCTAGAAGAGATTTTAAATTCCTGGAAAAATACAATCCTTCTGGCTTAAATCAGGAAGATTTAGATACCCTGAACAGACCAATAACAAGCAGGAGATTGAAATGGTGATTTAAAAATTACCAAGAAAAAAGTCTAGGAAAATATCACAGATGGATTCACAGCAGAATTCTACCAGACATTCAAAGAATAATTGGTACCAATCCTTTTGATGCTATTCCACGAGATAAAGAAAGAACCCTCCCTAATTTATTCTATGCAGCCAGCATCGCCCTAATACCAAACCCAGGAAAGGACATAATCATAAAAGAAAGCTACAGACCAATATGCTTGATAAACATAGAGTCTAAAATTCTTAACAAAATACTAGCTAACCAAATCCAACAACATATCCCAAAGATAATCCACCATGATCAAGTAAGTTTCATACAAGGGATGCAGGGATGGTTTAACATATGCAAGTCAATACATGCGATACACCACATAAATAGAATTAAAAACACAAATTATATGATCACCTCAAATGATGCAGAAAAAGCATTCGACAAAATCATCATCTCTTTATGATTAAAACTCTCAGCAAAAGCAGCATACAGGACACAGACCTCAATGTAATAAAAGCCATCTATGACAAACCCACAGCCAACATACTACTGAATGGGGAAAAGTTGAAAGTGTTCCCTCTGAGAACTGGAACAAGGCAAGGATGCCCACTTTCACAACTCCTCTTCAACACAGTACTGGAAGTCCCAGCCAGAGGAATTAGACAGGAGAAAGAAATAAAGAGCATCTAAATCGGTAAAGAGGAAGTAAAACTGTCACTGCTTGCTGACGATATGACTGTTTCCCTTGAAAACCCTAGAGACTCCTCCAGAAAGCTCTTAGAACTAAGAAAAGTATTCAGCAAAATTTCTGGATACAAGATTAATGTACACAAATCAGTAGCTCTGCTATACACCAACAGTGACCAAGCTGAGAATCAAATTAAAAAAAAAAAGCCTCTTTTATAATAACTGCCAAAAAATAAAAATAAAATACACTTAGGAATATACTTAACCAAGAAGTCAAAAGACCCCTACAAGGAAAACTACAAAACTCTGTGAAAGAAATCATAGATGGATGACACAAACAAATGAAAACACTTTCCATGCTGCTGGATGGGTAGAATCAATATTGTGAAAATGGCCATACTGCCAAAAGCAATCTGCAAATTCAATGCAATCCCCGTCAAAATACCACTATCATTCTTCACAAAATTAGAAAAAACAATTCTAAAATTCATATGGAATGAAAGAGCTTATATAGCCAAAGCAAGACTAAACAAAAAGAGCAAATCTGGAGGCATCAAACGACTTGATTTCAAACAATATTATAATGCCATAATCAACAAAACAGCATGGTACTGGTATAAAAATGGGCACATAGACCAATGGAACAGAGTAGAGAGCCCAGAAATATACCAGAATACTTATAGCCAGATGATCTTTGACAAGGCAAGCAAAAACATAAAGTGGGAAACGGACATCTTATTTAACAAATGGTGCTGTGATAATTGGCAAGCCACATGTGGGAGAATGAAACTGAATCCTCATCTCTCACCTTATATACAAATAAACTCAAGTGGATTAAGGACTTAAATCTAAGACCTGAAACTGTAAAAATTCTAGAAGATAACATTGGAAAAACCCCTCTAGACACTGGCTCAGATTTCATGACCAAGAACCCAAAAGCAAATTCAATAAAAACAAAGATAAATAGTTGAGACTTAATTAAACTGAAGAGCTTTTGCATGGCAAAAGGATTAGTCAGCAGAATAAACAGACAACCACAGAGTGGTAGAAAATCTTCACAATCTATACATCTGACAAAGGACTAATATCCAGAATCTACAACAAACTCAAATCAGTAAGAAAAAAAAAATCCCATCAAAAAGTAGATTAACAACATGAATAGATAGTACTCAAAAGAAGATATATAAATGGCCGAGAAACATATGAAAAAATGCTCAACATTGGAACAAGACAAGGATGCCCTCTCTTACCACTCCCATTCACCATAGCATTGGAAGTTCTGGCCAGGACAGTCAGGTAGGAAAAAGAAATAAAGAGTATTCAATTGGGAAAAGAGGAAGTCAAGTTGTCTCTTTCCTGATGACATGATTGTATATTTAGAAGACCCCATCATCTCAGCCCACTATCTCCTTAAACTGATAAGAAACTTAGGCAGTCTCAGGATACAAAATCAATGTGCAAAAATTACAAGCATTCCTATATACCAATAATAGACAAACGCCCAAATCGTGAGTGATTCATCCCATTTACAACTGCTACAAAGAGAATAAAATATCTAGGAATACAACTAAAAAGGGATGTGAAGGAACTTTTCAAGGAGAACTACAAACCACTGCTCAAGGAAATAAGAGAGGACACAAATACATGAAAAAACATGCCATGCTCATGTGTAGGACGAATCAATATTGTGAAAATGGCCATACTACCCAAAGTAATTTATACATTCAATGCTATTTCCATCAAGCTACCATTGACTTTCTTCACAGAATTGAAAAAAAAAAAACCAAACCATACGGAACCAAAAAAGAGCCCACATAGCCAAGCAATCCTAAGGAAAAAAAAAATGCTGAAGGCATCATGCTACCTGACTTCAAACTGTGTTACAAGGCTACAGTAAACAAAATCAAAACAGCATGGTACTAGTACCAAAACAGGGATATAAACCAATGGAGCAGAACAGAAGCCTCAGAAATAACACCACACATCTACAACCAACTGATCTTTGACAAACCTGACAAAAACAAGCAATGGGGAAAGGATTCCCTGTTTAATAAATGGTGTTGGGGAAACTGGCTAGCCATATGCAGAAAACTGAAACTGGACGCCTTCCTTACACCTTATACAAAAATTAACTCATGATGGATTAAAGATTTAAACATAAGACGTAACACCATAAAAACCGTAGAAGAAAATCTAGGCAAAACCATTCAGGACATAGGCATAGGCAAGGACTTCTTGACTAAAACACCAAAGGCAATGGCAACAAAAGCCAAAATAGACAAATGGGATCTAATTAAACTAAAGAGCTTCTGCACAGGAAAAGAAACTATCATTAGAGTGAACTGCCATCCAACAGAATGGGACAAAATTTTTGCAATCTACCCATCTGACAAAGGGCTAACATTCAGAATCTACAAAAACACTTAAATTTATAAGAAAAACACAAACAACTTCATCAAAAAGTGGATAAAGAATGTGAACAGACATTTCTCAAAAGAAGACATTTATGTAGCCAAAAAACATGAAAAAATGCTCATCACCACTGGTCATTAGAGAAATGCAAATTGAAACCACATTGAGATACCATCTCAAGCCAGTTAGAATGGCAAGCATTAAAAAATCTGGAGACAACAGATGCTGGAGAGGATGTGGAGAAATAGGAACACTTTTGGTGGGAGTGCAAATTGTTCAACAATTGTAGAAGACAGTGTGGCAATTCCTCAAGTATCTAGAACTAGAAATACCACTTGACCCAGGAATCCCATTACTGGGTATATATTCAAAGATTTATAAATCATTGTTATAAGGGCACATGCATGCATATGTTTACTGTGACACTGTTCACAAAAGCAAAGACTTGAAACCAACCCAAATGCCCATCAGTGATAGACTGGATAAAGAAAATGTGGCACATATACACCATGGACTACTATGCAGCCATAAAAAAGGATGAGTTCATGTCCTTTGCAGGGACATGAATGAAGCTGAAAACCGTCATTCTCAGCCAACTGACACAAGAACAGAAAACCAAGCACTGCATGTTCTCACTCATAAGTGGGTGTTGAACAATGAGAAAACATGGACACAGGGAGGGGAATATCACACACTGGGGTCTGTCAGGGGGCAGGGGACTAGGGGAAGGGTAGAAAGGGTTGGGGGCTTAGAGGAGGTATAGCATTAGGAGAAATACCTAATGTAGATGTGCAGCAAACCACCGTGGCACGTGTCTACCTATGTAGCAAACATGCACATTCTGCACATGTATGAAGGAAGGAGGGAAGGAGGGAGGGAGGGAAGGAAGGAAAGAAAGGAAGGTCAACATCACCAATGAACAGGGAATTGCAATTCAAAACTGCAATGCAATACTACCTTCTGCAAGAATGGCCATAATCAAAAAATCAAAAACAGTGATGGTGGCATGTATGCCATGAACAGGGGACACTTCTACACTTCTGGTGGGAACGTAAACTAGTACAATTACTATGGAAAACAGTGTAAAGATTCCTTAAAAAGCTAAAAGTAGAACTACCTTTTGATCCAGCAATCACACTACTGGGTATCAACCCAGAGGAAAATAAGTCATTATACGATAAAGATACTTGCACACCCATGTTTACAGCAGCACAATTCACAACTGCATAATCAAGGAACCAACCCAAATGTCCAGCAATCAACAAGTGGATAAAGTAACTGTGGCATATTTATACAATGAAATACTAGTCAGCCATAAAAAGGATTGAATTAACAGTATTTGCAGCAACTTGAATGAGATTGGAGACTATTATTCTAAGTGAAGGAACTCCAGAATGGAAAACCAAACATCTTATGTGTTCACTGGAAGGTGGGAGCTAATCATAAGAATGGTACACTGGTCTTTGGGGACTCGGGGTGGGGAAGGCTGGGAGAGGGGTGAGGAATAAAAGACTGCAAATAGGGTGCAGTGTATACTGCTTGTGTGATGGGTACACCAGAATCTCACAAATCACCACTAAAGAAGTTACTCTTGTAATCAAATACCACCTGTACCCCTATAACTTACATAAAAAAAATGGGTATAAAGCACCAGGAAAAAATATATAAAAATTTATTTATAAAAAATAAAACCTTTGAGAGAAAAAAGTCATAAATTTGAATAATGGTACTTATGAGTAGACTGCCTTGTGCCTAGTATGCTTATATATGTCCATTGGTTCACTTCTATCCATCCTCTCACTGAACAAGGTAGGAGAGAGATACATACATACTTTTTGTTTTGTTTTGTTTTTTGAGACAGGGTCTCACTCTGTTGCCTATGCTGAAGTGAAGTGGTGCAATCTCGGCTCATTGTAGCCTCAACCTCCTGGGCTCAAGTGATCCTCTTACCTTAGCCTCTAGGTGGCTAGGACAACAGGCATGCTACCACTGCCAGCTAATTTCTGTATTTTTTGTAGAGATGAGTTTTCACCATGTTGTCCAGGCTGGTCTTGAACTCCTGAGCTCAAGTGAGTCACCCACCTTGGCATACATACTTCTGGATAATTTTATTTAAAATAATTTTCTTGAGGGAATGAAAAAATTTAGCTAGAAATTAAAATATCTATTCAGCAAAATCATTTGGGTTGCCTTTTATACCACTTTACTTTTAAGACATAAGCAATATCTTATGTGTGCCATGCTAATTTTCCCACTTCTTTGAATATTTGCTGAGTTATACATTATTTTTTTGTAAAGTTTTTCTTAGGGTTCTAATACTCAGTGCCAAACTCTTTATAAGTTTAAAATCAAGATTACTTAGGGTCTACCTTTTAAAACAGAAGCATGCCAAAAAAAAAAAAAAAAGGGATTCCATCCCAGAATGTCCAGAACAATAAAGGCTGCAGAGAAACTACATGAAGTGAGGCGTTAAGAGAAGCTATTTCAGGCCCTTTAACTTGAGGGCAGATCATATGCATTCAAACTAAAAGATTTTTTTCAGGTGTAGAGATTTTTAACAGTAGAAGCTGATGATCAATGTAGGGGAAAAAGAGCATGCTTTATCACCTTTTTTGGACCAGACGAATTCGACCTTTCATTTTTCATGAAGTCTTTAAATAAATGCATATATTCCATTTTTCTCTTCCACATCCCCTAACAATTATTTTGATTTCCATGATTTAAGTTGCTTTCTGAAAAGCTTTTATGAAGAGTTGAGAAGAACTGGGAACCATACTGTTCAATGAGTGATAGAAATATTCATAGGCCATGTACAACATAATAAAAGAAAATTGATCTGTTCACTTAAAAAATATAACCCCATTCCTTTTTTCTGGTCATTAAGCATCAGTATTGTGGCTGTCTATATTTGAGGGCTTTTGGTCCCTCATCAAATAGAACACAATTTCTCTAGGCAAGGCATGGCATCTTCTACCACTTTTTGATACAGTATCATCTATAATATTGAAAGTGCAAAAGTCCATTTGTAATACACTTTAATATATTAAAGAAGTATTTGATAGATAAGATACAAACATTACTTATTCTTAGTTTGAAATGCCTAAAATAGAACATGTACACTCATGTCAACAATATTATTTGAGACAAAGTCTTGCTCTGTTGTCCAGGCAAAAGAGCACCATCTTGGCTCACTGCAACCTCACCCTCCCAGGTTCAAGCAATTCTCATGCCTCAGCCTCCCAAGTAGCTGGGATTACAGGCATGTGCCACCAGGCCTGGCTATTTTTTATATTTTTAATAGAGACTGGGTTTCACCATGTTGGCCAGGCTGGTCTTGAATTCCTGACCTCAGGTGATCCGCCCCTACCTCAGCTTACCAAACTACTGGGATTACAGGCATGAGCCACTGTGCCTGGCCAACAAGATATTAATCTTAAGATATGTATTGTGACTAAGGAGGTTACCATCAGAGTAGGCAAGCATTCGTCTTATCTAAATTTGCCTCAGGGTTCCTTAGCTTTGGGTGCAGAGAAGCAGTCAATGTGAGTGAACTGGAGAAATTAAAGTGAAATGAGAGCTAGGGAGAAAAGATAGATATTGACTGTGAAGGCAGATTTAGGGAAGTGGGTCAAGAAACGGTGAACAGAGTAGATTAAAAAGAAATGGAGTACCGCAGAGGGTAGACAGGCTCGGAATGGTGAAGCTATGGCTCAGAGGAATTTTTAAGACCAATCTGAGTGTATTTTTACATGAAGAGAATATGGATAATCACTGTATACCTTGTTCAGGCTTTATGGAAGACACAGGATTTCATATATATTCATTGGCTACATTTCTAGGGTCACAATACAACCTAGGGAACATTTTAGTTAAGTCTCCATAAGACGTAGATAGAAATGTTGCATGCAATGATATGTCATGATTTTGAATATGAAGTTAAATGACTGAAAATACTATCTCAGAAGTTCCTATTAATTTGAATTAAATAATTAATACCTAAAATATTTAAATATATACTCACCCAACAGACAGGAAAGGTTCCTTTGATTCAAGTCTATGAAAAAATATGAAAATTTTCTTTTAATATAACAATTTGCTATATATTAAAAATTGCTTTTACATGAACCTGATAGAATTATTATACTTGTTTGGATGAAAATATAGTTTAGCACCAGTAAAAAAAGCTATGAATAATATATTAAGACCTAATCTGGACTAAGTGAATTTGCAGCTGGATTAATGCAGAAACTAAATAAAATGAGAGAGTCTTGAAATGAGGACGTAGCATTTAAGTGCTAGGTTAAGATGATTATGTTATTAGTCTAATTCTGATTTGCACTCTCTGTCTCTACTCATTTTCTTTATTCCTGGTAATTTTTAGAAGTTTTTATACATCTGTTTGTGATTGTTGTAATAGTGAAATAAATTGTAATGTACGTGTTACATGTTGGCTGAATAACTGATTTATTCAGAACACAGAAGCAGCGTACCATATATAGTTATTTATTGGTCTTAACACCCCTTGGGGTGGGGATAGTGTCAGGTCACAGATTTGGGTCATTCTGCCTCCTTTGTGTCTTCTAAAAACTGGGTATTGGCCGGGCGCAATGGCTCAAGCCTGTAATCCCAGCACTTTGGGAGGCCGAGGCGGGTGGATCACGAGGTCAAGAGATTGAGACCGTCCTGGTCAACATAGTGAAACCCCGTTTCTACTAAAAATACAAAAAATTAGCTGGGCATGGTGGCGCGTGCCTGTAATCCCAGCTACTCAGGAGGCTGGGGCAGGAGAATTGCCTGAACCCAGGAGGCGGAGGTTGCGGTGAGCCGAGATCATGCCATTGCACTCCAGCCTGGGTAACAAGAGCGAAACTCTGTCTCAAAAACAAAACAAAACAAAACAATACTGGGTATTTTCTGTACCTCAGTATCTCAAAGGGAAAGTCTAATCTTGAGGGTTGTAGTTCACTTGAGAAAGCCACTTTAAAACATACTCTGTGCCTTTTTTTTTTCTCAGTATAAAATGGGGTAGGCTTACTTCCAGCTACTTTGCTGATTTCATAAATTAGCTTTCCATTTTTTAAAATAAAATGTAAGTGAATCAGGAAAGAATCCACTTGTAAATAGTTCCTAGTTAATAATTAAGGAAATCTGTCAGTAAATGTATTTTGGCCACACTAGTTTCATTACAGGTGTCTTTTGAAACAATTAAGGGTTAAATGTAGGCAAATTGAAGATACTTTTAACTAAATTCTGGTGTTTAAGATTTTTAAAAAGCACAATTGAAACGACTATCTTAGAATTAGGCTAAAAATTTGTTTTTATAAATATGAGTCTAAACAGTGAAGCAATAATTACTATTTTGTCTCTATTTCATTCTGTGTATTTAAAAAAATTGCTTATGAGAAATATGACTTGGTGTATTTATAGGCAGAGCTGACATGCATCTCTGCCACATATCATACTGCTTTGAGTGAATAATAATAATAGCAGGAAAGGGCCTTTTTTAGGGAGCAAATGCCTTAGCAATCCCTTTGGACAGCTCTAGGTAGGGTAGAAACAGATAAAACCAATAGCTGGTGCTAAGAGTTTAGAGAGGTTTATTTACGTCACCTTTTCTTTTCTGAATTCTGGTATTATTCACATCTCGAACTGTAGGTACATTAATTGACCTACAGTGTTTGTTTTTCTCATACATTTGTGATCTACATAAGCAAACAGAACAAGGGAGGGAAAAGCTGAAGATAAGTAATGAAAAATGTTTGGATGTATTTGCTTTATAAGACATGACCAGTGCCAAGTGATCAAAAGAAAATTACTTTGAAGAAATGAGGGGGATTCTACATAATATGATGCAGGAGATTGTTCACATATTAGACCATCAGCACCATAATGATACTACTTTATTTTCCATCTGATAATACTTGTAATAAAAAGAGCATGTGGGCATTAATGGGATCCCTTCTCTCTGTATTTGCCAATAATTTCAGCCTAACATTTATCAGATGGTAGTGCATGTATGTGATTTGCTTGTGTGAAGTGCTACCCTCCAGCCTCCTATGTTCCCCATTTTCTGCACACTGCATTATCCTCCTTGTCTCTCACTGCCGTGTGAATAATATAATGGGAATATTTTAAAACATTTTATATCTTTCTCTTCTCTCTTTTTCAGCCTCCATGTCTCATTACTTAGCAAGTCCCATCAATTTTTCCTTTGGGACTCTCATGACCCCCTCTCTGCATTCAATTTCCAGGCTGCTTTTCACTAGTTACCCTAGCCTAGCTAGTGTCTCCAAAATTCTTTATTCAAAGTCACTTCAACTTTACACACTGCTCTCACACTAAGCTTCCATCAATGCTGCCACTCACTCCCTTTGGGCAAATACTGCATTGCACCACTTTAGAGTGGCATGAGCAACCTGAATAAAAGTAAAGGCCATCACTTTTGATTTTCCCTCTGCAGTTATCAAAATGCTTAGTTCTGAATTTGTTTGAAGTAGTAGTTATTGATTTCTCTCTCTCTTTTTTGAAGGTTTCAGACAAGCAGCCATTGGATTACAGCATACAGGGACATATGTTGTCCTACTGCCCCCTGTGGTTAATATGATTAGTCTGACTTGTTAGTTATTAATAGTTGTCCCCTTCTCCTACCACTTTAAGCCCACTTCAACCAACTCATTCCAAATGCTCAAGAGAAGACTTTAGAAAAAAATTCAAAGTTTTCAAAATAATGTTGGATTGAAAATTCTGACTGATGTTCTATAAACCAGGAGTTTGCAAACTCTGGGCAAATCCTGCTCACCCTCTGATTGTGTATAGCCCCAAGCTAAGAATGATTTTTACATTTTAAAGAAGCTGGAAAATATCAAAAGAAGAAGAGTAATATTTGTGACACATGAAAATTACATGAAATTCCAACTTCGGTGTCCATAAATAAAGCTTACTGAAACAGAGCCCTGTGACTTCATTTACATATTGTTTAAGGCTGCTTTTGTGCTATGGCAATGAATTGAGCAGTTGTGCCAGAAACTGCATGTCTAAAATCCTAAAATATTTACTACATGGTCTTTACAGAAAAAGTATGCCAATGTGTGAGATACAGTTATTTTGTTGGAAGGAATTGGAAACAACCTTGTAAAATAGGCTTTCTTTACTTTCAATACATATCAAGGTATTTTTTTCCCAGATTTAGAAATTCAGAATAACTTGAATTTTTTTCTCTACATCACCATTTCAACCACTGATCCTACTGACATATTCACCTAAAATATTGCTTTTATGTCACCACTTTTCTTGATGATCTCATTAACCATAAGATGGTACCCAAATTTTAAGCTCTTCACAAACATGCCCAAACCAGTTTTCCATGTTATTCTTTACTGCTTCTCTAACACTTCATTCCAGAAAAACTAAATACTGTCCAGACACATCTGATTTGGCTCTGCTTTGGTACACTTAGCATTCATTATATTTCTACACAAGAATGCTGTTTTCCCCCATGCATGATCTATTTATCATTTAACTTTATCTCAGTGTAACTCCCTTCTTAAAGTTGATCCTGATACCTTTGTTTTATAGGGACATGCCCATCTCTGAGGTATCATCATCACTATGACATATTCTCTGAACAATATTATTCAATTAACTGGTACTGTTTACAATAGCAAATACCTGGAACCAACCCAAATGCCCATCAATGATAGACTAGACAAAGAAAATGTGGCACATATACACCATGGAACTATGCAGCCATAAAAAAAGATGAGTTCCTGTCCTTTGTAGGGACATGGATGCATCTGGAAGCCATCATTCTCAGCAAAGTGACACAAGAACAGAAAACCAAACACCGCATATTCTTACTCATAGGCAGGTGTTGAACAATGAGAACACATGGGCACAGGGAGGGGAACATCACCTACTGGGGTCTGTTGAGAGGTGGGAGAGTAGGGGAAGGACAGCTAGGGGAAGGGAGGTTGGGGAGGGATAACACTGGGAGAAATGCCTGATGTAGGTGACGGGGGCTGTAGACAGTAAACCACCGTGGCATGTGTTTACCTATGCAACATTCCTGCAAGATCTACACATGTACCCCAGAACTTAAAGTATAATAAAAAATAATTTTTATATTCATTATCTGAATATTTTGGATCTCTTGGGTTAAGAAAATATATCAAAATTAAACAAAACTGAACCTAGAGTCTCATAAGACTGGTAAGAATATTAAACCTGTACTGTGCTTAGACAAGAGACTTCCAACAGTTCTGTGTTAAGCCTCCTGATGGGTCTAGAGGGGAGAGGGAGAGTGTTGCTGATGGTTCATAAACTGAACTGAAAGAAAAGATTATTGGTCATTGGTTCCTCCAAGCCATAGATGATAAGTCTAAGGTACTGGGACTCCCAATCGTCTTCTGTGGTGAAATAGAGCAGGAAATTTTGGTGACGTGCCACCATCAGGCCATTCTACCCTGTGTCTTATCCTCAAAATGATGACACACTGCAGAGCAGAGACAAGTGGCTCGTGTTGAATGATGTTCTGCTTTGAAACCAACTGCTCAGTTGTGGTTCATTACATTGAGGCAGCTTCCCTAGACTTGGAATGATTCAGGGACTCTGAATAACCTCATTTATCTCAATTACATAGCAAACATCATACCCGACTCAATAAGTTTGGGAGAAGATTATGAGATTTTGTATTCAAAACATCTAGCACAGTTCTTGGCAGAGTGGATCCTGATGGTCAAGACTATACCAAAGACAGGTTGTTAACTCTGAAGTCTGAAACTGCTTGGAATTTATGAATAGATCATTTTAGTAGTGTTGGCTAACTGATTGCTTGTTATTTATGGAATAAAATAGCATGATATTTTACAAATAATATACTTCTTAAGGATTATAGAAATCTTATTTTGATATTTAAAATTTAGTCTATATATCTCATCCTTAACTATTTGTAATCTAAATACATCCATATGACATTTTAATCATTCCAAGACATTCTGATTTAATAAAGACTGGATGAAGAAAATGTGGCACATATATACCATGGAATACTATGCAACCATAAAAAAAGGATGAATTCATGTCCTTTGCAAGGACATGGATAAAGCTGGAAACCATTATACTCAGCAAACTATCACAAAAACAAAAAACCAAACACCACATGTTCTTACTCATAAGTGGGTATTGAACAATGAGAACACATGGACACAGGGAGGGGAACATCACACACCAGAGCCTGTCAGGGGGTAGGGGCTAGGGGAGCAATAGTAGGGGGCCGGGGGGATAAGGGAGGAATAGCATTAGAAGAAACACCTAATGTAGATGACAGGTTGATGGATGTAGCAAACCACTATAGCGCAGGTATATCTATGTACCAAACCTACACGTTCTGCACATGTACCCCAGAACTTAAAGTATAATTTCAGAAATTTTTAGAAAAGATTTTTGTCAAATCATTAAATGGGAGCAAAAGATGATGACTGATCAAAGATAAGCACTTGTAAGTGATTCTTAGGTATCTTCTTACAGAATATTTTGCATATTAAAATATAACAATTCTATCAGTATTCTTAAAAATTCATTTATTTCCTAAAGATTTAATAAAAAGTATTCATTATGTAATAGGAACAGGATATTCCTGGATAACTGTAGGTGAGTTCTCTGAGATCCACTGAAGATCAGAATCTGTCTGCAGTACTTATTCTCTTAGTTATTCTCATTCCCTAGCCTGAAAACAAAACAAAACAATTCCAGGCTTCTGTACGGGCTGGCCGGGGCCAAGATGCCTAGGAGACACATTCTTAGGGTCTTGTTGTGGAGAGCAAAAGATTTATTAGGAAGAGGCTTCCTTGGAGGATAGCATGGGAAGAAGTACTGTTTGGTTTGTACAGGCACTGACCACCTCACCTTCATCTGCACAAAGAGGTCTGAGTACACTGTTGGTCAGCTTCTTTGGTTGAATGAAAGAACAAGATATTGGCGGGGTATGGTGGCTCACGCCTATAATTCCAACACTTTGGGAGGCCGAGGAGGGTGGATCACAAGGTGAGGAGGGTGGATTATGAGGTCAGGAGATTAAGACCATTCTGGCGAACATGGTGAAATCCCATCTCTACTAAAAATACAAAAATTAACTTGGTGTAGTGGTGCACACCTGTAGTCCCAGCTACCCAGGAGGCTGAGGCAGGAGGATAGCTTGAACCGGGAGGCAGAGGCTGCAGTGAGCCGAGATCATGCCATCAGACTCCAGCCTGGTGACAGAGCAAGACACTGTCTCAAAAAAAAAAAAAAAAAAGTCTAAGATAGTGTTGGATACTGACCAAAAGCACGTACTCACAGTGGACTCTCATGTTAGCCATATCCCTTCTCCAGCTGTGACTATCTACAAGGGTGTAGTGTTGTGATGAATACACAAGGATTATCTCAAATGCAGCCATTTGTGCTGTCCTATCAGCATTGAAAAATCGGTGGCCAAGTGGGGCTTTGGGTGATACTGTGATGGAATAGTCTGAGGTGGCTGAAAGTGGGAATAATCATTCCTTTACAAGCTTGTGAGCTCTAAAGTTGAGAGGTCAAATCAGTTTTAATTTTAATGTCAACTCTGACTAATTGATGATAGCTGCTGGGAACATTACATTGACACGAATTCTAAAGCCTACTTAGGCATCAGGGTTTAAGGGGCTGTAATTAAACATGTCAGGCACAGGAATAAGAAAAAGGAAAAACACTATGTCCCTGTATGTATTTACCAACTTGTGTTAACAGAAGGTATAGAAATTTGCTCAAGGCTACAAAAGTAATGAACAGGTATAAAACCCACAGCAGAACTTAGATTTCCAGCCATATAGTCCATAAGCCAATGTGTACAAATAATAATGTATATTTACATGTGTGACAGCCAAGGTTTAGAATTTGATGCACTATTTGAAGAATTTTTACATATTTAATCCTCATAACTTTCCTGTGAAGTTGATATCATTATGATTTCTATTTTATATATGACAAAACGGAGATAGAAAGGAATCAATAAACTTTCCCAGGCTCTTAAAGCTAGAAAGTCATAGAGCAGGGTAGTAACTCCGGCAGTTTGATTAAGATATTGAATCTTAATAGTTTAGTGATATTTGTACTATTTTCTTATATGTTATTTGTTGATCATTAGAAGAACATCGTATTTACTTACAAAGTTGAGCCAGGCTCCTTCAGTCCTATGGAATTTTCCTATATAGAACCAATTTCTCTGGAACAAAATGCAGCTTTCCCCTCTGTTTCCTGTAATACCTTTTTCAAAGGCTTTCATGCTCAACTGAAATCTCTGCTTAGGGTTATCATCAAGCCCCTTGGTAAGTTTCATTTGCAGTTACCACCATCTGGGCTGCTATCTTCAGGGACAGGTTAATGGATGACTGTGGTATCAACCAAGAATCTCTGTGGCAGTTCTGACATTGAGACTCATGACTTTTGCCATATTGGAAATTGAAGCTGCAGGGCTCATCTCCCTCAGACAGGCTGTAATATTCTTTCATAATTCTACTGGGAGGAATGAACTATAGCAAGAGGAATGGAGGTGAAGGATAAAGAACCTCCTGGCCATAAAGATCATTAACCACTGGCAGTTTCTCCTGGGAGAACTGAAATGCTCCAACAGCTTCAGGGGCAGCAGTGGGGATGGTGCTGGTAGATATTTGGCCAGGTCAAAGTATGGGGTCTCATCTTTTCTCCAGTATGATTCCAGGATTAACCTTACTGCCCCTCACATTGGAAGGGAGTGCACACAACTCTGCAGATATTTCTATTAAATTAAGAAAAATGATTTTCTGAAAAGAAATACTTTCAAACTTAATTATTTTCATTTAGCAATATTTGCTCATCTCAGTTCCAGACTTGTAAAGGGAAGTAAATATAAGAAAAACTAGCAAGTGGCTGCTCAGCTGTCTCTTTCAATTGTCTTAGTTGCTTGCTAATGGCTGTTAAATCCTACAGAGAAACTGTGCCTTCTGCCAAGAGTGCAGCCTGGGGAAGGAGGTAATCAGTCAGAGTTATCCAGTTTCATATATTCATCCTGAGTACTGCCCTTTGCAGAATGCTGATACCATTTATCTTTTTCTTTACTTTCAGATGAAGATGTAAGAGTCAATACTGTGCAATTTTTTTATTGCCAGTTGTAATAAGTTGTGTGGAGGGTAAAATGGTGCTAAATGACATAATCTATGTATTTTCAAGGTCCTGGCCTTGTAGGTTGGGAGGAGCAGTTGACATGTGTCCTTCCGCGTCTCTCCCTGCTGCCCATTCATTCCATTCTCTTCACTGTGCCCCACACTCTCATACCCTCCAGGTCCCAGCTTCAGCCTCACCATCTCTGATTCTTTCTCTCAATAGAACATTTGAAACTCATTCAGACCAAGTTGTAGCTAATGTCTGATATAGGCAACAACTCATTTTTGCGTATGTTTTACTTAGCTGTGTTTCTTCCTTCTTCCCAGTAACATACTCGTTTTTCTGGTTAATTTCTTGTCTGAGTTTTTGTCTCAGTAACCTCAGCTTCCCCACCCTCCCTTGACCCTTGTTTTCTGAAGGAATTAAATCCTGGCACTTAATTTTAGAATGTGATTATTTTAACTGCTACATGTTGACAAAATTGTGTGATACCGATCACCCATCTGGATTATTCAATATGATCTACTCCTATATTGTGTTGGAAGCTCCAAGTGACTAGCAAGGCTGCATCTTGGCTTCACGTTAGAGTCCCTCCCACTCTGCAGCTGTAGCTGGGATGCTCTCTGAGATAATTGTGCAGGACCAAGCCATAGCCCCAAACCGGATGGATTCAAAGTCTTGTTTGTTTTTGTCAATGTCTTAAATAGTCTCTACAATGCTAAGTTCAATGGTGAATTATTAGTTAACATGAACTTTGAAGAGCAGTTGATCCAACTGATTATTTATTATTGAAACATTTTCTTCCTTGAGTTTCATATAACTCAGCCTAACTACCTCACTAGTTGTTTCTTCCCAGTCACCTTTGCTGGTTCTTGTCTTCAGGTTTGAGAGTGTTCTAGAGCTCAGTCCTTGGAATTCTTCTCTTGTCTATCTTTCCTTATCTCTCTTCTGTTCTCACCCAGTTTGGGGCTTGGAATACCATTTATATACTGATGACTCCCAAATATGCACAGCCAGTCCAGATCTCTCCCCTGAACTCCAGATTAGACATTCAATTGCGTATGTGACATCTTTACTCACCACCTACATTGGCCTGTTCTAACTTCTGTGAGTCTTCCCCATTCCACTTAACTGCAACTTCATATGTCCAGCTGCCTGGTCTAAAAACCTCGGAGACATCTCTGGTAGACAGTCTGGCTATCATCAGTTTCTTCCTCCCACCCATCAAGAGATGGGGTCTATGTCCTTGTGACTTGCTCTTATAAAAAGAATGTGATGTGGCAGATGGGACATTCTGGAACTTGCAATCCAGGTTTGAAGAGGATAAGCAACTTCTTCCTCCCTCTTGGAAGTCAGTCACCATGTACAAACTCTAACTGCTTTGGGACCATCATAACGTGATAAACCTAAACTGACCACAGGGAGAGACCATGTGGAGAAAGAGGCTTAGCCACCACAGCTGTTCCTGCCAACCTCAGCTTCCAAACTTACCTGCTATCGATATGGACAGGAGACAAGGAAATACTGGGTAGAAGAGGGCGGTTCCCCAGAAAAGTCCCCACCCTTAAGCATGGAAACATGTGGCCCTAAATGAGAAAAGGGATTTCTGTTTTTGCACCCAAGTTGCCTTTTGGCCTGCCATGCCTCCTTATCCTATACTCATATAAATGCCAAACTACCAGCTCCAGGAGGAGATGAGAGGACAAACAGAAGAGCAGAAGAACTGCAGAACAGTGTGGCAGAGAGAAGAGAAGGGGCGTCCATATTCCAAGAGGAGTTTGGCTGGAGACAGTTGGAGAGGAGATTGGCCACTGGATGGCCAATTCCAGGGGAAGATCATCTTTCCACTCCATTTTCCTTCCATGTCCCCATCCATCCTGTGGAGAGCCACTTCCATGCCTCAATAAAATCCTACATTCATCCTTCAAATCTATGTGTGACCTGATTTTTCCTGGCTGCTGGACAAGGACCCAGGTACCTTAAGCTGTCTGCAGATGGCAAGGCTAAGGGAGTGCACTGTAACACATGCCCACTTGGGCTTCTGGAGTCTCAGGCTCCCTTCCCTGGATGCTGGCATGGGGCTGGAGCCCAGGGGTGCTTGCTTTGGCTTCTGCACCTGCCTGTTTGCATGCTCCCCCTCCCGTAAGGGGTTTCAGCACACAGGCACATGGCTGAACAGACAAAAGGAGACACACCGTCACACATCCTGCAAGGGGGACCAGGGAACTCTCCTGTTTTGCTTTGTAAGTGCCAAAGCAATCTGGGACACACAGAGTAGAACTGTTTGACTGAACTCAGTCTGGATCACTGAATATGACAAAAAAGTTTTTTTGTTTGTTTGTTTGTTTGTTTGTTTTTTTAGAGCTAGTTAATCTTGCTACCCAGCAGCAGATAATGTGTTTATCATCTTTTCTCACAGTCCACTTCCAATCTGTTAATAATCTTGTTGGCAATACCTTAAAATTTAATCAGTAACATAACTATTTTTATTTGACATCTCAGTTGCTACTGCTTAACCACATCACCATCTCCTGCCTGGTTTCCCACATTCTATCCTCACTCTCCACAATCTATTGTCAACATACAGCTAATGTGACTTTTCAGAATTTAAGTTCTGTCATGGTACTCTTCTGCTTAAAAACTTCCAAAGGCTCTTCATTTTACTCAGAGTAAAACACAAAGTACTTCAAAGGCCTGTGAAGCTTTACATCATTTGGTGCCTCCATTTACATTTCTGCCATTTTCCTCTCATTTCCTCTTGGCCCCAAGATTTGTTTGAGATTGCTCTAGAAACACTGGCCTCCTTGCTTTTTAAAACACATGGGTTTGCATCTGCTTTAGGGCCTTTGCTAGCAACTCCCTCTACCTAGAATGCTTTCTTCGGGCATCACTCTGCCTGCTCATCACTTCCTTCACGGCTGCTCAAATATCACGTTCTCAGCTGAGCCTTCATTGATTACCATATAAAAAAATCTCAGTGCTTGTTATCTTCCTACTTCCAAATGCTTCTAGCTTAATTTTTTCCCCCCTAACATCTATTACCTTCTAATTTATAATTATTTTGCTTTTGTTTATCTTTAGTTAGCTCAAACTTGAAGGCAAGGTCAGAGATTTTTGTCTACTTTGTGATAAAT
The DNA here is from genome assembly GCF_048565385.1 of Saimiri boliviensis. Lineage (NCBI taxonomy): Eukaryota > Metazoa > Chordata > Mammalia > Primates > Cebidae > Saimiri > Saimiri boliviensis. Next base: position 41,126,385 of record NC_133463.1, read on the forward strand.
TAAATTTAGCCTAAAGCTGCCTCTTTATATATTTTAAGTTCAGCATAAATGTTTCTCAGTACATAGTGAACTATAACCTACATGAAATTGTAAACAGACCATAGCTTACTCTTGTGCCAATCACCAAGTTATGGCCAATCAAAGGTGGTCACCTGTTAAACTGTGTTCAAACAAGGGAGACATGGAGCTATAACCAATCCCGCTGCTTCTGGACCTCACTTTCATTTTCTGTATACAACTTTCTCTTTTCTGTACATGTATCTTCTTCCACAATGTAACTATGCTGGAATCTCTGAATGTACCCTGGCTTGGGATGCTGCCCAATTTGCAAATCGTTCTTTGCTCAATTAAATTCTTTTAAATGTAATTCAGCTAAAGATTTTCTTGTAGCATTAACTGGGAAATCCTCAGTACCCAAAAAACTATCCAGTGGATGGTTAATAATTAACTGACGAATAAATGACTACATCCAAAAATTTATGTTTCCTTCGCCACTAGATCCATTAAGAATCTTTGATATAGGTTGAATTTGGTCAGTCTCTGAGAGCAACTTTGTTAATAGAAGCTAAGAGATAAGTCATCCCTCCAAGCTTGAGATCCTGTGATCCACTCCAAATGCTAGGATCAGAAATTCTTCTTCAAGTCTCCATTGTTCCTACAATTACCTTCAGGGCTGACACTATGTGAGGTATTTATTTTGGGTTTCATCTCTCTTGCCACCAGTATGGTTTGTCTCTAAAATTTGTCTGTCTTGGCTCTTAAGTTATAATGGCTGGTGCCCTAGGATCCCTCATGGAGACAAGCTGACTAGGTTGCCCTGCTTTTTTCAATTAGCATTCCAGGACTGGAGCTTTGTCTGGACTTTGTTGTATGACCCAGAAACTTGCAACACACTGACTGGCTCCCTAGATGGCAACTCTCTCCAGTGAGCCTGTCTATTAACTGCCTGTCCACAATGTGTTCACCTACACATAAGGCTAGTCTTTCTTGCTTTTATTTCATCAGCATTACATTTAAAAACTTAATAACTGCTTTTTCAGTTAGAATGGATACCTGATATTACTTCTTTCTTTCATAATATCTTTATTTTTTTAATGCCACATATTGCAACTTTTCTATACTCAGTTTATATTTCTTTTTTTCGTTTTTTTGAGACAGAGTCTCACTCTGTGGCTCTGGCTGGAGTGATTACAGCTCATGTGGCTTCAAAGTGCAAGTGGGCTTAAGTTGTCCTTCTACCTCAGCCTTCAGAGTAACTGCGACTACACGTGTATATGACCATACTCGGCTAATTTTTGTACTTTTTCTAAAGATCGTGTTTCACCATGTTGTCCAGGCCGGTCTCCAACTCCTGGGCTCAAGCGATCTTCCTGCCTTGGCCTCTCAAAGTACTAGGATTATAGGTGTGAACCAGCATACCCCGCCCATATTTTTAATTAGATCATATAATTCTTTTTTAATCCTCTAAACATGAGATTTGCTATACTGAGTTGGAATGATAAAGAGTAAGAAAAAAATGATAAAAAGATAATCTTCCGACAAATCATAAAATTATATTACAATTCTATTTAAATTCTTCCTGAATTCTCACAGTATCATGTGTCTTTGCCATTGATGTTGTAACATAGTTTTAGTAAGATGGGATTTAAAATACCTTTAACAATTGCTAAGTAATTCAACTCAAAATGCTTTTTCACTCTTGATTATATTTTCTGGGTCATCTTCTATTTCCTTTTCAAGCTCAGCTATTAGTTGGTGTGTCTCATTCTTAAAAAGTACATTCTGATACATTTACTGAACTCCAACTCATTACCATTGCTACTCTGCATCGATAGATTCTCTGAGTTAGGAATCCACCATCTATCTCCTGTTTTTCTATCATGTCCTATGCTCTGCATACTAAGGCTACAACCTGGGTCTTTATTCTGTTGCTCTTTGTGGCTCACATACACATGTCTGTCCTTTCAAAGCAGCAGCAAAGCAGCTGAATTACAGCTTTAAATAGGAGGGACAGTTACTGTCAGGCAGGCACCATTGTCTTCCTACCCACTCACTAATCTGTAGTCAGAAGAACTGCCATTAGCACACATTCCTAATTGCTTATTCCACTGCACCACTTAAGAGCTCAGATATTTTGACTTTTTTGTTTTTGAAGACTAGACGACTTCAGCTGCTCCCCTGGGCCCCATAACCTGCTCCTTGCCCTTTGCTCTGCAGACTGAATTCTGCCTCCTGTCCTGGCCTGGACTGACTGACAGGCCACTTCCTGCAGTTAGCTCTAGTAGGAACTATGTCTCCATGCAGGGCCACTGGACTGGGCTGAACTGTGAGACTAATGTTAATGAAGTTGCCCTTTTAGCAAATTAACTTTTCTAATAACCATGGTGGCTAAAGGAGTCTAGTTCTAAAGATTAAGTGCTGTATGTGTTTAACAGGCTTTGCCCAACATCAGACTGCCCTGAAAAAAAACCTTCACTGTTGCCTGCATGTTTCCTTTTGCAAGGTGTTTGTCATTTCTCACTGAAAATATCTAATTTTAAAATGTCTTTTTTTGGTTATAAAATTCTCTTTAAAATTTGTATTATGTATTAAAGTTATAGGAAAAATATTGCCTGCATATGGGTAGCCAGTTTTCTCAACACCATTTATTAAATAGGAAATCCTTTCTTCATTAATTGTTTTTGTCAGGTTTGTCAAATATCAGATGGTTACAGATGTGTGGCATTATTTCTGAGGCCTCTCTTCGGTTCCATTAGTCTATATATGTGTTTTGGAACCAGTACCATGCTGTTTTGGACCCCTTTCTTACACCTTATGCAAAAATTAACTCAAGATGGATTAAAGACTTAAACACCTAAAACCATAAAAACTCTAGAAGAAAACCTAGGCTATTAATATCACTCAGGACAGAGGCCTAGGCAAAGTCTTCATGACTAAAACACCAAAAGCAATGGCAACAAAAGCCAAAGTTGACAAAGGGGACCTAATTAACCTAAAGAGCTTCTGTGCAGCAAAAGAAATCATCATCAATGTGAACAGGCAACCTACAGAATGGGAGAAAATTTCTGTAATTTATCCATTTAACAAAGGGCCAATATCCAGAATCTACAAAGAACTTAAACAAATTTACAAGAAACAAACAAATTCATTCAAAGGATGTGAACAGACACTTCTAAAAAGAAGACATTTATGGGGCCAAGAAACATATGAAGAAAAGCTCATCACCACTGGTCTTTAGAGAAATGCAAATCAAAACCACAATAAAATAGCATCTCACGCCAGTTAGAATGGTGATCATTAAAAAGTTGGGAAACAACAGATGCTGGAGAGAATGTGGAGAAATAGAAACACTTCTACTCTGTTGGTGGGAGTGTAAATTAGTTCAAACATTGTGGAAGACAGTGTGGAGATTCCTCAAGGATCTAGAACCAGAAATACTATTTGACTCAGCAATCCCATTGCTGGGTATATATCCAAAGGATTATACATCATTCTACTATAACGACACATGCACACATATGTTTATTGCAGCACTGTTCACAATAGCAAAAAATTGGAACCAACCCAAGTGTCAATCAATGATAGAATGTATAAAGAAAATGTAGCACATACACACCATGGAATACTACGCAGCCATAAAAAAGGATGAGTTCATGTCCTTTGCAAGGACATGGATGAAGATGAAAACCATCATTCTCAGGAAACTGACACAGGAACAGAAAACCACACACCACTTGTTCTCACTCATAAATGGGAGTTGAACAATGAGAACACATGGACACAGGGAGGGAAACATCACACACCAGGGCCTGTTGGTGGGTGGGGGACTAGGAGAGGGATAGCATTAGGAGAAATACGTAATGTAGATGATGGGTTGATGGGTGCAGCAAACCACCATGGCACATGTATACCTATGCAACAAACCTGCTCATTCTACACATGTATCCCAGAAATTAAAGCATAATTTAAAAAGTTAAAAAAAATTATCCTTATTCCCAAGCACACACAAAAAATTACAGTTAATATTTTGCTCTATTTTTTTCTCTGCATATTTTATCTGTTAAATAGTTTTGGTCATGATGTTTATATAATTTTTTAAACATCAAAAGCAATTGCAACAAAAGCAAAAATTGACAAATGATATCTAATTAAACTAAAGATTTTCTGCACAGCAAAAGAAACTATTATCAGAGTGAACAGTCAACCTACAGAATGGAAGAAAATTTTTACAGTCTACCCATCTGACAAATGGCTAATATCTAGAGTCTAGAAAGAACTTAAAAAAGTTTACAAGAGTGGCCGGGTGCTGTGGCTCAAGCCTGTAATCCCAGCGCTTTGCGAGGCCGAGACGGGTGGATCACGAGGTCAAGAGATCGAGACCATCCTGGTCAACATGGTGAAACCCCGTCTCTACTAAAAATACAAAACATTAGCTGGGCATGGTGTTACATGCCTGTAATCCAACTACTTAGGAGGCTGAGGCAGGAGAATTGCCTGAACCCAGGAGGCGGAGGTTGCGGTGAGCCGAGATCGCGCCATTGCACTCCAGCCTGGGTAACGAGCGAAACTCCATCTCACAAAAAAAAAAAAAAAAAGTTTACAAGAAAAAAAACATTAAAAAGTAGGCAAAGGACATGAACAGACATTTCTCAAAAAAAGACATTTATGTGACCAACAAACACATGAAAAAAAGCTCATCATAACTGGTCATTAGAGAAATGCAATTCAAAACCACAGTGAGATATCATCTCACGCCAGTCAGAATGGTGATTATTAAAAATTCAAGAAACAACAGATGCTAGTGAGGCTGTGGAGAAATAGGACTTTTTTACACTGTTGGTGGGAATGTAAATTAGTTCAACTATTGTGGAAGACAGTGTGGTGACTCCTCAAAGACCTGAAACCAGAAATACCATTTGACCTAACAATCCCACTACTGGGTATATACCCAGAGGAATATAAATCATTCTATTATAAAGATACATGCACACATATATTCATTGCAGCAAAGAATTCCACTATTCGTAATAGCAAAGACATGGAATCAAACCAAACACCCATTAATGATAGACAAGATAAAGAAAATGTGACACACACACACACACACACACACACACACACACACACCCCAATGGAATACTATGCTGCCATAAAAAATGAGATCATATTCTTTGCAGGGACATGGATGGAGCTGGAAGTCATTATCCTCAGCAAACTAACACAGGAACAGAAAACCAAACACCACATGTTCTCACTTATAAGCGAGAGATGAATAATGAGAACACATGGACACAGGGATGGAGCAAATCACACTGGGGCCTGAGGGCAGGGGCTGGGGAGAGGGAGAGCATCAGGAGAAATAGGTAATGCATGCTGGGCTTAATACCTAGGTGATGGATTGATAGGTGTGGCAAACAGCCACGACACACCTTTACCTATGTAACAAACCTGCAAGTCCTGCACATTTATCACAAAACTTAAAATAACATATTTTTTTTCTCTAATCAAATGCTAATTTTTTATGTTATTATTAACACTTTGTGAACATTTCATCTAATAGGTGCATCATACTCATTACTGCTTAATGTTTTGGTTGGATCAGATTACTCTTATAAATAAATTACTATTATAAATAAAACTGCAAAGAACATCTTGGAATAATTTAATTTTTAAATCGTTTTAAAATATTTAAAATTAACTCCTTAGATATACTTCAAATGATAAAATTAGTAAAAATACATGAATATTTTAAGACACTGCATAAAATTTGAAGGAAAAAAGGTATAAACTTGATAATAAAGCATCTCTATCTGACTTTAGCCTCTGGATTGGGCAGTAAACAGCAGAATCCAAGAACGTCAGAAATGGCAATAAAGTAAGAAGTAGTTTAATTCAACTCCTTCACTTTACAATGAGAACATGGGGGCTTAAAAGAGGTTGAATTTTTTAAATAATCCCTTAATTAGTTTGGGCACGTAGTAGCAGATACACAACTTAGTTGCCCATTTCCTGACTTCCAATCCAGTGCTTCTAATGAACACTGAAATCTTCAGGACTGAGTGGGTAGAGGAGATAATTCAAACAAATATTAAAACACAAACTTTCATCATCATGCAATATACCCAGGTAACAGACCTGCTAATGTACCCCCTGCATCTGAAACAAAACATGAAATTATGAAAAACAAAAAACACCCCCCAAACCCCAGATAAACTATGTGGCATCTCAGTTTCAGGTGCAATGTAATATGCTTAATTCAAACAAGGCCCTTGTTCTTGGATTCTTGCATACAGTAATCATAAGCAAAATAGAGGTCAACTCTTAGAGTTTGAAGAGGATCCCTGAGTATTGCGATATTTAGAAATACCAATAAAAATAAATTATCAATCATGTTATAATTCCAATAGAATGAAATTTAGAAAGTTTAATAATTTCTGAAAGAATTTTTGTGTGAAGCATTCATCGTGTATAGCCAACTGATTATCTAGTGAGACTGTGTGGTATTGCCTTTTTGTCTTGTGTCTAAACACGGAAAAAGGAAGCATACCTAGCTTCACTCCTAGTACCTATAACTCCATCAGAAGAATTACTCTCACAAGACACCGAATAGTTCATATAAGTTTTCTAAGGAAATTGTAGGTTGTTTTCTAATTAATATAATTAAAACCAACCAATGCTAAAAAATAACCTATAAGCCACTTTTCTGTGCAGAACTTGCTCATGATTGACATTAAAATATTTCTATAATCTACAATATTCTAGCTTATAATTTGTAATAAGTATTTTCAAACTTTAATGGACTAGGGAAAATACATTTTCATAAAGATAATGGAATTTGCCAATTTTGTAAAATGATTTTATGTATTTTAAAATGATCATCCACATTGTAAGAGTGAGACAAGATGATAGAGGAAAAAGGGCTGTTTGGATTACCATTAATCTAATCACATCCATCTACACTGCTAACATTCATTTCTTCTTTTCTCCTCTCCTCATTTTATATGGGCTCAAACATTCTTCTACACATTGTCAAATTGTTTATTACCATTTATTCCAGTTATTAGAAGATACACAGTCTGTTACAAAAGCATCATGGAATGTGTGAAGATTTTATGATAGAGGAAGCCCTGATGTGGGGCTACAGGGGCTACAGAGGAGCAACCAGGAGGTGGAGCACAGAGTTCTAACTGCTAGGGAACGGGTGAAAACAGAGAATATGTCCATCAATCTTCACCAGTCAGTCCTTAAATAGTACTCTCAATTATACTGTTGTAAAAAAAAGAGACAAAACTCTAAAAACCTAAAATTAGAAAATAAATATAGAATGATTTTAGAGTTGAGGCAGGAAACCTGAACCCCAGTCCTAGCTTTTAGACTTCCCAGCTGGTTGCTCACTTTTTCTGAACCTTGATTTTTCTTCAGTGTGCTTCCAAAAACAAGTACAAATTAAAAACAGTTGGCTTAGTTCTCCCTATTGAAAATATGGAAAGAAATTTCTCTCCCTTCCATTTGATTTGGGCATTTACTTTACACAACTGTTAACTGCAATTACTTCGTCTTCTTTTTGAAATACATATAAATCCACTTGAAGGCTAGATTAGCATTTTGTCAGCTTTATGACCCAGGAATGTCTTTCTCAAGGACCTAGGGAGGCAGAGTGGGGGCAGAAGCCTTACTCCAAATTTCAGAATTATCTCCTGTCATGAGAATATGAAACGTTTGTTTTTCTTCTGCATAAAGTCAATTAGCTAACATAAATAAATGGTCACCCCAATTACCAGGAAAAGTTAGAATGATCTATGACAAATGGTGCTGTCAATCCTCTTGAGGACTAGATACTGATTATATTGAAAATATGTATGTAATAGGCTGCATGTGTTTAGCTATATAAAAAGATAAGGTTTTTTTCTGTCTTCAGTCTCTTAGTAGGTTGCCTGTGATGTGCACCACATTTTGGCTTAATGTTTATTCAACAGTACAAGTTTGCTTTCTCTATTAGCTTTGTGGAAAGGATTCTGAGTTGGGAAAATATTTTATTTGAATTATATTTCCCCAACCATATAATGAGAGACTAACACTGTAACCCTTAAAAATTTTTAGTCTGTAATTTGATTCATTTAGAGATAAATCTTTAGACATGTTTTAATTTCTTTCATGCTACCCTCCGTACAGTAATACAGAAAGAAAACTGTATCCTGGAATCTTGAATAAATGGATAGATTGAGAAGGTGGAGGTGATACGGTGAGCAAAAAGGGAATGAGATAGCACTTCAAAATTAAAACAAACAACGAACTTACAAATTTATCTTAGGTTGGATGCTCAAGACCCTACATTCTCTACCAAGGACTGTCCTAAAACAAGAAACAGGTCACTGGATACAAAGACAATGAACAAAACCAACAAAATAGTGAAAACAAATGAAATCAACAGACAATGAAGATACTCCAACTTACAAGGAAGCAAGGCATTGCCCTTTGGAAGAGGAAATCCACAAGGCATCCTCATTCCAGGCAGGGAGCACTTGCGCAATGACCCGGCAGTATGAGATGCACACATTCCTGCTAAGCTCCAGTAGGGACCAGCTCTGTTGTTGGTGCTCTAACCTCAATACCCCACAGTGAGATGCCAGGAGAATACAGCATAAAAGGCCATACTATTGTGAGTCCTGCTGATGAAGAGATCTTAGCTTCAGCATAGAACCGTGTTTTCACATATACATGAAAAGCAACAATTTCAAGACAGGCTACAGTTTCCAAGGTGTAGTACAGTCAACAGTAAGAAAGAATCAGTTGCCTGTCTTCATTGGCACCTGCCAACTGTAAGAATAATGCGAAATTTCAGCCTTTTTTTTTTTTTTTTAATCCCATGCTCGGTTTACTATTCCTTTTCCACTTCTCCTCACCTCAAAGAAAGAAGAGTCTTAAGTAGCAGGTCAAGTGGTCACGTGTAAAAGGTTCTAGACATCCAAGCATGGTCTTGTTCTTCTAGTCTTTGAAGCTGAGTGGATAAGCCAACCAAGATGTCAGCCCCTTCTTGCTTTCTATGTCCTCCAAGTATGCAGTCATGTGGGTAATCTAAACACCTGGTCTGTAGATCTAGCTATACGGAACTCTACTCTTAGAATTTTGTAGGATTATAAATTTGTCACAGTATAGTAAACTGCCTTGGGAGAAGCAGAACGGAAAGGAATCTTGTGTGATTTGTTCTACTACAGTTTATCCTTGGCTTTTATTGAGAGACTTCATAAGAAGTCTCTTAAGGCATCAGCTTTAAAACGTGTGTGTGTATGTGTGTGTGTGCACGCACACGCAAACATGTATAAATGCTACTCAGGGTGGTACTTGCTATGCTGTTTAGATGACTTCATATGAAGGCCTATATAATAAGTTTATGTCAGAAAACAGAGTTAGAAAAAAATAGTTTCTTCCCACATATTCAAGTATTTTCCTTTATTACGTGGTTACATAGATTATGTTGCTCCTGTTTTCATCCTGGCTGCTAGGAACCTCATAGCTAAGTTTGTTGCTCTCACGTAATACTTTGTGATTGCATAAGTTTTATTAGTGTAATTAAAGTTTGCTTAATTTGCTTGATCTTCCCTGTCAACCTCCCTCAATTCCCACCAAATTATTGACTTTTGCTACTTTTCTCTTTTTAAAATTGGCTGCATGGTTTTACTTCCTTTGATTTTTATCGTAAACGATTTCAAACCAAACAAAAAGAAATGTAGTCTTTCAAATAACCTGAAGGCTAGCAACATAAATCACAAAGGTCTTAGAGATGATTCTCTGCATTAAGTTCTCTCTCTACCTCTACCCTATTCTTTCTATATGCAAGAAGATATTAATGGATATTCATGCATTAGAAATGTAACAGAAAACTGCAAATAGGCCATTCTTTTAGCCTAGCAGAGAGAATTGCCTGCAGCAGAACTATTTTAATGGGTATTATGTCAGCACTTTTTTGAACATTTTAAATAAAAAGGTCTATAAGTTATATTTGCTTAGTGTTAAATGTGAGGAACATACTATAAGTAAAATGATCTCTTAAAAATTTTCTTATTTTTAAAGAAGTTATAGGAAACATTAACCTGTTTAGTTGACTGTGTGACATTTAGCAACATCATAGCTAAAGATACATAAAACAATCTCTTAAAGTTGGATGCAGTGACTCACACCTGTAATTCCAAGACTTTGGAAGGCCAAGGCAGGCGGATGGCTTGAGTTTGGGAGTTTGAGACCAGCCTGGACAACATGGCAAACCCCCAACTCTTACTAAAAATGCAAAAAAGAATTAGCAGGCATGGTGGCATGTGCCTGTAGTCCCAGAAACTCAGGAGACTGAGGTGGGAGGATCACTCAAACCAGGGAGGCGGAGGTTGCAGTGAGCTGAGATCATGCCCACTGCTCTCCAGCCTGGCAATGAAACAAGACCCTGTCTTAAAAAACAAACAAATAGGCCAGGCACAGTGGCTCATGCCTGTAATCCCAGCACTTTGGGAGGCTGAGGTGGGCAGATCACGAGATCAGGAGTTTGAGACCAGCCTGACCAACAGCATGGTGAAACCCCATCTCTACTAAAAATACAACAGTTAGCCAGGCGTGGTGGCACACACCTGTAATCCCAACTACTCGGGAGGGTGAGGTAGAAGAAGCACTTGAACTTGGGAGGCAGAGGTTGCAGTGAGTCGAGATTGTGCCACTGTACTCCAGCCACAGCAGACTCTGCCTCAAAAAAAAAAAAAAAAAAAAAAAAAAACCCTCCTCAAATACTTTATTATAGACATTTTCTTTGAATAATCATAATGATGAGGATAACTAAAACTTGTAGACTATCTCTAGCAGTTCCAGGCTCCTTAAGTGCGTTACCTTTTAGGGAACTTTTATATCTTCCTTTATGCAGCCCAAAAAGCTGAGGAACGAAGGACAGACTTCAAAGCAGTGCTAATGCTCAGGTTGTTTTAGGAGGGAGGTCTAACACTTTTTCCACCAAGCAAACTGAACAAGCATACATAAAACATCTGCACAATTTTAAACCACCAATAAAGTGAATGTTTGGCACCTTTTCTAGTACAACAGCATTTCAACATTCATTTGTGAAGATTTCTGAATTAGAGAACTCTCCCTCAATTACCCAGATGTATAGATAATCAGCTTTGAGTTTTAGAAGTATACACCCTTTCTGGTATTTTCTCTTGTGGATCTTGGTAACCATACATCAGTAGTTTGGTTGCATAGGAAAGATGGGATCCTGAGCAGAAAGAGACTGCAATTGCTGCACAGACCTAAGCAATAACATACTTTCAAGGTGAACCAGGGAGGTTGGTCAGTGTTTGGGATTGCGTCAGTTTCAAAAGGACGGGATGTGTTAATACGGGGGGTAGGAGAAAACATTTCTCTCTCCTCCTCACACTGTACTTTGAGTAGACCCATCTGGCTAGGTAGGTGAAACGAAAGGAAGCTTTTGCCAGTGCAAAGGGAGATAATGATACTGAAAATATTTTTTTCTGCCCCTCCTGCCCTCCCCAACACTGGAAATATTAAGCTTCTGAAAGTGAATGTGTATTATCCTTGATGTTATAAAAGGAGACAGAAAAGAAATAAAATGATCAATAGCTAATGGGTAAACATTTCTCAGCAAACAGTACAAGTCAATGAAGTGAAGATGACTAGGATGTTTTTCCTTCATATTGATTTTGCTATTTAGCACTAGGTGAAATTAGCTTCCATTACTTTAATTTCTATTTTCAGTCTTCTAGGGGACATTTTAGGTGATTTGAGGGTCCCTTTTCTCATGATGTGTTAGAGCCAGCATGAAGGATGAAAACAAAACTCACATAGATTCAGTCTTGAATGCATCACCACAGATATTTTGCCGCAGTCACCTTACGTGGTCTGTATTCTGAAAGTTATTTTTTATCATTGAAGTTATTATAATATAATCCACATTCGTGGTGAACATCACCAATTGTGATAATCTTAAAATGATGGCTGTAACTGTAGGTTATCTTGTGACAATCTTAAAGACTCTTGAAATGACTTGTGGTGGCAATCTTTGTTCTCATGGGCATCTGGGCAGGATGGGAATGTTGCCACCAGGGGTATTTGTATGATAACCAAAAGCAATATTTGGCAATAGTACCAAATGATTGATCATTACAGAATCAATGGGATGAAATCATATGTCTTATTGAGCTGAGTTCCCTGCAAGTAGGAGGGATTCACCTGTAGGTGAATAAAAATCTGTTCTTGTTCAGCTCTGATAAATAGTGTCTTGATTCTCTGATGTATTTTGTTAATGTAACATCAAATAGGAAAGGTCTGTCTACTTTACAAACAGAAGCAAAACCATCATACAATTATTCTCATTTAGCAATTATTGAGCATTAATTGAAAGTTGGCATGCTGGAAAACTCACTTCCTGGGGGAGAATTATTATTTTAGAGCACCACAGATACTGTGTAATGTATATAACATATTTGAAACAGCAATTTCTTAAAAATTATAATGTTTTCCCTAGAGAATGGATTAGCTATTCACCATTAGGACCAGGTCTAATATTTATGAAATGTTCACAAATGATTAATTGTGTTTCATTTACAAATAGACTCTAATGGGAGACATTTTTATTTGAAGTGCTATTTTAATGAATTGTCTGTCTTTATGAATCCATGTCCAAGACTGAAACAATTCCTTTTTGCTCCCTTTCCTTGACCTTACACCTGAGCCTGCCACTGCTTATCATGTGTTTCCTATTTCGTCTATTCAAATCATGTGATCATTCCTTCTGTAGCCTGAACTAGAAAACCTTGGACATATTTGTGACTCTCCCTCTCCCTCACACTGCATTTCCAATCAGTCACCATGTTTAAGTGGTTCCTTCTTGCCTACCAAATAAAAGGAGTCAGCTCTCCTTAACCTGCAGATACATTCACAGCCTGGGAACCATAATGTCTTAGTTTTCCATTCTCTACCAAGCAGACTATCCTCGCCCCCACTATGAGATGCCTTTCCCTCTCTTTCTCCCTTCAAAAGGCAGCTCAAGTGTTGTCTCCTTCCTTTAACTTTCCAGATGTTTTTACTCCCTCTCCCTAGACAGAATCAGTAACCCCCTCATTTATTCTCTTATGGAAGTGTATGCATACTTCTCAGTTTTCTTTATTTATCTATGCATCTAGCTTATGCATAAGACTGTAAGGTTTTTGAAGTTTCACGGTTTTATTTTTGCATCTTCTATGTATACCATGTTTACTTAGCACATAATAAGGCCTTAATGAAGCTTGCTTGGCTGAGTCGAAAATTCTATTAAAAGAAGAAACAAAACAAAGTTATGACTCAGCGGATATTTCATGTGAATACCACTGTGTGATTGGTAATGGAGATAAAGCAGATGTAGGTGAAAAAGAAAGTCTGACAGCAGTTCACTTAGTGGTCCAAATAGAATACTTACAGAGACATAGCAGTTTAGAGCAGAAAGGTAAATCAGAGACTACCTTCATATAAATAACTTACTTTCATTACATTATTCTCTCTCCTCACCCTGCTGCCTGCCATTTTCTATGTTAGTTTCCCAGAAAAGCACTATTACAGTCCCTGGACCATAGTAGACACACAATATCAATGAAAGAACAAATGAAACAATTCCCCCTCTTTCATTTTACAGATAAGAAAACAGACTCAGAGATACAAAGAAGAGGAAAGCTGAAACCATCCCTTTTCCAAGCTGCCACTATATTCTCTACATTGAACTAAATGCTTTTACTTCATTTACACAACTTTATCCTCTCAGGAAAATTATACAACTATTATGTTACGTAAAGAACTTATTTGAAGCTTAAAACCTGTGCCCTGTGATCACACCATGACCCTATTTTTTAATGCAGTGTTTATTGTATAGTATTTCCTCTGCCACTTGCTGGCATGGTATTCATGGACAGTAATAGGACTGATGATTGGTTTGATGCTCAGAAAATCTCTGCTTTCCTTATCTGTGTTTTTTAGATGGAAGCAAGTGACTAAATACAGGAAGCTATGATCTAGTGGCAAGATTATTAGACTTGAAGGCTGAAAATCAGAGCTCAGCTCCTAATCTTGTGATCTTACCTTGAACAAATCCTTTACCGTCTTGGAAACTCAGGTTTCTCATTTATAAAGCATAGTACATACTACCAATTTTGTAGAGTTATCTGATGAACAGATGAATAATGAATATGAAAATAGAGTTTGTCCACATACAATTAAGGTATTCTTTTTATTAAGCTGATGTAAGAATGAGGAAATGTGTATAAAAAGGCTTCCTCAGCTATACATTCATGTTCTTGTATTCTCTTTGTTACTGTTTTGCAATTTCAGTGTACCACAGCCTTAATTTGTGTAAACAGATAAAAGCAGAATAAATAAGCACTTCCTCACTAATATGACTTCTATGCAATATAGCATATTTAAATAAAATTCTGCTTCTAATTCTTTAGAACACAATTGAACAGTAATAGAGAAATAATAGTTAAAAAGACATTTATCTTTGTCATGAGCTTCCATTCTCATAAGAAAATCAAAGCAATCCAAGAAAAGAGACAATATGAAAATTAACATTATTAGACAGACAGTAGTAACTCTTTGACGAGAAAAGAAGCCATTGGCAGCTTGTTTTGGCAGTAACTGAAAATATGACTTTTCAAATGTTCTGTATTAGCTGCAGCTCTGAATGCGTATATTTACAAATGAATCTGATAAAAATAAAATTTGCATTTCTCAGTTAGATAAATCATGTCCTTTATCTCAAGCAAGGTACAGAATATGTCATTTGTTTCCTGTTGATGACTTCATCTCTGCTTTTTAATGTCAACATTACCCCATGACCCAGTATCAACATTTGTTATGTTCTATTGCTTTCCATTTTTAATAAAATATTAAAAAACCAAAGTAAGAGAAATTATGATGTATTTTTCAGTATAGCTCTAAAAATCTCTGAATACAGTAGAGAGCCCTGGGGTACCGGGCATGAATAAAATCGTAGAAGGGATCTAGTTCTGACCCTCATCCTAGCATTCAGAAAATGAAGCTATATGTGGCTGAACAGAAGATATACCAGTTTTTACAGAACAGAAACAAGGAAAGAACTCCAGGCTATCTTTGAGCATTCTTCTTACTATACTAAATCAGAAAATAATCAATTTTAACACATATAACTTAATTCTTTTTTATCCAAATGATATCAGGAAAAAAGGAAGCTTTGCTCAACACTTTTATGTTAACTCTTCAGATGTGGATACTGATGGACTGATGATATGTATCTTGTAGAAAACTAAATAAATTGGATGATAGGAGATCTCAATAGCCTGGAACAATTGGCTATATCTAACAAAAGAGAATTTAACAGCGATAGACACAAAGTCAGCACTTACAGTACAAAAACTAATGGCAAAAGTACATGAAGTGGGACATATGGTTTAACAGCAGAACATAATTTTTTTCAGCAGTGGCTGTTTTTAAAGAACTAAAAGTTATATAAGTTTACTCTTGTACTTTTTCCCAAATCAACTCAATTCCACTTAACATAATGGAAGTATATACAGAACAACAAAGGTGTTAAATCTGGTCTACTCTCTCCACCTGGATTCTCAATATAGATACAGACACTGACAAATTGGGACATGTAGAGAGGAAAGACCAGAGTGTTAAGTGACTCAGACCCAAGCCCTTTGGGCAAGGTTAAAAGGAATTGAATCTGTCTCTTTGGAGAAGAGAACTACATTTGTTGTATGGGAAAAATGGGCATGAGAGGAACATGTATTTTGTAATAAAAAAGGCTGACTGATTGAATGGAAAGAATTTAAGGTACAGAGCGCATGAGTTTGAGTATTGGCACCATCGTTAGTCAGTGGTGTGACCCTGAGAAAAATCTCTAAGAAACTGCATCTCAGGTTCTTGAGCTACAATATGAGAACAGGAATATCTACCTTGCAAGAGTCTTGTGAAAACTAAATTAAACGACGTATGTAAAATATCTACAGTACATGGAATGCATTTAATAGCCAACCACAGTCTGGGCATAGTGGCTCATGCCTGTAATCCCAGAAGTTTGGGAGGCTGAGGTGGGCAGATCACCTGAAGTTAGAATTTAAGACCATCCTGGCCAACATAGTAAACTATCCTGGCCAACATGGTAAAAATAAAATAAAATAGCTGGGTGTGGTGGCAGGTGCCTACAATCTCAGCTTCTCAGGAAGCAGAGGCAAGAGAATCACTTGAACCTGAGAGTCAGAAGTTGCAGTGAACTGAGACTGTTCATTATACTCCAGCCTGGGTTAACAGAGAGAGATTTCTCTCTCTCTCTCTCTCTCTCTCTCTCTCTCTCTCTCTCTATATATATATATATATATATATATATATATATATATATATATACACACACACATAGAGAGAGAGAGAGTCAACCAACATTGACCTTTCCAACCAGCGCTCAGGTAGAGTCATTAGTGATTTTTTTTAAATTGCATTTTAGGTTTTCGAGGGGACGGAAGGCAGAAAACCACACTGCCATGTGTGTACCTGTGCAACAATCTTGCATGTTCTTCACATGTACCCCAAAACCTAAAATGCATTAGTGATTTTTATTAGATTTTATTAGATAAGTATCTTGTAGAAGGATTATATAAGCAGATATGAGAAGGTTAGGCATCTGAGATCCTTGCCAATGCAGCAAGATTGTTTATGTGTTGACCAACAACATTTGTTGTACTTTATTCTAATAAGGATTATTATTTAAAATAGTGGATGCTTTACAAGTTATATTGCCTTATAAAACTACAAGAAACTTTCACTAATATATGTAATAAAATCGTGCTTATTTACTTACCTATAAAGTGCAGAAAGGGGCCTCTTGTTTCCAGGTTTTGGTCTGTATGGTTTGGGCTCTCCTGCCATGTTGATATCTGAAAGCATAAAATAAAACAGCACTGATTAAGAAAATATCAAACCATTTGAGAAAAGTAAATCATAAACTTCTATTTTTCTTTTTGCTATTTGTTTATGCAAATATTACACACCATTAATTCATTCAACATATATTTATGGAGCATTTACTCTCTGCCAGGCACTGTTTGAGATACATCATGTACAAAACAGATTATGTCTCTGCCCTGTGGAACTTACATTCTACTGGGGGAAGAAAGTAAGAAACAAACATAACCAATAACAAATATATATACATATTAGAAAACGATGAGTACTAAACAGTCAAAATGTTGAGTAAAGTGAGGAGAATCAGGAATGCTTCCCTATGCCCCTAAAAGACAGGGTCTTGCTCTGTTGCCCAGGCTGGAATGCAATGGTGCAATCACTGCTCACTCTAACCTTGAACTCCTGGTCTCAAACAATCTTCCTTCCTCTACCTCTGAAGTAGCTAGGACTACAGGCATGTGCCACTATGCCTGGCTAATTTTTTAAATTTTCTGTAGAGATGAGGTGTGGCTAGGAGGCCCAGGATGTCTCAAATTCTGGCCACAAGCAATTCTCCTTCCTTAGCCTCCCAAAGTGTTGAGATTACAGGTGTGAGCCATTGCGACTGGCCAGAAATGCTTCACAAAACAAAAAGAGAATGAAATATCCTTCTGACTTTCAATTTCCGCTAAGAATTTTTCAGTATGCATAAACATTTGGATGAAATATAGTTCTGTTCATAGGAGAACTTATTAAATTTCCCATGGTATATTTTCCATTTATATAGAAAAGGAAGCTACAAGGGTTTGATCATAGATCATACCGTGTTTACTAAAGAAACAACAAAATGCACTCAGCAACTGGAATATGCAGTTACAGAATTCCAAGGTGGTCAAAAGGAGAAGAGAGCACATATTTTTGCCTTCATGAACTGAAAATATTATCGTCTCTGAGACAGACAAAAAGAGGTTTAAGTATGTGACAAAACAGTCTATGCATACAATTGACTAACCTCAATCTTAAAGATATATGTAAAACTGTTAAGAAATTGGAAAGTTGGGTGGAGAAGGTTTGGAAGGTAATATAAATAACTAGATTGAATAAAGTTATAATTTCCAAATGATGATAGGGAAATCTAAAGGAGATGAGCTACAAGAAATCAGGGATATTATTCTGACAGAAAGGAAAGGGAAAACTTCTATTTCTTGCACAGTGGACTACATGTACTGAGCTATCCACCACTGAAAACAACCAAAAATTCTGGATAAAATTTGAATGTATCTTTTAAAAAAACGTAACATAAAACTAGCAAAAAAGTAAGGGATTTGAAGAATATCCCACACCTGAGTGGAAATAGGAAATCAAATAGAAAAAGAACACTGCACCTAGCTTCTTCCTTAAAGATATTTGCTGCAGCCAGAACATGAGTTTTAGTTTTCACATCCTTGTGGTTCAGTGAAGACAGGTGACTATGCCCAGGTTAAAGAATATGAGACAAATAATCACTGGATTCAACATATGTGACAAAAATCTTTAGCAACTAGGAAGAGAAGACAAATTCCTTACTTAAGAATATACACAAAAGTCTGTATTAAACATTATACCTAATAGTGAGACATTGGGAAAATTTGCTTTAATATAAGGGAATTTAAAAGGACACCCACTATATTCAACTCTATATAACATTGTACTAGATGTCCTAGTCAGTGCAGTAAGACAGGACAGCAATTTTAGAAATGAGAGAGAAGAAATAAAACTGTCACTAATTGCTGATGATACATGGGTTTACATAAAAAATTGTAAAGCGTCCACAGATTATTATAATTAATGAGAAAGTTTAGTAAGTTTATTGAATGCAAAGTACAAAATTCAATTGTATATCTCTATACAACAATCCATATACAACAAATACGTCTAAAGTATATTATTTATATATTATAAAAGGCAAAGTACTAAGGGTAAATCTATTATAACATTTGAAAAACCTTAATGGAAGAAATTATAAAACTGTATTGAAAAATCTTACAGTAACCTTACATAAACAGAAAAATTAGAAGATTCAATATAATAAATATGTCAGTTCTCTTCAAGATAATTATGGATTCTGTGTAATTCCAGTGAATCCCAAATATTTTTTATGTGTATGCCGGAAGCTTGACAAGCTGCTTCTAGAATTTATACAACAGAACAAAGGCCAAACATAGCCATGATATACTTGGAAAAAAGGTATGAAGTTGGTAAAATTGCCTCATCAATATTTGTTTTAAAGCTGTGGTAATTAAGACCGTGGAATTGGTACAAAGATAGGAAAGGGACCAATGGAGCAGAATAGAGAACCACGAAACACATACACCTGGGTATGTGACAAACCTGTACATGCATGCAATTGACATATATACCACATGGAGCTGACATAGCAGATCGGTGAGGGAAAGACTGGTTCTTAAATAAATGATACTGGAATGATTGGTTATCCACAAGGACAAATATAAAATTGAACATCTACCTACGCCATACCAAAAAAATCAATTACTGTTGCTTAAATATGAAAGGCAAAAATATAAAATATTTAGAAAGCAATAAAATAGAATATCTTTATAGGCTAAGAGTGTGGGAGGATAACCTTAAACCAGACACAAAAAATCATTAACCTTAATATATAAAATTGATAAATTCTGCTTTATTAAAATTAAGAATTTCTGGTCATCAAAAGCCACATAAAGACAGTGAAAAGAACCGTAAGTTTGACAAAGGATTTGTATCTAGGATACATAAGAAATTCATGCATTAATAGGAAAAAGAAGCAAAAACCTGGTAAAGGCACTTTACACAAGAGGAAATATGAATGGGGAATAAACACTTGAAAAAATTCTCAAGCTCATTAGTAGTGGGAAATGAAAGTTAAAACACCGTGAGATACAAATGAAACCCACTGAATTTACAGTTTACAAAGTCTGATAATATCAAGTGTTGGCATTTTTGAGCAACTAGAATGTGTGTAGAATGCAGATGTAAGTGTATGGTGGTAAAAACCTATTTTGAAAAATAATTCAGCAGTTTCTAATAAACTTAAAATTTTAAAACTCTATGATCCAAGAAGTATGCACTTAAACTTTTACACATGTGTACCATATGATACATACAAGTGTGTTCATTGTAGTACATTGGAATTGAAAAGATTTCTGGGAAAAACCCTACAAATATCCATTGTGTTTTTAATAGGATAAACAAATGGTAGCATATTTACAAAAAGGAATACTATACAACAGTAGAGAAATGACAGATGGAGGGAGGGGGAGAGGGAGGGAGGGAGGGAGAGAGAGAGAGAGAGAGAGAGAGAGAGAGAGAGAGAGAGAATATGAATTAGAGCCATAGGAAACATTAATAAACTCAGAAAACTAACATTGAACGAAAATAATGTTCTGGAAAAATACTGGCAGTATAAATTCTTTCATGTAAATTGAATCGCAAAATTGAATGATAGATTGTATAAGGATAAAGATATACAAGATAAAACTAGAAAAAAAAACCTTCTACACAGCAAAAGGAACAGTCAGCAGAGTAAACAGACAACCCACATAGTAGGAGAAAATCTTCACAATCTATACATCTGTTAAAGGACTAAAATGCAGAATCTACAAAGAACTCAAACAAATTAACAAGAAAAAAAATAATCCCATCAAAAAGTAGGCTAAGAATATGGATAAACAATTCTCTAGAGAAGATACACAAATGGCTAACAAACATATGAAGAAATGCTTAGCATCACTAACTATCAGGGAAATGCAAATCAAAACCATAATGAGATACCACCTTACTCCCACAAGAATGGCCATAATCAAAAAATCAAAAAATAATGGATGTTAGTGTGGATGTGGTGAAAAGGGAACACATCTATGCTGCTGGGGGAATATAAACTAGTAACAACCACTATGGAAATCAGTGTGGAGATTCCTTAAAGAATTAAAAGTGGAACTACCATTTGATCCAGTAAGCCTACTACTGGATATCTACCCTGAGGAAAAGAACTCATTATAAGAAAAAGGTACTTGCACATGCATATTTATAGCAGCACAATTAGCAATTGCAAAAATATAAAACCAGCCCAAAGGCCCGTTATCAACAAGTAGATAAAGAAATTGTGAGATATATATATATATATATATATATATATATATATATATATATATGATGAAATACTACTCAGCCATAAAAAGGAAGTTACTGGCATTTGCGTCAACCTGGATGAAATTGGAGGCTGTTATTCTAAGTAAAGTAACCCAGAAATAGAAAACCAAACATCGTATGTTTTTCACTCTTTTTTTTTTTTTTTTTTTTTTTTTTTTTTTTTTTTTTTGAGACGGAGTTTCGCTCTTGTTACCCAGGCTGGAGTGCAATGGCGCGATCTCGGCTCACCGCAACCTCCGCCTCCTGGGTTCAGGCAATTCTCCTGCCTCAGCCTCCTGAGTAGCTGGGATTACAGGCACGTGCCACCATGCCCAGCTAATTTTTTGTATTTTTAGTAGAGACGGGGTTTCACCATGTTGACCAGGATGGTCTCGATCTCTCGACCTCGTGATCCATCCGCCTCGGCCTCCCAAAGTGCTGGGATTACAGGCTTGAGCCACCGCGCCCCGCTGTTTTTCACTCTTAAGTGGGAGCTAAGCTATGCGGATACAAAGACATAAGAATGATACAATGGACTTTGGAGACTCGGGGAAAAGGGTAGGAGGGGGTGAAGGGTAAAAGACTACAAACTGAGTTCAGTGTATACTGCTTGGGTGATGGGTGCATGAAAATCTCACATGTCACCGCTAAAGAACTTACTCATGTAACCAAATACCACCAGTCCCCCAAAACCGATGGAAATAAAAAATTTTCTAAAGAAAGAAGGTAGAGATAAGCAATGAATCCAGGATGAAGGTTATCTCTAAAGGAGTAGAAAGATATGGGACTTGGAAACGACACCCAGAAAATTAAAGTTAATAGTAAGGTACTATTTCTTAAATTGGGTGATAATTGGGTGATAAGAACATGGCTTTAAATTATAGCATTATTCCTCATAACTTTTTTTATTCTGTATGTAATTTATAACTAATAAAGAATTTAAAAAGAAAATAAGGATGAAAATTATAAATTATGTGTTGATAAATATTTACATCAGAGACAGTGGGTTTTTTTTTTTTAAATCGGAGACAGTCTACCTCTGTTGCCTAAGGCTCACTGCAACTTCCTCCTCCCAGTTTAAGAGATTCTCCTGCCTCAGCCTCCTCAGTAGCGGGGATTACAGGTGCCTGCCACCCTGACTGACTAATTTTTGTATTTTTAGCAGTGATAGGGTTTCACCATGTTGGCCAGGCTGGTCTCCAACTTCTGACCTCAAGTGATCCACTGACCTAGGCCTCCCAAAGTACTGGGATTACAGGTGTGAGCCACCTGGCTGGGCCCAGAGACATTAAGTTTTAGTGAACAAGTGTTTTTAGCAGATTGTGAGCTGGTATATTTAAGAAAGGAGAACGTTATGGGGTATAAGAAGATCATTAGAAACTCCATTTAGAACTTCAAATCTGATTTGAGTGAGATATAATTTAGGGTTTCGAGTAGAGGAAAGACCCAAATCATGAAGACAGTGACTCTTGTATGACTTGGAATAAAGTACAGCCAAGATAGAGGATGTCTGAATGTTTTAGATGTGACACAGTTGTAACCAAAAAAGCATGTAAAATAAAAACAGATTTCTACAAGATTTTTAAGCTTTGTAATAATGGTAGAGGCACATGCCCATGAAAATATCATCAGACATCTTTTATGTATTTCTAGCTTAGACTTGATGACATAAAATAAACATGTAAAATTATTCTCATCAATAAATAAAAAGCTTGAGACTTAAGTCTATTGACAAAATATTGTAGCATTTATCTTGTTTTTAAAAATAATATACTGTCAGTGATTCTGAAGACACACTTAGGAGCTTGACAGCATATTCATAAGATGAAAAACCTTTCCTGAAATATTGTTAAACTCAGTATTTCCACAGAGTAGCCTCCCTTCAAAGGTATTAAAAAACGCCGAAGAAAATACTTCGTCACTTGAACATTGAAGCATGTTCAAACGCAGAATTTTCTTTCTGTTGTATGGAAATTTATGCTTAAATACAGATGGTCATGGAGTTTTGACAGTTCAACGTAACAATTTTTGAGTTTCTGATGATAGGAAAGCAATTTGCATTCTGTAGAAACAATACTTCTCTCACTTTGCTGGGCAGTGGAAGTGAGCCACAGCTCTTAGTCAGCCACGCATTTTCA
Source organism: Saimiri boliviensis (assembly GCF_048565385.1). Taxonomy (NCBI): domain Eukaryota; kingdom Metazoa; phylum Chordata; class Mammalia; order Primates; family Cebidae; genus Saimiri; species Saimiri boliviensis. Next base: position 41,149,631 of record NC_133463.1, read on the forward strand.
ATTTATAGCATTTTAAACTTACTATGGGTTTATTGAGATGTAGCCCCTTCCTAAGTGAAGAATATCTGTATGCATATTTACATTTTGTGCAGTGCTATATTTTTAATCATCTAAAACCTAGTTATAGTTGACAGGGAGAACAGTGAAAGGGGCAGAAAGTATTCCATGGAGGAGGATACAGCGGGCAAAGAGATCAGGTAATCATAGTGAACATAAGCTTTGCCAAGATCTGAATGAATGAGCATCCCCTTTATATTGATCTTTGTAAATACAAGATCGAATCGGGTATTCAGAACAATCCAGCTTTGTTGGAAACCATGGCTTAGGTTCTCATGCCTCAGGAGCTGTTGGACTTGAAGAGACCAGACACACAATATGGCATCTTGGCAGGAACTCTGTGGTCACCAACAGAGAGATCTCCTAAGGTTTTGTTCCCTGATTATCCTGGAACTGTGTGTTACTCACAAAATAGAGTAAATGGAAGAATAACCCAGGTTCAATTTTCTACACTCTCGTTAAGTTAGGGGCTTTGTAGTAAAACATTGAGATACAAAAAAATAAGGTGTTATTTCTTTGGTTTCTGGATTTAAAACCATTCATGCAAAATATTAATGTATAGAGTTCTTAAATTGTTCTCAAGAAATGATTTGGGTTTAATCACTCTCAATAAATGCTTTTGGTATATTCCAAAAAGCCTAGTTAAATGTTTAGTCATTGTGCAGAAGTACCTTTACAGGTGCCTATATACTAGGCTGGTCGACCTTGTTATTTGTCTATTAGAATCATATTCTTGTGGGTGAGGCTTGAGAAAACCAAATAGGCACCATTTACATGAATTCTTTTGATAAGGCTATTTCTGTTTGGGTGTGCTATACATCAGATCTGTGTGGAGGAGCTAGCTACCCTCTCTCCTTTCCAGCCATAGGGATGAAGCAGAAGAGAACCAGCCATAGGTAAAGAGAACTCTACTTGTGGTTCGTTTATGCCTGGTGACAGCACACCCCTACTTGAAGGGAGAAGGTCTATTTGCATTTTGTCATGATTCTCTGTAAGTACAGAACAGACCCATCTTGATTTTGAAGTTTCAATATTTCAAGTTAGCATGAAAAAAGTATCAAAAAAGTACAATTTGTTCCAAAGTTATCCTTCTGATACTAAACTTCAGGTTCAAACATTTGAAAATTATCCTGTCAGGCTACTAACTGTATCTTTTCAGAGTAAGTTAATTAAAAATGTATTAACTCTTCTCAAAAATTTAACCAATTTTCTTTTCTTCTTTAAAACTGAATAAGCAATACCATGATACCGTGACAGAAATAACTGTCAAGTTACAGAGCTGAAAAAAGTTAATGAGCTAAACCTATTCTGACTTGAGGCAAATGAGATGAAGCAAATGGAGATGGGTACTATTCCAAAGTGTCATTCACCAAAATAATAACCAGCCACATAAATATGTTTATTTGACCAATCCTCGTAAGCATACTATTAAAGATGATCGCAATGGCTATTATTTCATACTTCTGACTCTTGGGAAGATACTTTCAATTCTGCACCCAAATAGATGTTACTCTCCCTCCTCGCACCTACTTTATTACACCATTTCCATGACATGGAGTATGGGTGCCCTTTGCCTATGGACTTCTAAAGGGCAGTCATAATTTCACTCAGCTTCTCTTATGCCCTTCAGCACCCCATACACTGTTGTTTATGCTTTAGATGCTAAATGGGTCTATGGTTAATAAAATTTATACAGACCAAAAGGCATATCTGTATTTGGCTACAGTGAATCTAACCAAATACTTTTTTGCCAACACATTTTCTAAAGTGGTGTTTATCTGAACAATGTTTTGGGGGGTGTTATTAGGTATTGTGAAACAAATTTATTACAGTAAAGCTGTTAGTAAAAATGCTATACTAGGTCCTTTTCTTGGCTATTTACACTTAAATAACAGATAAAACTGCAAAACAAGAGTAACACTCACTTGTATTTAACTCAAATGTTCTTACATATACATGAATTTAGACTATTTTTGGATGATATATCTATTAGCATCCAACAAATCAAAGCTCCTCCAGAACACTGCTTTATGGATACCCTGACATATTTAGGAAAATATTTGACATTTATTTATTTGCTATGGATTCAACTTGTAGTACCCTCCTTTTAAAAGTTAATATAAGTCTTTTAAATTAAATGTAATTTACACTACTACAATAAACTGACACTTGCAGCTTAATCTACAACTAGCAATCCCTGCTGGCTCTGTCATTTTTCAGAGATATTTAACTTTGATATGAAAATGGTATCTAATTTGTAATATGACATCCATATTATCAATGGTATCTTCTAATTGTGGAAAAATTTTAAAGAAACATTTTTCTGAAATAATTAGTTAAAAGACAAATCTTTATTCTTAGAGTTGTTTTTTTTTTTTTCCCTCACCCAGGTTTAAATAGAAGTCTAAATAATTCAGCCATGGCATGCAGCCAGCCAGGAAAAGTCATTCCGCATTTTTTATTTTTCACATTTAGAAGATTTAGGGATTCATTACTGTTTCATTGAATAAAAATTCAGGAGATAAAGAAAACAGTCTTTTACATTTGACAAGTGAATGGACATAACCATACATTACCCAAGTATAAGCACCATACCACCAAAAAGTGTTTTTGTGGTAATTATTAGCTGAGATTCCCAGAACAACTCTGTGATATAAGCACAGCAGGAGTCATTCTTCCCACTTTGCGTATATAGATGTTTGAGATACTGAGAAATTAAATGGTTTTCCTATTTGTGCTGTAGTTCAGTTTATTCTAACCACCTTTCCTATTGAGCAAAGCCCATATACCAAGCATTGAACCAGCAAGAGAGAGGATACCCTGCCCCAGCAGCAGACTCCTAATCCAGAACTTTCCCCACTACCTCTCCTTGTTCTTCACAAGATTTTGAATGTCTCACCTTCTAGGCCACTCAAACTCAAGTTTGGCTGTGGAAAGCAGCCTGTAAAGCAATGCACTCTGCGTCCCCAGGAGCTCTGGCATCACGGGAGAGGATGCATGATTAAAGGAATGCTGTAGGGAGATTTGTCTGGCAGCAGAGGAGAAGAAAATTCAACTCCCAACTGTGCTGCCTGCAATTTACTGGCCAGGTAGGTTCACCACCCTGTGGTTTACAAGAGCTGCACAGCAGTGCTTTTACTCTGAGGAAAAAAAAAATGCACCAGACTTGCAAATTCAAGTACAGCCCACCCTGGGCTCTAAAATATGAACATTTGAAGCACTTTGAGCCAAAATCTGAGATTGGAGCCAATTTTCTACAAAAGTAAATGGCTTTCTAATGTTGTTTTTCCCTTCACAGAATCAAAGCTAGTTTTAACACTTGAAGTATGTCCTTAATATATGTTAAAATATTCACTGTTATAAGAATGAAACTATAGTCTAATTTTACTGGGCAGTCACTGAATTGTGACCACGTTAATGAGCCTTTGGACCTAGTTTCATAAATTAGTTCTGACACAGCACTACGGCACGTTGGCCTCTGGTTATTAGAATGCTAATGTAGAGATCACTGGTTGGCCAGATTCCCATTTGTTACCAGACAATTCTCCATGCTCCCAGGCTGTGTTTGCAAGGGCAAATCAAAGTGGAAACTTGAACTTCTTACCAGTTATTTGGTAAGCTTGATCATTATATGTGACTTATTTAGATTTGGACTGTTTTTTTCCCTGATAGAAACTGAAGTGAAGGAAAGTACACATATATTTGGATGCCCTTCTATATTTATTGTATATTTCATTCAAAGGTTATATTATGAAAAAAATGAAAATGTCAGAGACAGTTCATTTTCATTGATCAAATGATTATTTGAACATACAACGCATGCCAGGTACCGTGCTAAAGATGGGTAAACAAACATGAACAGTTTTGTATGCTTAAGGATATCACAGAGAAAGGCAAACCTGCCCCTAACTATAGAAAATGTAATAAGCATCATAATAAAGATGTAGCCTTCATACTTTGGGAACATGGCAGTACACTGAGAACTCTCACTAAGAACACCCTCTGGGTTCATTCTTGGTATATAAGGTGGTTTCTTCCCAAGACACAGATTCTAATGTTAGATGTTTTATGAAACCACATCTACCAGGAAACGCGGCAAAAGCCTTAGCTCTGTCAGTTGAGTCATAGAGATCTGTCTCCATTTTGTTTGTTTATTGGTTCTATTAGCTATTGTCAAAACGCATTTGATTTGCCTTAAAGCGTAAGTGGCCACGAAACTTGACGAATCCTTGTGTCTTTGGTGCATGCTTAATCTATATCAGCTAAATTTTTTAGCTGAGAACATAAGCACATTTTACAAAGGATACAAAGCAAATGCCAAGTGATAATGCAGGTAATTAACAAGTTTGTATTTACTTAGTTTCTAAAGCTTGTAATTTGGATTAAAAAATTATTTTGTGTCTTTTGTTATCTTGAATAAGTTTTCTGAAAAAATGTTTTTTATATTCCATGAACATCTTTCTCTCTACAAAACTTAAAAATGAAGGGTGGCATGTTTTATGAAGAGATAAAGCCTATAGAAACCAAATGAATATAACAAAATCCAGATAAATGTTCACCAGTAGCCTCCTGAATATGTTTAGAACTTTGCTTAAAATTTGACATATATACTCAGTGATCTATTGACATCAACAGTGAAAAAAACCGTTACAATCATCAAGACTAAAAATCACATGGTGAAAAACTCAGCTATATATTTTCGTTAGTGAACAGACTTAGCACTATTAATTTCACGGCATCCCAAGAGTTTATTTAGTTTCATACTTAAGGATAAAACATTCCTTAAAGAATATTCTGTTGGTAAAATTCAACCAACAGCAAGTCTGGATCATCCGTTTCCTTGAGACCTCTCAGATTTCACCTCAGTGAAGCAAATGAGACCCCAAGATTTTGGTATTTATTTTCTTTGTTCCCTCACTTTTCTCATTTCTCTCTTTTCATATGCATCTATAGGGACTTCATTTTCTCTTACATCCTTTGTATTTCGCATTTTAAAAAACCAAGGCTGCTGTGTGAGTTATTTTATAATTCATAAATATAAAGAAATGTAGAGCTAATGTTAGGAAGCTAAATGTGTTTCATATGGAGAGAAGTATACAATCCTAGAATATAACACATTTAGCTTAAATCCTTTCTTTCAATTATATCTTAAATATTTTATTGTTTTAAGATGTTTTGAAAAGAGAATACTAGGAAGTCGGAGCAGAATAATAAAGTTTCCAGGAAAGACATTTGAAAAATGCTTTTCTAAAAGCTTAGAATAGAATAATGCATTGATTATGATTGCTAATATTTGTATATCATTTAATAGTTGATCAAATTTTCACAGACATTTAGAAAAATCTCACAATGATTTTGTGGTGTGGGTCCTATTATTGATTCCCATTTATAGATATTGAGGTTCAGAAAATCTTAATTATTTGCACAAAGGTAGTGCAACTAATAATTAGTGATGCCAGGAACCTGAGTTCAGTTCTCCAAACATCATATTCTGTAGATAAAGCTGACTTTTTAATTAAAAAAATCCATTGCTTATGACCAGGCCCATATAATTTGTTGGGAAACCACCAAATATTTAATGATTTTATTTTCAAAAAGATTCTTTTCATAAAGTCTCTATGAACATATGTAAAGTAAAAAGCCATTAAATTAAATGTGATTCTTAAGAATTCTATAAAGGTGGCAAAACTTCAAAGAGCTCTTTTGACTGAGAATGCAAACCTGAAAGAGCAAGGAATTAAGGAAATACAAAAGATCTAAGATCCTTCAGCAAAGGAGAGAAATGGGATACCTGATATTTAATAACAAAGCCAAGCTAAGATAAAACAAAGAACACAAAACATTCAATGAGATAAAAAAAATCCTCTAGCTGTTGTGTAAGCAATAGTGTTTAGAGGTTTTTCCAAGTGTCTCACCTGTATCTCCTCTTTCTATCCCACTGCATTCCCTCTCTTGTCCTTCAAGCCTCCTTTCCTGCTAGGGACCCTGTATTCCTTTCTAGCCATTCTGTTCTTGCTGCATCTGAAATGTGCCTCGTGTGTCGCCACCCTTTGCTGTAGCTGCTTCCTCTCCCCTGGCCTACTTTCTCCGTAGATAATGCATAGATAATTCTCTCAATTCCTCCAAGTCTTTGCTCAAATGACGCTTTCTTACCTATTTAATATCGCAAATTGTCATTTCCCTACCACTCCTCACACTCATAAGCCCCATTACCCTTATTGAATTTTTGTTTTCCAAAGGATTTATAACTTCTAATACACAATGGTATTTTAAAATTTATTATGTATTTTGTATATTGCTGGACCCATTCCCATGTTTGCCTGTTTTTCTCACAAATATATTCAATGAACCTAGAACAATATTTGACTCATAGATGGAGCTTAATAAGTGTTTGTTGAATATGGGAATGAGTAAATCAATGAATTAATGAGTGTATTATCTGAGCTTCCATGACTCAACATTGCTGTGGAAGGTAAAATGTGAAGTCATGAACTTTTCTCATTTTTCTCTTTTTATATGTGTATATAGGGACTTCATTTTCTTAGGTTCTTTTTGTGAAGACTTTGTATTCCACATTTAAAAAACCAAGGGTGCCGTGCAAGGTATTTCATAATTCATAAATATAATGAAGTGCCAGAGCTAATGTTAGAGAGCTAAATGTGTTTCAGGTGGACAGAAGTATATAACCCTAGAATAATACACACACTTAGGATGACCTTACAATTTAGTATCTATGTGGGTCACTTTAGAATAAAAGGGGAAATTAAATTATTAATATTACATAGTTATTAAATTATAAAAACTATTATAATTGTTTTTTATTAGATAATATATCATTGGTTTTTATTATAGGTTCCATAAAAAATTGTAATAAAAAATATTTTGAAACGAAAGTCTTTTTAATAAACATGTTTAGACTAAAGTGTAATTAAAACAAATTTAGGTAGACTATCTGAATATTAAAAATAAATGAACTGAATAATTTTCCAAACACTTTGTTTAGTTTTTTTTTGACTTATCTATGATATCCTGGTCACTTATTTTTCTGTAAAATTAATTTTTCTGTATTATTAATTTTTCATAAAATTTTGAAAGTATTCAAAGTTGAATTTTCTCTAGTTTTGACATTTTGACCATTTTCAAATGACTTTGCTTTGTATTATATTTTAATTGATAAAGTACTTCCCCTTATAAGTACTGAGGAAAATGATAAGCTCAGAGCCAGTTATGATATGATATGATAAATGGAAGAGATTCCCTATTCTATTTTGTAGTGAAATTTGTAATATTTCACTACAAATAACATGGAAAAGATTTCCTATTCTATTTTATAGTGAAATACATAAATATTTCAGTCCCAATATTTTTATAAGTGCAGTCTTTTTACCTCCATTACAGGGTACTTTTCTTTAACTTATTTTCTATGATTAAATCTGTCAAAAATGTTTTAATTTTCTTCTGAATGGCTCAGCAAATGTAGATGTCATACAGTTATAGGCACTTTCAATTTCTTTTTTTTTTTTTTTTTCTTTTCAGTTTTTTTTTTTTAATTGCATTTTAGGTTTTGGGGTACATGTGATGAACATGCAAGATTGTTGCATAGGTACACACATGGCAATGTGGTTTGCTGCCTTCCGTCCCCTCACCTGTATCTGTCATTTCTCCCCATGCTATCTCTTCCCACCTCCCCACCCCCTGTCCCTCCCCCATTTCCCCCCAACGGACCCCAGTGTGTAGTGCTCCCCTCCCTGTGTCCATGTGTTCTCATTGTTCAACACCCGCCTATGAGAGAGAATATACGGTGTTTGATTTTCTGCTCTTGTGTCAGTTTGCTGAGAATAATGGTTTCCAGGTTCATCCATGTCCCTACAAAGGACGTGAACTCATCGTTTTTGATGGCTGCATAATATTCCATGGTGTATATGTACCACATTTTCCCTATCCAGTCTATCATCGTTGGGCATTTGGGTTGGTTCCAGGTCTTTGCTATTGTAAACAGTGCTGCAATGAACATTCGTGTGCATGTGTCCTTGTAGTAGAATGATTTATAATCCTTTGGATATATACCCAGTAATGGGATTGCTGGGTCAAATGGGATTTCTATTTTTAGGTCCTTGAGGAATCACCACACTGTCTTCCACAATGGTTGAATTAATTTACATTCCCACCAACAGTGTAAAAGTGTTCCTATTTCTCCACATCCTCTCCAGCATCTGTTGTTTCCCGATTTTTTAATGATCGCCATTCTAACTGGTGTGAGATGGTATCTCAATGTGGTTTTGATTTGCATTTCTCTGATGACCAATGATGATGAGCATTTTTTCATATGTTTGTTGGCCTCCCGTATGTCTTCTTTTGTAAAGTATCTGTTCATATCCTTTGCCCATTTTTGAATGGGCTTGTTTGTTTTTTTCTTGTAGATCTGCTTTAGTTCTTTGTAAATTCTGGATATCAGCCCCTTGTCAGATGGGTAGACTGCAAAAATTTTTTCCCATTCTGTTGGTTGCCGATTCACTCTCCTGACTGTTTCTTTTGCCGTGCAGAAGCTGTGGAGTTTGATTAGGTCCCATTTGTCTATTTTGGCTTTTGTTGCCATTGCTTTTGGCGTTTTGGTCATGAAGTCCTTGCCTACACCTATGTCCTGAATGGTTTTGCCTAGATTTTCTTGTAAGGTTTTTATGGTATTAGGTCTGATGTTTAAGTCTTTAATCCATCTGGAGTTACTTTTGGTGTAAGGTGTCAGGAAGGGGTCCTGTTTCTGCTTTCTGCACATGGCTAGCCAGTTTTCCCAACACCATTTATTAAACAGGGAATCCTTTCCCCATTGCTTGTTTTTGTCAGGTTTGTCGAAGATCAGATGGTTGTGGGTATGTTGTATTTCCAGCACTTTCAATTTCATTCTATTCTGATACAGAAGATAACTATCTAAGTAGAAGCTCCATTAAAATACTTTTCCTTCAAGTTGAGATATTTCAGAGTCTAATAATTGGTATTCAAATTAAACCTTGTATTCCTTTAGATCTCTTGATGTTTATTTATTACCTTCTTTGCTTTTGTGAGAGTAAATTTGTCTTTTCATTCATGAGATTTACTTTTAATAACAGAAATTCTTTACAAACTTAAAAATTTGAATTTTGCTTAACATTTTGATTAGAGATTTCCAACTAATTTTAATAAAATGTAAGCAAAAGGTAAATAATTTCTATGGTAAATGAAAACATTTCTAAAATCTGACTGTGATAAACAGTAAAGAGATAGATTCTGTGGAAATATGCTGATATTTTCTTTTTGACTAAATATCAGATTATCACCAAAATTTTTGTATTTCTTTTTCATGATTGTGTGTATATAAAATATTTGTAAAATGTGATACTTGTATCTCAGCTTGAATAAACTGGTAGAATATCACAGCTCTTTGCATGCAACTATAAATTATTTGTATAACATAACCAACTTCAGGTACATTTCTTTTCTATAGGTCTCCTAATTACTAAGAACATTATTTTTACCACCTTGCTCTGTTCCACCCAAATCTGTATTCACAGCAACACTGAAAAAAATCTAATTTTATCCTTAATGTTGAATTTTAAACTAAACTTGTAGTATCATTCACAAATAACATCAATTTCATAATTTTTATTATTATAGTTAGTAACAATGAGATGTTTTAGTTTAAAAAAGAATATCTAAAAGCATATGGATAAATTATCTTGGGGCTTGTTTATGAATAAAGTATTGAAAGACCTTTAGAAGAATTATTATGCCTAGGAATGGCCTATAAGATAGGCAAGCTGAACAATATGTGATTTTTCAAAAAAGAGTCTTGATGTCTAAACTGGGTACCTGTCTCAAAGGGCTGAGACATGTAAATCACTGGCAGAGGGTCTAGAATAGGTTTGTAAAAAGATATTGCTTATCAGTAACCACAAGAATTAGAAGAAAAATATAAGATCATAGATAGGTAACAGTATCAATATCAGTCATTTTATAAAACAGTAGATTTTGGACACTGAAGAAGATGAAATAATTTCTGAATTATATATGAATCTGCACAATATTTGTGCAACATCAATATTATTTCCTTCATTTTATAAGTAAGAAAGCCTTGGGCAAGAAAGATGAGTAACTTGCATAAGGCCATATGGCAGTATTCTAGCAAAACCCAGATTATAACAAATTCTTTCTGACTCCAGATATATGCATTTCTTAAACCACACCCAATTACTTTCTCCTACTTTAGGATAGAAATTTTATCTTACTTATCTGGGCAACCATAAATGCCTGAGAAAGAGAAAGGTATGGATGTTCATCTCGATTGGATCCTGAATAACTAGTGCAGGCAGTTTGTTACCTGGGTTAGTGCCCACGAGACTTTAATAAATATTCTGAAGGGATTGGACTTTGAATGTATGTATTTGGGTAGGAGGACGATTGTAAATACATTATTTAACAGTTACTGCTTACTGTGGGGCTTTAACAAATATTTCCACAAGTTATTTGATAACTGTAGTAGACAAAATAACAGTCCCCCAAAGACATGAACACTCCAATTTCTGGAACCTTTAAATATGTTACATTACAAAGTAAAGGGAAATTAAATTGACTTTAAAAATAGGGAGATTTCCCTGGATGATCTGGGTGCATTCAAACATAATCAGAAGTGTCTTTACATTTGGAAGAGGAGGGAAGAAGAGAAGGTCATAGTGGCATAATATCAGACAGACTCAACCCACCACTGTTGGCTTTGAATATGGAACCAGGGGCCACAAGCAAAGGAATACAGAAGGCTGCTAGAAGTTGGAAAAGACAAGAAAATGAATTCTTCCCTGGAGCCTCCAGAAATGAATATAGCCCCGATAATACATTTATGTTGGACTTCTGATCTACAGAACTGTAAGATACTAAATTTGAGTCTTTAAAGTTACTAAATTTGTGGTAATTTCTTGCAGCAGCAATAGAAAACTAATACAATAGCCTTCCTTCAAAACGTAGAACTTAACCACCTCCACTTAAGTGTGGGTTGGACTTAGTGATTCTCTTCTAATGAATTGAATATGACAGAAAATGGGGTGTCACTTCCTATATTAGGTTATAAAAAGACTGTGTCTTTCACCTTGGGTGGACTTGTGTTTACCCTTCATTTTCTCCCCTGATCTGAGGGAGCTGGCTGTCATGTCATCAGACACCCTGTGGGAAGGCCACTCGGTGAAGAAGCAGGGCATGCCAGCAACCACATAGATGAACTTAGAATAATCCTCTCCCACCTAAACCTTTACATGACTGTAGCCTCAATCAACAACTTGATAGGAGCCTTAGGAGAAACTCTAAACCAAAACCTTTCAGGTAAACCACTCATGGGTTCCTGACCCACAGAAATAGTGAAATAATAAATGTTGTTTTAGGCTATAATATTTTGAGATAACTTGTTATATAGCGACAGATAACTTATGCAATTACCCTAAGGTTTTTATTTACTTACCCAAAGAACAAAAATAGCAAGAAAAGGAAAAAGTACTAGTCAGGTATTACTCTTTTCCACCAAATAAATTCTGATGTGAATGCACAAGCTCCATTGGAAAACTATGAGAAAATCGCCCAATATTTCTGGCATAAGAATGCACACTTACAGAAGCTGACATTTCTGTAAATATTTAATCAGCTTTTATTTAGATTATAAATGGAATTAAATCTCAGTGTTGAGAAAAAACTTCTAAAAACACAGCCTTACTAAGAATAAATTCATCAATTTTTACAAGTATTTTAATGAATTTGAGCTGTCAAAACTACTTGGAAATCAACAAAGCTAATTAACCTCTAGTTTTTCTCTGTTGTTTCTTCTTTTAAATGTTGCTTTTTCCTAGAAGTCTATACTTAATAGAACAAAGCATGCTAGAAACTCAGATTAATTAATAGGTTTTTAACTTTGCCATGTAGAAATACTCTCTAAATTTTTAAAGCTTATTGACTTTCAGCCTAACATATATATTCATTAAAGAAAGAAAATAACTATTCAATCTAAGATACTTTTATGTTGACTTTCAGATTGAATATGATTAGTGCAATAAAGCATTTTTTATATCTTTTCTGAGTTAATTTGTTTTGGCAAACCAAATATATGCACTAGCCACACTATATTACATGGCAGGTAGCCCAGTTCCATCTCCATCCCTCTTTTTAATTCTACTAACATTTAGGTTACAATGTTAGTAGAATTAATTCAGTACTCACAACTTCTTTTAAATGAAAGTGTTAGTACATCATATTTATCGCCCCTGCAAAGCTAAAACAGAATTCCCCAAATTCAGCTTAAATATTGACTAGTATATAAATAATCTCCTCCATGTATGAATATAGGAGATACACAAACTGCACATTGGCAGTTTTTTCCCAAGAATTTGAATGCATTTCTGTATCTAAATGTTTCAGTAGGAAAAATTGTATTTAAATTGGTCTCTATTATTTTCTCTGTGAAATCTGAACTGGTTTTTGCCTTTTGAAGGTGACTCTTAAGGAAATTCCAATAGATAGAGATGATGTACTTTCATTTGTAATGTCATCTACTGCCACATTGATGCTTGGTATCATATCAGGCCTGAGTTTAATTAACAGTAGATAGCCTAATATTCATAGGTTATCAAAAAAACTCTGAATTTTATTCATATTAATAAACAGATTAGTTTCTTATATCTACATGGAGAAATATGGAATTCTTTTCAGAAGGTCTTTTCCTCCTTAATTCAAATTCTTCTTGTTAGTATGTCAATACACATGTTATCACTGTTTAATTAAGAGAGAGGCAAGCTATAGCAAGACAGGGAATTTTAAATAAAAATGGTGTGTTCACATTCATGGTCTCTAAATCAAGAGGAGAATTGCCTGAACCCAGGAGGCGGAGGTTGCGGTGAGCCGAGATCACGCCATTGAACTCCAGCCTGGGTAACAAGAGTGAAACTCCGTCTCAAAAAAAAAAAAAAGAAATTGGCAAAAAAGACAAATAATTCTGTACCTTTTTAAAATGAGAAGACTAACTGTGATTTTATTCACAGAGTAATCAAAATATGCTTTCATTATGGAAAGGAAACTGCTCATCTACAAATCAATTAGTTCTGCTAATGAAAAAATAAAATCACCTTTTAAAACATATCTTTTATTATGCTTTTGCCTCACATATGAAGTTTGGATAATAAATCATGACAATCATAATCAGCAATATGAATATTAAAATATGAATATAATTAATTATGCATAACTTCTCTCCTCAGAGTGAGGCTCCAGGATCAGCAGGTGATGTTGTATAAATTATTATGTCAACAGCCCGGCTGTTGGGAAGATAGGTGTGTGTGTGTTGCTAGTGGATCCTTAAAATATCTACAAAAAATGGCACTAAATCATCTATATTTATTCTTAAAGAGATGACAATTCAATGCTAGCAAAATGGACATTTTTCAATTGTAGGAGCAGTTTGTGCTAGGATTTAATTACCATTAGCCATGGAGGGGCTGTTATGTGTTCTAAACTATTGACTGAAGTTGTCTTGGTAGTTTGGTGCACCAATCCTGCAATCTCTTTCTGTTCATTTTGATGGCCAGATATCTGTGAAGACATTTGCATCTGCTTACCTCAGACCTCTCGTTTGCTTTACCGTATGTCTTGTCTTCTTTGCTTAAAAATTAGGCATCTAGAAAATTGTCCAAAGTATTTTATCACTCCATATTTCAAATATTCTTATTGTTTTTTTTTCGGGGGGTGGGAGATGAGAAACAGGTGCCACAGGGATGATATAATCCATGGTATATTGGTACAGATAACATATGACCCTGCTACTTTATGAATATATTACTAATCCCAAAAATTCGAAAGAATGTAGATTGCCTCCATTTGTTCATGGCAATAAATTAGAACACATTTTCTGTAAACCTTTTTGGAAAAGCTCAGCTTAACCACAGTTTCACATGATTTAAAACTCTGTCTTCAATACTTTTAGCTTAATGGCATTGTCAAATGTCAAGAACACTTGGTAAGAGGCTTTTTTTTAAATAATATGCCATAATTTATCTTTTTTTTATAATAGCTGTCAAGTTACAAAACACAATAAAGAATGATTAAACTAAGTGGATTATAAATTTAGACACAATATTATAGAATTAGAATATTCTTGTATTTCTACTGTGGCCACATAATTCTATTATCACCTCTGTATATTTAATATATATATATGATTAAATATTAAGAAATAATGTAAGGCCGGGCGCAGTGGCTCAAGCCTGTAATCCCAGCACTTTGGGAGGCCGAGGCGGGTGGATCACGAGGTCAAGAGATCGAGACCATCCTGGTCAACATGGTGAAACCCCCGTCTCTACTAAAAACACAAAAAATTAGCTGGGCGTGGTGGCGCGTGCCTGTAATCCCAGCTACTCGGGAGACTGAGGCAGGAGAATTGCCTGAACCCAGGAGGCGGAGGTTGCGGTGAGCCGAGATCGCGCCATTGCACTCCAGCCTGGGTAACAAGAGCGAAACTCGGTCTCAAAAAAAAAAAATAAATAAAAATAATGTAAGATTGGCAGATTATTTCTTGTCACTTAACAAGGGACTTTTATACAGACACAGCACTCACACCACATACTAATATGATGTTAATATGTTGCAAATTCTATTCATCCAGTAAAAACAATTTGCCAATTTTGTCTAGAAAATAAACATTTTATCTGACATCACAGGACTGGAGTCCAGTTTATTTATGGTTGTGGAGTTTGTTAGATATGTGGGTACAGTGATACAGCAAATATAAACAAAGGGGACTATTGAGATTTGAAGTCACTACTGTGCATCATTGTCTATGATGCCTTGAGAAGTTGCTTCTATTGACAGCTTGTTATTCATGTATGTATTTGTGATAGACAATATTGATGTGGAGTTGACAAAGATTTTCACACCACTGCCATATAAAAAGACTACTTGGTTTGTGAGATATGGCATCTGTTTTTAGGAGCTATGACTGCTTCTTTATCTGATGGGCCACACCAGCATTATTTTCTTATCTATCCACTATCCACTATCATACTATGTTGTGTTTGCCATATTTCAACAGCTACTTTAAATTGCACATCTGCTCTCTTCCTGAGTCATCTTGAGAGTTGCACCTCAATGCTCCATACCTGATCATGGAACCAGGTATAGGAAGTGGAATGCCTGTTATCAAATTCTAGCTCCACTTCTTGCAAGACTGTAAACTTGGGCAAGTTACCTAAGCACATCCACCAAATAGAAATTTGCGCTACTTCCTATTGCTTTGGGGAGGTATTAAATGAATTATGTGTAAAACACTTGGAAGATAACCTGGCATATAAGTACTCAATGGTTACTGTTTTTCTTCTTCTTATTGCCATCCACCTCCACACAAGACCTACTGGACGGTAGCATCTATCAGCAATCTTTCCTCCTCATCTTTCTGTCCCCATTCAGTAAAAGAGGAGGTACTGGGATGTGAAAAGTTGCCTTTTGAGTTCATGTAATAGTTATGAACTATCCTCTTCTTTCGTTTCTACATTGAAAAAGGAGAGTGGTACCCAACTGGTGAACATCCTGCCAAGGGCAGGATATCCCTAGAAAAACACTCCTCATGTGTAAGGATTTCAATGTGAAACAAAGACTGATAGTTCCACTATTACATTTATACTTAATCATGCAGCTTATCTGATGCTACCTGGAGAAGAGAAAGGAAACTGAGGAGAGGGTAAAGTGGAATTTGGAGAGGGACAAGAATCACCAGTATGAATTCATAATTCCAGAGAGGTATACAAGACAGATTCTTCCTGGGTCCACCTACAACTAGTGTGAGTTATCTGTGGAGGAAAATTCTAATTGGTAGCAATAGGCTTACCAGAAATTGTTCAACCTGGTATATTAGTCCATTTTCACATTGCTATAAAGAAATTCCTCAGATTGGGTGATTTGTAAGGAAAAGAGGTTTAATTGGTTCACAGTTCCACAGGCTGTACAGGGAGCATTCTGCTAGCATGCCTCTGGGGAGGCCTCAAGCAGAAGGCAAAGGGGGAGCCAGCACTTCACATGGAGCAGGGGAAAGGGTGGGGAAGAGGTGCCATACACTTTTAAATATCAGATCTCATGAAAACTCTTTTATGAGAACAGCACCAAAGGGGGAAATCTGCCATCCCCATGATCCAGACACTGTCCACCAGGCCCTATCTCCAACACTGGGGATTACAATTCAACAGGAGGTTTGGGCAGGGACACAAATCCAAACCATGTCATTCTGCCCAGGCTCCTCCCAAATCTGAAATCCTTCTCGTTTTGCAAAACACAATCATGCCTTCCTAACAGTCCTTCAAAGTCTTAACTCATTCTAGCATTAACTCAAAAGTCAAGGTCCAAAGTCTCATCTGAGACAAGGAAAGTCCCTTCTGCCTATGACCCTGTAAAATAAAGGTCAAATCAAATGCTTCCAAGGTACAATAGAGGTACAGGAGTTGGGTAAACATTGCCATTTGAGAAGAGAGAAACTGACAAAAGAAAGAAGCCACAGGCCCTATACAAGTCTGAAACCCTGTAGGGAATTCATTAATGTTAAAACTCTAATCTCCTTTGACTCCATGTCCCACATTCAGGACACACCAATGCAAGGGATAGGTTCCTAAGGCTTTGGGGATTTTTGCCCCTGGGTCATGGCTGCTCTCAGGGGCTGTGGGTTTTCCAGGCACACGGTGCAAGCTGCCAGTGGATTTACTATTCTGGGGGATGGAGGATGGTGGCCTTTATCTCACAGCTCCACTAAGCAGTGCTTCAGTGGGAACTCAGTGTGGGAACTCTACCCCACATTGCCCCTTTGCACCACCCTAGTAGAGGGTCTCCATGAGGGCTCTAGCCCTGTAGCAATCTTCTGCCTGGACATCTAGGCTTTTCCATACATCCACTGAAATCTAGGCAGAGGCTCCCAAGTCTAAACTCTTACATTCCATGTACCTGCAGGATTATTGCCACATGTAAACTCCCAAAGCTGATGTTTTTCACCATCTGAAGCAGTGGCACAAGCTGTACCCGGGCCCCTTTGAGCTACTGCTGGAGACAGAGCAGCTGAGAAGCAGGAAGCAGTGTTCCAAGGCTGCACAGGGCAACTGGGCCCTGGGCCTGTACTGTGAAACCATATTTCCCTCCTAGGCCTATGGCCCTGTAATGGGAGGAACTGCTGCAAAGGTCTCTGAAATGGCTTTGAGGCCTTCTCCCCATTGTCTTGGCTATCAGCACTTGCCTTCCTTTTAGTTATGCAAATTTATGCAGCCTGATTGCATTCCTCCACTGAAAATGGGCTTTTCTTTTCTACCACATGTCCAGGTTGCAAATCTTTCAAACTTTTATGCTCTACTTCCCTTTTAAATATAAATTCCAGTTTCAGGTAATTTCTTTGCTCACATACATAAACATAGGTGTTTACAAGCAGCCAGGCCATTTTTATTGCTTTGCAGCTTAGAAATGTCTTCTGCCAGATACCCTAAGTTGTCACTCTCAAGTTCAAAGTTCCACAGATCCCTAGAGCAGGAGCACAATGCTGCCAGGTTCTTGGCTAATACATAACAAATGTGACTTTTGCTTCAGTTCCCAATAAGTTTCTCATCTCTATCTGAGACCTCTTCAGCCTAGACTTCATTTTCCATATCACTATCAGCATCTCTAATAGTGATATGACCAGTCTTTAGGAAGTTTCAAACCTTTCCTCATCTTCTTGTCTTCTTTTGAGCCTTCCAAACTGTTCTACCTTCTGCCTGTTATTCAGTTCCAAAGCTGCTTGCACATGTTCAGATATCTTTTTTCTTGTTGAGATGGAGTTTCGCTCTTGTTGCTCAGGCTAGAGTGCAATGGCACAATCTCAGCTCACTATAACCTCCACCTCCTGGGTCCAAGTGATTCTCCTGCCTCAGTCTCCCAAGTAGCTGGGACTACAGGTATGTGCCACCATGCTTGGCTAATTTTGTATTTTGAGTAGAGATGGTGTTTCTCCATGTTGGCCAGGATGGTCTTGAACACTTGACCTCAGGTGATCCACCCACCTTGGCTCCCAAAGTGCTGGGATTATAGGCATGAGCCACTGTGCCCAGCCTAGGTTCAGATATCTTTATAGCAATGCCCCACTCCTTGATACCAATTTTCTATGTTAGTCTGTTCTCACAGTGGTATAAAGAACTACCTGAGACTGGGTAATTTAAAAGAAAAGAGGTTTAATTGGCTCATGGTTCCACAGGCTGTACAGGAAGCAAGATGCTGGCATGTGCTTCTTCGGAGGTCTCAGGAAACTTTCGATCTTAGCAGAGGGCAAAGGGGAAGCCAGCATTTCATATGGCTGGGGCAGGAGGAAGGTTGTAAGGTGGTGCTACACACTTAATCAAATCTTGTGAGAACTCTGTCGTGAGAATGCACCAAAGGGAGGAATCCGCTCCCATAATCTAGTCACCTCCCACCAGGCCCCACCTCCAGTAATGGGTATTACAATCTGACATGAGGTTTGGGCAAGGATACAAATCCAAACCATATCATCTTGAGGGCAAAAAATGCATAAACTAGGCTGAGTGTGGCAGTTCATGCCTGTAATCCCAACGCTTTGGGAGGCTGAGTGGTGGATCACCTACAGTCAGGAGTTCAAGACCAGCCTGGCCAACATGATGAAATCTTGTCTCTACTAAAAATACAAAAATTAGCCAGGAATGGTGCCAGACCCCTGTAATCCCAGCTACTTGGGAGGCTGAGGCAGGAGAACCACTTGAACCTGGGAGGCAGAAGTTGCACTGAGCCAAGATTACACCACTGCACTCTAACCTGGGCAATAGAGCAAGGCCCAGTCTCAAAAAAACAAAATGCATAAACCAGAGCATTTTTGAGGGATGCTTCCTGCTGGGTATCAGACCAAAGGCCAGTGTCTCCAGAGACTGACCAACTTATCAAGAGAGCCTGCTAAGGCCAACACTCATACTTATCACGACCACAGGAAATAGGTGAAAAGCACAGTGACACGAGGGATAAAGGACTAAGAGTTTTTTAAGAGCAGGTATTTTCAAAGACAGTGACTGTAGTCACTTTGCTTCCTCTCCTCCCCACACCAGCAAGATAAATGCAGGGAAGAAAAAGAGGGAGTCTTAGTTCATTTTCTGTTGCTTATAACAGAATGCCTGAAACTAGGTAAAGTATAAAGTAAAAGAATGTATTTCTTACAGTTATGGAGGCTGAGAAGTACAAGGTCAAGGGGCCACACCTGGTGAGGGCCTCCTTGCTAGTGGGGACTCTGTAGAGTCTTGAGGTGGTACAGGCCATCACGTGGTAAGGGAGCCGAGCATGCTAGGTCAGGTTTCCCTTCCTCTTCTTACACAGCCATCAGCTCCACTCCCATAATAACCCATGAATCCATTAACCTATTAATCCATTAATCTATGAAATTAATCCATTCATAAGAGCAGAGCCCTCATGATCTTATTCCCTCTTAAAAGCCACATCTCTCAATGCTGGCACATTGAGGATTAAATTTCAACGTGAGTTCGGATGAAGAAAAATACTCAAACCATAGCAGGGGGCATGACAGCAGGTGGACCACCCTCCCTTTCACTGGCTGGAATGGCTGATTGATGGTCTTCAACCAAGAGCCAGAGGATACCACATGAGGGGTAAAAACAACAGCTTTATAGAAAGCACCTGGGTCCTTACAAAAATTACCACATCAGCCTGAGATAGGTTGTGTTCAGCCTAATGTATAAAGGTAATTTCTATCTTGTTAAAAACCACTGTATTTTGTTTTGTTGCCTAATCTGTATCCAATATTGATGTGTCTTTTTGTAAAAAAAGAATTCCTCTCTTTAACTCTTTAATCAGCAACTGGTCCTGATTATGTTAGGTAACAAGGCTTTTACTGTACTGTAAATTGCAGGACAGTTCTCTGGCTGGCTCTGAAATGACCCAGTTCTTTCCCCTTTCTTATGTATATTTCTTAAGAATAATCAATAGTGTGCTGAGAGTGCAGCATCCTGAGATAAAGGTAACTGGCTGGAGCAGCTGGGTTCTGTTTCAGCCTTCTCCCAGAGCAGAACATCCTTCCATAATTTAGCTCAGTGATTTATGTGACCTCAAGGAATATAACCCAGGATGAGCTGCCTCTCAGGGTTTCACATCTGTGGTGCAAGTGGGGCCATGTGCAGCCCAGAGCTCATGCTCCCTGGACAGCTTTCTAACTCACAATGAATGCTGGACTTCTGTTCACAGAATTGAAGTGAGCTCACAGTAAATCCTGGGCTTTTGTTGTTTCTTGCTGCGTATCTGTAAGTAATACATCCGCTTCATGTAACTTGTTGCTTTTAAGTGTGTTCTGTTTCCCTAGACTCAAATTAGTAACCAGTGCACAGTGAACCTGCTTCACATAGATCCTCCCTTCCTCCAATGGCACATTCTTTCTCTTCCTAATTTATGTCCTGTGAATTTTTGTCTGACTCATTCAATTGAGTTTTGCTATCATTTGTTGGGGACACTTTTTCCTGACTTCTTGGTGAGAAACCCTTGTCTATGATGTTTAGGTTTACCTGTTTTATATTATATAGAATATTATATTTATTGGTGACTTCTCCTAAGAGAAAATGCCAGATTCTCAGCACATAGTAGGTGCTCCCCAGTGACTTGTGAAACAAATAAATATTAGACTCAACAGGAGGATAATAGGTGCAGAATTGCATTTAAGACAAAGCCATATGGTCAGAAGGCTATAAAAAAAATTGGTACAAGCAAATATATCAGGCAGAGAGATCAGTTTAGACACTATTAGAATAATATGGATAAAAAATGAAAAGGCTTTCAACAATAGCAGTGTTTAGGCTGAGAACTATTGGGAAAAGGTAATAATACTTATTTTTACAGTAATTCTCATCTATTATCAAAGGATTCCTGTGTCTGGATTTCTGGATTTCTGTATTTTTTGAACATTTGTGATACAAGTTTTTTTTTTTTTTTTTTTTTTAACTTTAGTACTTTGTTTAACTAGTTGCTTGACAACAGAGAGGTTAACCTACTGTGAAATTCACTTCTCAGAGTAGTGCTGCTGCCATTACAGAAAATTCTCTTTTCAGAAAGTAGCAAAAACAAATATGATCAAGTCCAATGCGGACAAGAAGGTGTTAGGGGAACTTTAGCTTGCCAAGGAAAGTAGAAAAGAGACAAAGGACATAAAGGAAACGAGAAGGCGGGGAAATGCTGGCTCATTGATATTCTTCATTGGATCAAAACCTACATCAAAATATAATCATTTGGTTAAACAGTAACATCTTGTGTTAGTAATAGTATTTGGAAAATGTTCATTATTGTTACATAAATCTAATTAGTAAACATTTGCATTCAACCAATATAAGATTCCAAGATTCTGGTCAAGGACTAAATATGAGCAAAGTTTGAAGTTAAGATGCAAAGTAAATCTATTTACTTTGTGAATCAAGTAGCATGATAATATGAGAAAGAGATGTTTTACTGTTACCTACATCTTTTGCAATAGTAGTTGCTTCAAAAACTTTCAAGACAATATATAGCTTCCGTTATTTTATAAGTAACTCAAAGAATTTCAGAATTAGGAAAATGGGGCAGGATTACAATAGACCATCTTGTCCTTGAGAGATCTTCCAAAGATTAAATAAAAGAGCCAGGCTTAATTTAATCTTCCCATTTTCCATCTAAGCTGTTATTCTCCTATCTTATGTATCTTTCATCCATATTATCCAAATATCATTCAAGCTCATACAATGTTAACTGAAAGCTGCACATTTTATTTGACAATTAGGTCAATTGTGCTTAATATTCCACTACAGATCTACCATTCCTACCTTCACATACTCTGTTGAATTATGGCCAAGAGTCAAAAGCGAAAACAATATGAAAAGAATGAAGAATCCTTTCAGTCAGTAAGGTTAAATAAATTAATTCAGGTGGTGCTGGAATATACCTGAAACTTAAGTGGGATTGAAGAATTCTACTTTCCTACCCAAACAGCTAAAAGCAGTTTAAAAAGTATTAAGATAACATTTAACAGAGGAGACAAGTGATTCACCAAGTTACAAAACTAATTCTCAGCAGAAATATGTGGATTTGGCTTCTGTTTTTGAACAAACAGATAGAAATCAACTACACAAAAGTTTCAGAGTATTTACTTGTAACTTGGTTTGAATCCAAAGGAACATAAGGTTCTATGTTTTTTTAGGGGGGAGGAGAGCACAAATATGGGATTAAGTGATAAATGTCTGTCACATGATCTTATATTCTGTCTATAATAGTAACTCTGCCCTAAATATGTGTAAAACCTTGAAAATATTAACAAATAAATAGATGATAAATTAAATCGTCACTATTATTATTTTGCTGTTCAATTTAAATGTATATAGTGGAATTAGTTTGTTGAGTTATTTAAAATAATAAATAAAATTTAGAAATCTTTACAAGAACTGCTTATGTTCTTAGGAAGACTGTATGCTAGGCTTGTCTGCACTTACAGACATTTAAAATATTGAGATAATCAGATGTACTAAAGTTATATATTTAATGTCCTAAATCTTTAAAACAATATAATTAACTCTCTGTAAATGAGATTAACTATATAGAGAAATTCAATCTCTTAAAATTAATTTGAACATTAGTCAAAGGAGACATGATATTGCTCTTATTTCAAAACAATAACCTAATGTATATTAAAGAAGCATTTAAGATGAATCTAAATATTTTTTCCAATAAAAGTATTTTTATTCATTTTCTCCTTATTACACTTAATAGCAACTTTTTTTTTTTTTTTTTGCATAAAACATTCTACTGGCTGCTACAGAGTAAGGGGTATCAAAATTCAGAAAAGCATTAAAAGAGAAAACAATCATGCTTTTGCCTTCTATTTAAATGTACTCCTAAAAATTTTAAACAAATATTAGACTCTTCAACTTATTCTTCACAGTCTAATTTTAACTGGACATATGATATATTTGTCACTGAAATATTATCTCATACAGACTTGTTTTTATGCTCAGATAAAAATAATATTTTGTATTAATTTTTTTACAGAGTACAATACTTATTATCCCTACTCTTCCAAATAGAGATACGATCATTAATTTGCAATTAATTGAATCTAAGACGTGACTGTATAACTTTAATAAACTGAAGACTAATTTCTGTAAAATAACTGTCCTTACATTATCTACATAAAAAACTTAGTAAGCATGTTAACTGGTAGTATAATATTTGGTTATTAAGTAAATTTTACTCATTATTTTAAGTGATTGTATTATTAAATATTTGAAATTTAAGTCTATTCCAACAAATGTCTTCCATATTTCTTCAATTTTATGCATGGGACTAGTTTCTTGTTGAATTATCTTAGGGGAATAGTGGACCATTTGTATGTAATTTCTTATTAGAAAATAATAGTTATTTTTCTACTCAAAAGTTATGAGAAAATATGTCTTTCAAGAGTGAAGTTTGGTGGTACAATTCAATACAGTAGAAAGACCACAAGACTTCTCTTCATGGACCATGGCTGATACTCTTATTTCCTTTTTACCAAACACTGCACTTGGGTTTGACTTGATGAAGAAATGTCTATGCTCTTTCTAAGGTAGAAAATAACACTCAGCAAAATTTTCTGACATGAATCTGAGAATTTCAGGAAGGTGAGATTTTTCTCAATGTGCTCTAAACATTACTAAAATTTCAGTTTTATGTTTTCTAATGTCTATATTTTAAGTATTATATAAAATACAGTACCTATGCCAACTCAAAGAGAAGAGGGTTATATAGTACATGTGATAGAGCTAATTATCTGTTGGAAAACATTAATTGTTATTGCTATTTTTCTACATTTCCTTTTGAGTGACTTTTCCCATCCTGTGACAGACATCTTCTGTCTTCAGAGAGAATTCAAATTGTTATTACAGGAATGCAAAAATAAATAGTCAACTTTTAAGTTTTGATATCCAGAGTAAGATTTTTGAGACTGCAGCTGAAATATAATCTTTAAAGCCAGACTTTGTTGAGAGATAAAAGGGTCTCCTCTAGTTCTTTATCCTAGTTAATATCAAGAGATAACCTGTAGCTCAATCATAGGTTCTCCCATAGCCGGGAGTGCTTACTGCTTGCATTAATCTGGCTGAACCATGAGGCTAGTTGTACCAGGAAGAGGAATAATATATAAGAGAAGTCCAGGCTAAAAAATCCCAGGAGTGAAAGTCATATACTTTTAGGCCCAAGGGATATGGAAAGGAGATAGGGATGGAAGCACTGGATAGGTAGTGAGATCTATACACATTAGGTCCAATGACTAGAATGAAGCAAAAGACAAAATTTCAGGGTTTTAGCACAGTTTCTGTTTGAGATTCTTGAGGAGAGGGTCTAGAAGACCAATTCTTTATTAAATAAGAGATACTTCATGAGAATAAAATCCTGTATGCTGCCTTGCAAGTGGAGACCTCATGAAGAAAAATATACTATTGGTCATTACAGTTAAAGAAGGTACATTTTCTTTGCACCACGAATCAATAGAGAGTAATACTGTGACACAGACTTACACAAAACAATCACTTCTCTAATACATATGTGTTCCTAGCTTATGATAAAATGGGTTGGTGCATAGCACTAAAAATTTATAATCATAGATGCATTTAGAAAATAGGGTCTTAATAAAACAGTAGCATCATTTTACACAAGTTAAACCATTAGAAGCTATATAAATAAATAAAAGTGGCAGTTCGTCTTGAAGAAGGTGACATTTGCTTTTGGAAGTGGATTTTGGAAAAATTACAGCATGTATATTAATGTGAAGTAGTAGATAGAGGGTGATCTAAAATCATACAGTAGATATGAATAGACCATGATGCCTGGTGAACCAAGTATTAACTCAGATGTTTGAGAGGGGTGTGTGTGTGTGTGTGTGTGTGTGTGTGTGTGTGTGTGTGTATGTTTTAGGAGTGGGGTGTTGCATATGCCTATTCAGCTAGGTTCAGGGAAATGAGTGTTTTGTGCACAACTAATGTTCTCCAGATAAACTTAATGTGTAAGAATACTTAAAATTTGTGCTATTTCTGAATTATTCAACAGTATATGAATTACTTTGCAACAGATGCATGGCTTCAAAACAAATATTACAGTAAAACTGCCTCTACTTCAAGGATTTAACATCATCTATCTTTTATCATCATTTTTGGATATGAGATGTTCTGTATGAAGACCATCATCCTGATACCAGTACTAGATCTATTCTTCACCAAAATAGATGATTTGCTCTCATTTGAGTATCAGGAAAATGGAAGATAATTCTGGAACACAGTTAATGATCTTCCTTTGAAAAGCCTTAGTCTTTTTGTGAGTAGTTTAGACAGAAAATTTTCAAGATGTGGTCCACAAACAATACTTGAGTAATATACATTCTGAGGTGTGTTTTTAATGAGACTACTGTACAATTAAATGGAATCTAGTTTGTTTTTCACAAGAGTCAAGAAATTAGCACTCTGAGTATACTGGGCTAAGTTCAAATCTCTTTGTCTCTTTAAGTGTGGCTTCCTGCTTTGCTTGAATGGGACCTAAAGATAAAAAGGCAATGACAGAACATCAAGCTCTATCTTGCAACATTTTAAGACAAAACAAGCAACTCTTGGTTTGTGTCTAAATAATTCACAGTGGAGCTCGGACTGCTTCCCTGTACCTATCTCAGTCAAAATGCAGACCAGAATCTGTGGGGCTAGGGATGACAGGAGGAGCTTTGAGCTTAGAATTACGGATGTTACAGAGTGTGCAGTGGCTAAGGGAATGTTTGCTTTCCGTCCCAATTCCATTAATCTCCCAATTCTCCAGTATCTAACTATCTCTTGCCCATTTCCTCTTATTTTCACTTTTTAATTGTTGCAAAATAAATAACATAAAAGTTACTACTTTAACCATTTTAAGCATACCGTTCAGAGGTGTTCAGTGGATACGCATTGCTGTGCAATCATTGCTACTATCCGTCTCCAAAGTTTTTCATTTTCCCAAACTGAAACTCCATACCATTAAACAATAAATTCTCATTCTTCCCACTTTCTAAACTCCTCCCTACCAGCATTCTGCTTTCTGTCTGTATCAATTTAATTATTCTACGTACCTTACATAAGCGAAACCACATAACGTTTATCCTTTTTTGACTGGTTTATTTCAGTTAGCATAATGTCTTCAAAGTTTATCCATTACTAGCATGTATCAGAATTTCTTTCCTTTTTAAGGCTGAATAATATTTCTCTCTCTGATTTCCTTTTTATGTTGACTAAAAGTGTACATGTTAATTTCTAGACATTGTCTTCTTTCTTTTTATTGTAGCATGTAGGATAAAATGTGACCTGATATCTTGGCTGTCTCAAAAAGCTTAAAACTACTCAGTTATTTTTTCAGGCTTTTCTTCTGCAGACTAAGTAGTTCAATTCAGTAACTTCCTAGCCTTGAATAAAATTTGTGGGTGAAATGTGAGCACCCTTTTCTTCGGCCAATACGTTTTCAAATATTGAGCATAAACTGACAGCGTCTCCATAAGAGACACATTTTTTGTTGGTAAAAGGAAGACAATCAGCAAGGATGCTAAATGACATTTCATCATTGGTTGGAGCTTTCATTTTCTGGTAATCATTGTGATCCCATGAGGTTTCAAACGAAAGCCTAAGGAGAACTCAAATGCAAAATGACCTCTGAAGCAGAAGAAAGGACACGGAATGAAAAACTTCTCCATTTAGCTTTATCCTGTGTCAGGGAATCGCTATCTTATTTTAGAATGCTGTCATTTTAAAGCTTTGAAATACTTTCTGCAGAAATGATTACATTAATCCTGTAGTCAATTTGTCTGAGGTTAGCAAAGTGTTACAGCTATCAGAAGTGCTACAAAAATAATTGAATACGTTTTTAAAACTAGTAGATATTGTGACCATAATAGATTTTCCTGAGATTGCCAGGAAATAACAGAAGAGAAATAACTCTGTTAGGCAGCAGAAAGTGATGGATAAATCGAATGATACCATGCTTAATGTTATTCAAGGATCTCACATAGTCAATAAGTAGTATAAACTTGTGCTTTCAATTATTGTTCCCCTTAGGAATGCGAAGAATTTAGGACAACTATCCTTTCTTTATATAAACTGTATGTGCACAAGTCAGCCTGGTGGGTAACCTAACCAGACTGCTGAAGGACAGCCTGTTTCTCTGCAACACTTCACCAAAACCAATATGTAATATTATTATTTTAGGACTAAGTTTGTTCTCCCTTGGGAGATGTTCCCTGTACTCACATTTCTTTGTTGTTAATGCTTCGTACACATTAAAATCATTGATCTGTGAGGTTTGGTGTTCACCTCTCCCAGTTTTCTCTGACTCTTGCCTACTCCCTGAAGTCACAGTCATGGCACATGGGACTGAAGGCAGAGAATGGAATGAACTTGAAAAATGAGGTAATTGATCATGTGGATATATTCATCTTCCTTTTTGGCATATAGTTAACTTTTTCAGGTTAACTTTTTTAAAAAACAAAAATTGTTTTTTGTCCAATTGACTTCTGTGATAATACTGATTATTTTACAGCATTTTCATGTAGTGTTTGTGACACAATTGCAACTGTCTAGGATTTGCTAATGGCCTTTTTACAGATAAAAACAAATTCTCCATAGTTTTAACTGTCTCACATATTTTTAAAAACACGATTTTATCTGAACACTGACTCCTCTTGTTGGCAGAAAATTTTGCTATTACATATAAAAATAGTAACCAATTGGCCATGAAAATATTTGATGGTAATCGTGGATTTTTATTCATTTAGATTCCTAAGGCTGTAGTCTGAGGCTTTTCTAGAGCTTTGCCAGTATTTCCCTACCTAAACTTGTAATAGAAAAGATTATTAAGAACATTTGAGCTCCTTAAAAATTTATGATTTGTATGACCACAAACTTTTCTTTTGTATCTTTTCACCTCTTCTTTTTCTTCTCTCACTCTCAGTTGTTTTCATATCCCCCATCACAGGCTCAAAGAAAAGAGAACCAAAATAAAAAAGCATATATGACCCCGGAAATAATAGGCATGTTTAATGTCCCCACCTTGAATGTTAATGGCCCAAATTTTTAGTCCATTAACAATGAAAAAAATATGCAGTGTGGAATATTGTAAAACTTAAATTTTGTTAAAGTAAATATTTCCTTCTATGACAATAAAAGGTTTGTACACTCTAGGGCAAATTCTCTTTCTTCTCAAAGTGGTATTTTCTTCTGTAAATTATAAAGATATCCATGGTTTGTATGCATGTGTTCCCCAGAATTCATATGTTGCACCTAAGACCCGATGTGATAGTATTAAGAGGTGGGAGGTCTTTAGAAGGTGGTTAAGTCATGAGGGCTCAGCCATTAACAATGGGATTACTGACTTCGTAAAAGGGCTGGAGAGAACTGGCTAATCCCTTTTACCCTTTAGTTTCTCTCCTGCCATGTGAATCCACAGCATTCAAGGCACCATCTTGAAAGCAGAGAGCAGCCTTCAGCACCTTGATCATGGACTTCCCAGCCTCCAGGACTGTGAGAAATAAATTTGCATTGCTTATGAAATACCCAGTCTCAGATATTTTGTTATAGCAGCACAAGCAGATTAGCACAGCTTAATCTGACATGACTCCTAAGGAATAGGCACGGAGGAATAGAGTGATGGACAGTGACCCTGGAGGAGGCTGCATGTGGTCATCATCTCCCTTTTCATCTACTCCATGAGACATGATGTTCTTTCTGTTCCATGCACTCACTGAGTCCTGTCCAGGATAAGCCATACAGAAGAGAAGACTCAAATCCCTCTAAAATGACCATCTCCCAAGTCCATTTTACGAGCTGGGGCCTAATAAACCATAACTCCTTTTTTTCTGGCCCCCTAATTTTAAAATGCCCTCCATTTCTTCCCTCCCTTCTTCTTTCCTTTATTTTTTTTCTTGCAAGACTCTTTGGTCTCAGACTACCTAATATATGTAAGTGCATAATTATAATAGTAACTCAAACAGCTGTCATCTGGTACTTTAGTTACATTAAGAATACAACCTCTTCTTACCTATTCCCAGAAACTTTTCCTCACTGAACAGTCTGGCAAAGACTTGGATAGGTTTCAAATACTAAAAGTTTGTGCCAGAGTAACAGAAATTTCTCAACTACTTATGCAGAGCCATCAATTTTATCTACACTACACAATTCAATTGTGGTTGATTTTTAGTCTCTGGAGTTATAATGCAATTTCAGGAGTGTATTAATGTGTTATAGGCACAAATAGGGATAAAGTTTCAGTTATGCAAAATTATTAAGTTCTGGTAATCTGCTGAACAAGTTTGTGTGTATAGTTAACAATACTGTATTGTACACTTAAAAATTTCAGAAGGTAGATCCATGTTAAGTGTTTTTACCAGTAAAAAAGTTTTGTTTAAATTACTGACTTTTCAGAGCTTCTAAAGATTAGGAAAAAGAGAAAAAATAAATTACTGACTTCCTTTTTAGAATAAATTATGCTTTGTTGCACAATCTCTTCTCTTTCCCTGGTCGCTTTTATTCTGCCCTTTGTTCCTCTTCTTCTCCTGACCTTTGGCAATAACCTTCAATACGTAATCTTTTGTCCTCATTTCTCAGCATTTGATCCTGAAGAGAGTAACTGACTTGCTCCAAGTTTTGAATTATCTCCCAGTGGATGAATCTCGATATTTTAATCTTTCACACTGTTTTTGAAGTCTCTTGGACATTATGCACACTGGAAGCATAATGCAGAAAACTAAGCCGGTTGCCTTCCTTCCCTAAAGACACCTTTCCCATCTGTTATTCCTAAGCATTAGCATGCCTTCCTTCCTCATATTTCTTTATACCACCAGACTTTTCTTCTTAGGCTTTATTCTTCTATTCTATTTTTTTTCCTTTTATTCCTTTTTTTTTTTTTTTACCTTGGAATCAATCTCTAATGATATAATTCTTTCCTATTGCTAAAGCCATCCACCCTCAAGCAAACCCCACAAAGCAAACCTGGGCCAATGCTTGGATTTACTGCTTTCTGTTCATCTTATATATAGTGACTCCAATTCTTATGTACATTATTTCACTCTTTTTAAGGTATCCTAATTAGTTTTAACATCAACATTTCTATAAAAGTTTAACTTTAAAGATTTTCATTAAATCATATTCAATTAAGCTTCTCAGATTCATTCATTAAAATCCACCTTTCTTTATTAATAATGATTCATCTGCTTCTTTCAAATGGACCACTTAAATCCATCCCCTAACATCTAAGTTGATAATTGTTGTCTGCATGACTTTGCTCAAACTATGTATATGTACACACACACACACACACACACACACACACACACACACACACACCCAACACACGTATTTCACCTAAAGTATTTTCTCTCTTTTCTGCCCAACAATTGGTACTATTTTCTTCAAGATAGAGGTCGAACATTTCTCCCTGAAAAATTCTAATTCATATCTTTCCTATATTCTTTATTTCCTTGACACTTATTAGTCATTTATTTATATTATCTTATTTTACATGTTTCTATTTGATATTAATTTTTCCTAGGGGTTTTTTAATACTAAACTCTAAGCTCTTTAGTTTAATTGGCAGCTTTTTTTCTCTTTTCAGTGATTATACAATGTGAAGTATTTTATAATTGTTTATGAACCAACAGAAGTGTTTGATAATTGTTTACGAACTTACAAAAGAACACCCTGGCATTAGATCAGAATATTTTCAGCCAAATACAATCATCAAAATGAGTTTAATTCTTGATAGGAACTAAGGTAGATACAACATACAAATGTAAATTTTCAGAGTTAAAATTATATCTTAATCATGGACACGTTAATTAATTTTGAATTTCCACTATCTTATTTTAGATTTTTGTTGGAATTGTCAATGTCATCTTCATGACATGTAATTCACATATGAAAATGGTTCCTATTTCATGGGCCTTCCACATCTTAATTAGCTTCACACTGAATGGTTTAGGAATACATGTTAATTTTTGAATTAAGTACCATTGGTTGAGAAAATAATTCATCTTAAATCTCAAAAAAAATGCAAATTTTCATTAATTAAAGACTCAATATGTTTGGACAATTATCATTAGTACCTCTCCGTTGATATTCACTACATTTATCACAGTATTATGGCTATTTCCAAGACCTTTCCCATATAAATGTCAAGATATTTAAAGTTATGGTTTACAGTGTGCTAAAGTATGCCCAATTAGTGTAAAATAACATTTTATTGTTATCTCTGATACTCATGTTGATAGTAATATATAACCATGCTATGCTGAAGATGTAGCTGCAGAGGCAATACGAATTATGCTTTTCCAACTTATTTACAAAGAAGGTAAAAATAATAAATAAGAAAGGGTAAGAAAAATTTCTGAAATAGTATTTCTGCCAATGATGCAAATATAATTTTAAAGTGTGTCTGTTAGATCTATACCCATTCCCTACTAGCATTTCTGTAATGACTCACAGATTTCAGGGTAGCATTTTAAATCTTTATCATACCATGGTTCTATGGTCTTGACCGTGATTAAGACTGCCGTCAAGATTATAGCATGTTTTTAACTATGTCTCTTGAGGACTTTTTTTTTTTGTACTTCTTGCTCTAGCTGCTTTCCTACTAGGAATGTCCTTCATCTCTGTCTTCCTAATTCCTACTTTTTAAAACGGAACTAGAGCAGTCATTCCTCCTGCAGCCTTTCCTAATTATACCATGTGATTTAGATGGGGCTCCTTTGGCTCCCATAGTGCTATGTGCATCCTTTAATCAGAGAACTCAGACAACCATTGACTTACTTATCTGAATCTTTTATTTGGTTGTAAGTTTCTGAGGGGAAGAAATCACACCTAATTCGCTCATATCTAGTACAATGTCTGGCATTGTCTTGGTCTGGTTGGGCTTCTATAGATTGAGTGGCTCATAAACAACACAACCTTACTTCTTACAGTTCTGGAGGCAAGTCCAAGATGAAGGTGCCAGCAGATTCAGTGTCTGATGAGTGCATGTTTCCTGGGTCATAGAGGGCCATGTTTTTGCTGTATGCTCATTTGGCAGAAGGAACAAAGAATTTCTGTGGAGCCTCTTTTTTTAAAAGCATAAATCCCATCATAAGGGTTATATTGCATCACTCTCATGAAACTTTTTCAGTTCCTAAAACACAAGTTGCCACTAACGTTCCCACTGGATTATATTCTGTCTTATGTTATCCTTTACTTGTTTCCAGACATCCCCTAAATTATACTTATTAGAAAGAGAGGATTAGTTTTTTTTCTTATCTTCTTATCATGATAGATGCAATTGTTTGATTACTATATGAAATTCCTAACCCAAGGCTGGTTACAGAGAAGCTTAATACATAGTTGTTTGTGCTGATGTTGAATTCAGGCAACTTTGAAAAAAGTATTAACTCATTCAATCTATGAATAAATTTATTATACTGGGAAAAATTTAGATACAATTTTTTTATTACTCTAATTCTTTCTTTCTTCTGAACTTAAAATTAACTGGTCTCACATCTGCCTCCTATGTTTCTCACATTACTAAAAAGTGTGGCTATAATTTGTATTGGAATGTCGCAGTTCTGGGAAAATATTTTAGAACTTAATGTGCCATAATTGCATGTGTTTGACTTCGCAGTATTTTGGGATGACTGTGAGGCTGGTCTCCAAGGAGCATGATCAGAAATCCGAATTTCTGGGTCCGAGATGCCATCCTGAATGACATCTCTGGACCTTTCTCTTTCTCTCTCTGTCTCTCTCTGTGTTTGGATCTTAAGGAATCGGACATGTTTTTTTTACCCATAGTTAATAGTAAAATCATCCTTGTAAGAGGTTGATTCAGTTCAACCAGACACTCAATAATTGGCTAGAAAGAACCTCACTGTGTAAGGCTCCTAGTAAAACGGGTAGGTAGATTGTCAGTGTTCCAGTTAAGCGGGCTGAGTTTCAGGCTAGCAGACCAGCTGAAGAAAGGAAATGGAACATTTCTCTAAAACTAGGTTAAGACTCAGTAATTGAGACTGAGTACATGAACTTCGGTTGAGGCTCAGTTGGCAGTTCACTCATAAGAAACTCAACTGCTGGGGTGGAGGTGACTGACGCATACCTGAATTTGGCTGTCTGTTGTTTCTAAAGCCATCCATGGTAGAATTTGTAGAATGTAGAGAAAAATTTTTAAAAATTGCCTTTAAGTTGCTTTTTTTAACCCAAGATACTAAATTTTTAGTTGCATAGGATTTTTTTCTTTTATCCTTTATTAATTTATATTTCATGAGCCCTGTGTGGCAGACACTGTTCTAGATCCTGTGGATTCAGCATGAAGAACTTGGAACGGTACTGCAGGGATAAGTGACAAGAATTCATTATCCAGGCTGCTGATATCTAGGCTACTCCTTGGGGTATTCCACTTGGTATCGAGAAGTGTCTAAGTTGGTAATGAACAGTTCATCAACATGACAAATGAAACTGTGCCTCTGACCATTTGTGGCCAGTAAAATGTGACTGAATTTTCAGGTAAATGGAACACACACACACACACACACACACACACACACACACACGTTATATACATATTTCATCTTATTCAGTGACTTATATATAGTCATGTTGTAAATCATGATTTACAGCAGAATTACTCATATTAGTCTTCTCCAAACCCATGTTTTAAATTTGAAACTAATTTGTTTAATTGTTGGTTCTTTCCATTTTTATTCCAAGGTACCTCAGTGTACATTATAATTCCTTTACTGTAATGTT
Organism: Saimiri boliviensis; assembly: GCF_048565385.1. NCBI lineage: Eukaryota > Metazoa > Chordata > Mammalia > Primates > Cebidae > Saimiri > Saimiri boliviensis. The sequence continues at coordinate 41,183,509 of NC_133463.1, forward strand.
TTCCCACACTATCCATGTTTTTACATTTATCTGTACCTTCAGAATTCATGCTAATGTATACTTCATAGATTTTTTCCCCCTATTTCATAGATAATGCCAATTGCATTTAGAAAAACAAGACTTAGGGACTGAGAACAGAACAATCTTATAAGAATAATCAACATGTCTTCAGTGACTGTCAAGAACAGAATATTACCAGATAAAATGCATTTTGGCATTCTAGGACTTTATTGCTTCTGAAAGTCTGTTTCTCTCTACATTAATTGATGGAAACATTTTTTGGCTCTGATGGCTGGATATTTTCATCCAAAGACCCAAAATACAACTCCTTTATATGAATGAAATTTTAACAATGAACAAATAGTTAAGGAATTATTTTATAAAATTGTACCTTAAAAATTAAAGAAAAAATCATCTTTTAGCATATTCTCTTATGGTAAATCTAATAAACACAGAAACTATAACTAAGGTCTTTGTTTAAGCTAATTATAATTTTTAAAAAGATAAGTATAGATATTTATTTTTTCCACTCTAAAAACCATTCCTTTATTAAATTAGCTTGTCAGATATTTAAATTAAGGGGTGATATGCACAACCGGAATAGAAAATGGAATTAACAATGAGAGCTATTCAGCAGTAAACGGAGATAGATGAGGCTGCCCACTTGCTGATTCAAATAGACTATGCAGGATTTTCATATTACAGCCTGTCTGCATAAATCATGCATTTTTTTTTACATAAAGAGTAAAAGCCTTATTAGCAGCCATATCTGCACATGAAAAGGTTGTGTATATTTGCAACAAAATAATGCTTTGTATACAGAACAAACTACATTCCTTTTGTAGCAAGAGGAACTATTCTTTCTACCTTTTAAATGTTTTTGTCAGTCTTCTTTGAACATTCAATTCAGAAATTGTTGACATTTTATACACATGCAAATCAGTACCGTCTCTGGACTCAGCTCAGAGTGATGGGTCAGGTATTTCATGCAGTAGCAATGCTAACCACCCTTCATCAAGTGATTACTGTGTCCCATTCACAGTGCTAAAGACTTTTCAGATACTTTCCCATTTACCACAACCATATGACGTAAATCCTGTTATTATTGCTAATATACAGATGAGAAAACAGCCTAGCAGGAACAGGGAGGGATTCAAACTTGGGTTCACTTGATTTCAAGACCAGCACATTAAAGCTCAGGTTAAATTTTAACTCTTTTCTTATAAATGACGTATTATTATTTTCCATCATCCTCCATGTTTAGGACTTTAATGTTGTGTTCCTAGTGTCAGTACTATTAATAATATTATTTACTTTCCAATATGTGTCCTCAAAGCATTGTGGTGACCAACTCTCCTTGGTGAGGCAGACAGATTAGGAATAAAATAATGGACTGTCAAAATGGAAAGGACCCTTACAGTTCATTTAGTTTTATTTTTTAATTTGGTAACATAAGGAAATTTTGAAGATGGTATAGCTGAATGAGAAAATATATCCTAGTGGTCTGAAACAAATGTCAGTTGCTGTTGACAGACGACAGAACTAAAGCGAAGTATAACATTGGGCCTATTGCTCTATATCTGCTTCCTGAGACAGAAACTAGTGATTCATTTGTGTCCTCTTCATAATCTCCATTTACCTGGTAACAGTAAGCATCAGCATGTGAAAGATTTCCATATTATTGGCCACTATGACTTTCCCAGAAAAACTGATATTTGACTCTAGGCCCCAAGAGGACCAAGATAAAATGTATACTAATTTTCAAAAATAATTATTTAGGCTAGGCATGGTGACTTATGCCTGTAATTTCAGCACTTGAAGAGGCTGAGGGAGGTGGATTACCTAGGTCAGGAGTTCAAGACCAACCTGGCCAACAGGATGAAATCATGCCTCTACTAAAAATACAAAAAATTAGCTGGGCATGTTGGTATATGCCTCTAATACCACCTCAGGAGGCTGAGGCAGGAGAATCGCTTGAATCCAGGAGGCAGAGGCTGCAGTGAGCCAAGATAGCACCACTGCACTCTAGCCTGGGCAACAGAGCAAGACTGTCTCAAAAACAAACTATATATATATATATATATATATGTGTGTGTGTGTGTGTGTGTGTAATTTAATAATTATGATGATAAAATTATTCTCATCAGATAAATTACATGTTCTATCTTTTTCAGGTACTACTTAAATGTTAAAATGTATTTTATATTTATTTAATTTGTACTGAAATGACATTTCTCCCTAAAAAAATAATTAGTTTTGTTCTTTGTGACCCTGAAGTGTTTATAGTTGAATAATAGCTAATTATTTCAGTACTTTCTATATGTCAAGAACTTTAGATGAGTAATCTTACTCATTAGATTGTGACTATCCTTCTTCATCCAGTGCAAAAAGAGAAGCTTGTGGAACTTAAGAAAATTACCCAAGGCCATGCATTTAGTAAATGGAAAAGCTAGAATTTAAGCACAGACAAGGCTATTAATCATTCATGGTTCATTCAACAAATATTTACTGAATACCTATTCTATGTTGGATGCAAGTTCCCAGCATAAGAGAGGAAAGAAAATTGTGATTTCTTCTTCATTGTGCTTTTAGACTAATGAGAGGGACAGATACTGAACAAAAAACACACTTGTGAATATAGTGAGTATGTATGTATCAAAGGGGTAATGGTTTCACAGGAAAACCACAGAGCCATAAGAGCCTATAGAAGGGGAATCTTCTCTGTTTCTGGGATCAAGGAAGACTCCTGAGGAAGTCACATTTCACCCGAGGTCTTAAGGACAGACGTTTATTAAACAATTAAAGGGGTGGGGCGCAGTGGCTTATGCCTGTAATCCCAGCACTTTGGGAGGCTGAGATGGGTGGATCACAAGGGCAGGAGGTTGAGACCCTCCTGGCCGACATGATGAAACCGTGTCTCTACTAAAAATACAAAAAAAAGTAGCCAGGCATGGTGGCGCACACCTGTAGTCACAGCTACTTTGGAGGCTGAGGCAGGAGAATTGCTTGAACCCGGGAGGTGGGGGTTGCAGTGAGCTGAGATCCTACCATTGCACTCCAGCCTGGTGGCAAAGCCAGACGCTGTCTCAAAAACAGAACAAAACAAAAAGCAAGTAAAGGAAGAAACGTAGAAATAAGGACTAGAGAATGTTTTAGGAAAGGGAACAGCACGAACAAAGTTCCAGCTTATCTCAAGCACATGAAATAACACCAGTGTGAGAGTGACATGGAAAAGTGAGGGAAGACACAGAGGTTGGCACACTGCCAGTGGAGTATCTTATAGGTCACTGAAGGAGTTTGGTCTTTTTAAATGGCCATAGAAAGCCATAGAGTTTTTTTTTTTTTTTTTTTTTTTTTTTTTTTTTTTTTACATTATTATTTTAGTTTAATTTTGGGGGCAGAATGTGAAGACTAGGTTTGGATTTCAAAATCATCATCCTGGTGACAGTATACAAAACAAACTGTGCAGGAAAATAATGGATGCACCATTTATAAGGCAATTGCAGTAGCCCAGATACATGATGTTAATGCTTGCAGTAGCAAGGTAGCAGTGAAAGTAGAGAGAAGTGGAAGGATTATATTTAAGAGATAAAATCACTGATGATTGGTGATAGATTAAAGATGGAAGGTAAAGAGAAAGGGGTTCAAAGATAATTACCAGATTTACTGCTTGCATAATCAATATGTATGCTGCTTCTCTGTACCACAAAGTAGAGGAAGATTTTTACAGCAGAAAACTTTATGCCCTTAAGTAAAATACTTCTCTGGGACTATCCTCAAAAGAGGGTTAACCATCCCTGCTAATCTCACAGTTACAGGAAGGGCTAAATGAACATGACTTTTGCTGAATGAAACTCTGTGGGTGCAGATCTCGGCCTCCTGTTCTACAGATTCTGTGGCCACAGGCAAGGGAGGCTTTCCAAGCCTTCATTTCTCATTCTATAAATGAGAAACAGTAATAGTGTCTAGTGCATAGAGTTGTCATAAAAAGTAAAAAATAATCCATATGATTTAGTTGTTTAGTTTACTTTTTGCCAGATGGGATTTTCACCACATAATGTTTCTGCTTCTCTTTCTCATGGTCTCTTCTCTCTCCCTTATTTCCTCTGTACTTTCTCTTCCTTCTGCATCACCTGGGTTTCTTACTCCTCCACCTACTCACCATCATGAGCATCTTTCCCCTCTTTCTCCTCCTCATCTTTCTTCTTACTATTCACTAACCAAAATTCCATCACAGCATTTGTTTTAGTATCGTTTATTTTAGCTTTTTTTCTTTCCATTCTCATTCCCATCACCAAGTATCAGCCTTAGTTTCTTTAACTCCTCTACCATGATGAACTGTGTCATTGCTTCTAGTATTGTGGCTTTCAAATCATGTGACATCCTGCTGTTAATGTCCCTAAATTACTAGTTTTGTTTTATGTCCCACGGTGCTGCTCAGAACGTTGCACAAAACCTCACTGATGGTAAGTGGAATGAAAATACAGTGAAGAGTTAGGCCTCTGGAATAAGAAAGATTTTTGTTGCTTTGTCTTGTTTTTTTGACTCAGGCATTCATCAGTTTTGGGGAAAAATGTTGCATATCTTTGGGGCTTAATTTTCTCTTCTATAAAATGGAGGTAATAACTCCTTACAGGCTAGTTACGAAGATTAGCTAAGATGATGAATCCAGATGCCCAGAATCATGTCTCATATATCTTAAGAGATGCCCAACATTTGATCACATTATCTTGGAATGAATGTCATGCTTCTAAGTATACTGTTGAATATCTTCTAAACCTGATGTGTATTTTTATTATATCTCATAAGCTCCTTTTCAGTAGAGCCTTCCAAGGGGAATTCTAGGTTGGTGCTCAACTTAATCCCTCTTCATTCTCTAAACACACCTAGTATCTTCCAAGCTTCATTTGCTGTTTCATTCTATACCTTATTCTCCACTTCCATTTATTGAGAATCGACCCATCCTTCAAGTTTTAAACACTATGGCAGAAATAATCTTATTTTCCTGAGGACTGCAAAGGCATTTTTTAAAACTACCTTGTGTTGTGTTTGTGTAAGCTTCCTGAGGATGGGGATCACCCTTATTTATATTGACAACCCTCACAAGACCTAGCATGGTACATTTCCCATTGAATAAACATTTGCTAAGTAAATTGGTGAATTTAATGCTCTTTTCATTTAAAATCTGAGACTATCTTGGGATGGAACCATAAATAAGACTTTACAAAACTGAGAAGAGCAGGACAAATACAGCAAATTATTAGAAACTGGCTCTCATATGAAAGATTCTCCCTATATCCTATATGTACATATATATATTGCTATTTTATAAGGTATTGGCTGTTTTTTTTTTCAAATGTGAATTTAAGTCAATTGCTGCCTTATAAACACTTGTTAGAAATGGTATGTTGCTATTTTATTCTTCTCTTTTGCAATTCCGAATAGAGTTTAAATCATATTAGGTTACAGATTATCCTTTAGTTACAGTCTACCAACATCAAGTGAACTACTAGGTAGTAACAAAAATACCTTTTTATACTCTAATTTTCAACCATTATCTGTAAGGAAGACATTGCACAGGACTACACCTACAAAAAGAAAGTTATTTAAGTGTTATCTAGATTAGTTACATTACCACTTATGTAAGTGTTATCTAGATTAGTTACATTACCACTTATGTAAGTGTTATCTAGATTAGTTACATTACCACTGAGCAAGTTTGGCTCTATATGCAGTTATTCAACATGATGATTGTTTATGAATTTCTTGATTTTATATATTCAAGTTGTTTTAAGGCTATTTTATACATCTGGATTTACTTTTATAATAAAAACACTTAGTTGCCTTACGTTTTTGTAAAATGTTCATATTTTATTATTTAAATCCAATGAAAATATAAACCTAGTTACTTATAAAGCATAATTATTTTCTTAGTCCTCATTTTAAAGGAAATTGATGATTTCAAACTAAGATTGCTTTGTAATATTAAATGTGTTTGTGATTCCTCTATGCATCCAGAAAAAAAAAAATCCATAAAATGCACTTAGGTGGGTTGTTGATCAACTAAATTAAGCATTTCATCTTTTCTAATGTTTATGAAAAGAGTATATAGGAATATTACTCATTGTGAGTTTCATGTATCTGGATTCTGGAGTTTAATAATCTCTCATAGTAACTCATATTTCTAAATTGAGGGGCTCACAGACATATATCACCTAATGTTCACACTCAACTAGAAGATACTGACTATAAAAACTATTATTAAAGAAACTGAAAACTAAGTTTGCTCACAAAACATCATTCTTCTATGTGTGAACAGAGGTATCATCTATTAGGACACAACATTGCTTTGATTAAAGCATGAATCAGTCTACTTAATCTGTTTCAATAGTCCATTCCAGTATTATCAAAGTTAATGTTTAATACATTCCTTTTCCCTTGGTAAACTGACTAGATTGATTGGATTCATTGTTCAAAATAACTAACTAGCATTATCACAAGTCAAATTTCTATAATAAAGGAAAAAGGAACAAATGTGGCCTATAACAACCCTTGGTTGCTATTTTGTCATGGCAATGTACTTTCATATGCTATTTAATGGCCTTAGCAGTCAGATTATATCTAGAAAGAAAAAACCTAAAGCTGTCTCCTAAACTATGAAAATGCCTTTTCAAAAATGTAAAACACTTGAATAGCATCAGTACTAAGATAATTGAAAAATAATATTGATTTAGGCAGATCTTAGGCAGTAGGGAAATTATAGAATATTCATTAATTATATATAATTGAAATACATACAACCACCTTATCTGCCATAAAATTCAGACTTTGATAAACAACAGGTTGATTGCACATAAAGAAAAAATGAAGCTATGCTTCATAATTAATAAGTGATTACAACATAAAATATTCTTAGAGCTTATAACTTCCATGATGAACATAGTATTGAAGTATTCTATTGGGGGAGATTTATTAGGCATTGTGAAAAACACAGAGTATATATACTTAGTGTTTAATTAAGGACTATTGATTTGATGATTATCTGGTGAACGTCTAAGCACAAATTCTAGGGACATAAGAAATTTGCCTACAAAATCTTAAACAATTTACTGTATACAGTGTGGGGAACATGATGAAATAAAATTCAATAGGATAATTGAGAATTTTGATAAAATATGAAACATGATGTTTTTCCGGTCTTGGTTTTTAAATGACTTGGCAAATAACAGAGCAGAGGTCAAAACAAAGTTGCTTTAGAAGTTCTGAATCAAAGCCTGTGACTCTGGGCCAAAAGTGATCAAGGAGATGAATTCTAAATGAATTTCAAAGATGGTACATTTACAGTTTGCCAGAAATTGTAATACTAGGTCAAGAGCTTGAATATTTTCCCTCTAACATAGCTAAGTAAATGGCTAGCCAAATATCTTTAACAAAGATTCCTCTATGTTATGCTTAGTACTCTAAAGAGGTGAATACATGATAATGAATTATTTATGATTCAGATATGAAAGTTGTCATTTATACTGCTACTGAAAGAGAGACAATGTAAAGTTCTTAAATTGTGAATGTAGACTAGTGATTAAATTACCAACCATTAAGAGGCATTCAGGTTTCACTCTTTGTAGCCTTGCACATTTTAAAAACTGATAATATATAAACAAGAATACTATGGCTCCCTCTGGTACAATTGTATTAGTAAAGGTAAGTTCTCCATATTTCATTACTGAATATAAACAGAAGTTTTAGAAGTATAATAAAAACAGAAGATAAAATACAAAGACTCAACAATGTTACTGAATTCATTCATTTATTCATTCATCAAATACTCACTGAGATTCTACTATGAATCAGGTACAGAGACAGGTAAGGTGATGCAAAGATAACTGAACTACTCTTAATGATCATAGTTTAGTGGAAACAATGACCCAAAGAAATAAAGATAATTTAAAGTATGACGATCACTTTAATAGAGAGAATCAACGATAAATGAGGGAGCATTGAAGGGTTGGGTAGGGGAATGGTGAGTATAGAAAAAATGCCTATTAACATGGAGAGAGAATATTGCAATAATAAAAAGAACTACTTAAAGATTGATGTTAATTAAACAGAAGAGAATACTATTATATGAATCTTTATTAAACTTTAACTTTTCAGTGACACATTCCTTTTCTTAAAAAAAGTAAACTGATGCTGAAGAAATTCCTAGTTCCTCAAAGAAGGAAGATGGAAGGACACATTTATTAGTCATCATTTCTGGTGGGCAATAGAACAAACCTATTCCCTCTATGAAATCAAAAGTTTAGCTTATTTAACTCTGAAGTCTTTTTGCTTTATTCCACGTCATTGTTGGGTTATGTTTATAACAACTGAAGTGTAGAATTAAATCTTCAGAGAATTCTGCCCAACTGAATCTAAGTCTATGAAAACCATTATGATTAAGCGTGATGCACAACTTGAGGTTCAAGTCGACAGTCAGTCAGTAATGCACTGGTAGTGGAGGTGTAAGATTTGTATTTGTTAAGAAAGATGTCATCACATACTGTCAATCTAACTAAAGCTGGAACTTTTCCCACTAATTCTTCTCACAGCAGGGCCTGAACCAAGCTTAAGACTTTCTCAATAAAACAAATCTTAGATTCTTCAGCTCTTTCATGGTGAACGAAGTAAAGTTTCCTATACAAATTTAGTTACACTTATTCTGATGCCTCAAGAGAAAAGACAACAGCATACTTAATTATTTCAATGTCTTTTAAATTATCTAAAATTTTACTTATGCGTGAAAGTATATAATGAAAGATATTAAGACTAGCTTCATATACTTCAGTGAAGCAAGCTGTCTTTGAAATTGTAGATATTTTGTGTCTTGCAAAATTCCACATGTGTGAATTTGACACCTGATCAAAAAGTAAGCTAAGTGAACCTGGTTGATTTTTACTGCTTTTATGAATTAAAAACAAAAACAAATAATTGTTACTCAAACACAGTTATTCTCCCTTTTTGATACAAAATTATCACTATATATGTACATATATATACACAGTTATGTGTATCCATATGTAAAATGAGTATATTGCTAGAATGATTATATATTATAAATACACATCTTACTATACAATATACACTGTATATACTTATATATTGTATATGCCTATATAGTATATACATATATATACACATTATCTATCTATTTTATATAAATATATATAAAATCACTAACAATATACTGACTTTGAGACTTTGAGACTCTAGCAACATACTGACTTTGAGACATTTGAAACAAACAGGCCTGTTTCCCCCTTTCATCCACTATTGTGTTGGGACCAGGTTCTTCTTTAAAGAATGTCTGGGCAGAGTGCCCAGAATGGTCTGTGAACCAGAAAGAGGATGAACTACCTGGGCCACAGAGAGCTCAAACCTATGACCTTGGCCACTTTACTCTGGTGTTCTAATCCACTCAGCTAAGATGGTTGATAGGAATCTATCAAGCATACACTATATTGTCTTCAACTCTTTATTAAATTACTTATTGCTCTTTTAACAATTTTATCTTTTTTTAAATTACCAAATCTAAAATGTAAAATGACCCCTCAAATTCCTGGAAATCTCGATTGTACTCAGAAAAGGAAAAAAAAAAAGTATAGCAATCTGGAGGTCCTTTCAGAGTATCTGCATTATTCTCATAGCTTTTTTTCAATTCTTACATTCTAAGCTTTTATGTCAGAAATTTGCCAAAGCTGAGAATAAAGTTTGGGCTGTAATCATTCAAGTTAATTTAATGTGCAGCATTCATTATTGACAGAGATTGTACATCCATGTATTGAAACACTGAAAGCCCCTGAGACAGCTTTCACCTGCAATAACTTTAAATGCTTTGGAAATTAGGTCACGTTTAGTTACAATTCAAGAACTTCTAGTTGATACCATTACTAACAATAATAATGGAGAGGACAATGAAAGAACAGAATAAGAAAGTGGGCAGTGAAATTACATTATATGACCATTCTAATTGTAGCCCCAAATTTTAAAGTGGCATACATTAGTGACAGAGATTAATTATATATGACATGAAGTCTTAACTTTCATAGATTCAGCCAGTATGTCCTGGACTTGGTTCAAATTTTTTCCCATCCATGTCTTTCTGATGTTGATGTTTTTTTAAAAAAATCAATCACTGAGTTACTGCTGAGATTAATAGCTACAAATCTGTAGGAAAACAATTTGTTCCTCTAACCAATGCAAAATTGATTTAGGGAATAATGAAGCTTAGCAGCAGAGACAAACCTTGATGGGGGGAAAAAACAAAATGCAGAGAAACAAGTTTTAATTCTGAATGTTTACCAGTTATGAGCCTTCCATTCTTAAAATGCTAAAAGAACCTGGAAGCTTTAAATTAAATAGAAACTATTTCACTGTGTATATCTAGCACATTTTGTTTATCCATTCATCTGTCGATGAACACTGAGTTTATTCCATGTCTTGGGCCATTGTGAACAGTGCTGCAGTAAACATAGGAACACAGGTATCTCTGGACATATGATTTCATTTCATTTGGGTACATACCCAGTACTCAGTAATGGAATTACTGGATCACATGGTAGTTTTAGATTTTCTTTTCCTTTTCTTTTTTTCTTTCCCTTTTTTTTTTTTTTTAAATAGAGATAGAGTCTCACTATGTTGCCCAGGTTGGACTTGAACTCCTGGCCTCAAGCTATCTTCCTGCCTTGGCCTTCTGAAATGCTGGAATTACAGGTGTGAGCCATCTTGCCCCACCTTATTTTTAGTTTCTGAAGGAATCTTCATACTGTTTCCATTTTGGCTGTACTAATTTGCATTCCCACTTCCCTTTCTCCAGGGACTGCCCAGCATTTGTTACCTTTTGTCTTTTTTCATAATATTAACTTTAGATGGGTGAGATAATATCTCATTGTGGTTTTCATTTGCATTTCCCTGATGATTAGTGATGCTGAAGACTTTTTTCATATATCTGTTATCCATTTGTATGTCTTTTTCTTGAGAGATATCTAGTCAGATCTTTTGTCCATTGTTAATCACATTTTTTTTTTTTGCTATTGAGTTATATGAGTTCTACATATAATTTGGATATTAACCCCTTATCCAATGTATAGTTTGATATTCTCCATCATTCTGCATGTTTTCTCTTCACGTTGTTGATTGTTTACTTTGTTGTGCAGAAGTTTCTTGGTTTGATGAAATCCTACTTTTCTACTTTTGCTTTCTAAGGCTATGCTTTTGAGTTCTTGTCCAAAAAACTTTGCCCAGACCAAAGCCATAGAGCATTTCCCTTATTTTTTCTTTTAGACTTTTTATAGCTTGGGGTTTTACGTTTAAGTCTTTAATCCATTTTGAGTTAATTTTTTATACAGTGAGGGATGGAGGCCTAGTTGTATTCTTCTAAATGTAAATATTCAGTTTTTCCAGCACCATTTGTTGAAAAGGTTGTCTTTCCCCAGTATATGATTTTGACATTTTTGTCAGAAATCAGTTGGCTGTAAGTATACAGGTTTATTTCTGGGTTATCTATTCTGTTCTATTTGTCTACATGTCTATTTTTATGACAGTATCATGCTGTTTGAATTATTACAGTTTTGTAGTATATTTTGAAGTCAGGTAGTGTAATGATTCTAGTTTGTTCTTTTTGCCTAAGATTGCTTTGGCTAGTGTGTGTGTGTGTGTGTGTGTGTGCGTGTGTGTGTGTGTGTGGTTCCATACACGTTTTTTAAAAGACTTTTTCTTTCTATTTCAATACAGTACATCGCTGGATTGCTACTTCACCATAAAAAGTTTGAAACCCTGTCATTTGTGGCAACATGGATGAATCTGGAGGATACTATATTAAATGAAGTGAGCTAGGACAGGAAGACAAATATCTCATGATATCATTCATATACAGAATCTAAAAATGCTGGTCTCATAGAGAGTAGTATTGTGGCTACCAAAGACTGGAGAGGGGAAAGGGGATGGGGTATAATGAGAGACTGGTTAACTGTATATAGTCACAGGTAGATAGGAGGAGTAAGTTCTGGTATATTGATTATAGTTAACAATATTCCATAGTATATTTCAAAACAGGTAGAAGAGAGAATTTTGAATGTTCTACCCACAAAGAGATGATGAAAAAGCTAAACACCCTGATGAGATAATTACCCTACATATGTATCAAAACATCTCACTGTAACCTGTAAATATGTATAATTTTTATGTGTCAATTTTAAAAACATATGATAAAAATATAAGCCACAAATTAATAATAAACTAGTATCATTGCTTGATAATTAGCACAATAAAAGGGCTTGTGAGAAAGTCACAATATGGATTTCATGGGACTTTCAAAGTATGCCTCAAACATTGTTGGAGTGCCCAAGATATAAGTATTTTTAGATTCCTTTTAATACTTCTCATCAAATAAGAAAATCAGGGTTGTCAGTAGAAAAAGTAACTCCAAAAACTGAGAACAAAAAGGTCAGAGCAGATGAATATCATCCATACACATCTGAGAATATAAAAAGGCAAGAGATAGTTCATCAACAACCTGTATCATAGTAATATATTGGGCAAATGACTGAAAGTTTTAGTTGCTACTACAAGTATATAAGTAAGAATATCAGTTCTGTTTATCCTTCAATGTCTATTAATTGAGGGCTTCCTAGTACCAGACTATGCTGGAGATATAGAATGAAAATAGGGACCTAATTTCTGTCTTTCAGGGTTATAACCAAATGACTAGATACATTATCAATTACATACAGAATACATACCAGTTACAAAGGAATTCATACTCAACTAGCCACTAGCAGTTTAGAAAAATATATCAGAAGGAAGTGATTGTTTAAGCTGGCACCTGAAGGATGAGCAGGAATTAACTCAGAAAAGAGGAGAGGAAAGTGTTCTAAATGGAAACAACATAAAATATCAATGATGGAAAGAGTGGCTCAGAGAACAGAAAGAATTTTTAGTATCATATACTAATCTGAAGTATGCAAGATGACATGTCAACAAATGAACCTTCAAAGTAAGATAATGCCAGATCAAGAAATGAATTGCTTTTTAAGAGTCATAAAATTAAACAATTTTTTTGTTTGTTTTTGTTTTTAAGACAGAATCTCACTCTGTCGCCTAGGCTAGAGTAGAGTAGCACAATCTCAGCTAACTGCAACCTCTTCTTCCTGAGTTCAAGCAATTCTCCTACCACAGCCTCCCTAGTAGCTGGGATTACGGGCATGTGCCACCATGCCCAGCTAATTTTTGTATTTTTAGTACAGATGAGCTATCACCAGGTTGGCTGGCCTCAGCCTCTCCAGTAGCTGAGGTTACAGGCATGCGCCACCATGGCCGGCTAATTTTTTGTATTTTTAGTAGAGATGGGTTTTCGCCATGTTGGCCAGACAGGTCTCGAACTCCTGGCCTCAGGTGATCTGCCCACCTAGGCCTCCCAAAATTCTGGGATTTTAGGCATGAGCCACTGCAGCCAGCCAGACAATGTTTCTTAACATACAATTTTATGCAATAATTTAAAAATCTGTTTATTATAAAAACTAAGAAATATAGTTTGTATGAGTAAATAATACTAAGGTTTTCAGTTAATAATAATGAAACTGACCCAGAATACCTACAAGAAGCAACTAATAAAACCTTTAGTTGATAACAAAAAGTGATTATGCATATTTATCAATTGATATGACCTCTAGATAGACTGTGTTTTCCAGGAAATTAGGCAGTTTACATTTATTCCAATTGGGACAAGTAATGGAATATATGCTTCCATTCAATACATAGAACAAAATCTTAACAATTTGGTAATAATCTGGTTGAAGATCCTTAGTATTTTGCTTTTCTAGACAGAAATAATAAAATTTCCCAAGACATAACAACCAAAAGAATTCTATTATTTTCAGTCATGACAGATACCCATAGGGGAGTTTATAATTTTTCTTAAGTCATACCACCTTATAATAGTCATTTAAAACTCAATAATGACTAAAAGCCATAAATAGCTTCATAAAAAGTACCTTAAACTAATTTTATTACCGCATAAATATGGCAATGGTAAGTATTTGCTATGAAGCAACATGAAGCTGTACTGTTATTAAGTACATAAGAGGTAACAGCAAGGCATTAAAAAATGCCCATTAGGAAGTCTCCTAGGGTAAAGAATTGTGTGATGAGAGTCATATTTCAAATGTCAATCTATACTATCGATTGGAATGCTAGTTACAAAGAATAATGGAATATTATTATCATTGTAATACATCTTATACATTTGCATATTTAATTATCCTAGACCCAAAATGAAATCATCATAACTGATATGATTATACCAAATTATAGTATTTAGAACATGTATTTTTAAAACAAATATTACAACAGATATTCCTTAGACCTCGAAGCCTATTTCTAAGTTAATATTGGTAAATATTAACAATGTGAGCAATTTACTGAGAATTCCAGGCCCAATGCCACCTTATCCTTCAATATTCAAATAAACAAGCCAAGACTGTTAATTTGGCTTGAAATATAGCACAAATTACTACAACTGTTGATTAATTGCTGCCAGTAGTAATCTAAGAGAAATGATAGTATTAAAGGTTCATATCTTCCCCAAACAAATGGCTATGTTAGACAGGACACAAAATATAGCATCTTTAAACTGATAACTGTTTCTAGTACATGAGAACTGGTTAACTTAATATGGTTCTAATTTTAGATACCCATTTTCAGAGACCCAAAAGAGAATCTTATTAACAAATATATCTATGATCTTTATGTCACAATTTCTTGTATCTTGTTCCTGTGCTTAGTAAACTTCTTTCTAGATACTCAAGTTTCAAAGAATATTTTTAAAGCTGAACTTTTAGTGATTTGTTTTTATTTCCAAGTCCAATAAACTTTCACGTCCATTCAAATAGAATTTTCTCGAACTCTAGCTTGGGTTTTGGAAAATTGGGATGGTGAAATATGAAAAATATTCTTTCTGGATAGTGAATAAACAAACAAATTCTAGAAACTTTTGTGGAGTGTTATTGTCACAGCCTGTTTGGGAGAGTCTGCTCCCATTTATCAAAACTGAGTGTATCATCTATGTTAGGAGCGATCATTAGAATAGACTAGCTTCATATAAATAGGTCTAGAGGACAATTCAGTGCTGAGAAAAATTTTATGACCACTTTTAAAATTCAAGTGACCATTTTTTTCTTGCTACCTTATGAAAGCCAAGGGTGTGACCAAGTAAATGATTTTTTTCCTCATATCTCTATTAACAAAAAACCTTTTCTGATTTTTGTCTGAGTTTATTTTTAATTGTGAGCCAGCCTCTCATTAATTATTGAGACTATGAATTAAATAGAATTAAATATTCCATGTAGTCCGTATGCATTTACAGGTGTCTTAAAACAAATGTGAGTTGAAAGACACTGTTCAGGTGCTGGAAGAAAAAAGGTGTGAAACAGACTTATCTACATGAACCCAGCAGAGGTGACTTCAAAGTCAAGATTCCCATTGCCTGTGGAGCCTATTAAGAAGACAGATAATAGCAATTTGAAGAACAATGTGTGTTTATTTAAGGAAATACATTCAGCTGTTCCTCTAAGGCAGTTTCAGGTTTACTAGGGGTCAAAAGAATCGTATAATATGAACTATAACATTTTCCAGTGATAGGTAGCCCAAGGCATGGAACATTACAAAAATATATGCCACATATTCTATAAGGAGTCTAAGGAAATAAATGTGTACTTTATTTTTATTTTAAATACAAATGAAGTTCTAGAGATAATATAATGTCAATGATAAGAGACCATTAATACTTAGAGTCAATATTTACACATATATAATATTGCCCTATATAACTAAAGATGTCAGAAATTCTATTGTTAGAAAAGGAGTGCAATTCAGTAAATAAAGCTAAAAAAATCAATAACTAGAAAAAGGAAAATGAATCAAAAGTTTATGCCAAACAACTTAGCTGTTCTAGATCAAGAAGTGTGTAATGATTCACAATGACTTACTAAAATCACTGCAGAGCACTCACTTATTCTATGTTCTGGAAACCTTTCATTCCTTTGCAGAAAAGATAGCAGATGAGGCAAATACATTTATTTGCAGATATTTTGTTTGCATATATTTATCTAAAACTTTCCTCAAGATATTTTTGCTGTTTCTATGTGATTTAAAGAATAGGGATATCGGCAAAACATTATATTCTCCTTTTTAATACTAATTTGTTAGATTCCTTAGGAGATATATAAGGTTACTTTTTAACTCTACTTAATGTTCATATTTTAATTTTGGGTGTCCAATTTCCCAGAGTTAGATATCAAAACTATTAATACTATTTTGAAATAATAAAAATGAAGTGTCACAGATTGCTTCATTATTCTATTATGTTTGATTATTGCTCTCTTATGTAAATTACATTAGTCATCTATAACAAAATGCTTAAAACAGTGTCTGACACATGATAAACATTCAATATATTTGTCACTTTTATAAACGTTACCCAGTTCACTTAGAGCTACTTGTTTTTACATTTGGATGAAAACAAGGTTCTCACAATAAAATATGTAAAATTAGAATTCAAATGCTCATAATAAGCATTTTTAGTTTAGTTGGAGGTAGGTAACTTTCTAGAAAAGTTCTGATAATCTTTAACGCTTCAAAGTGATATATCACTTGCAAAAATAAAATCATCTAGTTAATCTTTGTTGATGACACTGAACATAGTCTCAATTTTTTTTTTTTTGTAGAAAGTTTAACCTTATATATTCTAAAGAAAAACAATACATATATTCCCAAGTGTAATTAGATATTTGTAGTATATCAAGTAATCACACCTGGTTAACTGTAACAGCCCTATGCTTTTAATGCCAACTTGTGCTGGCACTTACTGTGCCTGCTCTCCCCTTTTCTTGTACACTTCTGTAATAGCTGCTATTTATTAGATTTAACCATTGACATATGAAACTGGTGTTTTCATATCACTCAACCAAAAAGATAGATTTCCCAAAAAACATAATTAGGCCAGATCATGGTTTTAAAGAAAGTTGTTTTCTGACATTTCAAAGACAGTATATGTTAGAGCATTAAAAATACTACTTCCTATTCTGCATGGATGCTTATGAATGGTTACTTTAATCATATCAAACTGCTTGCATTCAGGACAGTATTTTATTTTATTTTAGGCCTTGATTAACAATAAAAATTACATATATACGTTTTGATATATGCATGTATTGTTAAATGGCGAAGTCAACTTAATGAATTAAACATATCCATTATGATGTCTTTTGGTGAAAACATTTAAAATCTACTCCCTTAGCAATGTTCAAGCATGCGATATATTGTTATAACTGTAGTCACCACGGTGCACAATAGGTCTCCTGAACTTCTTGCTTCTACAACTAGAATTCTGTATCCATTGACAAACATATTCTCATTACCCTTCCTGCCCACCTAGCTTCTGGTAACCACCATTCTACTCTCTGCTTCTATTAATGAGTTCCACTTTTTTAGATTCCAAATATTAGTGAGATGATACAGTATTTATCTTTCTGTACCTGGCTTATTCATTTAGCATGATGTCCTCTAGGTTTATCCATGTTGATGTAAGTGATAGGATTTCCTTCTTTTTAAAGATTGAATAGTATTCCACTGGGGTGTGTGTGTGTATGTGTATACATATATATATATGTATCTCATATAATCATATTTTTAATCCATTTATCTGTGAGTAGAAATTTAAGTATGATATATATGATAGATGTATATATATATCTGATATAATATCTATGTATTATATGATATATATCATATATTTAATCCATTTATCTGTGGATGGACATTTATGTTGATTCCATATCTTGAGTTTTATGAATAATTCTGCTATAAAAATGGAAGTGCAGATATTTCTTTTTTTTTTTTTTGAGACGGAGTTTCGCTCTTGTTGCCCAGGCTGGAGTGCAATGGCGCGATCTCGGCTCACCGCAACCTCCGCCTCCTGGGCTCAGGCAATTCTCCTGCCTCAGCCTCCTGAGTAGCTGGGATTACAGGCACACGCCACCATGCCCAGCTAATTTTTATTATTTTTAGTAGAGACGGGGTTTCACCATGTTGACCAGGATGGTCTCGATCTCTTGACCTCGTGATCCACCCGCCTCGGCCTCCCAAAGTGCTAGGATTACAGGCTTGAGCCACCACGCCCGGCCTTGGAAGTGCAGATATTTCTTTGAGACAACTAATTTTATTTTCTTTGAGTATATTTCCAGAAATGAAATTGCTGGATCATTTTGTAATTCTATTTTTAATTTTTTGAGGAAACTTCACACTGTTTTCCGTAATGGTTGTACTAATATACATTCTTACCAACAGTGTAAAAGAATTTTCCTTTCTTTATATATTCACTGACACTTGTTACCTTGTCTCTTTTATAATAATTCTTCTAACAGATGTGAGATTATATATCATTGTGGTTTTAATTTTCAATTTGTATTTCCCTGATGATTAGTGATGTTGAACATTTTTTTCATATATATGTTGACCATTTGTATGTCTTCTTTTGAGAAATGACTTTTCACATTCTTTACCCACTTTTCAATCAAGTTGTTCATTATATTTCTATTGACCTGTTTGAGTTATGAATACTAACCTCTTATGGTTAATATTAAAATATATACTCAAAATATATGAATCAGAATAGAAAGCCCAGCCATAAATCTAAGCATTCTGACCAGTGAATCAGAATAGAAAGCCCAGACATAAATCTAAGCATTTTCATTCAACTGATCTACAAAGTGCCAAGAACACACAATGGGGAAAATATCGTTGCTTCAATAAATGATGTTGAAAAACTGGATCTACATAAATATGAGAAGGGAATTTGACCTTTATTTCACCCCATATACAAAGATAAACTCAAAATGAATTAAGTAAGTAAACATAAGACCTACAACTTTAAAATTACTAGAAGAAAACTACTTGACATTAGTTTGGGCCAAAACTTTTTGGATATGTCCCCAAAAGCATAGTCAATAAAAGCAAACACAGACAGAATTGCATCAAACTAAAAAGCTTTCACACAACAAAGAAAAATAATCAACAGAGTGAAGAGACAACCATGAAATGAAAGAAAATATTTGTAAACCACTTTGTTAAAATGATAGACTAACATCTTCATTTAATACCAATCTTATTTTCGTGTCATATTGTTTCACATGTATATTTTTTATCAATAAATATAAATTAATCTTACTTTTTAACTGTGACATTTTTTGAAGTGATAAAGTATACTTTGCAGAGAACATTTACCTGAACACCTGGGGACAGAGTTAATGCCACGGTTTTTATGCAAGTGTAGATATAAATGCAGCACAGATTCTTAGAAGAAAAACTAAAAGAGCAGGTGATGTATGATAGCCAAATTGTTTTCTGAAAGTACAGAAGAGAAATGAACAAATGCTCACCCTCCACAAAAGTGACCTTTGAGTGTGTGGAGCATTGTTAAACAGAAAAATACATGAATAGATCATCACCATTTTTGAGAGAGACAGAGAGAGAGAAAGTGAGAGAGAATATATTTCTGCAGGCAGAACCAGTCACAGGCTAGAGCCTGTAAAAGCCTGTGAATTAAGGATATGTGGCAGACCAATATGTATTTCCATTTAAGGTCAATCTGTATCAGAGGTGTTATCAGTCAGCCTTTGTACATCTCTGCTTTCAAACTGGCATCTACAGTCCCATTGTGCATGCTTAGTCAGACTGTACTGCTTCTATCCATGCACACATGATTCCACAGAGGAATCTATAAAATTACAATTTCTCAATTTCTACCAGTTATAGAATTCATATTAGAACTTGAGAGTAAAAAAGGCTGAAGACATTGCAGATATCATACCAGAATTCCCTACAAGCATCAATAATAGATAAATAAAAGATTGAATTTAATAGTGCCCTCTACAGAGCCTTTACCAATCAAGCCTAATAATTGTTCTTTTTTTTTTTTCTGGTGTAACTTAAAAAAAAGTTTTAAAACCTAGATCACATTTTCAACTGGTTATGTAATAAAGAAGACCAACATTTAATATATGAAATAATTTGGGAGTAACACATTATTTCTTTTGCCTTCACAGTTACAAAGAAATCATGGTATCAATATTATCAATGTAAGTATTTGTTTTAAATAATAATTTTTATCTTGCTATTTAATTTGTAATAATCAATTTCAACAAGCACCTTTAAACTAGACTTCTATAAAACACAATGCATTAATAAATATGTGACAGCTAAGAAAAATAATATTCCAAAAGTTACAAAATATCAAACCTATTATCACTGCTGATCTCTAAGGGACCAATTCTACCAAGTCTACATCAATTGAGACTGGCAACATCCCTGTTTTTCCCTGTCAACGCCTTAAAAAGCTTTACAACAATCCTATCAAAATGTGAATTTTTTCTCACAGGAAGATTTTTAAAGAGAGGTAGAATTAATTTCAATTCTTATAAACAAGAATGCAATGATTTTATAAGAAGATAAATCAGAAAATATTCCTGGTCAAACAATATCTTTTGGACCTGTGGATGATCAAAATTTGATTTTCTTCCAACCAATGGCTGCATGTCTTACTGCATATGGAGAGTAATTCTTTTAAAAATAATTTTAAAAATTGTCATTTAAAAAATATTGCACAAGTTACTTAGAAACATAATGATTTCTAAAAGCTAGTATATATGTATTATGTCTGAATTCAGTTACAAGTGAAATATACTTTTCAGTTAAATTCTGTTGTCTGTCCTACGCTATCTATCCAATGTTCCTGATGCTTTTTAACCTCATCTTTAGTCACTCTACATTCTAGACTACTTCTTGGTCCTTCAATTATTCCAAATTCCCCAAGGACTTTGCATATACTATTTCTATTTGGAACTATCCAAAGAGAAACAGAACCAACTTCCTCACTTCTTTAGGGTGTCTGATCAAATGTCCCCTTATTAAGTGGCTTTTCCTGACTTCCCCGTAGAAAACAGAAATTCCCCACTCCATGTTCCAAAACTCCATTTCTCCTTTATTGCTTTATTTTTCTCCATAGCACTTAGTATTACATAGCATATTATATATTTATTTGTGTGACATCTTATCTTCAGTAAAATTTTGTTTTGTTCATGGCTATAGCCCTACCATTAGAGTAGTCTCTGGAAAGTAAGAAGTGGTAAAATATATATACATATATAAGTGAATAAACTTCACTAGACAGCTATGGATTTTGATTGGCAAAACATCACATTATGCACTGAGAATGCATTAAACAAGAATAAAAAACACCTTATATGAAACAAATGTAGAGATTAGTGGGATAAAGAGATAATTATACATATGACATAATGTAGAAATTTTAAGAAAAATTACAATATGTAAACTGAGGCCAGGCACAGTAGCTCACAACTGTAATCCCAGCATTTTGGGAGGCCAAGGTGGGCAGATTACCTGAGATCAGGAGTTCAAGAGCAGCCTGGGAAGCGTGGTGAAACCCTATCTCTACTAAAAATACAAAAATTACCAGAGCATGGTACACCTGTAATCCCAGCTACTTGGGAGGCTGAGGAAGGAGAATCACTTGAATCCAGAGGCAGGGGTTGCAGTGAGCTGAGATTGTACCACTGTACTCCAGTGTGGGTAACAGGGTAAGACTCTGTCTCAAAAACAAACAAACAAACAAACAAACAAACAAAACCAATATATGCACTGAAAAGAGAAAATGGAAAGAGTGATTTGACTTAGAAACTGGGGAAGCATTTATGAAGGATGTGGCATGTGAGTTAAACTTTCAACAGAGAGGTGTGTAGGTGTAGGTGAAGGCTATCTATCAACAAGAAGACAGATGGGCAAAAGCATAGAGATAAGAGTATGTAGTAAATTTCAGGGACAGTGGTAGTTTTTTTGTTTGCTTGTTTTTTGAGATGGAGTCTAGCTCTGTCACTCAGGCTGGAGTGCAATGGTGCAATCTTGGCTTACTGCAACCTCTGCCTCTTAGTTTCAAGTGATTATTGTACCTCAGCCTCCCCTGTACTGGGATTACAGGTGCCTGTTACAATGCCCAGCTAATTTTTGTATTTTTAGTAGAGATGGGGTTTTGCCATGTTAGCCAGGCTGGTCTTGAACTCCTGAACTCAAGTGATCCTCTGCCATGGCCTCCCAAAGTGCTGGGATTACAGGCAAGAGCCACTGCACCTGGCTGACAATTGGTAGCTTGATAAAGGCTAGAATATAGGTGGTACCAGGAAGGGAAGAAAGTAGTGGGCTGATAACAATCACGTAAATTTCTATATTGTAACATCATGCTTGTATTCACTTTGTAGTTCAGTGATTCTCAAACTTCAGGAGTATGAAATTTTTTTAAAAAAAGAACACTGAAACATAATGAGAGCTGCATTTGCTATAGTTATTTTTTAGATAAAATATATGGTATAAAAAGCTATCATAAATGTAGTACGACCTTTTAAATACATTTGTTTTTATTAAACATATTTTAGAACTTTAAATGCACGTGTGTGTGTGTGTGTGTATATATATGTGTGTGTATGTGTGTATGTGTGTCTATATACACATATATATTTCTTCATTATACAAACAATGATTAATATTCATATGAATTTTAGGGGACCTTATAGTAATTCCATGGGCCCCCATGGATCTGAAGCTCACAAACCCAGAATCACCATCTAGTCAATGACAAACCATTAATATTCTTTGAGTAGGGGAATGATCTAATGAAGGCTGTGTTGCGGAGTAGCTGAAGGTTAGAGATGGAAGGTACCCTACAGAACACCTTCTCAGTGCAGTCTACAAAAGTTACAGAAGAGACTGCAACCTACAGAAATAATAGATATTGGTCAAAAATAAGCAGAAGACTACGATGACTAGTATTTATATTTTGAAGTGAGCTCATCAAGTATTTCCATGATAATATGGATAAGGTGGATAAGCTCACCCAAAGATATTATTGACAATTCAGAATACATTATCTGTTTCAATTCAGTAAAATAAGATGAAATGTTGCAAACCTGATACTCGATGTACACTGTTTTCTTTGCTGTGGTATAGGTATTGTGGTATTTTCAAAATTCTATGGCTTCTACTCTTTTTTCCTCTAAGTCGGTATTCTAAAAACATTCATTTTTCTAAAATGTATCTTCATGTGTCTTTTATACACAAAAATGTTTTCTCAAGGTCACATGGAGTTTCAGCAAGGCAAGTAACAGGTTTTCCCTGGTTTATACAGAATATGAATTTTTGAAAATTTAAATGTAAACTTCATAAATGTTATTTTTTATATATATATATATAATATTTAAATGAACTCAAAAGTTAAAAGTTAATTTCTAAATCAACTTGATTTGTAAAAATAGGTTTACAATTCCTTCAATTGATCTGTACCTGTTTGGCTCTGGCAATATTAGCATCTGATATATGCAAACATTTTAAAATACCACTCAAAAATTCTGTATCTAATTGAAAGTGTTTAATGCAGTTTTGCACAAGTAAGATCTGCTATCTGAATGAATACTAAAGCTCTTCCTTTTACCTAGCAATTGCTCTATCAGAAGCAAGGAAATGGGCACTCTTCCCTCCCTCTCCTCCTCTTGTAATAATGAATTATAAATAGCTAATCTCAGTATGAGTGAAGAATGGATTTCAAAGTCCCAGATGAATCTTCAAAGGCTTAGTACAATTTATGCTTTAAAATCTCTCTTTAAAGTATTTTTTTTCTTCCTTTTCCCCCCCCCAAACTCCTGACACAGCCACATGCACCTTTACTATTCCTCTTGTCAGATCCTCTGAAAGGAAACAATTATTTTTATTAAAAGATATCATATTAAATCTTTGGATAATGAGAAAAATTAGAATTGATTTATGTACTATCTCATTTTTAAAGAAAATCATAAGAATACTTTGTACCTTCTTTCCTACAGTGAGGTTTTGTTTAATGTACTTTATTGCCTTAATTGAATTACAATTGCCTCTAGGTGAGTTTACACCTTTTACATAATCAAACACACACACATAAAAGATATGATTGAAAATGGAAATGCCCTGCGTTTTGGTGATGGGATAATTCCAGTATTTCTGTTTACCCTTTTATGGCAAACAACTGTATTACATTCTACTTTTGCAAAGATTGTTAGTGTAAGAAATTCATTTAAGGATTCTATTTGCTTTTATTGCTAAGCTTTCAATATACTTTAATTTTATTATGTTTCTGCTCTCTGATATTTTATATTATTAGAATATAGAAACACTTAATGCAACATAAAATAGCTGACACAATTAAATTTAAGTAACACATTAGATTTTTTTAAATTGAATCATTCCAGTACACCCTACTGTGTTCATGCCTGTATAATTATACGTTTTTTGACTTGTCTCATGTAATTCACAATTTTTTCCTGGGGCTTAATCACAGACTTCAGCAAGCACATTTTAAGGGGAGAGACTCAGTGTAATTTTTCTGTAAATCTTTTATTTTCCATGTGCATTAAGGCATTGATAACCCACAAAGAAAAAAGATGAGGGATATATAAAAGATACAGGAGTAAAGGCGTAAGATTTTCAAGTACATGCATAATTTAGATTCATTCTTGTAGGAGCAAATCACAAGGAAATTAAACAACAATATATTTGTAGACTTCGCACCAATCATTTTTATACGAAAAAAGTAGCAGTTATCCTATGTTGTTTCTTTATCACAAAAAAGAACTGGCATCAAAAGGCAATCAATCAAGCTTATAGAATCAAACTGGCAGCCTAGCCCTCAGAGCTTTCTGTGGTGCATGAAACTTCTTTAAACAGGAGAAATGCTAGTTTTCAGATCTTAGGTGAAAATAGACCAAAGAATAAATTATCACACTAAAAATTCTTTCTAAGATTTATTGGCTTTTTGATAGAATAATTGTAACTGATAGACTGTTTTTCAAAATATTTGATAACATTTAAAGACATCACAAGAAATAATGAAAAAGTACAGACTTTGACTACAGATTAAGTTGCTGTTACCTGCCTATGATGATAAATAGAGATAGTGACAGACAATTTTGGGCTAAATATGGTATTATTTACTTTAGACAATAGAAAAGATAAAGTGATAAAGAGTTAGGCTTACTAGAGAAAGGTGATTGTAAAGCTTTTCATGAGAGGCTTATTGCTTTACCATAAAATAGTGTTATTAGAACACTCCTTTGATTTTTCGTGAGATCCTGATAGCTTTCAGTTCCATAATCATCTTTGTTCTGGACTTTAGGCCAGGATAATTTTACTGCTCCTTTTCAGCCAGAATCAGTTCCTTTAGGGGAGACTGCAGATGACTCCTTTTAACCCTTTGAATTGGTGCCTGTAGTGAATTATGTCACTAGCATGCTCTGGACCAAGAAGTTTGGCAATGAATAACATCCTGTTAAATATTCAACTTGTCATTCACAATTAACTCTCACCCTCCATTCTGAGCTGTTTTATTCCCCTTAAGAAGTTGTAATTGAAATTGGATGAATAAACGAAAGTTTTAGGCTAGCTTCCCAAACCTTTCAATAGACTTCCAGGAAAGAAAATCTATCACTCCTAGAAAAGCAAAAAGGAGAACTGTCCAGTGATCATGCCTGAATGAAGAATGCTGGGCTAGACTGAAATTGCATTTGATCTGTTTCTGTTGATTTTGTAAACCTTTCCAAGGGTTTCCATAGTAACAAGCAAATTATCCCCTCTCCCCTAAACATCTTTCAGGCATGTTGCAGGAATAAAGATAAAGGTTAGGGTGAGAAAAGCTACAGTGTCTTTTCTATGACCAGAATGTATCTGAAGAAGTCATGATCGGTCTTTTAAGAAATCAAGTATGTTTCCCTTACTACAGTGATATGAAAAAGTTGGGTCAGATTTTACTTACATCTCTGATGTCTGCGTTTGCTCCTGTACATTGTCATTTTGAAAAAATTCGACTTTCTAAGAAGTAATTGATTTGACCACGGAGACAAAGAGACGGGTTGTGCTCCTGCTTTGCAGTAAGACTGTTGCTCACTGACAGAAGGTAACCAGCAATCACACTGTGAAAGCCAGGGTAATACCATTCTCATAAAATTACAGGGGAGATGCTACAGCCTGCAACTACTCTATCTAATGTAAATCTTCTAGGGAAAATTGCATTTCCGTCACTTTCCCACAACCTATAGCAGTTAAGTTCTCTTATGAAATCTGTACTATTAAACTGCTGTCTGTGAAGCAATGTTGGATCAAGAATAGATTCACATATTTAGCAAGAATCACAAAACTGAAAATCTAAAAATATAAAAAACCCTTGTTTGGTATTTATAGAAATTAAAAATTGCATTCATATGTCTTTTGACAACTACAGAATACTGAAATTTGTATTTTATTCTGAAACTCTGCTAAATTCTTTTCTTCTGAGAACCTCTCATACACCATACACTTTGTATGTTCAGTTATTAAAGCAATTATCACTTATAGTTTGTCTATTTCTCCAAACAGTCTGTGCTTCTCAGGCAAAGCAGAAATAGCATGTTTTTACATTTATATCCACAGAACTTTACACAGAAGTTGCACACAATAGGTTCTCAGGCTCAGTGAGTGCCTACTATGGACCAGGCACTCTGTTCCTTCTTGCAGGATGCCTGTCCAGAAGCTCCCCCTACCCCCAACCCCTGGGACCCCAGTTTAGTCCTCAGTTCTCCACTTTGACAGTATTTGGAGCATAACCTTATCTGAGTATGTTTCACACTGTCACTCAAGAGGACAGGGTGGAAGCTCTGCCTTCATTATGGCTTGTACTATCCTTTTCTGAGAGCAATGCCTGGCATGCAGCAGCAACTCAGAAGCACTGCCTTTCCTAAACACTCCAATGTGAGCATGGTTTCAAAAACACCTCTGGGTGCTGATTATGGTGTCTGAAATTGTTTTTATTTAAAATACAGAAGGGCCCACATACCAGTGAAGAATTTCTATGTAATAAGCCTTCCTTGTTATATATTGTTTCACCTTCTAAACAAGAAGAAGTGGAGATATTCAACTGTTCAAAGTTTACTTTAGTGTGAACAAATCTAGGCTACCTACTAGTAGTTGGACATATCATCTCTATAACTCTTCTTAATAAAAACACTATTTCAGTGTAAAGAATATTTTGTACTTAATTACATTTCATAACCACAGATACCAAGAATAATATTCAATAAGTTTTCAGCAATATTCTGTTCAGTGTCCTTGACTTTTGACTAATTAAACTCTTCAGTAAGACTGTTTGTCAAAGGCCACTATGGCTACATCTTGCTTTAGGGCATATTCAATGTCTATATTGCTATACATTCTACAAGGATTCTTTTCCTTGTATTTTCTTCCAGTGAGCTTAATATATATCAGTAAATAAAGTGAGCCTTTTCTGGTCTACATAAAATATACCTCACATCTCACATCCTCTTTACCTGCTTAATTTTTCTTCATAGCACTTAATCATCACCTGAAATAGTCTATAGTTACTTGTTTTCCTGTTATCTTTCTCCTCCTATTAGAACACAAATTTCTGAGGATAAAACTGTATTTTCTTCAGAGATGTACATCCATCCTGGCACAAAGTAGGCTCTTAATAAATATTTGTGGAATGAATGAGTTGTTTTGTGTATGGGGTGGGGGGGAGTGGTGGACACAAGTCTTGCTTTGTCACCTGGAGTGGAATACAGTTGCATGATCTAGGCTGTCAATCTCTGCCTTTCGGGTTCAAGCGATTCTCCTGCCTCAGCCTCCTAAGTAGCTGGGATTACAGGTGCCTGCCACCACACCTGGCTAATGTTTGTAGTTTTAGTGGAGACAAGGTTTCACCACGTTGGCCAGGCTGATCTTGAACACCTGACCTCAAGTGATCCACCCACCTTGGCCTCCCAAAGTGTTGGGATTACAGGTGTGAGCCATCACGTCTGGACATGAATGAATTTTAATAAACAAGTTTTGATTATAAAGTCCACACAATCACAAATTCTCTTTCTATAAATTTAGACAAGAGCCAATTCATGTTTATTGACTACAGAAACTTTTTCACGTAATGAAAATACTTGTTATTTCTCATGTGTTAGTCCTACTGTTAACTTAAATGAGTTTTCTCATTATATGAGTTCTCAATATATAGATTTCAATGAAACTGTATATATTCACAGATGTGAAGATGTACTGATGTATTTTAAATTCACAGAAAGTCATATTTAATAAGCAATGTCTCCTGTACAAAAATTATTTGCTGATTTTCTAGACACCAATGCCATAAGACCAAGAAGGCATGAAAACTTGCAATTCAATAAAATTAAAACATATTTTGTTTTTCTGACATATGTGGTATGTATTTATGACATGAAGAAACATGGTGATAATTAGGCAGTTCTGGACTAATTTCATAATGACCCAAATGTGATTAATATTAGCATTATTATTTGATTATATGAGGTCAAATTTGTAGTTTTTCACTTTTCACATTTTTAATTCTCCATTATCTATAATTAATATCAATCTGAAGAGATTTTAGAAGACCACGTGACAATTTAATTAACTTCATTCATATGTACAACAAGCCCACCCTCCAGCCTCACCCATCATCACACCTATGCACATTAGAATATACATCTGTATATAAACAGGTGCAAAATAAAACAAACTGCCCGACTTGTATTTGTCAATGTTTGGCCCATCTTTCTCCTCCAAACTTTATATCAGGGTTGACTTTCTTAGGCTCCATGTAGGGGATTTCCATCTCATCAATCCTTTCTTATGTTACTTTTCTCACCTCAGTGCATTTAGACCATCTACTCCTGAACCTTACATCTGGACCTAGAGTGGCTTGAATCCTGCAGGGTTTGAGGCCAGCAAACTCAGGGACCTCACATACACGTGGTGAATACAGACCAACTTCATGAGCACCATGCTGCAGTAAGGTGGGCAGGTGAGAGAAAGGCAGGGCAATGGCTTAAGAGGAGGAGAGGCCTTGGTGAAGGTGGAACCTGGGAAACCTTCATTCAGAAGAGTAGGAAGGAAAATTATAGATATAATGGACAGAGAGAGCAGCTGAAGAGAAGGGCACGTCCAGACACCCCACTCTTCTGTCTTCCTACTGTCT
Organism: Saimiri boliviensis; assembly: GCF_048565385.1. Taxonomy (NCBI): domain Eukaryota; kingdom Metazoa; phylum Chordata; class Mammalia; order Primates; family Cebidae; genus Saimiri; species Saimiri boliviensis. The sequence goes on from NC_133463.1 coordinate 41,212,667, forward strand.
TCAAGAATCCTGAATGGGCAGGAGAGGATCCAAGATGGCCAATTAGGAGTAGCTCAAGATTGTAGCTCCCAATGAAAGCGCAGAGAGTGAGTGGATGTGGCATTTCTAGATGGATTTTTATTGCCCACAGACCAGAAGATTCCCAGGTGGAGGAGCCCCATGGGTTGCCAGGGTGACTCTTTTGGCCGGTGCGGCTGTTTTGCTGGTGCCCCCGCTTGATGGTTCTAAATACAAAATACAAGGGACTGGATGCCCTTTTAGCTGGTGAATTGAGCTCTGGGAAGGCAGAGTTGACCATTCAGCTGATTAAAAGGGGGACTGAAACAGCGAGCCAGGCCAGGAGATTCCTGGGCAAAAAAGTGCCATGAATCTCAGCGCCACTGTTTCAGCTGGCGTGGTGGGTTGCCACACGGGAAATCACACAGCAGCTCTGAATGAACAATGGAGCCCACAACTCAGCGCTTGAGCTCCTATAAAGGACAGACTGTCTCCTCAAGGAGCTCCCTGACCCACGTATACCCAAAGAGTCACCTCATAAAGGAGAGCTCAGACTGGCATTTGGCAGGTATCCTTCTGGGACAAAAATAGCAGAAGAAGAAACTGGTAGCAACCCTTACTGTTCTGCAGCAGCTGCAGGTGATCCCCAGGCAAGCAGGGCCTGGAGTGGACCTCAGCAGTCCTACAGCAGAGGGGCCAGACTGCTAGAAGGAAAACTAAGAAACAAAAATAACTTCATTATCAACAAACTGGACATCCACTCGGAGACCCAATCTGAAAGTCAGCAACTACAAAGACGACAGGTGGATAAATCCACAAAGATGGGAAGAAACCAGCGCAGAAAGGCCAAAAACACCCAAAACCAGAATGCCTCTCCTCCTACAAGGTATCACAACTCCTCATCAGCAAGGGAATAAGACCTGATGGAGAATGAGTGTGATGAAGTGACAGAATCAGGCTTCAGAAGGTGGCTAATAAGAAACTTCTGTAAACTAAAAGAACATGTTCTAACCCAATGCAAAGAAACTAGGAACCTTGAAAAAAGATTTGATGAAATGCTGATGAGAATAGACAAGTTAGAGAGGAATATAAATTAATTGATTGAACTGAAAAACACAACACGAGAACTTCATGAAGCATGCACAAGTTTTAATTGTTGAATTGACCAAGCAGAAGAAAGGATATCAGAGGTCGAAGATCAACTCAATGAAATAAAACAAGAAGGCAAGATTAGAGAAAAAAAGGTAAAAAGGAATGAACAAAGTCTTCAAGAAATATGGGACTATGTGAAAAGACCTAATCTACATTTGATAGGTGTACCTGAATGTGACAAAGAGAATGAATCCAAGCTGGAAAATATTCTTCAGGATATTATCCAGGAAAACTTCCCCAACCTAGCAACGCAGGCCAATATTCAAGTCCAGGAAAAACAGAACACCACAAAGATATTCCTCAAGAAGAGCAACCCCAAGGCACATAATCATCAGATTCACCAGGGTTGAAATGAAGGAGAAAATGCTAAGGGCAGCCAGAAAGAAAGGTCGGGTTACCCACAAAGGGAAGCCCATCAGACTCACAGCAGATCTCTCAGCAGAAACCTTACAAGCCAGAAGAGAGTGGGGGCTAATATTCAACATCCTTAAAGAAAAGAAGTTTCAACCCAGAATTTCACATCCAGCCAAACTGAGCTTCATAAGTGAAGGAAAAATAAAATCCTTTGTGAACAAGCAAGTACTCAGAGATTTCATCACCACCAGGCCTGCTTCGCAGGAGCTCCTGAAAGAAGCACTGAACATAGAAAGGAACAACCAGTACCAGCCACTCTAAAAATACACCAAAAGGTAAAGAGCATCAACATCATGAAGAATCTGCATTAACTAATGGGCAAAACAGCCAGCTAGCTTTAAATGGCAGTATCAAATTCACACATATCAATATTAACCCTAAATGTAAATGGACTAAATGCCCCAATCGAAAGACACAGACTGGCAAATTGGATAAAAAGTGGCCCCATTCTTAAAAGGCTTCCAGCTTAGTTGGGGAGATAGCAAATATGGTCAGGTAATTTTTAAATCAAAACTAGAGAAATTTGTAACTGTAACATGGAATGAGAAAATTGGACTTTGAATGCTTTAGGACTAAATGTTATAATCTTATAAAATTCCTCCATTCCTACTGAAGATTAGCCATGAATTCTGATGTGAAAGAACTCATGACTTTAGCTAAGGCATCCTATTGTCTAGCAGAAGTTTCTACAATAAAGGAAATGTTTGATAATATGTGCCATCTAATAAGATAGTCACTAACTACATGTGGCCTTTGAGCCTCTGAAACGTGATAAGTGCAGCTGAGAAATTAAATGTTTAATTTAATTTATATTAAATTAAAATACAAAAAAAGAAAATATACTCAGCATCATAGCTCATTAGGGAAGTGAAAAATAAAATCAAATTAAGACACTACTATATACCATTTAGAATTGCTAAAATACAACAACTGATAATACAACACGCTGGTGAATATATGGGACAACTGGAGCAAAATTCATGTTTCTGGTGGAAATATAAAACGTGATAGTCACTTTAGAAAACAGTTTTCAAAAAAAAAAAAAAAGGAAAATGAAATTTTTATTTTAGATTAGCTTGGCACAGAGGTGCCTGCCTGTAGTCTCAGATACTTGGTAAGGTAGCCTGAGGTGGAAGGGTGGCTTGAGGTGAAGTGTTTGAGGCTGCATTGAGCTGTGATCACATCACTGCATTTCAGCCGGAGCAACAGAGCAAGACTCCCATTCTCTCTCCCTCTTTTTCTCCCTTTTTCTCTCTTTCATTTTTTTCTCTCTCTTTTCTTTTCTTTCCCTTTCTTTCTTTCTCCTTCTTTCTTTCCATCCTTCCTTCCTTTCTTTCTTCAAAAAAAGAATCCTGAACCGAATGGGCTAGAGTTGTTTTGTTTTCAAAATCAATTTTATGCCTATAATATTAGAGGCCAAAAGGTGCCTTAATTAACAAACTATCTTTTCATCTACTTCCTACAATCTGTTTTTTTTTTTTAACTTGAATTGATCTTTATACTTCACACTTAAAATGCAAATCTAGTGAGGGTCGATACAATGGGATGAATGAGTTCTCATTAAAAATCAAATAATTATATCTATACCTTTCATTTTTTGATGGAAGGAACCAGTAGAAATAAAAGCCTATAACATATATACTTTTAATATAAATGTATACTATAAACTGTCCTTTTAACAGTAATAGAATAACAAATAGAAGAAAGAAGGAAAGAGGAAGAAAAGAAAGAGAGGTGGGAGGAGTGAGACAGGAGGGACAGGGAAAGAGAAAGACAGAAAGGGAAAGAATGAACGTGTGAGTGAGAGCGAGAGAGAGAGAGAGAGTTTATGCGTCTAGCCCTGTGCTAAGTATACATCATGTCACATAATCTTCTGTTACTTGCGTATCTCTATCCCAGTTTTGAAAATGGGTAAACTTTAGCCAAATGAGGACATGTACAGGTAATGGTCAGGGACACAGCATGACTTATGTAGCTGTGCTGAAGAGCATTTTACCAGGAACTAGGCCAATATGATTTAGGGCTGAATTAGGTACCAATGCACTGGGTAGCTTCTAAGGGAACCTAATCTAAAAGGGGCTCTATGGTGTCACTAGTAATGTGCTGAAATCAAGGAAATCATGTTTGACAGAACTCGATACCAGAAGTGAATGCTGTGTGATTTTAAAAGACCTAAAATTTAGAGAATGCTTATTCTGTGCAGAAATCTTTTCTAAGTGTAATATGCATTATTTTATTGAACACTGAAAACAGTCCTCTGATGTATGTATTATTTCATTTTTATTTATTATTTATTATAATTATTAATATTGTTTCTTAAATAACAAAACATTTATTATATCATTCTTATTTGATGCTTTGGTAAAGGGAGGCTAAGAGGTTAACTACCTGTGCTTGTCTGAATAAGGTGTCACAGAGAGCAAGACATAGTATCCTGATCAAACTCTGGTTAATATTTCTCCAGAGACATTTCAACATAACATGCCATGTGAGGTGAAGAGATATTTTCAGTAGCTGTGCAGGAAACAGGAGATGAGACCCCACAAGGGACATGTTTCCGTAATAAGTAGTGGAGCTAAACTGCCTTCTAGGAGCGGGGAATGCAACTGACTGCAGGGTTTCTGGCTTCCTGTCGGGCAATTCAAGTTTGCAGCCAGAGCTCGCTGGGATAACAGAACAGGCCTTCTCAGCTCTGCAGCAGAGACGAGTACCCTGTCTTACTGGAATTGCCTCACCCCCTCTCTTCCTGATCCTCCAGCCCTCATCTTTTCCTCCAAATAAAACCCTAAATGGATATTTCCAGAATATCAAGTGTATCGAATTATTAGCTCACCCAGAGTATTGACATCTTTATCTGGTTTTCAAGTTAAAATGTGTTGAATTTCATAAAACTTCTGAGAATTTTGTCGAGACACTGTATGTAGAGTGTATAGAAATCTCTAACTTGAACTTTGTGATGCCTCTGTTTCAAAGAATTGCTGGAATAATTGAACATTAAAGCTAAAAAGTTTCAGCAAAGTTCTGTTGCCCAAATTCTTTATTTACAGACATCTGGTACAGACCAGACAGCTCCTACAAGTTTGTTGCACAGATAATCAAAGGAAGATGAGATATATAACTCACGCAACTTGGACCATGTACTCTCAGCAGGGACTTCAATCTGGGCTCCCAAGAGTGATCTGAAGTGACATCTCAACTCTCCTTTCTCAGGTTTGAACAGAAAATGTTTCTCAGGTTTAGATGTAAAGTTACTCCTAGTTAACCTTTCCCTTAGATCATTCATACCACCCGGCACCATGATGTACGGGTGGGACCCTTCTCTTACACCCTTTCCTCCTTATCCTATCAGCTGTCCCTGTGATAACACTGGCTTTTCTCCTCTCAGAGATAAATGCTTCTTTCTTTTGAAACACCTGTTTATTCATACAATTCCAATAAATTATTTATATGGATGCTTTCCTCAGTTCTTTCAAGGATAAAAACCAATAATTTTCAACCCCAGCACAATTGCCAATCCACCTTTTCAACAATTAAATATATATCTATATCTTTAACATTCATCTATATTAAATTACTTGCTGTCTTGACAATTGCCTTGAGATCTGGACCCACATCCATCTCCCCAAGTCAAGTGCTATCCTATAAGTAATCTAAAAATAATTACTAACTGAAGTATTTAATGGCTATCATATTAAAAGCATCTTGTCATTTCATTTAGTACCTATTTTTACTTTATATATCATGGTTCTTTTTTTTAACTGAAGGAAATAGAAAACTTCCTTAAGTTTGGTCCAAGTTTTCATTTGTGATAGTGGTTCAAATTAGGGAAAAATAAAGATTTCCAGAATGATGTTTCTTTATTTTTGACTGTTGCTGAAAGTGAAATAAGCAAAGAAATCAATACTGTACTCTTTAGTTTGCTCATTAATTTTTGTTATCTATCTGGAAAAGACTTTCATTTTTTTTAAACTATAATTGGGTTTTATTATTAAGTCTTTATTCATTTCTTTGGACTCTGTCCAGTATCCTATACATTAATGTCAAATAAATCTTTACAATTATTACATTTCTGAAATGTTTAATACTTTCTTTTTTTAATATTTAAAAACAAAACCAACCTCCCTCCAAATAATCCCCAAACAAACAAAAACCAGATTAAATAAAATTTACAGTGAATATACCCAGCAAACATCTGTATGTGCAATTAAATACTGTGTCAGTTACTGCAGCATGAACCTCAAACAAACATACAAGTGTTTGGGGTGAGGGGGTCGGGGGAATCCCAAGTTTTAACTCTGTGGGGTCTGAGAAGACAAGATGGGGAAGTGAGAGAATGGGGAAATCAATTTTGTTTATCTTAATTCTGTCCATATAAATATATTCATAAAGACCAAAAAAAGGAAAGGAAGCTTGGGATGTTAAGGTAATAGGGGAACAGCAGAGTGTGGGACTTTAAACACAGCTAAATATATATTCTTTATAACTCAAATTACAATTGATTTTATTTTCACTGCATCTCCTTAGTAGTAAATGTTTTTGAGCATTCTTGCTTTTGTTGCTTCTCTTTGTATGATTTCCATCGATTTTATTTGAGTTTTTAAACTTTTTTTTTTTTTAGCCTAAGTTTGATTATCCAGACTTAGTTTTATCTTCTTGGTTACCTGATTTTCTCATTTATACCCAGATACATTTGCAGTGTTTTAAGGATAATGAAATTCTATCTTCTTTATTACATCCTTTGGATGGATTCAAATATTTAATGGTTATAAAAGTGCTGAAAAAATCTTTAATTTCCTAGCAATTATACTTAAAAGTATGAGGTAAATTACTTATCTTTGTAAATAATTTACCTCCCTTCAACATATTTTTAACAAATGTTGGCTATATTATACCTTTAAAATGTAAAATAATCCTGAACCTAAAAAGGCACAAAGTCTCTTTTGGGGTGATAACCACATAAAAGGTACTATCATCTGCAACAAGTTACCTCACAGACATATGGACCTGATAATATGGTTTATTGGAAGTGTGCATTGCTATGGTCTAAATGTTTTTTTTCCTCTCCAATTAGTATATTGAAACCTAATCCCTCCTGTGGTGTGTTTAAAGGTAGGGTCTTTGGGAGGTGATTAGGTCATGGGAGCAGAACCCTCACAAATGGGATTAGTACCTTTATTAAAAAGACCCCAGAGAGATCCCTTGCCTCTTCCATGTGAAGACACAAAGAGAAGTTGCCTTCTATTGACCAGAAAGAAGGCCCTCACAAGACGCTGAATCCCCTAGCACTTTGATTCTGGACTTTCCAGCCTTCAGAACCCTGAGAAATAAATGTCTGTCCTTTACAAGCCACCCAGTCTGTGGCATTTTGTTATAGCAGCTGGAGTGGACAGGACAAGCATGACATGGGAGAACTGCTGTACCATGCTCCCTAGAGATAATTTTACTTATGAAGAATACTTAGTAGCTCACAACTTCTTTCTTTCTATATATATATATATATATATATATATATATATATATATATATATATATAATTATAAAAGAAAAAATTACACTTTAGGTTCTGGGGTACATGTGCAGAACATGCAGGATTGTTGCATAGGTACGTACATGGCAATGTGGTTTGCTGCCTCCATCCCCATCACCTATATCTGGCATTTCTCCCCATGTTATCCCTCCCCAACCTCCCTACCCCTGCTGTTCCTCCCCTATTCTCCCCCAACAGACTCCAGTGTGTGATGCTCCCTTCCCTGTGTCCATGTGTTCTCATTGTTCAACACCTGCCTATGAGTGAGAACATGCAGTGTTTGGTTTCCTGTTCTTGTGTCAGTTTGCTGAGAATGATGGCTTCCAGATTCATCCATGTCCCTACAAAGGTCACGAACTCATCGTTTTTTATGGCTGCATAGTATATGTGCCACATTTTCTTTGTCCAGTCAATCATCGATGGACATTTGGGTTGGATCCAGGTCTTTGCTATTGTAAACAGTGCCACAATGAACATACGTGTGCATGTGCCTTTATAATAGAATGATTTATAATCCTTTGGATATATATATTTTGGATATATAATCCTTTGGATATATGCCTTTATGGTAAAACAATTTATAATCCTTTGGATATACACCTAGTAATGGGATTGCTAGGTCAAATGGAATTTCTATTTCTAAGTCCTTGAGGAATCACCACACTGTCTCCCACAATGGTTGAACTAATTTACATTCCCACCAACAGTGTAAAAGTGTTCTATTTCTCCATGTCCTCTCCAGCATCTGTTGTCTCCAGATTTTTTAATGATCACCATTTTAACTGGCATGAGATGGTATCTCAATGCGGTTTTGATTTGCATTTCTCTAATGACCAGTGATGATGAGCACTTTTTCACATGTTTGTTGGCCTCATATATGTCTTCTCTTGAAAAGGGTCTGTTCATGTCCTTTGCCTACTTTTGAATGGGTTTGCTTGTTCTTTCCTCAGAGCATCTCCACTGTGTCCTGAGATGAAGGGATGGTACTGGGTTTCCAGGGAATCATGATGAGAAACTAAAACATCCTTGAAATCATGTTAGTTTCTGTGATAATGAAAATTATGCAAAGAGTTTTACTATGAAAAACTTTACAGAATAAGAAATATACACTTATCTATAATCTATTATTATCTATCAACCATCTATTCATCTATCTGTTATCTATCATCTGTCTACTATCTATTCATCTATTTGTTATCTATTTATGATCTATCATCAACTATTACCTAACATCAACTATCTATTCATCTATCTATATATCATCTATCTATTCATCTATGTTATCTATGTATGTATGATGTATGTATGTATGTATGTATGTATGTATCTATCTATCTATCTGCCTATCATCTATCTATTTTAAAAGCCACCAGGTTGTGCGTGGTAAAGCTTCCTAGCAAAACAGAGTTCTGAAGTGTTGGTAGGATGTGTCATTCTTCAGTGGCCAGACTGTAGCTGAAGAAAAGTAACCAAGCACAGAAGACCCAGGACAATGGTGGGGACCAGCAAGTGGCACCTGAGGCAGAGGAAGGCAGAGCCATAAAGTAGCAATTATCCTATTGTACAAAGTGCTGACTTCTCAGAGTTCTGCCTTTCTCTTTTCCTGGCTAATTCTATCTTAGTCAATGTCCATCTTTCCTGAAACTTACCCCGACTTTCTTCTTTTTGGACCCTGAATTAAAGTATCCAGTTTCATCTTTGTATTCTATAGGGTTTGTTTTCTCTGCTGTGTTTTATCTATATAAAATTTGTTGCATTTCTACTTTATTTTATATATGTGGCAGTGGGTCAGGAGTAGGGATAAGTCATGAGGTCACCTCAAATTCTTCCTGGTGTGAGGCAGGTAATAAATACATGATGCTAAGAAAACATGAACTGGGATTTAGCACTCCACTGTATGATACCTTGCATTTTGTTTCAAAGTATATTATTATCATTGGGACTCTGTAATTTTACATAATCACTCCTAGAGTTCACTAATTTTAGCTTTATAATGTAAGCAATCAATTAATGAAATATGAGGTATTTTAATGAAAAATAGTTCACTAATTAATTACAGAAGCTAAGTGGAATCATAAAAATGAACAAGCATTAAGTGCTCGCTTTATATCAGGGATTTTGTTTATGTCACTTTAATTTTAAAGCAGCTATGTAAAGGAGTTCTCATCCTACAGATAGGAGAACTGAGGTTGAAGGGCAAGTTCAAAGAGCTGGCAAGAGAGCTGAAGTGTGTAAGTTTGTGAGCTGCAAAAGCTGTACCCAGTTCATAATACCACTATCTCATGTGTTGAAAAACTAATTGTCAAAGAAATCAAATTCAGAAAACAATTGAGAACAGAGAACAATATCTAGGATTTTACTTCACTTGGAATTATTGGAGTTACTGTCATTTTGGCAAATACATATGCCTTCAGTCATGCTTTCAAAGTGTCAGACAATGGGAGACTATATTTGATATGTGAGATTTCAATAGAGAATGTATTCTGATACTACCTATCCTCATACTCCAGATTAAAAATACCATGTATTCTCACTTGTAAGTGGGAGCTAAATGATGAGAGCACATGGACACATAGAAGGGAACAACAGACACTAGGGTCTTTGGAGGGTGGAGAGTGGAAGGAGAGTATCAAAAAAAAAAAAAAAAAAAAAAAACTAATAGGTACTAGGCTTAATACTTGGGTGATGAAATAATCTGTACAACAAACCCCCATGACACAAGTTTACCTGTATGACAAACCTGCACTTTCACCCCTGAACTTAAAAGTTAAAAAAAAATTTAGAGGTACATATATTATGATTCTAAAGATATTCAAGTAAAGCCTAATCAGTGCATGAAGCCCATTGAAATGATATATTTGCACTAATCTAAGGTTCATTATGGACTTGAAGAATGTTCTTCAGGGAAAAGAATTAAGTAGGTTAGAAGGACCCAGAGCAAATTTCCAATTAAAGAGATAAAATTATGTCAGAAAGTTAGGTACACATATATACACTTTACCAAACAATTTTGAAAATGTTGGTCTAGGCATTAAGAAGGTTTGTTCATGGTTTAAAAATATAATGCTTAAAATAGACAAAGACCACTACTATGATATGTAATTCTTTATGGACTTTAAAAAATATCAAATTCTATTTACAGATCATATTCAGCATATTTTTGTTTCTAAGAATAATATTAACAGTTTTACTACAAAATTTCTAATTATTTTTAGTTTAAAATGTGCATAAAATATCATATATATTAATAGGATTCATTTCAGCCTGTCTACAAAAGTATTACACACAGCAATCCTGTCCCCCTAATTCCTTTCCTGTTTCTATTTAGTTATAATTACACCACATTGATGAGCTACTTCAGCCTGCTGAGTTGAATAGAATGAATTTTCAGGTATAATTTAGCATTACGTAGCCCAAGGGCATTTCAGAAATCCATCTCCAATCCTCATTTTATGTGTATTTGTGTCTGCTAAAGGGCTCAGAACAACCTGGATATTCTCTGACCTCTTATGTGTGTTTCAAAGACAACTATTTGAATAAACTCTGCATTTGCCATTACCAGCACAGCAGTATGTGAACAGTAAATATGTAAATGAAATTCATGATTCTCTTACCATTATAAAAACCATTTTTAGATGTTTACTTAAACGGCCTTAGACACAGAAACAGGAATTATGGTGGGAAAAAAAAGGAGTCTCATATTTTATTTTCAAAACTTCTTTAGTTTGGCGAACACAAAATCTTATATTCTTTTAAAATCATGTCTTGGAAAGCTACAGAAAGCCCACCTGGAGAGTGCAGTAGATACTTAAATGAGTAATTAGGGGATTCTCAAAATATTAACACAAATACAGCATGTGAAAAGTGATTATTTTATTTTAAAAACCTTTGGCTCTCAACTTCTAAGATCATTTAAAGAAACATTTGTAGGAAAATAGTGTAACAAAGAAGGAACCAAGATTTCAGCTTGTGACTACCTAATCTTGAATCAATGAGGGAAAAAAAATATGTTTCATGGTTGCACTTTACTTGGATTGATGATCACATGTGTTTTCAGTAGCATAAATACCTGTGTTCCCATCTCAATAAGATTAATCTGTTTTTAATGATAAAATTTAGAATTTAACATATGATTCCTCATTTAAATTAAATGAATTTAATTTCAGTTTTTTAATACATTCAATACCTATACCTTGTGTACTTAAATTGTATTGTCTGGTTGATGTAATGCTAAGTAAAAACAGACATGATTGTTGGTATAGCTTTTATTTTACTGGGGAATACAGACACTAATCAAGTGATCACATAAAGTTACAGAATATATTCATTCATGTGAGTCGTCATCCTGTTCACAACAGATTTGTGATTCTATGACAGTGTATTGAAAAAATGGCCCTTGACAACAAGTTGTTCACTCTTCTCTAAGGCCGAATGGATAAGTGCTATAGAAGGAGTGTGGAAAGAATAGAGCCATGGGTGACAATAATTATTAGTAAGAGAATTACTGAAAGAGGTAGAAAGTTCAGTGGACTATGTTGATCTAAGAATAGGGTGATGATACATAATTAGTGTTCAACAAATAATGTTGATGCAAGTTATTTTTTTGCTAAGTTTGCTACCAATTTGTAATTATAGTACAAACAATTTCTCATTACTCAGAGTAAGAAAGCAATAATTAGGAAATAGAATTCTATACCTCATTACTTCATGCAACAAATACTAATTATATACTTGTCCAAGATACAAGGGGACAGATAAAGATAAAACAGCCATGGTCTTAACCTTAAAAATTTGCTTATAATAGATACGTGATTCATAAGGTTTTCAAAAATAATGTTTCGATAAAACTACTAGTTAAAATATCTGTTTATTATTAAAGAGAATAAATGTAATAAGTACCCTGACACCTGAAATAATAGTTCTAGTTTTGAAAAGTGGCAGTCTATGGTGATAGAGGCCCCGTAATATGTCAATAAATATATGACCAGAGTTCATTCCATGCAGATCATTGGGCATGACATTTTAGAAAATTTCAGCAGAGAACAAAAAAAAAAAAAAAAAAAGAAAATTTCAGCAGAAACAGAATACATCCTTTATGTCTTAGAGGATATTATAAAAATATAAGCTGAGATGTATGTTTGCAAGTTGGTGCCCATGACATGAACAGGTTAGTGACAACTGAAAAAAATTATTGAAAATAAAAATAAACTGCTGAAACATATGTGTAAAGACCTGAAACATTATCAAGAAATAGTCAGGCCAGGCACGGTGGCTCACGCCTGTAATCCCAGCACTTTGGGAGGCCGAGACGGGTGGATCACGAGGTCAAGAGATCGAGACCATCCTGGTCAACATGGTGAAACCCCGTCTCTACTAAAAATACAAAAAAATTAGCTGGGCATGGTGGCGCGTGCCTGTAATCCCAGCTACTCAGGAGGCTGAGGCAGGAGAATTGCCTGAACCCAGGAGGCGGAGGTTGCGGTGAGCCGAGATCGCACCATTGCACTCCAGCCTGGGTAACAAGAGCGAAACTCCGTCTCAAAAAAATAAATAAAAAAAAAAAAAAGAAAAGAAAGAAATAGTCATTAATCAATATGGCTTCATAACATAGAAAAAAAGAAAATTTTTATAGTATGAATACCAAATCAAGGCATTTCTGGTCAATCCTAATTCTTCTTGATATTAGTTAATATCTGACAATATTAATTATATTTTTCCTGAAAAATCCATTTCTTGCCTTCTATGCCACTGGTTTGTTTCCTTATTAAATTTATATTTATAGGCCAAATACCTGTGTAAAACTCTGGATTTAAATTCTATAGGTGTTACAAGTGTGACGGCTTAACACCTTTGGTTCTTGAGCTACATTGCCTTGTTTCATTTAAATCCCAGTTTTGCCATTTATCAGCTGTGTGATCTTGGTCAAGTTACTTCACATTTTTATACCACAGTTTCCTCATCTGTAAATGTTCCCTCATCTATTGCATATTTACTGCATTATTATAAGAATCAAGTTAGTTAATATATAAAAACTGCTTAGAAACATGACAAGTGCAGTGTTAGCTCTTATTACTGGATATAGATGTTCAAAATAAATATCAAATACAGCATATACAAAAAACAGTCTATTCTAGTATTTCTGGATAGATTAGAACATAACATAAAACAGTAATTCATTGGCAAACGTGTCTGTTTTTATGCAAGTACCATGCCACTTTGATTACTACAGCTTTGTAATATATTTTAAAGTTATGTAGTATGATGCTTCCAGCTTTGTACTTTTGTTCAAGATTGCTTTGGCTATTCAGTCTTTTGTCCTTCTGCACACATTTTAGGATTGCTTTTTCTATTTTTGTGAAGAATATCATTAGAATTATGAAGAGTATTTTATGAATCTACAGATTGCTTTGAATAGTGCAGTCATTTTAACAGTATTAATTCTTTATGAACACAGGTATTTTTCTATTTATTTGTGTCTTCTTCAGTTTCTTTCATCAGTTTTATAGTTCTCAGTATACAGGTGTTTCACCTCCTTACTTAGATGTACTCCTACATAGTCTTTATGATGCTGTTGTAAATGGGATTGTTTTCTTAATCTTTTTTTTTTTCAATAGTTTGTTCTTAGTGAATAGCAACACTACAGATCTTGGCATGTTGATTTTGTATCCTACAACTTTGTTGTATTTGTTTATCAGTTCTAATGGACTGATATGAATCACACATTTGGTGGAGTCTTTAGGATTTATCTATATAAGATCATGTCATCTGCAAACAGAGAAAATTCAACTCTTTCCTTTCCAATTTGGATGCCTTTTATTTATTTGTCTCACCCAATTGCTTTGGCTAGGACTTCTAGTATTATGTTGCACAGAAGTGGAGAGAGTGGCAATCTTGTTCCTTATCATAGAGAAAAAGGTTTAAACTTTTCACCATTGGTTAAATGTTAGCTGTAGGTTCCTCATATATGGCCTTTATTGTGTTGAGATACATTATTTTTATACCTAATTTGTTGAGAGCTTTTTTTGTAATCATGAAGGAATGTTACATTTTGCAAAATGTATTTATCTTTGAGATGATCATATCATTTTTCTCCTTCATCATGTTAATATGATGAATCATATTTATTGATCTACATAAATCACCATGTAATATCACAGTAATAAATTCCACTTGATCATGATCAATTCTTTTAAAATGCTGTTTAATTTGACTTCTTTCTATTTTGTTGAGAATTTTTACATCTATCTTCATCAGAAATATCAGTCTATAATTGTTTTTCTTGTAATATCCTTGTCAGGCTTTGGTGTCAGAGTAATGCTGTCCTCATAAAATGAATCTGAAAATATTCTCTCCTCTTCAAGTTTTCATTTGCTATTATATCAATATGGTTGACTCTGTCCCCACCCAAATCTCATCTTCAATTGTTTTTCCCATAATCTCCATGTGTTGTGGCAGTGACCCAGTGGAAGGTAATTGAATCATTGGGCCAGTTACCTCCATGCTGTTCTTGTGATAGTGAGTGAGTTCTTATGAGATTTGATGGTTTTATAAAGGGTTTTTCCCTTTTTCTTGACATATCTCCTTCCTGCCATCATCTGAATAAGGATGTGTTTACTTCTCCTTCTGCCATAATTGTAAGTTTGTGAGGCTTCCCCAGCCATGTGAAACTGGCTATATTTTAAGTGATATCCCTTTAAAATTTCATATTCTATGTTTTATTGCTATTGCTGGTACACAAAACAAAAAACAACTTTATATAATGACCTTCTGGAATTGCTTAACTAATTCTAATTGAGGTTTCACTATAAACGTCTTTCCTTTATAAATTGCCCAGTCTCAGGCACTTCTTTTTAACAGTGTGAGAATGGGCTAATACGTTTTTCCCCAACAACAAGCCAGTGTCTGAGATATACTAATTTCTCTACAAATGTTTATGAATTGAATGAATGTATTAGTTTTCTATTGTTGTTGTAAAAAATTACCACAAATTTAATAATATAAAACAACACAAATTTACTCTGATGATCTTGGAAGTTAGACGTTTAAAACAAGGTGTTGGTTAGATATGTTATTTAAGAAGATTTCAAAAGATAATTTTTGCTTGCCTTTTCTAACTTCTAGAGGCTACCTACCATCCTTGGCTCATGGCCTCTTCCTTCATCTTAGTGACTCCACCCCCTGAATCTATCATCATGTCTCCTTTTTCTTACTTTGATTCTCCCTCCTCTCTCATAGAAGGATTCTTATGATTATATTGACCCATCCAGCTAATCTGCCATCACTGCTACCACTACAACCAACAAGACTCAAGTATTTGGAAAAATATCCAGATCCTGAACTGTGCTCTACCTTTACAACATACACAGGCAAAATAGATGCTACATACTTTGCATTTGTAGCTTTTCAGTTTCTGCAGCAGAAGGAGAAATACCAGAAATATGTTGGAATGGATATTTTATTAAATCTATAGATTAATTTGTGAGAAGTGATATTTTAGGTCTTCAAATCCATGAACAGGTTTTGCAGGTTTCAGGGTAGTGATATCCCACACCTTCCATTAGATTTATGCTGAAACATTATAATTGTTAAAGCTATTTTAAGTGATATCCCTTTAAAATTTCATATTCTATGTTTTATTGCTATTGCTGGTACATAGAACAAAAAATGACTTTGTATATTGACCTTCTAGAATTGCTTAACTAATTCTAATTGAGCAGTTCATATTGTTTTTGATTTTCTATATATTTCAATCGAGTTATCTATAAATAGGGATGGTTTTTATTTCTATCTTCAGTGTAATACTAAATATAAATGGTGAGAATGTGGATCTTTTTCTCACTCTTTATTTCAAGGCATAAAGTTTCTATAATTCATTGCTAAGCATGATTTTACTCATGTGCATGTATTTCTATTTTCAGAAACTTGTTACATTAAAGACATTCTCTTCTCTTCTAATTTTCCAAAGTTTTTTTAAAAATTATGATTGGATATTGAATTTGGTCAAAATATACCTACTGATATATAATTTTTTCTCATTTATTGTGCAATATTTTGGTTTAATTTTAAATGTTTTACCATATCTTCATTTCTAGAATAAAACCAATGTGATCATGATGTTTTACACTTTTTGTGAATCACTGCATTTGATTTGCTAATATTTTGCTCTTGTTTAGGATTTTTGTATCTATGCACATGAGAAAGCTTGGACTGTATTTTCTTGCTCCAATGATTTTAGTATCACTTCTTTTGCACATGTTTTCTATCTACCTGGAATATCTTTCTCCTGCCTTCCCTCCAGGACAGTTAAGACTCACTGTCATCTATTGCTTTCCTAGTACCCCAGGAATCCATCTGCTACAGGCTTCACCACTTCTACATAAGATATGAGGTGAGGAAGAAAGACTAGCGTGTATAGTTTAGGATGTGCTCCTTTGATCCTTCTTGAATTAAATGGGGTTGTGCTTAGCTCCTTAGGAGTATCATCAGTGATTTGGAAGTCTTACTCTTTATTTTTGAACCTTTCTCAATTCACTATCATTTCAGCTATTTAATGATGAAAATAAACTATTACTAAAATGCACAGATTTTCTTCCAGCAAAGAGATTTAGAGAACTGAAATATAATCTATACTTGCAGGTAGCCAGAGATGGCTAGAATGCCCCAGGTTCTATCTCAAGAGAGATCTGTGGACAAAGATAACCTTCCTTGCAATCTAGAATGCCATATTTTATATATGACAGAAACCAAAATCCCTTTGGCTTTTCTTCAGTAGTAGTTCATAACAAGCCCATTTATCATTTCTAGATCCCATATAAAGTTATCCTGACAAACAACACAACATGTTTGTAGTCTACTAAAACAGAAGAAAGTAATTTCAAGTTTTAGGTTTAATAAATGCCAGCAATGTGGAAATTCTCTAAACAGTACTTTGACTTGCCTGGAAAATGTTTTTACTGTAAAATGTTTAGAGATACTAGATGTCTTTTTCTTTCAACCTCAAAAATCAGTCTTACAAAGATAAAAAAAAAAAAGGAATTACACCATTTGAAAGTACTTATGTAATTTTACACTTATACAGTTACATTTCTATAACTTTGCTTTACTGATAAATTTATTGAAAAATGTGAATAGATGATATTGCCAATGTCTCTAAAATCTGGGTTCTCATGATCCAGCTTTAGAATTTATCATCTACTTTCTTCTCATCAATTTTTTGAATTTATTTAAAATATTTAATATTTGACTATAAGACTTAAAGACTGATTTCTACTTCTATGTTAATGTAAATGTGAGACAGATTTTATTAAAAAATAGTTCTTTTACATTAGAAATTTCTTTTAATATTAGACAGATCAATGATACAGAAAATTTAAAAGGATACCCAGGACTTGAACACAGATCTGGACCAAGCAAACCTAATAGACATCTACAGAACTCTATGCCACAAAACCACAGAATATACATTATTGTTAGCACCACATTGCACTTACTCTAATATTGACCACATAATTGGAAGTAAATCACTCCTCAGCAAATGCAAAAGAATAGAAATCGTAACAGTCTCTCAGACCACAGTGCAATCAAATTAGAACTTGGAATTAAGAAACTCACTCAAAAATGCACAACTACATGAAAACTGAACAACCTGCTCCTGAATGACTACTGAATAAACAATAAAATGAAAGCAGAAATAAAGATATTTTTCAAAACCAGTGATAACAAAGACACAACCTACCAGAATCTCTGGGACACATTTAAAGCAATGTCTAGAGAGAAATTTATAGCATTAAATGCCCATATGAGAAGCAATGAAAGATCTAAAACAGACACCATAATGTCATGATTAAAAGAACTAGAGGAGCAAGATCAAACAAATTCCAAAGCTAGCAGATGACATGGAATAACTAGGATCAGAGCAGAACTGAAGGAAATAGACATACAAAAACCCCTTCCAAAAAATCAATAACTGCAGGGGCTGGTTTTTTTTAAAAGATAAAATAGATAGACAAATAGCCAGACTAATAAAAAAGAAAAGAAAGAATAGTCAAATAGATGTAATAAAAAATGATAAAAGGGATATCACCACTAATTCCAAAAAAATACAAACTACCATCAGAGATAACTATAAACACCTCTATGCACATAAACCAGTAAATGTAGAAGAAATGGATAAATTCCTGGACACTTACACCCTCCAAAGACTAAACCAGGAAGAAGTCGAATCCCTGAATAGACCAATAACAAGGTCTAAAGCTGAGGCAGCAATTAATAGCCTACCAACCAAAAAAAGTCCAGGACCAGGGGTGTTCACAGCCAAATTCTACCAGAGGCACAAAGAAGAGCTGGTACCATCCTTCTGAAACTATTCCAAACAATACAAAAAGGGGGAATCCTTCCTAACTCATTTTATGAGACCAGCATCATCCTGATACCAAAACTTCGCAGAGTCACAACTAAAAAAGAAAATTACAGGCCAATATCTATAATAAACATGTGAAAATCCTCAATAAAATACTGGCAAACTGAATCCAACAGCCCATCAAAAAGCTTATCCATCACGTTCAAGTCAGCTTCATCACTGGGATGCAAGGCTGGTTCAACTTATGCAAATCTATAAATGTAATCCATCACATAAACAGAACCAAAGACAAACCACATGATTATCTCAACTGATGCAGAGAAGGCCATCAAAAATATTCAACAGTCCTTTATGCTAAAAACTCTCAATAACTAGGTATCAATGGAAGATATTTCAAAATACTGAAAGGTATTTATGACAAACCCACAGCCAATATCATACTGAATGGGCAAAAACTGGAAGCATTCCCTTTGAAAACTGGCACAAGACAAGGATGCCCTCTCTTATCACTCCTATTCAACATAGTATTGGAAGTTCTGGCCAGGGCAATCAGGCAAGAAAAAGAAATAAAGCATATTCAATTAGGAAAAGCAGAAGTCAAATTGTCTCTATTTGCAGATGACTTGATTATACATTTGGAAGACTCCATCATCTCAGCCCCAAATCTCCTTAAGCTGACAAGCAACTTCAGCAAAGTTTCAGGATACAAAATCAATGTGCAAAAATCATAAGCATTCCTATAAACCAATAACAGACAAACAGCCAGATCAAGAGCAAACGCCCATTCACAATTGCTACAAAGCAAATATAATACCTATTATATTACAAGGGATGTGAAGGATCTCTTGAAGAACTACAAACCACTGCTCAAGTATATAGGAGAGGACACAAAAGATGAAAAAAAACCTTCCATGCTCATGGTTAGGAAGAATCAATATTATGAAAATGGCTATACTGCCCAAAGTAATTTATAGATTCAATGCTATCCCCATCAAGCTACAATTGACTTTTTTCACAGAATTGGAAAAAACCACCTTAAACTTCATATGGAACCAAAGGAGACCCCACATAGCCAATACAATCCTAAGCAAAAACAAAACAAAAAACAAAAAACAACACACACACACACACACACACACACACACACACACACACACACAAAGCTGGAGGCATCATGATACCTGACTTCAAACTATACTATAAGGTTACAGTAATCAAAACAGCATGGTACTGATACCAAAACAGATATATAGACCAATGGAACAGAACAGAGGCCTCAGAAGTAACATCACACATCTACAACCATTTGCTCTTTGACCAACCTGACAAAAACGAGCAATGGGAAAAGGATTCCCTATTTAATAAATGTGTTGGGAAAACTGGCTAGTTATATGCAGAAAACTGAGACTAGATCCCTTCCTTACATCTTACACAAAAATTAGAACTCCAGGTGGATTAAAGATTTAAACCTAAGACCGAACACTGTAAAAACCCTAGAAGAAAACCTAGGCAAAACCATTTAGGACATAAGCATGGGCAAGTACTTCATGACTAAAACACCAAAAACAATAGGAACAAAAGCCACAATATACAAGTGGGATCTAATTAAAATTAAGAGCTTCCACACAGCAAAAGAAACTATGAACAGAGTGAACCAGCAACCAACAAAATGGGAAAAAAATCTTTGCAATCTACCCATCTAAAAAAGGGCTAATATACAGAATCTACAAACAACTTAAACAAATTTACAAAAAAACACCAACAACCCCATCAAAAAGTGGACAAAGGATATGGACAGACACTTCTCAAAAGAAGACATTATGCAGCTAACTAACATATGAAAAAAACCTCATCATCACTGGTCATTAGAGAAGTGCAAATCAAAACCACATTGAGATACCATCTCATGCCAGCTAGAATGGCAATCATTAAAAAATCTGATGACAACAGATGCTGGAGAGGATGTGGAGAAACAGGAACACTTTTACACTGTTGATGGGAGTGTAAATTAGTTCAACCATTGTGGAAGACAGTGTGGCAATTCCTAAACGATCTAGAAATAGAAATGACATTTGACCCAGCAATCCCATTACCAGGTACATACCCAAAGGATTATAAAACTTTGTATTATAAAGACACACAACACATATGTTTATCACATCACTATTAACAATAGCAAAGACTTGGGACTGACCTAAATGCCCATCAATGATAGACTGGATAAAGAAAATGTGGCACATATACACCACGGAATACTATGTAGCCGTAAAAAAGGATGAGTTCATGTTCTTTTCAGGGACATGGATGAATCTGGAAACCATCATTCTCAGCAAACAGACACAAAAACAGAAAACCAAACACTGCATGTTCTCATTCATAAGTGGGTGTTGAACAATGAGAACACATGGACATAGGGAAGGGAACATTGCACACTGGGGCCTGTTGGGGGGTATTGGGGAGGGATAACATTAAGAGAAATAACTAATGTAGATGACGGGTTGATGGCTACAGCAAACCACCATGGCATGTGTATACCTACGTAAAAGCCTGTACAATCTGCACATGTACCCCAGAACTTAAAGTACAATAATTAAAAAAAAAAGAAATTTTAAATCTTTATTTTTAAATTTTTCTATCTTTAGTAAACTATAATTAACAAATAAAAATTTATATATTTACAATTTATACTTGTGTGTGTTTTGATATAAATTATGAAAGAATTACATAATCAAGCCATTTAACATATTCGTCACTTTTTTTTTTTTTTTTTTTGAGATGGAGTCTCACTGCTCTGTCACCCAGGCTGGAATGCAGTGGTGTGATCTTGGCTCACTGCAACTTCTGCCTTCTGGGTTCTAGTAATTCTTCTGCCCCTGAGTAACTGGGATTACAGGTGCGTGCCACAATGCCCAGCTAATTTTTATATTTTTAGTAGAGATGGGGCTTCACTATGTTGTTCAGTCTGGTCTCAAACTCCTGACCTTGTGCTGGGATTACAGGCATGAGCCATTGCCCCTGGCCATCCATCACCTTTTTGTGTGATGAGACTATTTAAGGTCTACTTTCCCAGCATTAACTATAGCTACGGTTCTGTACATTAGGTCTCCCACACTTATTTATCCGGGAAAACTGCAACTTTATACTCCGCACAACATCTTCCCATTTCTCCCACTCTTCAGTCCTTGCCAACTACCATTCTATTATCTGCTTTTATGAATTTGACTTTTTTAGATTCCACATGTAAATGAGATCACATAGTATTTGTCTTTCTGTGCCTAGCTTATTTAATTTAGCGTCATGTCCTCTAAGTACATTCATATGGTTATAAATGACAGGATTTCCTCCACTTTTTAAAGCTGACTCAGATTCCCCTGTATTTATATATGCCGTATTTTCTTTACCCATTCATTAGCTGATGGAAACTTAGGTTGATTTCATATCTTGGATATTGTGAATAATGCTACAATGAACACAGGAGTGAGGACACTGCTTCCTCCTTTCACTATACAATCAGTAGTGTAATTGCTGGATAATATAACAGTTCTAGATTTAATTTTTTGAGGAACCTCAATACTGTTTCATCATGGCTGTACCAATTTATACTCCCATCACCAGTGTAAAAGGGCTTTTTCTCCACACTTGATGACACTTGCTCTCTTTTGTCTTTTTAATAATAGTCATTCTAATGTGTTCGAGTCAGTCTAATAGGGTATGAGTTAATATCTCATTACAGGTTTTATTTGCATTTCCCTGATAATTAGCGATGTTAAGAATTTTTTTCATATACCTGTTGGCCCTTTGTAAATCTTTTCTTAAGAAATGTCTTTTCACATCCCTTTGTCCATTTCTTTATCAGATTATTTGTTGTTTGCTATTGGGATGTTTGAGTTTCTTATGTATTTTAAATATTAACCAATTTTCATATGTATTGTTTGCAAATATTTTATCCCATTTCATAGTTGCCTCTTCACTCTGTGATTGTTTCCTTTGCTGTGAAGAAGCTTCTTGGTTCTATGCAATGCTATTTTTCTACTTTTGGTCTTATTGCCTATGCTTTTGGGGTTACAGCAAAGAAATCATTGCCAGATTAACGTAAAAAAAGCTTTTTCCCATTTTTTTCCAGTAGTTTTACAGTTTCAGGTCTTATGTTTAAATCATTAATCAATTTTGAGTTGATTTTTGTATATGGGGTAAGAAAACAACCAAGTTTATTTTTTTTCTGCTGCTGTATTTAGATGCCCAGTTTCCCCAGCAACACTTATTGAAGAGATTATCCTTTCTCCACTGTGTGTTCTTGGCATACTTTAACTGACCACATATCTGTGTTTTTTTTTCTGGCATTTTTATTTTGTTCCTTTGATCTATATTTCTGTTTTTATGCCAGCATCATGCCATTTTGATTACTATAACATTGTAGTATATTTTGAAATCGCAACAATGTCACCTAACATTCTAGATAATAGAATTCCAAGGACTCTTCCAAATAAATTCTATACTGATGAATATTATATGTTATATAACATAGAAAGGCAAGTCTTATTCATAATTGTTTTGTATTAGACATATGTGTTTTGATGTTAAAGAAAAAACTATGAGGAATAGAGAAGTAGCTTAGTTCATTAATGGCAATTGGGGGAGGAATTAAATAAATGAAATGCTTTGAGTTTTCATTTGTCCATTTAAATTTTTTCTTTTCTTTATCCCAAAAAGAGTAGAATTAACTGATGATTAATATATTGTCTTTCTCATATTATTTTCATCTGTAAAGTGCCCAAAAAATGAACTGAGCAAAAAGGTAGATAGGATAATGAGAAATGAAAATAAGAATCAAAGGATTTACCTAACAGAGCAGGCATTATAAGAGTATTACTTTAACTATCTTAATTTCAGTAACACAAATGTCATCAACATATACTAAGAAATTGAATAAATACTCCAAACAAAAAAAAATTTTAGAAGTTTTACATAAAATAAGAAGTTTTTAGGAAATTTCTGTAGAATACTCCATAGAGCCCTAAAAAATTCAATGTACTACAAGTAGTTTAATTGGTTCAATGATTTTGCCAATTATACAACACATTTTTTCATTATAACAATTTTCTGTATTTCAAGTAACTGAGCTAACCAAGATACTTGTCTATGTAAAGGAATAAGTTACTATAAAACTTAGATTTCAGTGTCCTCAAAAGATCAGAAACTATAATAAATTTGATCATCCATGTGGAATAAGGCCTGTGTCTATCAAGAAATCAATTAACCTAATCAGTTGAGTGAAATAATAGTGCTGTTTTCACTCAGGTATTTCTTCCCATTCAATGTGCTTCTATCAAGAGTGTTCTGAGTATAGATATACAACACTCAACAAAAGAGGGAACACTGGAAATTATATAACATGAAATGAAATGAAATAGAATCATAGACCCTAAGATCATTTTATGCATACGGTAGGCATTTAATAAGCGATTGTTAATAGATTTTATGAATCCATATAACATAAGAATACATTTTATAGTTTGTAATTTGAAATAGAATAGGCTAAATTAAACCTCAAGGAACAATATTTATTTGGCTGAATTAAAAATTCTAATTAACATTAATTTAAGCTATCAAATTTATAATATTTCAGAACACAGGAAATGAAAACATTACTCCTGGATTAGAATTCATAAAGTTGTAATTTTTGTCATTTCAAAGTATGCGCACGTTGTTAATTTTTTTTAATGTGGAAAGAGTATTTGTAATATTTAACATCAAGGCAAAGCTAATTCAGTTGGAATGAAAGTATTTGAAATTTTTACAATGTTGCCATGTTATTAGGTGAATTACACAAAAATAAAAGCACAAATATATAATGAAGATTTTAGACATCAAATGAAGGCAATTTTCCCTATCATTGGGAGAAATGAGAAATAAAAAGATCAAATGCTGTAAAAATGTGAATTGTAACATTTATAATGAGGAAGATAATGTTTGAAAAAACTTTTAAAAACATAATGATGTAATGGCTGAGTGTAATGGTTCATGCCTATAATCCCAGTGCTTTGGGAGGCCGAGGCGGGAGAGTCACTTGACTTTGGGAGTTTGAGACCAGCCTGGCCAACATGGTGAGACCCTGTCTCTACTTAAAATACAAAAATTAGCTGGGCATGGTGGCATGCGTCTGTAATCCCAACCATTCAGAAGGCTGAGGCATAAGAATCGCTTGAACCTGGGAGGTGGAGGTTGCAGTGAGCAGAGATTGTGCCATTGCACTCCAGCTGGGCTGACAGAGCTGGACCCTGTCTTTAAACGAACAAACAATATGATGTATTAATATAGGAAACTAACATGCTAGCAGTTTGCCAAACATGATGTTCTCTTTCACACTTGGTTTCCTCTATGCATGTTGCTTCTTTTGCCTGGTTCCCTTTCCTCATTGCTGCTGATATATAGCTTTTCATGTTAGAAGACTGTTTACTTCACCACTTTTGTGATGCCTTTTCAAACTGTTCAAGGCACTATTATTGTCAGGTCTACTATAATGCTTGTTTTGAAAATGTAAATTTGTTCTAAAGAAATTGATATAAAGAAAAAAATTATCATTGCTTATGCATTATTTCCTTCATGAGAAACATGAGGAGAATGCAAAAAATTATGTCCAAGCTATGTCCAAGCTAGGTTTGGATACCCAAAATTACCCTAATCCACACATGCACTAACTATCTCCATTTACTGGGTGTTTTGTAAGACACATCTATCTGAACCTAATACAAGCTTTCCTCTGATGTCAGCTCATTGCCCTCTTACTTCCTAATACATCACAAGCTGCAACCCTTTTAATACTCACTTCCAAAAGCAGACCAGATTTTAGAATAAAAATACCCACTTTTTAAAAATCATTTACGTATTTCTTAACTATTCACACACACACATATTACCATTTTCATTAGATTCTTATTTTTAAATATATGGCACTGACAAACTTCTGAATGTTGAACTCCAAATATCATTAGCCCTGTGTTTTTAAAATTGTATAATTCTACATAGTGTGATAATTTTTCAGGAACACATGTCATATTTATAACAGAACTGATTATACTACCATTAGTAACTTCTGTGATTCAATAGTACTTAGCATATTGAGTTGCATTTATTTGTATGCATACCTATTTTTTCCACTAGAATGTGCAAATGTCCTGAATTGGGAGAGAATCAGGTACTTGAAAGGAGCTGAATAGTGCTGAGGAGGGTGGTGGAATGAGGGGTGGTAGTGTAAATGATGGTGGGGTTTGGGTGAAGAGCAGGAAGGGAACCAGGATGAAAACTAGTGCAATAGCCTCCTGGTGGCATGGAGTTTTTAGGTTACAACGAGTAGAGGAGAAAGTAGACTGTATCTTCTCTCTGAGCTACAATCCGTCAATCAATTGATCACACAAACCCACTGATTTCCCCTCACAGCTGCTCTTCTATTTCTTTCCTTCTCTTCTGCTATGGACTCACTGTTTGTGACTCAGTACATTCACATGTCAAACCCTAGCCTCCAATGTAATTGCATTTGGAGATGGGGTCTTTGGGAGGTAATGAGAGTTAGATGAAGTCATGAGGGTAGAATCCTCAGAATAGGCTTAGTGCCCTCATAAGACACCAGAGAGCTTGCTCTCTCTTTGCTCCCACAGAGAAGTCACATGAGCACGTAGCAAGAAAGTGACTGCCTACCAGCCAAGAGGAGGCCTCAGGTAAAACCTGCTTTGCCAGCCCCTTGATTGACTTCCCTACCTCCTAAACTGTGCAAAAATAAATTTCTGTCACTTAAACCTCCCAGTCTATGATAATTTGACACGGTGGCCTGAGTTAATACATCCTCATAAATACAAATAGTACCCTGACATGTATGTAAGATATGTATATATGCCATGTATGGCCTTTGAAAGTCTTGATTGACTTCTCACACGTATAGAGAAAAGTTTGAGTATCTTAAAATGTCATGGTAGATTTTGCATGATCCTAGCCTCAGGTCTGGTCAGTTCTAACCTTTCAAATGCCAACGTCTTTGTGGTTCCTTGAACACAGACAGTATTTTCTCAATACTTTTGTCCACACAACTTCTTTGCTTAGAATGTAATTTCTCTTCATCTTCAAATGCAGATCTTCTAATTTCCTTAATATGAAGTTCAATCATAAACTTCTCCAGAAAGCTTTACCTCAGGCTAGTCTGTTCTTTCATAATTCCCATTAAATCTCCTTATCACTGCATTGGACATATCTCTTGATATTTGACTATATGCTCCTTGAAGGCAGCAATCATCTTTCTTTATCCTAATTTTAGAAACTAAACAGTACTCAAGTATCAACTTGAGTACCTATAAATTAGGTACTCAACTAATATTTATCAAGTAAACATAAATGCCCAGCACAGTAACTTGGCACAAGCATCACGTATTCAGTAAATTACAATTACTATTATTATTTTTTAATGTTGAAGTCTTTTTTGTGAAGTGGTTATTAAGAACTCTATAAAAGGTTAGTATTCCAAAGAGATGTGTTTTCATTGGAAAGCCTTCAGGGCTCCGTTGTGTCATGTTAGCAGGGAGTAGTGCTGAATTTGGCATAAGAGTTAATGATCTTATTTATGGCCTCCAAAGCCATCTTCAGTATCAATTTTTCACCATGCTCTGATCAAAAACATATCAGTTTTGGCTGGGTATGGTGGCTTATGCCTGTAATCCTAGCACATTGGTACTCTGAGGCGGGAGGACCACCAGAGGTTGGGAGATCAAGATCAGCCTGGCTAACATGGTGAGACTGTGTCTCTAAAAAATACACAAAATTAGCTGGGTGTGGTGGCATGCACCTGTAATCCCAGCTACACAGGAGGCTGAGGCAGAAGAATCACTTGAACCTGGGAGGTGGAGGTTGCAGTGAGCTGGGATCATGCCACTGCACTCCAACCTGGGCAACAGAGTAAGATTCAATATCCAAAACAACAACAATAACAATAAACCATACCAGCTTTTCCACAAAAGCTTCTAATCTCAGCCCCAGTGCTGTTTGGACGTAGTCGTACTAACCATGCAGATCTGGTATCTTTCAACCTCCGTTTAACAAGTATGAATCTTAAAGACAGGAGTCTGAACCTCTAGATCAGGTAAGCTAAATTCAATCTTTCTATCCAATTTCCCTGGCTTCATCAGCACTGAACCCAATGTATCAGGTTTGTCAGTGGCCATCAGCACTTTAATATTGCCTCGAGGATTAAAGCCATCCAGCTGATTGATTAGTTCTCACATTTTTTTCCTGTACTTCATTGTCACCTCTAGCATCATCATCAAACTGAGCATTTCCAAGAGCATCAGTTTCATCAAAGAAGATAAGGCATGTGTTTCTTGTTCTGGCCATCAGGAAGAGCCCATGAACCATTTTAGCCCCTTTGCAGACATGCTTCTGTAAAAGTTCATATCCAACAACTTGATGAAGCAAACACCAGTCCTATTTGGCAACCACCTGAGCACAGAGTGTCTTGCCTGTACCTAGTGGACCAAAGAGCACACCCTTGGGAGGCTCAATGCCAAGGTTAACAAATATCTCTGGATGAAGTAGTGGGGTTTCAACTACTTACAATTTCTCAATCTGTTCCCTACAGCCACCAATATCAGTGCATATGACATCAGGTTTTTACTCATTTGGATCATGGTAATATTTGGGTCAACCTTAGAAAGCATGGGAACATGAATTTAATATAATACTATGTTCTTCCACATCAAATTTCTTCCCTGCCTCAATGTCAGTAGGTCACTCAGTTCCACCACAAACTTAGCAATCTGCTCCACATTTACAATGTATTTTGAGTTCTCAGAGTCAGAATTTAATACCTTTATACACCTGCATCCTGTAAACATTGTTCACTCTGGAGCATTTGCTTACTTGCAGTCAACTCCCATAGTGCTTGTAGTGGCCAGCTAGTGTCAGATTCTTTAATGCTACTGAGATCATTAATTTTCTTAAGAAGTGGTTGAATGTCATTCTCAACCTGCCTACTTTGCCTAGAATAAGTGTTCTGATCATAATTTTTCAGCAAGGCAATCTCTTCTTCATTCAGAGCTCAACAGGGGTTACCATCCTTTTTGATTTTCCACTGATCAGCACTGAGGTAATCCAGTGTTTTAAGAGATGCCAGTGCTTCTGCTACTTAGTTATTACATGGCCTTACTATTATTTCTTTTATGCACTGTTGCTAGTGAGCATTTAGCTTTCTGCAGGAAATGTGAAAGTAATAAAGAGACTCAAGAAATAACTCCATGTTGAAATAGATTTGTACAATTTTTCTGACCTTTTGCAGCCTTTAAAAAAATTCTTTATCATATGCTTGTTTTTGTATTAAAAAACGCTACAGTTGGCCAGGCACAGTGGCTTATAATCCTACACTTGGCCGGGCGCAGTGGCCTGTAATCCTAGCACTTTGAAAGGCCGAGGCAGGTGGATCATTTGAGGTCAGGAGTTCGAAACCAGCCTGGCCAATACAGTGAAACCCTGTTTCTACTAAAAATACAAAAAAGTTATCTGGGTGTGGTGGTGCACACCTGTAATTGCAGCACTGGGGAGGCTGAGGCAGAAAAATCACTTAAATCTGGGATGTGAAGGTTGCAGCGAGCCGAGATCTTGCCACTGCACCCTAGCCTGAGTGACAGAGTGAGACTCCGTCTCAAAAAAAAAAAAAAAAAAAAGAAAAAGAAAAAAATTGTTACACTTGCAGGGCAGAGGTCATTTGTATAGGAAGTAATTAATAAAGCTCGCAATTTAGCTATAGTAATCAAGAATTGTCCATTCCCATACAATGTTAAAAAAAAAAGTGTGAAAAGCAAAATGCTTTTGTATAACTTATATCAGTGGAATTTGAAATTTATAACTAACGATTTTTTTTTCAGTTGGCTGATAATTTAAAAGTAATATCACTTGACTTCACTCCGAAGCACACATCCAGAAAAATCTATAGTTCTAGCACTCCAAAGAAGTTCAAACTCCTACAAATGAAGAAATAGAAAGTCGTTTTATTTTCCACTTGTGCTGTACATAAGTTTATTTCTTGAAAAATGCTATCTGAGGTGGGTGAAGGGAAAGTAGCCTAGGCTAATAATTTAGACTAGAAGTACATGCATTGAAGGTACATTGAAAATGTCATAAAAAAGTCATTTCATGTGGGAGCTGGGTTAGCCATCACTTTAAGAAGTTTTCTTTAAAAACAGCTTTACCTGAGAAAGCAGCTGAAGTAATTGCATCTTTTATTTTCTTTTATTGCACAAAATATCAATAAATACTACTGGTTTTAAGCATTTTCTATTCAGAAGCAATTCTTTTCTATTTCCAGGTTTATCACCAGTTTAAATTGTTAGATAGAATATGTTACAGGTACACTTTTCTGATTAAAAAAAATCTCTAAAAAACACATTTTACTGAGATCATTAAGAAATCATCAAATTATTTATTCTTGATATTATAACATATCATTTCTTAGTAGGTAATCTATTCCTATTCCCAGTTATACTTTCTTTTATTTCCTTTTAAGGTTATAAGTAGCATAATGACCAGGTTTAACTGTTTATATAATATTCTATCTATATTTAGTGCTATATGAAAATAACTGACCATGTTATTCAAAATACATTTTACAAACATAATAATTTTAACTCTTTTTTTTTTTTTTTTGAGACAGAGTTTCGCTCTTGTTACCCAGGCTGGAGTGCAATGGCGCGATCTCGGCTCACCGCAACCTCCGCCTCCTGGGTTCAGGAAATTCTCCTGCCTCAGCCTCCCGAGTAGCTGGGATTACAGGCACGCACCACCATGCCCAGCTAATTTTTTGTATTTTTAGTAGAGACGGGGTTTCACCATGTTGACCAGGATGATCTCGATCTCTTGACCTCGTGATCCACCCGCCTCAGCCTCCCAAAGTGCTGGGATTACAGGCTTGAGCCACCGCGCCTGGCATAATTTTAACTCTTTATTAGTCTATTGAATAAAAGACAAATCAAGATCAAGTTTTATTTTATCTGGGACATTGATAACTAGAGAAAAAGAAGTTTAGCTTTGAAGGCTTAACATAAATAGTTCTGTCTTGATAAAATCTTTTTGCTTATTCATTCCTTTAATTCTTTATTTCTTCCTTTAAAGTGTGAGAGTGCATTATGAGTACAGTGGTTC
The DNA here is from genome assembly GCF_048565385.1 of Saimiri boliviensis. Lineage (NCBI taxonomy): Eukaryota > Metazoa > Chordata > Mammalia > Primates > Cebidae > Saimiri > Saimiri boliviensis. The sequence goes on from NC_133463.1 coordinate 41,243,290, forward strand.
ACGCCTGTAATCCTAGCACTTTGCGAGACCGAGGCGGGCGGATCATAAGGTCAGGAGTTCAAGACCAGCCTGGCCGATATGGTGAATCCCTGTCTCTACTAAAAATACAAAAATTAGCCAGGCGTTGTGGCACACACCTGTAGTCCCAGCTACTCAGGCAGCTGAGACAGGAGAATAGCTTGAACCTGGGAGGCGGAGGTTGCAGTGAGCCGAGATTGTGCTACTGCACTGTTGCCTGAGCGACAAAGTGAGACTGCCTCAAAAAAAAAAAAAAAAAGAAAGAAAAAGCAATTATCCTTGAATATGTAATCAAGCCCAAGCAATAAAACTATTTTGAAAAGATTAAGTTCTACATTCATTCCTATGTTCCCCCCATAACTCCAAGTACAGTAGGCCCTCAGTAATCATTTATTTGAAGCTTAATGATGGCGTAACTAGCTATTAGATAGCTTCTTAAAATCCAGAAGGCTGTTTTAGAATTGGGTGGAGACCTTAAATAATCATTTGCTATTAAGCATGATAACACTAAAATTCTGGAGACAGATTCAGTTATCTCATGGACTCACTGTGAAATCAGTTTGCTCACATAACAAAATGCTAACTGGGACATGGGATTTGGGAGCACACTGGGAATGTTAGGACATGGTTTTGATTGCAACATTCTCATAAAATATCTGTAGGAAAAAAGGGGTTATGCCTACAATCAAGCTTTGTATATTTGCATACAAGCCACAAACTAAGACCTATTTCTGCTGTATGGACATCTGCAAAATCTCAGGGACTATTTGGAGAAAGAAATAAGCTGCATTTCTAATATAGTCATAGTATATGTGAACCAAATTTGCTATCCATATTTCTACATTAGTGATTCCTAGTTTTTGCAATTGCAATTACTTGGATCAGAAAAACTTCAAAGGGAAAATATTCTTTCAAGTAAGACCATTTACAAAATATTGTCACTTATCACTATCATTTTATGTATTTATATTTTTTATTATTTTTCCTCTTTTTTCCATCCTTATTGAGGTATACATGACAAATAATATTTGGAAATATTCTAGATATACAGCATAATGCTTTAATATACACATGCATTGTGAAATGATTGCCCATTACACTAATTAACATATGGATTGCCTCACAGTTCTCATTTTAGTCAGGTTCACCAACTCATGCTCTTTTTGTCTGTTACCAATAATACTTTTTCTCCTTTATATTTGTACAAATCCATGGGATATGACTGTAATTTTGGTACATGCATAGATTGTATAGGGGTAAAGTCAAGGCTTTTTAGAGTACCCATCACCTGAATAACATACATGGTAAAGATGATCTAACGTGTATGGTGAAAAGACAAAGATAACATATACAGAAAAGGGGAAACCCAAAAGGACAAACTTTTTTATGTGGCCAAACACATAAAATAGTGATGATTTCTACAAAGAAACAAAGTTGGCCTTTCAGAGAAAAACGAAATATATTTGAATTTGATAATATTTGTATGAGCATGAAAATAATCAAATATTGGTTACCTAAGTAAAAAATAAACTCCTAAAATTTCATTTTGAAAATATTCCTCAGTATAAGCTAATTTTTATCTTTTTGAAGTAAATTTTAAACTAATATTTGGGGAATTAGGTCTATTCCATTCAGTTCTCCTATCTCCTATTTAATGAGCCATTTGTAAGAGCCTATTACATCAAATTTCTTAAAAACATCAGTAGAAAATAATAGAATTGGTGGACTGATTATACTTTAATAAATATTTTTGAAAAATTCTTCAAATAATCTCAAAAACCACCTAAGTCATCCAAAGTTACACTGTAATTCAAAGTATAAAAACATTTAATAAGCATACTTAAGAAGTTTCATGAAAAATTCAAGTTTATATTAAATTTAAATATTTCTTTGCTAGGCCTTCAGAATAAAATGTATTTCTCAAACAGCATTGAATTGGTAATACAATAAATTTTATCTGTTACGGGTTTTATGGCTTAAAAACCTTCAACCTAATAAGTTAAATAAACATAATTACATTTTTAAGAACTTGGAGCTACTTAACAGTAGATAGCAATAAATTTTACATCTTCCTTTTTTTTTTAACATCTGAACTATTGGCATATATTTCCTTATAATAAAATTTTAAATATTAAGAATAAATCTAAGAAGCAACTTTAACTCAAATTGTGCTTACTTTGTATACAATTTGCTTTCAAAAATTTAAGAAGAAATTTACTTTTTTCTAAATGTTCTGTAATCTTGGATTTCATGACTAATAACCTAGTAAGCAAGCACTGACTACACTAAGAACTAAACAGAGGAAATTTTCTTTATCAAAAATGTATTGAGTACTCTCCATATGCTAAAAATATGCTAAGGATAAAAGACAAATGGTCCCGTCTGCCTGGATTATACAGCCTTGATGAGATAATGATAACAAGAATTATCTTTGAAGTACTGTTAAAGTACTGCGTAATCATCCAGACTGTACAATTTGGCCTTTGGAAGAAGTAGGAAGTGCCAGAGAGAACTACAAAAGAATGCTGCATTTGGAGTAATGCTGAAAGATGGGGCAGTAACAGTTAATAACACACTAAATGGGCAAAAGCTGGAAGCATTTCCCTTGAAAACCAGCACCAGACAAGGATGCTCCCTCTCTCACCACTTCTATTCAAACAGTATTGGAAGTTCTGGTGAAGACAATCAGGCAAGAGAAAGAAAGAAAGGCATTCAAATAGAAAGAGGAAATCACACTATTCCTCTTTGCAGATGACATGATCCTATATCTAGAAAACCACAATGTCTCATCCCAAAAGCTTCTTAAGCTGATAAGCAACTTCAGCAAAGTCTCAGGATACAAAAATCAATGTTCAAAAATCACTAGCATTCTTATACACCAAAAACAGTCAAGCCAAGAGTCAAATAAGGAACAAACTTCCATTCACAATGGCCACAAAAGGGATAAAATACTTGGGAATATACCTACTTAGGAAGGTGAAAATTCTCAAGATGAACTACAAACCACTAGTCAAAGACATCAGAGATCACACAAACAAATGAAAAAACATTCCATATTCATGGATAGGAAGTATCAATATCATGAAAATAGCCATACTGCCCAAAGCAAGTTGTACATTCAATTCTATTCACATTAAACAACCATTGCCATTGTTCACAGAATTAGAAAAAAACTATTTTAAAATTCATATGTAACCAAAAGAGAGTGTAAGCTGAGATGAGAAACTTGTTGGAAACTGTAGTAAAAGTGATTCCTGTTATGCTTTAGCAATGACACTGGCAATTTGCTTTAGCAATACTTTAGCAATTTGTCCCTGCCCTAGAGATCTGTGAAACTTTGAACTTGAGAGGGATGATTTAGGGTATCCGGTGGAACAAATTTATAAACAGAAAAGCATTAGCAATCTGACTTGGGTGTTTTTAAAAGCATTCAGTTTTATTCATTCACAAAGATGTGGCTTGGAATTAGAACTTATGTTTAAAAGGAAAGCAGAGCATAAAAGTTTAAAAAAATTTGCAGCCTGACAATGCGATAGAAAAGACAAACCCATTTTCTGAGGAGAAAATCAAGCTAGCTGCAGAAATTTGCATAAGTAATGAGGAGTAAATGTTAATTGCCAAGACAATGGGGAAAACATACCAGGGCATGTCAGAGACTTTTGCAGCAGTCCCTCTCATCACAGGCCCAGAGGCCTAGAAGAAAAAAATGGTTTCATAGACTGGGCCCAGTGCCGTCCCCCCCACCCCCCTGCCTGCTATGTGCAGCCTAGGGACTTGGTGCCCTGTGTCTCAGCTGTTACAGCCATTTCTAAAGGGTGCCAAGGTACAGCTCAGGCCAGGGCTTCAGAGGTGGAAGCCGCAAGCCTTAGCATCATCCATGTGTATTGTATTGAAGTTTGGGAGCCTCTGTCTAGATTTCAGACAATGTATGGAAATTCCTGGATGTCCAGGTAGAAGTTTGCTTCATGGGCAGGGCCCTCATGGAGAACCTCTGCTAGGCCAATGTGGAAGGGAAATTTAGGGGTAGAGCCCCCACACAAAGTCCCACTGGGGTAATGCCTAGTGGAGCTGCAAGAAGAGGGCCACTGTCCTCCAGACCCCAGAATGGTAGATCCATTGACAGCTTGCACTGTACACGTGGGAAAGCCACAGACATTCAATGTCAGCCCATTACAGCATCCAGGAGAGGGTGCTGTATCCTGCAAAGTCACAGGGACAAAGCTGTCTAAGACTGTGGGAGCCCACCTCTTGCATCAGCATGAGCTGGATATGAGACATAATGTCAAAGGAGATCATTATGGAGCTTTAAGATTTGAATGCCCTGCTGGATTGGGGGCTTGCATAGGGCCTGTAGCCCTGTAGTTTTGGCCAATTTTTCCCATTTGGAACAGGTGTATTAACCCAATGCCTGTACCCTCATTGTATCTAGTAACTAACTAACTTGCTCTTGATTTTACAGGGTTGTAAGCAGAAGGGACTGGCCTTGTCTCAGATGAGACTAAAATGTTTGATTTTGAGTTAATGCTGAAATAAGTTAAGACTTTGGGGGAGTGTTGGGAAAGCACTATTTGTTTTGAGATCTGAGGATATAGGATTTGATACAGGCCGGGGGCAGAATGATATGATTTGGGTGTGTCCTCAGCCAAATCTCATCTTGAATTGTAGCTCCTATAATCCCCATGTGTCTTTGGAGGAGCCAGTGGGAGGTAATTGAATCATGGGGGTGGACTTTCCCATGCTGTTCTCATGAAAGTGATTAAGTCTCATGAGATCTGATGGTTTTATAAAGGGCAATTTCCCTGCACACACTCTCTTGCCTGCTGCCATATAAGACACACCTTTGCCCTTCCTTCACCTTTGACCATGCTTTTGAGGGCTTCTGAGGTATATAAAACTGAGAGTCCATTAAGCCTCTTTTACCAAGCCTTGGGTGTTTTTTCATAGCCATATGAAATTTTAATAATGTCTTACACTATAATATATTGGTGGAAGACATTATGAAAACTTTTACATAATTTTTATAAGTATTACTCTGAGGGCAATCAGATCTCTGACATTTCTCTTTCTCAAGGGACAGTCAACAGAAATTGCTATTTTGTATATAAGCACTGTGTTCAATATGACTTGAATGTCTGGCAGAAAGAGTTGCATAACTCCTTAAGTATAAAAAACAAACAAACAAACAAAAGAGCTTTGAAGTCCCTTATGTGTATTTTTAGGGAACAAATATTAAAACTGATCCTGGGCAGAAAGTCTATGACCAGGGTCCTATTATCAGTGGGAAATCAGTGGAACAGGTGGTAGGTTATTATTACTAGGTGTTTTGTTTTGTTTTGTTTTGTTGTTTTTTCAGCAGGAAGTGGAGAAAATCCCTTACACTGAAAGAAAAGAAAAGAAAGAAACCTGGTTCAGAGGAACAAGCTCTCAGGAATTTTAATGTCAAATAAGCAAGAATCAGCATGAATTTTTTTGCAGGTGTTTTGAGACTAAAGTAAGAAAGATGAATATAGAGAGAATGAAAAGACTAGGAATCAGTTGAAATGTGCACTTCTAGTTTGTAAACAGCTCTATTTACAGAGATGCATCAAATAGCAAAATACTTATAGGGTTTGATGGAAAATAAATGAAGTTATGCTTATTTTAATGAGTAGATGATGTTTTGAGGATATGTAATGTATTAAGCTATGGTGTGAATCTAGGGCAGAAGTTGGACACATCTTCTCCATTAGTAATGGAAGCACACCATCTTCTCGAGGTCTGGACTGTAAAAAGTGAATGGTCATCTTATATGATAGGGTGTTTTGAATCCTTGACTATGGACAGACTTGATCAAAAGCATGCTCAGCTCTATAATCTTAAGTGAATTGACGAAGGAACAGAAAACCAAGTATTGCATGCTTTCACTGACAAGTGGGAGTTAAATACTGAGCACACATGGACATAAAAATGGAAACAACAGACGCTAGACTACTAGAGTGAGGAGGGAGGGAGAGATAGTGTGCTGAAAAACTACCTAATGGGGACTATACTCACTACCTGGATGCAATATATCCATGTAAGAAATCTCCACAGGTACCCTTGTGTCTAAAATAAAAGTTGAAATCAAAAATAATAAAACATGCTCAGAAGCACATGGATGTTCCAAAAAGGGAATGCCCAATTGACCATGTGCAAGCCCAGAAACTATTCATAATCAACTAGTGTCAACATTTAGTGAAAAAGGATGAATGTCTAATTACCTTGGTTTAACATACAGAGTCAAAGTGTACCCACTGATGTGAACTGTGCAGGGGGTATCTGACAAAACCGACATCAGACTAAAAGTTGCAGCTTTGAATCCCAGTTTTTTATTACTGTGTAAGACACATGAACATAATAGGCCTTGATAATCACTGAGGAAATGATTATGAATGAATTAATAAATGAATGGATGGATAGATGTATTGTCGAACAAGTTACTTAACCTTAATGGCTCTCCTGCCAATTATCTGACATTTACCAGTAAATTTCTCTGATTCTTGATTTCTATGTTCTGATTTCTTTATGGTCTATGATTTCTAAAATTCTTTAATATCCTTCTCTGTCTTATCAGGTTATTTCTGAGTTACAACTACCCTACTTTGTTCTCACTCCATTATCAACCAAGTTCTAATATCAGTCATCATAAGCAAAATTATGTTGCCGTCTTTAAATCCTTCCTCACATTTATTTATGAGAATAATTGTTCTATATGTACAGTGTGTCAGTAATATGCCTCTCTATTTACTGCAAACTTTAATTACTCAAGTTTAGATAAAAACTTTATAAGTGACCTGCTTCCTCAACAAACTGACTGAAAGTATCTTCTCAGCATAATGTTGGAACTTCCACCCAGGCACTCAATACTCTAACCGCCTGGATCTACTACCTCTCCACTTTTAAATCACTTTGTCTTTGTCTTTATTACAGCTGTATATCTGTTTTAAATAATGCCCCAACTCCCCAGTGCCCTGTTACATTCATATACACACACCAAAGTTTTATTTTTTCAAGATCTTTACCAAAAACTCACTCCATAACTGTTTCTCCTTTTCTCTCAGGCAGAATTTATGACCCTTTTGCTCTGGGCTCCAATAGCATTCATCATTCTATTGAAATAGGCTGAAGGACAATGTGAAATAAGGTTTTAATCCTGTTTGAATCCCTTAAAGCTAGCACAGTGACTATTCAGTATCTCCTGATTATCATATACCTTGATGGACACAGAATCACATTAAACGAAGTGGTAATTTATAAAATAATTGCCTGCAACTATCAAACCTTTTCATCATCAAAGGAGGTAAGCCATGGGGAAAGGGGACATAGAGACTACAAACATATGCCTTAGAGAATGAAAAGTAGTAATGAAAAAGCATTAAAAAAGCCTGTTGTCTCTATGGCATGATTTTCCTGCAGAGCACCATGCACTTCTCAGCCCATGTGGAATGCCCATTTTATCACTCATTCTCAGAAAAGCACTGCCATCCTCCCTAGGTTATCTAACTCCAGGCAAGTTTTCAGATTGAGTCCCTAAATATCAACTCCCACTAAGGTACTTATTAGGCTGTTGGTTCTCAGCATAGATCAGGGAAAGTATAAGATATGTCAGTTAAATTATATCATACCAGAAACAAGGAAGCTACCAGTGATGAGTGGGGGTCAAGTCTAAAGTTCTCTGGAGCAAATCAGAAGTGGTTGTCATTGATCAAAGTTGGGATTATTCAGGGAAAATAATTGTAATGGACCAAAAAGATTAATTTTAATAAGCATGAGTTCATAATGATAACAGAAAAAATTATTCATTAGCCAACTTTGATATTCAAGTACCAACTCGTCATTTTGGAAACTGATGAAGAAGAGTCTTTATCTTGATTTTTCTATACCCACTGTACTGCAGCATAACTAAACAGTCAATCACAGAAAATTCCTCTTCACAGAAAATAATGGCAAATAAATTAAGAAGGAGTAAAAGAAAATCATTACTTAAAGTCCTTGATAAAATACTGGATTTAGGGAATGAAAATACTGGGAATGATAAAATACTGGATTTAGGGAATGGTCCATGAAATCCAAAGACACTTAAGACAGGTAGCATGGGTCTTTTGATAGAAGTACTTAACATTACCTATGAAGTATTAGGGCCCATACTTCAACCTGAATATGAACAAGTCTCTATATTCAGCTAACAGTTTACAGGAAATACAAGAGGCAAGAGAAAAAAAAAGTAAAAATAAATAGAAGCTCAAAATAAGCAAAATCTATAGAACAAATTACCCATTTTCTTCCACAAATAAATTAAATGGCAAAACAGAAAAGAGAATTCCTTTTGTTTAAAAAACCCATGCCCAGCTTCCTCACTTTTACCTAACTTAAACTTACTCCCACAGTGTTGCCCTTATCATTCAGGAATGCAATCACAGATGTCTTACTTGTTTCTCCTAATTGATATAATGAAAACAATGTCTTGTTACTTTCATATTAGCAACTACCACCAGCATGCCCAGCACACAGCTTATAATAGGTGCTCAATGAATGTTTACAGAATAAATGAGCGAATAAACTCAAAGCACCATCAATTTATCATTTATCTTAGTGTTATAACTCATTTTCTTCTTACTAAATCCGGGAGTATGGAGCAAGAGGACAGCAGTGGAAGAAAGATGGCACAGAAAAGTTTTTATATGATTTCAGATAAAGATTTGTAAAGCTTTGTCTTTATGAGTATTTTCAGTATTTGCTGCACATTAGTGTCTCCTGGGAAAACTTTAAAAATACATATAGTTGGTTCTATAACCCTACATTTTGATTTATTTGATTTGGATGGGACCCAGAAATATTTTTTGTAACTCCTCAGTTGGTATAAACACAAGGCCAGGATAAATTGTTCTGCATCATTTTCAATGCCTTTCCATTCCACCATGTCTTCCAAACTCTAACCTCCCTTAAGTACAGAGTTCTTTGTTACATCTGAAGATTCTAATGCAGTGCTTGGTTCACAGTGTTAAATATTTATTTTTGTGTATGTGCCTGTATACATATGTGCATATGCATGCATGCTCATTTTTGTATGTATATTTTGTTCACATGAATAAACATGAAAGCCCTTTTTAATACAGCATCTTTTCTATGGTCTCCTAAGAAGTAAAGGACTCAGGCCATGAAGCCAGTAACAGGAAAAATAGGCCAGTATTTTAGAGCAATGTAAAAATATGTTATAGTGGTTAGATATATACATTAAAGCTGACTCTTCATACAAGAATAGAGCCAAACTTGGTTGGCAGAATCAAAGACTGTTATCTTTGTTTTACTGACAAAACATATACAGATCTAAAAGTCTATCAAAACCTGCACCATTAGGGTGACTGTTAGTTTTCATTGTGATAAGAGTAATGTATATCCAGAAAATACTAGATAAAATAGTAAGTGGTCTAGTATTGCCTTTTACTTTTTGTTAACAGTATTTTTAGTATGATCTTTTATTTGATGGCGTAAGAGAGATGAAAAAGAGTTTAGATGGCTCAGTCAAGACTTGTGTTTGTGCTCACGTCGGCAGGACATATACTAAACCTGATGAAACAGAGAAGATTATTATGGTCCCTGTGCAAAGAAGGCATGCAAATTTGTGAAGTGTTCTGTATTTCTCTAGGAGGTGGATTTTGAAAAAAAGCAATAAAATAGACTTCTAGTTAACTAATAAAAAAGAGAGAAGATTCAAATAAACACAATCAGAAATGATAAGGGAATATTACCACTGACCCCACAGAAATACAAATAACTATCAGAGAATATTAAAAATACCTCTATCCACATAAACTAGAACATCTAGAAGAAATGTACAAATTCCTCAACACATACACCTTCCAAAGACTGAACCTGGAAGAAATTAAATCCCTGACTAGACCAATAATGAGTTCTCAAATTAAGGCAGTAATAAGTAGCTACCAACAAAAACAACAACAGCAACAAACTGCTGAGGACTAGGCAAATTATACTAGAGGTACAAAGAACAGCTGGTACCATTCCTACTGAAATTATTCCAAAAAATTGAAAAGGAGGGACTCCTCCCTAACTCATTCTTTGAGGCCAGAATCATCTTGATAGCAAGACCTGGTAGAGATACAACAACAAAAAACAAATTTCAGGGCAGTATCCCAGATGAAGATCAGTGCAAAAATCCTCAACAAAATACAGGCAAACCAAATCTAGCAACACATCAAAAATCTTACTCACCACGATCAAACAGACTTTATGCCCAGGATGCAAGGTTGATTCAACATAAGCAGATTGATAAATGTGATTCATCATGTAAACAGGACTAAAGACAAAATCATGACTATTTCAGTAGATGCGGAAAAAGCATTTTCAATAAAATTCAACATCCATTCATGTTAAAAATTCTCAGTAAAGTAGGTATTGAAGGAACATACCTCAAAATAATGAGTCATATATGAAAAACCCACAACCGATATCACACTGAATGGGCAAAACCTGGAAGCATTCCCCTTGAAAACTGGCACAAGACAAGGATGCCCTCTCTCACAACTTCGATTAACATAATATTGAACATTCAAAAGTGGGCAAAGGATATGAACAGACACTTTACAAAAGAAGACATCTATGAGGCCAACAAACATGAAAAATGTTCATCATCACTGGTCATTAGAGAAATGTGGATCAAAACTACATTGAGATACCATCTCATGCAAGTTAGAATGGCGATCATTAAAAAACCTAAAATGCAATATAAAATGCAATATATATATATAAAGTTCTGGCCAGGGCAATCAGGCAAGATAAAGAAATAAAGGCCTTCAAATAGAGAAAAAGTCAAACCATCCCTGTTTATATATGACATAATCCTATATCTAGAAAATCCCATAATCTCAGCCTAAAAGCTTCTTAAGCTGATAATCAACTTCAGCAAAGCCTCAGGACACAAAATCAATGTGCAAAAATCACAAGCATTCAGATACACTAACAACAGTCAAGCTGAGAACCAGGAATGAACTCCCATTCACTATTGCCACAAAAACAATAAAATACCTAGGAATACAGCTAATCAGGGAGGTGAAATATATCTACAAGGAGAACCACAAACCACTGCCAAAAGAAATCAGAGATTACACAAACAAATGGGAAAATATTCCATGCTCATGGATAGGAAGACTCAATATCATGAAAATGGCCATACTGTTCAAAGAAATTTATAGATTCAATGCTCTTCCCATTAAACAACCACTGACATTCTTCACAGAACTAGAAAAACTATTTTAAAATTCATATAGAACCAAAAATGTGTCTGAATAGTCAGGGCAATCCTAAGCAAAAAACCAACCAACCAAACAAACAAAAACAAAGCTAGAGGCATCATACTACCTGACTTCCAACTATACTACAGGTATAGAATAACCAAAGCAGCATGATACTGGTACAAAAAAACCACAAAGAACAGTGGAACAGAATAGAGAACACAGAAATAAGACCACACACCTACAACCACCTGATCTTCAACAAACCTGAGCAAAATAAGCAAGGAAGGAAAGGATTCCCTATTTAATTAATAGTGCTAAGGTAAATGTCTAGCCATACGCAGATTAAAACTAGACCCCTTCCTTACACCATATACAAAAATCAACTCAGGATGGATTAAAGACCTAAATATAAAACCCCAAACTATACAAGCCCTAGAAGAAAATCTAGGCAGTACCATTCAGGACAAAGGTACAGCAAATATTTCATGACGAAGACACGAAAAGCAATTGTAACAAAAGCAAAATTTGAAACATAGGACCTAATTAAAGAGCTTCTGTACAGCAAAATAAACTATCATCAGAGTGAACAGACAGCCTACTGAATGGGAGAAAATTTTTGTGATCTACCTATTTGACAAAGGTCTAATATCCAGTGTCTACAAGGAACTTAAACAAATTTATAATAATAAAAAGTAAAGTGGAGGCCGGGCGCGGTGACTCAAGCCTGTAATCCCAGCACTTTGGGAGGCCGAGGTAGGTGGATCACGAGGTCAAGAGATCGAGACTATCCTGGTCAACATGGTGAAACCCCATCTCTACTAAAAATACAAAAAATTAGCTGGTCACAGTGGCATGTGCCTGTAATCCCAGCTACTCAGGAGGCTGAGTCAGGAGAATTGCCTGAACCCAGGAGGCGGAGGTTGTGGTGAGCTGAGATCGTGCCATTGCACTCCAGCCTGGGTAACAAGAGCGAAACTCCGTCTCAGAAAAAAAAAAAAAAAAAAAAAAGTAAAGTGGGCAAAGGACATGAACAAATACTTCTCAAAAAAAGACATACATGCAGCCAACAAACATATGAAAAAAAGCTCAACATCACTGATCATTAGAGAAATGCAAATAAAGTCACAATGAGATACCATCACACACCAGTCAGAATGGCTATTATTAAAAAGCCAAAAAAACAACAGATGCTGGTGAGGTTGTGGAGAAAAAGGAACACTTTTGTTGGTGGAAGTGTAAATTAGTTCAACCATTATGGAAGATAGTGTGGCAATTCCTCAAAGACCTAGAGGCAGAAATACCATTCTGCTTAGCAATCCCATTACTGAGTATATACCCAGAGGAATATAAATTATTCTATTATAAAAATACATGCAAGTATATGTTCTCTGCAGTACTTTTCACAATAGCAAAGTAATGGAATCAACCCAAATGCCCACCAATGATAGATTGGATAAAGAAAATATAGTACATATATACCATGTGATACTATGCAGCCATAATAAAGAACAAGATCATGTCCTTTGCAGGGACATGGATGGAGCCGGAAGCCATTATCCTTGACAAACTAATGCGGAACAGAAAACCAAATACCACATATTCTCACTTATTAGTAGGAGCTATGCAATGAGAACACAAGGACACAGGGAGGAGAACAACCCATACTATGGCATGTTAGAGGGTGGAGGGCGGGAGGAGGGAGAGCATCAGTAAGAATAGCTAATGGATGCTGAGCTTAATCCATAAGTGATGGGATGATCTGTGCAGCTAATCACTATGGCACACATTTAACTATGTAACAAACCTGCATATCCTGCAACGATATCCCTGAAGTTTTAAATTAAATATTCAAAATCAAAAAAGTAAATAAAAATTATATATACATTGCATATATACCATTTTAATATAAATATGTAGTAATAGAATAATTGTGGATGCCTATATATGATCCAAAACTATATTAAAATACATTTCCATAATTTGATCCAAAAAGATTTGTGGTTTTGTTTTTTTAAAGTTTCAAACATACACAAAAGTCAAGAGGTTCACATAATGATTACCATGGGTTAAACATACCATGTGTTTAAACAATTATGAGCTCAAACAGCCTTGTTTCATCTACTTTCCAAACTTGGATTATTTTGAGCTGAATCTCACACATTATCATAAGCCTCTCATCATGTGTATGTAAAAAATAAGATTTCTCTGTTTAAACAAAACCAAAATACTGTCAGACATCTAAAAACATTAAAATTATGTCTTAATTTCATAAAATCCAGTTATTAGTTACATTTCTTTGATTGTCTTCAAAACATTTTTCTTTATAAGTTGTTCAAACACAGATCTAAATAAGATCCATAAACTGATCAAGGACCTAAAGTGAACATTAGGGTGAATGTGTCATAGAGTGCAAGAAGGGAAGTTTTCAGAAGCAAGGCAGGAAATGAAAGTATGTTCCCATCATGAATGCCGTGATAAGCCAGGTGAAAGAGTTTGAGCATTATCCTGAGAGCAGTGAGAATCCACTGAAATACTTTAAGGATTGAGACATGAGCATATTTAAGAGGAAAATAAATTGAATGAATATTAAGGGATCTAGAAAAGAGGTCACCTGTTGACCTCTTTCACCATGTTCAAACTTGTTTTATGTATTGACTTTATTTTTCTGTGAGAACTAAATTTGGAGGTCTTTTAAGATTATGAAGAAAGCTACCTTAAATCTGGACAACTATAAGAAGTATGAGTCCACAATAAAAAATAACAAAAATATGAATATGATTAGGTAGTGCTGGCTGCAGCTCAAGAAAATGTGAACAAAAGCGTTTTGCAGAATTTTCTCTATGCTACCAGCCTAGTTTATCTGGGAAGAAAAGAAGCAAAACAAAGAAATAAATGACGATGCACTTAGGTGGAGCTTCCTTTTATCAAAAAGTATATGTAATGAAAGAAAACTGTGTTGAAAGACTATTGACATAAATTAAAGCCATGCCTATATCAAAATAATTCAGAGAATCCAGAAAGTAAACATGGATTAAATTCAAGCAAAAAGAATGGAGATATTTTTACAATAACAAAAAGCACATTTGATTTGAAAGTCTAATTATTAAGATAGTACTACACATAAGTATAATTGACAATAAAGATTTGTTATCCAAAATTTATAAAACAACAACAAAAAGAAATTACAAAATGAAATTGATTTATCAGTGAAATGGGTGACTTTGGCTCATATATCTTACTCTATGGTATATCAAACAGGGCAAAAATGGTAAGAATTTATGGTCTCTTATATATTAATAAAAATGTAAGACATTTTAGATGTATATGAATATACTAAATTCTACATCCTGAAAATAGAATACACACTTGCTTTTCAAATTCTCTTGGGAATGCATGCAAAATCAGTTCTATATTAAGCCCTAACATTTTCCCATAATATATACCTTGCTTTCTGATAATAATATCAAAGTAGAAGTTAGATTTTAAAAATAGAATCCTCCTCAAAAGGTATCTTCAAGTAAAAACCTGAAAACTGAGGAAAAGCAAATAAATAAATAAATAATTAAAGACTATGTAGATGTAATAGTTTAAAAACACACAAAAAAGACAATCTATGAACTATGACAAAAGTGTAAACTCTATGAAATGTGTCACTATAAGAAAGCTTGTTGTCATAAATGCTACACATTGAAATAGAAAAATATAAATTAATTAAATATTAAATTAAAAAAGCAAAATAAATGCCTCTAATGAGACAGAAGGGGAAATGTTAACCAAGATAGAAGTAGAAAGTAATGATATTTAGAAGGTATGAATAGAGTAAAACTAATACAAATCAAGCATATGATTATGTGAAAAAACTGATAACTAACTACTTAGTAAAGTAGAACACAAAAAGAGAAATTAAAAAGTTAGTAATATTGAGAGAAATCATTAAGGAGAAAATTCAAATAACTCTCAACAACTTTATGTACATAAATTTGAAAATTTAGAACAAATATCTTTTCTTTGAAAGGGATATTACATCCAAACAGGCCAATTGTAGTAGAAGAAACTGAGAAAATTGTAAAGTACCATGCCTATACCACTTCAAATATAACCACCTACCAAATATTTATGGAAAAGATACTTCTATTCTTCAAACTGTTATTCTTTTATTGTCTCCCTACTGGTAATCATTGTAAATTTGAAAAATATACTTAAACCTCTATTTATTGTCCTTTTCATATAGACCGTATTTGCTGATTTCTAACTTTATCTTTTAGTGACATTAGTAATCCTACTCTCTTTCACTCCTTTTCACCATCAACTGCAAAATATTGGTTTTCTATAATTTTTAATTTTAATTAATTTGGGGACCATGTGCATTCATTTGTGGCCTTGTAGTCACAAATCTTCCAAATTTTAACAGGTTGAATATAAAAGGCAAAAACAATATATGATGTCCATATTATTGTGACTAGGTAAAGCCACATGATCCTATTTCCTTTCTAGCAGTTTGCCTTGACCCTCTACCCGCTCCTAGCCCACTATCACATACTGTATAGTCTTTCTTTAATTTTCTTATATTTTCTGCCTCTCTATCAAGTTTTTCTGCTGTCTCAACTTATTCTGATGTCTCAATATTATTAAACTGCTTAGGTCCCCTTTAAGGAAGAGCCTGCCTCAGCAGCTGGTAGTGCTATGACAAGCTACCTTTCTTCATCAAACAGTCTTTTCTGATTGCCTCCCATTGACCAAGGGCACACTCTTCAGGGGTGATCCTCATCTGATGTCTCATCCAGGGAGAGGTACAATGGCCCTCTCACTTTGGGCCTAATGGGGAACGCCACAGACAGACCCCATCCACTCCAAAACTTCCTCTGGGTCAGCTCAAGGTGTCGATACTGCATCACAGTTCCACTTCTCTCTCTGCCTGATGCTACTTCCCCACACCCCTTTTTAAAGGGTGTTAATCTCTCCACAGTTCCTAATAAACATTCTACAATCGAATTTCCATCTCAGTGTCTGTTTCCTGGAGAACCCACCCTGCAACAATGCTATTTTAGTCTAACTAGCTCCTTGGTCAGTAACCTGGAAGTACACCATTAAACATAATGCCTATACAGCCTGAAACCATTAGCACTAAAGAAAAATCTATCCAACTTGTAGTAAGCTGTCTTCCTTGGAAACAAGTCAGAGACAACCTAGAAATGCTTCTTTCAGTTTTTTTTTTTTTTTTTTTTTTTTTTTTTTTCCTGTTGGAGAGCTCTTGTCTCTTCAAGGCAGCCATATCCAGCTGCAAACTAAGACAAAAGGTCAAAAGAATTTAGCTTAATATGAGACTGAGATGTGGTTCCCTCCTTTTTTCCTATCTGAATTCCTCTTTCCCCACTTCTTGCAACACCATATCTGACAAATTCTAGCCACAGACTATCAAGCTAAGTTTTTCTTTTAATTTACTTTTCCTTATTTATATTTTTTTGTAAGTGTTAAGTGTCATACAAAGACGCTTCATCTCTGAGCAGAGAGACCATCAGCTCTGGATTGTCAGTTTTCCACTTGCACTTTCTGTCTATTCATCATTTTACGCAAACTGTTGGATGCATGTTCTATGGGATCACTAGGACTGATGACTCAGTTGTTCCTCAGCATACTTACTGTTGTTTCTAAAACAACATGGTTTATCCATAATTTCCTGTGTATATAGCTTTCTAATTTTAAGAGGGAGAGAAATTAAGTATGAAAGTGAAAGATATGTTTTTACAGAGAAATACAATACATAAATTTAAAAAGATGTATCATCTGAAGAATGATGAAATTCATAAATTTGGAAAGGACAACTTTGCTTCTCATAAAGGTTGCAGCCTACAGAGGAGCCATTCTGAGAGGCCAGGAAGTGTAGCCTCCATCCAAAAGCCAGAAACACACATTTTGAGGGTCAGAAGAATATGACAGGGATTTATGTTGAATTGACTGACCAAATATACATATTCAATAAACTATAGGAGGAGTCATGAATATTTATAAATGGAGAAAGGCATGTGCAGTTGAGTTTCATGTTTCCCCATGGGACCCATACTCTGAAAATGGGTTAGCATAATTTGAGGGTATAATTTTCAGCCCTGCAGTGTTAAAAGGTAAAGCAGGGACACGAAAACCTTCATTGCACATGGGAGTTGGTGTCCAAGTCCCATCCTGTCATTGCTGGGAACTCGACTTCTAAGCTTTCTCTGAGAGCCCCTTGACTCAGACAGAATCCATTTAGTAGTTGGCAGGCTTAGGATTTAGTTTTAATTTCTCATAGGTATACTTAATAAAGGAAAAGAACAGCAATCTATGTGAAATGGTGAACTCTCTCCTGAAACCTGCCCTCCTCCACCCATTGATTAACTTGGTAGAATATACTCCAACCAGGGTTGACAGCTCTGTAGCCCTGTTGCAACATTTCATCTAGAGCTGGATCCACAATACCCTGGATCTCCTATCTTCTTTCTTGATTTATTCCCCCAGTTGTAGAAAAGACTTCCTCAAGTGGCCTCTCTGCCCTTTTATTAGTGTTTTTTCTGTTGTCTGTTTTTTCACTTGACTTTCTTTCACCAAAGTTTTATCTTCTAGAAATCTGTTGAAGGCATTCATCTGCAGATAGGTGCTTTTCTATTCTCTTTGAACTTGCTAATATATACTCTATCAAGCCCCTTTACTAATGCACTGTTTGAGGAGAAAGCTATGCACATGAATGCTTTCTGTCAGCTAGAACAAGAAGTATTCTAAAAAACCATAACCAGTTTCAGCTGAGAGTAAGACTAGGATTCTAGGAAGGAAGAGAAGCTTTCTTTTAACTGCAATTTTATTGAGTTGTTGGAAATTTTTGCTGTGAAAGCATACTCCTTTGTTTTTTAGTAAAAGAAAACTAATTTGTTAAATGAACAAATATTATACAAGCAACTACTACATTCCAGACACTGTTCAGGACAGTCTTTAAAGAGTACAAGAGATGGAGAAAAATCCAACACCTATTACACAATTGGAAAAGAAAATTACCATTACGACAGCACATCAATTTCTGGATTTGTTACTACATCCTAGATCTGTGGAAGCCTACAGATTTTTGGTCTGTTTCAAAAGTACAGTAAAAACAACCTTTACAGTGTCAGCAGCTGAAATTTCTTATCTTCATGTAACGCAGGCTTTGAAATAAATTTTATCATTATATAAAATCTGAATCAGCTGCTTCAAGTGAGCTCATTTTGCTTCATAAAACATGTTTTCCATTGTCCCATGTGTTTTAGAATAATTTCAGCTATAAAATTATAATAATCCTAATCAAACAAAATAGAAAAGTTTCCAGGCTACTTTCGATATTTAATGGGAAAATTGCCAGTTGATTTATCTCATGTGGCTTCTTAAACTTAATGCATTTTAAAATGTAATTATTTATCATTTTATATATATTTAGAGAGTATATTATCTTAGATAATGCTTTAACTTTAACAATTACACTAATTGTCAAGAAATCTACACTCAATTTTGGATAACTTGGTACGTTTCTATTAACTTTTCAAGTATAATAACAAAATGTTAGAGCTGGAAGAGGTGGTGAAACAAATAAAGGCACTAATACTTTGTGAATGCTTACTATTTACCAAAAATCATGAACCTGGATTCTAAAATGCCTACTTGAAATCTGAATATGAATATCTCATCTCATAAGATGTGAATGAGGACCAAGTATGCCTAACTTATAGTCCATAATCAGTCAGGGGTATTATTTCTCTCTGTATTTCCATTTTTATGGCTTAATTTAAATGAGTCAGGTCATATTCCTATGAGTAGAAAACTCTATTTCAAGAGGACAACTATTTTTACAGTTTGCCAATAGAGTTGCTGATTAATACTTGTCTTTCAAAGGAGAACCTCAGTCATATCAGAAAGGGAGTTGTCTTGGGGCCTGCAGAATCAGACACATGTTATAACTAAAAAAAAAATTTAGCTGTGCCCTCAATCAGGTGAAAACCAGTCTTGTACTTTTATAATCATTTACACTGCAAATATGTCCCCTTGCCCATAAGAAAACAAAACAAAACAAAAACAAAAAACAATTGACTTTGGTTATGAACTTACCCTCTATACCCTTCTGTAACTGCGAGAAAGAGGCAAATTACTAAATCCATTTCCAGTATTAAAAGCATTATTTATTATAAGCTTTGGTGAGATATATGCCATAAGGTATTAACTATTCTTGTTCTCTGTAATGCATAAAATCTTAAAAGTAACTAAATAAGGTTGCTGATTCAGGGGATCCTACTGTTAATCTCTGAAACATACTTTCAACAATTGAGACCAATTGTCATCTCTAAGCTAAAGTTCAGCTTATACATAATCTATTTCTTCATTCTATTGGTCAAGTTATATTTATTGAGGATGTGCAGTACGGCAGACACTGTGGTATATATTGCAGTAAAAAGACCCCAAACACCTCCCTACTAAATCAAAACAAAAAGTCCATCTGACAAGGGATTAATAATCAGAATATAAGGAGCTCAAACAACTCTAAAAAAAAAATCTAATAATCCTTGGCCATGGCTCACATCTGTAATTCTAGCACTTTGGGAGGCCAAGGCGGGTGAATCACCTGATGTCAGGAGTTCGAGACCTGCCTGGTAAACATTGCAAAACCTCATCTTCACTAAAAATACAAAAATTAGCTAGGTGTGGGGGTGTGCACCTGTAGTCCCAACTACTCAGGAGGCTGAGGCAGGAGAATCACTTGAACCTGGAATGCAGCAGTTACAGTGGGCCAAGACTGCATTGCTACACTCCAGCTTGGGCAACAGAGTGAGACTCTGCCTCAAAACCACAACAACAACAAATAAAAACACCCTAATAATCTGGTTTAGAAAGGGGCAAAAGATCTGAATAGACATTTCTCAAAAGAAGACATACAAATGGCAAACGGGCATATGAAAAGTTGTTCAACATCACTGAATATCAGAGAAATGCAAATCAAAACTGCAATAAGATATTGTCTTACCCCAATCAAAATGACTTCTACCCAAAAGCAAGGCAATAACAAATCCTGTTGAGGATGTGGCGAAAAGGAAACCCTTGTACACTGTTGGTGGGAATATAAATTGAGCAACCATTATGGAGAACAGTTGGAGGTTCCTCAAAAAACTAAAAAAAACTAAAAACAGACCCACCATATGATCCAGCAATTCCACTACTAAGTATATATACCCAAAAGAAAGGAAATGGTATATCGAAGAGATACCTGTACTCTCATGTTTACTGTAGCGCTATTCATGATAGCCAAGATTTGGAAGCAGCTAAAGTGTCCATAAACAGATGAATGGATAAAGAAAATGTGGCACATACAAACAATGAAATACAATTCAGCTATAAATCAAAATGAGATCCTGTTTTTGCAGCAACATGGAGAAACTTGAGGTCATTATGTTAAGTGACATAAGCCAGGCACAGAAAGATAAACTTTGCATGTTCTAACTTATTTGTGGAGCTAAATATTAAAACAGTTGAATTCATGGATATATAAAGTAGAAAGACAGTTTGTGGGAAAGCAAAGTGGTGGTAGGAAGTGGGGATGATTAATGAGTACAAAAAATAGTATGAATAAGACCTAGTATTTGATAACACAACAAGATGACTACAGTCAACAATAATTTATTGTACATTTAAAACTAAGTAACAGTATAATTAGATTGTTTGTAATACAATGAAATGATAAATGCTTGAATGGATGGATATCCCACTTACCCTGATGTGATTATACATTGTATACATGTTATATACATATATGTGTAGTACATGAGATACACATATATGTTGTTGGTGGTAGTTTAATTTTATCTATGTACATGGTGATGGTGGTGGTTTGTTTTAATTTTTGTGGCTATATATATATATATTTATTTTGTGGATATCTATTATGTATATATATATGTGTGTGTGTGTATGTGTTTGTGTGTGTGTGTATATATATATATGTTTGTATCCCAAAAAATTAAACCAAGCCGCCGCCACCACCACCACCAACAAAAAAACACTAAAATACAAACCCTACTCTCAATGTGCTTACCTTTTAGAGGGACAGTCAGAGAATAGGTCAAATAAATAAGTATAAAATAAGGTATGTTAGAATGTGTAAGTTCTATGGAAAATATTAAAGTACAAATACTTTATATTAGAATATTAAAGTAAAAAAGTTACTTTTTAAACTTTTTTTAGTACTCTTTTGGCTAGAAATAACCTATTCGTTAAATATTGTTTTTTTAAAAAGTGGCATATAATTAAAAGCATCTGAACAAGAGTAGTTTTATTAATTAATCTTTCCCAGGGACAAATTCTTTCTAAAGAAAGCATGTGTGTAGCATGCAAACATTTCTAATATTATACTCTGGCACCCACTCTCAAGTTTCATATCCCATTTGTTTGTTTTTAGCATTGGACTAACTGGTGTACACAGTGAGATTTATACAAGTGTCCCGTAGATTAACTTGAATAGATGTCCAAGTTCTCTTCCTATTTTTCTTTAAGCATTTCAGTAGAAACCACATTTCTACTTTTCAAGTGAATTGATGCAATGTCTGAATACTGATTAAATAATCCTGATTTCTTAGTGTGCTCTAGAGTGACCATAACATTTATCATCCAAAATGAGACACTTTGGTAGAGGACAAACGCTAAGCTGGACAGATATCCATCAGAACTGTGCTAGACAACCAGAATATAGGGGTCCCGGAGACAGATTGGACAAGAGTTTTGGTGGTAAGCAGACCAAGAATTGAATCATAGCCTTACCTCTTACTCCCTTTATGGACTTAAACATATTATACAGCCTGTTTTAGATCCATAATGTGGGGTTATAAAACCCTAACTCACTGTTATTTACAAAGATTTACTCAGATGAAAAAAACATACATGTCCAGCACAGAGCCATTTAAAAAATGGGATCTAAGCAAAGATAGGGATGTAGGAGAAATATGTTCAATTATTGCAGAAGTTACTGAAAGGGTATTACTATAATACTTCCCTGGGTGAAGTTACTCTAAGGCCATAGCAGCATAGAACTATCATTACTCATTGAGTATCAAAGTGACTAGCAGGGGTTCTGATCATCCTATGGCATAAATAATAATGCAATCCTTTAACTAAGATCATACCAATTGAAGTGACGGAATCATCAAATATAATATCCATCATGCTTACTATTAGAACAGTAAACTTTATAATAGATAATTTCTAAGTTTTTAGGTATCAGACTGATTGATTTAAAATGCTAAGTTTGATAACAAAAGCTTTTTTTGGAAGAAGAGATTTACATTCTTATCCTCTTCTTACAATTATAGTCCAGTGCTATGCCTACTTGTAGGAACACATTTGACACCAAATTGTCCTATACGTGAGATTCCTATGTGTAATCACAGAGGACTGAAATCCTTGTGAGACATTTTAGCCTTTTGGATTTGATAGTATGTCCAATTTTTGTGTCAAAAAATGTGAGGATTCTGGCAAAAGATTCTAATATCTTTACTATACAAAGGCTTGATGGAATATTCTCATTTTCTCAGATTCAAGATATTCGGACTTTTTTTCTATTCTTTAAAATTATCCTAATCTAATTGACCTGCTCTTTTCTTTCCCAGGCTTTATGTACAGAATCTGACATCCTGTTCCTTCCCAACAATTAGCTCAATACATTACCTACTTGGCTCCAAATCTAATTCAATAATTGTCTTTATTTCCTCATCTGTCTCTCAAAAGTCTGTTTCTCTTAAGTTTTTTTATATAACACATTTTATAAAATTGTCATGATTTTCAAGTCACCTTAACTTTTTCCAATTTCCATAAAGTGTACCAAATGGCATATTTATGTATCCTGTTGCTTATTTTTGATACTTTAAACTTTTCAAGATGAAATAAATCGAAATGCTGTATTTATTCTATGGAAAGCATTTGCCTCTATCTCTAAATTTAACTGCTGCCAAAACCTGGGGGTTGAAGTAAATTTCTGTGTTTCAGCAAATTCCCCCATTTGTCTCATAATTAGGATTGAATTTAGTCCATAAGTATTTCATCTTCACTGTTTGTGCCTAGAAATAAGCAATCTAATAGTGTGGCTCCATACATGTTATTAATCATATTATAAATATTAACTATATTAATGATATTAACTATGTTAATAATAGTTATGGCATTGATGTCATGTTATCTGTGTTTCCAGGCATTGATCTAAGTAAATTTTAGAATTTTAAAGATTAACATGGTCTATAATCGGAAGGGCTTTATAAAAGTTTTTCTGACAACATATGCAATCCTTATGTGAACCTAAAAAAGAGTGAATATGATGAATTAATAAGCCTTTTATAAAAATAACACAAAGGATGGAGGTCTTGAGAATAAGATATCACTGTGAGAGATTAATTCAACAAATATTTATTTGATGCATGAGCAACATGTGGTGTTATGCTTAAAGGGATGATAGATGAATAAGACTATCATCTTCTACCCAGAAGAACAAACTTCAAAGAATTTGGTGAGAAAATCTTCTCATTTAGGTAGATGGAACTGCTACATATTCCCTGTGTCATTTTTGTAAAGATATTACAGTATTATTAAAAACATGTGAATACATATATATATATACAATGTACACATATATTTATAATTCAAGTTAATACATGGAATATAAATTCAAATAATGTATTAATAATTTTATAGAAATGCTAAGACATCCTTTTTATGATTATAAAACATGAGAATTAAATATTTTCCTCTTTTGAAATTTATACATTTAAACACTTTAAAAAGAGGTATAATGATTTATTCCACATGTAGTAATGTGAATCTATTATAACGTTTTAGATATTTTTGATGTTGATTGTTTACCATGTGCGAAAAATGTTTAGCATGGTCAGAGATAAGGAATCACAGAATCATAGGACAAGAGAGTATCTTCAGGAAACACTGCCTTGCAGTGAAAAGCAACCCTCTGGCGCCATCTATTGACTGCATTGCTTTTCTTTCTAATCAGACCACATGCAAATTAGTACTGAATGAATAAAACATAAGCTTTTCTTCCTCATTTTTTGTTGATGATGGGGAGCCTGGGTCATGGATGCTGACAGCATTTGATGAATTAAGATATACTGGAAAATTTAATGCAGCACCCTTGGAACCTGATGTTGTTTTCTAATTACTAATGAAAACTTTCTGTAATGTTTCTGCAGGAGTCTACCTCCACAGGTGATATACTATAACGTTTAATCAGAGACCAAAATGATCTTTGCCAGAGTTAATTGGCTCTGGTGTGTGTGTGTGTATTTGTGTGTGTGTGTATATGTGCACATGCCCACATGTTCGCCCATGCTTAAACATTTAACCTCTGCTGGAGAGTCCCTAGCACAGTCTTCTGTGTTACTAACTTTAAACCTGGGCATTAAAAAGACAGCTATGCAAAGAGCACCCATTACGTACCATTGTATAGGGAAATACTTTGACATAGACCATTCAGTGTAATCCTTCCTCAAATTACAAATGAGGAAATTAGGCACAAAATGATTAAACACCTTGCACTAACTCAAATCTTCCAGGTTTTTCATTCAAATGTCACTTTTTCAGTAAGCTTTCACAGCTGTCTTGCTTACAATTCTGAACATCTCTCCAGCACTTACCCTACTTTCCTGTTTAGTAATGGTCACTATAATATACTGTGTTTTTTACTTACATACCATGTTGCTTGTGTATCTCCCTTTGTGGACTGTAAGCTTCATGCACCAGGAGTTTTATCAGTTTTCTTTGAGGGAAAGGCGAGTGCCAGAGAAAATAAATTGAGTCCACAAAGACCTATCTTTCTCCCACACTAGAAAATTATTTCCCAAACTTCAAAACTGCATATTTATTATAGGTGAACTTAATAAAAACTCTTTTTGAATTGTAACATCCTATTGTACAAAGATCACAAGGTGTGAAGTCATGTAAATATATTTAAATACCACCTTCTCCAATTTCTATCCTCAGGCATGTTTATTAGGTCCTTACAAACACACCTCACCCACTTACTTCTCCTCTTTTCCATATTTACCTACCCATCAATAATCCACTCCAGCTCCCTTCATTTCTGTTCCTCAAACATGCCAGACATGCTTCTACCTCAGGACCTTCAGGCTGTTTCCTCTGCCTGAAATGCATCCCCATCCAATATCCCATGGCATAACTTTCTAATGTTTCTCAAGGCTCTGTTTAATATAACTTTCTCATTAACATCTTCTTTGTTCACCTTTAGATCCTAAAGACCTATGGGCTTGAAGAACAAGGTTGGCTGCCTGAGCTTGAATCTCCTCATTGATCCTTCTCCCAAAAAACTATAAAACCAACAAGGAGAACAAACAAAACCAGAGGCGATTCACATATCCGGGAGCACTAAGAATTATTTCTACTGTGTGGAGACAAAAGGAGAGGAATGTTAAGAATTAAAAAAGAGTAGGAGTCTAGATGAATTAGATACAACACAAATGCATCACCAAAGCAGGAAAGTTGAACATCAAATACCAAAATACTGAACGCAGGTCAGGACTTGGTGGTCCATAGCACTGTGTAAAGTCAAAATGAATGGTGCCAGAAGTAGCAACAGCAGGGAGTTATTGACAGTGGATGGAAGGGTGAAGTCAGATGGACAAAGTTGGAAAGAAAAGAAACAAAGAAACAAAAGAGAATAAAACACTCCAATCCCTGCACCCACCACATTGCCATCGAAACACCATTCATAAAAGAAATTACAACGATTCGGGCTGAACTGAAAGAAGTGAGCAGTCTCAAACTATGAAGAGTACAGCCATAGAAAAAAATCAGACCACATCCACACATAACTATTTTGAAAATTAAAATTGAATCGACGCATTTCAGCTGAGAAAATTCTATATATAGAATTTTCAGCTGAGAATATATTAGAAGATGAACTTCATCCAATTAATTCTGACCAAAGGACTGAGGGTATTTCATATTTTTACTAGTAGACCTAAGACAAAAAGCTGAGACTACGATGTCTTAATTTGGGGTAGAATAATAATATGTAAAACTAACACAAGAAAAGAAAACCAGATACTGCATGTTGTCACTTATAAGTGGAAGTTGAACAAAGAGAACACATGGACAAGGGGAGGGGAACATCACACACTGGGGCCTGTCTGGGGGTGAAGGGTGGGGAAAGGATAGCATTAGGAGAGATACTTAATGCAAATGGCAAGTTGATGGGTGCAGCAAACCACAAGGGCACATGTATACCTATGTAACAAACCTGCATGTTCTGCACATGTACCCCAGAACTTAAAGTATAATAAAAAACAAATAAAGCATCCTCAGGGCCTCCAGGAAATGAAATGACAAGGTACAAAACCATGAGAATAGGCAGGCAATCAGACCTCTCAAAAATAAAAAAGCAAACCAACTTAAAGCAGAATTTACAAGAAATTTAAAGAAAGAAATTCTGACATCAGCCAAGTCCTTGAAGTGTGAAAGCAATAGTAAAAAAGATTTTGAACATGCAAAATACACACTTACGTGCCCTTTCAAAGGAATATACTAGAAGATGAGCTTCATCCAATTAAGTCTGACCAAAGGACTGAGGGTATTTCATATTTTTACTAGTAGACCTACAACAAAAAGCTGAGACTACGACGTCTTAATTTTTGGGTAGAAAAATAATATGTAAATGTAATATATTCTCACAAAAAGAAAACATAGAAAAGGAGAAAGGAAAGTAGAATCATTTCATTAACTATTGTCCATGTCTTAGGAGCTGAAAGATACCAATTAAAATTGACAGAAGAGATTGTAAAAGTTTCAAAATGGAGAATACAAAAACAGAAAAATTAAGATTATATAAAATATTAAAACACAAGCAACCACTGGAGCTAGAATAGAAATCTTTATAAATACCAAAATATAGTATAAACAAGTTAAACAATATAAACAACAACAAAAATACACAACACGGTGGGGGCGGGGGGAACACAGTATAAATAAGATAACATGATATACACAGTAAGTACAACATAAGATACCATGACAATTGAGACCAAGCATATTAGTCACATCCTAAATGTGATTATGATCCATTCATTTAATAACAATAATAAAAAGTTCAATATGGCTTATGAAACAAAACTGAACTCTACGCTATATACAAAAGATAAACTTGACCAGGCGTGGTGGCTCACGCCTGTAATCCCAGCATTTTGGGAGGCTGAAGCAAGGGAACACTTGGGGCCAGGAGTTCAAGACCAGTCTGGCCATCATGGGGAAACCCCATCTTTACTAAAAATACAAAAATTAGCTGGGCGTGATAGTGTACACCTGTAATCCCAGCTACTTGGGAGACTGTGGCGCAAGAATTGCTTAAACCTGGGAGGTAAAGGTTGCAGTGAGCTGAGATTGCACCACTGCACTCCAGTCAGGGCAACAGAGCAAGACTCTGTCTCAAAAAAACAAAACAAAACAAAACACCCACAAAAGACAAACTTAAAACACCGTGATTCAAAAAGCTAAATATAAAGAAATGAGCAAATGTTAAAAATGTATTATCTTTAACAGACAAGAGAATACGTAGGAAAGCAGGGATGCAATCCTGTTGCCAGATAAAGTAGAATTTAAGCCAGAAACATGCATGAGTAAAGGGTGATACTTCATATCGCTATGTTTTCCCTGTTATCACCCAGCAATCAGATCTTCCTTATGCTGTTCTACCTTTCCTTTTTTCTAAAGAATGCATCAAGTTCTAATATATAATTTAAATTACTCATTTATTATGAGTAATAAATGAGAAGTAATAAATGGGAAGTTTCTTCTTAGACTGTCATTTCATGAGGACAAGTATTTTAGCCATTTTTTAAATTAGTAATACCAAATTTCTAGAATAAAGCCTAGCTCATATGAGATGTACAATATTTGTTAAGTGGATGAATAATAAATTTAACTTGTTTTCTTATCTGTGAAAATCTCCTGCCAGAGAGAATCTCAGCACCCCAGACCTACATGGTATGGGGTGAATCCCTCTTATCTCTGCAAGTCACCAACCAGTTAAGGTGAACCATTTCCAGCTGGAGGGGTCTAAGGATGTTTTTGGTCAAAAGTAGTAAGGCTGTAGGTGGCTTCTGGGATCATGTGTATATATGTACACACACACACACACACACACACACACACACACACACACACATACACACACATTCATTCTCACAATATAATCCAAGCCATGCATGCATTGGATACTCATATTTCTGTTATAGATGCCCTTTCTCAGGATCCATAACAACATGGTTAGTTAACTTCTTAATACAGAGAAGACTCTCATATACAATACAATTGGTATTCTGCTTATTGTTCACCTTGGTTGCTAAGGATTTTACTGCCATTGTACACTCTGCAGTACAGACTTTCTCATCACACAACCTATCTCAGAATTTTGGAAGATTAATGATAAAAACCTTTAATACTATAATAACATTTTACCAAGCATCTACATAACTGTATGTATATTTCTGATAGGAAGGTGTTTTGACTTATTTCCTGTTATTAGTTTTCAGATATGACACTGAGCCCAACCTTCCATAGCTGAAGACCAGCCACAGCAGAATAGTTAGAACATCAGCATAAACAGCTATTCCATTTAGGTGAAGGGGTGAGAAATAAGCCATGAGAGAGTTTTTCCTGCAAGAAACATATGATGTTGTTATTTCACCCATAAACAGATCTCAAGATGTGCTTTAATACTGGCATATAGTTTTCCTTCTCACATTTGAAAAATACGTATCAGTACCAGTAATAGATTTTTATGACAGAAGGATTTTCTTCATGCAAAAGAAACCATTCTAAAAATAAGTGTGGAATGTCAATAAGATAAATGCTTGTAAAAGATCCAAGAATTTGTAGGTAGAAAAAAGCAGAGTAACATTTGGGTGATGATAAAATGTTATTTTTGTGGTAGTATATTATAGGCTGTCCAGCTAGATGGAGGGCACTGTGATATTGTCCTAATATGGATCACTCAGCTGACAGAATCAGGATGTAACAAGGGGTGAGCTACTATTGGGGGTGCTTTTGGATACTTTTACTGTTATAAAAAATGTGTGTATTTCCTGACTTGTCCTGCATACATTCTATCTCTCATAGGAAGAATTACTCTGTGATACTGTAGCAACTTGCTTGTATTTGCCAAACTACAGGGGAAAAGTATATTTCCATTTTGAATTTATATCATCCAAAAAGGAAACACTGATAATTTGATAAACTCCAAATTTTAGGAGAGTAGATAGAAGACATTTCAGAGCAAATGTAAGAATAATGGCTCTAGACCATGCTCTTAAAAAGGAAGGTGGCTTTTGTAGATATGCACAAAATTAAATCCTGACTATAATAAAAAAATTATGACAAGTAAGAAAGAAGCAGAGGCTCCAAAGAAAGTGTGTAGTAATAGAGGATTTTCAAATGAACTCTTGTTGGAAAATGAGACTTTACATTATAGAAAGAGGTCAAATAAACAAGAATGGGACAGAATGGAAGAACCAAAATATTGGTGTCTGACAGTCTCAAGTTAGGATTAACCAGAAGGTCAAAGAGCCAAGGAGTTTTAATTACGTTCAGATTGAGAAAACCAAAGATCCTGTAAGTTTACATACTGTGTTATTAAGCATGAAGTTAACAGTTGAAAATGAGAAAGCTGAGCTCAGTTTCCTCATCTCTAGAACACAAAGCTAATAGGAAGAGGAGCTAACATTGATTGAATACTTCCATTCCAGGCACCATGCTAAGAGCCATATGTTAAATAAGGTCTCTTCTAGATCTACACTTTCAGTGTCATTTTATTATAGCTCCTGGGCCTAAAGAAAGAATGACCTCAAAATACTTTATATCCAAGAACTAGGTGACATAATATCACTTCATATAAAAATATCTAGAAGTTTTTATGACTTTTTTTGAAAATCTCTCAATAGTATCGGTACCTATCAAAAAGCTGAAAGTCGTGTCAGTAGAACCAAAGTTGCTACAATAAGAGAGCTGATTATTCTATTATGCTTGAAAAACTATCTCCAAAA
This sequence comes from Saimiri boliviensis, assembly GCF_048565385.1. NCBI lineage: Eukaryota > Metazoa > Chordata > Mammalia > Primates > Cebidae > Saimiri > Saimiri boliviensis. The sequence continues at coordinate 41,273,669 of NC_133463.1, forward strand.
ATGTTTTAAAAGATGATTTTGTTCATATTATCATATTTCAATAAATTTATCCCGAAAACAAAAGGCTTGAAAACTTTGTCATTAAAAAAATGGTTGAAGAACCTGAGAATGGCTCTTATGTAGAAGATAGTACTTAAAACACATGACAGGTGTTATAAACAATTGGAATGGATGTAAAACAGAAGATAATTCGACTTATTTTACCTTTCTTTAGCACACTGTAGCAATTAAATACCGTTTCACTTTTTGATGCTTCCATTTTATTTTTATAGAACACCTTCTCATAGAAATGTGAGAATAAAATAAAAAATATGTAAAGTATTAGTCTGTTATTTAACTCACTGTAAATGTTCAATCAGTTATTCTCATCACCCTTAGTAAGCAGGATGTTCGTTTTAAAATGACAGGAATAAAGAATGATTACTATCTTGCATACCGTTTTACCACCATTATCTGGCAAACAGCAAGTTCTCCCTAACTACATGACTAGGCGTGGGCTTTTCAAGGTCAGAACTAGAATCCTTAGTGTAGTTTACAGGATTAAGGCTTCAACGCAATAAATGCCATGGAACCAACCTAAAGGAACATAGTAGTTCATCATTTTCCCACTGTATGGATATCAATAGAATGAGTTCAAGAAAAATTGGAGTGGTTGTCAATTTAGCATGTTGACCTCCCCTAGCTCCTTGAAGTTCTCTTTTTTCTCTGTGACACAGTTTACTATGGCTTCTCTTCTATCTTTTTGACCCATCTTTCCTCAGTTTTTTTGTTGATTTTTTTTCTTATTGTTTAAACTTTAATCCTAGAAAATTTCCTGACTTCTTACTCTGTATATTCTATCTAATGATGTCCATATCTGATTTTATGGCTTCAACTACAATTTATGTACTGATAACTCCAAAAATGACACCCCTAGTGTGCCGTAATGGGTGAGCTCAACAGTCTAATCAGCTATTTACTAAATGTATCTACTGGAATATTAGTTTTGACTATTGTTAATCTAAAGCTAATATCCTTTAAGTACCCTAAGCACTTCCAGAAAGCAAGAAACAAGGTAACCTTCCATTTAAGGCCAAAATTCCAACTCCTGGCTCAACAAAGAAAACATTCTAAAGTTAGACAGAAGACATACTATGCCTACATTTTGCTTTTCCCATTGTTCTTACTGAATGCATGAGCAAATTCTGTCTATTAACCCAAGTGATGCTTTAATCAGCCTGGACTTGACTGACTGAATTTTTCAAACATATGAAACATGCCTTTTAATTTTCTATAAATACAGAAAAGTTGTATCCATTTATAAAAGAATCCTACTTATGTAGTAATAGAATTCTTATTTTGGTAAAGATAGTTTATAAAACACATTTTAGAGTGGTCCCAACTTGGGGACATTGCTTTGATCACCAGTTTATGTGTAAATCCAAAGTTCAATGTTACAGTTTGTGGCCCTTTAGGTTTCTATGGCTGTTTGCTATGATGATTTGAGTCAACTTAGTTACTACTGAGTAATTTTGTAGCCACAAAAAATTGTTTGTTGATGGCTTTCTCATTCCTCGATTATTATTATTTTATTTCTACTCAACAGAAATTCTTTGGAGTCTATTAATACGGGTGGAGTTGGTTGCACTCCCACTAAAAGGCTCACATTGTCATTCTTACTGTTACCTATTCTGTATTATTCCTAATTGCTAACGCTTTCTAATACTGTCATAGAGCTAGCTTCTGTGATTCCCACTCTCTCTTGATGATTGTCCACAGTCACTGGACCTAAAGAAAACTAACAGTTGCCAGTAGAAACCAAATAGCTAATTTATTAATACCTTAATCTAATTATACACATATTGCTAAGTCAGTACACTCTGACCTGAGTGCTGAGCCTCCTAAGAGCAAGACATGGTCTTTATCAGAAATTGTTTCATTGGTATTTAGAGATTTCCCCCCATTTATCAGGTTCATAGCTGTGTTTTTCATGGTAGAGGCTGCTAGAAATGTGGTAACTAGACAGATACAAATTTAGTTCAAACAAACATGCATCTATTATTATTATTACCTATTATTAGAGATGTCTTGTTTACTCTTGTATCCTCAGTGCCTTTAACATAGAAAGGGCTAGAAAATTAAGCATTTATTAACAAGGGCTACTAAACCCTTATTAATAAGGCTACAAGCCCTTATTAATAAATGTATTGAATATATGAGATTCTTATAAGCTGTGGATAATGTAATATAGAGTACAGAAAATGTATTTTGGTGCAAGCAACTCATAGTCCAATAGGACAAACATTTCATAAATAGCTTCAAAAGTTTAAGAAAATAACAAATACTGGAGAAATAGTAGAGGCAGACAGGTTTATTTTAAAAGTGTTGTCTAAAAAGCTTCATGGAAGATAAAGTAGTTCATCTGGGTTTTCATAAATGCATATCTCAGGCCTTTGAAAGGCAGACACAAAGACGGGAAGAGTATTGTTGGCAGACAAAAGATACTGGTCAAGGTCAAAAGCAGGGAGAAAAGAAAGTAAAGCGTAAATGAAGAGATGTTTAGGGGCAACACATAAATCTGTGTGACTAGAGCATGTTATAAAGTGTACTCTGATTTAGATGTGGAGATCATGAACACAAAAGTTAATAATATGAATTCTACTCTAATCAAACAATGTAACAGTTAACACTGTCAGGGTGATGCTTCGTTTAACCTGCAATCTTTACAAGTACAGCTATGACATTTAGTAAGTAATGAGGTATTTTGTTTGGCAGCAACTGTACTGTTATTTATATTCCTTATTTTATTATCTGTCAACCTTTCCTAAGGCACAAACCTGTAATTCCCTTGTGAAGTCAAGATGTAAGAAAAGTTAAGTATCTTATACCAGTTCAAATAATTATAAGCAGGACTGCATTCAAGTCTAAGTTTGATTGGTTGCAGAGAGTTTGTCAGATCTTTCTATGGTGGCACAATGCCTATGTCTTGATAGTGAAAACATGTGAGAGGTAGGCATACACATTTTTCCTAATTTAGAAGTGATATGACTCACACAGTTTGCATATATACAAAAACTAAGCTGTTTGGTCATCATTTCCCAAATGCCATACACAATTTAATCTTTAGTTAGTATTGAATCATAGCCTCTTTTATAATGTTTTGTTGTTATTGTTACTATTTTCTTGTTTTAAACATGTCTGATTTATTACTATTATCTCTGAAATTAAAAAGAAATAATATTTTACCAAAAGTAATGTTAATTTATGAAATTACTCAGGACTTCTTTTTCTTAAAAGTTGCTGTATTTCAATTCACTATCAAATAAATTAAAAAACGTGATTTTAAAAATTGGAACAGCTTTTTTCTATTTTAAATTGTGCAGTTAAAAATTTAAAAAAAGGGAAAAAAGGAATCAGGGGATAGCCAGTTTCCACTTTATTTACCTGATGTGATAAATTGTTATCTCCTACTGCCCAATTATATCTGGGTGTTATCAGTCTGTAATCTCAACTAGCTATAAATTCTATTGCTGAAACAGGACATTCTGAACAATACAACCTTAACTAATAGTATACCACTAGAAAAGTGCATTAAATGGAGATTCACTAAAGACTCAATCTCTAACATTTTAATAAACTGCAGTAAATATTGAAATAAAAACCAAATTCTATCAATTGTAGTAAAGATATTCGTTAATGATAAATCTACATCTATGGGTAAACCCTCCAATTTTATGGCCAGAAAAAGTGCAGCTGATTGCAGTTAGTTGCTCTCATAAACATTTGTGAGATAGATATTTAAATTGAATCTATTCCATTCCGAATGGAAATATGATACACATAGCATGAAGTCATTATAAAGTGATGTTCTCAAAATAGCATCATATTGAGTCAGTTACTTACTCAAGGCCATGGGGTTATGTGTAGTGGGAATTCAATGTTGCTGAAATGAAAACACTGTATATTTCTCTGGGAAGAGCTCTCTTTCATTTCCTATTCAAAATAATGCTGTTTGGAGATATTCATAAGGCTTTCCACAAAACACGGTGAGGTATCTTACAAAACGGAATTTAGCCCTGATGTCATCTAGAAAAAAAGTCAAGGTCACCACTGTACTGGAATATACTAAATGTAAAGTTCAGACAGATAAAGAAGAGGATATAAACACACACACACACACACACACACACACACACACACACACTTCTACGTAAAGTCACAATCAAATATCTCAATTGACAACTGTTTATTTTTTTCTTAGGCTATGACAAAGCAGGTTATTATTAACTGCCACTATCAAAGACACATTAAAAAAGGACATGGCACGACACTGCTTTTAAATTCAAATACTCAGAATTTCTAGAATGGACTTCTAATAATATGATCCACCTTAAACATAGCAAATATGTAGTTGGAAAAATTTTCTTCCCATTTTAAAGATGGAAATAGAAGTCTAAGATTTGTGTCTTGGTTCATCTGGGCTGCTACAGCAATATGCTATAAACTGGGTAGCTTATAAACAATAGAAATTTTATTTTATTTCTATTTTTTGCAGTTCTGGAGACTGGGAAGTCCAAGTCAAGTCACCGGCAGATTATGTGTCTTATGAGGGCCTGTCTTCTTGTTCATAAGGGGCACCTTCTGTCCTCTCACATGGTGGGAGGGGAGAATGAGCTACTTTATAAGGACACTAACCCTTTCAATAGGCCTCCATCCTTATAACCTAATCACCTCCCACTGGACGCACTTCATAATATCATCACACTAGGAGTTATAATTTCAACATGCAAATTTGGTGGGAGTGGGGGATGGAAACAAGCATTTAGAACATAGCAACATGGAATTTGTTTAATAATATAAAGGAGTAATGGCAAGTTAGATTGATAATAACATGTCTTCACCTTTAAGTAACAGTTGTTCAAATCATACAAATAATTTCGTGTATAATTTTTTTGGGACCGTATGAATCTGCAGAATATAAGTCCTAATGCCATCAAATACATCAAAAAGAAGGATGCTGGAGAACTTAATGAAATTAAGTCTTCACTATTGACTTTCTCCCAAGACTCTGTCCTTGACCCTCTTCATTTTCAGTATTTTCAGTCTTCCTCCATCCTAAATTCTATACCTCTATCTACACTTATGTACAGATCTTCCCATCCAAAAAGCCAAAAAAAAAACAACTGTGTTTTGACCCTGTTTACCTTCTGAAGCTACCATCTTAAAAACAGTGTAATCTTGAAAATTATGACAGTTACACTAATATATTTGAGCAGTGTTACACAGATTTCAAAAGATTTTCATGTAATTTCACTTTCATCCCTTGACTACTTTAAGCAGTTTTGTATTTTTGTTTTTCAAATGAGAAAGCAACACTCAGAGATTAATAATTCTTCAATTTCCAAACATTACAAGGTTTTTAAAAGACCAAATCAAAACTCAAACATGAACACACAAAAAATAAACTCAGTGATTTTTGGGTGGGAGTCACCTTAAAAGAATCACATGAACTGACCTAATAACATTTTCATAGAGTCCATATTTCTTTTCTTGGACAAGAGAGTTCTGAAAGATAGACTTTGCTAAAATAGGCAAAAACTTTGCTGAAATGCAGAAACATTATAAAGACATTTATAAAATATATCAACCTAATGACACTATCAAAACATGAAATAGGATTTGGGATTTGTTGGTAATCTCATGCTGTCTTCCTACGATCACACTTTTCTTCCAGAATGTTCCTAAAACAACTGTATGCCCTCTAGAATTTTTACCTGGTTTTAGTGTCCGGTTCACCTGTCTTGTTGTTCATGCAATGCATCCTGACAATAAAAACGTTTATGTTTCAATCTTCTGGTGCTCTCCAGAGCCTTTTAATTTTTATAAAATAGAATCAAATTTGTAAGTTTTTTTTCTTGGATTCCAAGTTTAAGTTGTTTGTAAAACGCAGATGAATTGGTTAAGTTATTTTGCTTTTTTTTCTGATAATCTTCAAATTTCTACTCTCCTTCACAGATGTTTATTGAGTACCTACTCTCCAACAGACATGGAGCTGGGCACAGGGAATACAGACATTGCCACTGCTGTTTAACAGTTTTTAGTTTGGTAAGGTCAGCAAAAAAATTTTGGTCTTTAGTTTTCTCAACATCAGCCTCATTTAACAGTTTCTAGTTTAGTGAGGCCAACAAAACATGCTGGTCTTCAGTTTCCTCAACTTCCTAATTTAAAGGTGAACATTATTGAGGAGAAATATGGAAGCAGCAGACAAACTGCATTATCTCTCCCACTTGTCTGCACAAAATTCCTTTTGAAAAAAAATGCATATTCTAAGCAATCAAACTTACTCATCATACATCCCCTTTTCTCCTTGAACATAGGTTTTTTTTTTTTTTTTTTTTTTCTTTCTTGTTTGAAGTTTTTGAAAGTTCACTGGCCTCCCTGGCTATCTTCATGTGTCTGTCCTGAATTATGACTCACCCCTCCACACCAATAGGTCCTGTTTACACCTAGAGTTCTTTGGAAAGCACGCTAGGTAGCCACGCTGTATTTAGGATGGTTTTCCTGTTACTAATTAGTAAAACATTTGTAACATCACAAATTCCATTTTCTTCTACTCGTTCTGAATTCCATTTCCAATTAAGAGGCTACCTTTGTTTTTATTTTTTTTGTAATTTGCTGTTCTAATCTTAGCTGGAAAAAATTCTAAATCATACAGCCTGATTGTCCTAATCGTTCCCTTTGCTTAAGTGATGCTTTCTCTTGGTAATCAGAATTAAGCTTGGAGTTTCAAGTCCTTATTTCTTTTCTCAGTTACTCAGAAATAATGCTCTCTGAAAGGAAAATTAAGATGCTGCTTGAACTTTAGCATGCCATTTAACATTTTTCGATGTCAGCATAGTCATTTATAAAATGTCTGGAGTAAAGATTCTTTTTAAAAACCCGTATATCCTTTTGCTATTTCATCTAAAAATGCATACTCATGGTAGAACAATTAGAAAATACATAAAAGGGGAAAATTATCACACATATTTCCCCTTGATAACCACTTCCAGTATTGTAGTGAATAACCTTTCAGGGTTTACTCTATGAAATATTGTGTATATATATATATACACACACAAATACAGGTTCTACTGTATATTATTATACATATTACACAGACTGTTTTGCCACATGGGCTGAGTTTACCCTGAGCAACATATGTAAAATATATATATTTTTATTGTACTTTAGGTTCTGGGGTACATGTGCAGATCATGCAGGATTGTTGCATAGGTGCATACATGGCAAGGTGGTTTGCTGCCTTCATCTCCCCATCATGTATATCTGGTATTTCTCCCCACGTTATCCCTCCCCTACCCACCCCCACAACTGACTGCAGTGTGTGGTGCTCCCCTCCCTGTGTCCATGTGTTCTCATTGTTCAACACCAGCCTCCAGGTGAGAACATGTGGTGTTTGGTTTTCTGTTCTTGTGTCAGTTTGCTGAGAATGATGGTTTCCAGATTCATCCATGTCCCTATGAAGGACATGAACTCATCTTTTCTATGGCTGCGTAGTATTCCGTGGTGTATATGTGCCACATTTTCTTTATCTTGTCTATTGTTGATGGACATTTGGGTTGGTTCCAGGTCTTTGCTATTGTAAACAGTGTCACAATGAACATATGTGTGCATGTGTCTTTATAATAGAATAATTTATAATTCTTTGGGTATATATCCAGTAGTGGGATTGCTGGGTCAAATGTTATTTCTATTTATAGATCCTTGAGGAATCACCACACTGTCTTCCACAATGGCTGCACTAATTTGCACTCCCACCAACAGTATAAAAGTGTTCCTATTTCTCCACATCTTCTCCAGCTTCTGTTGTCTCCTGATTTTTTAATGATCACCATTCTAACTGGCATGAGATGGTATCTAAATGTGGTTTTGATCTGCATTTCTCTAATGACCAGTGATGATGAGCATTTTTTCATGTTTGTTGGCCTCATATATGTCTTATTTTGTAAATTGTTTGTTCATATCCTTTGCCCACATTTGAATGGGTTTGTTTTTTTCTTGTAAATCTGTTTAGTTCTTTGTAGATTCTGGATATTAGCCCTTTGTCAGATGGGTAGACTGCAAAATATTTTCCCATTCTGTTGGTTGCTGGTTCACTCTAATGATTGCTTCTTTTGTTGTACAGAAGCTCTGGAGTTTAATTAGATCCCATTTATCTATTTTGGCTTTTGTTGCCAATGCTTTTGGTGTTTTAGTCATGAAGTACTTGCCTATGCCTATGTCCTGAATGGTTTTGCCTAGGTTTTCTTCTAGGGTTTTATGGTGTTAGGTCTTATGTTTAGATCTTTAATCTATCTGGAGTTAATTTTATTGTAAGGTATTGGGAAGGGGTCCAGCTTCTGCTTTCTGCACATGGCTAGCCAGTTTTCCCAACACCACTTATTAAAAGGGGAATCCTTTCCCCATTGCTTGTTTTTCTCAGGTTTGTAAACAGTAAAATATGTTTTAATCTCCAAAATATCATTTTTATTGTTGCTTAGGTTTGCATTGCATGGATATTTCAGAATTTGTTTAATGAATCTGCCATTATTGAGAATTGTTAGCTCTTATTTGTGATTATTACAGAAATGTCACAATGAACACCCTTCTATTTGTATTGCTCACTTATTTTCCTAGGATGAATGCCCAGAAGTTGTTTCTCAGTCTAAGAATATATGTATTCTGGAAGTATTTTTCCCACAGTCTCACATTATTTCCATTTTAATACATGCCAACATGGCAAGCACAATATTGTAGTTGATTTTTATTTCTGTCCATTAAACAAAAGTTTATTGAGCACCTTCTATCTAGGTAAAGGAGATACTAACGTTAACAAACTATACAAAGGTACCTGTCTTTTTGGAGCATATATTCAATAAGGCAGGGCAGTCAATAGTCAGATAAATAAAATACATGGTCTATTAGAAGGCGATATCTGCAACAGAGAAAAATTAGGGAAGTCACTGAGGGGATTCAATTTCCACAACAGCCTAAATTTTCTGTAGCCACTTCCAGTGTATTATAATCCTGAGTTATGGTTCTAGGTATAATCAAATGCTGTGTTTGTGCTCATTCAATCAGGTGTCCAGATAGTTGACATATCTATAAAGGCAGCTGTATTTTGTATTTGTGCCTATCTCATTTCCAAAGGGAAATGAGATAAACTGTCTCCTCTCCCTCCAACCTTTCCAAAGATTATCCTCCACATTTTTCTTACTGGACAGACCATCTGAAACAGGTCTTTCATTATTATTACTTTTTTACCATTAATATTTTTTGGTTTTAATAAACAAAATTATTTTCCAAAATATCTTCCATCAATATTTCAATCTGAGATTGTAGATTCTCAAGGAGACTTTTTTACTATCTTTCCTGCTAGGCCCCTCTGTCCACCCCTTACTTGGTGCTTCCTTCAGCAGCACCCTACATAGATGGTCCTCCCCATCAGCACTCTATCCCCACATTTCTCAACAAAATGTTTGTTATGATTTTACTTATCATTTTCCATGATGATTTCCTCAGAATTTAGCTGCAACGTGACCTGATATAAAAATATATTCATTTCTCTTTTAGTGAATATTAATAATCACCTACTTTGAGGGACTTAAATAATTTTGTAGGTAAAGGTGAGTCCATCTACCTTCAAAGGAATTCATATTCTAGCAAGGCAAATAGACAAGCAAATAAACGTTCAGGAAGTAGGAAGCACTATAAAGAAAATATGCAATAATGTCTATTTGGAATCAAAATGGGATAGCGTAGTGAGGAAGGTCTTTTTGAGGAGGTGTTACTAAATCTGAAACTTGAAAGATGAGGAAGAGCCAGGGAAACTAAGAACTAATTAAAATTAAGATATGCAAATTCAGAAAGAAAATACTCAAGAGCTGAGAAGTTGCGTAAATGGTGACTATGGGATAAGGAAAAGAGGGAAGAGTTACTTAAGAAAAGAGCAGAAAATGTCAGCCGAACCATATCAAGTTTAGTAGTTTGGACGTTACTCTGCATCCAACAGTAAGTCATTGAAAGGTATTACACAATGAGTGGCATTAGTTTTCTTCATATATATATATATATATATATATATATATATATATAGAAAGAGAGAGAGAGAGAGAGAGAGAGAGAGAGAGAGAGAGACAGAGTTTCGCTCTTGTTACCCAGGCTGGAGTGCAATGGCTCGATCTCAGCTCACCACAACCTCCGCCTCCTGGGTTCAAGCAATTCTCCTGCCTCAGCCTCCCGAGTAGCTGGAACTACAGGTGTGCACCACCATGCCCAGCTAATGTTTGTATTTTTAGTAGAGATGGGGTTTCATCATGTTGACCAGGATGGTCTTGATCTCTTGACCTTGTGATCCACTCGCCTTGGCCTCCCAACATGCCGGGATTATAGGCGTGAGCCATTGCACCTGGCTTTTCTTTATATTTTTAAAAGATTACTTTGACTGTGATTCCAGAGAATAGATTGAAAGAGACAAAAGAGAAAGACACAACAGCAATTAGGAGTCTAATATAATAGTCCAAGTGGAAAGTTTTAGAGTGGATCAACTTTTGACAATGGAAATAGAAGGACATGCATTTCATGAAGTATAATTTGAAATAGATTTGATGAGGTACATTGAAGGATTGAATTTAAATATGGGCATTAAAGAGGAGAGAGAAAACAGATGAGTGTGAGATTTTTCATTTGAACAGTAAGAGAACAGATGGTCATATCATTCATTATGGTAAGAAAATGGAAAATATCAATAATTCAATTTTATCTATAAGACCTGAGTGCATAGAAGAGGTCTGAGCTAGAAAAATAAATCTGGCATTTAATAGAATATAGAGACAGAAGCAAAGGAGATAGGGACATAGAAACTGAAGAGTGTTGAAAAATACATGAAGAAATCTGACACAGCTCTGCAGGAAGAAAGCAATGTTGTAGGTATCAGAGAGAGCCTATGAGATAAAAACTGAAAATTGTCTATGAATTTGGAATCCTGGACACTGGATAAGACCTCTCTCTGGAGAGCAGTGAAAGGGACACTAGATGACTGTAAAATTAAGAATGACAGTATTTCCATTGAGGCTTACCCAACTACGCCTTAGCATAAAAACTCCATGTGTGATAGGGATTTCAGGTATCCAGATTCTGAACAGAGAACTAGAAATGCATCATGGTCAAAGAGAGAGATCATTCCAAAAGGACTGATCACCCCGCGATAAAAAAAAAAATAGGTGGGATTATTTGACCTGGGAAGAGGAATGCTAAGTTGAAGACTTCAGAAGCCCTTTTTGGGTCATTCAAGCCAGCTCTGAAAGTTTAGGAACCATAATGTTTCTATTGTTGCAGTAATTTAAAAGCATTTAAACATATTTTAGATATTAAATTGAAGATACATTGTTAAAGAGCAAGAGTGTATCAGAGACTGTATAAATGTGTAAGGTGAAGGGAGATAATGGTACTAATTTTTTCTTTGTCTAGAATCTATCAGTTCTTTACATTTTCCTTGCAATAGGGGTTTAATTGTTGGTCTTTCAGTGTCACACGAAATAGGGTTTGTGAAAGCACAACAAACTGTAAAGTGCTCTACCATTTATTGTTACTTTCTTCTAAGACATTATCGACCAAAGGTTGAAGACTAAGTTCTGCTAATATTTATTAAAACTTGGCAGAATCATACACAAAATAGAATGCGGCTTGACAATATACCTGTGTACAATCATCTGTTTTAAATGAATTCCAAATTTGATTCAGACTTGCAAAGTTTCTCAAGCAGTTATATATTTACGCTTTTTCAGTGTCTCTAAACAATTTTTAAAATCAATGTTCCTGGATTGTTTTTCAGCAATCTCAATTTTCATTTTAAATAATCTGAAGCTGTTTCTGAATACCCATTGAATCAATTTTTATGTTCTTTGTCAAAGAGAACCTAAATTTTAGAGGAATATTCTGATAATTTAAATGACTTTTATTCCAGCTAGTATGTGACTGCATAGATTTTCTTGTAAAAAGAAATCAGTGTGAGGAAATGTGAAGAAATGACTCCATCGTGTGGTGAGAAACTATTACTACAACAGAGAATAGGAGGTCTTTAGACATCGAGAATTTCACTGACACAACACGCAGCGAGCAAAGCTTGGGCAGAATTCGCACAATGCAGGCGCACCAATGCCGCCACCCAGTGGCACAGCCTGCAGTGCTCACATGCAGCTCTATATTTCAGTATGTTCAACATAAACTTATATTCTGCTCTTATTACGTGTTCTCTAGTTTAGTAAATTACAAAAGTTCAAAAGTCATTCAAACTATAACACTGAGTGTTATCTCTCATGTTTTTATTACATTATATACTCATGTATACATGTATCACATCCTGTTATTTTACTTCCTACATATTTATCATTTCAGCATTTTTTTTTTCTAACTCTGCTATATTTTTGGTCCTATTTTACCTGGACAAGTGCCCCTGTTTCTGAATTACCTTTTATCCTGTTTTTCTCTTTTTATCACTTCCTACTCCCTCCACATAACCACAACCACAGTAACAACTACAGTAACACATGACTTGATCATGACACTCTTCTGTTTAACCCCAGCAAGAAAGCCCCTCCACCACTGGTTAAGGTTCCAGCTCTTTAACAAAGTTCCTGCCGACATTCCTTGACTTAACCATTCACCACTCTTTGCTTTATTTATTATATTCTGGTCATCCTGAGAGCCAGTATAGTGTAATAGAACCCTTGAACCCAGACTTCCAGAGTTTTACATCTTGGATTTTCTATACACTGCTGGAAAGCTGCTTAACGTCTTTTTGTCTCAGTTCCCTAAATTAATGAAATTAGGTAATTATAGTATCTACTTCACAGGATTTCTGTGAAGGTCAAAAGAATAAAGCACTTAGAAAAGTTAGCTGATAAATAGTAAACGATAATCAGAATTTAAAGCTACTACTAGTGCTATTCATATGGGCTTCTTGATATTTACCAAAAATACTCCCTCTAGAATGTTTGATGCTGTACAGTGTTTTTTCTTCTTCTATTTCTATTGTCTGGAAAGCTTTTGCCATGGCGTACACTTTCCTAACTTCTCATCTACTAAAATTTAGCTCAGGTGACAATTCCAGGAAGAATTCTTCACCTTCCTTCTGCCCGAAGCTGCGTTCCCATTGCAACCTATAATTACTCTATCATTTCATTTCCTCTCATGCAATAAAACCACTTGTGCCCATCTTCCCAATCAGCCCCAGGCTGTTAGGGTAGAGATTGTTTTGTGAGGTACCAGTAATGTTCAATAAATGACTGTGAAGTTGAACCAAATTAAAATCCACTTGCTTGAAAGACAATTTTTCATCACTTTCCTTTCAACAAACGTAAATTTACATCTAAACTTGTTTTTCATATTTTGAAAAGGACACAACATGAAATTCTAAGAATATAATGTAATGTCATTCAAATAAGCTCCAGTTTCTCTGTACTCCATGACTTTCACATTATATATTAATGCATTTCTCTATATGTATAAAAAGACTATATGATGCAATATGACTTATTTTTACCTATGGGCACAGCAGTTTAGGAGAAATTTTGGAAAAAAGAAAAAAGGCAAGAGCGCCTGAAGGTTATATTGAAACATCTGATAGGATTATTCTATGGGAAGGGATAGGAGGACTCTATTTTGTGTCACAATTCCATAGGGTAAGTCAAGAGGCAGTGTGCAAAAGATTTTAGCCTAATATAAGTGTGGTAGGCAGAATAATGTTCCCCAAAGATGTCCATGTCCTAATCCCTGTAGCCTATGACTATCTTAGGAAACAAAAGAGACCTTTGCAGATGGGGTTAAGGTATACACCTCGAGATGGGGATATGTCCCAATTATCCAGAAGTGCTCAGCTTAACCACGTGCATTCTTTTTTTTTTTTAATTACATTTTAGGTTTTGGGGTACATGTGATGAACATGCAAGATTGTTGCATAGGTACACACATGGCAGTGTGGTTTGCTGCCTTCCATCCCCTCACCTGTATGTGTCATTTCTCCCCATGCTATCTCTTCCCACCTCCCCGCCCCCCGCCCCTCCCCCATTTCCCCCCAACGGACCTCAGTGTGTAGTGCACCCCTCCCTGTGTCCATGTGTTCTCATTGTTCAACACCCACCTATGAGTGAGAATATATGGTGTTTGATTTTCTGCTCTTGTGTCAGTTTGCTGAGAATGATGGTTTCCAGGTTCATCCATGTCCCTACAAAGGACGTGAACTCATCGTTTTTGATGGCTGCGTAATATTCCATGGCGTATATGTACCACATTTTCCCTATCCAGTCTATCATCGTTGGGCATTTGGGTTGGTTCCAGGTCTTTGCTATTGTAAACAGTGCTGCAATGAACATTCGTGTGCACGTGTCCTTGTAGTAGAATGATTTATAATCCTTTGGATATATACCCAGTAATGGGATTGCTGGGTCAAATGGGATTTCTATTTTTAGGTCCTTGAGGAATCGCCACACTGTCTTCCACAATGGCTGAATTAATTTACATTCCCAACAACAGTGTAAAAGTGTTCCTATTTCTCCACATCCTCTCCAGCATCTGTTGTTCCCCGATTTTTTAATGATCGCCATTCTAATTGGTGTGAGATGGTATCTCAATGTGGTTTTGATTTGCATTTCTCTGATGACCAGTGATGATGAGCATTTTTTCATATGTTTGTTGGCCTCCTGTATGTCTTCTTTTGTAAAGTATCTGTTCATATCCTTCGCCCATTTTTGAATATGCTTGTTTGTTTTTTTCTTGTAGATCTGCAATGGTGTTGGGAAAACTGGCTAGCCATGTGCAGAAAGCAGAAACAGGACCCCTTCCTGACACCTTACACCAAAATTAACTCCAGTCGGATTAAAGACTTAAACATCAGACCTAATACCATAAAAACCTTAGAAGAAAATCTAGGCAAAACCATTCAGGACATAGGTGTAGGCAAGGACTTCATGACCAAAACGCCAAAAGCAATGGCAACAAAAGCCAAAATAGACAAATGGGACCTAATCAAACTCCACAGCTTCTGCACGGCAAAAGAAACAGTCAGTAGCGTGAATCGGCAACCAACAGAATGGGAAAAAATTTTTGCAGCCTACCCATCTGACAAGGGGCTGATATCCAGAATTTACAAAGAATCACGTGCATTCTTAAAAGCAGAGAATCTTTTCCATATGTAGTCAGTCAGAGGAAGATATGACCATAGTGGAAACACACAGAGAGATTTAATGATACTGGTACTGAAGATGAGTAAAGGGGGCCATGAGCCAAAAAATGTGAATGGCCTTTGAAAGTTAGAAAAGACAAGGAAAAGGATTCTTTTCTATAGCCTCCAAAAAGGAACACTGTCTTACTGAAAATTTGACTTTAGCCCAGTAAAACCCACATTAGACTTCTGACTAACAGAATTGTAGTATGATAATGTACTGGGGTTGTTTCCAGCAGCTCAATTATGGTAATTTGTTACAGCAGCAGTAGAGAACTAGTACAGTAAGAAAAGGTTTTCTAAAACTTAATGTTGTCTAAACATGCAAAGGGCTGTCCCTGAAAAAAAAAAAAAAAACTGAGTTACTCATTGCTGGATGGCCATATTCAAAATATCTGAGCACTGTTCAACTGATTCCCAAACTGAGAGGGACATCGAATATGACGATCTCTAAAGACTAACAACCACTCACTCAAAGCGAAGACTTCAACTCTTTTCTGTCAAGATTTGTTTTTTGAAATGATTATTTCACACAGAAAATCATACCAGTTGAAAGAGAAGTCCTCTCATTTCCTACTGTCAGACCTACCAACTTCATGTTTCCAGGATGCTCGGCCTTTCCGCATTCATAATGGGGCCATTGGTCCCTTCCTATTGAAACACATCCTTCTGCTTAGGTTTGGATCCATGCTCTTTGATTTGCTCAAGGATCCTTCATTTATTTCCTCTATTTTTTTCCCTACATCATATTTGTGATGTCCCTATCATGTACAAGGGTAATTATTTGTACTAAGATCCCTCCTCATTATAAACTCTCACGTGATTTTTCTGCTCCTATTTAGAGCAAAAGTCTTTGAATTTTTGTTTGTAATCTTTCATTTCATGTTCTCATCTCATACTCTCTCCTTAGTGCACCCCAATTGACAAATTCTTCTCCCTACTTCTCTAAAGTAATTGTTCTCAAGGTCAGCAATCATCTCAGTATTAAGAGTATATGAACTTAATTCTATTGACTGTTGATAACTTACAGGACAATAGAATGACCTAAGGGGTACAATATTTTTTGGACCACTATTTTGGAGATTTATTAATTTCATAAACATGGCCAGGTGCTGTGGCTCACACCTGTAATCCCAGCACTTTGGGAGGTCAAGGCAGGCAGATCACCTGAGGTTGGGAGTTCAAGACCAGCCTGACTGACATGGAGAAACTGCATCTTTACTAAAAATAAAACATTAGTCGGGTGTGGTGGCATATGCCTGTAATCCCAGCTACTTGGGAGGGTGAGGCAGGAGAATTGCTTGAAGCCGGGAGTCAGAGGTTGCAGTGAGCTGACATCATGCCATTGCACTCCAGCCTGGGTAACAAGAGCAAAACTCTGTTTTCAAAAAAAAAGAAAAAAAATTCCATGACACAATTACTTTCAACACTAAACTTCTATACGTGTCAAGATATGCCCTTTGAAGTGAAAATGGGTAGTGATCATTATTTTATGTGGTGAAGTGGATCAAAATAATCTCTCATGCTTTTAGGCTAATATCTAACATGACACATTAATTCTTTACCTAATGAAAAACTTGTGCCCACTGAACATTTAAACAATACAATAAAAGAACACATCTTACAGCATGTCATAGCTGACGAGTGGAACTGAGCTAATTGTTGAAAATGGAATAGAACTTAGACGTTTTTATTAACACATTCAGGGACACATTTAATTTGTTAGAATTAGCATGGAGAATTGTGTATATTGTAATCATTACTGACTTTCAGTCACAAGGATCTTGAATTTTAAGCATATACGATGGGCACAATGCCTTAAGAAGAAATAGTTACTGACAATGTTACATGACTATCTCTGGTGCAGTCTTTGTCACAACACAACTTCACATCATATAATAATAAATGAATTTATTTTTTCCATGTAGATAACAATGACTTGGTGTATACACATCAATTCTTATATTTTGAGACACAGATATGTCTGTTTTACACATTAAACAATATTGCTGTTTCCTTTATTTCCTATTATTTTCTACATGAGTTTTCCATGATCCACAGGACTTTATGATGGCAGAGTCCTTACCACATTGATGCCAGCAGACCTCAATCTCTTCCACGTGACAGTAAGGAAATTAAATAGAAATTAGTGTTATGGACTCTGAGAGAGACTTCTCTGGAGTAATTATTTGTACTAATGACCCTCAACTCTGTTGAGTATTGTTGTGATCCCTGGACACACTAACCCCGAGGACATCCCTCTTTTCCTCACATTTGTTGCTGCTGTTTTTCTAGGAAATGATGTTATACTCTGTAAAACCTGCTCAAAATTTAGTGGCTCAGCTTAGGTTCCAAAGTTTTTAAATGCTTGGAATATAGACTAGCCCAGTAAACAGTGCTCATGTCTGAGGCTGAATTCTGAGTTCCAATAAAATCACAGTGATGATTTCTTTAACATTACCAAAAGTAAATGCCTTTATATACTTCCTAGAATATATTTTGAACAAGCCCTTCATGCTGAAATAAACTTGGGGATGAGATTTTTCCCTTAACTCTTTACCAGGTAAAGTACCTACTACCCCTTTTGCTTTGTGTCATCAAACCCATTTTTCCTCTCATTCATGCAGTGTTAAAGCTCAAATTTTCACTCACTACTACATTCCTTCTAATATCTATTATTGATAAAGTAACATCTAACTGACTTTTGGTTAATTCCATGCATTTAAAGTTTTAACTGAAACATTTAAGTTAAATTATTGGTAATATCCATTATGCAGATATAACCTCATAATTAATTATGCAGCTGTAACTTTGTAATTAGCAAATGCTAAGGAAGCCCTCACTAAAGAGTCATAGTTAATTGGTTTCACAGAAAAAGAACTTGAAAATAATGTAAGGAACTAGAAATACTGCAAGGAACTGGAAATCCACATAGGCTAGAATCGACAGTATACATATTCATAAGAATCATGCCTTTGAGAATCAGTTTGAATTTAGAACGCATCTTTTCCAATCTATTCTCTCTTTAAATCCTACAAGGCTACAGCTAACCAAAGTCTACATTAGGATAGCAAACCTTGAAGTAAATTAGAAAAAGACTTTTAAGCAGAGAAATTGTTTTTACAAAGCTCATGTACTGTAAGAAAGTTCTATAGAGTCAGATTCTCCTAGAATCTATTGACTTACATTTGTAGCACATTGTTTAAACTGATTAATCAAATTTAATTTAACTCTGCAATACCTTTATTGAGAGTTTAAGCAGGTGTCACCCTTTTCTGGAATAAGATGGTATGTAAATACACACTGACATTAATAGTCTATTATATTCAGATGCCCACGCTAAGCATAAAGATGTTCTTCTTTTTTTTAAAAAAATGTATTTAACATGATAGCAGGAAAAGAAGCTCTTAAAAGCTGATACAACTGGAATAAGAGCTAAGAGGAGAGAAAGAGTCTCTAACAGTCCCCTGGGAATAGTTAAATTAGGTAAAGTGAACTCAGTTTAATAAAGGAGTAGAGCAGAAGAGTAACAATTCCTTTTAGAAAGATTTCCATAAAAATCTACAAAGTATCTTCAAGTGCAACTGTATGAGAAAGTGATGCTTAAAAAAGAACATATATTTATTGATTATATGTTTTTGAAATACCTATCAGCTGTCAGGCACTGTGACAAAGACTGAAAATATAATAGCACACAGGGAAATAAGTGGTTTCTGCCTCTAAAGCCTCATTTACACTAATTTATGCCATAATTCCTCAAGGGCTTGTATCAGGAAGATGTTTCACTGAGATCATAAAATGTCAGATACAGTGCCTGTACTGCGTCCTCCTGGATACTTCTGGGGAAACTGTTCTGTGGGTTCAAATCTACTCACATATTTTCCAAGATTTTAGAAAATACGTAAATGTTTCCAAATGAAGAAAATGAAAAAAAAAAAAAAAAAAAAAAAAAGGAAAGAAGGGAGGAACAACCTGATTGTAGTCTCAGCTCTTTCTGTAACCAGCAGACCCTGACTCAACAGCCCTCTGTAGAGACCACGAGTTGAACTAGTAGATTGATGCAAAGGTAATTGAGTTTTGGCCATTCAAAGTAAGATTAAAAACTGCAAGTAAATTTGTACCAACCTAATAATTCGCTTCTAAGGATCTTTCTAGCCATAAACATCGGAGAATGTACACAACATTCCACAGGTTAATTAAACAACCTATGACTGAGGGAGGTGGAATAGCTAGAGGCATAGTCATTCTGGAGATAGAGGGAAGATATAACCTAAAGTTTAGTGACCACTCCTCCCATGCAGGAGATCCATGTCTCATGTGTCCTTCCAGATTCTGGAAAGCAACCTCAAGCCAGGAAAGATCTATGTTGCCAGCTGGTCTTTGTGATTTCATTCCTACAATATTAGCTCAGAATTTGAGTATAAGGAGAGCTTTTCCTCTGTTCTTATAAGACTCTAACACCAACAACAATACCTACTCTGAAAGTAATATTAGTACTAGTACTTTATTAATAACAATGCCAACAGCTAAGGATTACTGAATTCTTACTATGGACCAGGCACAATATGCTTCATCTAATTATCATTGAAAATTGATCCTAACAAACAATAATCTTTAGAGCAGTTCTATGTCATAGTTACTATTAGTGAATCCCGTTTATAGATGAGGACACAGGCACAGCAATTTAGTTAATCTGTAAAAGTTTATGAATTGTGGAGATGAAACTTGGAAGGGAAATCTCCTTGACTCAAGATTCTATACTTTTTAGACCAAAGAGAGAAGGTGGCTGGTAGGCTCCAAGTTCTGTAGCTGTTGAAATAGGAATGGCAAGATTTATATATTGCATTTCTCAAGTGTTCTGAAGAAAATTGTTTGAAGTAAAAACTGCAGATTTCTGACCTTAAGAATTAATTTTGCATGAATTAGGAAAATATTTGAGAGACTAAAAAACCTACAATGATATTAATTATTTTAGTTGTGTTGTTGGGCATTTTAAGTTTTCAAAAGGCCTTTTTTCCCCCTGTACATTATTGTATGGGATCAACAGGATTCTGGAAGTGGTAAGAATGGATATTAACTATTATATCTACATTGAATATCTATTTACTTCAGTTAGTGTGTGACATCAGATAACTTATTTCACCATTGTATGTCTAAATTTTCTCATGTAAAATGGGGATAGTAATGATAGCATTTCCTTCCTAAGGTTGCTAAGAGGATTCAGTTGGTTACCACATGAGAGATACCCAAGTCAGTGTCTCGTACATGTCAAGCATCCAGTGGATTCTATGGTTATCATTATTATTATCATTAAGAGTCAGGAATAGTGTCATATGAGCTTTATGTTCAAATTTTGTGATTATGTTTAGTGTCAGTTATTTCATGAAAGAATACAGTAAAAAGTTAAGGCATATGGCTGGGCATGGTGGCTCATGTCTGTAATCCCAGCACTTTGGAAGGCCTAAAAGGGTGGATCACCTGAGGTCAGGAGTTCAACAGCAGCCTGACTAACATGGTGAAACCCTGTTTCTACTAAAGTATGAAAAACTAGCCAGGTGTGGTGGTGTGTGCCTGTATTCCCAGCTATTCCAGAGGCTGAGGCAGGAGAATCACTTGAACCTGGGAGGCGGAGGTTGCTGTGAACCGAAATCGTGGCATTGCACTCCAGCCTGAGCAACAAGAGCAAAACCCTGTCTCAATAAAAAGTTCAGGGATGTTTATTTTTTTTTAAGTATATCTTTTATGTTTTTCCTGTATTTCCAACTAAGTTTACTATGTTAACCTTGATTTTTAAATGATTCATTTTTAGTTTTCATGAAAATTGAGGCTTTAGGGTTTCAGAGAGTAATTCTGTCAGACAAGCATAACTCTGCCTATCTTAAATCTTTTATATTGAAATTGTGTGTTTACCTAGATATTTTATTTTTTCCAGTATTTGATTAACTTCTTTACCTAAAGCAACTTATAAAACCCATAATCTTTTCAAGAGCTTCTGCACTCAATGAACTTGGATCACAAGTAAACACACTTTGCAACCACCTTCAAAGGGAAGAGTGAATATAATCCATTTTGCACAGTAAATTTTACCACCAAAACTAAAGTGGTATTTACTGGAAAATACAAGCAATTTACATGCAGTGGTGATTTTTTTCTTTGTGTAGTGTCACTATGGATTCATAAACATGCATTTAAAAATAATGTTAGCAATGTTGTTCCAAGTGTATTGAACCTGGTTTTTCTTTTTTACTCTTTTTACATCTAGTTTATTCAGAGGACATTTAAATGGTCTTTGTAA
Organism: Saimiri boliviensis; assembly: GCF_048565385.1. Lineage (NCBI taxonomy): Eukaryota > Metazoa > Chordata > Mammalia > Primates > Cebidae > Saimiri > Saimiri boliviensis. Next base: position 41,295,202 of record NC_133463.1, read on the forward strand.
TTTTCCATTTTTCACCAACCCACACAAAGTAATACTCCTGAACAGCACAGAGTTGTACAAAATTTGAATTATTTTTGTAGTAATTAAAGGTAAAGAAAGTTAAATATCTCAAATAAAAGAATCGTATTCTTTCCGGAAAGGAATACTGAAGACGATTTTTAGAGTCCCTGCATATCTCCCTTCTGAAGTACAATAATAGGCTGGATCTGTTTTTTTGTTGCAAAGTCAGTTCCCCAAGCTTTTTAAGATTCATTAGTGGTCTTGTCCTGGCTCATAGATAAACACGGTATGTACCAGCCACAAAGCCTGCAAAAGGGGGACTTTGTCAAAGGGAAAGTGTTACAACTTAAGTATGCTTGCATGCCTTTGCTATGCTCTCCTGACATGATTTTATGATATTTGCCATTTCTGGTAACTGATGTAGCTAGGTATTCATGACTTGAGTAATACATAGACAACCACATGGGCCACTTTTCATGCTGTTTTTGTAACAAATAGCATTTTTAAGTTTTACAAATGACACCAGAGTCATAAGTTATGATGAAATAATAAATAAATGTCACTTTTAGAAACACACAACCCCCCAAAATCCCAAAATATAAATCTTCTATATAGCACACAATTCAAACCACAATCTAAGAAAAAAAGGTTAGCATATGTTAGAAAATAGCCTAATACCATTAGTATTCAAAGAGCTCTGACTAGTAAGACAGATACAACTACAAAAAATTAACAAAAAACAGGAATAGTAAATTTATTTTAAAAAATAGAGACAAATAACTAAAAACAGAAAACAATGTTCACATCCACAAATGCAAATTCCAATATTTGTTTACTAGTATGAGAATGATTTGTGTAATTGAGGGAGTGAACCCACTATAGACATGGCTATAAAAACAAAGCTTTTGAACTATCCCAAACGTTACAACATTACTGCAGTTTAGGAAAGACAGAGATGCACTGACAAAAAGAAAGCAGGTAAAAAGTATTCTGAAAACAGACATGTAATATGTAAATACTTATATGATGTATGGCCATATATTTATTGCATTAATCAAACATGTTATGATTCATTCAATTAACCTAATCCATCACTAATTTGATTTACAAATTTTAATTGAGTGAACCAGCCAATAAGCTAGGGATATTATGGTGAAAATATTCAGACATAATGCCAACTTCCACATGTGTGTGTTCATTCACATACATGTATGAACACACATATACATATTTCTATCTAAGTGTCTCTATTTAATACCTAATTGTTATAAGAGCTATGAATAAAGTAGCTGACTTAGTTCTTGCCCAAGACTTTCTTGATTTTAAAACTGGGAACTGCCTCAGTCCTAGAGAAAATGGGATGGTTGTAACACTAGGAAAAAAATGGGTAGGCAAGTGGGAAAAATGTGTATATATACATTTATTTTCTATAAAAATAATCACTTTACCTCTTTGATGTACATCATAATGTTTAGCAAATTAATGACACTTTCATCAATCAACTCACAAAAACTGGGAAAACCCTATGTGAATACGAAATTTCCAAAATGCGCTCAGTGGCATTTTCTTATCACACTACTTTAAGTTTTCTGAGAAATATGATAAACTGCGATAATAATACCATGAATGTGGACATTAAAATCCAAATGCCTAAATGAAATAGTGCTGCAGTAGAAACAAGCACCCCTAGTGCCCACATCTTAGTTTCAAATGCCATTCTCTTCTAGAAACAACTAGGGATGCTTGCAGAAATAGCTGACTGTATTACTGGAGTAGGAAGTATCCAAACTGGACCTGGAGCATCTCGTACTTCCACTAAGTAAGAAAATGTGAAACAAACAAAATGTACACGTGTATACACATGTACATTGATGGAGAGATGTCAAAGTACACAGGAACCCACTGAAGGAGCTCTGAGTGGCCAAAGCTGGAACTAATTGAGCAACAAAATAAGTAAACTATATCACTGGCTAATAACTCCCAAATAAAACAAATACTTATCACACCATACTCATATAAGCAAGTAGTTTAATAAACTTATAAATGCAGGAGGAAGATTCCAAGTAAATTATGTAGATACTCCTCTCTAAAGAAGAGAGCATAACTACTCACTCTTTGAATGTAGGCTGTACATAATGATTTTCTTTCAAAGAGCACCGTACACAAAGAAGAGCAAAGAAGATAATGTTACAGTTGAAAAATCTGACAAACAATACTTCAGCTGGTTGATTCAGATCAGCATCAACAGTTATAAATCAACAGCTATATATAAAGAATAAATATATCTTTGTGATGTGCTAAAACATTGCTTTACCTCCATGATGTTCCTTCCAAGAAGCCCTATCCCCAGTCTAAAAATGAGGAAAATATCAGACAAAATACAACAGAAAAGTGTCTTACAAAATACCTGACCAGTACTCCTCAAAACTATCATCAAAAATGAAGAAAGTCTGGGAAAATGACTCACTCAAGCAGAACCTAAGAAGACATGACAGCTGAGTATAACATGATATTCTAAATGGGATCCTGGAATATAAAGAAGTCATTCAGTAAAAACTTAAAAAAAAATTAATAAACTTTGGACTTTAGTTAATGGTTTATCAACTGATATGGTTTGGCTGTGTCCTCACCCAAATCTCGAATTGTAACTCCCATAATTCCATGTGACATGGGAGGGATCCAGCGGGAGGTAACTGAATCATGGCACAGGTCTTTTCCATGTTGTTCTTGTGATAGTGAATAAGTCTCATGAGATCTGATGGTTTTATAAAGAGGAGTTCCTCTACACAGGTTCTCTCTTGCCTGCCACTACGTAAGGCATCGCTTCACTCTTCCTTGTCTTCTACCATGACTGTGAAGCCTCCCCAGCCATGTGGAACTGTGAGTCCATTAAACCTCTTTCCTTTATAGATTACCAAGTCTCAGGCACGTCTTTATTAGCAACATGAGAACAGACTAACACATCAACATTTGATAATTATAGGAAATGTATTGTGCTAATATAAGATGTTAATAATAGAGGGAACTGTATGCAGGGCATTCAGGATTATATAAGTACTCTGCAGTACCTGCTCAATTTTTCTGTAAAACTAAAATTGTTTCAAAAAATTATTTTAAAAAATCAAGTTTAGAACTATGCACTAGTTTTACTGAATTTGAACTAGGCAGTGGTTATAGTGAATTTGCACCTTCTAATGAATACTTTTAATGTGTACATTTACGTCTAGTGACTAAAGGATTTGAGTTTCACAAAAAAGACAAGAAAGGGAAAGGAATTATCATGCATTAAGTTTCTAATATGAGGTAGCACCAATGGTACCACTTTCATATATGTAATTAATTTTCATTCCAACTGTATGAAATAGATATGATTCCTACTTCACAGACAAGGAAACTGAAGGCAACAGATTAATCAAAGAGAAACTATAAATTAAGTTCCTCAGATTTAAACTCAAAGCGTGTGACTTCCAGCCCCTTACTGTTTCCAATTCTCTGTGCATCCTACACATTGGAAGGGATTTAATAGGACTTATAGAACCTCAAGACTATGTAAACCTCTTTGATGTATGGAGCATGCAGCAAAGGTGACCATTTCTCAGAAATGTATACTAGCTTCATTCTCAGACATATGAGAAAGAATGGTAAACTGGAAAGGTCCCTGAGCACTGAGCCAAAAATCTGGTTTGAAGCACCTTCCATACACTAACTGTAGGATTTGGGGTAAATTGCTTCAGTTCTCTGGACTTCAGATTCCACATTTGTGAAAAAAGGAAAAATAAATAAAAGCCTGTTAGACTGAGCACACTTTGAGTGGGTGGGTTTGGTCTTATGCAGCTCTGTAATCCCTGAACCCAATGCGGTGCCTGCCCAATTGCAGGTATGCAACACATTTCTGCGGAGATAAACTGAACTGAGGATTCCTGGCAGATCCGAGTCCCAAACCAGGCTCATCGACACAGACATTTCAGAGGTGGGATGGCAACAAGGTGTTACAGCAGCTCGAATTCAGAAAATCTGTGCCGTTTCTGTAAAAAATGTTGGAAATTCATGGATTCAGGATAGGCACACTTTATCCTGCTAATAGTTTAAAAGATTCATTTCCGGAAAAGGGAACGGGAGTAATCCTGCATGGAGCAAATGCACTGAACATCAAAGTCCTGGGGAAGGGCAAAGTGGGAGGCAGGAGCAACCCTCAGGCTTAGTCTCGCAGTTCCAGGGAGACCAGGTTCAAGGAATAGTAGGGCTCTCAGAAATACAGAAAAAACTGACAGAACAGCAGTCGTATCCCCACCCAACTCCAGTGTTTGCTGTGAGTGGAGAAAGAAGGAAAGAGGAGTAATTGCTGGGGTCCTGGGCCCCTTTCTTCTCATTTCTAACCCAGTCCTACACAAGATGCCTATGTCTCTCTATAGGGACATATTGGCCCATATGTCCAAGTTCCATCCATAAGCCCAAAATGCCCATCGACAGTTGACTCTATGTTGTCCCCTTGGCCAAGGGACTCCTTCGCCAGGAGTCTTGGGATCGTTCTTGGGAGAATGAACCTGGAGGAGATGCTACAGGCCAGGCATCTCCAAACTTTTTACACAGGGGGCCAGTTCACGGTCCCTCAGACCGTTGGAGGGCCGCCACAGACTGTGCTCCTCTCACTGACCACCAGTGAAAGAGGTGCCCCTTCCTGAAGGGCGGCGGGGGGCCGGATAAATGGCCTCAGGGGGCCGCATGCGGCCCTCGGGCCGTAGTTTGGGGACACCTGCTATGGGCTCTTGTGGCTGGCTTGGGACCTTTGCCCAGGGAATTCAGGGAGCCTGAGTATTGGGAGCGTGATTTAGAACACTGCTACTCAAAGTGTGTCCATAAACAGCTGCTGTCTGAAAACTGTTACTGACATGAACAAGATATATCCAAAATTGAGAGTAAGAGCTTAGAAACTTCACAGCAACTTGACTGAGTACTTAGAAACTTCACAGCAGCTCTACTGAGTGCGGTTGAAGCTAATAAAAAAGCTAGATGCTTAAAATTTAGTTTCTTCTAAATTACATTTTATCTTTTTAGTAATTTATTTTTATTGTATTTTTTATGGTCATACTGATCCTCAAAAGAGTAAAGAGAAAAATGATCCTTATCCCTGGAGTGTTTGAGAAACACAGGTTGACAAGAATGCTGGAGGATCACACTCAGACCTATTGGTTCCTCACTGGTAGAGGACATACAGATTGAGGAAAATATTGGTGGGAAGAGATCAGTGCAGAGCTCTCTAATGCTCGGAGTCCAGGGCAGGTGATCCGGATGCCCAGGTTGACCGAATTACTCCACTTTCCACTGTTTTCTAATGGAGCAAGACACTGACTGGGGTGTCTGTGGTCTACCTTTGGGTGACGTTGGGACACACTGGGGAAAACTGTTGTTTTCTAAACTGATTTCAAATTTTAAATGAAAATATGCAAAGGTTCTTTCATTTTGAATTACCACTTTGCTAAATATTTTGCTGATTTTACTCTAACTCACAGTTTAAAAATCATTTTGAATTAATACTTACTCCAAGTTCATATTTAATTACTCTCTGACCAAAATTGCCTTTGTAAACCATCTAAATTATAACTGCACTTTGGCTAGAGAGGGTAAAAATGAACTGGAGCAGTTAGTCCGTAAAAATGTGGTATGTATTGCTTCTTCTCTATACTCTACTGCTTTTTGGGAGAAAAAAGCAGGAAGAAAAGAGGAAAAAAAGAGAAGGAAGAAGAAAATCTGGGAAAGGCACAGGAAAAGAAATGATAGAAATATCGTTTGTGTTTTATTGAGTTAAAAATAACAAAAAGCATTATAGAACAATTAAAATGTACAAGTCACAAATGTGGCACTTCAGATTTTTCTCCTTTAATTACAAACACAAACACACACACACACACACACACACACACACACAACTTCCAGAAGGACAGCATTATTTTCTCCATTTACATAAAAAGTTTTCACTGCAATAAAAATATTAGTAAGTAGCACAGTTGAGAGCAGAATTGAACTCAGTTCTGTGACTCCAAACCGTTCCTCTAAGCTACACTGCGTTTTCCCCTTATATAATGACCTTAAACAAATATATGTAGGGTACATTGTCCTTTAATAATTAGGCCTTTTTTAATACCCTGCTTACAAAAAACATTCATTTATCATAAGACTACACTTACTATCTGTAAATAACAAAGGTCCATGTATGAATTCCTAGCCATCCAACATCAGGTTGGATAGACACTTAGACATACACACCAGACGTATTTGAATTATGTGCATACAATGGAAAGACCCTTCACTTCTTTGTAGAAAAACTTAAAATATATTGATGTCTTCAGGGGAAATTAAAATAAGTAATATTCAACTAAATTATTAAGGCCTCCATATTAAGTTGTCTTCTGTTTTCACAGTATGGTTCCAGGCTCTAAAGCAATATCCTTGTATTTTTTAGTGGAAACAATATAAAAAAAGTACCAATAGTGTTTCCCAATTCTGCAGACACACATGAAACCAAACACTAATATTAGGGATTATTTACAAGGTCAAGGTGAATAGTGAGCATGGCATGTTTCTGCTCAAATAACAGGGAATTTTGCTGGCAGTGATTCCTTCAATTTCCTATGATTGAAGAAATTAGTAAACTTTCCTCCTCAGACCAATTATCAGAGAAAGCTTTGTCGAATGTGGAGCAGATTGGCACCTTTTTAAAGAAACTAAGGGGAGATATTTGATGTGTGCATGAGAGTCCAAGAGCACCATGGGAACAGGGAATACCCAAAAGAAGTGTAGATATTAAATAGCAGAGCAATGGAAAAGAGCTGGACTGATTTGGGTTGAAAACCTACTGTTATCTTCATAACACGCACTGAGGAGGAGTTAGGATGGAGTCAGGGGGCTCACGGAATGGATCCAAGTGTGTGAGTGTCTGTATAGGAAATACGTGCAGATTAATGACTCTCACAAATAACTCTGGCTACTCAAACTTGGCTCTCCTAGGTTTAACTTGGAAGCAGGGGCATTTCAATGTAAATGTTTATGCCAAATAGCCATGACCATTACAGTTCAGCCTTCCAAAGGAGTCAGAATCCAGGGTTGTGTTCTCCCCCGGTATGTAAATGGTATTCTAGGTTATTGAGGCAGGAGTTCATACTGGCTGGGCCAACACAATAGGGAGGGAGAATTTACAGGGCATGCCCATGGCACTACAGAATCTAGATTTGGAGCAAATGAACTAACAATGGACTCAAGGTACACAATGATGCCATGGCTATAGGCATCGAACCTGCCTACCTGAGTTAGGATCACCTAAAAAACTGAACAGGGCTCATCCTATAGATTGAGAACATGAGTGTTAAGTGAGAGTGTTAAGTGAGAACATGAGTGTTATGAGCTCCTCAAATCATAGGCTGATTGATATGAGCAGTAGGTGAATGGAGCACAGAGGCTGAGAGCACAGAATCTGCTGGTGGTGGTGGTGGTGGTAATGATTCTGATGGTGACAGTACTTGTCAAGACAGAGCAAATGTTGGGTTTGTGGATTGCTTAGAATAGTTTCTAGTAAGCCATATTAATATTTGTAAATAAAAATAGAGAGATTTTAAAAAAATCTTCTGATTAGAATGCAGAGGTACTTAGGCCTGAGGCTGTCTCTGAAGATAAAAATCAAAGTAAACGTTATTGATTTAGTTCAAACCTAATGTTCTTTTATTGAAAATCCTTAAATGAAGCTTATAAATCAGGTCTTACCCCCTAGTTCACATTCGAAGGTAGGAAAAAAGAGCAAGTGAGCTCTGGCTGAAAAGTTAAATGTTATTCGAATCAGTTTCTGAGACTTCCCTTGGTTTACTTTATAATAAAAACTCACCTTTCCAAGGGTAATAGGAGGCTAGATTTTAGGAAGGTAACAGAAATTGTGTATGCAGGTAGAGTGTTTTAAGAACAGAATGTCCCAGGATAGTTTGAAAACTACCAAGTCTTATCCACATGGTGGCACCAAAGTGCTTTTCAAAGATTTACCATTCTGCTTTTATACATTGGTTGCACTCACTGTTTTCCTTCATCTATCACATAAAATAAGTAAAAGCTACAGAGCATTCTTCATCCTCTAAAAGGGAACAGGAAACCTGACAGTTAAGTTTCTCTTGGTAACAAATTCCAAATGTGACACATCGATGGATCTCAAATTGATAAGAGGGAGGGAATGTGAATAGATGGAAAACAACCGTATTAAAATGTGCTACAATATCAGAGACAATAACCTCTTAAACAGGGTGTGGTAAGCCTTCCTGTATTTCTGATTTGTTTAGAGAAATACTTGAAATGCTTTGCAAAAATTCAAATTAGAAGTATGTGGGAACACTTGCAGGAAAGTACAGCACACCCTGCCAGCAGCAGCAGCGAGGTGGGACTACATTTTTGGCATGAGGGTTAGGGACGGCTGTCAGTATGTTTCACATCAGCCTCATAGTTGCACAGAAGAACTCCTGGATCTACCTTATTGCATGTGTTGACATGTGCCGTTTGTGGCGATAACAAAGGCTTCAGATAAAAGTGATTGAGATAAACAAAAGGCAGCCAAAATGGAGGTCTTGTATAGACTAACAATAAGCCACATGTTACTTAGTATACTTTCATAAATTTCACAGCTTACAGGCAACCTAAAATATAATATTTGGGTAGGTAGGGCATGGAAACTGATTATTTATTGTAAGAGATTCAAATAGATGAATCTCAAGCTGTGCTGTCAGAAGGGCCCTCAATTTTATAAAAGGAAAAATATATCCATTTATTTTTAATTGGTAAGACAAAACTGTGTGGGTGGAAGGAGCTATAAATAGCTTTCTCATTCAAGTCATCGGTTCCATAAACTTACTGAGATCCAGGCTCTGCTCTTATAAACAGTAGGCAAGTGAATAAAAATTGCCAGATAAAGATGAATGTTATTAAAAAAAAAAAAACTGAAAAAAAGGTACAGAGCCGTGGTGGTGAAGTTTCTTTAAGACAGGTTCAGGAAAACCATTTTTCAGGAAGTGACATTTTAGCAGACACCTTAATGAAGTGACAGTAAGCCACCCAATTAATCAAACCATAACAACAACAGCATATCTGCAGCCCATAGTGCAAATGTCCATGTATGTCAGAGAAAATGGTACTTACTATTTAAGTCTGTTTTTTAAATTAAAGTTTGCACTTGCTTTGCAGCCAGCCAGGTAGGGGGTCATGACCTAGCTCTTTCACTTACTCGTGTGCCAACGTCAATGTGTTACTTCACGTTCCTTGTCCCTTGTCTACAGGGGGCAGGAGGTTAGCCTCACACTGTGACTCATCAAGTGAAATCTCACACCTACATCAGAGACCATTTTTCCCACTCCTCTTTTCTGTTTGACTTTTAATATTTTCTCAATTATTTACAGCAATGATACGTCAATTGTTCATTCGTTCATTCATTTTTTCAAGAAGCACTTATTGGGTTTTAATTATATGTTAACTTCTCTGCTAGACACTATTGATTTAAAGACGAATAAGCCTCTGTACAAGCCAACAAAAATTTTGTCTAATAGGAGAAACAAAGAATTATATTAGAATGCAATAACTGTTTTCAATTATTCAAGATGTGAGATAGAAAGATAGAGAAGGGAAACCTAACCCTGTTTCCCAAAGGAATTTAACATAAAGATAATATTTAACTTGACAAAGACAAAAGGAGGAAGCTTTTTAGATAATGTTAATTATAATAAGGCAACAGCAATAATAGCAACATCATATGAGGAAGAAGCAATAGTGAGTGCGTCATGTTTTGGGGGAATTAAGAATTACAAATAGTTCACTTTAACACCACGTTTCTCATTCCTTATTCTCCTACCCCACTGGCCTGATAATTTCTAGAAACTTCCAGATTCTTTACCTCTTCACGACATTTATAATTGCTGTTCTTTTTTTTTCTGAGGTACAATATACATGTAAAATTTACCATCTTTATCATTTTTAAGGGTAAGTTCATTACAAATCTAAATTTGTATTCTTTACGTTTTTGTTCTTTATGCCTAGGACATTTTACTTCTCAATATTTCCCATTGCTGAGTCTTCATCCTTCAAGCCTGAGCTTAAATATTACCTTTTCAGAGAGACCTTCCCAGGTGATGTAATACAAAGCACTCTTCCCCACCATTATTCTCAGTGACAGAAATCTATTTTCTTTATTTTACCAAACACAGGCTGATGTTATTTTGCTGACTTTAAAAAAATTATCTGTCTCTCCTACTTGACAGTAAGTTCAATGAGGGCCAGGACAGTCTGTTGCCCCAGCAGTTAGCCTGGTTTTCATAAATATCATATCCTCAATAGCTATTTATTAACTGGTTAAATGGAAATGAATGCAAATGATAGGATACAGAAGCGATTAGATAAGGAAACCAAAGTCAGGAAATGCCACGCTAAACGTTTGCACTAAATCTTTAAAACTCTGGAAAAATCCTTGACGGATCTCAGTGGACAAATGCCTCCAATACATTTCTATTAAGGATAATCACTCTCATAAGAAGCTAGGGGAATTGACTGGAATGAGAGAAATGAGGGAAGGAGATCCATTAAGGGTCTGGCTACAGTAATTCAGATGAGAAATGCTGCAAAAGCTTAGGCTCAGTTAATTGCTCTAAAGATGGAATAAAGAGTCAAGGGTTATTACAATTGGACAGAATGTGGTGTCTGACTAGAAATAAAAACAGAATGCAGAGAAGTCCAAAATGACTTAGAGATGTCTGACTTGGGCAATTGAGTATATAAGAAAACAATGTTTGTAGGGAAAGATGAAAAGCAGTTACTGGATATTTTGAATTCGAAATGATTGTTGGATATATTTCAGTCTGGAGCTCAGGGGAAAGATCTGGACATGTAGGTTGGGAAGTTACTGCATATGATATCATGGTTAAGGCACTTTTGTGGCAATGCTACATGCCTCTTTAATGAGAAGGATGAACTCACATAGAGAGAGTATGCAGTGCAAATACTGAATGCAGTGAGAAAAATTACAAGACAAGAATGGAACTTAGGGAAATAGCATAAAGAGGTAGGAAGTGAAAGAATAGTCTACAGAGAAAATAAAGTGTGACTAACCAGACAGTTATTCCAAAACCAAATGTAAGTGGAGTTATACAAACTAAGGAATCTAAAATGTTGAAAAGGAGAAAAAATATAATAGCATCATAGCCTCAATAGTTTAGGTTAAAGATAGATTTTGTTATTTAAGTTTCCATTCAGCTTCAAATAACAGAAAATCTGATTTTCTCATGGCCTAAACCAACAGGGCTTTGTTTTTTTTCTCTTAACAATAAACATGGAGGAAGATAGATGCTGGCTATGTTCACAACTCTTCTGAGCCAAGGTCTGTGTATGGGATTCTCTCTCTCTCTTTCTCTTTTTTTGTGATGTTGCAGGATGGTGGCAGCAGCTGTGGCCATTGCATCTATGTTCAAAGGCAGGAAGATGGAATTGGGTGAAGCAGAGCAAAACCAGTTTCATTTGACCTGCTTTAAATCCCATTAGTAGGCTTCCTGGCAGAAATTCTCCCAAGGCCACTGTCCCAGGAAGGTGAGTGCTTAGTTTCTATATAATTTCTCATAGAGGCAGGCATCTGCCCCATCATTAAGTACATTTTTGATTTTCCCTTTCTCTGTCTTTGCTTTCCTTGGGCATTGTAGTTGATTGGTAAACATAGGTTTGGAGATAAAGCATTATCCTCCTGATGATCTACCCTATCTGGGGCCATAACTTGTCTGTATTATCTTACCACCTACCTTTTAAAATGGAGATAACTTGTTATAAGATTAAATGTAGGTCATATATAACACATTTTAATAAATTGCTTATCCACAGTACTCAGATACAAGTGGCATCAATATTAAAACTATGCTATTTGTACACATTAAATGGCATTTATTTTATTCTCTGGATACATCTTTGCTCTGCCATTCCCCGTTTGCAAACTTCTTGAAAGAAGGAACCATATCTCAGGCATCTTTGCATAGCTAAGACTTTCCACATAGTTTATACATTATAGGCATTTACTAAGTGTTTCCTGAACATACTGAACTGAATTCAGTTATTGTTGATAACCAATTGCATCATGATGCAAATCATTGAACGGAAACACGTATGACATGAAACCTGACACCTTTCCAATATAAACTGACATTTCAACAAGTTCTGTTTGATGTTTATTTCTAATACCATGCTGCCAGTTTGTCTTGGATGGCAGAATCAGGTTCATCCCAACAATATGACTTTGCATTTAAAGAAAAAAAAGTCATTATAAAAGTAATTTTTAAAAATCCCCTCCTCATTCCTCTCAGTCATAGTCAGATCAGCTTGGCATAGCTTTGCTTCAACAGATGGGCTGTGCACAGAGTCCCAAAGGCCTGCAAACTCACTCTGTGAGATCTAGAAGGAAAGCAAATGTCAGCTATGAGGATCCTCCTAGGAAAACATTTTGCCTCAAATACCAGCCTCTCTTTACCTATTAACTTTTAAAGTGCAGACCTTTCTATACAGGCTGAAAAAGCAAGAATGTGCGCTCAGCAGGCAAATAACAGAAAGTGGATGGTCACACGATAAACTAAATAAGTTCAGCCAAGAGAAAGAGTCTAGCATAAGCCAAAAATGTCACAAAATGGCTCACAATCAGTGATTTGTCCGTATTTACAACAAAGAAACAAATGCTTCAGCTCAGAGCCTGAAGAGGTGTTGTAATTTCACGTGATTAAAAAAGAAAAGGACTACATTTGGTGAACTGAGGCTGAGCCCTGCTTAGGGGATGGCATGTAATTAAACATTACACTAGCTATTCTGTATTAGAAGGGAAAAAAGCAAAATAATAAAACCAGTATCAAAGCAAAAAGAATAACAGCAAGTTTCCAGCTTACAATTTTTGGGATTAAATAAGTCAAAGAGTGACAGACAGCACTGTGAAAATCTGTGAGTGTGTGTGCTTAAGATATTACTCATCAGTTCGGCAAAGATAGGCAATGCAAAAATTAGATTCATAACAGAAAGTGACCCATCATTAAATTAGGCTAGGTCATGAGATTTTATAGTTTTATAGATGAAAAAAACATCCTTCCCGCTAAACCCTGGACAAATTTCTTATATCACTTTGCAAATAACAAAAGCAAAATGTTCTTTTTGGAATAATTAGTATGAAGAAAAAAACTTTTGTGAAAAATTGTGTATCAAAAGGAAAATTTCCTTTAAGAAACACATACACATACATTTACATATGCAAGTCAATCAATCCAAATATTTTTTTGTTGTTGGGGAAGAGGGTGAAAAGAATGAATGCTAAAATACTGAAATCATTAGATATATTTTCCTACTTAGCAAGATCAAGGGAACTAATTCCTTTGAATACTTCCATAATTAACAGCAAGTTTTAACCACGGTAGGAAGCTCAACAGATATATATTACCTTAGATTCTTTTTTCTTTTTTTTTTTTTTTTTGAGACGGAGTCTTGCTCTGTCACCCAGGCTATAGTGCAATGGTGCCATCTCAGCTCACTGCAACCTCTGCCTCCTGGGTTTAAGCAATTCTCCTGCTTCAGCCTCCTGAGTAGCTGGGACTACAAGTGCTGACCATCACATTCTACTAATTTTTGTATTTTTAGCAGAGATGGGGTTTCACCATATTGGCCAGGCTGGTCCCAAACTCCTGACTTTGTGATATACCCGCCTCGGCCTCCCAAAGTGCTGGGATTACAGGTGTGAGCCAGCCCCTTAGATTCTTTAAAAATGACATTTCACTGATGTTTAATTAGTGATATGTTTGCTATAGTTATTTTACTAACTTCTATGGGAGGAAGAAGCCTATTTTTTTATATTGTTTCTTGACTTACAAAATAAATACAAAATGTTATCTAGAAATGCTATTTTATTGCATGTTGAAATTCTAAATTAAACTATACTAAATCTTTTCTTCTATATTAAATATATATACTATTCCACATATATGAGGTTTTAATTTTTTCTATAATCATAGCACAGAATGAAATTTTTAGTGGTCAGTGATACATGATAATAAAGAAAATGACAAGCTGAGCTGTTTAAATATTTATTCAATGTGTTATCTAGCCCTATGAGAGCAATTTATTTTTACATCTAAATAGTCTTAAAGTTATATATGTTTTTGCTAGTTTCCCTAAACTGAAAATCAGATATTTTTGTAATGACTTACCAAAATTGAATGATCAGCATCACTAATCATCAGGGAAATACATATCAAAACCACAATGAAATGTCATCTCATCACAATTAGAATGGCAATGACCAAAAAGACAAAAAGTAACAAATGCTAGCTAGCACGTGGAGAGAGATAAACTCATACACTGCTGGTGGTAGCATAAATGTGTACAACCACTATTGAAAGCAGTATGAAGGTTTCTCCAAAAACTAAAAATAGAAATATCATATGATCCAGCTGGTTATTTATCTAAAGAAAAGAAAATCAAAATGTTGAAGAGATATCTGCACTCCCATATTTATTGCAGCATTATTCACAATAGAAAAGATTAGAAATGTTTAAAAATAATTTTATTGCTATATTTTTATTACCAGATACTGTTTATAGCATTATATAAAGTCCTCTTTTAAACCTAAAAGCCCATTGTTAGTTGACATATATATCAGGCCTTTGAATTCATTCAACAAACACTGACTGAGCCATTATTAAGTGTGAGACAATGATATTCATGGGGACTAAAAAAAAAAAAAAAAGAGATCATTTTCCAAGTGTTGGTGGGCTCAAAATCCAGAGCTTGGAGTTTAGACACAAACACAAGTCGATATTCATTAAATAATGTGGTATGTAGGACAAGAGAACTCAGGGAGGACATATTATTCTAGATGGAGGTCTACAGAGTTTCCCTGGAGGAGATGACCTCAATACTCCATCTACAGAAATGAGAAACAGGGCTGGGCATGATGGTACACACCTGTAGTGGGAGGCTGAGGCAGAAAGATTGCTTGAGCCCAGGAGTTCAAGGCTGCAGTGAGAGTTATGATTGCACCACTCTAACCCAGCCTGGGTGAGAGAGTAAGGCCCTGGCTCTAAAAATAAATAAGTAATGAGAAAGTTAACATGATAAAGAGGGAGGAGTAAGGCATTCGAGGAAGACAAGCATAGGAGCCCAGGCAGAGCAGAACAGTATAGTGCAAGGTAGCAGTATAAACTAGGGTGAGGCTGGAGAGAATAGGGTTCAGCTAGCAGAGATTTGTATTTTATGCTCAGGAGCCTGGGTTTCTCCTGCAGGTGACAGAATATCACTAAAAGATTTTGAGTGGAGAAATGATGTGATAGCCTTTGCACTTAAGAGCAGGAATCAACAAACTTGCTCTGTAAAGAGCCAGATATTAAATATTTTAAACTTTGTGGATTCTATGATCTCTGTTGCAACTATTGAGCTCTGCTGTTAAAGCACAAAATATCCATGGACAGTACATAAACAAATGAGTGTGGCTGTTTTCCAATAAAATTTTATTTATGGACACCGAAATTTAAGCTTCCTGTTATTTTCACGTGTCACAAAATATTACTCTTCTTTGATTTTTGAAACCACTTAAAAATGAAGAAAAAAAATTTGTTTTTGGTTTGTGGGCCATACAAAAGTAGGCAGAAGGCCATATATGTCCTATAAGCTGCAGTTGGCTGACCCCCTACTTTAGATACATCATTAGGGTCAAATCTATGGAGCATGGATTTGAATGATATAAGTCTGGCGTCAGAAACCTATTACAGTGCTATTTCAGTCACTTAGTGTAGGACATATGTGAGGCTGAACAAAGATATTGGCAGTAAAGCTAGAAAAAAGTGAGAAAAATCAAGATATTTGGACAATGAAGCAGCAGAATTTGATGAGGTGAACACAAGGGAGGAATTGCAAAATCTATGTAAGTTTTCTGAGTGAATGATTAGGTGGATGGTGGTGCCACAAATTACCATAGAGAACTGGGGAGGCAGGTTTGGTTTAGGACTTTAAATCTATTATATAATGATAGATTCAGAGAATTTTGAGAAAACTAAGAGCCATGGAGATAAAGGACTTATTCCACTGGAGTATGTTTTACTACTTTAGAAGAACTTTTGCCTGTTATTGATCTTGTGAGAAGTGAAGATACTTCTCTGTCTTAGTCAGATGACTTGCATTAATTTATATTTTCCTATTTCAGAAAAGCTAGCTTTTTAAAAGGTTCATTTTCCTGCTTAAGTATATATTTTGTTTAGTCTGTAGCCTTTTATTCTATCAACTATTATTTGTTTTTTGTCCCCTAAACTCTCATCCTGCTTCTTTAAGTAACAGGGAGAATCTACCAGCCTCCGCACTTCTGCTCTATTGATATCAGTGAAAGTTCCCATAGTTGCTATATACAAATCAAGTCCCAGGATAGAGGGAAAAAAGTTAGAGCAAGAGCAAATCAAAGAAAATCAATGAAAGAAAAATGCTTGTAAACCCAGGAATTTACTTCCTCTCTAGTCATCTAATAAACTGATTCAGAATTATTCAGGAAAGTTGAAAAATTTTCCTTAAGTATCAAACAGCAGCTTGAAGACAAACCCCAGACATTAAGAAAAGTAACTCACTTCTGTAGTTGGGGTTGGGTTGGCTTCACTGTGGCCCTTGTTTCTACAGACTCATTGCAGGGAATCAGAAGCAATCAAACAGCTAAGACCAGCAAATTAGGTTTCTTAAATTAGAATTTCTTGGTAAGAGGCTTAGTTTAACAAAAGAAAAAGAAGGCATTCTTTGTTGAACAAGATATTCTCTTAACTCTGATGGTTCCTGTCCAGTATTCTTTGTTGAACAAGATATTCTCTTAACCCTGATGTTTCCTGTCCAGTATTTCCTGAGAATTTAGAACCAGGCGTCAGAGAAGCATGTAATAAGTCTTTGAGAGAGAGAAGAAAGGTATGGATTTCAAATTTGGCAGTTGATGAAAAAAATTCCACACAATTAAAAGAGCTAAAATACGGATCAGTTGAAATATAGAAAGTGATGGGAATACAAAGCAACACAAAACTGCCAAAAGCAACAATTTGGATAAATGGACAAGGGACACACCAATAATGCCCTGACTGAAAGTCTCAGTGTATTTACATATAACCAAAAAACCTGACATTTTCCTCAATCCTTACACTGAGCTCAAGTAAACAGAATTGCAACTTAGGTGTCACAATTTATGTAGTGATTTCTTGTCCATTTGATAGTAAACTCATAGAATATCTAAGAAATTCTTAGCTGAACAAATATCCTATCACGTCTAAGGAATGTGCGTGTCACGTGAAATGTGATGCTTAGAAAGGAAAGAATGGCTGGTTTGAGAAGGAATGTGAGTTTCTCTCACTGTGCTCTCTGGAAGGGCTTACCCTTGCTTAAGATCCTGCCTGTTCAGTTCTCACAAGTGTGTTGTCTTCTTCCATTATGGAGATGCGTGCTTTAATGATCAGGCCCATACTACAAATTCCATTTGCTTTGATTTCTTGGGCACCAAAATATCTTATGATTTTAACTTCACTCCTTGTGATTTTCTAGAGAGTAAAAAATAGTTTTGCTAGAAAATGGATTTTCTATGACCCTGGGCAGTTATGTTTCATATTTTATTGCTACTTGTATATAGAGAGCCTCCTTTTTTGAAAGCACAGTTTCAAACATTTTAACATTAAGATTCTTAAAGGTGCCTGCTATCCCCACTTTTCAAAAACTAAAGGAGGTTTAAAAAGTTACCCAAGGTCATGTGGCTTAAGTGCTGTTGTCAAAATTCAAATTTTGTTTTTTGGGCCTCCAAACCTACATCGTAGTTACTCTACCAAGTAGCTTCATCATACATCATTTAGCTCTCTCATAAATATTCCAGTGCTTTGTGAGCACAGAGATACTCTGTGCCCAGATAATTCTAGGGTCTACTGTTAATCCAAGTAAATCACATTCTGACAATGTTCTTTTCTTAATGAGTCAATAGACAACACAAGTAATTGTATTCGAAGACATTTTCAATTCTTCATATATATGGGTACAGCAATACATTTGGAGATGTAATTTGGTAAATAAAAGACATCATTGCAGAATTATTATTTTTATGGAGTTCCCGCCCTGTGCCCTCCATTTTAGTTGCCAGTATGTATTATGTTCTAAGGGTGATTCAATAGTATTTACTCCTTACTCACTGCTCTGCATGTTGTTTAGTTTGTGTATTTAAATATATGCCTTGTTCGTTTTGTCTGTGTGTGGGTAGTTATATATCACAAACTTAGTTTGCTCTAATTTCCATACTCCTACCTGTCAATGATGTAAGATGTTACTGGAGATGATCTCTCTGTCTTTAAAAGCAACCATGCTCTAAAAGCTCAAGGTTAATAAAAGTGTGAGTGGAAGATCAATTTTCTAAATGGAAAAGGTTCATTCAGGCTGAAACCCCAACTTGATAGAATTCTCTGGTTAAAATATTCCATTTAATGAAATAAATCAGTTTTCTTTGAAGATTCAGATCTAAGATCAATAGGCTGGAATAATTTAGGTTAAAAAATTCAAATTAACATGAAAATGTCTCCTCTTCTATGCTAGCCACAAGTACGTTCAGTTTTAGCTGAAGTAATTATTGTGGCAGATTGAGTAATAATTTATTATGCTATAATATAAACATTTATTTTATATTAAAATGATCAGGCTGATAATTGCTTGCGTTTTCTTAAATTTTGAAGCACTATAGTTTATAAATTGCTTGCATTTTTTAAGGCAAAGTAAAATGTTTTAGCTCTCTGTTTCCAATCTCATTAATAACAATATAAATATTCTGAATGCTGAAATTGTTCATAACAAATCATGTTCATGTTTATCTACATATGAATTTCAGTATAATTTTGTTTGTAAAACAAGCCCTTAAAAAGTTCACCCTTTGAATAAAAAAGTATATTTGTCTTATGAATAATTTAATAAGTTGTAAGTTGTTTTTAATACATCCTTAAATGCTAGGCAATATGATTATATGTCTTATAACATCCTATTTTGTCTAATTTATCATAGACTGCACTGTGACTTTCATTTCCTAAAAGAGAGCTACATTATTAAGTGAAAATAAATATTTCAGAGATGTTAAATGCTTTTCAGGCATTGGGGTTGATTGATAGATAATACTTAAAGTGGGTTGGGGAATTAGAAGCCAGAAATATGAACTGAATGAAGATTTGGGTAGAGAAATGCAGGTAAAGGAGGCTAAACAGAAAATATCAAGATCAGTAGGACAGAAAACATGGTGGGAGCTGATGCGGAAAAAAGCTACAAGAAGCATAATGTGGACACAACTGCTATGAATGAGGCTGTGAAGAAATAGTTTTCTATGAGGCAAAGCTGCAAGGAAAAAGATACTAAATAAGTGGATGAAAAGGTTCTAGGAAGGGCAGTCCATATAAGTGTGTTCTAAATCTGGAAAAAGAGAGACTAGACCTGAGCTTAGGCAGTAATGGAAATAATTGTTCGCTTTGCAAAAGAGAAGTTTTATCGTGTACCAAAGGAATATATGCAGTGTTCCTTTAGGTCTGAGTTGAAGACAATAAACTATTTGGACCTCTGCTTTAAATGAATCAACTTGGAGATAAAATACACAATCTGTGAAATTATAAATGGCCTATCTACAGAGGTTTACACTGGAGACTTAAAACCACAAATGCCTGACGTAGCTAAGGCTTACCTTCATAAATTCTTCTGCTCTGTAAGAAGGCACATGGCTACATATTAAAAGTATCCCATTCTGTTTCATGTGATACCCTGTTAGAGGTTAAATACAAAAAGCCTGTGTACTACCAGATGAAAGTTAGAGATCTTTTTGAGAATTCTGCCCAAATAGAGATCACAGTGTTTAGTGTCAGCCAGATATTTTACTGAAGACTCTAAATTGAAGATTGGCGATGCATGGGGAAAGTTTATCAGTTGACAGAACAGAAGCTAAGAAGGTTTAAGAAGAACACAGACAAAATGGAAGAGCTGAAAGCCTGAATTGCAGAAACTGTAAGTAATCACAAATTGTGAGTGAACAGAATTCACAAGATAGGGAAGATCAGCTATACAGGGGAGAGCTTGAATTAGGTTGTTGGTGAAGAAGGAATTATACAAGCAGAAAGAATGAATCCGGACCCCTACCTCCCACCATATACAAAGATTAAAAAGACAAGACCAAACTAATGCCTTTAGAAATGTGCTGTAAGTAGGTGATTCGTAAAAGCAGTCATATGTTGTACTGTAAAATGGAGTCTAATGCCAGTGCTCTAACATAACTTTGGAGTTCACCAGTGTAGTACATTCACCCAAGAAGCCTGTCTTAGGGACTTGATTCTCAAACAAACTTCAAGCTACATAAACATGTATTAGATAACTGTATCTATTAGTGGATAGTATTCTTATCCTTGTGTGCAAATCTGAGAGTAATGAAGGCAGAACTGATAAATTTAATAAAGAAGTAGGATATTCATTTATTTTCATAGTTATTGAAATATTTTCTAAAACTTGTCATTTTTATGCTTTGTGCTTATAAATCCAATTGTATCAGTAAATCCATAAATTGGTGGCTATTTCTTCTGTTCCAGGTACTATTGTGGGATATGTCCCATTATAATAGCCTACTTAATTTTGTTATGTATTAATTAGCTTTGCTCAATAGTATTCATAGGCCAACATTCAATTAAGTACTTTATAAATAGTGTTTGATGTTAATGATAACAGATTCAGTGAGATTAAAATTAGTAATTATAGCAAAAACTTCCACAGAGTTTAAGGAAATTTAAACTATATATTTTGGGTATCTTAAATAGACAGATCTGCATCAATCTGCAAGTCTTGCCTTTCAACAGAGGGCAAAACTAAAAAGGAAAGAAAGCAAAGAAAATGAAAGCTTTGGTTATTCCTGAACAGAGTGAAAACAGTTATTTTTGAAAGAAAACTTATTATCTTTAAAACTTTTAAAGTAAACATGGGTCCTGCTCCTGTATATATGTCTGGTAATATCTGCTATCAACTCCCTATGGCTTTTAAATAGAATTGCTAGTCTCTGCAGTATGGAAACAGAGCAAGCTATTGGAATGTTAAATGTAGGACTTGGCCTTTTGGAAACAGGGTTTTATGGGTCATGTAGAATTTCTTTGCCTTTGTTTTTCTCTTAAGTTACCCATTCCAGTTAGAATAAAAAAAAAATGCACTGGTTAGCTGCTCATCTGTGTGGCACATAGAAACAATAAAATATGAGAGTTATAGTAGGAAATTAACCAGGAACAGCAAAAAGAAAAGACCCTTGGTGAAGATGGAATCAGAGGGGTGCTACCAATAAATAAAAGCCACAAATATCATAGATATCAATATATAGCCACTGTCAATTCTAGCTACAGATTATTTATCTAAAGGTAAATTATGGTTTCAGAGTCACTTCGACACATTGGATCTGTGAACTTCATTTCTTTCTTCATGTTCCTTCTTTTTTCCCATCATCATCACACAGTCCTACAGCAAGTCTGGCTCAAGTCTCGCCCTCTTTAGTTTTTGATGCATAAGTATTTTATGAGTGACATTGGGAGACAGTTACCCATGGGTCTCTCATGTTCTGCATGTCTTGTGAGAGAGGCACTGATCTAACTTTGTTTTGGACCATCTTTCCAAGGATATTTGTATAAGAAACAGCCCAGGGTAAGCGATATTTTCTCCCTTGGAGCAGAGGGAAAATGTGCTTACTATCAATTATTAAAAAATTGGTTCCTTATGCAAACTTATGTTTATCTTCTGTGATGCAACCTACTGGGTGTGTAAGCACCATCTGTGCCCATCTGTATTATCCCTGAGATCTGGTGGCAAGGAGAACTGACCCAAACATGCTGATGTCTGTGCTTTTTGCTGTGTTATAAAGTCATTTTTCTTTAACTCATGAGTCTTGAGTCTTCTGTTAACATCCATGAAGCTGTGGTAGCTTCTGACACTGAAGTCTCATGTATTCAATCAGCATCCATAAAACTGACTTGCGCTACCTTGTTAACATGTAAGTTTGGCAAAAACTCAGACTCTTTACAGTTTTTGAAAGATAACTCATGAAAATATTATTTTAATACTATAATAAATATTTCTCTTATATATTGTTTTAAAAAATACTATCCTATATTTATTTCACCATACACTCAAATACTTTTGGTATGCTTCTAAGTCTAAGGCTTCTAGACGTCCCACAAAAGAGAATGTAAAAACAATAGTTACTTATCTTATAAAATTCATTATATAGCAAAACATCTATAAAGGAACTAAAGATATGCATATATACCTATAACTAATAAGACAGAATATAAATACCAATGAGAGGGTTGGTAGGTTACATAAGTAAAAAAAAAAAAAAAAGCAAGCTGGAAGTCAAAGTCAGAGGAGAGAGCTTAGGAAATCATTACTTCCAGGTTTGACTGCAGAAATGCTTTTTATATAATCAACTTTCCTGACATAGTTATACAGTTATTGCTTGGCAGTATCCAAGGACACCAGGAAGAAAACTCATCTACTTACAAAGCAGTCAGTTCCATTATTTGATAGCTCTGGTTGCTAACATGCTATTTCTTGAATTAAAAACTGTCCAGTGGTAAATTCCATAGGTTCACCTGCCTGTAGATCTAATCCTCCTTCCACATGAGCGCCCTTCAAATGTGCAATATTTTCATTCTCAACTGAGAATGAGCTCATTCAGCCACTTATTTCATATCTTATGTCTCCTTATGCTGCATTTGAACAAATGAGCATTTAAATTCAAATACACAAGTTTTCAGTTCTGCTACTGTATTTCATCTTGCTTATTTTGACCTTGAGTGACATACTGTTGAGATAATTCTGAATATTGATTCTGCTTTATGGCAATAGAAAGGTTCCAACACAATTTTATGATCATGAGATATCCTGTAGAAATTATTGAATAAGTTTTACAATTATATTTTGAACCAATAATTATGTGTAGGTTTTAGTTTGCCACCTGTGGAATTTTAGCAATGTCTGGCGGGGTCTGCGGGGGAGGGAACCAAATATAGAACCTCCGATGACCCTTGCATAGATTTCATGTTAGTTTTTTTTTTTTTTTTTTTTTTTTTTTTGCTATTTTTAGGAGTATGATAGATTATCTGACCTCTCTTTAAAGAAATGAATTAGGAAGATTATGTCTTCCAAAATGTACAGAACAAAGGAATTAAACCACACCAGATTCAGTGTTATTAATGATAATATATGGCTATTGGAGCTAAAGAGCTTTCATATGCCCTCTTCATTTCTCTAAATAATTAGATCCTCTCATTAGAACACAATCAATTTATCATGTTCAATGTACAGATAATGTGATGATTGATGTCTTTGCCATAAGCTACATGATATAGAAATATTACATATGACTTTTTAATAATTTTAAAAACCAGAGTGTCTGAGTTTATTTCATATTTATATATTTCTTTTCCCCTTTTAGCATTCTTATTGCTCTTCTCTCAAAATGTGACATAGAGAATTAACTTAGGTTGGCATTTGCCCTCTGGTTCTGATGTTTCTAGATATAATCAGCTGAAAATAATATAATATTTGGGCTTTTAACCATGAATTAGGATGATAAAATATAATATTAGCTATTTAAAAATATTTTCCTATATATAACCTTAAATTCTAGAATATGTATTTTCACCCTGGATTATGTTAGTATTTCATAAGCTATTACATATAAATTATACATATGAAATATATGCTACTTTTGATGGTTTTGGTGTAATTAATCTCATAGTAAGTTAGTAAATTTGTATTGTTTTAATCTATTAATACAATAATTTGGTAATTCAACATAAAGTTAATTATCTGGAAATTAAACATTATTTCTGTAACTAGCTTACTGGACAGGCTGAATCTAATGGGATACAATAAGAAAAAAGCTACATTTTCTTGTATCCATATGTTTAAGTGTTTCTTTGGGGAATCCCTTCCAGGTCCCTGGAAGACATCTCATTGAGATCCCGTAGCTTCATAATCACTCCTGATGATTGAAACAAGTCTATTCTAGGTAATAGGAAAAAGAATAAAAACCAAAAAAAACCTCTTTGTTATTAATAATTCCAGTTTTGGGGACATTTAATATTCACATTTACATTCAGTTAACTGCTGTTCCTTTCCCTTCATTGTAGGTCTGATCTGTGGTTCTGGTACTCCTAGTGGGAAGAATTTCGCTTAGTCTTTAGGTCTCCTTCTATCTTTCTTTCTTTCTTTTGGCTTTTTCAGGGTCAATGCAGTGGAAGAGGAATTTCAGGTAGACATGCAAAACTCTTAAGTGCTAGTTCTGCTGTAATTTTTCACTTGGCTAATACTGGCTGACCATTACGCCCTCTACTAGGGCATATCTGGAAATATTTTTTTTGTGAAGCAGATTTGTGATTTCTTCAGAGAACATTGCTCTGTTACACACCTCATGTAAATAGTACTGCAGTTTCCCTAAGTGCATTACATATACCCGAACACACCTCCCACCCTGGCAACTATTTCCAGTGGCATACCTTATGGCTCCTTTCTGCCTTATTAGGTAGGCCCTCTGAGTGAGCCATCACATAATCTGAAAATGCAGAAACACAGATTTCTTCCCCTTTCATGGCATAAGGAAAGCTGTTTTACCATAAAAGCTCACAGCTTGGCAAAAAGGAGACTGGGGAATCAGCTGTTCATGTACATTCCTTAATTTAGCAGCCTAGGGGAGGCTGTCCCAAGAATGCTGTTGTTTAACTCCCCTCAAATGCACACACTGGCTCTACATATTTCTATGTAGAGTCTCTTCACTTTACCAGCTGAGGAGAGTGATGCCCCCTTGGACCTTCAAGCACGCCCCAATGTTCTGTAAATGTTTTTCTTGGTGGTGGGGGAAGCAGAAGTTACCTCCCATGTATGGGTAGGAAATTGGAAATGCCATCCCACTCTTTATGAGGCTAACAACTCTACTTCCACAACACTCTACCACCATCCTTTTGAATTTTTGGCCTTCTATTTTAGGGGCTCAAGGAAGGTTAAAAACTGCTAAGCATACCCATTGTCTTGGCATCATGTATTCAGTTATTGTGAATGTGTCCAGCCATCCTTAGTAGAATGTGGGCTACGCATAATCTGATGCTCTCAGTTTTGGAGTTTCAGCAATAATCTAAGATATATGGAAAATCTCATTCAATGGCTCCTTAGATTTGACATGTTTTAAATTCATATAAGTATTTAATTAAAAATTTTAGTGACTACAGTATGTTATACATATTGCAGTACTTTGTCCAGAAAAATCCTTAATTTTGGCTTTCAATTAAAAGAGATTTTCTGATCAAATTAGTTGGAAATGCTGCTATAAAATAACTCTTCTCTAGGGAATAAGAAGTTCTAAAAAAATTATTAAAACAACAAACTTTTACAATTTTGTTTAATCCAGATTTCCCCAGAATTCTTATATATACTATCTTACAGAACAAGTATTACTGGAACACAATTTGGAAAATGTATTTTGAAATAACATTTAATATGTAAGATAAAGCATTGTGAGACTCAATGTGATCACTGCAAAGAGAATGGAGTGTAGGTTAAAGTTAGTTATCAATTTTTCCAGAACTGAATAATTCTCTAGGACTTACTCTCTTGCCACTATGTCTCAAAAAAGCTTTGAACCTCAAGAATTTCTAGAAATTAATATAAACTTGACTATAGCAACATATCACTGAAAAGTTTGTATCTGTTTTGCCACTAGAATGTGTCAAGAAAAGGTCCACTTTTCATGTATGTTTGTTTGATAACCCTGTGTTCTAGTTGCATTTAACTGGGCTATATCTGTTCCTCTTTGCTTCTCAAGTGTGAGTACTGCCACTTAAATCCTGTGCTGAAGTTACTGAATGTTGTGTTTAATGATGCGTTCAATAGCAATCAATATTTTAGGCTTGGACAGTTGAGACACCCGTGTTGCTCTTTAACCCCAAAAAGTGAACCAAATGAGTAATTTTCTAACAGTGATGTAGAGATCGCAAAAAACCAATTCTATGGTGCTTTAACAATGGTTAGTCCAAGTAGAAGAGAACATGCTTCTCCAATAAGTTTAGAGTAATATTAGGTCCTAATACATTTTATTTTTAAATTAAGAAGTATATGGGATTCACCTCTAACCATAGGAATATACAGAAACCTGCAATATGCAGTTTTTTAAAGATAGCTTAGTGTGATTTTCCAACTCAATTGTATCATAGTAGCTGTGAGTCTAAGCATTTGAATACTAGTTGTTATTCTTCTGTGGATACTAAGCATCAATCATTCAAATTATAGGTTTATTATACATCCTTAATAGATTAAATTAAGGAAGACTTTCTATTACATAAACCCAAGTACATTTTCTAATTTATTGGATTCTTAAGGCTTTACTTAGGAGTCATTAGTATACAGCAAGAATTTAGGCCTTGCTGTGCTTGACAGATTTGGAATCAAACTTCTGCTCTATGTCTTGGATAAATTAATCACAAATTCCTCTAAGTTTTCATTTTCTTACATGAAAATAGAAACCAAGTATCCACTAAGGTTTTTTGAATCTTGCATTTAGTTAGTACACAGTAGTGTCTTTCTGAAATCAGGAGAGCATCTTGAAAATAATATTTCTTTTTTTTTTTCTTAAGACTGAGTCTCACTGTGTCGCCCAGGCTGGGGTGCAGTGGTGTGATCTGAACTCACTGCAACCTCTGCCTCCCTGGTTCAAGTGATTCTCCTGTCTCAGCCTCTGAGTAGCTGGGATTACAGGTGTGTACGACCACACCCAGCTAATTTTTGTATATAGTTTTAGTAGAGATAGGGTTTCACCATGTTGGCCAGGCTGGTCTGGAATTTCTGACCTCATGATCTGCCCACCTCAGCCTCCCAAAATACTGGGATTACAGGCGTGAGCCACTAAGCCTGGCCGAAAATAGTATTTCTTAAGGAATTCTTGGAGGGACTTTCCACACCCAATCCCAGTCTCAGCATTCAGCACCCTGGACTGCAAGCACCCATTCATTTATGTGTATGTGTCATGTTAGGCAACTTGAGGACGGTGGGGAAGGGGAACATTTTTTGTTTCTCCAACATGTAGCAGAGTGCTCAGCATATTTTGCATATTTGTTAATGTATAAATAAAAGGTATTTTTGAATTAATTAGTGTCAATGCAAACAATATTTAGCTGTATTTTGACTATGTTAAAAGCATATTTAAATAAAATGTAAAACAGTCACTGAGGAAGCATTTCTACTATAATATGAACATGAAAAACAATAATTATTGAATATGTATACCTATGCATGTATTTATATATTTGTATATATACTTTAACTGTACTTTCTTCATTAACAAAAATAAAACAGATCTAGTTATCTGATTCCCATAATAATCCATGCATACTATGAATCAGTAATAAATACTAATAATGTTGACAATTATATTTATTGACATTTAATGGGCTCACACAATGACTTAAGAATATACTCAGCACCAAATTAGACTTTTCCCAGAGGGCTTTTATTTCAAACTAGACAGTCATATCAGACACACATAGAGAAAGAAGGTTAATGCATTCAGGAAAAGAATGAGTGACATCATGGCATATAGATCAATACCTGACACTTAAAAGGAAAGTGAGAGATCTAAATAACTTAATGCAATTTATCACCATTATTAAAAAAGAAAACCCATAACAACCACAAGGATTCAAGCACACATTCTGGAAGAAGGTTAACCCCAAAGTTTCAAGTCAAGTGAGGACCCTGAATATATTAATCATTGAACAGCTAGTGAGGCAGAAACAAGTTTTGCATTACCCCAGATACTGAATAACATGGCATAGAACAGGGTTGCTGTAGGGAAAATCACTCATGAAAAGCTTTTAGTGGAAGAGAAAAATCATCTAGCTAGTTGTTTCTTTATCATCCTAAGAAGATATGAAGAGATGCAAAGAAGTTATGTTTTAGCAGATCTGTTACCTCTATGTGATTATTACTTTCATTTTCTTTTTTTCTCTAATCGTGGATCTCACCTCTTTAACACAAGCATTAACAACATTTCTGTTGTTTCTGTATATCTTGTATTATAAAATAATATTTGTTCATGGAAAAAGAAACTTAAAAGAAAAAAGACACACATAAATACTAATAATTTTTTAAAGGGCTAAGAACAAATAAAATGATATAGCTATCAAATCATCAATAATTTTAAAAAGGTAAGAAGTTGTAGGAATATGGTACTTTGTTTCCATAAGTTCCTCTGTATATGTTTTGCCATATGATGTATTCTTATATCATCCAGGTTTTTTCCAATTAAAATATATCCACTAGTATTTGATAGCACAACAGGGTGACTATAGACTTCAATAATAATTTAATTGTTAATTCAAAAATACCTAAAAGAGTATAATTGGATTGTAACAAAAAATAAATACCTGAGGGGATGGATACTCCATGCTCTTTAATGGGATTATCATGTACTGCATGCCTGTATCAAAACATTTCATGTATTCCATAAATATATATACCTAATATACAACCATAAAAATTAAAAATAAAAAAATTAAAATATATCCACTATCATCAAATATGTGGTCATCTTAAGCCATAAAAATCATTGGAATCATTGGTTATATTCAGGCTCTAAATTGGGTTAATAATTTCACTATTCTTAAGCCTCTGTTTTTATGACAGTCCTATAATAATTTACTTCACAAGTTTGTTGCAAAGATTTAATAATGCAAGATATTTTCACTTCCTAGCAGTGTCTAGCATATACTATACAATAATAATGTGTTTTTAAGAATATATTTTATAATTATGTAGGGATGCCTCCTTCACTCTTCCAGAAACATAAAACAATTTAAATTCCTTGTAAGGTCTGACAGTAAATACAAAGAGTTTACTAAGCAATTTTGCAATTTTTCATTACTACGAAATAACCTAAATTTTACTGGACTTCTAGAAATTTTAGTAATTCAAAAAAATTAGAGAAATACATTCTAACATTTGCATTATTATTCATTAAATGAATTTTAATTCATCAGGTGCATAATCTCTGAAAACAACTGAGTAGACTTGGTTGACCTGAAAAGTTTATAAATAGGCTAACGTATGGCACTGCATTGTGCCTGAACATGTTAGACTTTATTATCTGATCCATTTTTTATCAAACAAAGTGAAATAATATTATATATAGGCATGGTTTTCACTAATTAATTTTATTAGTCGTATTCAGGCATTTAACAATTAATTTTGGAAATCTTCCAACTCACCAATCTTAAGTCATTCTTAACCTAATCATCCATGATACTGACCTCAGTAAGTTCATATGTGAACTGAAGGACAAGAAGTCTAAAATTATTGTATTTTATTTAAAAAGTACTGTTATGTATCAGAAGTTAAAGAAAATGTTGAGTCAGTTTTAACCATGAGAATGGAACACAGAGACAAAGAAATCAAAGATCCAAATCACTATCGTTGATCATTGATCTCTGTTACTAAGGCAGCTCTATTTTAGTGTACAGATAGATGGAGTCAGGAAATAAGTCAAGAATGTTATTGATCACTTAAGAGTAAAGGAATTTAAATCAGTGTCTCACAGCCTCCCAAATTGTATCTAATTTTTAGTTTATAAAAATATTGTATATTTAACATTGGTCATTACAATGAGACATACTGTATCTTATGAAATCAAAGATATTTGTAGGTTCTATACCTTATAGATTCTACACCACACCAACAATTATAAAGCAAATTATCTTAAAGGGGGTCTGTAGCACGTCTAAAATCAGTTATTTTGTTAGCAATTGAGAGAGTACTAGATCCCAGCTCTCCTAATTTAGTTCAGTGATGCTTTTTAACAGTTTTCCTTCATCTAGACTTTTGGCTAGTTTTCTTAGTGTCATCTGTGAGCCATATGTAAGAGGCTAAAAACAATGTTCCTGAAAATATTGCACATTTGCAGTAATACAAATCAAATGCGTGGTATGAAAAAATCATGAGTGAAAGATTCTTCAAGGGTTAGATTAAGTGGAATATCTATCACTTTATTTTTAGTGTTACATTGTAGAGTGAGGAAAGACTGCAGCTAACACACCAGCCTGATATAGGATTTCCAATACGGTATCATTCACTATGGATTCATGCCTTTGGACTGTTGAGAAAAAAAAGGTACAACTTAAACAAAAATATGAGTTACATTTGATATAACAGTAGTTATCATTACCATTCAAGTACTCTCCACATGGTTATTAGTAACAGTAACCAATTTTAAACTGTGATAGTCATTACTGGAGTATGAAGTTATAAACACATATGAATAGCAATTTCTTAACCACTTAGGAGGGACTTCAATATATTGAAATATATAGATAGGAGAATGACAATAGAACTTTGTGTTAACTTTTTTTCTTAATGTTCTACATGAAGGTAAGAGTCAGTCATGTAAGAAAATAGCTAATAATCCTAATTTTATTTAATTAATTATAAATGTTTCCAATAGATACCCAATGATTATTATCGATCTAGACATTTACTTGATTTTAATTAGTCTTAGACTATTCCCAGAACCCCAATGATCTTATGTAATAAAATACATCAGAATTAAACTGATGGCCAAGAATGAGAACTTAAGGTGCTTTTTCTGGGCCTGCCCACAGTTGCCCATAGATCAATCAGCATGAGCTTTCTCCCTTCTGAGCTCATAAAAAACCTCCGGACCCAGCCAGCCAGCCAGCCACTGGGACTAGCAGCTGCAGGAAGAAACTAACCATTTTGGGTCTCCTTGACTTGTTGGGACAATCTGCCTATGAAAGGAGCTACCCTCTGCAGGTCACCTCTTCACTGAAAGCTGAACACTTGTTGGAACAACCTGCCTGTGGATAGCAGCTACCCACTCTGGGTCTGCTGGACACTCATTGGGATGACCTGCTTGTAGAAAGGAGCTACCCACTTCGGGTCTCCTGAGAGCTGTTCTGTCATGCAATAAAGCCTCTCTCCAACTTGCTCACCTTCCAGTTGTCCATGTACCTCATTCTTCCTAGAAGTGGGACAACTGAAAGAGCTGTAACACAAACAGGGCTAAAATGCCACCCCCTGCTTGCCATGCTGCAGGCAACTAGAAGGAAAGAAGAGCTGCAGCCCTTTGAGAGCCCAGACTTAGGGGCTCCCTGAGCCAGGGCTGTGACAACCTCTTTGGGGTTCTGTGGTTGCATTTCCAAGCTTCTAGGCACTACTACATTACCCTTGTCCATATGTAGGTGCCCACAGCAGAAGCTGTTTGTGTTGCATCTAATCCAGCCATAGGCTTGTACAAAGCCAGTGTCTGTGCCAAAGCCTGAAGCTGCCCACCCCACTGCAGCAACTGGTATGCCTGGCTGTGTGCAGTGGCCAGAACTTGTGCTGACTCATGCATGCACACCTTGTCACTCTGTGTCTGGCTTGCCCTGGGCAGGCATGGGATTTGGGCAGGTAGCATGAGACAAGCTCAGTTGCCAGGTTGAGTAGACGGAATAAGACCAGCAGGCCTGAGCAGACACTTAGACAAAGGCACCACCAGCCACAGAGGTTTCCGACTGGAAAAGCAATATCCTAAGGTTCCCATAACAGTGTCACATTAGACATTTAATTTTATTAAATTAAGGGTGCTCTACTTACTATGTTTTGTTAGACTATTCAAAATCCTGATTAGCTTAGATTTTCATTTTCACACAAAAATAAAATGAATCAAAACTTTTCACAAGTTTTCTTAATTTTCTCATTACCTTCAAATGCATTTACTCTACTCTCTGCCCCCTTAATATAGAATTTATTTATGTTTTCTCAGATTTCTCTAGCTCTTAAAGAAGAGACTAGAGTGACAAAATGCAGTAAGTACAATAATCTTTAGATAGAATCTCAACATCTTGAAAACTGTTTAGAAAAGGGAATTCATACTAACATTTCAAAAGTAAAGGGATTAAAAGTGATTTATTGTAGTAAAATTAAGAGAGTTTTTCCTTGGAATATTAAGATAATTTTGAAGACTTAATCTGCAGACATGTTAGTCTTTCCATCCATAATCAAACCCCACGCGTGCTCTGAGCACAGCCCAACTTCCTTTTTGCCAGCTAACACAGTCTTCTCTTTATCACCCGCCATTCGTCTGTCACTCTTAATTCCAGATTTCACTCTACCTGCCACGCTGCTACAGAGCTGCCACCAGTTTCATCTTAAAAGCCTGACATTTAGCCTTTCTTGCTCAGCTTCAGTCAATCAACTACTTGAACTTTGTGAATGCACCTTGCAAAATAGGTGGATAGTGTCAGCCTGACTAAAAACTGTGAGATTGACTGTTTCCTTCCCTCAAAGAAGTGTGTAATTATGCCAAATGCAACTGTTGGCCTGCTTGTCTGATGGCATTTCTGTCATACGCTCTTCTCAGAAAGACCTAAAAGCTGTCAGATAAAAGCTGTGTGAAGTGGTTGGTGTCACCTTTGGGAAAACACCTGTCAGCTTCTACATACAGTCAGAAGTTCAGTGAACAAGAAAACAGTAAAGGTGGTGGAATCACAATGAGAGAGATAAGTACTGTAAACTAACAAGCAGGTTGGTCAGGAGTTTTGTCAGCAACTACTATTCATCATGCTGTGGACCAGTGCAAAGTTCTGATGAAGGTTTAGAGTTGCAGTCATGATGCCTTCAGAAGCCAGGGAAGTAAGATACATTTGTGGAGAGACCAGATATTACTCTTACTCTTAATACAACTCTTACTACAACTATTACAATTATTGAGAACTTACTGTACAGGTTTTGTTTCAAGCAACAGATAGATATAGCTCTAGATCTAGATCTGGATCCTTATTTAACCTTTAAAAAATGCTATGATTTAGACACTGTGATTTTCATTACTTTTTGCATAAGTATAGTGAGGAGTAGGCCACATAGCAAGAAATGTGGCATTCAGATTCAAACTGTCTACTTCTGGTGGCTGTCTGCTAGAGGGAGTGGTGGCACCTGTGTCAACCTGAAGAGCAAATGTGTTGCCTTAAGGCATTCAATTTTGGCCACATAAAACAAATGCATCTGCCATCTCAATTCAGCTAGTGATTTGTCTACAAAATCAAAGTTGGCACAATTTTTTCTAAATTACAGCCATGTGTTCTCATGCAGCCTGAAATTAAATATATTTATCTGTAAAACTCATTTTTTTCATAGTAATCAAAACACATGTTTTACTTACAACTTCTTTATAATATCTCTTAATGCTTAAGTTCAGTGCTTTTTTGTTTATATTTTTAGGGTAAAGAAGAAACTAACATACAAATTTCACGGTATATATAAATGAATGCTGTTTATGTTCACAGTCTAAAATACAGTTTTAGTGTTTTGTTTTTAAACCAGCAAGTAAATGATTGAAGAAAAAAATCAATAATTATTCCTTATATTGTGTTCAAATATGTGACACTCTCCTTTTTAGTATCAGTCATTGGATATGCCACTGTAAAATATTCTTTTTACTCTATAATTAGGAAGAACATGATAAAATAATAACATGTCACATCCAATACTGTCATTCCTTTTTTATTCATTTTTGTTTTTGGTACAAAGTTTTGCTATGTTGCCCAGGCTGGTCTCTAACTCCTGGGTTCAAGTGATCCACCCGCCTTAGCTCCCCAATTAGCCAAGATTACAGGTGCACACCACTGTGAGCAGTTAATAGCTAATATTCTCTTTTCAAAAACTAGAGGGTAATCAAAGCTGGAACTGCCTTCAATCACCTTCTATCTCTGCAGCAGTCATCAGATTTAGGTTGTTGAAATTACTCATCTCAATTTTCAAATAGAGACTCTTGGATATGCCAATGAGATTAAATCCCCTCCCATTAGTTTGACATGCTTAATAAAAAAGCAGAGGATGTCCATGTTTGAATCTATCATGGCACAGAGTTCCCATTGATGCCTCTGTGCATTAAGAAAGAGCCTTTACTGCATCAGCAAGATAAGCCCCAAAAGAATGATCCTTTATTGACTAAACTGCCTACCTCAATCTTGTGAGGAAGAACACTTTCCATGCTGCACTAGACAATTATTGACCAGCAGTAATGCATAAAAATGTAAAGTAAATTGTTTCATTAAAAATTTTATTCTCAAACTAAAGCAAAACAATTATACCACTTCTGTAATTCTATAAAAGAAAGCAAGTCTTTCAATTTATCTTAGGTCATGTTTAAACATTTAAAAATTTGCTATTTCATATTATACATATATATATATATATATAATATCAATTACAAGTGTTTATGTTTGACTAGAAACAGGTAATAGGCACACACACATGTTAAGGTCTGGCTTATGAACAAGTGGCAGCCACATGTGAGGGTTTTAATGGAAGATTCAGTAGCACTGAAATAAATAGAAAAGATATTTTTAACTTATATTGTAGAATAAAAATGTGATACTATACTTATAAACCATAATCATTTTTTTCTAATTCAAAAATATGAGGTTGAAGGTCTCTGCATCATCAAGGGGAATAAATGAAAGTAAAACCTTAGATTATTCTAACACTGAGTGAAAACAGCCAGAACTTCATGGATTCCAGAAACTTTTACCTTATATGTCATGTAAACAACTATTTTTAAATTATAGATAAAAAATATGTTTTCTAATAAGTTTTAGTCTGATATCATAGGAGTGGAGATATTCTTGTATATAACCAAATATTTAACTTTGTTGATGGTTAGAAATATGCCAAATAAAACATTACTTAATTCCACTTTCAGCCATTGCAGACTTACTAAAATCACCTTGAGCCTATTGCCATAAATAACTACCTACATTGATTTTATGTATATAGGAAACAAACATGTTCTGAAATTGAACAGTAGGCGGCACAATACTGAGAACACAGAGAGACAATAAACATGTGAAGTATGTCCTATGATACCATACAAGCTTTCTGCCAGGAGAATTTTTACAAATCATAGTAAAAAAAAAAAAAGGTGTGAGGAGGAGAGGGAGAGATAATTAGTGACAGTAGACTTTCTGGGTCAAGAAGACAAAGTGTTTGGAAAAATTGAGGCACCTGGAATATTTTGGGCCAAGTACTGGAGAAAAGAGAGCATGGTGGAAAAAGAGATCCCAAAATCCACACAGGAGTCTCCCTGAGAGTGTTACTGAATATTAAGCCATTCACATACATGGAAAAACTTCAGAAGCCCCGCCAAAGAACAACTGTGGGACATATACAGGTGAGTTCAACAATTCTTAGATTTCACAAAGGACTGGAGATACATCAGTTCTAATATGTCTTCTTTGAACAACCAAGGAATTAAGGAAAGATATTATAAGAGTCACATTTTAATAGTAGAGTTAAAGTAGACCATTTTGAAAAAGTTTTAAAATATGCCTCAAAAAGAAACAAGCTGATCTACAAGTGACTTTAATTGCTTGTCAGATGAAAGCCTAACACTCTTTAAAGACACCTAACACAACAATGACATTAACATATATGTATAAGGTCCAGTATTCAATTATAGCTTAACGGATATGTGGAAGAATCTAAAATTTGTAATGAGTAGAAAGGTTAGTAGAAAAAAATACTTAGAAAGAAATGACAGAGCAGGTAGAGATACTATAAGCAACCTCAAATTTAAAAGAAAAACATGAAAATAATGAAGAAAGAAATGAAAAGTATATAAAAGAACCAATTGAACTTCTGTGAATGAAAAAGACAATTGTCAGAAGTGAATTCTGTAGATGGGATTAATAGCTCATTTGACATTATTCAAAAAAGATCAGTAAAAATGCAGCCATAGCAAATATCCAAAGTGAAGAACAGAGAAACATAAATTGTGGGAACTAAAAAGAACTGCAGTAACAAACCTAAAAAAATATCAAGATGTTAAACATATATGAACTGGAATTGAAAAAGGGATAAAACTGAATACTTGAAAATTATTCCATATTCTATAAAACCAATAAACTCATTGATTCAAGAGCTGTGAAAACCTTAACTGGGTAAATCTAAAGACAACAATACCAAAGTATTTTCTAATGAAATTGTTGAAAACTAGTGAAAGAAAGTAAGTTTTGAAAGCCATAGGAGAAATACATATTTTATACATAGTAGCCAAGATTACCACAGATTTCTCATCAAATATTAAGTCAGAAATCAGTGAAATTCCATTTTGAAAGACCCAATAGGAAAAACCTTATAATACTAAAGTTCTATTCAGGAGCACTGTTTTTTTTTTTTTAAATATACATATATTTTATTTTTATTGCATTTTAGGTTTTGGGGTACATGTGAAGAACATGCAAGATTGTTGCATAGGTGCACACATGGTAGTGTGGTTTTCTGCCTTCCGTCTCCTCGCCTGTATCTGTCATTTCTCCCCATGCTATCTCTTCCCACCTCCCCACCCCCCTGTCCCTCCCCCATTTCCCCCCAACGGACCCCAGTGTGTAGTGCTCCCCTGCCTGTGTCCATGTGTTCTCATTGTTCAACACTCCCCTATGAGTGAGAATATGCGGTGTTTGATTTTCTGCTCTTGAGGAGCACTGTTCTTAAAAGATGAGGACAAAGTAGCTGAGAGAATTTGCTGCTAGATCTGCAAGGGATTTTTCAGATGAAAAGAAAAGAATCCTATAAGAAAATTTGCATTTACGTAAGGAAGGTAAAACACCAGAAATGATAAATATATGAATATAATTTTTTAAATTTCAAAGACAAGTGATAGTTTACAGTTATATATATATATATATATATATATATATATATATATATAGTGTTAATAGTAAAGTATAATGTGATAATAGGAAAAATAAAAGGTTATGGAAGTACACTGTTGTAAAATTCTTACATTATATATAAATTTAACTAATAGGATTTGAAGATACACTGAGATAATATAAAATTGCAAATTTTAAACTGTAACCAAACACTAAAAAATTGAAGCAAAAATATAGCTAAAAATCTAATAGTAAAGATAAAATAATATTCTAAGAAATAGTTGAGAAAATTGGAAAAAAGGAAAAAGAACAGAGTAGATAAATGAAGGCAGATAAGAGTAAATTTAAATGTAACCATATTAATAATTACATTATTAAAGTGCAGATATCTTAGGACTGAATCATTTCCTTATATGTCATCACAAAATTTTTTTACTTCTGCTTCTTTTTCTCTTTCACTTATTCTAAAGTACCTCAAAATCAGAATTCTCTTCAAAAATCTATATATAAATCAATCATAACAGAGGATTCCATTTGTTATTGTGAACAGAAGACGAGAGTAATGAGAATTGAGTAAAAATGACATAGATGATTTACCTAATTTTGCCAATAGCAGTGTATAAGACAGGATTCTACAGTGAAAGAGAACCAATAGGTTGTGTACTTGTGCATATGTGTGTGTGTGTAATTTTAAGGAATTGGTTGACACAATTGCGAGAGTTAGCTTATCTGAAATCTGTAGGACAGGCCATCAGGCTGGAAATCCAGGCAAAAGTTGATGTTGTAGCCTTGAGACCACAATTCGTAGGCAGGCTGGAAAACTGAAATTTCTGGCAGGATTCATGTGTTACAATCTTAAGGCAAAATTTCTTCTTTCTCCAGGAAACCTCAGTGTTTGCTCTTTATGCCTTCAATTTAATGAAATGATGCCCACCCACATTATTGAAGGTGATATCCTCTACTTATTACTCAACTGATTGCAGATGTTAATCACATCTCCAAATATGTTCATGGCAACATCTAGAATAGTGTTGGACAAAAACAAAAACAAAACTGGCCACCATTGCCTAGTCATGCTAATACTTTCACTGTCAATAGTGAACCCTATTTGACTCTCAAAGGAGCTCCAGTTTAGAAGATATATTATATATTTAAGTCTAAATGGGAGGTTCTGCTGACATTTTTACTGTAAATGCTTATTTATGACAACTGGTAAATCTTGACACTTTAGAATCTTCTAGAGGGTTTTTTTAAAAATAAAGCTGTGTCCAGGTGTGGTGGTTCACATCTATAATCCTAGCATTTTGGGAGGCTGAGGTGAGTGGATCACAAATTCAGGAGATCGAGACCATCCTGGCTAACACAGTGAAACCCTATCTGTACTACAAATATAAAAAATTAGCTGAGCGCGGTGGCTGCCGGGCACGGTGGCTCAAGCCTGTAATCCCAGCACTTTGGGAGGCCGAGGCGGGTGGATCACAAGGTCAAGAGATCGAGACCATCCTGGTCAACATGGTGAAACCCCGTCTCTACTAAAAATACAAAAAATTAGCTGGGCATGGTGGTGTGTGCCTGTAATCCCAGCTACTCAGGAGGCTGAGGCAGGAGAATTGCCTGAACCCAGGAGGTGGAGGTTGCGGTGAGCCGAGATTGCGTCATTGCACTCCAGCCTGGGTAACAAGAGTGAAACTCCTCCTCCTCCTCAAAAAAAAAAAAAAAAAAAAAAAAAAAAATTAGCCAGGCATGGTGTCATGCACCTGTAATCCCAGCTACTCAGGAGCCTAAGGGAGGAAAATTGCTTGAACCTGGGAGGCGGAGGTTGCAGTGAGCTGAGATCACACCACTGCACTCCAGCCTGGGTGACAGAGAGAGACTATCTCAAAAAAACAAATAAAATAATAAAATAAAATAAAAAATACAGCTGTTTGAAACCAAAGTCAGAGAAAGACATGACAAGAAAAGAAACCTACAGACTGATCTCTTTTATGAAAATTGATGTAAATAGCCTCAAGAAAATACTAGCAAATTGAATTCAGCAGTATATTAAAAGAATTATACAACAATATCAAGTTAGATTTATTTCTGGAATGTAAGGATGGTTCATTATGCAAAATTTGATCAATGAGATACTTTATGTTCTCAGAATGAATTAAAAAACATAAGAACATCTCGATTGATGCAGAAAAAGCATATGACAAAATTCAGCAGCGTTTCATGATAATAAAATAAATCAATACCCAGTAATGGGATTGCTGGGTCAAATGGAATTTCTATTTCTAGGTCCTTAAGGAATCGCCACACTGTCTTCCACAATGGTTGAACTAATTTATACTCCCACCAACAGTGTAAAATTGTTCCTATTTCTCCACATCCTCTCCAGCATCTGTTGTCTTCAGATTTTTTAATGATCGCCATTCTAACTGGTGTGAGATGGTATCTCAATGTCGTTTTGATTTGCATTTCTCTAATGACCAGTGATGATGAGCATTTTTTCATATGTTTGTTAGCCTCCTGCATGTCTTCTTTTGTAAATTGTCTGTTCATATCCTTCGCCCATTTTTGAATGGGCTTGTTTGTTTTTTTCTTGTAGATCTGTTTTAGTTCTTTGTAAATTCTGGATATCAGCCCCTTGTCAGATGGGTAGACTGAA
This sequence comes from Saimiri boliviensis, assembly GCF_048565385.1. NCBI lineage: Eukaryota > Metazoa > Chordata > Mammalia > Primates > Cebidae > Saimiri > Saimiri boliviensis. Next base: position 41,334,622 of record NC_133463.1, read on the forward strand.
AATTTTTTTCCCATTCTGTTGGTTGTCAATTCACACTAATGACTGTTTCTTTTGCTGTGCAGAAGCTGTGGAGTTTGATTAGGTCCCATTTGTCTATTTTGGCTTTTGTTGCCAATACTTTTGGTGTTTTTGTCATGAAGTCCTTGCCTACGCCTATGTTCTGAGTCGTTTTGCCTAGATTTTCTTCTAGGGTTTTTATGGTGTTAGGTCTTATGTTTAAGTCTTTAATCCATCTGGGGTTAATTTTAGTGTAAGGTATATATCCAAAGGATTATAAATCGTTCTACTATAAGGACACATGCACACGAATGTTCATTGCAGCACTGTTTACAATAGCGAAGACCTGGGAACCAACCCAAAGGCCCATTGATGATAGACTGGACAAGGAAAATGTGGTACATATACACCATGGAATATTATGCAGCCATCAAAAATGATGAGTTCATGTCCTTTGTAGGGACATGGATGAAGCTGGAAACCATTATTCTCGGCAAAGTGACACAAGAGCAGAAAATCAAACACTGCATGTTCTCACTCATAGGTGGGTGTTGAACAATGAGAACACATGGGCAGAGGGAGGGGAGCACAACACACTGGGGTCCGTTGGGAGGAAATGGGGGGGGACAGGAGGTGGGGAGGTGGGGTGAGATAGCATGGGGAGAAATGCCAGATATAGGTGAAGGGGAGGAAGGCAGCAAATCACACTAACATGCGTGTACCTATGCAACAATCTTGCATGTTCTTCACATGTACCCCAAAACCTAAAATGCAATAAAAAAAAGAATGAAAGAAAACAATATCAACATAATAAAGATCATGCATGTAAAACTCATAGTGAACATCATACTTGACAGTGAAAGATGAAAAGATACTTTAAAAGAACAGGAACAAGGCAGAAATGTATGCTTTTGCTACTTCTATTCAACATAGAACTAGAAGTTCTAGACAGAGCAATTAGGCAATACACAAAGCAAAAGAACAAAAAAGAGGTATCCACATTGGAAAGAAATAAGTAAAATTATTTCTTTTCTCAGATAATATGATCTTATACATAGAAAATAATGAAAATGCCACAAATAACTGTTAGAGTTAACAAATCAATTCAACATAGTATCAGGTAGCAGGATACAAATTTAACCTACAAAACTCAGTTGCAGTCAACAAAAAATCTAAAAAGGAAATTGAGAAAGCAATTCCATTTACAAAAGTATCAAAAGATATGAAATATGTAGAATTTAAGTTAACCAAGGAGATTAAAGACTTATCCAATGAAAATTACAGAATAACTTAAAGACATAAAGAAATGGGAACACACCCCATGTTCATTCATTAGGAGACATAATATTGTTAAGATATCCATATTACCCAAATCAATCCACAGATGCAATGCAATCCCTGTCAAAAATCCCAATGACATGGTTTTGCAGAAATGGAATCCATACTAAAATTCTCTCAAGGGACTCTCAAGGGACCCTGAATATTCAAAACTATCTTGAAAAAGAACAACAAAAACTGGAGGACTCATTTTCTGATGTTAAAAGTTACTACAAGGCTATAATAATCAAAACTGTGTGGTACTGGCATAAAGACAGACATATCAACTAATGTGGAAGAATAGAGAGCCCAGAAATAAACTTCCATATATGGTCAAATAATGTTTGACAAGGCTGCCAAGACCACTCAATGGCAAAAGAACAGTCCTTCTGGGAAAACTGATACTTAAATGCAAAAGAATGCAGCTGGACCCTTACCTAACATCATATATAAAAATTAACTAAAAATGGATTAAAGACCTAAATGTAAGACCTCAAACTATAAAACTCTTAGATGAAAACAAGCAAAAGTTTAAGAACACTACATTTGGCAATGATTTCTTGGATATGACACCAAAGGTAAAGGCAGCAAAAAAAAAAAAAAAAAAAATAGACAAATTGGGCATCACTAAATTAAAAATATTTTGTGTAACAAAAAGTAATATTGGGTTTTGGTGTTCAAAATGGCTGACTAGACACAGCTAGTGGGTGATGCTCATGGAAGAGAATTAAAATAGTGAGTAAATGCTAACACTTCAAGTGGATAATTTAAGAAAGCATACTTGTATTCATTAGAGAAGTTATAGTATTTATGGAAAGCAGAGGAGAGTAAAGCCAGGCAGCCTATAAAGCTGGCATCACAGTGGAGCTGGGACAGGCTCCTTAATGTGAGAAAGGGGTAAGTGAGTGAGAGCTCCCATGGTTCCACACTTTCACCATGAACCTTTACAATCCTAGTCACAAGGGAGTCTCTTTGACTCCTTTGGGCCTGCATATGATCACAGGCAGCTGCTTGAAGACTGTGTAGAGGCACTGCTCAAGACCAGGTGGAATCCCACAGGCTTTAATCCCAGAGTATCCTGGTGTCAGCTGTTGCCACCTGACAAGGAGGCAGTGGGGAGGACAGGCACTTTCACACATCTCAAAGACATATTGCAGACATGTTAGGAAGAAATGGACAGACTACACACTGCATGACTCTCTGCCTCCACTGTTACCTACTAAATGGGGCCCACCCACCTCAGTCTTAGGCTCTTGGGGAAGCTGCCCTGTCCTCACATGAGCACTATAGCTGCAGTCTCTTGCAGTCTGAGATCCCAGGCTATAAGGACACCAATAAGCCCTTCAGCCCCCAAAAAAGTCAGTGCCACTATCAGTACTGCTTCTGTCGTCCCTTGGTCAAGGAGTGAGCAGAAAGTCAGGGCACATTCATACACACTCTCAACAATAAAATCCACTGCTGCTTCTGTGGGAGGGAAATGCCAATCTCTATTGGTCCTATGGAGTGGGGTGTGCCTTCCCCAGTGAAAAGTCCACAGCACAACCATGCTACTACAACCTATCCATTTCAGCTGCAACCTGGAGCTCTTCTGACAGCCCTTCCTTCATAGGCTTGTAATCTCCCCTCAGGCTCCTATCACCTGAGCATTCTGCCTGCTCCCACCTTACAGTCCTTCTGGTGATCCTAGGAAATAGTGTACCCTGCCCTAACACAGCCAGTAATAAATTCTGGGCCCCTGAGAGCAAGTCTGCTGATGTGGTCTTGGTCCAGCCCCTTCAGGGCATGTCTATGCCATGCAGTAGATCATCTAGAGGTCTGGGAATCTGGGGAATTTCCTAATGAAGTCCAACTCTACTGGCATCTGACTACTGCCCCCCAGGGGCTGAGGTTGGGCTGACCCAACTAGCCAGTACCACTACAACTGACATGACTTGTATGGAAGCTCAATGGGTGAACTGTATGAAAGCTCAATGAAATGTAAGAGAAGGTTGAAAACCAACACAAAGAAACTACAAAAGCAATCCAAGAAATGATAAGAGGGATAGATATTTTAAAACAAACAGAACTAGTAGAAAGAAAAAATTCAGTTAAAAAATTTCAAAATACAGTTGAAGTTTTAACAATCTACTAGACAAATCAAAAGAAAGATTTTAGAGTTTGAAGGTCAACCTTTCAAATTAACCCAATCAGACAAAAATATAGAAAAAGTAATTTTTAGAAAGGACTTTGATAAATATGGCAGTGTGTAAAGCAACAAAACCTACTTATAGGCATTGCTGAGAGAGAGAAAGAGAGAGAGAGAGAGAGAGAGAGAGAGAGAGAGAGAGAGAGAGAGAGAAAGTAATAAATCTGGAAAACAGATTTGAGACAATAATGCAGGAAAATTTTCCTGATCTTTTTAGAGATGTAGGCGTTCAGACCTAGGAAACTGAGAGAACACCTGAAAGATACAATACAATACAAAAATCACAAAGTTATATAGTCATCAGACTATCCAAGGTCAATACAAAAGAACAAATCTTAAAAACCAACTAGAGAGTAGTGTCACATCACTTATAAAAGGAATCCCATCAGACTAACAGCAAACTTCTCAGCAGAACTAGTACAAGGCAGAAAAGATAACAAGCCTATTTTTGGTCTTCATAAAGAACATAATGCCAGCCGAGAATTTCATTTACTGACAAATTAAGCTTCATAAATGAAGGAAAAGTTGTCTTTCTCAGACAAGCAAACACTAAGGGAATTTATCACTATTAATCAACACTACAAGAAATACTTGAAGGAATTCTAAATATGGAAATGGATGGATAATACTCACCATCATAAAAGGACAAGTAAATACAAATATCAGAGACCCCCCCAAAATTACACAAATGAAACTTCAAGATAACTAGCTAACAACACTATAACAGAAAAAATTCTCATGTCAATATTAACCTTGAATATAAATGGCCATAATGCACTATTTAAAACATAGGGTGTCAAAAAAAAAGACTTAAAAATAAAAACAAGACCTAAACATCTGCTGCATACAAGAGACTCATCTAATTGCTAAAGACACATACAGACCCAATTTTGGACTTAAACTGGAGTATAGACCAAATGGACCCAATGGACATTTACAGAATATTATAACAAACAATGGCAGAATATATATTCTTTTCATATATGCATGGAACATTCTCCAGAATTTACCATATGCTTGACCATAAAACAAGCCCCAAAAACATCAAATTCATATCAAATGTTGTCTCAGACTATAATGGAATAAAATTAGAAATCAAATCCAAGAGGAGCTCTCCAAACTATAAAAATGAATGAAAACTAAACAATTTGCTCCTGAATGACTTTTTGGGTAAATAAAGAAATTAAGGCAGATATCAGAACATTTTTCAAAACAAATGAAAATATACAAACAATAAACCAAAACCTCTGGAATAAAACAAAAGCATTGCTAAGAGAAAAGTGTATTGCACGAACTGCCTACATAAAGAAGAGAAAGATCTCAAATTAACAACCTAATATCACACCTTAAGAAACTGGAAACATGAGAACATATCAAACACAAAGCTATCAGAAGAAAATAAATAGCAAAGATCAGAGGAGAACTAAATGAGATTGAGTCCAAAAAATTATACAAAGGACAAATCAAAGAAAATGTTGATTCTTTCAAAGGATAAACAGAGTGGATAGACTGCTAGCTAGTTTAACCAAGAAAAAAGAAGATTCAAACAAGCACAATTAGAAATTATAAAGGTGACATTAACAACTCGTATTACAGAAATACAAAAGATCATCAGAGACTACTATGAGCACCCCTATTTGCACAAATTTGAAAACCTAGAGGAAATGGATAAATTTCTGAAAACATACAACTAGCCAAGATTGAACCAGCAAGAAACAGAAATCCTAAATAGACCAGTAATGAGTAATAAAATTGAATTGATAATTAAAAAATATCTAGATGGATTCATAACTGAATGTTACCAAATATGCAAAGAAGAGTTATTTCAAAATATCAAAGGGAAAGTATTCCTCCCTAGCTCATTCTAAGAAACCAATATCACCATGATACCAAAATCAGAAAACAAAAAAGAGAACTACAGGCCAATATTCCTGATAAACCTAGATACAAAATTCCTCAACAAAATACTAGCAAACAGCACTCAACAGCACATAAAAAAGGATAATTTATCATGATCAAGTGGGTTTTATGCCATGCATGGAAGAATAGTTCAACATATGTAAATCAATGAATGTGATTCATGACCTAAACAGAATTAAAAAAATATGATCATCTCAATTGGATGCAGAAGCAGCATCCAGTAAATTCCAACATCCCTTCATGATAAACCCCCAACAAACCAGGCATTGAAGGAACTACCTTAAAATAATAAGAGCCATGTATGGCAAACCCACAGCCAGCATCATATTGAATGGAGAATAGTTGAAAGCATTCCCCTTAAAAACTTGCACAAGACAAACATGTCCATTCTCATCACTACTATTAAACATAGTATTGGAAGTTCTAGTCAGAGCAATCAGGGAAGAGAAATAAATAAAAGGCATTGAAACTGGAAAAGAGGAAGTCAAATTTTCTCTGGTCCTGATGACATGATTGTACCTAGACAACTCTAAGATTCCTCCAAAAGACTCCTAAAGTCAATAAAAGATGTCAGTAGAGTTTCAGGATACAAAATTAATGTGCAAAATCAGTAACATTTCTACACACCAACAAAGTTCAAGCGGAGAGTGAAATCAAGAACTCTACCTCATTTACAACTGCCAGAAAAAAATATTTTAGAATACATTTAACTAACTAGGTGAAAGATTAGTAAAGGAGAACTACAAACACTGATGAAAGAAATCATAGATGACACCAACAAATAGAAAAAAATTCCCATGCTCATGGAGTGAAAGTATCAATACTGTTAAAATCATTAGGCTACCCAGGGCAACCTACAGATTCAGCACAATTGCTATCCAATTACTAATGTCATTTTTGACAGAGTTAGAAAGAAAACCAATCTTAAAATTCACATGGAAGCAAAAAAGAGGCAGAATAGCCAAAGCAATCTTCAGCAAAAAGAAGAAATCTGGACGCATCACATTACCTGAATTCAATTAATACTACAAAGCTATAATAGGTATAACAGCATGATACTAGCACGAAAGTATGTATGTAGATCAGTGTAATAGAATATAGAACCCAGAAATAAAGTCACATACCTACAACTGTTTGATTTTTGACAAAAGTATCAAAAATAAAAAATGGCAAAAGGACATCTTATTTGATAAATGGTGTTGAGAAAATTGGCTAGCCATATGCAATAAATGAAACTGCACCTCTGTCTCTTATCATATATAAAAATCAACTCAAGATTAAGACTTAAATATATTACCTAAAACTGTCAAAATCCTCAAAGAAAATCCAGAAAAAAATCTCTTCTGGACACTGACCTAGGCAAATAATTTATAATGAAGGCCCTAAAAGTAAATGCAACAAAAACAAAAATAGACAAATGACACTTAAACTGAAAACCTTCTGCACAGAAAAAGAAATAATCACCAGTGTAAATAGACAACCTACAAAATGAAAGAAAATATTTGCAAATTCTACCTCCAAGAAAGAGCTAATAATGTCCAGAATCTATAGAAAATTCAACACATCAGCAAGAAAAAAATAACCCCATTAAAAACTTGGAAAAGGACATGAACAGATATTTCTCAAAAGCAAACAAACAGCCAACAAACACATGAAAACAATGTTCAACATTACTAATCAGAGAGATGCAAATTAAAACCCTTCTGAGATAGGATCTTGCCAGTCAGAATGGCTACCATTAAAAAGTCAACAAACAACACATGTTGGCATGGATGTGGAAAAAAGGGAATGCTTATGCCTTGTTGATGGGAATGTCAGTTAATTAAACCTCTATGGAAAACAGTATGAAGATATCTCAAAGAACTAAAAACATAATTACCATCCAATCTAGCAATCCCACTACTTGATATCTATTTAAGGGAAAATAAATCATTATAGAAAACAAAAACAAAACAAAACAAAACAAAAAAACAACCTTCACTTGGATATTTATCACAGCACTATTCATAATAGCAAAGTCATAGAACCAACCTAAGTGCTCATCAATGGTTGATTAGATTAAGAATGTGTTGTATATACACACCATGGAATACTATGTAGCTGTAAAAAATAAATGAAATAGTTTCCTTTGTGACAACATAGATGGAGCTGGAGACCTAAGTAAAATACCTCAGAATAAAAAATCAAATACTGCATGTTCTTACTTAAAAGTGGGAGCTAGGCCGGGCACGATAGCTCACGCCTGTAATCCCAGCACTTTGGGAGGCCGAGGCGAGCGGATCACCTGAAGTCAGGAGTTCAAGACCAGCCTGACTAACATGGTGAAACTCTGTCTCAAAAAAAAAAAAAAAAAGTGGGAGTTAAACAATGGCTACACATGGACACAAAGATAAAAATAGTAGGCACTCAGGACTCCAAAAAGAGAGGGTGCTAGAGGGTGAGGTTTGAAAAATTACCTACTGGGTACAATACTATTTGTGTTTTGGGTACACTGGAAGCCCAATCCCTACAATTATGCAATATACCCATGTGATGAACATGCACATGTATCCTCTGAATCTAAAATTAAAACAAAATAAAATTTCAAAAAATTAATATGAACAGAATTTTTTAAAACCCACAAAATAGGAGAAAACATTTGCACATGTTATATCTGATAGGCTGTTACTGCTGAGAATATATAGAGAACTCCTAAAACTCAACAACCAAATAAACAACCCTATTCAAAAATGGGCAAAAGACTTGAATAGAAATTTCTTTAAAGAAGATACACAAAGAGCCATTAAGTACATGAAAAGATGCTCAATATCACTAATCATCAGATAAATGTAAATTAAAACCACAATGAGATATCCTCTTAAACCTGTTAAAATTTCTATTACGAGAAAAACAAAAGAAAACTGTTGGTGGGATGTGGAAAAAAGGAAACTCTTGAACACTGTTGGTGGAAATATAAATTCATGCAGCCAGTATGATAAACAGTAATGAGGTTCCTCAAAAAATTAAAAATAGAACTAGTATATGATGCAGTCATCCAACTTCTGAATATATATCAAAAGGAAATGGAGTTAGAATGTCAAATAGATAGCTGCACTTCATTGTAGCATTATCCACAAGAATCAAAATATGGAAGCAACCCAGGTGTTCATCAATGGATGAATGGGTCAACAAAATGTGATCTATACATAACATGGAATATTATTCAGCCTCAAAAAGGAAGGGAATTCTGGCATGTTCTACAACATGGATAAACCTTGAGGACACTATGCTGAGTGAAACATGATTCTACTTGTGTGAGGTATTCAAAATAGTCAAAATCATATGATGAAGTTGAATGGTGGTTGCTTTAAGTTGGGGGAGAGAGAAAATGGAAGTTATTGTTTAATGTATATACAGTTTTAGTTTTACAGGATAAAAAGATTTCTCTAGTTGGAAGGTGATTATGGTTGCAAAACTTATGAATGTATTATTACCATTAAATTGCATAATTATAAATATAAAATGATAAATTTTATATTAGGTCTATTTTGTCACAATAAAAATATTGAAAAAGAAATGCAGCCATTTGTATATTACTCCTCAGTAAATGTGAGGCAAGTCTTGGGTCCTTATAGAGTCAACACATTATTTGATACACGACAAATTTTGCGAATGACTAATTCCAGATGGAATGAAGTTTGAACTGCTACACCTACAGCAAACATAAAAAACTTATGTGTAAATAATAACATACTTTACCACCACAAGACTTTTGAGAGATATTTATGGCCTAAGTTTCTCATTCCTAATATAATCAGTAGTCCAGAATGACCTTGAAAGGACTTTGAAACTAACTAGCAAATAGGCTTCCCAGTTCTATGTAAATTATGAGGAGAAAATGATAGCAAGTTATAATGTAGTCAATTCTTAGGCTGATAACTTGAATTACTGTAAGAAGTGATTCTGTCAATATTTAATATAAATGAGGAATGGGAGGAAATTGCTCTAGGAGATGGGATAGGGTGGTAGAGATATTTTGAAATAAACTGTAAATAAGAAAATTATATTCAAATATATTAACGTCACTTTGAAAAATCTAATATCATAGACTCAAGAGTATGTTGGTTGTATAAAACAGTATGACTCTTGAATTTTAAAAAGCTGAGAAAATTGGGGCCAAGTAAGTTTCAATAATTTAAATAACATACCCACAAGTAATTACTGGTTTTAGAAAAACTAGATGTACGACGTTTGGCTCTTATTTCAGTTTCTTAAAAATAGTGTATTACCCAGTAAATTTTTGATTATGTACTTTCAAGATTAGATGTCTGATTCTATTCCTTCATTACTTAGATAATTGCACCATAAAGGTCTGCAATCATCTGAAATACATTGTGGGCATGGGTTCTTGTTTCATTGCATAATTTCTGAACTGACATCCAGAGTCAATTTGTAGTTAAACGATTAAAATGTTTAAAGAAAGCAAAAGTGTCTACTGCTATATAATAAAGTATAATGGGAATTAAACAGAAAATAAGTGGCTCTAGTATGTACAGAGAAGGAAAAGAAATCCTTGGCTTTTTCATAGCTTGCTGAAATCTTTAATCATTCTATATTTAATTTTTTTTTAACTTTAGGAACATATCTGCTCTTTGGACTGTTTATTTCCTCATAGTCTTTACCCCTGCCCCACCAACTTTTTCCTTAGTGTGAATTTATTTATATATTTGTCATTTTTTGTTCCAGTATAGAAGAATATTATTAGAATGTAGTTTAAAAATTCTTTTGTTACAGACTTTCTCTTAAAAAGGGAAAGAGTAAAGGGCACAGCATGAGAAAGCACGAAATGTTCTATGCAATTCAAGATCATCATTCTTTCTCCTAACAACGTCCAAATGACCTACAGTCTAATGGCCCCTGTGAAAAAATACACACCATAATACTTCCATTATCAATGGATACTAGTAGCCAAATGACTGAACTTTTGTCTGACCTAATTCAAATGAATTGGTTTTGTGTTCAGTGTACTAAGGTACAAAGCAATTAATTCATTTCATCTTTATTTACTGGAGGGAGAGACGAGGTAAAAGAAGGAAATGAACAATTTTGTGCTATTTAATTTATTTCATATACATTATTTTACTTAATCCCCTGAGGTAGGCAGTATTAACACATTTTACAAATGAGGAAGTTGAGGATGTTCAGAAAAGTTATGTAAATTATTCAGGATTCACAATGTAAGTAAATAGCAAAGTTAAAATTCGCACCTAAATTAATGTAACCCTAAATCCTTCTTTAGTTGGAACTTCATCACCATCAACAGGCATTCAGACATTAATTCTATAAATATTTATTGACATTAATTACTGCTAGTTCTTTTACTAGGAGTGGTTGAAGATACTTAAAACTAATAATCTTATTGTTTAATGTTTTCAAAAAATTCTAGGATAGACTATTATTAAACAGATCATTTTTTCAACCCTCAGTAATCCCTTATAATCCATAGTACCCTCAAATTTTATAAAACCTTTTTCATACACAGTATAATCTTATTCAATAATAGGAATTCTCTTCAGAAACTAGCTTTAATTTAGTAAGACTAAATGATACCAAATTAAATATTTCCTGTTTTGATGCTAGATGCTACATAAGTTAAATATTATAGAAATTGTTTATCTTGATTTGTCAAGATATTTAGTAAACATATTTTGTGTCAGCTATGAAAACATATAGTTTGGTAAATTTATAAGTGGTTGAACTTGTGCACTCAAATAGTATTAGCTAATTAATCTATTTTGTCATTATCTACATATGTAATTTTTAGTCCTGGAGAGAGATTCTTTGGGATATAATTTAATACTGTCCCATTCATTGGTCACCAGAAGGTAGATAACACAAGTCTCGGGGAAGCTGCTAATATATTAGAAAATAGAATAAGACATTTAAAATAATTTTGTAAATGAAAACTATGAAAGCATATTAACAAAATGAATATCAGCTTTGATAAATATAAAGCCTTGATTTACATTCAGATAAGTAAATTGCATGAATTAGGCATGAATGGACACTTGCCTAAATAGTATTTTATATGAATAAGATTTTAATATATTTTGTAGATTAAACAATCATTTCAATACAAAATAAAAGTATGGCTAAGTAACGTACCTAAACTTGGATCACACTAATATAAATGTGATAAAATATAGTTTGGGAGATTCAGGACCTAGGAAAGGTTTTATTTCTGGTTTTCAGACCATAGCTGAATAATTTAAAAAGTCTTTATGTCTGTAAAATCTCTGCTCTTTACAAAGGCAACCAACAATCAGGGAGAAGCCAAACAAGGATTAGCAGGAAGATAATAAAAGATCTAGAAACTATGAATAGGAAAAACACTGTAGTGATTGTGGCAGAGAGAAAAACTTAAGTCTTTAGGAGTAAAATGTTGATAATTTTAAAATATCTGAATGGTTAATATATGGATTGAGCCTTAAGTCTCTCTAAAGATGCAGATTATAAGCTTGAGAAAAAAAAGTTGACAATATGAAAATGCAGGGAAAGTTTAGTTCAGGAAATATTTCCCAATTATAACAGCCATTCTTGAAAGTGTTCAAGAGAAGCCAGATTATATGTGATGGATATTACATAGTGGTGTTTCTACAGAGTATGAGATTAGGCTAAGAATACATAAGAACTTTTTACTTTCTAAGATTTCTGTTTCATAGAGTACATAAGAACACCTACTATTTACAGGAGGAAACTTAAGAGATGATAAAGAAAGGCAGAGCTAATTTGTATTTGTACGACTTTTGAAATTAAGTATAATGATGTTGAGGTTAGAATTGATGGAAGAAACGTGGTCATAAGGATTAAATATAGGAGAGGTAAAACTATTATAAGATAACGCTCAGTTACTTGAAAGTAGTTTATAGGGAGAAATTGTGTGTGTGTTTTTTTTTTTTTGTATGTATGTCTTCAATTCCCCCCAGGGAAATTCTCAAGTACATTTTTATATAAAATCTATATAAAATGCAAAATTCTAGAAACCCTTGATATCTTTTTATATTGTTAAAATAATGTTACTTAAATGTAAAAATTAAAAACAAACCAAATTAAGCATTACATTTTTCAAAATACATACTAAAGCATAAATCCCCAGTACATGCAGAATCATGTAACCAAAATAAGCAACAGAATCATAATATCACAAAATTATAAAGTAAATAACAGGGAGACATCTTTTTAAAACATTATCTTTAACTACCATTTAAGGAAAAGAAGTTTTATTTCTAGTGGTGCAATTTCCTGTACATAAAAACAACAAAGAAAAGATCTAGGTTCACTGTGCCATACTGAATCATGGGAATTGAAAATTTAAAAAGTTACCAATTTAATCAGTCAGCTTTGCTTACACTAATGACTCTAAATCTATCCCAAACTATTGGTTCTTCTAAGATAAAGCACTGTTTTCCCTTAGGTTTCCTTGGAACCTGAAGGTACATTTCTACACAAAATTGTTCCAAGAAAGCTGGATCAAATACAGAAAGAGTAAATCTGTCCATGTGGTAAATAAATATTTCAAGATAAAAAAATTAAGAGACATATAATTATATTAGTCACACATAACTATTTTCCATTTCTAATATTAATTTCCATGAGATAGACCTGTATTTTATTTTAAGAGACTAGAGGTTAGGAATAGTATTGGCTTGCTGGGTGAAATTGCTGCAATAAGCATGGTAGCCATGGAGTAAAGATTGAAGATATACATCTAGAGCAGACTAGAGTCAGGATTTAGGTCATGAACTCACTCTAACACAGTCCTACCAAAAAAATTTCCTATCCTACTGGCTTCTGTGGCCTTGGAGACACCAACTGAGCAGCTGAGACACCAAAGAAACTCAAAAGTAAGGATGCAAAGGGATTCAGAGTGCCCTGGACTGTTCACAGTTCAACTCCGTAGATTTGGATGAGAAAACTGTGACCATGTATACATCTAAACACATATTTTGGATACATCTGAATTATTTTAAACTTTTTATAGGTTTCAAGTTTCATTTTCCAATGGTAGCCTGTATTCTATGTGATTGTCAGTCTTCTAGATGTAAATTTAACTTGACTATGCAAGAGTCTGTATTTACCTTATATAAAGGTTCTCAGGAAAGAGAGTGTGAGTGCCAATATAATAGTCTGTCTCCTCTAGTTCTTCTTTCCTAGAAGATGCTAGTGCTGTTTAGTTTTCTTGTTTTTCCTCTGTATAATTTCTTAATGCTCTTAATGGCATTGTTTTCTTGTTTGTTCGTTTTTGTGTTTCATTATAAGCTTACGTTTCATGAGAATCAAGTCAACATGCTATGGAATCTTATGTAGAAATAACCTGTATTTGTTCCCGTGGTTCTGTGATATACCAATTGGAAAGCCACCAATCCTCCACTGAAGGAATTAGGAAGTTGCTCTATTCCTGGTTTCTTTGCTACCAAAGCCACTACTGTCATATTCTCTGAGCCAGAAAAGATCTATGTCCGCTATGCAACTCATCTGTTAGAAAGAGGACATCAGGTACTCCTAGGACTGGCCATGTAACAGTGACTCCCATTCCTTTCCAGAATCCACATTTCTCAGCAAGCCAAGCTTTGTCCAGGTATTCATACCCTCATACAAAGGACTCTATGCCATAAAACCACAGGCTCCTATATTAAATATGGTGATTGAGTCTCGTGCCCAAGGACTCTCTGCATAGTATTTCCAGTCCCTGATGACCTTGGTAGCTTAATGCCTCTTTAACTTTAATGTGCACAGGAGTTGCCTGGAGATCTTATTAAAATGCACAATCTGATTCAGTAGGTCTTTAGTTGGGTCCCAATGGCTGTCAAGTGAGACGGGTATTTCTGGTCTGCAGATCCCATTTTGTATAGCAAAAAGGTAATTAGTGTAGTTAGTAGTGATTTGTGAAGACAAAAGTGGCAAGTAGGTATGTTAGTGAATAGTGATCACTGCTAAAGCTGGATGCTCATGTGTTCCTTTTGTGGGAATCTTTTCCCTACTTGATGGAACTCCTAATTATAACTGTAAGGAAAAAATGAATTGTATTAATATGATGTTTTCATAGAAATATTACATTGATAAATTGAGGAGAATATATATTGGTCAAAAAATATGAAGATGTTAATGAGTTAATGTTTGCTTATGAGTTTTTGATAGCATTAAACATGGAGTACATCAATGGTATGACCAAAGTTTATCACAGGGAAGCATAAGACTGCAGGTTTTAAACTTGCTGGAAAACTATAGTTCACTCTCTTTATGAAAATGAACTATAATGAGTAAGATCACATGCAATTAGTAACTATCAGTCAGGCATGAGGTTACATATAGCTGGCATACAATGGGATTCACATAAGGAATTTTAAAGCAAATACTGTGGTCAAGATTTGAATCCAAGAGACTACTGAGTTTGCATTTTTAATCATTAACATAAGCATTTGCAAGTTAAATTGTGACTGTAGCTTCTGAAGGTTCACATGGCTAGTTCAGCTGTGAAATGACAGTAGGAAAAAAATCTTACATACCAAAATCAGAGAACAACTGTTCGCCAGGTTGAAAAGAGTTCTTAGATATAGGCATTAGTAATACTTCAAAGTACCTGGAGGTCAACTGTGGCTCAAAAATTTTAAGTGGAAATTCCAGAAATAAATAATTCATAAGTTTAAATTGTATACCATTCTTAGGGTGATGAGATCTCACAGGGTCCCACTCCATTCCAGGACCCAAATGGTTCCTTTTTCTGGTGTATCCAGGCTGTCTTCACTATATGCCCATTAGTATCTTAGAGGCCATCTCAGATCTGGTAAGATTGACTGTCTCAGTATTGCAGTGCCTATATTCAAGTTACCCTTATTTTGCTGAATGGCCGCCAAATGCAAGAGTAGTGATGCTGGCATATTGTTGTAATTGTTCTATTTTATTATAATTGTTGCTAATCTCTTACTGTGCCTAATTTATAAATTAAAGATTATTATTTTTATGTATGTAAAGGAAAAAAACATAGTATACATAAGGCTCAGGACTATCTATGATTTCAGGCATACACTAGGGATCTTAGAATATATCAGTCACGGATAAGATGGAGATGATTGGATTTCATTTTTAAACTTACTCATCCTACATAATTGTAACTTTGTGCCCTTTAACCTAAATCTTGCTATCCCTGCCCCTATAATCCTATCCCACTCCTGGTAACTACCATTGCTACTCTCTGTTCCTATATATTTTACTATTTTTAGGTTCCATATATATGTGAGATCATGCAGTATTTTTCTTTCTGTATCTCGTTTATTTCAGTCATAAAATTGCCATTTATCGAAGAAAATGTAATAAGCAGCATATGCAATCTTAACTAACACTACAGTCAGGTCCCTAGGTTAAGAAGAATTAGATATTCAGAGATTAGTATTAATTATTGTTAACTGGCATAATGCATGACATATTGTATTCAAGAATCCTTATTGAATGAAAAAAGGAAGAAGCTTCTAAAAAATACACTAAAACTTCTAGGATTTCAGAGATTCTCTACACTAAACACAAAAGATGATTCCTTTCCTGCACAGTCACAAAATCTAGCAGCAAGGAGAAAACATCCATTTAATAATTAGAGAGAACTAGAAATAAAGAATAGGAGTTAGCCATGGGCACTTAATTGAAAACTCTCTGACTTGAAACCTCCTCTTAGAATGTCTTCCCCAAACAGATAAGCAGGGTGATGGACAGCCTCTCTGCGGTGATCAAACAAAGCATCTGTGTCTACCTTATCCTCTCTTCTTTACTTGAAATTTGGCTTCCAGTCTCATTTGTCACTGGTACAATAATTTATCCTAATCTGTATTATTTTAAATCAAAATACTTTTGAATGTAGAATAAGATGTGAGCCTCTCAGCAGAAGAGAATTATCTGGCAAAGAGAACCACTAAGTTTTGGTGGTGGGGAACTATTGCTAGAAATAGTAATCACAATTAAGACACTGAAATAGCAACGAATGGTAATGGATTCCATAATAAAAAACATAATTATATCCCAGACTATGGTGTTTTTATTGTTATTGTATTGTCCCTTCACAAGCTTTTTGGTATCTGTAAATGGTGCTAGACAGTTTCTACCTTTTGTTGGTAATATTATTGTCAGCATTTTTAGTTGTTTACTTCCACTTCACCTTCTTTTGATAATTACTTTTTTGAGAAATTGCCTCTTTTCCTATTGTTTGCAATCTAGCGAACATTTTATTTTAGGTGTATTACCCCTCCCTAGCCAAGAGATAGACTGGTAACCTGAGACAGATATTTTGACCCTCTCTCCTTATAATCCAAATAATGGCATAAGAATGAAATTTGAAAAGGTATTCCTGTGAGTCTAGCTAGCAGTTAGACTTTTTAGACCCTGCAGCTACTTGGGATTTATCATTTTCCATGTCTGGGTCTCCAGTCTTTTCATGGAAATTGTAAACTCTCACATAGTCTTCCAATACATTCTTTTTTGCTTAGGCTTGGCAGAGTTAGCATACATTTAAGGCAATTAAAAGGAAACCTTAAATATTACCTACACTTGATTGTAGGACTTCAGAGCTCTCTCTTACTATGCCTTTACATCACCCTTGGAGCTCATAACCCAACCCGGCATCTCTTAGCAGACTCCTTTCTCTCGTTTCTTGCCCTTTCATTGATGACTTGTATTAGCCCCTACTCTGACCTGATTTTATCTATACGAAATACGCGACCATAGTTCTGGCATATCCTGAGATGTCTAATTTTTTTTTCCTACCTGAAACCCTTAAGTCCTAAAATAAGTTATCACTTTCATTAACATATTTTTTGTTTTCAATCTTTGCTTATTCTTTAATTAGTAATTATATACTGTTTTCCATTCTATTACATCATTCCTTATGTTCTAATTATTAATCAAAATAATCAAATCTAACAAACTAAATTCACAATCATTTACATGAAAAATGAATCACCATGAAATGCAAATTTAATTTCACAAAAAATAAGTGTTTTCCAAACTGCTGAATAGGTTACATAAAAAGCTATGTTAATAACTTCAAAATTTAAAATTATGTAAACAAAGGACAAAGGATCTGTTTTCTGATTTTTGTGATTATCCTAAGATACATTTGTCTTTGAATAAGAGAATAAATATAGTTCTTACTTGCTTTTAAGATAATTCCACTCTGACTTCCCTAAGTATAATTATTTTAATGTTTTCACACTTACTGTACCCTTTTATGATTTCAGGATAACTATTATATTAAATACTTATAAACTCACCATTGAAAACACTTCATTAAACTTCTAACATGAACAGAAGAATATTATTTTATTATCTTCTTTCCCCAAATAAATAGAAAATATCATCAGTAATTTTTAAAAAATGTTATAGGAAGAACCCCACAAATAAACAGAAATTGCTATTTTGGGTCTCTGTTAAAGAATATGGAATCATTTTTCAGAAAAAAAAAGATAATCACATGAAAATGTGAGGAGTGCTTACTGAGATTTTACTATATTATCTATACTGTTGATTACTATTGTGTTTCTTCACACACTCCGTGCAATGTGGAGGGCAAAGGCTAGTGACCTTCTTCAGAAGAAAGAGAATGATGTGTTTCAGGTGCTCTGAACTCAAAGCATGGTGCCAAGGACAAAATCAGAAAGTGCTAAAAGCAATTACAGAGGACAATCCTCACTGAAATTTACAGCACATGCTGAAAAAACACATCCATATTGCCTAATTATCTCTGTAGGAGAACTTTTCCTCTCCAGCGACCAGAAATTTTAAATTCAAATTTTAGTATATATAGGTCAACATAAACCCAAAAAAAAACCCCTCCCCTCATAATTGTAAAACTGGGAAATAAATTAAACACGCAGAAGTGATTTAAACTAACAGAAATAGCACAGAAGTGAGTTCAGCTAACAGAAATAGAAACTATCATTCCATAACAAATTAAAAAAAATCATTCTTAAATCTAAATACACAAAAATGCTCTAATCTCTTATAAAAAGAGTGTATAAGTGAAACAACCAGGCTGATTCACAAACAGTGACTTCTTATCTTAAATGTCAGTTCCACAGATGATTTACGTATACTACAAAACACAAAGAAACATGCAAAATACAGTAAATGAATACCTGATTTGGAAAATTGCGAGACCTAGTTTATTTTTAAGATTGTACAACTAATACCAGACAAGCTTATTTTTTCAAAATAGTGTTTTCACTAATGAATAGAGACCTTATAAAGGAAAAGCAAAATTCTTACTAACCTCAGTGTTGATTTAAATTATATCTAATACACTACTAAAATACATATAAATGTGAAACTAAGGATAGCTTCTTTATACTTAAAATTTAAACAGCTATAAAATAAAACTCATTTATAAATTAAACAGATGGAAACAGAGGTAAACCATAATATTAATAAATTCAAATCAGCAACATCAAATTAATGGGATAGATCACTAAACTAAGTAACAGCTTACCAGATGAATATACTTATTTGTGTGGTTCAGGTTCTTTCGAATTCTACATTGTCTTACATCCCGGAGTAATACTCCCATTGACTGCACTACATGGCTTTCCTAGTAAAATTATTGCAAAATCTTCCTTTGGGCAGTGTGACTTGAAATCTTTTCACTCAACTTTTTTACTGCTCTATTAATCAGCATTTGTTTTTTTTCTCATTAGGCCAGGAAATTATAGCAGCAATTTTCTATAGTAAATAGATCTTCCAAATCCTCTGAAGAGCAAATATAGTAAGTAATGTCAACTCTATTGTAAATACACACTTTGTGTGATAGACACAATAAAAAGGTGGCCATATTTAAAGCATCATTCAGATTATGCATGTATCATTTTATTAACATTGTAATAAACATGTTTAAATGTTTACAGAGAATGCACAAGCTCTAGGAATATTTTTGTTGATTTCTGATTGTGATATAAAGTGATCAGTGAAATAATATGTCACAATAGTCATTTAATTCTTCAGCCTGTGTCACTATTTCCTTCTGCTTTGAGACTCTTATCATTTCCTTTTCACCCAGTAACTGCTGATTGCTCTGGGTCCGTCTCAGGCCTGTCCAGTCATGGGGAAAATTACTTTGATGAACATATGCACAGTAAGGCATTGCTTACATACTGAGTAACTTCTCCCGGGATTAGTTATAAAACCTATCTCCTTCGGGAAAACAATGCTTAAACAAGATGAATTAATTTCTATGATCTTGTATCAGAGTGGGGATATATATCTACAAGAAGCCTTTTCTTGGCACCAGGACAACAAAACTATTTGGGCTATGTGAGGTGAAAATATATTCCTACAACAACTTTCTGCTTTTCATATGCAGAAGAAAACCGTGACAAGTTAGGTTACCTATTGTAAAAATGTTACCAATTAGCTTTTTAGATCTTAGACTATATCCCCTAAATGCTTGAAAAGTGTATTATTTAGTTTTCTCTAAATTGTGCTACACATCATGTAATCCCCAAATATCAGTGGCTTTAATGTTTATTTCCCATTCAAATTATATGCCCCTGGTGTTGGTTCTGCTGCTGTGTCTCTGTTTCAGGCTTTGGTCGGTGTGGTTGGTGTTCAGATCTGTGCTAGATCTCTTAAAGACTCAGGCTGAAGGAGCAGCCCTACCCAAAACATACTGTTGTCATAACTAAGAGTAGAAACAGAGTGGTAAAATCAAATGTGAGAACATTTAAAGCACCTCTCAGAGGTGGTGTATATCATGCCCACTTGTGTTCTATTCGCCAAAGCAAGTTTTGTGGCCAATACCGACATCAGGAAAAAGAAATTAAACAATAAGATTAAACAATAAGATGTATTTGTTTTGTTTTGCTTTTTTTTTTTTTTCTGTCTTTACAAGTCCCTCATTGTCAAAAGGAGCTTAGTCTTTGGAGTCAAATAGCCTTAATAAGACTCTGACTCTGACACTTACCAGCTGTTTGGTTTTGAGTAAAACCTCTGTGCCTTAGTTTTCTGATCTGAAAAAAATACATAATACTTATCTCACAGCTTCATTCTAGATATTAAGTGAGATGCTTAATTGAGTCAAATCAAGAACGAACTGCCATGTACAATTGCTACAAAGAGAATAAAATACCTGGGAATACAACTAACAAAGAATGTAAAGGACCTCTTCAAGGAGAACTACAAACCACTGATCAATGAAATAAGAGAGGACCCAAACAGATGGAGGAACATTCCATGCTCACGGTTAGGAAGAATCAATATTGTGAAAATGGCCATACTGCTCAAAGTAATCTACAGTTTCAGTGCTAACCCCATCAAGCTACCAATGACTTTCTTCACAGAACTGGAAAAAAACACCTTAAAATTCATATGGAACCAAAAGAAGCCCACATAGCCAAGTCAATTCTAAGCAAAAAGAACAAAGCTGGAGGAATCACACTATCTGACTTCAAACTATACTACAAGGCTTCAGTAAACAAAACAGCATGGTACTGGTACCAAAACAGAGATATAGACCGATGAAACAGAACAGAGGCCTCAAAGGCAATGCCACACATCTACAACCATATGATCTTTGACAAACCTCACAAAAACAAGCAATGAGAAAAGGATTCCCTGTTTAATAAATGGTGTTTGGAAAACTGGCTCTAGCCATGTGCAGAAAGCAGAAACTGGACCCCTTCCTGACATCTTACACTAAAATTAACTCCAGATGGATTGCAGATTTAAACATAAGACCTAACATCATAAAAACCCTAGAAGAAAACCTAGGCAAAACCATTCAGGACATAGGCATAGGCAAGGACTTCATGACAAAAACACCAAAAACATCAGCAACAAAAGCCAAAATAGACAAATGGGACCTAAACAAACTCCAGAGCTTCTGCACAGCAAAAGAAACAATCATTAGAGTGAATTGACAACCAACAGAATGGGAAAAAAAGTTTTGAAATCTACCATCTGACAAAGGGCTAATATCTAGAATCTACAAAGAACTAAAATGGATTTATAAGAAAAATACAAACAGGCCCATTCAAAAGTGGGAGAAGGATTATGAACAGACAATTTACAAAAGAAGACATATATGAAGCCAACAAACATATGAAAAAATGTTCATCATCACTGGGCATTAGAGAAATGCAAATCAAAACTACATTGAGATTCCATCTCGCAACAGTAAGAATAGCGATCATTAAAAAATTCGGAGACAACAGATGCCAGAGGGGATGTGGAGAAATTGGAATACTTTTACACTGTTGGTGGGAGTATAAATCAGTTCAACCATTGTGGAAGACAGTGTGGCGATTCCTCAAGGACCTAGAAATAGAAATTCCATTTGACCCAGCAATCCCATTACTGGGTATATATCCAAAGGATTATAAATCGTTCTATTATAAGGATAGAACACATGGACACAGGGAGGGGAGCATCACACACTGGGGTCTGTGGGGGTGGAGAAACTAGAGGAGGGACAGTTGGGGGTGGGGAGTTGGGGAGGGATAACATGGGGAGAAATGCCAGATATAGGTGATGGGGAGGAGGCAGCAAATCGCATTGCCATTATGTACCTATGCAACAATTTTGCATGTTCTTCACATGTACCCCAAAACCTAAAATGCAATAAAATCCATATTAAAAAACAAAAAAAAACCTTCTATTTTTATTTCTTAAGAATGTGTTTATTATTTGAAACAATTATTTTATTTTATAGTTTTCCTTTTTATTGTACTTTAGGTTCTGGGGTACATGTGCAGATCATGCAGGGTTATTGCATAGGTACATACACGGCAATGTGGTTTGTTGCCTCCATCCCCCCCGTCAACTACATCTCGCATTTTTTCCACCTCCCAGCTGGCCCTCCCTTGGCTCCCTCAACAGATGCCAGTGTGTGATGCTTCCCTCTCTGTGTGCATGTGTTCTCATTGTTCAACACCCGCCTGTGAGTGAGAACATGCAGCGTTTGATTTTCTGTTCTTGTGTCAGTTTCCTGAGAATGATGGCTTCCAGATTCATCCATGTCCCTACAAAGGACACAAACTCATCGTTTTTATGGCTGCATAGTATTCCGTGGTGTATATGTGTCACATTTTCCTTGTTCAGTCTATTTTCAGTGGGCATTTGCGTTGGTTCCTGGTCTTTGCTATTGTAGAGTGCCACTATGAAAATACGTGTGCATGTGTCTCTATAATAGAATTATTTATAATCCTTTGGCTATACACCCAGTAATGGGATTGCTGGGTCAAATGGTATTTCTATTTCTAGGTCCTTGAGGAAGTGCCACACCGTCTTCCACAATGGTTGAATTCGTTTACATTCCCATCAACAGTATAAAAGTGCTTCTATTTTTCCACATCCTCTCCAGCATCTGTTGTCTCCAGATTTTTTAATGATCACCATTCTAACTGGTG
Organism: Saimiri boliviensis; assembly: GCF_048565385.1. Lineage (NCBI taxonomy): Eukaryota > Metazoa > Chordata > Mammalia > Primates > Cebidae > Saimiri > Saimiri boliviensis. The sequence continues at coordinate 41,357,458 of NC_133463.1, forward strand.
TAAGGTGGTATCTACATGTGGTTTTGATTTGCATTTCTCTAATAATCAGTGATGATGAGCATTTTTTCATATGTTTGTTGGCCTCATATGTGTCTTCTTTTGTAAAGTGTCTGTGCATATCCTTCTCCCACTTTTGGATGGCTTTATTTCTTTTAAATCTGTTTTAGTTCTTTGTAGATTCTGGGTATTAGCCCTTTGTTGGATGGGTAGATTGCAACAACTTTTTCTCATTCTGTTGGTTGCCGGTTCACCCATGATTGTTTCTTTTGCTGTACAGAGGCTCTGGAGTTTAATTAGGTCCTGTTTGTCTACTTTGGCTTTTGTTGCCAATGTTTTTGGTGTTTTAGTCATGAAGTCCTTGCCTGGGCCTATGTCCTGAACGGTTTTGTCCAGGTTTTCTTCTGAATATCTTTTTAGAAGTTTCCATAACTTCATACATTAATATGCTTTCCATCTCACCCTCATCCATCATCTCCACACATCATACCACTCTTTAAAATTCTGAAAAGTACAGGCAATGGGCAACTTAAATAGTAATTTTCAATAAAATTTTGCATAAATAACTCATGTTCCTTATCAAATTAAGTGACCTTATTTTGTTTTATCATTTGTCACATTGTTCCTACAAAGGTACATGATATAAAAGCAATTAATTTTGGGAGAGAGTACAGAAATCCTATAAAGACATGCTGTAGAGGCCAGCCCAACTGAGCACATTATTTTAAGTTCTGGTGTTCTTTTTGATGTTTATGACTTTATTGCAAAAGCAAATTATCCAAAACAATGAAAATTATGTAGACTACCCTTCACCTGCTCTTTAAATTGCAAGTTTCCACATTATTGTTTTTATTCCACTCTAAACTGTTAGCAAATAGTTTGTTATATACTGCTGGGATATCTAAATTAAGAAAATGTTATATAAGGTACAATGATTATCATATACTTGGGAGATTATCTATGTGGTGAGAATGGGGCCGTTTCTAGCAGATGTTAAGTGGTAAAATTTTAGAAGCTAAATATAATTCCCAACAACTAAAAGAAACCTTAGAACATATTATTAAATTAAAATGTCTAAACAGAACATTTACATACTTTTATTCATCAAATGTTCACTGATTCAGAAAATGTTTCCTAGAATGGAGTTGTACCGGTTAGTGAAAGAGAAGGGAGCAATTTCTTCCACTGAGTCTGTGCTATGAAACAGCTTAAGGAGGTTATACAGGGTGAATGAAGAGCCCATGATGAACATTTATATAGCATGACTACTGTCAGTCCTCCGAACCACCATGGTGTATAAAGCAGAGTTTTCCCATATTGTCATGGAAATTACTGTCTAGATGGGGAGAAAAGTGTTATAAAAGTAATTTTGGGGGAGTCAACATTTTTTTTTTTTTTTGAAATGGAGTCTCACTCTGTTGCCCAGGCTGGAGTGCAGTGGTGCGATCTTGGCTCACTGCAACCTCCACCTCGCAAATTCAAGTGATTCTCCTGCCTCAGCCTCCTGAGTAGCTGGGATTACAGATGGACACCACCATGCACAGCTAATTTTTGTATTTTTAGTAGAGATGGGGTTTCACCATGTTGGACAGCTGGTCTTGAATTCCTGACCTCTTGATATGCCTGCCTTGGCCTCCCAAAGTGCCAGGATTACAGGCATGAGCCACCATACCAAGCCAACATATTTAATAGTTAGGATCTAAAGGCAGCATATAAAGGCAAAAAAAAAAAAAAAAAAAAAAAAAGTTAAGACTCAAAATTATCTTTGAAAATTTTTCAAATAAATTAAAAAAAGTGTGACTCACATGAAAACTGACACTTTGTCATACTCTTTTGTTTTAAAGAAATAATTTATCAAAATTTCTATACGGGGTCCAAATAATATTTTAGACATTTTCTCTTATTCACTTGGATTCATCTAGGATTATTCTTCTTAAAAAATGAGGCACTGTCAAATGTGAGTCCCTGCTGAAATGGGAATGCAAATGCCTGCTATTTAGTTTGTCATATGGAAACAATGTATCATGGCTAAAAGGATTCTTCTGAGCTAGGACAGCAAGAATCCCAAGAATTACCAGGTGCTGGAGAAACAGAGAACTCTGAGGGGTTGTAAGTATTACTGGGACTATGTGTCTCCATCTATTTGACATGTGGTGATTAACACACATAGTGATTGGAATATAACTTGGAATGTTTTAATATTTTTGATTCTTGGGATTATTTATTTGAAAACACTCCTTACATAGACAGACATTTGGTTTCTAGATATATAATACTTATATTTTCATATAATAAGAACACTAGACAACAATTAACATCATTATTGGGATATCTTTTCTCTTCAAAAGATGTACTCTCAAGTTTAAGAGGACATGTTCTGGTTGAAAAATAAAACACAATGAACTGCTGTAAACTGTTACACTTCCAGTGTTTAAATATATGATAGTTTAATTAAATTAAAATGAAAAATACTGAGATGATTTGAGCTAATGATAAAACATTGTTGTCTACACACATGTCTTTCAGCCATGATTACTTAATTTTGCTAGGAACTGTTATTACAAAACTACTATTGTATCATGATAATCAAGTTTCTAAAAGAAACCTATTAAGTTTCAATTCAGTAAGAGAATTAAAAGAATATAAGAAAACAAAACTCTATTAAGGATATGATAATGTCACATTAATTACTTGTTTTCAAGGCATTTTAAAAAACATTTTATACTGTAAAGTACTCAAAAATAATTATGTGTATGCAAAGATGATTCATTTTAACAGCAACTGTTTCTATAACATTTTAGTTTTCTACCTCTACTACTTAATGTCACTAGGCTAATAATATATAAATATCTATTAACATAGATGTACACATAAGAAATAAAGTAGATGGCATAGGCCAAGTACATTAATTTTCTTAAAGGTCCACTGTCACCTGTAGCTGGATTTTACTTTGAACATTTAATAAATTTTCACTCCTTTTATTTTCCATAAAAAGAAAAAGGTTAGTTTATCTCCTTTTAGATGTTACAAAATAATTTATTAGATATTCTTTTAGAAATACTTCCAATTCTTAATTGTGCAGTTTTAGCTTGAAACAAACAATTTGAGGTACAGATCTCAGTCCTCAAAACGTGTCTCATTTGAGGAATGTTGTGAGGCTGGCAGATGGAATCTGCAAGAAACAATTTCCTTGGCACCAGTACCTTTCCTCTACACTCTTGTTAATAGGAAGAGTCTTGGGCAGGCACAGTGAACCACACCTATAATCCCAGCACTTATGGTGGCTGAGATGAGAGGATCATCTGAGGCCAAGAGACCTGACTGGGCAACATTGTGAGACCCCAATCTCTACCAAGAATTTAAAAATTAGCTGGGCATGCCAGTGTGTGCTTGTGGTCCCAGCTACTTGGGAGGCCGAGGCAGGAGGATCTTTTGAGCCCAGTAATTAGAGATTAGAGTGAGCCATGATCATGCCACTTTACTCCTGCCTGGGTAAGATCAAGATGCTGTCTCTAAAAAACGAAAGAAAAAAAAGTGGAGTCTTTTCCTAAGCAAATTATTTGAGATTAAGATTTAATTTTTTTCTTTATGTAAATTCAAAGTCATTTAAAATTTATAGACTTATAATATTTATATATTTTTCACATAATTGCATAAGATTTCTTTTTCCTTTATTTAGTTCATTTGTGTATCTATGTCTGTGATTTTTTTTCCTTCCTTGCCCCCATTCAACTCCTACCCCAGGATCTTTTATCATGTTATTGACTAGTCACTTCTTCGTATGCTGAGAATTCTTTAAATAATTTGCTGATTTTGAATGTTACTTCTTACACAAATTTGATGAAATATTTTAAACATTAGACTGGTGAATTTAATTGACATGGACATGCATTTCATTACATGATGTGGCAACAAGAAGTCAACCTTTGGAATGTGAAGAACAAAGGGGGTCTAATTAGGAAACCAAAGTCAAAACAAAGAGCCAAAAATCTCAGTACCAGGTTGGATCAATAGTAGAGCGTCTAAGACCAAGGGGAGTCAAATCATGAAAAGTGGGACAAATATCTGCGCACCATGGACCAAGAGTAAGAGGACTGTTAACTTTAGCTTGTAAGTGAAACTATTCCTCTGTAAATCTGGGCAGGTTTGCTTGCCTTGTCTAATAAGCAAGTAACTGTGTATATGGGTGAGTTTATATTGGAGACAGAGTCATCTAGTTAATCACCAACAATGGCACCAGTTTGACATAGCTACCTTTTCTGTCTCTGCTTTCTTAAAAAAATATACATCCTATTGTAGTTTACACGATAGGTAAAACAATAGAAAATGCTTTAAATTTAATTGGAAATATAATCATCTTACTTTTATTTTCTCAGCACTTTTCTGAAACCACATTTCTCCCAGTTCTGCAGAACTTTGGAGATACTTTAAAATTTTCTCTGTTTTCTTTTACATTTTCTGAATCTCATAGTCAAAAGATAAAACTTCCTCTCCTAAAAGTTTCTGACACAGTTACTCTGTTCACTTTATTCATGACTCTACTTTTGAACCTATCAAAATGTGCTGAACTCTCTGTGTGTAAATGTATGTGTATATATGCATTTTTTTCCCCCTGTCATTCTGTAACCTTTGGAAAAATGGTAGGATCTATAGTACTGGGGCAATGTTTTATTCCCTTTGCAATAGGCACTCAGAGCAAAGTCTAGGATAAATAAATGATTAAATGATTCCTTTTCATTTATACAGTTATCATCTTGGTCCAAACCAATGTAAAAATGGCATAGCTTTATTTCAATGAATATTTATTTAGCACCATGTACCAGCCTAGGAAATTTAAATTTAGCCAAGAATAAATTATATGTGGCTCTCTGCCCCCAATATATTCCCACTATCTTTCTAGAATTATCTTTTGTTGCTCTCCAATGTAATCCCTTACTGCCATTAAATACCTCTTTGTATTATTATCCACTTCTCTTCCCTCACAGTTTTTTGTTTTTTGAAAATCAAGCTATTTCTCTTAACTAGAATGTGCATACCTATCAACTCTATCAAGTCTCTAATTACTTCATATTTCAACTCAAAAGTCATCTTTTAGAGAGGAAAAGCCTGACCTAATTAACTCCATTTCAACTTCTTCTCTTATTTATACCATCTTCATCTAGCACATATATATGGAATAATTTGTTCACTCCAGGACTGTAGCCAGATATGAATTTAAATGATTCTGAGTTAGAAATTATGTCACACGATTTCCATCTTCAAAAGAGAAACAATTACATTGGTCAATAAATCATTTTTTAAAAGAAATGCATGTTAATGGAAACAGTGAAAAGTTATGTTGTTAAAAAAGACTCGACATAACTATTATAATTACTTTAGAAGACTGATGTCAGGTACCATTTATATTCTTCACTAGCCTTTATCTAGTAGAAGTTTAAATTTCAACATAAAACAAATAAAATAGAAAATTGTAATGTAAAAAATTCAATACCTATAAAAATTGTATTTTTAAAATGGAGTTATTCACTGGAAAAGTAGAAAAAAACTGCCATATTCTTTTCCTGGTGCCTTCATTCTTGTTTATGCTTCATTTTCTTTGTTTTTGTATTTAATGTAAGTTTATATTTATACCCTGGGTAATGGTTATAGACCTAGATTTTGTTGCAATGGAATAGTTTTTCTTAATGTTGAAACAACAATTTCTGTTTCTGTGGTGATTTTATGATTATTTTATAGATAGCAAATAAAAGTAAAAATTTACTAAGAAATTTGGAAAACCTTTATTTTTTATAGTGAACCTTAATTTACTTTCAACATTTGAGAAAACTGTCAGAAAAATAGTATTTATAGAAACTGTGTTCATAATTTCTATATTTTGAAATAAAGAGACTTTCATAAGTAAGTTTCTAAAAGACAAACATTTCTGTTATAAGCCTACTTTTGTTGTTATAAGATAGAAAGGTACAAAATAAATAAAATATATAATATTTTATTTAAAAACATATTATTTAAACTATGTGGGTAATTTTTCAGTTTCGCTTTTAATTATTAGTGGTTAATGAAAAATATGGTACTATTTGATGTCTGTATTTTCAATATCATGAGAGGAACATAAAGAAAATACTTTCGCTCACATGTGTTGATCAAATTTCAACTACTAAGTTAGCAAGGCTATTCAATTCTTAGAAAATATCTTTATTATTAATTTAGCAACTTGTATGATATCTTTAAAATTCTAAAAGAAATTAACTGCCAATCTAGTTTTTATAGCTTGTGAAGATAATGTTGAAAGTGAAGCTGAAGGAAAAGAAGAAAGGGAGGGGAAGAGAGAGAGAGAGAGAGAGAGAGAGAGAGAGAGAGACAGACCCAGATAAACACAAAATTGGGAGAAATTTTTGCTCTTAATTAATATTAAAGAAATACTAAAAAAATTCTTCAGAAAGAAACACTGAAATGAAGGAAAAAACAATGAGGAGCAGAAAGGGTAGCTCTGGGTAAATGTTCATGAATACTAGCTACACCAAACAATGACAATATGGTCTCATTTGCTAAAGTATATGTAGAGAGTGCTCTGAAAAGGTGGTGGTGTCAGATTTTGATCTCCATAAATGTTCCCCATAAAAACAGAAACCACAGGATAAGTTCATGTCCTTTGCAGGGATGTGAATGAAGCTGGAAACCATCATTCTCAGCAAACTGACACAAGAACAGAAAACCAAACACCATGTGTTTTCATTCATAAGTGAGTGTTGAACAATGAGAACACATTGACACAGTGGGGAAACATCACACAGCCGGGCCTGTTGGGGGGTGGGACGGGAGGGCAGGAATAGCAGGGGGCAGAGGGATTAGGGAAGGATAACATTAGGAGAAATACCTAATGTAGATGGCGGGGAGATGGATGCAGCCAACCACCAGGGCAAGTGTATACCTATGTAACGATCCTGCACAATCTGCACATGTACTCCAGAACTTAAAGTATAAAAAAATTAAAATTAAATCAAATTTAAAAAATCCAAATCCAATGCATATAACAAATATTGGTGACAAGGTTGAGGAGCTTAGCTCCCGATTAAAAAAAAAAATCTATGTGTGAATATTTTAGACTCAAACATAGGCAATTACAAAGGCTTTACTGGACAGGACTCATGGGGGAAAGTTTCCCTCCCTAACCTAGACTGGGTAGACAGCGAGGGCACTGCAGTCTCTGAAGAGAGTTGCAGATAAGGAGGAAGGCTCCCTGGCCTGCCATACTCTTATACATATCTGCATTTCTAGGCAAGGTATGTCTATTCAGTAGTTCATTTATTTCAGCTCTTTCCCAGAGGCCTTTCTCGGAGCTTCTGCAAAGACCTCCTTACCAGGAAAGAGGCAGGACATTCTGAAGGCAGTTTTCTCCATTCAGACTCAGTACTCAGCATTTTTCCACTTCTAGCCCTATCCCCTTCTCTTTGTTCAGCTCCTGGGTCCATAAAATGGCAAACTTATCTTGTTCAGAGCTCTGTTGGCAGTAAGATGAACCTCAAGTCTGTTTTCATCCACCTGAACCTCAATCATCACACCAATCTATGCTGAAAATGTATTGGAAAGGGGTGGCACTGCTGTCCTCTGTTTTGTTTCTAGTTCACACTATCACAGTAAGTGATTAAATGGTTGACTGTTACCTTCACTTTGGCTTGTTTCACTTGGCTACTTTCTCCAGCTTAGCTGAGCTTCTGACAAAAATATGCCATGAACTCTCAAAGATGAGTAAGTACATGGAAAGAAATTATTACCTGTTGCAAGATTTATTTAGCAAAGCTGTATCTGTGTGGGAGGAAAAAGCAATAAAAGTAACTGGGCTTCTAATGACTCTGAGAACAGGACAGTTCAAGCATTTACTCCCTTCAGATGTAGTAGACCCATATGGAAACAGCATCCACAACTTGCAGAGGGTTTTCATGATCCATTCTGTGAGTTTATAAAAGGGTCTGTATTTTAGAGAATGTTCTTCATGCTAGAGAGGTTTTGACCTTTTAAACTCGGAATTAACAAACAGTAATTTCCTTTCAAACAAAGCAAAACATCACAATGAAAAGAAATTGCACAGAATAAGCCGGGCGCGGTGGCTCAAGCCTGTAATCCCAGCACTTTGGGAGGCCGAGGCGGGTGGATCACGAGGTCGAGAGATCGAGACCATCCTGGTCAACATGGTGAAACCCCGTCTCTACTAAAAATACAAAAAAACTAGCTGGGCGTGGTGGCGCATGCCTGTAATCCCAGCTATTTAGGAGGCTGAGGCAGGAGAATTGCCTGAGCCCAGGAGGCGGAGGTTGCGGTGAGCCGAGATCGCGCCATTGCACTCCAGCCTGGGTAACAAGAGCGAAACTCCGTCTCAAAAAAAAAAAAAAAAAAAGAAATTACACAGAATAAATTCCAAGTTGAACATAAAGCAAATTAGGTCCAAAAAGAAAACAGGAACTAGTTCAAATAAAACTGAGGAAGAAAGAACAGTAAAGAGAACTCACGTTATAAAAAGATATGTTTTAAAATCACTTTTGAAAACAAAAGTGAGAATTCTAACAATTTCAGAAAACCTATTTTGCCTTACTTTCTCCCTTCTGAAAACACTGAAAAGTAAATTTCCTTTTAAGATGCGCAATGGGAATAAATCATATTCAAGTCTCCAAATAGGTTTTAAGAGAAAATGAAAGTAAACAAGAACTGGAAATACATCCATACAGATGACAAAAGCATACTGGAAATACATGGCCACAAATCAACAAAATTGTAACATATAATTTCAACATGTACTAAAACTTTTAAGAAAATGGTTTTAACTATTAAATAAGTACAGCAATTAGAATAAGAAAGTCCCTACAATGACAGGAGTGAAGAAAAGGGTATTTGCAAACATGTGACAGAACTCAGGAAATATTTGAAAATCACAGAAAATAATTTAATAAAGAAAGCCTATGTTAGAAGAGACATATGAATAACTAAACACAGAAAATCGTGCTTAAGAGACATATGAGATGGAAAGGAGGTAAATTTAAAAAATAAAAAATCTTTCAAAGATAAAAAGGATTTGAGAAAAAGTGATAAACATAGAAGTTAGCAAAGAAATGTTAAACAATATAAATTAACTACTATAAATTATAAGTTGAGAACACATTTCTGGAAAAAAAATCTAATTTGAAAAGAAATGTTAATGGAACACATTTTTAACCTGGAGACATTGACTCAGAAGAGCAAATAAGTGAAAGTGACCTTCAGGGATAAAGGCTACAACTTTGAGGATAAAAACAATAACTCATGGAATATTATTCTCATTAGCCTTTCTGGAGAATATACTAAAAGTTAAGCTTCAGACAATGGAAACCACTGGAAACCTGGGTAAGGATCCATGGTGGACATTTGCCAGTGAACTCAACTCTCAAAGCTGATATTAACCTTTAGATACATTCCCTATCATTCACATGAATGTTGACCAAAATGTGACGTATTAGTCCACAAAGAAAACTTCAGTAAGATGAGAAATTAATGACAATAAAAAGGTCTTCCTAGAGATAAAAAGAAGAAACTGTTAAACAGTTCTTGGATCAAAGAATAAATAAAAATAAAACTACAGAAGTAAAAAATATATATAGCATAATATATCAAATGCCAGAAATAACACTAAATATCTATATTAATTTAAAAATAAAAATTAAGAATAAAAAGTAATACCCACTTAAAAAGATGAAAAAAATATTTAAAAATAAGTGCGAGTTGAACAATGAGAACACAGGGAAGGGAACATCACACACTGGGGTCTGTCATGGGGTAGGCTGGGGAGGGAGAGCATTAGGTCAAATACCTAATGCAGGCAGGGTTTAAGGTGTTGATGGGTATTGTGTTGATGGATGCAGCAAACCACCAACGGACACGTATACCCATGGAACAAACCTGCACGTTCTGCACATCTATCCCAGAACTTAAAAGTAAAATTTAAAAACTATTTAAATAAAAATAGACCTGGGAAATCTAATAGATTATTTGAAAACTACAAAAAATATACAAATCACTATCTTTCTTAACCAAAATAATAAGGGGGAGAGGAGAGTAAGAAAGCATAATTATTATTGAATAAATAAAATTATTCAAGAGCCCCACCCACCCCTAAAATTCCTAGATACACTTGGTTATCCAGGGGAAGCCTAACAAATCTTTAAAGATCAGATAATCCAAGCACAGAAAAAGAAGTAATATTCAGAATTCATACTGTGCCAGAGTATAATCTAAGATTTCTTCAAAAATGGTAAACAACTAATCAACTCACTTATAAATAAAAATTCTAAATTCTAAAATTTGTCTAACGGAATTCAGCAGTGTAATAAATACATCCCAGGCAAGTGGCATTTATTATTAAGAAATTCATTTACTCATAGTAATCTATCACATTGGTAGAGTTCTGGAGAAAAGTCAGATGGTCCTCTCCATGATGCTAAAAAGATGTTTGACAAAATTCATTATATATTTACATTAAGATTTCTATTAGCCAGATGCAGTGGCTCATGCCTGGTATCCCAGCACTTTGGGAGGCCGAGGCGGGCAGATCACGAGGTCAAGAGATCAAGACCATCCTGGCTAACACGGTGAAACCCTATCTCTACTACAGATACAAAAACGAGATGGCACCACTGCACTCCAGCCCCGGGGGAAAAAAAAATTCTCTCTTGGCTGAGTGTGGTAGCTCATACCTGTAATTCCAACATCTTGGGTGGCTGAGGTAGGCAGATCACTTGAGCCCAGAAGTTTGAGACAAGCATGGGCAATATAGCAAAACCCTATCTCTACTAAAAACACAAAAATTAGCTGGGTCTGGTGGCATGCACCTGTGGTCACCGACTTCAGAGGCTGAGGTAGAAAGATCACTTGAGCCCAGGAGGTTGAGGCTGCAGTGAGCCGAGATTGTGTCACTGGGCAACAGAGTGAGACTGGTCTTAAGAAGAAAAAAATGTCTCTTTTTATCTTCTTTCTGTCTCCCTCCACTCTCTGACCTCGCTCTGCCACTTTCTCCTCACACATAGCACACACGCAAACTGCCCCCAAGTCAGAATCTTAATGTGGAAATGCTAAATTTTACTGCAAAATCAGGAGCAACACAAGAATGTTCATCATTGTTACTAATGCCAAAGTTCTTTTGGAGCTATTAGTTAATACAGTTTGACGAGGAAAAGCATACTAATATGATACTAAAACACAAGATATCTTTATTTGCAGATATGACTATATAGTTTGACAAGCAGAAAATATCAACAGTACCACTTAATAAAGAGATGATTTGTAAAGTATGTTAGAATATTATCCCCCAAAAGCTCAGTAACATTTATATATGAAAATATCAGTTATAAAATATAAAGAAAAAAAGATATGATTTGAGAAAATACTCCATTTAAACTAATAAATTGAAAAGAATATACTAAAACAGAAACATTAAATATACATGAGGAACATACATGAAGTAAACCATAAAAACACTTCCAAAAGGCACGGAAGTGATCTGGACAAAGAGAAATACATATTATGTATTTAGTTGCAGAGTTCCAATGTCACGAAGCTGTCAACCCTCCATGTTTATTTATCAATTTAAAGCAAGCCCAATTAGAATATAATTTGTTCTGTATCTAAAAATTCTGAATGAAACTTTTATTAGAAAGAAAAATCTAGTAGGTACAGAGAGGATAGTTTTGAAAAAGAAGAGCATGGAGGAGGACTGTCCAGTCAGAGGGTAAAATATACTCTTCTCCAATGAAAATCATTTAGTATTGACAGGTTTTGTGTCAGACTGACCAATGGAACAGAAAGCAAATCCAAAAATAGAACTGACTCTTTACGGAAATGTAAAATACTGCACAGGCAGGATTTTAAACTATAGAGGAAAAGATGGATTTTAAAATAAGTGATGATGGTATAGCTGGATACCAGCTATGGTAAAAATTTGACCAATTTCTTATATTGCATAACAGGGTAAATTCCACACATATGAGACATAAATATGGAACATAAAAACGCATGAGAAGAAAAAAAGGCAAATTTTTATTACTATTAGGAGTGAGAATTTTTTTCAGAAATATGATTCAAGGAGGAACAATTAAAAGGTAATAACATTAATTATTTTCTTAATTGCCACAAGTAAAATAAAAACAAAAGTAATATATAGGAAAAATACAACCTATTTCACTTTTAATAAGAGAAATACAATTAAAACTATATGAGATACTACTTATCATCCATCAGATGGGAAAAAATTCAAGTCTTAACACACATATTTTATGTTATAAAATGTATTCCAAATATATGGGTATATGGAATATATATGCAAAATAGATGTTGCTAAACACTGCAAGATGAAATGTAAAGTTGTATGATATGATGGAGAGTTGAAAATATCTGGCAAAATTTAATATGTTCTTACTATTTGATATCACACTTAATTCTAGGAATCTATCTCAGAGTACCCTGTGTAAAATATGAAAGAGCATATTCAACAGGTTATTTTCTGCAGTGTAACTAATGACAAGAAAAGACTAGAAACATTTGAATGTCAGTAGTCATCTCAGTAATCTGGTTTAATAAACCATGGGTCATGGAGCATCTACACAATAGAATAACTGCAGTGATAAAAAGATAATATCTCAAAAAGATAAGAAATTTTTACAAGAATAGAGAAAATTCTGACATGGATAAAAGTATGTTTAACACAACATGATTTATCTAAAGTGGAGGGTATGTAGATAGAAAAATAGATTAGGTAGATTTTATAAAAAACGAGTTTACAGGTGAGAGGAGAGAGAGGAGAGTAGAGGGAAAAATTAAAAGCTAAATTTATTTGAATATATGTATGTTTAATTTGATTTTGGAATCATATAAGTATTGTACATGGTTGTAAAAAATTAAGTATAATAACAAAATATTACCTAGTGACATAACCTCACAGGGAAAAACCACTCCAAATGACTTTAAAACATAATAATTTTGTTGTTCTTACCTAGTAGAATATTCCCTATGGAAAAAATACAGCCCTCAAATAAGAAACTATTAAACTCTTTTCAGTTATCATAATGATGTTGGTGCTGGTGGTACTGTTTTACTGAGACTTATATGTGTATTGGGGGATAACCAAATAAGTAGTTATAATAACGTCATTGAGAAGTGAGATTTCTAACAATGCTGACAGAAAATGTCACTGTAAGATTGATGAAGTTCATGAGCTTTCTTGGCACCCAAATTATTGGATCTAAATAGTATTTCCCACTAAATGATACTGGAGTATTTTGCAAAAATGGGAGAGGAAATTATGATTCAGGAACATTTTGTCATATCAGAAATAAAGGAAACTATCGAAGACTACTAGAGATATGTCAAAATGACCCAGAAACAAAGATATATAAGGTGCCAAAACCAAAGTCATGATAATTTGACCATTAATTGAGATAATGGCGAGGAACTGAAATGTATCTACTATGTTGAATCCCTGAGCTCATAAAATTATTAAGAATATTTTAAAACTCAATTTTAGTCTTAAGAAAATACTAGGAAACCAGTTTAATATTTTTTTTAAAAATTTTTGCTTCTATAGATTTTTGGGGAAGAGGTAGTATTTGGTTACATGAGTAAGTTATTTCATGGTGATTTATCAGATTTTGTGAAGTGGTGCAGCACCACTTCACTATTTTGAATACTACTATCAAGGGGAAATAGTAAGTTACCCTACTTTTCTATACAATCATAATTTATGGTAAGATGAAAAAAGTTTCTCTTTTTAGAATAATTACAGCAAAAAAAACAACAAAAGATAGGAGGGAATTGTATATTCACTGGCTGTTAGCACCACAAAAGGAGAGAAAATCAGTAATGTCCCTTCTGATGGAAGTTCACAGTCACTAGGAATAAACTTAAAAAAATTCCACCTAAATCTAATCAAGCCTCTAGACATAACTAATAATTTCCAGGAAGTACAAGAAACAGAGAAGCAAGTTAAATGATACCAGAAGGATGCAATAATTAAACTACATACCTGTAAAATTATACAGGACAAATGATTTTGTTCTTTGAACTGAGTCAAAATACATTTCAACATAAAATACAAAGGGATGTGGGAATATATTAGGAAAGCTTATAAATTAAAAGACTTAAGGGATGTGTCAATGAATCTCAATTTCTATATATTTTATGAATTTCAATTCAAACAAATTAAACTATTATTAGAGGGAACTATGAAAACAGGATTGTTACTGGATTTACACTAAGGAATTACAGCAATTATATTCAGTGAAATGATGTATTAGTCCACTCTCACGCTGCTATGAAGAAATATCTATGACTTGGTAATTTATAAAGGAAATAAGTTTAATTGATTCACAGTTCCACAGGACTGGGGATGCCTCAGCAAACTTATAATCACGGCAGAAGGGGAAGTAAACACGGCCTTCGTCACATGTGGCAGCAAGGAGAAATGCTGAGCAAAAGGGGGAAAGTCCCTTACAAAGCCATTGGACCTTGTGAGAACTCACCCACTATCATGAGAATATAATGAGGGCTAACTGTCTCCATGATTCAATTACCTCCCACAACGTGCCTCCCACAACACATGGGGAATATGAGATCTACTACTCAAGATGAGATTTGGGTGGGAACACAGCCAAACTGTATCAGATAATAATACTGTGATTATTTTTTCAAATAAATTACAATTTATATATTTAAATATATACATAAATGCAGAAATAATATACATATGCACACACATGCATGCTGAAATATTGGCAGATTAAATGATGTAATCTGAGACTTGGAATTTGCTTAAAGATAATCCAGGTACTGAGGAGGAAATGGATGATGTTTAAAAAAGTAATATGGTATATTTTGATAATTGCTAAGGTGGAGTCAATGTACACATAGTTCATTATATGGTACACCTAGTTCATTATATGGTCTCTTCAATTTTATATGTTTGAAAATCTCCAAAATAAAGTTAAGAAAGAAAGCAAAATATATGTAAAATTAAAATTCATGACAACTATAACATAAAAGGTGGGAGGTGGAAAAATGAACGTGAAGTATTCTGAGGATTTAAGATTATCTGGGAAGGAGTATGAAGTATAATTTACATTAAACTAATAAATCAAGGACACCTGTTGCAACTTCTAGGGTAATATCACAAGAATAGTAAAGTATATAGAATGTAGTATACAGTATAAAGAATGTAGAAGCTAAGGGAATAGAAACAGAAAAATAAAAGATGAATCTAAAAATTGCCAAAAATTAACAAATTTTTGTACACGGAACAAACTTTAAAAATAACAGATTTGTACACAGAAATTAAAATATAACCATAATTTAATGTGAATAGGTTATTGGAATTAAAAAACAAGGCTGTAATACTGTATTTGGAAGATTCAATGTTCCTTGCAAGAACACTTTAAATATTATGACACAGAATCATTGAAATTAAAGCAGACGATAAACGATATACCATACAAACACAACTCAAGAGGAAATGAATTAAGCAATATTAAGATTAAACAATTTTTCTCTAAAACAGAAATAATTACTAAAAATATAGATAAATCACACTATATAAAAAGATGATGACTACATTAGGAAGATACGTTAATTCCAAGTTCGTATTTACTAAGTAATATTGCTACAAATACATAAAGCAAAAAAAAAAAAAACTAAGAAGATAAGCAGATAGACCTATAATCATAATTCACATATATTAATAACTGATGGAAAGAAGACAAAAATCAATAATTATGCAGAAGGTCAGAGTAATTTAATTAGCAGTTTTTGCCTGTTTGACACATAAAGAAGGCTTCCCAAAACAATAGAATATATATGTTGTGTGTCAACCGCATATAGAACACTTGCTAAAACTGACCATATCTAGGGCTATTTAAAAGTTCTCATTGAATTTTAATTAATTTTATTATTTTTTATTCTCTGATTACAGTGAAATCAAGATAAAAACAATTTTTAAAATTATAATTTCAGTAACCTCCAAATAACACATGGCCAAAGAAGAAATATCAACATGAATTAGAAAATATTTATCAACTAAATTATTCTGAAAATATGACATACTAGAACATATGGGATGAGACTAAGTCTGTGCTAAGAGAGAATTACAGACTTATGCTGTTTTAGAAAACATGAGAAGCTAAAATCAATTATCTATTTCTTTATTTATGAAGTTAGAAAAAGAGTGGAAAATTAAACCCAAAAAGATTAGAAGAAAAAAGTAAGGATATTATTTCAGAGTCATGAGGCAAAAACGAACATGCCATAGAGAAAATACACACAGCCATAATTTGGGTACTTGAATATATGACTAATCTGACTTAAAATGAAAGAGTTAAGGAAAAATCACTATTAGGATTAAAAAATGAAAAGACATAACAAAGCTTTCAACAATCTTATGCTAATAGATTTTATAATGTTTATCAAATGAACACTTTTTTGAAAACTTGTTTTTCTATAACGCACACAAGAAAATATTTTAAAATCTTAATAGTGCTTTTCAATGAAGGCAATTAGACCTGTATTAAAGATATTTCCACAAAATATTCCAGTCTTAATTGGCATCACTGATGGATTATCCAAATATTATGAAATATCACCAATCACATGTAGATTCTTCCAGATAACAGGAAAAGTAGAAATACTTCCTAGTTTGTTATATGATGCAAGCATCTCCTCAACAGTAAAACTGACATGGACATAAGAAAAATACTATAAGCCAATCTTTTATCATGAATATGGAGGTTTAATAAAGCACAAGATAATTTTTTAAATCATGTTAGGTTGATTACAGAAGTATGAGTGTAATTTCACAAATAAAAATTAATTGTCGTAGTTCATTACACTAACAGAATAAAAGGGAAAATAAAAATTCATTTCAATGTATGCCTGAAATATACTTAATAAAATTCATCATGATTTCCTGGTAAAAATTGTTAGCCAACTAGAAATATAAGAGAACTTCCTTAATTTAATATAGAGTTCACACACACACACACACACACACACACACACACACACATATAAACCCAAAATCCTATGATAAATAATAATAGTAAAATATTGAGTTTTCTCATATATTAAGTGATCAAATATATATATATATATTTAGAGGGATATTATTTCGGGACAGTTAGAAAACAAGAGTCTCTTCAACAAATCCTGTGGGATTGATATTCATATGGAAATGAGTGAATCTTTTTCACTACCAAATACCACACCAAAAAAACTCAATTCCAGGGTTATTGAAATCTAAACGTGAATAGTAAAACAAACACAGAAGTCCCTTTAAAGAAAACAAAGAATGATGTCTTTATGGCCAAAGAAGAGGAGAAGATTTTTTCAACAAGATGGAAAAAGCATAAATCATCATGATTACTTGGTCTTTTATCTTACTGATCTCCTAGACCCAGGGCTTCCGCACAAATGAGAAAATTAGGGTCAGAGAAGATAAATTCTTGTAACAGGACCAACACCTTCAGAAAGCTAAAGATCTAGAACTCGTTTCTCAAGTTTTCTAAACTCATTTTTAGAAGGCATTAAACAACAGTACTTAATTGGAGGTCTAGCCCTTTTGCCTTTTTAAAAATTTTTACAGCACTTTATATGTTCCAGGCAATGTTTTTAACTGTTTTACACATATAGACACATTTGATCCTCACAACTTATGAGGTAGGCCTTATTCTGATTTCTACATTTTACAGACAAGAGAACAGCAGCATCTCCTTTAGCATCTTGTCCAAAGTTTCACGTCTTAAGTAGAGAGCTAGGACTCTAACATATGAAGCGTGAGTCTAGAGCCTAGCTTGAAACCACCATCTTTCACAAACATTGCAAGCTATATTACAGTTCTGTGTTTTGGTTTCAGTTAAAATTACTTAAGAATTGCAGCCTCTAAAGATGTTCTTCATAATTAATACTCAATTTGTTTGCCACCTATTTTATATTAACAGTTAAATTGAAATTTATATTTCTTAATAGAAATCCAAACAACTTTATAAAACTTTTTATTTAAAATTTCAGTAGTGCTTGATATGTATTACATAACACTTCAATTTGAGTTTCCCACTTCCTATTGTGTGTTGTTTCATAGGTGCATATTTTATTCCACAACTGTGGAATAAATAAGCCTTTCTTAAACATATTTACAATACTTCATCCTTTTATGGTATTTGATCTGCATTACATCACGCAGATCTTGTATTTACCGTCTTCATCTGCATGTTATCTTTTTTTTTTTTTTTTTTTTTTTTTTTGAGACGGAGTTTCGCCCTTGTTACCCAGGCTGGAGTGCAATGGCGCGATCTCGGCTCACCGCAACCTCTGCCTCCTGGGCTCAGGGAATTCTCCTGCCTCAGCCTCCTGAGTAGCTGGGATTACAGGCACGTGCCACCATGCCCAGCTAATTTTTTGCACTTTTAGTAGAGACGGGGTTTCACCATGTTGACCAGGATGGTCTCGATCTCTCGACCTCGTGATCCACCCGCCTCGGCCTCCCAAAGTGCTGGGATTACAGGCTTGAGCCACCGCGCCCGGCTGCATGTTATCTTATGTATACATATTTTACTCCACAATTAGAATATTTTCTAAAAGCAGTAACCTGTTTTATCATTTTACTTTATAGTTTATCTTATTTCATTTTGGTGGGAGGACTATGTGTTTATTCTCTTTTAAAATTTAATATGTGTTGGCCAACACCTAAAACAACACATGTAGTGTTGAAAGAATAAATGTTTACAGTAGTAGAGCATCTGAAATTAGTTTATAAGTGACTTTCAGATGTTTTATATCCCAGATTAAAGGACAATTTGAGATACTGAATTTTTTCAATTATCTTATATATTATTTAGCTTTGTACTAGGGATTAACAACAAGCAAGTTAGAATTAATAAGATCTTTATATGTTGCTCAGAAGTTTCCAGTGATAGTTTCAATGAAAAAAAATTATTTACAGTTTCTACTACACTTTCACTAATTTAGGTTCAGTGATTGAGTCAAATAACCAGTTTTAGAAATAGAAAATAAATCCCCCAGGCTTTCTATCACATGTGGGGCCATGCATCTCCCTGGTTGACAGATGGTTAGTTCTATAATTCACTCTATTGTGGAAGCTTGCTAATTAGCATTTGTTTACAGCATTTTAGGTAGCTCTGTTTAATTACTGAAAACTTTAAAGGTCTATTGTACTTTATAACCCACATAGTATTGTTTTTATTACTTCTTAATTGATGACAGTAAAGGATGAGGCTGAAGACTTCTTAAACAATTTATATATACAGACATACACACCTTAGAGGAAGAATTAAGGATAACTTACAGTAATTATGCAAAATGTTAGAAGAAATTTCTGAGACTTTTTTCATAAAAATCTGCTCTCTTTAACATTAAATACATTATAGAATTCCCTTATTTGTGAAATGGGTTTAATTAAATCTACTATCTAGCTTCCTTGAAGGATTTTTTAAAAATGCAATGACATGTACATTAATCTTCTTTGAGAAGGTTGATGAGGGAAAATGACATATGAATAAAAAACATTATTACTACAAGCTCCTGAAAATGAGATGGCAATATATTCCTAAGATTTCCAGAAAAGATGAAACAAAAGTCATTTGTACTAAGTATCATCTTGTAAGTTATTTTTTATACTCCTACTCATTTGTATAACATTTCAGTCCCTCCACAGTCTTGTGAGTAGATTTTTTTTTTGACAGGATTTCATTGGCTAAAGTGCAGTGGTATGGTTAACAGCTCACCGTAGCCCGCTGCCTCAACTTCCTTGATTCAGGTGATTCTTCCACCTCAGCCTCCTTAGTAGCTAAGATCACAGGGGCATGCCCCCAACCCAGCTAAGTTTTGTATTTTTTGCAGAGATGGGGTTTTGCCATGTTGCTGGAGCAGGTCTGAAACACCTGGGCTCAAGCAATCCACTTGCCTAGACCTCTTAGCGTGCCGAGATTGTAGGCGTGAGCCACTGCACCTGGCCCATGAATAGACTTTTAAAAACAAACATAGTAGTCAACCCTACATAGCATTCTGCAATTGATGAACTATGAATAATCTGTATAATATAAAATCTGTTAGGAAAATTAGACGTTTAAAATACAGGAATGAGTTGAACATTTTGTTAGTGGAAAAAGAAAGCTAGAATAGTGAATAGTTTCAAAGGTTGTTAAGAAAAATTCAAAGATTTACAAATTCAAATATTTTCGTATTCTTATTGCAGCTAATAAAGTAACTGAAGGACTAACATTTGATTTGTATCTTTGAAAGTGAAAGTTTTGTTAAACTATCAAGTTTAGAAAGTTTTGTTAAACTATCAAGTTTAAAAGTTTTGTTAAACTACCAAGTTTAAAAAGTATGATTTAGACACTGAGGCAAAAGCTAAAAATAAACTTCTTTTTTCTCAGTCCACATGGTAATAGAACTATATAATGGTGCCTTGCTAAAAGTGCTGTTTATTATCTGCGGCATTCTTTAGATGTTTTCTACAAAATTTTTCATGACTTAGAAATCTCCATAAGGTTCATAAGCTTTTTAAGGGGTTCTGTGATAGACTACTTTGTCGAAAATGATTATCCATACTCATAATTTCACCCTAAGTTCTCTGTCAATCTGTCCTTGCTAGATGCTCAGACACTGCATCCAATTTGAACCTGGAGGCATATGCAGAAGAGTAATACTTACCAAAACAAAACAGGATGAATGCTTGGTAAAACTAATGTATTTGTTGCGGACAACATCAACTAGAGATGCTGCAATTCTTTCTTTGTCTTAAGTTTTTAGTGTTGTTGTTGAATAGTATATATTTGAAAATCATCCCGAGCCTCTGAGTAATTTTGGAACTCTGTATTTTTCACTTAACACTTCCATGATGTTTTCTTTTTCTTCATCATTTCTAGTGGTTATTAGATATGTTTGAATGGAGGGATCTAATGGAAAAAAATCACACCTCTAAAAGGCAGTGTATTAAAGATGTGCTGAGACAGAGGTCTTCGTAACAAACTGGTGATTGCCCTGAAAGGCACTTATCAAGTTTTATTTTCTGAACAATTGAAAAAGACATAGTCTTATTATAAGTTATCAGTTACTGTCAAAATAACTCAAAGCATTGTTTTAATATAGTTTATCCAGACTAAAACCATTAGAACATTTCTTAAAATTAATGGAGTTTATTTTGGTGTGATAGTACCCTAAGACAGTAATTCTTAACTGGAGTGATTTTGCCTCACAGGAGACATTTGGTAATATGGAGACAATTTGGTAATATGGAGACATTTGGTAATATGGAGACAATTTTTGACTGTCACTATTTGGAAGGGGTACTCTAGGTATCTTGCAGGTAGAAGTCAGGGATGCTACTAAACATCCTATCATGCCCAGGACAGGCCCCACAAACAAAGCAAAATCAGTGAGAATAACCTTTTCACTCTCTAAAGTATTATTCTTTGGATGACAGAGTTTATGATAATCTACTGAAATGGAATAAATTTCTGAAAAGTGAAATAGTAAAACTAATTAGGGTAAAAAAATATGAGCCAGCAATCTTGCATCACTGTTGGTGATCTGGCAAGTTCATTCCTCTGTGCTTCGGCTCCTAGGGAGCAGAATGGGCACAAATACTAATATTACTCCTTGGCATTGTGAAAATCAAAGAAGATAATATGTGCACGAAAGAAATTTGACAGTGATGAAGTGCCATGCAAATATACAGCCATTAATAAGAGAAAACTATGAAAGGATGACATTTTAAGGAATGTGTAGGAAGTTTTTCATGAATAGAAATCTTTCTTCAAACCAATATATCATTTACTCTAACCTTTGAATAAAGTATATATGTGTTAATACTTCATACTTACTAAAGGTTGGATTGTATTTATAGAAAACTGAAATCAGGCCTATGGAACAGTTGCCTTTGGAATGCCTGTTGAAGAATATCAATGTTAAATACCTAGTCAGCTTAGCAAGCAGATCACAACCACATTGTCTTTACTTAACAGCAACCCCAATTATATCATCTTGCTTTCTGGAGAACTTGCAATTGCCCCTTCTCTTTCCTTCTTCTCCCTGTTCTCTTCTTATTCCTCATCCTCCTATTTCTTTGTCTTCTTTCTGTGGTGCTCTTTTCAATGCAAGGAACCCTCTTAGCCAGGTCCATCCATTCCTCCAACTGACCATCTATCCAACCATTCATCCAGTACCTCCTCACTGATCATTTGTCATGGAGGTGTTAGCATTTTGTTAGGTGCTAAGAAGATGAGTAAAATCATATATAGTTCATTCCCTAAGAAATTTATAGCTTAGAGGGAGAAGACGCATCTATCAATGACAAATAATAAACATAAAAATACAATTGAAAAGAAGAAACTGGCTAGAAAGTGTAAAACACTTCAACTAGCTTTGAGGGATGCAAATACTTTTTCACTAAAGTAATGAAATTTGATTTGAGATCTTAAGAATGATTAACCAGGTAAAAAGGATAAAGGGGAAGTAGAGTGAGGTTTTGCAGAGCTTCATAAGGAAGAACATTCTGGGCAGTCAAGATAGCATGTGCAAAGGCCCTGTTGGACAATAGAACATGAATTTTTCAAAGAACTGAAAGAAGGCAATTTAGCTAGATGTCTGAGCAAGGTTGAGAAGGCTGTGATGTGAGTCTGCAGATGACAAAGAAGCAAATGAGGTAGAAACTTGTAACCCACAGCAAAGGTTTCAGTCTTTTTTCTGAGGACAATGAGAAATCCCTGAAAGTTTTAAATAACAGTGACATGATTAGATTTGCATTTTGAAAAGATCAATCTGGATGAAAAACTGTTGGGGATAAAAAGACATTCAAAATCTATTGCACTCAGCACATGCTTGACAGGAATTGTTACAAGGATTTGATTGCTCTCTTCTTTGTTCTTATGATCGCTCCCCAACATCTTTCTCTATACTAACACAATTCCATTACTTTGTTCAGGATCTAGTTAAATATATTCACCATATTTACTTTAAAATTTACAATCCATATTCATCATGTTCCCACGTCGAACGATTTCTGCATTTGCAAGACACATACAATGTGATAAAATTAATTTAATTATCTGCTTTATATATTATTTTCTCAAAGCAAACTTTGCTTCTTAAAGCCAAGGGTGTGCATATGGGTTTTAGAACAAAAATGATTGTTCTAGATAAATTATTTTTCAGCGTGTGTTTCCTCCTACTATCAGCAGCTGAGTTCTCCAGTTTATAAACTATCTTTTACAAGCATTGTAACAGTAAAATAATCTGAATATAAAGAAAGACATTGCAAATGTTTATTTATAGCAGGTGTGTAATCAGCCAGTGTAATCAGTAGATACGTAAAATTGGCACTGTCTAGTGTTAGTCGCTAACCTTTGCATAACATTTTGTGTAAAAGGACACTTTGTGTATGACTACTTATAAAAACTGTCTCAAGCATTTAAGAAGTTTTTAACTCGTATATAATGTTTTTGAGGAAAAAAGTTCTAATGACTACACTTAAATTGAAAAATGCAATAAATATTTCTAATATTAAAAAACTTAGAATTCAAATTCAATTAAATATTAAGAGAATATGTTAAATTTCACCTGCTTATATTTAAATAGTATTAAAATCAATTAAATAACCAATATAGAGATACATTTTTAATGAGGATTTTTACAATATAGAAATTGTGATTTAAAAAATATTCTGAATAATTTAATAGATAGATTCTGACTTTTTAGGAATTTCTAAATAATGTGAGTCAAAATGCAGTATTTTTTTCACACAGGGGTTAACAGTCTCCTATTTTATATCAAAGACAGGAAGCCGAGAATAAAAAGGGATTCTCTCTTTCTACCATGGTACAAAAGATGTGCCAAAACAACTGGAAATATATAAGAAAGTAAATTAAATTACAGCCAGGTTGTCTATAATCTTCATAAAGCTTTAAGAAATCACATTAGCAGGCTTAATATTTCCTGATACCACTCATGTTTAATTTTTAATCTCTTAATTATATATGCACAATTTAAACACGCAGTAAATAAAAGTTGTTCCTTTTCGGAAAATGATATACAAATATGCATTATTTGAGATCAAATAAGGTAATACAGGTAAAGTACAATTCAGTGCATGATCTAATCAATATTAATTTCCTTCTCACTCTTAAGAAAAAGGAGAATGCTTAGATAGGTTGTGGTACCTGATACTAACAACAATCTCATATAATAATGGCCTATTATTTCATCCATAAAGATGTGCTTCATATTAAGGACTTGCTGGGGTTTGTTGGGGCCGAATATTAGAAAGGGTTTTATTGGGAATAGAAAAACTGAAGAAGAAAGTGATTAATTTACTTGAACCCAAGTGTTTCCCCAAATCATCAAAAACAAAGGCACAGTACTTAAAGCTAGCAATGTATACACATCCCAGAAAGTAACGGTCTTTGGGACCTGACGGAGGAACTGAGTTCTATTGGAAGACATGTAGCTCTCTATGGGAAGACAGCTGGCAGGCAAACCTGAGTTTCTAGCAAGACAGTTTTTAAAAAGGTGAGTATATTCAGGCACTTGACCTGAAAAGCACAGTTGTTAGTTAAATTGTAACGCACTTGCTTTGTATGAAAAGCCATTCAGCCTGGACAGAAGTAGTGAAAGATTAGATTTGAACTAAAGGAATAAAGTCTCGGACTTGGTTTCAGGCACAAAGTGTGATTATAGGTGATGAAGATATATGCTCTAAAGATTTACCAGAGGAAAAAACTAAGAGAGGTTCCAAGAGGAATCGCTGAGAATGAGAAACAGGATTTTAGAAGAGGCACAATTTAACTTTGTGCTTCTCAAAGCAAAGCAATTTGGTGTCATCATTTTTTTCCTTGGGCTTGTGCAGGTAAGGCACTACATTTTTAGTGTGGATATTTATCTGTGTCCATTGTATTCTTCTCAAAAAGACAGCAATCAACTGAGTAGTGACAGGAAACAGAACTCCAGAAAATTAGCTGTAGCTTGCTAAAAAGTGAATCAGACTTTTAATCGATCGTAAACTGATAATTGATTTTTCAAAACAATAAAAATAATTAAATGCATTTCCTCAAGTATTTGTTAGTTTCATAACAATCAGGATACAGATAGTAAATAGAGCTTTCCTTGAAATCTGCTGGGATATGGCCTTGAAATAAGACTTTCAACTTAAAAAGGGAAACAAAAATGTCAGAAAATTCTCATGTTAAAGTAAGCAAGCAGCATTTAGACACTGAGGAAAAAAAAAAAAAAAGACAAGTGGAAAATATATCAATGTCTGTTGAAAAGTACTTCCTTTCTTTACAATATAAAAGGTTGGATGGGACCAATGTAAATAAAAATTATATTTCTATCTGATAGTGATTTTTTTTTTTGTAGTTTAATAGCTGGCACCTAGGCAAAACAACTTTTGCTTTTTTCTTTCAAGATTACTACCTCTGACTATTCCTATATTTTAATGAATTCCATATCTTCTCAAATAGTTTTAATTGTTATATTATTTGATAGTATTCACAATATTGTTAACAGTCTTCTAGCTTTGTTTCTCTGTACATTGAACTTGGTTCTTTTGTATACTTCTTCAGTTTTATTATGTTTGTGGTCATGACACAGGTAAGATTAAAATTAAACTATGTAATCCAGATGCTAATAAGGGCTTTGAAAAAACACAGAGTAATGGAATAGACAGTGAGGGAAGGAGGAAGATGACTATTCTATTTTAGATAGGCTGGTCAGGAAACGCCTTTCATTGAAAGTAAATTTTGAGCACAGCATATTCAATAAAGCAGGGAGCAAATAATTAGCAAAGACCTGTCTGTCATCTGAGCAGAGGGGATAGCAAATAAAAAGCCTCTGAAGTAGGAACAATCTTGGAATGTTTGAGGCATTCTCAAGGCAGTCAGAATTACTAGAGTGGTTCAAGAAGGCAGAGGGAACAAGGAGATAGAGTTGAAGATGTGGCAGTGCAGGGCACTGCAAGTATGATATAGAATGTGAAACTTATTCTGTATGAGAAAGGCATCAGGGGCTTACAAGTAGGTTAAGGACATAATCTGATCTATGTTTTTAAAAGATACTCTAGCAAGAGTAAAAAGAAGCGGACAAACTAGAGAGTTATTTCAGTGCCCCTGAGATACAATCGTGGTGTGTATGAGGTGGCCTTCAGTATGGATTTAAAAGGAGATTGGTTTTGGAATATATTTGCAATATATTGACACATAAACTTGATAATGGATTATATTTGAAGTGTGTGCATGTGTCGGGGGAGTTAAGAATCAAAGTTGTTTTTTCTTTGAAAAACTGGCTAAATTGGGGGTTCCCTTTATTATAATGAAAAAGCTTGGGAATGGAGCAGGTTGAAGGTGTGGAAAATCATGGATTTTTTTCCAGGCATATGAAGCTGAAATGCCTTTTGAGTATCCATGAGAGGATGATGTACAATGAATTTGATCTATGAATCTAGACAGAATAAGAAATATAAATTGAGGAATCATTAATGTATTAATTGTAATTTTTTCCTAAGATAGAAAAACATCTAAATTATCTAAATTTTATTTTTATCTATACACTGATTATAAAATATTTTTCCAAGTCTTTTAATTTTGAGACTGCACTGTTTTTCTTTCTTTGAAAAAAACAATACTATTTCTTAAACATTAGACAGAAATCTGATTATTATTCATGATTAAATAGGCATAATATACAAAATTCTTAACTAGATTTTTAAAAATGTGAATTATATTCTTTTTCAGTTCTAAAAATTTCTTTCTTTTGCTATTTTCTAACCCCTCTCCTGCCCCCCAAAAAAAGGAAATGAGGAAAATGCATTGGGCCCTCTGATCAAATGCCCTAAGTATAACAAGCACAGTTATTTTTTGCATAGGATAGTGTTTCCAGGAAGATTGATGGTATGCCAATTGAAATAAAGTTAAACATGATGTATATTTATTATTTGCCTGGCTCTGTTAGAATTGGTGGAGGTAATAAGTATTGCAAAGTAGTCTTGATCTCAAGTTTATAAATTTGCAGAGAAAATAAGATATCTATATATAAAACAATATGAGGACAAAAAATATAAATTATAAATATACAAGCACTCTAACTGGTTTAAGAAGAGATAGAACCAACAGTGGTGCTGGCTTTTGAGAAATACAACGATTTCCAGATATATGAACAATAGAATGAGACCCACGTCTGAGCGTGACTTACCAAGTGGTTGGCCTGCAATGACTCTGGCATTTTCTCCAGCCACTGCAGCTCTTGCATGTCGCTCACTCATGTACTGTACAAATGCATACCCTTTGTGAACGGAGCATCCAACTATTTTTCCATACTTTGAAAAAATGGCTTCAATGTCAACTTTCTTGACAATTGCCGTATTTAGATTGCCAATGAAAACACGGGAGTTGATGGACTTGGGGTCATTCTTATTGGTGACATTGCTGGTCTGTGTTTTGCCAGTCATGATTGGCTCTCCTTGTTTTAATCCTTAAACAAACAAACAAAACAAATAATCAAAAGGTAAATCATTAGATTGAATGGGTATCAACGGCTTTTTAAGTTTTTCAATATTACACTCAGGAAACCTCCAATCCCTAAGTATTACTGATTTTCTTGAGAAGAAAATTAATATATTTAGTAATATAAAAGGTAAACATTGCATTGCTAAATACAGTAGAAAAAACTTATAATCACTTAACACATAATTATAAAAATTCTTGATTTGTTTATTCAAAATTCAACTCTGAATAAAGATTGAACATTTTGCAGTTGCTTTTATATTAAGTCTATCTATTTGGCAAAAGAAAATTTGAGGAAAATCTGCCTTTTCTTATCAACAACAACAAAAAAATCTAACATGGCTAAGGTCTGATGACAGATGGAATATAGAAATGTAACCTCCATTTTCAGATGTTTGAGTACATGCATGATTATTTCTACATTTCTATAACATGTAGACATATTATCTATTTCAATGTCAGAACCCTTCTATCAGAAACTAAAAAATTGTTCCATTAAAGTCTGTGGAAGAGAAAAAAAAATGGTGTTAGAAATTTGATTAGGACACTTAACATAAGAAAACCAGAATTTTAAAAATAAAAGACTTAGCCAGAATTAATATTATATTTGCTATTTATTTGAACCAATATCACTATCACATGTCAGTTTCATAAAAACACAAAACAAAACATATGAGCCAGTGTTCATCAATGATCAGCAAATTAGATTAGGTAACTTGAAATTTTATTCTTAACCTGATTTTCTAATTTACTTAACTAAAGCCTCCTATGTTGCCTAACGACTGCTAGTATTTTTAAAAATATCATTTTGTGAGCTCTGAAGAATATTTTTGTTTAATTAAACTCAACAAAACTTTTATTTCTAAGTATTCCAGCACATACAGATTTATTTTAAGGCCTTGAAAATCCCTCCTTCCTTTCCTCCCTCCCCTCACCTCCCTTCTTCCCTTCCTTCCTTTCCCTCTTTCACAACGTTTAGTAACAACCTAATTTTGGTCATGCATTATCTATTGTACCTATTAATTTATAGATACTATTATGACTAAACTAAAATTTCAACAAGGTTACATTCTCTGACATTGATGATCATTGTTGAACATTAGCTAATTGATACCGTTTGTCAATGACAACTATATTTTTATATGAAGGCTCTCTTAAAATATTACAGCTATAAAAATAAGTGCATCTGATTTTTAAGAATCATTTAAAATGACATTTCTAAATTAAGCATTAAGGTGGTGGAAGTCTTTAAGGCATGTAAATTGGATATGCTTAAAAATGTACTTATTATGCATTTAAAGCAGGTACTCCTGAAATCAAGAGCAACCAAGTAACATAAAATGTTTCAAATTAAGTTGCTCAACATTCCATCTGGGATTTTGAAAGCTTTACTTCATATTGGACGGTCAACATTATAAATATCTCCTTATAATGAAGGTCAGCTTCAAAAATAAAACATTTAGTTATTTACATAAAATTAAGAGTAAGACATCATTGGAAACAAAGATTACAACACTGCCTTGTATTGATTCAGATTAGCTACATTTAAGTGCTTCTTTTATGAATTATTCATAGTAGTGTTGAAGAAAGAAACATTGATATATATATATATATTTTAAATATTGCAATTCAAGCTATTGCGTATCTCAAGACAAATGCTCTGAGAATTAATTGAAACAAGAAAAATCAAGGTTGGTAATCTAGAGTCAGTTTCCTTTCTTACCATTCTAGGCCAACATCAGTAATACATTTCATAGAAAGCATACTATTTTGTTTGTGCTCTCATGTGGCACACATTTTTATAAACACAATGTAGTTGTTTTCAAGGGTGAACAATTCTTATGGTTGACATTTTATTTCCTGGACAAAAATACATTAATTAAAATGCAAACACAAGAATTGTTAGATTAGATTAGACCTGTGGTTGACAAAGCCCTGTGGTCTGCATTGATAGTAGCACTTGGTCAAATTTAAGTTGAGGGTACAACTGCACTGTGATTCCTCATCGTGAATGTCAACATGCTATCTTTCATCCACATCATTCACTCTATGTGGATGAAACTCATACCTGTACCTCCAAATTGACAATGTGTAATTCTAATTAATAATTCTTACTTACCATAAAAAATCTATACATATCTATGTATCTAATTTTTTTCACAAACACTGACTTGGCAGTTTCAATCAGTGTTTACAAGAGTAAGTCTTGTTGTATTATTATATTCTGTCATTCCAACATTCTCTATAAATTAGGCAATAATTCATAGTTTAATAACTTTTCTATTACATAAATTTTTAAATCAGTTAAAGAAAGACTTCCACTTTCAGCCATGATAGAGTAACAGTGACTAAATTAACCCTCCTGACTCAAAGAAATAGAAAACCAGGGAAATATGGATGAAGCAACTGTTTTTCAGACATTAAACCACAGGCAATGCAGAACTATCACATCTGAGAAAGAAGAGACAAAGAAAGTAAAATGTAGGAGAGCCAAGATTTCTGCCTGGAAAACATATTTCAGGTCTAGAGCAGTCAGTGGGATGGGGAGGATATTGCAAACTGAGACTGTGACCCTATTGAGTTGAGGAGATACAGATCGGAGTTGAGAGCATCTGGGGCAGTTAGAATTGGTGTGACAGGTTTCTCAAGACAAGAGAGCTATGCAGAAAAAAACTCTAGAAATCTGCTTTAAAATCCTTTGAACCTATGCTGATTTCTAAGTCATGTATGGAAAGAGTACAATCTCATGAGGCTCGGCAAAAAGTTATTGCAAAGCTGCAAACGGAATGATTCCAAGAACTGCAATAGGCCAAGAAACATACAAGTTCCTACCAGCAACAGTGGAGAGTCCAAATTCACTACCCGGAGAATTAAATTTAGGCCTCAAAAGGATGGGCCTTAGTAATGTGGATTAACGATTCCTATAGGTAAAGGAATTCTGTGTCTACCCAAGTTAAACTTGAAAACAAGGCTTAAGATGATCAAACCCAGAACAACCCAAATGTCTATCAAAGAAAAGTATAACACTTATCTAAAATCAGTAACAAGGCCAACCGTGGTGATTCATGCCTTTAATCCCAGCACTTTGGGAGGCCAAGGGGGGCAGAGGGCTTGAGGTCAGGAGTTTAAGACCAGCCTGGCCAACATGGTGAAACTCCATCTCTACTAAAAATATAAAAAAAAAAAAATTGCCAGGCATAGTGGTGCACACCTGTAATCTAAGCTACTTGGAAGGATGAGGCAGGAGAATCTCTTGAAGCTGGAAGGTGGAGGTTGCAGTGAGCCAAGAGGAAAAAATATAGAACTCAGACATTCAATCACATAAAATTCACTATTTCCCCATTAAATCAAAAATTCCT
Source organism: Saimiri boliviensis (assembly GCF_048565385.1). Lineage (NCBI taxonomy): Eukaryota > Metazoa > Chordata > Mammalia > Primates > Cebidae > Saimiri > Saimiri boliviensis. Next base: position 41,388,389 of record NC_133463.1, read on the forward strand.
ACAGATCTTATGAATCAAAGTATGACTCATGACTAGAAGAGAAATTAAAGACATAAAAAAATGAAACTTTTAAAGATACAAACTATAATATCTAAAATAAAAAAAGATAATGAATGGTCATAAAACCATAGAACAAATTTGTGAATTTGAAGTTGAAGAAATAGAGAATATGTAAAATGTAGTGTAGAGATAAAACACTGAAACAATACACAGAGCCTCAGTGAGTTGATATTTAACACCGTCAAGCTGTTAAACATATGTAAATCTGGAGTCCCAGAGGAGCTAGTTGAAAAATATTCAAGAAACTTAATGGTCAAAATATTCCAAATTTAATAAAAATGATAATCTCATGGATCCAAGAATATCAATAAACCTCAAGCAGAAAATACATATCTCCATACCAGACACATAATAATAAAATTACTGAAAACCAGTGATAAAAATTAGGGAGCTGTCAGGCATTGGAAGGAACATTTTGACACAAAAAGAGTTTATAACAGTTAAAGAAATGTCACAATTAAAAAACAAATGACAAGGGAAAATGAATTTTTTCAGTGCAAACAAACTGTCTCTTTGTTTTTAATTTAGAAGTTTGGATGGAGCTCATGTAAACTGTCTCTCTATGAAAGCTGCTGTAAAATAAAAGATAAACTGTAAGCTACTGTTGCTGTTGTTCCAAAGAATTTTCTATGATGATGGAAAACTTTCCATATCTACAATATCCAAAAATTTAGTCAATAACCATATGTGACTTTTGAACCCTTGAAATCTGGCCAGCAGGATTAAGAAACTGCATTTTTAACTTTACTTAATTAAAATTGAGGCCATGCTTTAATGAATTGCTCTATCCCAAAAGGCTAACAGGGCTCTTGCCTTCCAAACATATAGAATGAAAATAAATCAGAAATAAATCTAGCTATTTATGTTTCTTTTAAATCTAAAGAATGAGTATGTTTTTGGTCCTGAAAACTTATGAAAGATATGATAGTGTCAGCTCTATTTCAGAAGAATAAAAAGTTCAAGTATCTGCCATATGATAACTAATTTAAAAGATTAAGCGTTTTTATTCTGGAAATATCAGACTGAGGTGGTAAATGCTCTCTAAAATTATAAAGAATGTGATCAGAATAGACTTTTAATTTGAATTTGAGATTTTTACCTTTGAATCCATATATGATACATTTATGATAAATTAAAGGCAGCTCAAAAATGTGCTTTAGATAAAATAATTTTTAGCAAAGTCACCAACCAGTGAACTCTACTATTCTGCTGTTTTAGTGGTCTTGAATTTCCATCTAAAATTTAAAGTCACTTAGACATTTATATTGAAAAAATAATTTAAAAATCAACAACAGGAATAACAAAAAATATCCAGGTGATATGGTTTTGCTCTGTGTCCCCACCCAAATCTCACCTTGAATTGTAATAATCCCTGTGCATTGTGGGAAGGATTCAGTGAGAGGTAACTAAATTATGGGGGTGGGTTTTTTTTTCTCATGCTGTTCTCATGAGAGTGAATAAGTCTCATAAGATCTGATGGTTTTAGTTCCCCTGCACATACCTTGTTTCCTGCTGCCATGTAAGATGTGCCTTAGCTCTTCCTTCACCTTCTGCCATGATTGTGAGTCCTCTCTAGCCATGTGGAACTGCAGTTCCATTAAATCTCTTTCCTTCGTAAATTACTCAGTCTCAGGTATGTCTTTATTAGCAGCACGAGAAAGGACTAATACAGTAAATTGGTACTAGGAGTAGGACACTCTGGTAAGGAGACCCAAAAATGTGGAAGCAACTTTGGCATCTTTCCTGTCACCATGTAAGATGTGCCTTTGCTTCTCATTAGCCTTCTATCATGATTGTGAGGCCTCGCCATTTATGTGGTACTGTGCATCCATTAAGCCTCTTTCTTTTATAAATTATCCAGTCTCAGATATGTCTTTATTAGTAGCATGAGAACAGACTAATACACCAGATATTTACAAGAGTCAGCCAACAATATTAATATATACTATGTTTAAAAACCCAGGAAAAGATGAAAGAGTTGCAAAAATGACTAAGAAAGAATGGATCATACACTGAAAGTTATCATCTGCTGAGGTCTAGAGGTATTACTCAAGTAAGTACTAAGATAAACCATGAAAAATGCTTCAATATTAAAAACTAAGGTTGCCACCTTTGAAAAAGAGAGAAAGTGATCATACCCAGTTCAAAATATTAGAGAAAACCTCTTAAAGTAGGTGATATTTGAATTAAACAATCCTATAAAAATTCAACAGGCATACAGTAAATTTCTCACCATGCACAAGAGGACAGTTGTTTTCTAAATATTTTAAAGGCATCCCCCGTACTTTTTTCATTAAACGGATTAGTATAAAATTTTTCATATTCAAAATTAGAAAAAGGGAAAAACTGAACCGAAAGAAACTAAAAACTTAAGCATCTCTTCCTGGACAAAATAAAGAACACCAAGAAAATTCTGAATTCATTCCTCAAAAAAACACCCACAATTTATAAAGATGTAACTTACATTCACCAGCACCATAACAAATCACAATAGATCTTTAAAAAAACTATTTCTTAAAAATAAAAATACTGTTTATAAAACAATTTTGTGGAAAATTTCCTGATGCCCCTTTCACCATGAAGAAATCATCATAGTGTATTTAGTGATGTCTATGTCATTTGTAAAGTTAAATATCACAATTATGTTGAAGATTTCATTCTTAAGCCTCAAACTACTTTCTGAAATAAACCAACATATTGATTTTTAAAGGTAAAGATCCAGGGAATATGTAAATATAAAGAATAATATATACATATAATGAAGAATATAATCCCCACCTGCAGACATTTAAAATTAAAATCTTGTTTTATTTTTCTTTATCTGTAGTACTTAGAAAAAAGCTATCAACTAAAAAATGTTATCATAATCTACATACCAAGTATCATTATTTATTATTTGAACACCCATCTAATTATGCTGTTAAATACTTATATGGCTATAGCTTAAATAGTTACACAGTAATAAGGCTAAGCCATCACTTTCTTTGTCCTCTTGATGGGCATTTAGCTTGCTTCCATTTTTCTCAGGTCACAAAAGTGTCTGAGATGAACACAAACACATTTAGTAACCATGAATTCCCAGTACACTATTGACATTCCTAGGTCGAACAGAATGGATGATGTTAGTTAGCAATCCCCAATTGCTTTCTAGAAAAGTCACACACCTTTCTACTCCCACCAGGAGATAACACTGTGCCTGTTTTTACATGCTCAAAGAGGTTTTGATAACTTCCAGCTCTTCCTAAAGTACTCTACTCAAACTGTTTTCTGATTCATTAGGTTAAACGGAAAGAATGAATAGGCCTTAAGCTAAATAAAAGGAGGATATGCTGATATAGTAGTAATGAAGTTTAAGAGTTTAGCAAGCCTGGTGCTAATAATAGAAACGTCATAATTCCTTTGCACTTCGAGAAAATGGAATTAGTGTCAGAGTTTCCCAGACATCACTAGAAAGTCATTATTATTTAAAAATATAAGAAAAATTATTCTGTTTTTCTTTTTTAAGTCTTCTGATTATATCAACATATTGGTGTTATAATAGTATGTGCTCAATGATTATTTAAAAATCTAAAGTTGATTATAAATAAATTTAAAATTCTGTATATAACCTCTTGATCTTTCAGCAGTTTTTCTTTGTATTTCCATTCAGTTATTGTAACTTTAGATAAACAGTCACAGTAGAAGTGAAGTTTCCTACTCATAAAGTCTTTGAAAACATTAATTATATTCACATCAATTTTTTCTTTCCAATTTTTAAAAAACTATACTCCTTAGACACTGAGTATAGTATGTTGACAATAGCACCAGGAACCCAGAAATTCAGTTTCCATTTTCCTCTCTATCTACCATTTTGTGTATAAAAAATTAAAGATATAAAATATTTTATTTTTAATAAGAACCCACTGAAAATAGAGGTCACATGATAAATTTCACAGTTAATTGATTAATGTGAGAGATTTCATAAAGAAAAGTAGCTTAAAATGCCACTAAATGGAATCTAGAAATATTTCAAAAATTAGGCAAATGATAGTACTTCATTCAACAGTTCATCAAAATGTAATAAAATTATTGTGAGCAACATAAAAATGAAACTACTGTAGAATAATGGGAATAGCATTAACATTTTTTTTTTAAGAGAAAATGACGTTAGTTAAAATATCTTAATAGGAGAGACTAGATTTGAATAGAAAAATTAGGTACTAAGAAATAAATGTTTTCATCTGGAGATTGAGATTAAGTAATTGGAAAGCAAAAATAAATATATAATTGTAGATAATGTAACAACTATAGTTATAAAAAGTTAATGATTTCTTACTGATGATTTTAACTACAAAATTAAAAATCAATGGATATTTGTAAGTCAACATTTAAAACTTAGTTGATCATTCGGAATATTAATAAACTTCCATGTTAAGCAATTATTTGTTAAATATGTTAAATAATTGAGATTTTGTAAACAAAGAGTAATAAATGGTAAACTATCTCCTGGGGAACATTTAATGAAGTGCTGAAGATCCAAATGTAATTTGGCAGAGAGTTGTAGTCTATAAGAAACCATCGCCTTGGTTCATAACGGGGTTAAACACATTAATGCAGATGAAAGAAGACAACTGGCTGGGTTAGACCAAAAATAGAAAATAAATAACCAGTGGAACAAATAAACAGTGGAACTACTTTCTGTGTTGATATATTAGGCTTTTCAGATAACCATTTTTAAAATGCCATACTGAGTAGTTTAAATAAAGAAAATTTTCACAGTTCTTGAGGCTGGGAAGTCCAAGATCAAGCTGATGGTCAATTTGGGTTCTGGTGTCTGATATGTAAGAGAGAAAGAGCTCTGGCTTCTCTTCCAGTTCTTCTAAGGGCACAATCCCTATTATGGGATCTTCATACTCCTGAGCTCGCCTAAGCCAAATTACCTACCAAAGGCTCCACCTTCAAATATAATCACATTGGGGGCTGGGGCTTCAATATATGAATTTTGAGGAGACACAATTCAGTCCACAGAAGTTCACATTATCCAACAGTAAGAACCCACTTTTAGTTTTAAAGTTTTGGAGAAGTGGAATAAGCTCTCTGTGAGCCATAAGAGGCAGTGTGATTGCTGCCATATTTATCATGTGAGGGCTCATGTAAACCAGTGGTCCCCAACCTGTTTGGCACCAGGGACTGATTTCATGGAAGACAATTTTTCCATAGGATGCAGGATGTGGGACAGGGGTGAGAGATGGTGAGATGGTGTCAGGATGAAACTGTTCCACCTCAGATCATCAGTCATTAATTAGAGTCTCATAAGGAGCATGCAATGTAGATCCCTCACATTCACAGGTCACAATAGGGTTCATGCCCCTATGAGAATCTAATGCCAACACTGATCTGACATGAAGCAGAGTTCAGAGTGATGGTGGATCACTGGCCACTCGCCTCCTGCTGTAAGGCCCTGTTCTTAACAGGTGACAGACAGGTATCTGTCTGCAGCCTAGGGACTGGGGACCCCTATTTAAAGAATGCCTATGAATCCAATCACTAAGTCTACGTTATCAGGGATTGCACACCAAGCACAGACACAGGAGAAATTCACTCAATTTTAGTTAACAGGTCCATTCCATTCTTGTCCTCTTTGTTCAGGAGTTAAGACCACTAAGTGATTTCATGTAGGCTACTAAAATATTCTGATTAAATCTATACAAAGAAGAAAAATTAAATAACTTTTAAAACAAAAAGACTTAAAGAAATAAGATCATATGGTGATATCACTAAGAAGTATTCACTTAAAGAAGTTATCCTAAAAGTATATTCATATTCTCTGGAATGTGACCAAATTGCTATCAATTCTAGGAAATTTAGCACATGTGATAATCTAAAAAGGATTTTCATCTGTAAAACAAACCTCAAATCATATATATTGTCTAAATATACTGACTGCAATTATGCTTCCTTGAAAACTTTCCACTTGACAAGATGACCTAGTAAGAAGATAGTTTTGAGTTACATGGAAAAGTCAAATGAACAATAATTAGACTCTTTTTATTTTACTGAGGGAAATAGATCAGTCAAGGTCAGTACCCACTTGTGATTTAAGGATTTTGAGAAATGGAGCAATTAAGAAACAAGCTTCCCTTTAGTGATTGGAGATGTTATTGGTGGGGATTGTACACCAAGCACAGACACAACTCTATGTCACTGATTGCTATTTGAATCATATTTGACAGAGGGCCGAGGACCATGGACTCGATTACATTGTTTTGTGGCTGGTCAACAACATCCTATAAAAATCAAGACCCATTTGGAAACATTCCTCACTGGGCTAAGACTGGGAAGTCGGACTAAAGTGGAGAAGAAGAAATCAGCGCCACTTTAATTCTTTATTCATATCATCCCTCATTTTAGTACATTTAGCAATGTAGACATTGCTAACTCTTTGGACTCTGTAGTGATTTGTGTCTTCTCCAAGTAAATTAGAACACTATTTGAAAATATTTCACAACCCAGATGAAGCAAAGAAGTGAAACCCTTTCCTCACTACTGTAAGAGAGTATTTAATATTTAATTTAGCAATGTAGACATTGCTAAAAGTGGCTCCATTTAGGAGATTTCTCCTTTTAAAAAGACTGCCTATAAACTATTAAAACTGTCTCAAAAATAGTTCTGAAATGTTTAGTTTACATTTAATAAGCACAAAGCACTTAAAGTATGTGTGCCATTGGTCTAAGTGATTATTAAATACTCTCTTACAGTAGTGAGGAAAGGGTTTCACTTCTTTTCTTTGCTTCATCTGGGATCTGGAGTATTTTCAAATAGTGTTCTAAGTTACTTACAGAAGACATAAATCACTACAGAGCCCAAGGAGTTTGCACTGAGAGACTTATTTACCACCAAACCTATGTATATCATGTTAAGGAGAATAGCTACAAACTGTTAAGACTTTGTGATTTATATTGAGAGAGGATGGCAGTTAAAAAAGTATCTTGAGAATGTCCAGAAACTGTTAAAATTTTTCTTACAGAAATTATAAGATCCCCAAATCTACAAACTCCAGCTAAAATTTCCCTGAAATATGTAAAATAGAGTATAAAACATATAAAGGTATATTCATCTTTTTTTCTGTTACTTAATGGTATGACAGTTCATATTAATGAACTTCAACAAAGCAAATCTGGAGAGTCCAGGCAAAAGCATCATTACGTTTATTTATAATTGATGTAGTATATGATGAAAGCAATGAAGAAAGAGTAAGAAGATTGTGTATATTCACTGGAATAAAACTCTGCTGTATCCCTCTGATTCCTCCACTGAATAAAACATCTTTCTCCATTTTAAAACTCCCAGGTCACAAAAAGCTAAATTGCAGGAGGTAAACATTGTCATGCCCACAGGAGAAATTCACTCAATTCTAGTTAACAGGTCCATTCCATTTTTGTCCTCTTTGTTTAAACTGTCAATCATGACAGTTCCCTCAAGAGTTAGGACTACTAAGTGATTTCATGTAGGCTACTATACTGCCCACAGAGATGCACAACTTTCAATCATTATTGATGCAGCTTTGGAAGACTGGCCCTAAAGTGAAAAATCTTAAATCACATGATCAAGCCCCCGAAATGTCTTGAACTCTTCTAAAATAAAAATAATTGTGCTACAATAGGTGTAATGGTGAATTTCCTCCCACAAACTTGAATTTTTTGAGTTGTATTAGGTAGCAAACAAAAATGATATAGTGAAAATGCCTACTGTATGTCTAAATAAGATAAAGTTTCTATTTATACATTCCTTAACAGCTATGACTGTAGATGCAATGTCATAAATGATAGCAGCTAGCAATGCATTATTGCAAATAGTGACTTAGAATGTAATTTCTCATTGGTAAAATAAATCTGATTCCTATTGATGCAATAATCTATGATGATATCCATGAATTTCCACTTATCCCTTCCCCTTAGCTATAGAAAGCAGAATTTACATATAACTTTGGAAAATTCCAATAAATGTAGAAATTAAAAATTATGGATGCTCTTTCTCTAAATAAAAGCTAGTATTTAAGGTTAGTTAAGGTTATAGTTTATTAAGATCTTACTCCAGAAATAATAGTAAGGAGATGGTTGACTATAGGTATAACTATGACACTATGTCTTAATTCATTAGACATTTCTTGTCTCCACTTAGGCTTTGCACTAGATTTTAATTTTACACTATTTAGCATAAATAGTGTAACATAGAAGATTTTCAAACTTGGGGAAGAAATCTACCTTGGTTTTGAAGAATGTTTAGCCATTACAGTTATACCAACAAGGATGCCAGGCTCAGCACTACTTCTTTTTAGCTGAGTAATTTTGAGCAGTTATTTAGGCTCTCTGATCTTCAGATTTCCATCTGTAGTTTTATAATGTGATGGAACAATGGATATGATTTTTGAGAAATTTAAATGAGATTCAGTAAAATACTAAGCACTGTATTTGGCATATAAGAGGTAATTTAAAAAGTTAGCTTAGTTATTATTCAGAATATATGGATCAGTTAGAAATTCATGCCCTAGATTACTTTTCTTCAGTGGAAATGTTTTCAGGTACATTGAGCTTACCCAGGGATGTTTTACATCTCCCCTTCGAATATTTCTGCATTCTCAGGCAGAAATTCCTAGCATTCTGATAACTTCTCTAAAGCTGAATTTGGACTTCAATCACTGGTGCTTTAAAGAAGTTCCTTGCTAAATTGATTTGCTGGGTACTTTGCATATATGACACAGCCTCTAATATTTTATCTGATATAATTTTAATATTGAAGTATGCACATTGGTCTCAACAGCTTCTTGTGAATCAACATTGCTTGAGAGTGTGTTAATTAGCAAATGCTATATAACAGCCTTGGTTGATATTTACCTTGTTCCCAGAAGCAGTTGTGATTCTACAGGTATCTTTCCTTCACTATTAATACCTAGCCTTTGGATATCACTAGCATATACAAAATCAGGACATGATGTTATATAAGCTTTGGTGTTTTGTTTTGTTTCATACATATACTCTCAGGAATGAATCTGATGTTTTATGTATCTTCCCTCTCCTTCATTTTGCAAGCAAATCCTGTGATAGCCTGCACTGGGGCTAGGATGATTTCATGGATCTATGTTTCAAATGGAGTGTATATTTTATGTATTCAGGTAACAGTGTTTGGCCAGTGAATTTTTGACAATTTATATTAGAAATTTCTTCTACATGCAGTGTTTGATTTTCTGTTCTTGTGAAAATCAAACACCGCATGTTCTCACTCATAGGCGGATGTTGAAAAATGAGAACATATGGTCACAGGGAGGACAGCATCACATACTGGGGTCTGTTGGGGGGAAATAGGGGAGGGACAGTAGAATGTAGGGAGTTGGGGAGAGATCGCATGGGGAGAAATGCCAGATATAGGTGAAGGGGAGGAAGGCAGCAAATCACGTTGCCATGTGTGTACCTATGCAACAATCTTGCATGTTCTTCACATGTAACCTAAAACCTAAAATGCAATTAAAAAAAAAAAAGAAATTTCTTCTACAAATTTGATACAATTACAATACAAATAATGACATAGTTTGTAGGGTTAATACTCAGGGGAATTCAGATTCCAGAGATTAGCCAATTCTATCCAGACTGTTATAGTTTTGCAGAAATATGCTATGTGGTCTCTTTTTAACTTTAAAGCTGATGAGATAGAAAGTAGTATTCAAATGGCAAATTATACTCACACATTGATATGTCTGGCTTTTTTTGTTGTTGTTGAGATGGAGTCTTACTCTATTGCCTAGGCTGGAGTGCACTGGCGCAATCTCAGCTCACTGCAACCTCTGCCTCCCGGGTTCAAGTGATTGTCCTACCTTAGCCTCCCAGGTAGCTGGGATTACAGGCTTCTGCCATCACACCCAGCTAATTTTTCTGTTTTTAGTAATGACAGGATTTCACCATGTTGGTCAGGCTGGTCTCAATCTCCTGACCTCAAGCCACCCACCCACCTTGGCCTCCCAAATTGCAGGGATTATAGGCATGAGCCACCGAGCGTGGCCACAGCTGGCTTTTAATTCACAAATATTTGTACTAAACTAAGAAGATAGAATACCAATATGAGCTCTAGACCTCTCAGCAGAATATGAAACTGGACTCCCCATCTGAAGAGAGACCCACCCTGAGCAGAGAGAGATACCCTCTTGCACTGGGATATCTTAATGGGGACTTGATAACCAGCTAAGTTCATCTCAGCAAAGTGAGGAAAGGTGTTGAGTCTTCTGCTTGCATTTAATGTCATCTATCCTTTCTTCATATTAAAAAGACAACTTTTCTTGGTTTGTTGATACAATTTTGGTCCAATAGACTTGTCACAAAATGAACTTCATATGCAAATTATTGTCAGACTATTATATTATTACTTAAAATGCTGCAAACTGTAGTGCTTAGATACACTATACAGCTCTAAAAATGAGCTGCAAAATAGTTGCTTCAGAGTAGGGTTTCATTTATGCAATTTAAATATATAGATCTGACATCAAGTTAAGAAAAAATTATATAGGAAAAAGGTAAAATACCTTTGGCCTGTAACTCTGCAATCCAATTATGCACATTAGGCCTATTATTTTTCTTATTAAGTACATGGATGAGATTTATTATAAACTCTATGTGTATATGTCTTAAACATTTTAACCCTGTCATATAATTTAGTTCGTGGATTTGAAAATGTTAGATATTTAATTATTGCTGATTTCATTAAATGTGGTTATAATCATTTAAAATGTATGACTGGAAACTCAGATGTCTATTATTATTTTTAGTTCTTATTGATATTGCCAGTTTTAACTATATCCACCTTCGTTAGCACTACCACCCCTCCCACTCTCATCTCCCTCTACCCCATTATCCAGGCAAATAGCATCTGAATATATTCTTTTTATAACTGAGATAATCTCATAACAACAGTATTCACTGATAAAACCATTGCCTTTAATAATCATATTATGAATTTTGTTGAGAGTCAAAATTCCAAATAGGAGCAGTCACAGATTCTACCAGAGGAAAAATCTTTCTGGTAAGTTAACACTTGTAAAAGGATCTATCATACATCACAGACAGGAAAAATGGTTTTTTCTTTTCCCTGTTGTGTCAATTGAAAATTTATTTCATTCTCATACAGTGTATGTTGATAATACTTTTTGTCCTATACATGCAAAGATGGTAATCACTAACCTTTCTGGCATGACTAACAATCTAAATCAAATAGAAGAGCCTATGTAAATTAAATCGGTTGAAATACACTATCTGGAAGATATTATCACATTTCTGGCAAGAAAAGGATCACAGTTTTGAGAATCAGATACGTAACAAATATTTTTGACTGCTATTGTTAATGGTGTTATTTTAAATCTTTTCACAATTTTTAGGAACCATGTTGAAAGGAATATATGCAATGGTAGTGAATGAGGGGATATGTAATTCCTATTTCGAATGGATCTCATTTTAAGATAGTATATAAAACATACCTCCACACAAAAACATGCTAGTGCCCAGTATATACAATACAATTACACAGGAAAGTAGAGCTTTTTAAAAAATTAGATAGGGAGTGATTCCCTTCATGCATAAAAAAGCTTGTATTTTACTAAAGTATATTTAGAAATAATCACTACGTAGCTATTTTTTGGTTGAAAACTGTGAAGTTTATTTGGTAAAATAAAGTGGAATATTGCTTAGGGTAGTAAACACAGATGGTAATGACTTCAACTTTGCAAAGATTTATACAGAAAAACACAGGTATTGCAACTACATAAGTAGGTTTTATAGGCTTGAGAGACCAGAAGCCAAACTGAGTTTTAAAAGAGTGCTAATACTCTCTAACCTACTGCATATTCAGCAGGCATTATTTGTAGTGTTATCTGATTATCTCTAAGGTTCTATAAAACATTTTAGCTATAACAGCCACTTCTAGGGAACCATCTGCTATAACTACAAAGACTCTCTAGAGGACTGTTTCACCTTTAATAATACTAGCACCTGCAAAACCCTATTACTGGGTTGGCCCACACCTGCAGGCAACAATCCACACACAACACCAAGTCTACTCTCAATTTGGGCTAAGGGCACATAATGACTATTCTTAGGTTGAGACTAAACTGATGCTGTTATATGTATCTCTTCATAATTTGTATGTTGGAATTTAGACCTGCATGTGGCAGTATTAAGATGTGGGTCCTTTAAGAGAAGATTCATGAGGCAGAGCCCTCATGAATGGAATTAGTGACCTTGTAATATAGTTGGAAGGAACTAACTAGACCCTTTTGCCTTTCTCTTTTCCACTGTATGAGGACATGACTTTCAAGGTGCGATGTTGGAAGCAAAGACTAGGCCCTCACCAGACACTAAACCTGCTGGTTCCTTGATCTTGGACTTTCTGGACTCTAGAACTGTGAGAAACAAACTTCTACTATTTATATATTACTCTATCTCAGATACTTTGTTATACCCGCATAGACAGACTGTCAGTTGCCTACTGTTAAATTTTAAACACACTGGAGACCAAACAAAATGTAACATTCAAAACATCTTAACACATTCATGATTTTTATGACTTTTTGATGACAACAGATTGCTGTATTACTACTTCTAGAAGTAGCAATACATTTCCTTACTCTGCAAAGCTAAAGTGATTCAGAAGATCTAGGTGTCACAACACTGATATTTCTTTTTCTTTTTCTCTCTCTCTCTTTTTTTTTTTGTGAGGTAGAGTCTCACTCTGTCACCAAGGCTGGAGTGCAGTGGTGCGATCTTGGCTCACTGCAACCTCTGCCTCCAGGTTCAAGCAATTCTCCTGCCTCAGCTTCCCAAGTAGCTGAGATTACAGGCACCTGCCACATGCCCAGCTAATTTTTGTATTTTTAGTACAGACAAGGTTTCACCATGTTGACCAGGCTAGTCTCGAACTCTTGATCTCAAGTGATCCACCTGCTTTGGCCTCCCAAAGTGCTGGGATTACAGGCGTGAGCCACTGTGCCTGGCCACATTGATATTTCTTATCTTCAAAGAAGTTTATTTATAAGTACCAATTTCATTCATATTGTTTCTTCTATATTTTGCATCTTAAGAGTCAATGACTATATATCTATTATAGTGATTAACAATAGGAAACAATTATAGAATGTATGTATAATTTTTAAAGACTGAAAGTTCATTTAAATGTAGCAAGACAATAAAAGTTACAAATGTTTATTAAATGTTAGCAATGAAGTCCATTCCAATGGATTTAATCCTTGGAATATTTAATTAAGGTGTAAATTTTTACTTGAGATTACATGTTTATCTTTCATAATTAGAGTGCTTACCACAATGCTAATATTTCAGTTGTGTCACAGCTTTTTCTTAAATGATTTTTGTCTCCAATATTTTTAAAAATTAAAAAAATAATAAAACAGTAATCTTAACCAAATTAGACAGATACAAAAATTGCTAATACATTGCAGTATATAAAATCAACTCACAAAAATCAATAAACTGATGAAAAAATAGAAGAAGACACAAAAAATGGAAGGTATTTCATGCTCATGGATTGAAAAATTAATATTTTTAAAATGATCACAACACCCAAAGCAATCTACAGATACGATACAATTTCTATCAAAATACCATGACATTTTTCACAGAAATAGAATCCTGAAATTTATATGGAACCAAACATGGAGCCTGGATAGCCAAAGCAATCTTGAGAAAAAGGAACAAAGATGGAAGCATCACATGACCTGACTTCGAAATATATTCCAAGGCTATCATACCAAAACAGCATGGTATTGGTATAAAAACAGACACATGGACCAATGAAGTAATACTGAGAACCCAGAAATACATCTACATATTTATAGCCAATTGATTTTCAACAAAGATGCCAAGAACATATATTGGAGAAAGTACATCCTCTTCAACAAACAGTGCTGGGAAAACTGGATATCCATATGCAGAAGTAGGAAACTAGACCCCTGTCTATCACCATATGTAAAAATAAACCAAAATGGATTAAATAAATTTAAAACTGAAATTATGAAACCACTTAAAGAAAACATAAAGGAATCACTCTAGGACATTGGTCAAGACAAACATTTTATGGCTAAGACCTCAAAAGTAGAGGCAACAAAAACAAAACTAGACAAATAGACTATATTAAACTAAAAAGCTTCTGCAAAGTAAAGGCAGCAACAAAGTGGAGAGACAATCTGTTGAAGGAAATAAAATATATACAAACTATTTATCTGACAAGGGACTCGAATCCAGAATAGACAGGAAATTTAAACATCTTAATAGCAGAAAGCAAATAACCACATTAAAAGGGCAAATGAACTGAATAGCCATTTATCCAAAGAAGACCAAAAAATGGTCAATAGGTTTATGAAAAATATTCAACATCACTAACAAGAAAATGCAAGTAATAGCCAAAATGAGATATAATCTTACCCCAGTTAGAGTGGCCATTATGAAAAAGACAAAAAAAAAAAAAACATGCTGGGTTTTGTGTAGAAAATGGAACTCTTATACACTGTTGAGGGGAATACAAATCATTATAGCAATTATGGAAAATAGTACAGAGATTTCTCAAAAAACTAAAAACAGAATGACCATGTGATCCAGCAATCTCACTAGCAGGTAATATAATACAGTACACATAATTTGCACTGTACTTGACATGCAGTACTAGCTTAAGAAATTTTAACAATCAGCATATATGTCAAACTATAGATCCTTTCAAGATTTTTAATTAAATTTAAATTTAAATTTAATTTACATTTATATAGCACTCAAATCTTACAAAACACTTCTTCATTATTATTTTCTTGACTCTTATAATAACCTCGAGAAGTAGATAGGACTTGTATTGTTGATGCTGTTTTGTACAGAAAGAAACTTTGGCTAAAATGTTCAGAGATACTGATCATCCAGCTAAAGGGTTAAGTCTAAGCCCAACTAAGATCTAACTTAGCACTTACACAGCATTCCTATGTGTGATGCATCTTAGTATAAGGCATTGGGTTAACTCAATCATTGTTTGCTAAGTGATAGTCTCAAGCACTTGAGAGAGATGAGTGTTCATCTTGTTTATATACTAGAGGATCTTATTTTCTTTTCAAGGCATGTGAACTTGAATATCACATGCTATTATAATTGTAATTTGAGGGATAATAATCTCTAAAAAATAGTCTTTGAAATACTATAAGATCTTTCATGTGTCTAATATAACGTCTTTTATTCTTTTCTAATTATTTCCCTTTACAGTGATAGTGAAAAGAATGTATTAACTCTAATGCATCAAGTTAACAGGTGATTATTTCAATTCTTCATCATAGACGCTTAGATATTTCAATTATTTATCTACTTCCAGGTATCAACACATGAAATACATACTTAATTTTCCTCCTTCCGAAAGGATTAGCAATGTATTCAAGGTCTGCCAGAACAAAAGCCTACAGCTGTTTTTCAGCTAATTGTGAAATGTACTGTCCTCAGGACCTAATAATTACTGTATAAAATGTAAACTCAAATAAGCTGCTTGTAATTATTGACAATAGTGTCCACAGCCATTGGTTAGATCTCACTTCTATGGATAAAAGGTGAGATCACCTCTGTGCCAAACATGTGCTCTGCCTTTGGAGGGAAAAATAAACTCCTGTTAGTTATAAAGTCATTGGAGCTTATCTCCTGTATCACAGAGCAACAAGGAGCAAACAAAAACCCTATGTGCTTAATGAGACTTGACAATTTATCCTTGATGGCAAATTAATATACTTTGTACTTAGGTAGACCCTTTTATTTCCTCCTAATTGCAAGATACTAACTAGATGCCACAGCCTGACTTTCAGATTAAAAGCCTGATATTTTATCGCCCAACCACAATTTCTGCATGTTGTCTCACTATAGAACTGTACACCTATGGAATCCATAATTAGACTTTGGTATCTAGTAATTAAATAATTAATTATAGTAAAATGGGTCATGCATGAAGTAATGATGCTTATGTTTCACAAACCCAGAATTATTATGGTTTTGATTCTGTTCACCTGCAGTCAATAAGAAAAAAATCAAAAGAGAAACTTACGCACAAATAATTATAGTTTTAAATGTGATGGACAAATAGGCTTTGGGGATAATATCCTAGTAATTGTAGAATTTGTTGTTTATTTTAAGTAAAGGAGATAGGGCAGGAAAACTGCAGAGTAGAAACAGAGGTGAACAATAAAAATTCTACCATCATTAATTTACCAGGTCAATGAAAAAAAATTATACAGTAAGTTCTAGGCACTTTGTGAACGTACGTACATATAATACTTACTAGGTAAGTACCAGCTAGATGACAGGCTTACTCTGATTACATAAGTATATGCAATTATTGGTTAAATTGGGCTCTGTCATGTGACAGGTTTCATATGAAAAAACTTTCATTACTTTCGTTACCTTCAAAAGAGAGCAAATCTGTTACCCTCATAATTTAAAGTTGCACAATTGCTTAGGTTTAAAGGGGTCAATCAAAAAAACAGTATTTCAACCAGGTAAAATTTTATTTGTATTCTAGCTCAACTAAACTATTTAAGAGAAACATAGTACAAGGATCTTATGAAGATTTTAAAATATGCTAAATAATTTAAAATTTATCATATTTTAGATAGAATAAAAAGTAACTAAAAATTAGTCTATTGTTACAATATATTATTTTTAAACTATTTTTATTTTATTTATTTATTTTGAGACGGAGTTTCGCTCTCGTTACCCAGGCTGGAGTGCAATGGCGTGATCTCGGCTCACTGCAACCTCCGCCTCCTGGGTTCAGGCAATTCTCCTGCCTCAGCCTCCTGAGTAGCTGGGATTACAGGCACGTGCCACCATGCCCAGCTAATTTTTTGTATTTTTAGTAGAGACGGGGTTTCACCATGTTGACCAGGATGGTCTCGATCTCTTGACCTCGTGATCCACCCGCCTCGGCCTCCCAAAGTGCTGGTATCACAGGCTTGAGCCACCGCACCTGGCTAAACTATTTTTAAAATTGTAATACTCTTCAGAAAAATGAAACACTTAAGTTCCTTTCCATTATTTCATTTAGAATAAATACATTTTCAAACCTGAAACATCTAATAACCTAATACTTCACAAAATATTAGCATTTTAGAAAACAATAATTTGAATTGTAAACTTTATAATAATTATTTAACAGAAATCAAATTTGGAAAAACTTCAGTTTTTCTATGAATTAACTTATGGATGCAATCACAGAGTACTCAAATCATAGAACCTGGAATGAGGTGGCTTTGGTTCAAATGAGAACACCGTATTCTATGAGCTGTGTGTCTTTATGAAAGTTATTTAACTTTCCTGATCTTCATTTACCCTGTTGGTAAAATATAATTGGAATAATGACATCACTTTTATAAAGCTGCAGTGGAGATGAAGGCAATTTTTATAAAACCTGGGTAGTTGTAACACTGAAAAAATTACTGACATCATGGTGACCTAGTTAGAGAACAGAGGGAAAAGTAATTATAATGCTTAGAAATAAACCAGAAATTCCAGAGAATGATGTCATTCTAATGTTATGATCAATTTGATCAGTGTTAGGTTTGTCTTTGCTACAATTACAATGCTAACTATGGAATTCTGCTTCACAATATGCTAGCAAGTATAAAGAAAGTACAAATATCTGAAAAACGTAGCACACATAATGATACTTACATATGAGTAAAAATGACAAAATAAATCAAAATACATCCTATGCCACGTAATATGCCAACAATTTTATGAAACTTAAATCTTTAACCTTAACATCTAATAATATTAAAATTGTAATGCATTTCTCTTCTAGCTTGTTATTCTATTTTAATTTTACCATTTAAAAATATGTCTAATCACATGCAATTTTAGATTGTTTCTATTTAATATTGAGTAATCTAAAACTACCTATTGGGTTCCATGCTCACTATCTGGATGATGAATCATTCACACCCTAAACCTCAGTGCCATGCAATATACCCACGTAACAAATTTGCATCTGTATCCCTGAACCTAAAAGTTGAAATTTTAAACATAAATAAAATTTTCATATTTTTCTGTTTTTATTTTAGTTATTTCCTTTCATCTAAATATTTTTAACTGACTAAAATAATATGATTTATTATTGGTAAATGATATGTATGACAGTACAGACAACGTATAAATAAAAATAAATTTTTCCAATACTAACATGCCTCTCTCCTCATGTTAAAATATGAACTGTGTGTTTGTTTATCTTGTTTGAAGCACATGTAAACATAAATAAACATATATAAGAAAGTATCAAATTTTTTAAGCAAAAAATTGTCACAGAAGGGAAATGTTTCTGAAATCTTACAGCCCAGATCAAACTGTGATATGAGAAAAAAAATGAACAGGATACTAAATCAAGTCAGGTGCAAATTGATGGTGAATGGGAATCTTAGGATGCTGACAAGGTTTAGGCAGGTGTATTGTTTATGGACACATGGCATCTGACTCTCCTTTCAATACTACCGTGAGAATGAAGTATTGCTGATACGGAATTTGAATCACAAGACAAGACAGCCAGGTATCTGTAACATTTCCATAGACAGCATCACACAGATTGATGGTTTAAATTCATCCCAATTGGTGATTTGCACGTTGAGAAAAACTAGGGATATAGGTGCAGCAATAATGGAGCTTTTGTGACTATGGGGCCAAGAGAATATGTACTCAAGTATTTCGCCTTCACTCATCTGCAATGATTTGTTATACTTAAGTAACTAAATCTGAAATTTAATGTAGCTTTACTTGGTATGTGTCCATTTGTGTGTCTCAATACTCCATAAAGTATCGAAAACCCTGGAGCATCATATCGCATACGTTACGTACAACTTGCTTACATTACTTAACAATATAATGTGTACATCCTTTCAGGCCATTGCATAGTTACTCATTCTTTTAAAATCTTGTATATTTCCTATAAGAGATGAAATAGAATTTTATTAGTCATTCCCTTACGGAATGGAAAGTGTTCTTGATTTTTGATATCAGAACTAATATTTTAAAAAATTTGACAGATGTATTCTTAATATGTTGGCCTTTTATTTATATAAAAAATTATCAATAGTCATTATAGGGTAAAGTTATATGCACAGTCATAATGTTATTAGGTGTTGCTCTCTTAAATTCCAAAATTATTATTGTTATTCATAGCCTTTCACAGTTCCATGAAAATTACATAAGGGTACCAATTACCCCACTCTCCAAAACAGTATTATATAATAAAATTTTAGTTTCTATCAATCTGACTGGTGAAATGAATAAGTCATTGTTATTTCCTTTTATACTTTTTCTATTAAGAATATTTAACTTCATCTCTTAATTTAGTGTCCATTTGCTTTCCCTCCTTTTTGAATTACCTGTTAAACAACATTTATCTATTTTAAAACAATTTTATTTTTCTTATCAGTTTTAATGTTGCTCTTTATAGTAACTAATATTTTATTTTATTTAAGTATCTCCCAGGATTCTCTTTCCTTATGGTGACTTTCATTTGCAAGGAATTTTTATTCCTATACAATCATGGATGTTAATCTTTTTCTTTAAATGATCTGGGGTTTTATGTCCATCTGCATTAATATCCCTACATTTTTCTAATATTTTATTATCTTGTCTTTATTTTTTGATCTTTATACTCTTCTGTATATTTTTGTTGTTTTGTTTTGTTTTTGTTTTTTTGTTTTGAGACTGAGTATTGCTTTGTAACCAGGCTGGAGTGCAATGGCACAGTATCGGCTCACTGCAATCTCCGTCTCCCAGATTCAAGTCAATTTTCCTCCCTCAGCCTCTTGGTGCTGGGATTACAGGTGCCCACCATCAGGCCCAGATAATTTTTATATTTTTAGTAGAGACAGTATTTCATCATGTTGGCCAGGCTGATCTTGAACTCCTGACCTCCTGATCCACCTGCCTCAACCTCCCAAAGTACTGTTATTACAGGCATGAGCCACAGTAACTGGCCTTATTTTAGAAGTGAAACTGATTTCTGACAGATGGTTCAATATTTCAATGTTATCTATTAACAATATTATCATTTATTCTATTGAAAACAAGTGAAGTGGGCATGAATGATGACTCATGCCTGTAATCCCAGGGCTTTGAGAAGCCAAGGCAAAAAGATCCCTTGAAGCCAAGACTTTGATACTAGCCCAGGCACCATAGCAAGACCCTGTCTGTTTACAAAAACAAAAAACAAAACAAAACAAAAAATCGTTAGCCAGGCATTATGGTTTGTGCCTGCAGTTCTAGCTGCTTGTGAGTCTGAGGCAGAAGAATCCCTGGAGCTCTGGAATTTGAGGCTGCAGCGAGCTAGGATCCTGTAACTGCACTTTAGCTTGGGTAACATAGCTAGATCCTGTCTCCCTTCACCTCCCCCACCCCCGCCAAAAAAAAAAAGAAAGAAAAGTAATGAGTGAGACCCTTTTTGCCTTTTTGTGTATTAAAAATTCACAAGATATTTCTCTGGAAGTTTTAATTCTTGTCAATATTTTTTTCTCTACTCGTGCCAACATTATTATTCTATTACTAAAACTGATTATTCAAATGATTCTGCTGTAGTTTTCCTTTTCTAAACTTTCTCTCTGGTTTATTATTCAAATTATACTCTAAATTACGTTTCTAGCTTTTTTTTAAAGAATGAGTCTTGATTGAAATTGAAATAAATATATTAATTAAAGTAAAAGGGCATTTCAATGCTATTAAGTATTTCCATACAGCAAAATTTATCAAGCCATTATTTAGGTAATTTAATATTTGATGAAATTTAAAGTTTTTATGAATAAATTAACTCCAATAAGTAGTAGCTGGTATAATTTGTTTTCTTTTTGTTTTGTCTCATTAAAATTCATATTTGCTGATTCATGGAGAAAACTAAAAACACATGGGAAGAAAAATAACATCAAGAAAAATATAATTAACTTTGTTATATTTTCTTTCCCATTTATTTCTTAGACATCTTTTTACAAAGAAAGCTTTTGTATTCTATTTTTTATTCTTTATATTCTATCTTAAGTATTTAATTATTATTGGACTTTTAGAGTTGCTTATTTTTCTCCTGTTGCAAATAGCAATTAAGTATAAATCTTGTATTTTATTTTTTTAGTCTCAGTATTGGTTCCCAGAAGAAAAAGAACTTGGTCAAGGAATGTTTGGAATTTATAGACTTTCTTCACACGGAGTGAGACTGCATCTAATGTTTCTTCTAAAAGCAGGTGGTTGCTCTAGCACTGCTTATTGAATAATTATTTGATCAGTTAGTGGTCTGCCATACATCCTGCCAGATATTATATAGTCATACACACACACACACACACACACACACGTAAAGATTATGCTAATTGTCATATACACATGTATGTATCTGTAAAAACATTTACTCTTCTTACTGAATTTCCTTCAAAATAGTATACAGAAACATAACTATTTGCTCTTTGATAAAAAGTTTAGAATCATTTATCATTTGCCAAATCGTCAAATATGGTATTTTGATTGGATTGCTGTATAAACTACAAAATAGTTTGTGAAAAAAATCTGTACCTTTACAATAGTCAATCTTGTCTTCTGGAAATATGGCTATTATATTTTCAATGGTCTCAGGCCTCACATTTAATTATTGAGTAAAATTCTATGATTTATTAATATAGATCCCAATTTATTATTTATAATATGATATAAATAGGATTGGGACCTATATTAATAAATAATATAAATAGGACCTAAATTAAGAAATAATATAGGTCCCAATCCTATTTATATTATATTTATTTATATAAGTATAATAATAAGTATAATAAATGTTTATATTTATTAATATAGGTCCCAATTCTGGCTATTCAAAAGAACTCTCTGAGGAGTTTTTAAAAATTGCCATTTGTGATATTTATTTTCTAAGAGAATTAGAAATTTATTTTCGAAGAGATTTATTGTCTAAGTAAAACAGACAGATAAATACAGATTTATAAATAAATATAGATTTAAAATAGTCATGGGTCAACATAATCTAACTTTGTTGAACACTCATATTTATCCTAGTACTTTTCCCACTTGTATATATTGGTTTACAGGCCATCTGCAACAATTTATAATTCTGAAATATATACTGTATTTATATCTTATGGCAATGACAATGAAATTACAGAACATGTCTAATAGCATATACGTGGGTGAGTTTCATAGGAATATTGCCAGAATTTCAATTTTATAGAGAATTACATTGGTTATTCATTAAAATTAATTGTATGCATATGTAAGTGTATGTTAAGAAATTATGTCATTTCTTCCAGTGTTCTAGAAAATCTAAGTGAAAAGTTAAATGTGTAATTACATTTGAAGGGCAAACAATGTGTATTTTTAAATAATTTCTCTTTTTAAATGTTATCTAACTTTGAATCACAAAAGAAACACAATTTACACAGCTGCACTTTCTTAAAGAGTTTCAGGAAATTAACATTGCTTAGAACTACCTCCTGGTGAACTGCAGTGTTTTACAAAAACAGTGACTTTCCTACAAACACATGCACCCACATATAAAGCACATTTAATGACAATGGTAAGTATTCCATATGTAAATGGCACTGGAGATGATGACTTACGTGTTACATTCAAAGTTATTAACATGAATCTCAAAAGTACTCACAGAAATGATCTGATCAAGTTTGACAGCCAGAATTGAAGATTATTGTTTTATATCATCTTGTCATTCCAAATAATTATAATATATGTGTGTGACGTTGTATATTCTCTACTTAATCCTATCAACAAAATTAATTATTTGACAGAGCTAATTATTTTGAGTTTCAAAATCCACTCAGCAGGGATAGAAATTACACTTTTACATGCAAACCTAGCTCCCGGGCCACACTGCCAGCACACCCAGCATCACATTTAATTTCCATTAGCGAGGCCAGTCATTATTCTAATATGATTACACAGTCTTGTAAAATGTCCTTTTTTCATGAAAAGCAATTAATTTTCATTTAGTAACATTTTGGATGCAAGTATTTAGAAGAGACTCCTCAGAATGCAGTTTTTTCTGCAAATATTCATATTAACTTCCAAATCAGGATCAGATTGGAGACAAAGACAAGCAAAATAAACATGAAAACCTAGATTCTAAATGCCATCACTAATACCAGATTAATTTTGAATATTCTCTTTATACTAGGACATTGATAAAACAAACAAACAAACATTTTCAGTTCAAGAGCTACCAGGTAAGGTCTTAAATAGCAGCACTTAAAAACAGTTCATTAAAAAATATATATAGGTATGTAATAAGTGTGTATAAATATTTTTTCATCAGATTTAATTACATACTGATTGTAGATGTTATAAGTTATTCAGCCTTGATTATCAGCAAAGTTTACCACATGTAACAAAGTAAAAAACCAGAAAAAGGTAGAATAAACACTGTCACTCTCAAAGTCACTGGAAAGCAGCCATTTGCGACATTTTAAAATTTTGTTTTTAAATCATATTTCAGTTTTATAGAAATTTGTCTTCAGTATTACATACATGGTGATAAATTTATCCTGTGTCATAGAGGCCTAAATGTGGTAGAAAACAAATTATTGAAAAATCAGTCCAGGCACAGTAGCTCACATCTGTAATGCCAGCACTTTGCCGGGAGGATCACTTGCATCCAGACAACATAGCCAGACCCTATCTCTAAAAATAAATAAATAAATTAGAGAAAATTGGTTGAGCATGGGCATGGTGGTATGTACTTGAAGTCTCAGCTACTCTGGAAGCTGAGCTGGTAGAATGACTTATGCCAGGGAGGTTGAGGCTGCAGTAAGCCATGATGGTGCCACTGCCCTGCAGCCTTGGTAATAGAGAAAGATCCTATTTCAAATAAATAAATAAATAAATAAATAAATAAATAAATAAATAAATAATCACATCATTTATAAACTCTTGAATCAAGAAAATAGGCCTCCCCACCACCACCAAGAAATGCCAGTGTGTTTTAAGATCTCTCAATTCATAGGAGTCTGAGATTAGACCTTTTCCCTAGAAATGTAAGGAAACACCATGACTTCTGGTGTGGTCTTGCCTTGCCTGAGAGCTCCCAAATCACACTACAGAAGTGTATTATATAACACGTCTCTGTTGTCTCTGCTCAATGTTTAACACATGCAACTGCTTAACTTGTTAAATGACATCATATTGGCAAATACAATTAAAAATAATCTTCAGATCTTATTATTTTTAATGTCTTCCATTTTGTTTAAGATTTGATCATAAACGTAACAATGCACTAATTTAATTTTTAGTCTGATTTACCCAAAACCAGTATTCTATTGATAACAAGGACAAACATCTAGCTTGAGGGGGTGATGTTGAAAAAATACGTAATTGTAAACTACTTAAGAAAGCAAAAATGATAAAGGTAGGACGGAGGTAAGGGTTGAAAAATTACCTACTGGGTACAATGCTCACTGAATGATGGGTGCCCTAGAAGCTCAAACCTTATCATTACACAATGTATGCATGTAACAAACCTGTACATTTACTCTCTGATTCGATAATTTAAAAAGGAAAGAAAGAAAGTGGATGTCATAGTTTGTATACGTATGTTACATTTACCTTTCACTTATAATGCTGCTCTGCTAGTGGATATTTTATAGTTTTCCCTAATGAAAACTTCTGTTTATTCCCTTGGATAAATAGGAGTTAACTAATTTTTGTTAGAATAGAAAAACTATGAACATTATTATCATGCAGGATATTTTACTCCTGTTATTTTAAAGTTACTAAATTTTATCCTAACTCCCCAGGAAACTTAATCATATGACTTTCATAACATTGTGTTTATGATTTTATTTTACATTTTGATAATACATAACAGTCATCTGTTGAAAAGTGTGTTATTACTTTATTCCTCTTAAAAGAATGTGTTAGGAAAGGGAAGTTTCATTTTGATGTAAATAAGATAAAATGTATACAGCTTTATGGAAGCTTTGGTGATTAAACTAAATATATAGCAATTCAAGCATCTCCTACTTTCTTCAGTAGCAGTTAAAAACACTATTGATGGGGTACATTCAATACTAGAAAAGTCTGAAGTGTATCTAGCTATCAGGCATTGAGTATTTTATTTGAGATGCCATGTTAACAAGCCTTGAAAGAAAATCCATTAGTAGCTGCGAGGAGGCTTTTTAGTCAAAGTAAGTAATTAATAGAATTATGAATAGTGGTTATTATTCAATTTAATAATAGAAAATGGCATTGACTATAAAAAGGACTTGATATTGCTCAATAAAGTAGTTAGAATTTTGAAGAGCTAATCATAAAATGGGAATAATGTCCCAGGATGATGATAGCCTACAATGCAGAAACTGAAAGGAGCATATTCATTTTGACCACAAGACTCTTATAAATTTTAAATTTATACATCTGTGTATTATTCTAGTTACTACATGATACACGGTAAGCACATGGCTCTTGGTGATTAGTAACTACAATGGAGTTACGCTGGCTTCCAGCAAAAAGGAATGGAATTTTAAAAACTACCTATTGGGTGTTATGTTCACAACCTAGGTGATGGGTTCAATCAAACTCCAACCTCAGCATCATGCAATATAGCTCTGTAACAAAGCTGCGTGTGTACCCCCAATTCTAAAATAAAGTTAAAAAAAACTCACAAAGTAACCTTAGGCCATGCATGGTGGCTCATGCCTGTAATCCCAATATTTTGGGAGGCTGAGGTGGATGGATCACGTGGTTAGAAGATCAAGACACTCTTGGCTAACACGGTGAAACCCTGTCTCTACTAAAAAATAGAAAAAATTAGCCAGGCATGATGGAATGCATCTGTAGCCCAACCTATTCGGGAGGCTGAGGCAGGAGAATTGCTTGAACCTGAAGGCGGAGGTTGCAGCGAGCTGAGATCAGGCCACTGTACTCCAGCCTGGGTGACAGAGTGAGACTTTGTCTCAAAAAAAAAAAAAAAAAAAAAAAAAAAAAGAAGAAAGCAACCTTAAAAATCCTCCTTTTTCATCTCCGAAATTGTGTGTATGAGAAAGATGAAAGAAACATATTGTTAATAACTTACACAATACTAACCTCACTTATAAATCTTAGAAGTTTGGCGTACTGTGAAATGTGGAAAGTTAACTTCTCTACCCAAACTTTGCACTCTACATGCAGGTGTATATTGTGAAAGAGTAGTTACATTTGTGAACGAATTAGCTAATTTTGGTTCATCAAATAAGCTGTAGTTACTCATAGTTACTAGTAGTTATAGTCACCATGTTGTGAAAGGTGCAAGTCATACTTTGCTCCAGCTTTATGGACATGAATGAATAAATTGATTTCACCCTCACAAAAGGCCCTGTAGATTTCTTCCCTTTGGTTTTGCCTCCCTCAACCTGTTTGAGAGTAGCTATTAGAGACATGTTTCTGTATGATGCTGTGGTGCCTAACAGTTTTCTCACACACAGTAGGAAAATTCTAAGATATAGATAAAGGTTTTCATGGATGGTAAGTGGCCCCATCTTAGACCATGAACCTAAGTGGTGCCAGGACTCGGGGTTTTAGAGCTTTGCATTAGAATATTGAGTATTCAAGCAGTTATTAATAAAAAATATACTTGGGCTCTTATTGGTTATTCTTCATATGTTTAGCTTTTTTAGAAATTCCAATTGAGCAAGAGAAAGATATTTGTTTTCCTGCATCCCTGGGTCACAGTGCCATGGAAAAAATTCTAAAATTCTCCTAACGGTATATTGACTATAATAAATGCTTAAAAATGGGATAAGGTTGAAGACAAAACTGCAATTACATTACTTAGTATATGACTGGCTGTGGTTTGAAGTGTTTTTCTAGAGTGTGAGGGTTGGATTACATACCATGTATATAATAGTTATTTGATGATAGGTAGATGATAGATACAGATATATTTCAGATATATATCCATAGATACACATAAGACAATAATAATATATTTTATGCATAAAGATGAACTTATGTTTGCATTACTAAGGGGATTTATTCTGTAAATAATAGTCATGTCTCAAACTGATTTAAGTATATATATATATATATATATATATATATATATATATATATATATAGCAGCTTTATTTGCTTGGTTAGAGAACTGTGCCAGTAATGCCATGGTTATAAGATGATCACATTATAGGCATACCTAACCAGCATTACAAGGGGGAATATCCTGTCAGTCATGTAAATCTTCTTTCTGAAGCAATCTGCAACATTCTAATTCTGACATCCTACCAGAAACTAAACACCCAGTGATGGCACCAACTGGCTTGCAAACTTGAGATCACAACTATTGTTGATATTCCACATTTACTTGTTATTTAACTACCTTGCTTGTTCATATGTAGAAGAGACTAAGGTCCAAATGGACTGGTATACACTAACACCATGACCAAACCTAAAAGAAAAACAATAAACTGAAAAAGGATTTATTATAGTTGAGGGGTTCTTTTTTGCTGCTATTAATAGTCTCATTAATTAAATCTTCTAGTATACCACAAACAAAAATCAACTTTTCTAGTAGAACAGGCAAACAATATTCAATAAATATATGTCTACCTGTATAAGGCATAGTGCTTTCACGTATTATATTAAACATCACCAAATGACATAAAATATTTTATAAATAAAAGATAAAATTCAGAGAAGTACGTGACTTATTTTAAAAAATATACCCAGTGAGTAGTTAAGTAGTCTATTTGGTTATCTTCAAAGTCTATTATCTTTCCATTACAAAATACTAATAAAAACTTGTAACTGGTAGCCCAGTGGTTTTGCTATTCTTGGTTCATCTGAAGAGGTACTTTATGCATTTGCTTCTGGCCGTAATGCTGATAGGCTTCCAAGGTTACAAATAAGCAGAAGAGAAAATAACTAAACTGCTTAAGACTGTAAAAATGTAAAACAAAAAAGAAAGGCGAGTACCCAAAGTTTTCAGAGTAAACATAATCAGAAATGAAAGGTCAATGAGATAGTTAAAATTATTTTTAAATACTATATACCAGCCGGGCGCGGTGGCTCAAGCCTGTAATCCCAGCACTTTGGGAGGCCGAGGCGGGTGGATCACGAGGTCGAGAGTTCGAGACCATCCTGGTCGACATGGTGAAACCCCGTCTCTACTAAAAATACAAAAAATCAGCTGGGCATGGTGGCGTGTGCCTGTAATCCCAGCTGCTCGGGAGGCTGAGGCAGGAGAATTGCCTGAACCCAGGAGGCGGAGGTTGCGGTGAGCCGAGATGGTGCCATTGCACTCCAGCCTGGGTAACAAGAGCGAAACTCCGTCTCAAAAAAAAAAATAAATAAATAAAAATAAATACTATATACCTTGTATGAATGAATTAATTTCCTGTTTCTAAAAGCTTCCATATGCTAGGAAAATGTGAAAAATTATGAAATCTGCACATTTATGTTACAAGGTATATTTCTTTAAATATCCATTTTTGATAGGTATTTTCAAAATATAAATTAATACTACTAGAACAGAAAATAAAAATTTTTGAATCAATTGGGGTTTTGATAAATCATCACAAAATCAAAATGACACTTTTCAAGTTGATGTTTTAACATATTTTACACCCTTTGACACTGTTTTAGTTATCCTTAAAATAGGTAGAACCTTAGTATTACTCTAGTTTCATCTAACAAAGACATGAATTGATGCATCATATGCTAATTTCCAGGAGATTATTTTTAAAAAGTGATTTATTCTTCAAAGAAGATGCTGAAGTGGAAATTTTAGCATTTCTTGTGTATGTCAACCAATGACAAAAACCACATGATTGTCTCAGTTGTAGAAAAGGCTTATAATAAAATTCAACATCTGTTCAGGTTAAAAAACTGTCAACAAACTAGATATTGATGGAACATATTTCAAAATAATAAAAGCAATTTGTGACAAATCCAAGCCAATATCATACTGAATGCGAAAAAGCTGGAAGCATTCCCTTTGACAACCAGCACAGGACAAGGATGCCCTCTCTCATCACTCCTATTCAACACGGTATTGATAGAAGTAAGCTTCAGAAGGTGGGTAATAAAAAACTCCTCTGGGCTCCAGGAGCATGTTCTAACTCAATGCAAGGAAGCTAAGGACCTGAAAAACAGGTTAGAATTGCTAACTAGGATAACCAGTTTAGAGAAGAACATAAATGACCCGATGGAGCTGAAAAACACCGCATGAGAACTTCATGAAGTATACATAAGTATCAATAACCAAACTGACCAAGTGAAAGAAAGGATGTCAGAGAATGAAGATCAACTTAATAAACAAAAGCACAAAGATGAGATTAGAAATAAGAAAAGGAACAAACAAAGCCTCCAAAAAATATGGTACTATGTGAAAAGACTAAGCCTACATTTGATTGGTGTACCTGAAAGTGATGGGGAGAATGGAACCAAGTTGGAAAACACTCTCCAGGATATTATCCAGGAGAATTTCCCCAACCTAGCAAGACAGACCAACATTTGAATTCAGGAAATACAGAAAACACCACAAAGATACTCCTCAAGAAGAGCAACCCCAAGACATATAATAATCAGATTCACCAAGGTAGAAATGAAGGAAAAATATGCTAAGGGCAGCCAGAGATAAAGATTGGGTTACCCACAAAGGGAAGCCCATCAGACTAACAGCGGATCTCTCTGCAGAAACCCTACAAGCCAGAAGAGTGGGGGCCAATATTCAAGATTCTTAAATAATTTTCAACCCAGAATTTCATATTTAGTCAAACTAAGCTTCATAGCATAGGAGAAATAAAATCATTTATAGACAAGCAAATGCTGAGAGATTTTTGTAACCACCAGGCCTGTCTTACAAGAGTTTCTGAGGGAAGCACTAAATATGGAAAGAAAAACCAGTACCAGCCACTGCAAAAACATACTAAATTGTAAAGACCATTGACACACTGAAGAAATTGCACCTACTAAGGGGCAAAATAACCAGCTAGCATCATAATGACAGTGTCAAATTCAAACTTAACAATATTATCCTCAAAAGTAAATGGGCTAAATACCCTAATTAAGAGGCACAGACTGGCAAATTGAATAAAGAGTTAAGACCCATTCGTGTGTTGTATTCAGGAGATCCACCTCATGTGCAAAGACACACATAGGCTCAAAATAAAAAAAATGGAGGAATATTTACCAAGTAAATGGAAAGGAAAATAAAAAAAAAGCAGGGGTAGCAATCCTTGTCTCTAATAAAACAGACTTTAAACCAACAAAGATCAAAAAAGACAAAGAAGGGCATCGCATAACTGTAAAGATATCAATGCAATGAGAAGAGCTAATTATTCTAAATATATATGCATATATATATATATATATATATATATATATATATGCACCCAATACAAAAGCATCCAGATTCGTAAAGCAAGTTCTTGGACACCAACAAGAGACTTAGACTCCCACACAATAATAGGAGACTTTACCACAAAGAAGTTGAATCCCTGAACAGACCAATAACAAGTTCTGAAATTGGGGCAGTAATTAATAGCCTACCAAACAAGAAAAGCCCAGGATAAGATTCACAGCCAAATTCTACCAGAGGTGCAAAAAGGAGTGGGTACCATTTCTTCTAAAACTATCCCAAACAATAGAAAAAGAGTGACTTCTCCCTAACTCATTTTATGGGGCCACTATCATCCTGATACCAAAACCTGGCAGAAACACAATAAAAAAAAAGAAAATTTCAAGTCAATATCCCAGTACAAAAATCCTCATTAAATACTGGCAAACTGAATCCTGCAGCACATCAAAAAGCTTATCTACCATGATCAAGTCAGCATCATCCCTGGGATTCAAGGCTGGTTCAACATATGCAAATCAATAAACATAATCCATCACATAAACAGAACCAATGACAAAAACCATATGATAATCTCAATAGATACAGAAAAGGTCTTTGATAGCCTTCGATAAAATTCAGCACCCCTTCATGCTAAAAACTCTCAATAAACTAGGTATTGATGGCACGTATCTCAAAATAGTAAAAGCTATTTATGACAAGCCCACAGCCAGTATCATACTGAATGCACAGAAGCTGGCAGTATTCCCTTTGAAAACTGGCACAAGACAAAAATGTCCTCTCCCACCACTTCTGTTCAACACAGTATTGGAAGTTCTAGCCAAGGCAATTAGTCAAGAGAAAGATATAAAGGGTATTCACATAGGGATAGAGAAGTCAAATTGTCTCTGTTGCAGGTGACATGATTGTATATTAAGAAAACCCCATGATCTCAGCCCAAAATCTCAAGCTGATAAGAAAATTCAGCAAAGTCTCAGAATACAAAATCAATGGGCAAAAATCACAAGCATTCCTATACACCAATAATAGACCAACAGCCAAATAATAGAGTGAACTTCCATTCACAACTGCTACAAAGAGAACAAAATATCTAGGAATACAACTTACAAGTGAGGTGAATGACCTCTTCAAGGAGAACTACAAACTACTACTCAAAGAAATAAGAGAGGAGACAAATATATGGAAAAACATTTCATGCTTATGCATAGGAAGAAGCAATATTGTGAAAATGGCCATACTGCCCAAAGTATGTAGATTCAATGCCATTCCCATCAAGCTACCATTTACTTTCTTCACAGAATTAGAAGAAACTACTTTAAATTTCATATGAATCCAAAAAAAGCCGATACAGTCAAGACAATTCTAAGCAAAAAGAACAAAGCATGAAGCATCACACTACCTGACTTCAAACTATACTACAAGTCTACAGTAACAATGAACAGCATGGTATTAGCACCAAAATAGATATATTGTCCAATGGAACAGAACAGAGGCCTCAGAAACAATACCACACATCTACAACCATCTGATCTTTGACAAACCTGACAAAAACAAGCAATGGGGAAAGGATTCTCTATTTAATAAATGGTGTTGGGGAAACTGGCTAGCCATATGCAGAAAACTGAAACTGGATTCTTTCTTTACACTGTATACAAAAGTTAACTCAAGTTGGATTAAAGACTTAAATGTAAGACCTAAAACCATAAAAACCCTAGAAGAAAACCTAGGCAATACCATTCAGAACATAGGCATGGGCAAAGACTTCGTGATTAAAACACCAAAAGCAATGGCAACAAAAGCCAAATTGACAAATGGGATCTAGTCAAACTAAAGAACTTCTTCATAGCAAAATAAACTATCATCAGAGTGAAGAGGCAACCTACAGAATGGGAGAAAATTTTGCAATTTGTTCGTCTGACAAAGAGCTGATATCCAGAATACCTAAAGAACTTAAACAAATTTACAAGAAAAAATCAACCCCATCAAAAAGTGGGTGAAATATATAAACAGACACTTCTCAAAAGTAGACATTTATGTGGCCAGCAAACATATGAAAAAAAGCTCATCGTCACTGGTCTTTAGAGAAACACAAATCAAAAACACAATGAGATACCACCTCATGCCAGTTAGAATGGCCATATTAAGAAGTCAGGAAACAACAGATGCTGGCGAGGATGTGGAGAAACAGGAACACTTTTACACTGTTGGTGGGAGCATAAATTAGTTCTACCATTATGGAATACAGTTTGGCAATTCTTCAAGGATCTAGAACTAGAAATATCATTTAATCCAACAATCCCATTACTGGATATATACCCAAAGGATTATAAATCATTCTACTATAAAGACACATGCACATGTATGTTTATTGCAGCACTGTTCACAACAGCAAAGACTTGGGACCAACCCAAATGCCCATCAATGATAGACTGGATAAAGAAAATGTGGCACATACACACTGTGGAATATTATGCAACCATAAAAGAGAATGAGTTCATGTCCTTTGCCTGGACATGAATGAAGCTAGAAACCATAGTTCTCAGCAAACTAACATAGGAACAGAAAACCAAGCACCGTATGTTCTCACTCATAAGTGGGAGTTGAACAATGAGAACACATAGACACAGGGAGGGGAGCATCACAAACCAAGGCTTGTTGGGTTGGGGGTGGGCCTAGGAGAGAGATAGCATTATGAGAAATACCTAATATAGATGACAGGTTGATGGGTGCAGCAAACCACCATTGGACATGTATACCTATGTAACGAACCTGCACCTTCTTAAGCTCTGTATCCCAGAATTTAAGTATAATTTTAAAAAAAGATATTTATGCAGCCATCAAACATAGAAAAAAAGCTCAACATCACTGATTATTAGAGAAATGCAAATAAAAACCACAATGAGATACCATCTCACAAGTTAGAATGGTGATTATTAAAAAGTCAAGAAACAACAGATTCTGGTGAGGCTGTGTAGAAATAGGAAGGCTTTTACTGTTGGTGGGAATGTAAATCAGTTCAATCATTGTGGAAGACAGTGTGGCAATTCCTGACGAATTTAGAACCAGAAATACCACTTGACCCAGCAATCCCATTACTTGGTATATACTCAAATGAATATAAATGATTCTATTATAAAAATACATGCACAAGTATGTTTATTGCAGCACTATTCACAATAGAAAAGACATGGAACCAACACAAATGCCCATCAATGATAGACTGGATAAAGAAAATGTGGCACATATACACCACGGAATACTATGCAACCATAAAATGAAATGAGATCATGTCCTTTGCAGGGACATGGATGAAGCTGGAAGCCATCATCATCAGCAAACTAACACAGGTACAGAAAACCAAACACTACATGTTCTCACTCATAAGTGGGAGTTGAACCATGAGAACTCATGGACACAGGGAGGGGGACAACACACACCAGGCCTGTCAGCTAGGTGGGGGAGGGGAGGGAGGAGAGCATCAGAACAAATAGCTAATGTATGCAGGGCTTAAAACCTAAGTGATGGGTTGGCAGGTGGAGCAAACCACCATGGCACACAGATACCTATGTAAGAAACCTGTACATTCTGCACATGTATCCTGGCACTTAAAAAAAGAGATGAATGTATATGTTGTCTAACAAAAAAAAAAGATGAATGTATGTTGTGTCTACTCTAAGTAGGTGCTCTGGTATGAAAAATGTAAAATATTGGGACCCTTCTGAGAATGTAAATTCATTAAAGGACAAATACAACCATAATGGCAAATATAAGGCAAGAAAATACATTATGTAATACCTTTTTAAAGATATACTTATTCATTTATATACATAATGTGTACCCATTTGTATTATGGTTAATCACAAGAGGGGAAAACACAATCTCTTTCTGGTATCCAGTACATTTTATGGAGATGATGGCATTTGAAAGGTTAGTGAAAAAGAAGGTATTTCAACAGATTAAAAAAGCATGAGCAGTTTCATAAAATATTCAGTTTGATGAGTGCACTACATACATATAAAGAAGCAGTAGGAGAACGACTGAAAGGATAAAGTAAGGTCAGACTGTGGAGACTTTAAAGGCTAAGCAAAGGCGTTTTATTGTAATTCAGAAAACAAAACAGATTTATTGAAATTTTTTTTTAGTTTGCTTTTGGAATATGGATATAATAAATTTTGCAAAAATATTTTGTAATAAAATCTCTTTAGAAGCTTTGCTATAGTTAAATAATTGAATTATACATATAAACCAGATTTCTTAAGAGTGGTTTCTTCTAAGTATATGTATTGGTGTTCTGGTTTGGGGATGGAAAGTTACTTTTAGTTATATAGCTTTCAAAATTAACCATGATCTGTGTTATTTTTGCAATTTAAAAAGTGGAAAGGATGGAGAAAATTATACAGTATATTCAAATTTTGCATTCTTTCAATTATTTGGCACATAGAAACAATCAAAGACCGAAAAAAAGTTTGTTTTATAGTTCTAAGTTAAATTCTGGTTCCATAACAGAAGTGTTGTATGACTTCTGAAAAACTGCTTTATTTGTATGAATGTTTTTATTCCCAATCACTATATTTCATAATTTTACAAATAATGAAGATTCTAAGAATATAGGAATGGATCTAATGCTTCAATAAACACATAATATTAGAAAGAAACCTACAAGCACTCTAGGGCTGCTTACTTCTCAATTTAGAAATTGATTCTATTGAGTCTATGGGAGATCATCATCAAATTATTTAAGACTAATTATAATATTAGGAAACTATTTATAAGACATCCAGGAAATCCAAATTCATTTTAAAGGAAAACTTCTTAGATAATAGAGAGGCGTGTGTGTGTGTATGTGTGTGTGTGTGTGTGTGTGTGTGTGTATGTGTGTGTGTTTCCTGGAGCTTCCTTCTTTGGTTCTTGTTAAAGCAAGGGGAAATTCTGAGAAAATTTCAGTTTGAAATCACTTTTGAGAATGTTATCAGGCCGACTCTTGAAACATTAGTAGGAATCAGCTAGGCAATTACATATGAGAAAGGAATTTAAAACAGTTGGAAATTCCGTAATAAAAACATAGAAAGATCCAAAGTTAAGGAAAACACTGACTATTGGAGAATGCAGCACCACCGCAGGCATTGAATTTAAATAACTTTCTCTTTGTAATTAATTCTGGTTATCTGTGTCAAAAACAGGTAAGGTTAGAGAGAGTAAGGAAAGGGGGGAAGATAAAATAAGCCATAGTTTTAATGTTGTTTTATAAAATAATCTCTGGTGAAAACACCACATATGATGTGATACCATTTACCTAAACTGCATGTGTAGGGGATATATATATATATATATATATATATATATATATATAGAGAGAGAGAGAGAGAGAGAGAGAGAGAAAGCAGTATTAAAGATAGTCAACAAAAAGATTTTTGCATTGAGATTTCAAACATATTTTTATATCCTTTTTACGTCTTTTTTCATGTTTAATAATTAGCATGCATTACTTATATAGTCAGAGGAAACAATAAAGCTATTGCCACTTTGGGCAAAAAAGTTCTTCCCAGTTTTGATCACAAATGCTTCTTCATACCTTCCTCTGCTTAAAAAAGTACCACAATAATAAATGAAATTCTTCCTCCAACATGGGTGGTTTCTAAAAATATGAATTGTTATTAAAATTGTATTTGAATATAAATTTAAATCACATTGAATGATCCCTTCAGGATTCTTCCACTGATGGTTTAAATGTCCCTTGTTTTTTCAACAGAAATCTTCAATGGTCAATTACCATCCTAGAACTTAAAATTGTCCCTCCCTAATTCAACCTCAATCAAAAACATACCCACATCTTTTTTATTCTAAAATATATTCTTGGAAATATCCACTTCCTTCGTGTAATAAATATTGATCCACTCTTTCCAAATCCTCTTGTAGCCCCTGCCTTCCTTTTTTCCTTTCACAGTTAAATGAATTAAAAGTTTTGTCTATATTCTCATTGACTCTGTGTCCTTATTTAACAGTTCCAACTTTCAGTGTCCAAAGGAAGTATTAAAATAACAACTGAAAACGCTTGGCTCCAGGTATCATTCTAGGCAACAACCTTCGATCTTTTCTTCTGGGTATTCTTTTTTTTTTTTTAATCTCCCATTGACCCATGAGCAGAGTATCTTTTTTTGCTATGGCCCCTTGGGGGATTTGCTTGCTTTTTGTAAGTTTCCACCCAGGTAGCAGCTCTAAAATCACCAGAGTAAGCAGAGATTGTATAAAGGCAAATTTTGAAAATTTTTTAATGGGAAGGGAGAGATAAAATGCCCAGGATCCTCATAAATTAATGCATCTTGCCAAAGCTCAAGTCTTCAACATTTCTTATTATAGTATGAAAATTATTCCCGCCTTAACACACACACACACACACACACACACACACACACGTGTGTGCACACACACAGTCTGACTTCCATGATTCTCTCAATGTAATTCTTACAAAAGTAAATCTGATTGTGTTACTGTCATTAAAATTCAATTTCCTTCTTTATCTTCAGAAAAACTTTTATTTCTAAGTATGGTCCTTTATGATTTGGTTCCTTCTCCTTAATTTGGCCAGTTTTTTGACACTTTAAAACAAAAATATGAATTCTAGTCAATCCAAACCGCGTGTGCTCTCTAAATGGCCAATACTTGTTTATTTCCATGCACTTTAGTTCTTCTATGTCCTTAACATGGAATTTATAACGACTTTTCATTTTTTTCTCATGCCATGACATTGTCTATCTGATTCCTACTCATCTTTCAAGAGTGAGCCTGACAACTGTGTTCTGATAATTGGCTTTTCTGATTGCTATCAACAATTTCTTCAGTTGCTCTTTCTCAGTGATCCCATAGCACTCTCTATTTACTTCTGTCCAATAATAAAATATGTAATATGCAGGAATTCCCTTTCAGCTTGCCAGCTTCTGCAACTGGACTGTAAACTGCCCTAAGGTCTTTTGTGACTTTTAAGTTTGAATTCCAAGAACTTTGCCACAGTAAGTTTTCAATAAATATTTTCTAACTGTATGGCATGAACATCAGGCATGAAAATATTGAGAATTTCATATATGGATTTTCAAAATAAACTGTAAATACTGGTGTTAGATTTAGAAGTTTCTTTTTTATGTCTGGCTTACTGGATGTCACTCTTGTTGAAGTCAATAATTCACAGGTATCTGAACTGAATTTCAGAGCTCCTAATATAAGCCATACTAAAAGGAAAAGATATGTCATTTCAACGATAACACAAAAGATAAAGGGAAGGAAGGGAAAAAGGAAGGAAAGCCAATAGTAGCTAGCAGTTTTAAGATTACACTAGAAAGATAGAGATGAAACACCCCTTTATGCTTGTATTTGGTAAGAAACTCTACAGTATCTGTTAGTCGAAGATAGAGAGCTTGAATATACAAATAATAGCAAGGCATAGTGTGTGAAAACAGTGAATAAACATGGATATATGTGACTATATCATTAAGCAAATAAGCTTTATTCAACCTTTACATGGCTTCCTTTATTAAGATAATTTGTCTTAATTTCAGTGTTTTATCTCAATTAAAGATGTATATCTTTTAATTAATGAAGTAATCTTTTAAGATATTTTGGTGGCTCTTACAGCTAAAACACACATGCTATTTGTAAATATAAAATTACAATTCCTAGTAATACCACTTTAAAATATATTAGTACAACTTGGGAAGTAGATATTAAATATTTTTGAAACAAGAAGCTCTTGCCCACCAGTCTGTCAGTGTGGGCCCAGTATTACTTCGAAAATGTTTTTCTTTTTAGGCACCAACTCAGTGTCCCTCTCACTTGTACAAGTGTATGGCAAGTAATTACCTTTCTATGAATGGGAGATGAGATCACTTGAACTTCAGTGGTTTGACTAAATCTGCTCTATACAGTTGTTCCTTTGTATATGAAAATGATCGTACAGGAGGAACTAGATAAATTTAGAGTCCAAGCAGCCTATTGGAAAGAAAGGGAGCAAGGTTCAGAGGTCCACATCAGAGCCTACAGAATATTGGAAATTCAGGAGCAATTTACAGCAGGAGAACATGGAACAACATCAGGAGGCAGGGACATTTTGAAAATGAGAAGTTTTGTGTACTTCCTGGGCTCTCCAACTATCCATTGTGCATTCTTTAGACTAAAAAAGCCTACAAACAGCAATTCTGGATGTTAGAAGACCTCAAATAGTTGATATTAACTTTCTTGCTAAAATGGATAGTGGATAACTCATGCAATTAATTGGACAAGTGCAATATTCAACCGTATTTGTATCGCCGAGCTGGCGAAGCGGGTCATACAACTTATGCTGAAGGGGGAAAAATCACATTTGTTACAATCATTTCCAGATATGAAATATTTGTACCATGAAAATATCCATCTCTATAAAGTGGAGTTATAAATCATCTCATGATAAGTTATTTCCTGTTACTCTACCTTGTATGGATGCTAACACTTCAATCATTCTTCCTCTATAAAAGCTATTTTGGTTCCAATATTAATGCAAATGCAAAGTTAATGTTTCATAATCTCACTCCATGGATATAAACATCTTTCCTCTGTTGACTTCACAGTCATGTTAAAAACACTGTTGCCTCAGTAACACTTCTCAGATAGTAAATCATTCACTGCATACATTCTGGCCAAACTAGATCAATTTTATTTGCTTTTCTGTTTCTCATTAACACAGTTCAATAAATAAATTCATTACAAAGTAAACTTTAACACCAAATTCTTTCTACACAATATAATAAGTTTGCAAGCATTTTCTATAAGGGACAGATGGTTTAAATACTAGGCTTTGCAGGCCGTTTTTAAATATTTGTTTCAACTACTCAGTTTTTTGCAGCTTCAACGCTGCATAGACAATATGTAAATGAGTGAGCACATGGCCATTTTCCAATAAAAGTTACAAAAACTGGTGGCAGGCCATATTTGTTCTGTGAGTTTTAGTTTCCTAACCCCTATTTTATATTTAAAAACTGGCAAATAATCTAATACTTTAAAGGACTTTTTCTATTAACCAACCACCATTTCCAGAACTTGAATTCTGCAACATTTATTAAAAAAATTCTTTTAAGTACAGTACATTTATCTTGGATTCCTTCTTATCTCATAATCCAGTGGCCTACAAAAGGTGGAACAGTAGGAACCATCCAACAGAGTGCAGGCAACTCCAATCAATGTCAGTGAAAAATTATTTTTCTGAAAAAATTATTTATTGATCTTAGCTCTAAACAACTGATTTGGTTATTTTTTGTAATTTAATACTTTCCTTATTAGTTTCAAACTGTCATGTTTTATTATGTATCATTAAAATGAAAAAAAAAAGCACTGTATTCTTCATGTGCTAATTCATACAACTTTATTATGTAATTGGTCAAGAGTAAATTCATGAAGTTGAGATTCTTTAAACCCACCCGGCACAGTTCATAATTCCAAACCCGGTGGTGGTCTTCCCTATGCCTGGTTCCTACCTATGTCTGAATTTAAAGAGTAGATCAGATCAGCAACTCCCCCTTGGGCATAAAGTCTCAATTATACAAGTCGAATCAATTCAAGAGATCTACCATGCAACATTATTCCTCTAATTAACAATAATATAGAGTACACTTACACATTTTTTAAGAGGGTAGACTTTATGTCAAGTGTTTTTACCACAACAAAGTACATTTATTAAAACTCAGTTAATTCTATATAAACATAAATAATATTGTGATTATAAAAAGAAAACAAAATTTATTTCACTTATTTAATGTAACAACTTATTGTTTGAATTTTTGTGAACTGAGATTTTTATGCATCTCTTTCAAATTTAGCTGCATATTACATGTTTTTAAAAATTTTTGTGTATATCTCTTATTTCATATGAAATAAACTTTAAAACATTAAAAACAAAATGTGTTCTCTGACCAAATATGAGCATGGATAGATCAACATATCTGTTTAAATTCTCTAATATATATGTATATAAAAAGCAGAGTAATCTAGACAAAATCATTGACAATTTCCAGAAGTTAAAGCTGGAAAAAAAATGTATGATTATAACCAAATAGATACAAGCTTTCTTTTTTCAAAAAAGTCTAATTTTAAATAGTTAGCTTTTAAGTATTTTTAAGTATTTGCTTTTCTACTGAATATTTGATTTTTAAAATTACTTACATATATTTTCATGATTATATATACAAAGTTGAATAAAAAATATTTTTAGTTTATTTTCTGGCTATTATAATTACTTATTTCATTATTTTTACTAATTAAATTGTTGTTGTATAGGTGAGAGGAGTTCTAAACAATAATCCAATGTATGCATCAAATGCACACTAGGCACACTGCTTCCATAGTCTATAAAAAGAAAGTTGGGGAATCATATCACATGGAGCCTTGTAAGCTACTGTCATAATTCTAACTATTTTTTATTTTTCAAATTACAGGGGTCACATCCTGACAAACTTACATAACAGAATGAAGACACAGACAGATTTCTTGAGAATCCATTGCAATGAACTGTGGGAAGACAACAGGAGAATGTGGACACTGATTAGGAGGATGCTGTTATAAAAACATAGACAAGACATAATGGTTGCTTGGATATCAGTGGTAACAGAGGGTATTGTGAGAGCAGGCTTCATATTCTGGATATATTTTGAAGATAAACACATTAGTTCCTGAAAGACTTTGGATCTTGGATGAGAGAAAAAATAAGTAAAGAAAAATTCCAAGGTTTTGTCCTGAATAACTGAAGCGAAATTGCCATCAACTGAGACATGGTGAAGACTGAAAGAGGAATAGGTCTGAAGAGATCAGTAGTTTTTGTTTTTTGTTTTGTTTTGTTTTCCTGTTTGTTTTGAGACAATCTCGTTCTGTCCTTTAAGCTGAAGGATAGTGGCACGATCTCGGTTCACTGCAACCTCTGCTTCCCTGGTTCAAGGGATGGTCTTGTCTTAGCCTCCTGAGGATTTGGGATTACAGGCATGCACCATCATGCCTGGTTAATTTTCATATTCATATTTTTAGTAGAAATGGGGTTTTGTCATGTTGCCTAGGCTGGTTTTGAACTCCTGACCTCAAGTGATCCACCCGCCTCTGCCTCCCCAAGTGCTAGGATTACAGGCATGAGCCACTGTGCCCAGCCAGATCAGTAGTTTAAAACTGGCATATTGAGTATGAGAAGTCTGCTAGACCCCCAAGTGGTGACATCAAGGAGCTGGTTTAATATATGAGTTTGCAGTTTCAGAAAGAAATATGGATTGGATATAAATGGGATGGTTGTTAGGATATACAGGAAAATTAAACTCATGAAACTATGTGAGATCATCCAAAGATAGAGTACACACAACTAAGAATGAAACCCTTAAATATTCCAATATTAGAAAATTAGAAGAGGATAAAGCTACAACAATATCCAAAAAGGGGCAGCAGAGAGGTAAGAGGACATCCATTAAAGTAGAAGTACCGTATGGAAAGCCACTCGAAAAAGTATTTAGAAGAATAAATAAGATACTGGATGGAAACAGTTATTACAGACTTTGTCATCTAATAACTCAATAACACTACTTGCTAATCATTATTATGGTATGTTAGTTTGACATATACTTAAATTGATTGGCATATTCAATTTACAGATCAGTGAATAAACTAGTTAAAAACTAGTTTATTGTTTAAGCTCACCATACCCCAAAATAAAAACTCACATATCACTTTAGTTAATGTGATAATTAAATTTTAATTGGTTTTGTGAGGTTGTTCACTTTTAATGAATAGATATGTTTTGAAGTTTTATTGTTGGAAAAACAAATATTATGTATGTAAAACTAACAAAAATAATTTGAATGAATACTGTAGATTGGCAAGATCTTTTTTGTTGTTGTTGTTTAAAGTGTTCTGTTCATTACCCATGTTTGAGAGAAAGTACCCTATCTACAGTTCTGCTAGAATACTCATCATTCCCAGTACACATCCTGACATTTCACACCTCCCTGCTTTTGCTTATGTTCTTTCTCTGCCTGATATCCTTCCACTTGAGGGTTCCTTCTCCTCTGAAAAGCACAACCAGAATTATTCATTGCCTCTTTGGTTATCCTATGGCATTTTAAATATATCTG
This sequence comes from Saimiri boliviensis, assembly GCF_048565385.1. Classification (NCBI taxonomy): domain Eukaryota; kingdom Metazoa; phylum Chordata; class Mammalia; order Primates; family Cebidae; genus Saimiri; species Saimiri boliviensis. The sequence continues at coordinate 41,430,943 of NC_133463.1, forward strand.
TATTATACTGCAGTGTTAATTTATTAGATTATGGCCTACTTAATTTTTTATATATTGACTCTATTTTCAAGAACTCTAAAAAGATTAAGACCTGGTCTGTCTTTCTGGCTGTGGTTTTCTTAGTACCAAGCTTTATCCCTTGCAGAGCAGACACACTTAATACATATTTGTTAAGTTTACTGAACGGTCCCTTTTTCTTGATTTCTAAGGTGCTATCTATATCAAGAAAACCTGGCAACTTGACAAAAGTTATTTAAAAAAGAGAAGCTGCATTAAATATGTGATGATTTAAAAATACATCTTACAGAAAAATTAAATAGAAAAAAATTACATATCTAAATGGATGTAATTCACTAATGTGTGCTCAAAAGGAAAGCTAAACATATTAAAACAGAAACAGAATGTATAAAACAAATGAATAAAACAAGATATGAAACATTACAAAGTAAAACTGTATATTCTGCTTTAGAAAATGTCACTGCATATAAAAATGGCAGGCTTTTGTTCAGAGATGGCTTCCAATTGCAACTCAGCATGCTTTATCTCTTAACAGCTTTGCAAAACCACAATAGCTTCTATCTCTCTGTTGTATTTCGATAATTGCTGCCCTCCCAATTAATCATTGCATCATTTCATCAGTTACTGCATTTTCCATCGTTGAGTTGGTGATATCTTTGCTTGGTTGCATATAGGCAAAATTAAGCTTAAGGACAAAGGTACATTATTTAAGTGACTTGCAATTATTTGCATTATTATTAAATAGAGAGCACAGTGCTATTAAGGCAAAGTTGAAATTTCCAGGATATTACCATCCTATGAAAGTCATTAATCAGTTACAGCAACATAGCCTAATTAACTACAAGTACTCAGAGGCCTTTGATGACTTCACAAGGTCTACATTGCAATAGCAATGAATACTTTACACCTTCAGAAGATGAAGAGTAAAAGTTACAGGCCAAGTCTAGTGTTTCAAAATTTATGTCTTATCTCCAGAGGAAAAAAATTAAGTTATAGGTTTTTAGAGTATTAGAAAAGTATCATATCATGTAATGTAGCCATGCAAGTTAGAGGAAAATACACTTAGAGGTAACACTGCAATTTAAAACTAGAAATTGAAACAATATTATCTTTATTTTAAATGCTAATTCTCATTAAATAATTTCATGTTTATTCTCCACATTGTGTATCTTCAAAATCTTTTCAAAATATACGGACAGTAAAAAAAAAAAATCACAAAATTATCTTTTACATAAAGAGGTTAATTTGAACCCAATACAGAAAAATAGTACCAAGCACAGTTTGTATATTTCATATCTGACAATCTAGGCAAAAAATCAAATGTGCTATTTTCATTTCGTGGCTATATAGGACTTTAATGTCCCAACGGTGAATCAGTGGCCTATAAGAGTGTCATTATTCCTAATAATAGTGCAAAATCTATTAAATTTATGCCATGGCAAACCAAATAATTTGGTTATCTTGCAATTCTTTTAATGATGAGTACATTAATGGAGATCATCTAATCTACAAGAACAGGAGGTGAAACAGACACACAACTCCCTAGAGTAATTTAAAAAGTAAAAACAAGTATTGTAAAGACTATTGTAAAACATATATTTTGGCATACACAGATCTTTGTTGTGCATATCTGTGTTCTGTTTTCCTGACCATTATGGTCTCCCTTCCTGACTATACTGAGTGGCTTCAGTGTGGCAAGTTACAGTCTAAAGGAGATTTTTTAGGTTGCTAAATGTTGCGTGAAATTGGAGAGGCTACTTGTTTGCAAATGATGACAGATAAACAGGACAATTATTTAATAGTTTAAAAAAGAAACCACAAAGCTATAATTTGAGCATAAATCACCACACAAAAATGTCACAAACAAAATAAAATTGGTTATGCCAAATATTCACTATAACCAGATCAGCCAAGCATCTTTATTAAAGATCAGGATTAAACATAGAAATAACTTACAGAGTATAGTTTTTCACTAATGTTATTTATTATGGGATATTGTTTCCACCCTTATTTGAAAAAATTAAACAAAGGAGAGCTGTATTCCTATGTTATGAACAATGTAGTTCTACTAATCAATTTATTCTTTTTAAAAATTTCTGGTTTTGTTAAGTACTAAAATAAAGTATAAGCATATTATTTAAAGAAAATCCACTGCTGAATAAACTTACCAATTTTTCTTACACAGCTTTTGCCCTAAGTCTGAGAGCAATATTAGAACAACATGTTTTTGCAAAGTTCCTTTTTTGGTTTTTGGTTTGCTTTTTCTCTTTTAAAAATTAGGTATCATTTACATACATTAAAATATATAACACTCAAATATTCAATTTTATGAGAGTTGATAATTGTATATGTCTATACAACAGCATCCAAACAAGATATAGAATATTTCTACCACCAAGAATATTTTCTTTCAATTTCTAGTCAAATCCCATCCTCGGCCTTTAAGTCTATCATCATCTTTTTAACTTACAGGTCCATAGGTTAGTTTTACTGTTTTAGATACTCATACAAATGAAATGCAATGTGAGCTCTTGGGTGCTTAGCTTTGTATGATTTGCATGTTTGTAATATTTATCAGTGTTTGTACATGTATTCTTTCTTTTTATTGCTGAGTATTCTGTTGTATGAATATTCATTATCCAATCATTTTTTTAATCCATTACCTCATAGATATTCAGATACTTTCTAAGTTTAAATTCTATTTAAATTCTATTATAAATAGAATTTCTATGAACAGTCATAAAAAGTCTTTTTGATAAAATTCAAAATAGGAATACAAGTAGTTCTAGTTACTTGGGAGGCTGAAGTATTAGGATCACATGAGCCCAAGAATTTGAGGCTGCAGTGAGCTGTCATGGTACCATTGCATGGCAGCCTGGGTAACAGATCGAGATCTTGTCTCAAAAAACTAACAAACAACAACAACAACAACAACAACAATCAAATTGTATTTCTATATAATCTAGTGAAAATTGAACAATGAAATTTAGAACATAATTTATAAAAGTTACTAAGAATCTCTTAAAAATCGACCTGTTTTCAATTCCTAATTGTTCTTTTTATCTTGCTTTGGCCAAGACTTCTACATCTCCTGCTAGCACACTGAACTTTGTTTCTGCTATTCATAATACATGGCTATGATAACAAAGTGTGTATTTTGTAGCAAATATGTTCAGATATCTGTAAGCTCAGATAATACTAAATGTCATAATAGTATAAAAACAATGCAGAAATATGGAAATTTTCTATTTATTTTAGACATTTTTCTCTGACTATCTCTATTTTATGAGTTACTTACTTTATAAGGTCATCCATCAGTTGCAGATAAAATTAATTACAACAAAGATTATTAAGCCTACCTTGGGCAAATTTTCATAGCTGTGCTTTATTACTCAAAATGAGAAATCTGTATGGATATAAAAGTCATCTGCTATTACCAGTCCTTCTACTTTCTACTAGGATCTCCAGAAAAAATGGCTTATCTTTTCAATGCAGTAGGAACTCCAAAAGTCCCCTCTCTTGAACTGTATCTTACCACCACATTTCTTGGCTTTCTTTTTCCCATCAAATCTCGACTACTTTGCTTACATCCTTTATAAATTCCTCTTTACTTTTCTGTATTTTCTCCCAATAAGCATTTCGGCTGTTTTTCTTGCTCTTTCTAATTTAGGATATGCACAGAAGTCCTTAATTACAAAACTAAAAACACTCATTAAGGTGTATTCCTAAACAAAGAAGGTTGTTTTCCTAAGGGAATCCTACAGACAGACCTTAGAGTAAGCATTTTTATTTTCTCATTGATGCAAAATCATTAGAAGCAGAAAGTACAGTCAAAGGCAAGATTATTCATTAACACACTTTACTTTCTTTTTGATGATGATAATGAGTCAGTAATGAGTTACTCGAAACAAAGTACACTCTTTGTATTTCATCTTTCCCAGATATTAATAATGATATTCTAAATTTAGCAGATAGATAGATATCTTTTGATCAGTTCAGAATAATATTATTTATACTCAGCTTAAAATATAATTAATAGTCAAATCTTATTTATTTGGCACAACAAGAAAAATGAGTCAGGCTGGATCCCCCTGGTCTATTGGTAGGTATGTATTTGATTCATGTCAGATATTACAATTCTTTCCAGTAAGATTAAATTAGCTTATGATCACTATGGATCATTATCCATTTGCACAAATCAGCTTTAAATTCCAAATCTCAGGATGCGAATTTTAATTTCAGTCATATTTCAGTCTCCAACACCTGCTGGACATTAAATGATACCCCTGTGATCCGAAGTCATTAATGTTTCCAAATTCTCAGAAAATTCTGTAATCTATCCTGTTAAAGCAGGATTTTTATTAAGATAATACTTAAGGAATATTTGCATACACTTTTCCAGTGTCTAAAAACCAGATTCAAGGGGAAGAGGCAAGAGCATTAAGTAGTAACTCAATAATCTGAAAAAGAGTGTGTGTTCTAACTGCACTATATTTTTCCTCTTTTGTAAGATTATTAGATATACCAATGACATAATAGTTTCCAGAATAAAGGCACAAAAACAATCAGTCAATTGACCATTTTAAGGAGAGGAAATAAAATGATTTGAGAATAACTGGATTCCTTTCTCAAGGTAAAAGTGGTCCTTTGGAAATTTCAGGCACTATTTGAATCGTAAAACACAAGCTTTGGCAATTTTAGGAAAACAAATTTGTGCCATTTCATGGTTAATAAAATGGTTGACCCAAACTTTTATTTTATTATATAAATGTTTATGCCATGCTGCCCATCTTTGATTACAATGTCTATGAAAGGAAGAAAAAAAGATTTTTGCATTCAAACTAGAAAACTTATTTTAAGCATAAAATTCTCATGTAACATTTGTGTATAATAACTCCTTGAGGGTATTTAATGATATAACCTCTACTCATTTTGTGAGAAATAATGCTAGAAATATTATTGCCTTTGCACTGAGAATCAGGATAAAATGGTAAAAATTACTTTCTGTGAAGCTTTAACTCAATTCTTTTCACTAAAACTCAACTTTTAAATAATGCTCATTATTGAATTCATATATGTTTATTTATAATAAATTTATAAAAATATACATATTTTTATATGACATACATATATAATTTTATTTTATATATATACGTATACAATTTATATATATATATAAGTTATGTATAAATTCAATAATGGTGACCTCCAATTTCCTATCATATTCACTTTCTGCAATGGCAGAAATGAACATTATATAAATATATTTATTATATAATATATTTACATATGATATATAATGTATATTAATGTATATACATTATATTACAAACATATAAATATATATATAGACAAATGGATACACACACACATACACACGCAGACACACACACACAAACACACACACAGTGCTTATGATGAAAAAGCAACAGGTTTGATGGTAAAGGAGTTACCCTAACTCCCAACCTAATTTGGTTAAAAAAAATAGGACATGGATGCACAAGTTGTAAAGAATTAGGGCTATCTTCTAGTTAAGTCAAAATGATGAATAGAGCTATCATGTGACAATAGGAACAAAGAGTTGAAATTCAATCCAGAAAATAAAGTATGAGTCAGATTGGTACTTTACATAGTGGTAAGTGAATGACACAGAAGAAAAGAAAGCCACATAGTATGATTTCAAATTTTTTATCACAATGTTTCTTGCCTTGTATGAGAATCTAGGAGCTCTCCTTTGTGTTCCTTTTATTCCATATTATTTCTCTGCCACATCTTCTGAAGCCATGTCCTCATTACCACATAAAAATCTGATGTGATAGTGTCTGTTTTGCTATGAATGTCTATACAGATGAGCTCCAAATGCAGCTACTGCAGTCAGCTCCTGCAGTAACTGAGAATGTTCACAATTGAATTAAAACTGCTTTCCAATGTTGTGCTCCTTTCTGCATCTGCTGCACCTCTGCATAGGATTAACATTTCCCCCAAATCATTAACACGTCAGATGCCTAGGAGAGCATAACACAAAATGTTTGCCCTGATTCCACGGATGTCTATATATAAACAGAATAAACATATTTGAGAAATCTGGCAATGAGGGAACAAGGATACTAATATTGATATGTATGGTTAGAAGAGATAGTAAATGTGAGACAAGAACCTTCAAATATCAGGAGGAATAAGACATTGACTCAAAATCTTAAGAGATTATTAAAAAGTAAACTTTTCTGTTAACCTCGAAGCAAGAACAGTAAGAGCTGAAGTAGCAACAATTGGATGAGATATAAAGAAGATTAAGAATAAAATACTTTATCTTGCATAGCTTTGATCTTTATAGAAAGCAAAAGAGGTTTTCCACAAGAGTCAAGGCACTGTGTATGGGAGTGGAAGCTTGAAAAAAGTTTTGACTAGATATGCTGTCTGTGGAATATAAAAGTATTGGCAAGAAATTGTTCAAGGATAACTTTCCCTCGAGGTATATCTATATATCTTTATATCTATATATCTATATCTATATCTATATCTATATGTAGCTACACATACACACATACACATACATACATACATATGTAATGAATTGGATATGTGAAATAGAATCAGACTAATCTCACAGTTAATTTAGCATAGTATCTGGCTTTCCTGTTTAATGACTTCCACTAGAAGGCTCCTCAACTACCACGTTACTTTATTGGCAATTTTCCTTAATTTTTCTTACGAAATGTTCCCCTCTGTTTCACCTTTATCTCTGTAAGACATAGGACTTCAAGCACTGTATCCACTTCATTCACCATTTTATTCCTGAAACGTAGTAATAACAAGTATTTATTGAATGAATGCCTGTTATTACTATAATTCTTCTGACCTCCTAAACTGACTTGTATTTCTCTATGTATCATTTAGCAAACTTAATGACAAATTTAAAAACTTCTGGATTGTAATTTCTTTGACTAAGTAGTATTTTTACATATCATATATTCAACCTAGACTATGCCAACCTTAATGGAACAGATTTGGTTCACTCCAAAGTAAAGAGACAATAGCAACTACGGTAGGTTTAAACAAATCCTGTAGACCATACCTTTAATAACTTCTTAGCCACAAGATTCAAAAGTTCTTTTTTCTTTTACCAAAAACTTTTTTGTAAACACTAATTGTCTAATCTACCAGCTAACAATTTCTTATAATTCACAATTCTCATGAAAGAAAAGAAACTGTCATCCTTTGGTGTTTGTCTGAAAACATGTATCTCTTTCTAGCCCTTGACTAACCTAAAGGTATTTTCCCTCAAAAATTTTATATTAGAGACTTCCCTAATCTGTCTAAAACACTATCTTATATATTTTTAAATGTCATTAAAAATAAATTGTTTAAAAGGCCTGGGCAACGTGGGAAAACCGTTCTCCACTAAATTACAAATGATTAGCCGGGCAGGGTGGTGTACATCTATAGTCCCAGCTACTCAGGAGGCTGAGGTAGGAGGTGGGAGGATTATGTGAGCTCTGGAAGTCAAGGGTACAGTGAGCTAAGATGGGGCCACTGCGCTCCAGCCTGAGGAGTGAAAGTGAGACCCGGTCTCAAGAAATCAAAGGGGTGGGGGAGAGGGTGAGAAATTGCTGTTAAACTGTGATTTTTCTATTTCCTTTTTTCAAAGAAATAGACATCAGAGTACAGTGTATTTCAAATTTACCACACAAAATTTAGTCTAAATAAATTCAGATAGTTTGAAATATCCAAGTTTCTTAGCATTAAAAACTTGATGCATGTACATTCACAGGAACATCTCTTTACCATGCCATGAGACTAAACTTTTACCGTCAGAACCCACCAAGGTAACACCTGAGAGATTATTACATACTAGAATTGCAAAGAAATCTCTTGAGTATTAATCAGAGCTTGAAATACCATTGAGAAATTCATTCCACATATGCAATGCTCTAAGGAGCTAGAAAATATACTCTAGCACTAGGAAATATACTCTAGCACTAGAAAATATACTCTAGCACTAGGAAATGTGCTCAGAAGCTTGCCCTGGCCCCATTTCCTTGTTATAGCAATAGTTTATAACCAATTAACATAAAACTCTAGTAGGAAAAATTCTTAGAAATTTACTTTTCCCCAAAGTTGTCTTAATACTTTTTATTTAAAATATCTTCTCTAAACCTTTCTTATTCAGACAACTTCAAAGATTTCCATATTTTTGGCAAATGACAATATGATCTTTTACATGAACAAGCATGAAACTACTCAAGCGGAAAGCATGTACTGTTAACATTTTATTCATACCGTATTTAACCTTTCTGCTTTGAAGTAATCATTAGTCAAGACTATTTTATTACTAATCCTCTATTTCTTTCCCAGTTTAAATTTTGTAGTAAAGATGATGTCTATACTGGTGAAACTGGCAATAAATCAATTTTTGAAACAGGAAACAGACTCATCTTTTCTTTGAAATCAGATCTCATAAAAAAGAGAATGTCATGAGTTTGCTACTTAATGCATTAGAATCAATAACTCTCTGAATTAGAAGTCACCTTCAATAATATGAACAAGAAATTCATATAATGAACCAAACTCCATTTTATTTTTGAGACAAAGATTTTCAAAATTATATTCTAATGAAAAGTGATAATAGTATTTATAACAATATTAATACTAATAACCAAAATAAATAAAAAGAGTTTATTTGCATAATATGCTGGTTTAACATGATAGATCAGATAATACATTTAAGATAGAGTGTATAACCTATTAATAATTCATTTCTTAAAAATAACACTATCAAGTGACATAGTGTTCACATTTTCTCAACTTAAAATATTTCTGCTAATTACCTAATGAAAACCCAAAGGACACTGCTAAAAGAAAAAATGTGAACAAAATGAACATATCCAAAAATGCTCAATACATACCATGCTGTATACTGTTCTGAAAATACTTGCCACAGAAGGACTATTTTTATTTTAAAGAAAAAGCTTAATAAAGTGAAAGAAGTTATTTTTTATGATATTAACTTTCAATAAACCATTTAAAGTATATAACATTAAAAGTAATTTAACTGGTATTTGTTTATTTCATATCAAATATTGCTAATTACACCAATTCAATTTCAAGTTTTTTGTTTAGCTCTTGATAAAAGCACTTTAAGGATGATCATGATGAGGTTTTAAAATCTAATACATCCCTTCTGGCAGATTCAAATGGACTCCAATATTATTGCCTAACTAAATTATTTGATGACTGTAAAACTTTTTCTCTAATATTCTTCTGCTTTTAAGTATGTAATTTAGAGTCTTTAAGAACATTTAGCACATTTTTTAAGAGTTTAATTCTTAAAATATCTTAATCAGCTTCAAAAATAAATCAAACTATTATTTGGATAATTCTAAATAAACCTGAGTAGCCCTGCCCATTTCCCACAAGTATGCACAATAAATGTAAAGGACTACCAGGAATTTATATAAAGCTTCCTAATTTTTTCCCCACTTTTAAGTGACAGAGTCCTAAAACTGAGGCTCAGCAAGGTTAAGAATTTTGGTCTGACAACTTCTAAAAGAAGAGTTTTGCAATCCAGTCTCAAAGATTATTCCATGAAAATAAATCTCTGTAAGGAAGTAACCTAGCAGGCAATCCACATAGAACCATTTCCTGAAGAAAATAATACTTTCAGAGCTGTTAGAATGAAAGGAAGATTTTGAAAAAGTAAAAAGTATTAAGTCAAAAACATTTTTCTTCATCATTCAATTTCTAACTAGTGGCCAGATTTATTTCACTCAAGGATCTGACCTTGTCTACATTTTTTTTCAAGCTTGAGTGTACACTCTATGAAGGTCCCTTTCTGTCCAGTGAATAAAGTAAAAATCTTCATTTGCATTCAAAGTTCTCTACGATTGGTCTAAATTTTATTTTTAATCTTATTTTCCCCAGCTGTACTGTATGTATTCCAATGAAATAGACTAGGTTCTCCAAACACAAAGATACTAAGGTGCATTTTTTGACCTCTGAGATTTCATAGTTCTCTTTGTCTAGAATTCTCTCTTTGCATGTCCAAATCCTATCATTTATTCAGGCTAAATTTAGTGTCTTCCCCCATCTCTCAGAGAGAATTAATAGTGCCACCCTTTTGAACTCACTAGGGATTTTGCTCTCCATCTGTTTTCTAACACTAAACATCTTTTTGTCCTGCATTATAAAAACTCATATACTTATCTTCCTTAAAAGAGGAAATAAGAGAATGCATACCTTATACACACAAATTTGCATAGCCAAAGATACAGAAAGTATTGAATAATAATGAATAAATGAATGAATGATCAAATAAAGGAATGGAAAGCATTCTTTTACAAGTGGTACTTGAATGTTTGGTTAATAGATAAGCAGCAAATGAGAAATTAGCCAATCCTGAACGAAGTTTTAGAGTATTTGGATTAAATGATAAAAAATAAAGCACTATTCATACTATTTTATGAATAAAGTAATAAACTGTTTCTACTGAGAAGTTTGCAGTTCCATTTAATAGACAAACACTGAGCCTATAATTTCTATGTGTAAGTATTGTCCAAATTATTGTAATTCAATATAATGTTAGGCTTACCAAGTTTACTTATATGACAAACACTCTATGGTATTTTTTATGTACCAAGTAAGTGTCCTAGGAACCTTAGCAATATTAATTTATTTCTTGCTCACAAAATCCATTGAGAAATGTCTTATTGGTATTCCCATTTTACAGATGCAGAACATGAGGTATACGATGTTTAACAAATTTGTCAAGGTCGCAGCGTTAGGATAAATGAGGCCTATGCTGCATCTATCTAATGAAGTTTGCATTAGTTAATGCTTATTTATTTTCAAACAATGTTGACTGTTATACAATTCGGTGTGTCCTCTTTTGTGAGACTGAGAAACCAGTCTTCTTGTTGTTGTTGCTTTTGTTTTTGTTTTAGAGACAAGGTCTTTCTCGGTCACCCAGGCTGGAGTGCAGTGGCACAATCGTAGCTCACTGCAGTCTCAAACTCCTGGGCTCAAGTCATCTTCTCGCCTCAGCCTCCAGAGTAGCCAGGACTACACGCGCACACCACCACATTAAGCTAAGTTTTTCTGTTTGTTTTTATTTTTAAATTTATGTGCAGATGTGGTCTTGCTATGTTGTCCAGGGTGGTCTAGAACTCCTGGCCTCAAGCCATCCTCCCTCTTTGGTCTCTTAAGCACTGGGATCACAGGTGTCAGCCACTGTGCCTAGCTGGTTGTTGTTATTTTCTATCCTTCCTGAAAAAGCCTAAACAAAGAGCTGATTTTTAAAATCTGTGTTTCTTTTAATAGTAATAACTTTGCAATATATTTGTTTTATTTTTATATTAGTTATATTTTCTACCAGGCAAGGTGTGCTTTGACTTTCTATGACCGAGAAATTAGAAAATCAACACTTACGTTGTAGGAGAAACCATTCTTTTGATAAACTCATATATTGATCCCAGTTTCACAAAAGTATCTCAGAGTCAAGAGGCCATGCTCCATGTTACAGAAAAGAGGTAATGATGAACACGTGACTCCGAAGTGTTCTTTCTAATATATAAAAGTTTCCAATTTGGGAAACAAAAACTCATAGTAACATGGCATCTGCATTTCAGGGAGGGTGAGCTCCTATTTAAATGATTGTGATTAACAACCAAAGCTTATATACTAACAAGCCATGTTTGATTGTAATTCATTGGTGTGTAATCATCCCTCTAACATATAATTATATATAATAACTGGCGAATTAGGAAGAAACAAGAAAAGGACATGGGATAACTTTCAGATTTAGAGAAGCAGGCTCTGGAACGCAAACTGGTATTCTGCCGGCACACTGCTGGCATATCATCAGAGCTACTCCACAAGACCATTTAGAAGTCACTGGGGAAAATAAGCAGCATTCACATCTGATGTACCTCACAATAGGCTGGCAGGCCACAATGTCAGTAAAACATCAAATTGCCAGCAAGATTTCATGTTGCTTCTAAAATTTGAAGACTGCAATTACTTTAATTTTATACCTTTCTTGTTCAACTCAAAAAGGCTTTTTTTTTGGCAACAGAAAAAAAGAAGAAAAAAAAAAACAAACCCATACAATCAGTCGCACCTTGGCCTTTCAATCCACATGTTTCAAGAAAACCACCTCCTGTTTTTAATTTCATCTCAAACTATATGACCACAAACATTAAAAAGTTACATTTTTTGAAAAACATGCCCTTGGGGATTCAGTTTTTATCTGAAATAAATAAATATTTCCAAAAATAGTAGTGTAGGGTTTAAGAGAATAATCACTCTCTTAATGTTACTGTCTTGATTCTATGCAAGTGGATGTGTACATTTTTAACTAATCAATTTAAAAACAACTTATAAGAAAGTTTGTTTTAATTTTTTAAATAATCAACTGGATTTCAATAAAATTAAAAACTTTAAAAATATAGTAATAAAAAAGGAACTCACTACTGATAAATACAACAGCATGGAAGAATATCAAATAATTATGACAAGTGAAGGAAGCCACATCCAGAATGATTCCATTTATATGACATTCTAGAAAAGCCAAAACTATAGGGATACAAAGCAGACCAGTGGTTGCCAGGCATAGAAAACAAAGAGACAAGTGGAAATATATGGGGTGATGGAATTGCTCTATACTATGATAGTGGGTACATGACTATGTGCATCTATTAAAATCACAGGAATAGTACACTAAAAAAGGTGATTTTTTTTTGCTGTATGTAAATTATTTCTCAGTAAACCTTAGAATTATTTTTACATATATTTCCACATTAATTTCTCAAAACACATTAGACAGTAGAAAAGACAAGCATTGGTATCTTCATTATTTTATGGAAGAGTAATCTGAAGCTTAAATAAGTTAAATAACTTACTGAGCAAAACCAGCTAGTATGTATCAGATACATGCTAAATCTGAATTTTCCAAGCCAAGTGCAGCATTTTTCTATTATACTACATTGCCTATTTGGATATCTTCGTATAATACATAATTAAATTAAAATTAATTAAAAGTAGTCCCCCACTCCTACATTCCCTCATATTGAGATTTCCCACACTTGAAAAAGTATTGAATATGACCATCAGGCAAATGTTAACTTTATAATAAATTTAATATGATAGTGCAGAATGCTACTTGGCAGGAAAATACCAGTGATTTAAAGTTTAATTAGTACAGGATGTTGTCCATGTACCAGAAAGTAATAGACCCATTTTACATTACACGTGATGGAAAACTTCTAGAGCAATATGTCTATAACTGAATAAACAACGTTGTGAGAGGAGCATAGACAAGTGAAACTGCACCCAGATACAATTATATCAGTGTCACATTAGGAACGTTTGGAAAAACAAACACTGCTAAAGGAAGAGAGTAAAAGATACTCTTAACACATATGAAAGTCAATGAGAAAGTCTCAAACTGATAAACAACTTCAACAAAGTCTCAGAATAAAAAAATCAATGTGCAGAAATCACAAGCATTCCTACACACCAATAACAGATTTAAAGAGAGCCAAATCAAGAATGAACTGCGATTCACGATTGCTACAAAGAGAATAAAATACCAAGAAATACAACTAACAAAGGTTGTAAAGGACCTCTTCAAGGAGAACTACAAACCACTGCTCAAGGAAATAAGAGAGGACAGAAACAGATGGAGAAACATTCCATGTTCATGGTTAGTAAGAATCAATATTGTGAAAATGGCCATACTGCCCAAAGTAATTTATAGGTTCAACGCTAAACCCATTAAGCTACCTATGACCCTCTTCACAGAACTGGAAAAAAATCACCTTAAACTTCATATGGAACCAAAAGAGAGCCCACATAGCCAAGACAATTCTAAGCAAAAAGAACAAAGCTGGAGGCATCACGCTACCTGACTTCAAACTATCCTACAAGGCTATAGTAACCAAAACAGCATGATACTGGTACCAAAACAAGATATAGACTAATGGATCAGAACAGAGGCCTCAGAGGCAATGTCACACATCTACAACCATCTAATTGTGGACAAACTTGTCAAAAACAAGCAATGGGGAAAGGATTCCCTGTTTAATAAATGATGTTGGGAAAACTGGCTAGCCATTTGCAGAAAGCAGAAACTGGACCCTTTCCTTACACCTTATACTAAAATTAACTCCAGATAGATTAAAGACTTAAACATAATAATTAACACTATAAAAGCCCTAGAAGAAAATCTACGCAAAACCATTCAGGACATAGGCATAGGCAAGGACATCATGACTAAAACATCAAAAACATTGGCAACAAATGCCAAAATAGACAAATGGGACCTAATCAAACTCCACAGCTTCTGTACAGCAAAGGAAATAATCATTAGAGTGAACTGGCAACCAAGAGAATGGGAAAAAATTTTTGCAATCTACCCCTCTGACAAGGGGCCAATATCCAGAATCTACAAAGAACTAAAAGAGATTTACAAGAAACAAACAAACAAACCCATTCAAAAGTGGGTGAAGGATATGAACAGACACTTTTCAAAAGAAGACGTTTATGAGGCCAACTAATATATGAAAAAATGCTCATCATCACTGGTCATTAGAGAAATGCAAATCAAAATCACATTGAGATACCATCTCACACCAGTTAGAATGGCAATCATTAAAAAATCAGGAGACAACAGATGCTAGAGAGGATGTGGAGAAACAGAAACACTTTTACACTGTTGGTGGGAATGTAAATTAGTTTAGCCATTTTGGAAGACAGTGTGGCACTTCCTCAAGGACCTAGAAATAGAAATTCCATTTGACTCAGCAATCCCATTACCGGGTATATATTCAAAGGATTATAAGTCATTCTATCATAAAGACACATGCACACGTATGTTCATAGCAGTGCTGTTTGCAATAGCAAAGACCTGGAACCAATGCAAATGCCCATTGATGATAGACTGGACAAGGAAAATGTGGCACATATACACCATGGAATACTATGCAACCATAAAAATGATGAATTTGTGTCCTTTGTAGGGACATGGATGAATCTGGAAACCATCATTCTCAGCAAACTGACACAAGAACAGAAAATCAAACACTGCATGTTCTTACTCATAGGCAGGTAATGAACAATGAGAACACAGGGCGGGGAGCATCACACTCTGGGGTCTGTTGGAGGGAGGAATAGGGGAGGGACAGCAAGGGGTAGGGAGGTTGGGGAGGAATAACACAGGGAGAATTCCCAGATATAGGTGACAGGGGAATGGAGGCAACTAACCACATTGCCATGAAGGTACCTATGCAACAATCCTGCATGTTCTGCACATGTACCCCAGAACCTAAAGTGCAATTATATATATACATACATATATATATATATATATATATATATATATATATATATATGTATATCTATATCATTATATATGCATGCATATATATATACACAAATATTTGCATATTTTTCAAAAGGATGAATCAGAACACAGTACTTATAAATTTAGCATAACACAATTTCTTGGACTAATACCTGTCTGAAAATAGGTGCTCAATACATGTTGAATGAGTGAATGATAGCTCAGGTTACACAAAACAAAGGTGGGTTGCTGTATAAAATCATCACCGATCCCTTAGTGTGAACTGCATGATGAACTTCAAGATGTTATAGGAGAGAGATTCCCGCATTATATAAGTGGCTGGAAAGATATGAAAGATTACTTTTAAAAAGGGTGGGATAGTTTGGAGGAAATAGAGAAAAATGAACTTGAAGCCATGTGTTTTATGAAGAGACTAAAAAGTCAGTAAATAAAGAAAAGTAAGTTTTACAAAATAAAGCCTTAAACAACAAATGGCAACAGAACAACTGGATATCCACATGAAAAAAAAATGAATCTAGACACTTTTATTTCTTTCACAAAAATTAATTTAAAAGTGATTATAGACTTGCATATAAAATGCAAAAGTATAAAATGCTTAGAAGATAACCTTATAGAAAATCTAAGTGAACTTAGTTTGGCAATGGCTTTTCAGATGTGAAACCAACAGCATAATACATAAAAGAAAGAAAAATTGTAAGCTGAACTGCATTAAAATAAAAACTGCTCTTTGAAATGCTGTTCAGAGAACGGAAGAACAAGTCACAGATAAGGAGGAAATGAAAACATTTGCAAAACACACATCTGAGAACAGAGTGATATTCAAAATATATTGAGAACCTTTAAAATGCAACAATAAGAAAATATCCAATTAAAACGGGCAAAATATCTGAAGGAAAATCTCATCAAAGAAGATATGTAGATGACAAATAAGCATATTAACATACATCATTAGGTGATTGCAAATTAAGACAACAGCAAGATATCACTATATACCTTAGAATGGCTAAAATAAAAAAAAATGACTAAACAAGAAGGTGGCAAGGAAGTGTAACAACAGGAGCTCTCATTCACTGCTGGTAGAAATACAAAATGGCACTGCTGTAATCTGGGCAACTATCCTGTATGATACTGTAATGGTAGATACATGTCATTATGTATTTGTCAAAATCCATAGGACTTATAAAGAGTCAATCCTAATGTAAACTATGGACTTTGGTTAATAATAACATATCAATACTGGCTCATCAATTGTAACAAATGTACCACTCTAAATGCAAGATGTTAATGATACATCCTTGCATTTAGAGGAATGAGGAAGGGAGGAATGAGGCTTTTGTAATCTTACTGCTTAGATGTTTATACATATCTAAAACCATTCAACTGAAGGCTATTTCAAAAAATCTAATCCCAATGATAATAAATGCATTAAACATAAACTTTTAAATAATTATTTTGTGCCATGAAGAAGTATAACATTTTTTGACATCTCTCATGTCCATACACTTAATAGACTTGTGAATTGGTAGTAAGTGAAAAAGCACAGACATGTTTCAGAAGATTTAATTTTACAATTGTACTAAAATTTCTTGCTTGTGCCAGAAACCAAGATTTTGCAGACAGTGTACTTACAGGATATGGTCATTTATCTGAATGTTTTATGGAAGTTATTTCTTTACTGTCAATTATGCTGAAGACATAAGATTGAATGGTTATTCATTTTAGTTGTGAATTCTGTGGGCTTTCTCCCATGGAGAAATGAATAACCACAACTAAAATGAATAACCTTCTCTTCTAACGTTCTATATTACTATTCATTAGATTTGTCTTGTAGCCTCATTCTTGCAATATTTTCTTAATTTAGATGAGTGAATGCATTTTATTTATAACAGATAAAAGTTCTTAGTAGGTATATCTGTCACAACACTGATTTTTGATTAAAATGGAAGGTATCATAGAAGACTCTACATTTATCTGTATTATATTTCATTGTAAGCTATCAAAAACAGCGTTTCCAAATTTAAAAGAATGAAGTCTCAGGAATTGTCTCAGAGTAATTTTTTAGAATGTTTCCCCTTTAGTAATAACATTCATAGCACATTGGTCCAACTTGCCCAAATGTAAATAATGCAAATGCAGTAGATACATTCAAAATACAAAGAATAAAAATTGCTTGCAATCCAATCCTACCATCTTTAGCAAACACTGTTGATATTTTGGGGTAAACTCGCTTATCATTTTACTATGCCTGCATTATATAGGTGTTATAGGCATATTCTTTTGTGATTTTTTTTCTTCCCTGCCCTAAGCTCATTATTTTGAATATATTTCCAAGCTATTAACATAAGATTTAAAATAACTTTTATGCTTATATTTGTTATATTATAGTTTGTTTTTTTAAAATGTCCAAATAGTAATACATTCTTATAATTCAAAATTTATAGTGTACGAAAAAAATATACAATGAAATGAACATGAAAGTTTTTTCCACTTTTATTCTCCTACCCTCCAACTTCTCATCTCATCCGCAACTAACTATATTATTTTCTAATGCATAGATTTGAAAGTATCTTATCTATAGGAATGCAAATACATATATAAGCTTTCCCCCCTTTTTTAGATTGCATTTTACCACCCTGTTGTGAACCCTGATTTTTTTTTTAGTTAACACTGAATCTTGAAGAACGTTTTACATCCATAAAAAGTTTTTGCATTTCTTTTTATAGCTTCATAATACCCCTTTTATGGATGCACCATATACACCTAAGCAGTTCTCTATGATGGGTATTTTACTCTTAAAACAATAGAGCAATAAAATACCTTGTACAGCTTTCATTTTGCATGTATACAAATAAACCTGCATTTATAGGAGTGGAACTTTTGGTTGAAAGATATTTGCACTTAAAGTTGATGGACAAGGTTAAGTTGCTTCCATAAGCGTTCTACCCATTTAGACTTCCACAAATATAGATCTTCCATAATATATTTAAGCCCTCCTCAGTTATTGCACAACTTAGCTGTTTTACATAGTTTGCTGTTACTCAGAAGCCTCTGGTGAACATCCTAGATTGTTAATATTTGTGCCAACATAAATTATTTTCTGGTGACTAAATCCTAGAAGTAAAAATGATGGGGTTCCTTGAGACAATCAATTGTTTATATTAATTTTCAAAAGCTCTGTTAGCAAATCATATTATTGTTTCTTTCTGGGGGTGAATTATTTAGGCTTTCCCTGAACTGCTCTGCCTTTAACATTTTAAAATCCTATATTCTACCCTTTCAAATTACCCTTCTATCCTTTCAAGATTTTCATACCCATGTACATAACCTCCAGTTATATTTGTATACTTGCAAATATACTTCAGTCCCTTCTGTATTTAGCCAAAATCTCACATCTCATTATTTCAACTATATGTGAATATTATTAAAACTGGGTCTGTTTTTTTATATAAGGCAAAATCTAAATTTCAGAGCAACCTAACTACCTAGATTTCTATAGTTTAAGAACTTAGTCTTTTCTGTCCTTTCCTATAAACTTCCAAAGAAGCAGAAGAAATATGTGAAGTAGTGTCCTGACAAACTGAGGAGGAAATTCAACACACCCAGCAATCATTCCTTATAGTTTTGCAGATGAGTTCTCTGTCCCATTTCCCCACAGATGATACTTTATGTTTTCACCACATTCCATAAACATTCTACTCCACTCTCCTCTTTCTCACTTACTGGAGATAATTTCAGCAATTTTATTTATAGAGAAAATAGAAGCTATCAAAGCAGAAACTCTCTCAATCCACTGTCCTTTCCCCAGGCTCCCGTTCCCCACAGTTACATCTTTACCACCCATGCCTCCATTCCTTCACTGCAAAGTGTTGGTACTCTGCTTAACCTCTTTCAGTGATTCCCCATTGCTTTCATGATAAACTCAACATGACCTACAACACCTTTAATGATTTAAACTCAGGTGTCTCCCCATTTTATGTTTGTTTACTTTTATTTGTGGTTTACACTTCCACTCAATTCCCTGATTGACCATGTTTGTCCTAATCTTCTAATCACGGGTTTGAAATGTATTTCCTTTTCTTTCCTATTCACCTTGTTATGCCTCCTAGTTCTTCAAGTTTCAATTCTGAAGCAAAATTTTCTAGAAAGTTTTCCTAGACCTCTCAGTCTTGGTTAAGTGTCCCTTTTAGATGATTTCATAATCCCTTTTGTAGATTTAAAATCCCTTTAATCTTTGACTTATCATACTGCATACAATTACCTATTATGGTGACATCTATTCCATTATTTTCATATAAAGTCTAAAACTCAAAAAATGTTATAAAATATTTATAAATAAATTAGCTTGCATTTGTTTAACTTAGTATCTTTTTTACTTCTTACTGTCATTAGATTTCAAGAATTTTTAGTAACAAATGCTTTACTTTTAAAATGCAATCAAAATTAATAGATCATAATGATATTTAAATTTCTTAAGCATTCTTCATTCTCATGCTATCTCATTTCACTTAAATAAAGTACATTCGTTTTAAGGCAGAAGTTGATCTGGTGAAAACCATCTACTTAAAATATAAGGTGGCTTTAGAAATAAACTATCAATATTAATGTTTATAATTTTATATTTTAATACCATACAAGCAAAATATAACTTATTTTTGTTTTGTTAGGTTAACTAAACTACTTTTTTATGTAATAGATCATCCTTCCTATCAGCTGTAAACTTATAGTGGATAAAGACCACTAAGTTCCAACTTTGATTTACCTTTTCTTTTTATAAGACTATGAAATATATTTATAAGTTTGAAATCTTTTGTTCTTAAAACATACTTCAATGAATTTTTTCCTCAAGAGGAAAGAAAGGAAAGATAATGGAGCAGCTCTGTAATTAGGGTAAAGCTATCACAGTATCGTGTGGGCCCAAATTTGAAATAAAATAAATTTCTGTTCCAAGCCTCAAGACTTGATATAATCAACAATTCACATAAGAAAAATTCTCGATACAGTATAGAACCCTACGTGTTCTTTAAAACATATGTTGAAAAGATTTAATTTTGTGTCGTGATCAGAAATACAGAATTATACTTTTATGCCCTCATTGTTTTACTTAAATGGACATTTTTACAATATCTACACTCAACCAGGGTACGAAGATGAAGGACTACACATTTATTATTTTTGACTTGTAATATCATTTAAATAGCAAACCATCAATTGTCACATGCAAGGAACTATTAGAGCGAAGTACAAATGAAGTTGATTATTTCAAACAATTCAAATTTTATTTCCTGACAAATGAAACAATTAAGTTGAGGTCAACAGGACGTTAATTTATTTGGCAGTAAAGATTAATTCTGAGCAGATTCCAATGGTCTTTTAGGCTATTTATATTCAACAATTTAAAAAATGCTTACTGAGGATGTGTTTTATGTCAGAAACTATGCTTGGCACTGGGGCTAAAATCATAAAATGTCCTCTATAAGTAAAATACAGTTTGATATCTTGTGGATGACATAACATAATTTAGGAGACAGATAATTACCTAAAGATGTTTAATGTGTGTATAAATAATAATAATACAAGAAAGGAAATATAGTTATAGAAAAAATAAGAGTAGTTATTCTAACTTGGTTTGACTTAAGGTTCAGAGCAAAAGGGTCATTCAAGCTCATCAGCTCAAGATGAGTAGAAAGGAGAAAGACGTGCAAATAATGAAATAGGCTTAAAAGAGTACAATTTATGTAACCATCAACATTGTAATTCAAAATCGTCAATGACATATTATTTTAAAAAGACAAATTATTGGCCAGTCGTGGTGGCTCATGTTTGTAATCCCAGGACTTTGGGAGGCCAAGGCAGGTGGATCACCTGAGGTCAGGAGTTTGAGACCAGCCTAACCAACATGAAGAAACCCCATCTCTACTAAACATACAAAATTAGCTGGGCATGGAGGCTCATGCCTGTAATCCCAGCTACTTGGGAGTCAGAAGCAAGAGAATCACTTGAAATTGGGAGGCAGAGGTTGTGGTGAGCAGAGATCCTGCAATTGTACTCAAGCCTGGGCAATAAGAGCAAAATTCTATCTGAGGAAAAAAAAAAAAAAAAGACAAATTATTGGGAGGCTAAGGTGGATGGAGCACTTGAGGTCAGGAGTTCAAGACCAGCCTGGCCAACATGGTGAAACCTCGTCTCTATAAAAAATACAAAACTTAGCTGGATATGGTGGCACACACCTGTAGTCCCAGCCACTGAGGAGGCCTGAGGATAACTAGAAGCTAGGAGGCGAAGGCTGCCCTAAGATTAAGCTACTGCACTCCAATCTGGGTGACAGAGTTAGACCCTGTCTCATAAAATAAATAAAATAAAATAAAATAAAATAAACCAAAATTGCTTTTAGCTGCTATTGTGTCCTAAGTGCCAGGTACTGTGACATGTATCTTACCTAATGTAATTATTATGACCATGCTATCAGAAAGGTAAATATATTTCTCTCTCTCTCTCTGTGTGTGTGTGTGTGTGTGTGTGTGTGTGTGTGTGTGTGCGTGTGTGTGTGTCTGAAGCTTAAAGGAGTTAAGTAACTTCTGAGTAACTGCACAAATACATCCACTCATATTTTAACAGTAAATATTTGAACAAACATTAAATACTGTCTCTTGTCTTGTTATTTACCAAACATAATGTAAAAATATGACAATCTGACCTTCATTAATAGACTTTCATCAGTGACTTAAAAGACTATACTGGTACAGCCAAGGCTCTTTTTTTAGTAGATTTTACTTTAAGAAGTATTTTTCTCTAAAGAATGTGTCATTAGTAAATTATTAAAGAATTACAATTGCACTTTAGCATGAAACTCTGGTCTCAGTAAAAAAAAAAAAAAATATATATATATATATATATATATATATATATATACCAATTGGATTAATACTGAGGTTAAAAGACATTTGCAATAAACAATAGTTGAGTAATTCCCATAACTGGGGCAATAAAATACTGTAAGATAAGACACAAGATATTAGAGAATGCTTAAAATAAACTTAAATAAGCCGCAAAGTGTTATACATCTACGATGATGTCATACAGAACAATTAGAAAGTGATTCTACTCTTGTGAAAAAAAAAAGTTTCTAAAGGTGGAATGTTAGTATGTCCCTTTTTCAGAATACTGCAAAAACAACACTTTGTATATCATTAGAACTTCTCAACACATTTGGTAAAGGGCAACATGGCCTACGTGATTAAAGTTAATTTAAGGATGGAAAACATCACCAATAAAAATAAAAGTGAAAGACACTCCTGCCATCAAAAAGCATTTAAAAATTTTAAAGCGAACTCCGTTATTTATCTTATCCAGAGCCAGGTTTTGAAGAGTGGCTGTGAAAATGACATCTTGTAATACTACTTATCTATTCTATGAGTTATGGTACATCATTTAGGGATGAGGGAAAAACAGCTTTTACTTCTTTTACTTTATTAATGCAGAGCAAATACAACTTCCAAATCCTGCATTCCATTTATTCTTTAGAATGACAATTGGCAAGGAACTAAGATTCTAGAAGTGTTACAGTTATGTTTGCCTGTGAAAAGGGGGAAAAAATAGATGTTTTTAGATAAGCATTTGCGTTGTCAGTACAAAAATAAAATAGAGATTCTTAATTTTAGATTAGTCCTTTTATTTTCTGGTAGTTTTAGAAACTGTGTGTATTGCAGAGATATGTGGATGGATGTGAAAAACACCTCGTAAAATTGAGTATCCATGGAGGGCAGTTACATCAATTCACTACAAAATGTACTGGAGTATCTTTGTCAGAGTTAAATGCCTAAATGATAAAGAATATCAATTTAAAAATTTTCTGGCTGATGTAATTGTACTTATTCTAAGATGATGTAATGTAGACTAAAACTAAACACAAAATATTAATATGCTTTCTCCTTCTGAATCTCAATCACTTGTATTCAGGTTATATCTTATTCATTTGTAGATACCCATTGCCTGTCCCATAGTAGGAATAAAATGATTATCTGTCGAATTAATAACTAGAGAGAAATTAATAAATACTGAGGGAATGCATGACAAACAATGAATCATTCATTCATTTTTTTCCCCTTTAGAATCAAGGTCAATTACCCAGTGCTTTCAATAATATAACCAGATCAGAGTATGGAGCATAATAAAGAAGAACATTTGCTGTGGGCTGGATGCCCAGGGTAGCATTGCATTTGTGCCAATTACTAGTTGTATGACTACAAAAAAGTCATACACCATTAGTGAACCTTAGTATCTTCTTGGCTTCCTTGTTGGTATGACAGTGATACCAAATTCAGATGAACGTTGTCTTAAATGAGTTAATTAATGTGAAGTACATAAAAGAGGCATATGATTGGAGCTTAAAAGGTCATTTATTAATGTATTCAAAAACTTTTGAGGGATCCTGCAATGGTCCAACATCTGAGCTAGGCACTAGGGAGCAGCACCTCACCCAGTCTCTGTTTCAGAGAGGTACGTACTTGTCTCTCTACCCCATTGGTCTCTCTTCCTCACTATATTTTAGAATTGTGTACATTTTGCCCTGGGAATAGAAAGAAAAAAAAAAAACATCTAAAATAGATTGAAAGAAGAGACAGGGTATGCCTGAGCTGAGTTCTGAAGGGAGGCTATAGGCTACTTACCAGGCAAATTTGAGGTTGAGGTTGGGGTACTATACTAGACAGAGGAAATAGCATGGCTGAAGACAGATTGGAACTGAGATGGAACCAGAAAGATTCTAGGCAATCACACTGGATGAACTACCCATGTGTCAGTTCTGATGTAAGTTGTTTTGAGGAAAAATAACTTCCCAAGATACCAACAATTCTGATAAAACACACATAAAAATGTATACAGACGCAGACTTAAGGGTCATTTCAGCCTAGTTAATCTAGAGATCCTGAAAGCAAGAGACTGAATAATTGAATTAATTTGTTAATGTTTAATAAATACATGTAAGAGAGCTTTGGCTGTTTGATTATTATGAATGTTTGTGATTGACTTTATCTTCTATTTGGTCTAGGTTAAATCCATTTTTCAATATTTAAACCCTGAATGACTCAATTCTTTGATATGAAGAAAACAGAATCGTATAAAAGCTATATTTTCTCTACAAATACCAAAATCTGAGCAATTTGGGATACTTCTTTCAGCAAGAACTTAGTACTTGTAGAAAATGGCTAAATCAGAGATTTATTCTATTTGAACCTACTTTTCTTTGCTCTGATTAAAGGTTTCTTCTTCTCTCATAATGAACTCATTTTCCTTTTGGAAGAAAATAATACAACTTTTCTGGTTTTGTATTCCACAGTGAATGCCTTATCTTTTATACCAGACTCAAGGTGTACCTTACTAGTCTTGAAGTCCTGAACAATTTCAGTAAGAAAAAAAGGGTTAACATGAAGAAAGCATGGTCTGTTTTGAAGCGACATTAGCTGAACAATCAAAGGAAACCGATGAACACAGCCAGAGATTTACTTACACAATAGGCCTCTGCTTCAGGACTATTCCCCAATCAATGTTCCCAAATCCTGTGCAGTGCCTGGCTCATTTTTATTCCCCTTTGCATGGCAGTACATTTTATATTATACTGTGTATAGTTACCCCAATTCATTTCATATAAAATAACTTGTTTCAGATTATATGAATCTTTTATGCATTGATATAGTCTTTCTGGAGTGTGAAGAATATTCTCAGCTTCTAATTTCTAGTATATTGCAAAACCTGCTATACACAATTGTTAGCTTTTATTCATTCATAAAATAAAGGTTTCCTGAGTACCTCCCACATGCCTTATGCTAGGAATTCAGAAATAAGGGAGACATAGTTTGTTTCCATAGAAGCTATGACTCTGTTGTGGGAGAGACTTTTGGGATAAGAAGGTACGTAACACTGGATGTTAAAAGAACCTCCTGAAAGAGCAGATGTATGAACTATTTTTTAAATACATGAGAAGGAGAATACCAAGTGAAGGATAGCATAAAGAGGTGCCGACAAAAACAGCCAACGCATGTGGCCCCCACCTCATAGTTTTAACTCTAGTTTCCATTTGGAACAAGGACCCCACCTTGAACACAAATCAAGTTGACTTAAAATATGAGGCTCTTTATAAACTGAAGGGAAATACTCTATTATACTTCCATTATCCCTTCCTCCACATACACCACTGATCCCTAAAGATTCCAAGTAGTCTATGAAACCCATGAAGTTATGTATAGCAGTGTGCATGTATGTGCAATTTTCTGGGAAGAGTTGACAAACTGGTAACAGATTTTTAAAAATCGTTTGCCCTACCTCCTCAAACAAACACAGAGCTTCTAGAAATCTAAACGTTTATGTACTGATGCTAGTCACCACTTCCCCCATCTTGCACTTCTAGAATATGACTCTGACTCTGGCCTAGATGGCATTCCACCAATACTCGGCACCCTACCTAGAAGATAATCTCTCTCTTCCTTGCTGATGCACACTTGGCACACACACCACATCACAGTATATTCATTTTGTTTTTAGAACTGTCCAGACTGCCTTGGTACCAAAGATGCCTTGCTTCTGATGCTGGAATTCTGGAAGTACACGAAGTCCATTTATTATATTTAATCTTAAGCATGACTTTATACCTCAATAATAACATCTGCCCACCTTTGATGTTTGAGATTGAGTTAGCCTATATCTAGATTTGGTATAAATAGGTAAACAAATATAGTAGTACACGATTTTGCAAAGAGGTAGGCAATGTCTTACTTCCACTTAAGGCTTTAAAATGTTCTCTGCTTCTACCTACATGCTCTGTGAGTATACAAGATTTTATTTTTTAAGCCAATAAAATCTGTTGTTTGAGACAGTATTAATGAAACTAGCAGGCTTATTTAATTCACTTCTGAATAAGAGATGTTCATGTCATTGCCACTGTGCCCCTGAATGCAGACAATATCAGCATCAGTCCAAGACAATTGTTTAAATTAATTGTCCTTTTCTTTCTCTGAGTTGCCTTGGCACCTTGAATATATTTCTCTGATTGCAATCTCATGTTTTGACTTCTTTGTAAAGTGTGTGTTTATTTCTCTTTCTCGTTAGATATTCAACTCTATGGACCTGGACTCTGGTTTGGTCTTGTTTATACTAAAATGTGTTCTTGATATGTAGCTCAACAAACTTAACTGGACAAATCAATTGTATAATAAAATATTGCTTTCTATCCTATCTGTATACATATTCTCTCTTTCTGTACCATATTTCCTTCATAGATATCATGTCTGAAGTTGACATATTGAAGTCTCTCCAGTTTAGGAAATCGTTAAGCCCTTGATATAAAATTATGTGTGCTATTAAACTTCTAAATAGCCAAGAACTCTAATTATATATGTGTATCTACATGTATATATTTATATATATGTATTTGCTTAAACTCTAATTATAAAGCTATTATATATGTATGTACATATACATATTTAAAAATGATGCTTACTCATATGAAATAACATACTATAATATCACATATTGAGGAATTATGAAGAGAATTCTTAGCACTCCAAAGTATCAGATTCTGTGATAGTCTAATTAATTCTTTAAAAGCTCTGATGAGACGCAGTAGGAAATACTGTACTGCATCTATTTTAGGCAGTGTATTCAATCAAGATAAACACAGCCCCTTTAGATCAAGAATATAAAATCAGGAAATGGGCTGAATTTCCCTTTAAGGAGAAATGCCCACAAACATCTTAATTATAAATATACACATGTACACAAAATAAAAATATAAACGCTTTTTCTTTCTTTTGGATATTTGTATTCAGTGATCTATCCCATTTTGTATTTAGAAAAGAAAGTAATGAAAGAAATGTACAAAAATACATAAACAGTTCAACACTAAATACAGTAATGTTCTGTGAAAAATGCAATTCTGAGAGCTTTGGCAACACTATCCTAACTCTTAAAAAAAAATTTCAGCTGTCAGAGAGTTGTAAGGAAAATACAGGCATTATAGCATCTTCCTTCTAAAGAGTACGACCAACAGCTAATTCATTTATAAATGTGTCATACTTATATTGATAAGCAATGCTCATCTTATTTTTTTTACTAGTGAGATTAGAACCAAAATAATTTCATAATACAGACAAAAAGAAAATATATTATTTGGCTTTCATCACTGGTAAAAATGTAATCACATATAAGTTTTGCCTCTAAGTGATTACTGATACTTTTATACACTTCATAAGAGCTGCATTTTATTTCAGGATCTAAACAGTATTAAAACAACCAAAAAATAATGAATTATGAATCTAAAGACAATTAACTTGCCTCAAACTCTGTCAGCACACAATTTTGTGAGAGCTCTATTTAGCAACTTACTGGGGGAAAGAAAAGCAGCATCAACCACAAACCAACCATCACCCTGAGCAAAGTTGGAAAGGTCAATATGATGTTTTGATGATTAGACTGACTGCCTTACGGCTAAGAAATTTTTTTAAAAAGCATGTATAGAAGAAAAAGAGTCATACTGCCCTATCTTTGGGTAACCATTTATTAAAAGGGTCAAGGAACACATATTTCCAGTAAGACTGTTGGCAGTAAAGGGTACAGATTCAGTCTGTAATAAACATCAGGCTGATGTTCACTGAAATAATGCTGTCAGGGATGCCCTTTAGAACATTGATCCAGTACTGGTAAATATTGAGTATGAGAACAATATAGCAAAAACAAACTGTGAGCATCTTGTAATTGAATTATAGGGAAAAACAAAGTACCAAGTAGAAAGCAAAGGGGAATGATAAGTAATGCCAAATATTCTTAATTTTAAGATGCTAGGAGCAAACTCTTAGCCATAAGACAAATATGTTTAGTAGTGTCAATTATTAATTTTAAAGTACTCATTTTGATGTGTTAGGAATGGCAAAACCCAATATTTAATGCAAAATTTTATTTTTGTTAGTCTAAGTGTTTCAGTGCTCCCTTTCCTTGTGGAAATTACCTAGTCTTAATTATATTGATCTTAAAGTGGCAACTTTTCCATCAGCTACTAAGAATTCAAGCCTGTTAATCCAACACCTAGGCAAGGGATATTTTAAAATCAATTCCTAACTCATAATATCACTCGACAATTTGGCAAGATGTACATTCTGTTTATAGATGAAAATAAATATATGAATAAGTTGAAACTGTCATGTTAATTTACTTGATCAATGTTGTCTTTGGGCTGTAGACCTGAAAATATATTATAGTCATCAGAATTGGGGAGCATACTATGTCAATTTCTTTCTTTCTCTTGCTGTGATTTATTTTTATATCACTAACTAAATTAGGGTAGTGGGGATGTTGGACTGAAAATGAATGTTTATGAAAGATCATAAAATACTTTTAGATAACTACATACTTTTTTATTTCACTAATAAAACCCAGAAAGGTAGCTGGAAAACTAAACAAAAAGTAAATTCAAGAGGATACTGACCCAAGGCCAAAATTTAATGCATAGAGTCTCTTTGGCTAGAGTTAATCCTATTTTCCCAAATAGAAATTGGAAATGTTTACTTCAAATATCCTTAGTCTGACAGCTTTTGACTTGCTTGTAGACCATACCAAATTGACTGGGAATGCAGAAAAGCTGTACTCAGTTTGTAGCTCCTGAGTATTGAAGACAGACAACGGGACATAAACAGAACCCCATGTATGAAGTAGAAATGTGTAAAAAGAAAAGGTGTATTATCAAGTTTTAAATGTCTTTTTGAAACATGAAATTTGGCAACTGTTACATTGAATAATTTGATGGAATCATTTTGAAAAATTTACCCCCTTTGCCTACAAAATTGGCAAAATTAAGCATAATAAAACAGAACTTAAGAAGATGCTATTTTTTCTACAGCTTAACGTCAAATAAAATTCCATGAAGTCCCTAATTTTTCCATGAAATACAAGTAGAAAAAAATGCAAAGATATTTGCTTTTTTATAGGTCTTCAAAAAAAGCAATTTAATATTGAATAAAAAAGAAAGATATTATCTGAACTGTAGGTGTTGTGAAAATGGTGCTGCAAAAATTAAAATACTAGTTTGTGCTGCAGCCATAAATTACTAAACTAATTATCTAGTAGCAGGCATAACTGAATCATTCAAAGGAGTAATTAGCAATCAGACATAATGAGTACTGCTACTATTTCTTGTCATACTGTATTTAGCTTCCACACAGCCTGGAGGAACTGAATTATTTTCTATCCTTCTCAGAGGGCATTACTGCTATATTGAGTGCATCAGCCCATATTATTACTCCCAATGGTTTAATTCTTCACTGGACTGCACATTTTTGATTTCCCCTGTCAAAAGCTTCCCATTTCTCCCAGCCCCTTCAAAGTATCTTCTTAGTAATCATTTCTTAGTATATATGTAAACTGCATCAAAATCAAATTATATTTCCTTTATTAGTTTTATAGAATTCTAATCCAATAACACAAGCTGTATCATTTTAATAGTAGTTTCTGGAGCAACAGCTATAAGTTTTAGTTAAATGTACAAATTAAAATAATTATAGAACTTTTAGTATATATTTTAGACACAAATCTGCAACAATGCCATAACTCATTCGTTCATTCTTTTTTTTTTTTTTTCTGAATGCCTTTTATGAGTTCAGACATAAATCTGTGTCCTGGGACATGAAAATGAGGAAGATATGGTCCCTTAATTATGGATCTCACAGTCTACTGAAGATTAAATATTTGCAAAGAGAAAAATATGTGGTAAATGCAATAATGATGTGAGAGAAACTCTATGTATACAATATACTAAAATGCCACTTTCTCTTGTGCCTTCTCATATTATGAACAAATTCCAAATATCAGACAGGAAGAATACAATTTATAATACAAATCAATTAAGGGAGAGAGTATATTTGAGATAACATATAAAAAATTAATTCAGTCCATGTTTTTCAGTTGAGATTTAGTAAACATCCATTATATGAAAATGTGCTGTTTCTGAAGCCTGGCTTCAAGAGGCTGCAGTTTAGAAATTCTGATTTAGAAAGTCTCAGGGGGAAACAGAGCTTACAAAAGCTGAGCCAGGGAGCCAGGATTGGGAACCATTGTGTGAAGGCACTAAATAGTTAAAAGCAGAAAATCCCTTTTTTGGCCCCTAGATTTAGTAGAAGAACATACAGGGACATTTAAGGTGGAAGAGAGAACACAACCATAAAGGAAAAAGGAGTTTTAAGAGAGAGCTTTGCAAGCAGTGCTCAAAGAGGATCCTATGCTTTTTCTTTTCCAGAAATAATCAAGGAACATGACATCCCAGCTTTTCCTGCTGAAGAGGGTGCTAAGTGCTTCAAAGCTTCCCATTGTTGTCATTTGCTAAGGGGACCTCACCTGCTGCAGTCCTGCTATGCCCTGTATTAAAATAGCAATTAACAAAAAGAAAAAAAAAATAAAAGAAATGTAAATACACACAGATGTTAGGAGATGAAAACTTAGTTTTTTAAGGACTTATTTTTTAATGTCCTGAGAGGAGATCACTTTGCAATTAGCATAACAGCAAGAAAAAACTAACAGTTAACAAAGCCTTGTGCTACAAGCTTAATACTCTCCTTCCATAATGTGAATGGGATTACCACATGCTTGCTGGATACTTGCATATTATCATGACACCTGAGGATAAGAGTTGCGTATAACTAGGCTGCAGATTCTGAGGGTTTTTTGTTTGTTTCTAAGTTTGTTGGTTGGTGTTTGAAGAATGCAAAGCAAAGGGAAAGGAGAAGAACCTAGCATGGCCTGGACACCCACTCTATACCAAGCATGGTACTCAGGGTTTTAAATCCATAGAGAGAGTAGATGTACATGAAACTCACATATCCTAAGATTTTTAGGCTATAAGAGGTGAGGTCTTGAAAACAAGATGTATGAATCTCTATGAGTCAAAAAAGACAGGCTACTTTTTCTTTTTGTCTTCATTTTGGGCTTTTTACCTAACTAGTCAACAATCCCACAATTCAGAGTTAATAGAGGCAATACTCCTTGAAGTTAATTCCTTACTGAAAAAAATAAAAAGAAAGCCTCTAGCAGTGCTTTGTTACATGATAACAATTCTATCAAGTGAATAATCTTATATCAAAGTTTGTTTATCATCTTCTTTATAAATGGTGCACTATATAGAGGGCCAGAAACATAACTGAGGTAAGAAAATAGGTATCTTTAAAAAACTAACATTATTTTTAACAAGTCATTAAATGGAAATTGTCCATAAGTTGCACATCATTTCAAGCATCTCAACAACCAAAACTGGGGCATTCTTAAACTCTCTGCCCACCACAGGCACAATGTTATATAGCTTGTATTTGTGCATGTATACTCACTCATGCTTGCACACCTCCACACAAACACAAGCCATGCATACATACATAGCACTTAGGATATGACACTAGGTATGTGTGGAAGGGTTGGGGAGGATGGTTCCTAATAAAGATTACATGAGAGGCCCCTCCTTCCCTTATGGAGTCCTTTACCAGTAATTTAACAGAAAACTGACATTACCCCCCTGGCTACTTATGTATAAATTTAACTACATGTTACGCCAAATGATCTAGTAAACAAAATCCTTCTCTCAAAGATTACCAGGCGATGCGTGTGCTCTTTCTGGGGTGTGCTCTCTCTCTCTCCTTGCTCTTGCTGTCTCTTTCTGTTGCTAATAAACAAAACCTTACATATTCTTCCCCTAGGCCCTGGAATATTATACATTATAATGTGTTCATTTCCTCCAAGTCAGTCTTTCTCACTAGAATCTTAAAACAGTTTTCAACATGTGGAAGGTGAACCATAAATTTTCTTTAATGAACAAACACGTAACTACAAGTTCAGCTCTGGTTTTTCACACTAACATACCCAAATAAAGTACCATGTTACTTTGTCACATCTGCCTGAGCAATCAGAACCAGTTCTCCTCTCTGAGCTTCACACAAAGTGTCCTCATTCAATCCCAAATTGCTTGAAGCAATGAGAATGTAATTAATACACCATAGTTATTCAATAAATATTTTTAATGTAAATGAAGCAATGAATGAATGGAAGTGTGTTAACCGTAAGAGGGAAGCCACCCATTGCTATTGTTCATTCCTAGCCTGAGACTGATTTACTTTCTTACACAAATCAGGTCTCAGATAAAGCAGAGGTTTAAGGGAGAGACTGGTCTATGGGCACACACTGTGGGCCTGTCTGTGACCCAAGACATGGCATGTAGAAACAAAAGTGAGCTCCAAGACCAGGCAGACCATGCATTTAGGTATCACTCAAAATGGAGAGGAACCCAGGAATACGAATGAAAAGAATTTAGGGATCCAGACATGAAGATTCAGAACTGGAGTGTGTTCCTGAGTAGGTGAAGAAACTGACAGCTACTCCCTAGAAGAATCTGTGTCTCAGTCTTATTGGACAAGGTGCATAGAAGTTATTGGGACCAAATGCAACACCAGTTACATAGGTAATAAAAAATAGTCCTGGATATGTTAATCAGGGCTGCAAACTCGGATGTCTCCTGGAATCAGACAAGTAATATAATGAACTGAAACAAATCTGTGACAGAAAGTGTGGACTGATAGAACCTGGTATGGAAAGGGGAACCCCTACCCTGCATTTTAAGCTTTTGAAATTAGTGGGCAATTTGCAGCCTATAGTTTATGACTCTGGCAAAATGCTGAGTTGTGTATGAATTACAGAAATTAAAAAATAACATTTTTTTAATTCCAATTTTGGATCTCATATTACCTATCAATATGACATTGCCAAGATGCTTTTGGCCTTACAGATCATTGGATAATAGAACTGAGAATCAAGCTTATTAATAATTAATACATGAGGGATGGAAATGCCCCTTGCATGGCACCCCCTCAGCTGTTGAAATTTCATATTCACCTTGGACAGCCCTCACTCTTGATGACTTTATATTCACAGCCTGCTACCAGTGAAGTCCCTATTCCATCACCCCACAGACATATTCTTAATAACCAACACTCAAGTGAGCCATGAAAATATATTTACCACAGATATGTTCATACAGAGAATAAGCTGATTTAATGCAATTATCTTATTAAACAGATGACAAAATTGACATACCAGAAAGAAACATGACTTGTCCAATCCCATATAGGTGGTTCATGACACAGCAAAGATTAAATCCAGGTCTCTAAATTAACAGCCTGCTATAGAAATAACCCTAAAGAGCTCTTCCAGAGCTAGATCCATAAATATAATCATCTGTATTTTTTCTTTGTCTGTATCCACTATAATCTTTCAAGCACACAAACACAATCACACTAATACACAGCACATAATGCTTTCATTTAAAAAAAAAACTATGATTTTTCTTCTTTCTTAGATCTTCTCATTATGGGTATTCTCACTATGGGTAGTTCAATATGTATGTTACTTCCTTGAGGCGTTTGGGAAGAAGGCACGTGAATAGTTTGCAGAGAAAAACAGAGAAGAGAAGAGCACCATGCATTTTGAGAAATGTGAGCACACATATCAAACATAGGGAACGTGTAGAATATAAAGTAAATTATGTGCATATCTCGGAATGTCAACCAAAGTATTATAAGGGCTAATTTAATTTCTCCAAACAGTTTTCAAAAACAGCTAATATCACATATAGAATATAAAATAAAGAAATCTTAATTTGTCCTTCCCTCTTTTCCTATATACTTTAAATATAAATTTGAAAGTCAATATTTTTAAATATTATATAAATCTTTAAACACTAATCAGAATCAAATATCAACAAATATTGGCCTCTTTTTTACAAACTAGAAGAATTATCAAAAAAGAATACTGTTACATTATTATATACAATTATATATCATTTTACTTGTGAAAAATTAAAGACCATAAGCAGGTGACTTAGTGTGGCTCCAAAAGAAACTTAGAATCATTGATGTTGTCACAAGAGGGAGCCCATGTTTTTCAATTAACAGAAACACATCGCAAGTAAATAAAATGAAAATAATGTAATCCTGACTAAATATGAAGCTATACATTTTATAGTATAATTCATTATTGATGACAAAATATAAATTATTATTACATATCAGTGTTAACCACTCCCTTTTTTCAGTTTATCTGAATGGAAAATGAGAATAACTTTTTAATGATTTATTTTCCAAACAAACGTAGAACTATAATATCCAGGAAACAAATAACATATGTAATGCACTTTTAATACAAAGGTTTAAAAGTAAAATATATTGTTCTGGAAGTGTGCTATAAAAAAAGAGACCAGTTATCTTCTGTTCATAATTATATATTAGACATTAGATGTCCTTCAAAATTAACTTAAGTTTTTCCTAGAACCACTATTGAGTAGATGGCAAACAAAAGAAAAAATACTGAGTGTCAAGTCATGTAACTTCCTACAATTTATATATACTTCAAAATATCATGTTGTACATGATAAATACATACACTGTGTCACTTTAAAAAATAAAATTAAAAAGCTTCATGTAAACTTCCTGAAAGATATTTAATGTCTTTGAAATTAAGTTTCCTACATCTATAACAGAATGTTAAGCTACCTTTCAACATAGTCGTGAGAATTCATATGATAATCTCATAATACCTGGAGCATCAGTGCCTGGCTTTTGGTCATTGTTAACAAATGACGATGTATTTCCATCTTTTGAGTCAACATAGAGACATATCTCTGATAATAAACACTTTTAAGTCACTTTTGTAAAAAGAAACTCTTTCTTGGTACTTAATGAACTGTCTAACCATTTATTTTCATCACGTAATATTTTCTTTTTAATTTATCAAAAGATGAACATACATTGGCCATTATAATTCTTCTACTCTATCAAAAATTCTATTATCAATTTCTGAGTAAATTCAAGCTGCCAAAACAAAATGGCATTTTCCAAAGTTTATCTTACTGGGTCCTTCTGAAGTGTGTGATGCCTCCTCTTCCTTCTGAATTTTCCTCTCTCATCATTCCTCTTGTTTTTTTTCTAAGGACTCTTCTCTCTTATTATTGGTTTTACCCAGAGTTAAGCCATAACCTCCTTGTTTGTTCCACTGTATCTGTGGTCTCTTGAAATAACTTTTTCCATAGTTTCACTATCACATCTGAAGTGACACAACAGGTAGACAAATGGATCTGCTACAATGATCTATCTAGCATGCAAATTTAACTATTTCTCTTTCCTGCTGGAAACTCTGATGGTCTCCTTAC
Source organism: Saimiri boliviensis (assembly GCF_048565385.1). NCBI lineage: Eukaryota > Metazoa > Chordata > Mammalia > Primates > Cebidae > Saimiri > Saimiri boliviensis. The sequence goes on from NC_133463.1 coordinate 41,466,537, forward strand.
CCACACTGAAGTAGGCTAACTGTAGATCAATGTGTTGTTGTTTTCTGACTCAGATACCCTTGACCTATAAAATTTTATTTATTTATTTATTTATTTATTTGACAGGATCTTGCTCTGTTGCTTAGGCTAGCATGCAGAGACATGATTGTGGCTCACTGTAGCCTCTAACTCCTGGGCTCAAGGAATCCTCCTGCCTCAGCTTTGCAGTGAGGACTACAGGCATGCGCCACCATCCCTGTTTAACATTTTTATATTTTGTAGAGACGCAGTCTCACTATGTTGCCCAGGCTGGTCTCAAAATCTTGGCCTTAAGTGATTCTCCTTCCTTGACCTCCCAAAGTTCTAAGAAAACAGGCATGAGCCACTGAACCCAGCCTGTTTCGTGTGTTTTATTTGAATACTTATTCATATAAAGGAAAATGAGATAAAACAGAAGAAATGCATTCCTTGGCTTGGGATAAAAGTTAGAAGAACTGACAATATTGGACACATAGTATCTGCTTGATCCTCATTCCCACTGTTCTTAACCATTTTGCTAGGACTGGAGGTTGCTACCATCATGTTTGTGTTATTTTATTTGTTAAGATGTAATTAAGAGGTAAGTGAAGCAATTTTTATGTCCATGCCTATGTCAGAAGTAGAAGATTTAAAGATAAACATAAGGAGTATGTGCATCAAGCTAAACCCAAAGAAGAAGATTCTCTGTTCAAAAAATAAACTTAATAAACCTACATAGAATTAAGCCAGCTGCTTCACCTACTTCGGTCATGCCTGGCTCCTACAGGCATCGAGGTTGTGATCACAAGGCATGTGAGAACACACTCTGTACCCAGCAGGGGACTAAGCGTTTCATATTTGCAGACTGAATGGACATGCATGAAGCTCATACAATCCAAGGTCTTCACCTGTGATGAGATTCCTAGTTCACATTTTCATGACAAGGCAACCAACCAGCTCTAATGCTCACTGATAAATTAGATGGACGTTTTGGGCTATGAGATGTGAGTTTCCAAACATTGACTGAAAATAAAAATCTCTTGATGTGCTAGTTACTCTCCTCGTCTTCATTTGGGGCTTTTTACATAAATAGGGTCAATAATTTCCTAATCGAGAGTTATTAGAGGCAATACTCTGTGATGTTATGTCCCTATTGCAGAAAAAGACAGCCTCTCCTAGCTCTTCGTTAGGTGGTACCATTTACTTTCCATGTAATGTTAGCTTTGTCCATTGAAGTCTCTGAATAATCAGAGTTCCTCTTCTGTAAAGTAGGCACTAACACTCGCTTTATAAAATTGTGCGAAGAATTAACTGACCAATGTACTAATAGAAAAATGAAAGCTGCCGGGCGCGGTGGCTCAAGCCTGTAATCCCAGCACTTTGGGAGGCCGAGGCGGACGGATCACGAGGTCAAGAGATTGAGACCATCCTGGTCAACATGGTGAAACCCTGTCTCTACTAAAAATACAAAATATTAGCTGGGCATGGTGGCGTGTACCTGTAATCCCAGCTACTCAGGAGGCTGAGGCAGGAGAATTGCCTGAACCCAGGAGGCAGAGGTTGCGGTGAGCCGAGATCGCGCCATTGCACTCCAGCCTGGGTAACAAGAGCGAAACTCCGTCTCAGAAAAAAGAAAAAAAAAAAAAAATGAAAGCTGACTTGTACTAAGTATTCACAATGTGGCCACAGTCTTCTTAGCTTTGCAAACATTGACATATTTAGCCTTCACAACAGCTTCATAAGGTAGGCTGTTTTATACCACTTCCCTTTACAGATAGAAAACTGAGAAGTAGAACAGGAGGTCACATATAAGAGAAGTGTGAGAACAAGTCCTGAAAGCCAGGCATTTTGGTTCTACAAACCAGCATATCTTATACTAGACCAATAGAAGATGCTGGCTGTCACTCAGTAAGTGGCAGGTAGATAGGTATGTCTGTAGCATGACACATGAGTTTTTTTGTGCCCTGTTCTCGGTTATTCCCTGCTTTGACCTTTCCAATACAAAACATCACATAGAGAGTACCCTCTGCCTCCAAGCTTACAACCAAAAATGTAGTTCACAACTTCCTTTTGCTGTTTCCTGTGAGGGAAAAAGCATTCCTAACCACCGTAAAATGCAGAATTTTTAGGGTGGGTAGGAATGCTTTTTCTACGCGCCAACACAGAAATTATTGACTCTACATCTGTCTCCCTCCTTCCACAGGGGATCTCATGGAAACTTTATCCCACATTTGACCATAAGCACCTTAAAGTTAGAAACTCGATCTTACTTGGTTTTGTATCTTCACAGCCTTTCATAGTTCCTCCTATGTAGAAGGCAAGCAAAAATGGTAGTTGCACCAAGAGTAAGGGAAAGAACAAACAATAAATGTTGTATAAAGGTTTTAATACTGGAGAAAATAGATTCTATGTACAGCATTTAAATTTAAATCATTTAATTGGAATCAAATTCCAAGTGTGAAAATAAACTGATTCTAATTTAAAATCTGAACAGCCACAAAATAGTTTGTAATCATTTAAATTTGGCTTTGTTATCACAATGATGTATATTTATAATCTTTTTTCATATTTACACAAAAATAAGTACAGCAAGAAAATTTAAATTTTAGATGGGTTTGAAAAGGAAAATCACATAGGAGAGAAACAAACATCCCCAATGCATTTCCATGGTTCTTCTTCCATTTCTTTCTTTTTGCTTTGTTGTTGCTCTCCGATATCCAAATGTTCAGTGTTATTCCCTTTTATTTGAATAGCATTTCATTGTTCTCACATTTTCTACTTAATGTTTAATTTCAGCTCATCTTAAAGATGTGAACAGGAGAACAAATATACCTTATGTGGCTGTAGGCAAAACATTGTGTAAATTATAACCCAGAGAGGACTTTCCAAAACCAATCTTACAAAAGGCCCCAATGCATGCTAGTTATGAGATATGAATTGCTATGGCAATGAGATGAGGAGTGGACATACATGTTTAAAGAAAACAATGAAACCCCCTTTTTGAATTCACATAAGTGACTAAAATTTTTATTAATATTATTGATAGTTAAATCAATCATAATGTGAACAAGTTTGCCAATTTGATGTGGCATAGGTCTAAGGATTTTATTCAGGGAACTGCTCTTTTCCTCTTTTTGGTTCTTATAGCTCTGACAGTTAACTATGCCGCCTGTTCCATAAATGTAAATACATGACTGTTCATACCTGAGGGCTTTAAAGCAAACTCAAAAAGAATAAATATTTTTTGTAGCTAGCTCAAGAATAAAATTATTTTTCAATTTCTAAATCTGACCTTTGAAAGCTTTCTTCCACCCTGTTGGAACTACCACTCTGTGTCACAACTACTTTTCTAATCCTTATCCACCAATCAGCAACATTTATCCATTTAGTTGCTGCACTAGACTCTGTTTTCTCTCATATATATTCTGAGGCCTATATTTAGGGCTCCACCTCAGTGCCTTCAACAAATTATGAACAACTTGAAATCAGAAACCATTTCTTACTTACTTTTGAATCTGTAGAGATCTCACATTACCACAGAAAATAAAATTAAACACAAAACACTTCTCCCCTGAAAATATCTAAAGTAAAATGAAGAAAATGTAAAGTCCTCTTAATATAAAATGTACACACTTTTAGTTGTAAGTTAGTTTAAAGACTTATACATTAATATGCCTTAAAGCATCATTTATTATTAAAAAATACACTACTACTATGTACTTATTAGATTGGAAAAACATAACAAAATCCTGATGCTAGTAAGTGACAAAGAGAATGTGGAACAATTGAAAATTCTACTCATTTCTGGTAAGAACGACAAATAGTAAAACTACTTTGGGAATAAGAATGTTTTTATCTCATACTGTTAAACATACACTTACCATACAAACCACAAATTCCACTTGTAGAGATTCAATCAAGTTAAATGAAAACTTATGTTCACATAAAAACATTCATGTAGTTATTATATAGCTTAATGTAGCTTTGTTCATAATCTCTCAAACCTGGAAACAACTCAAATATCCCTCAACTAGGAATGAATAAACAAACTGTGCCATATCTATATCATAGAATACTACTTGGTATAAAAAGGAAAATAGTATTAATACACAGAACAAGGAACAAAATAGATGAATCCCAAATGCATTATGCTTAGTGGAAGCAGCAAGACTTAAAAGAGCGTGTTTATGGTTATAACATTCTTGTCAAAATAAAATTATAGGTACAGAAACCTAATCAGTCATTACTATGGGTTGGAACATATAGCAGATTAATTATGAGTCTCTGCATTTCCTGAGTGGTTGCCATGTACCTGCATCTGATTCAATCCCTCCAAATCAATCCCATGCAAAGAACAAACTATTTTTTTTCTCCATTTTGAAGAAGGCACTGAAGTTTTAAAACACCACAATTTGAACTTAGCCTCTTGCTGTTAATCACTTCACCATTTTGCCTCTTTCAGAATTCAGGACATGCCAAAATTTTAGATGTCATGAAAGTGACCACTGAGAACATTAACAAATATATTATTTTAGTACTTAAAGATAATATATGCATAAAGTTATGAAAATAATTATCAATACCGTCAGCCAACTGAAGACATCCAATTATTACCTACTTCAAACTCTAATATCTGAACTTGTTTGTATGAAATTGGGGAAGGTATTTTCTTTCTAAAAAAATTTGTAGTAAGCTCCAATATTCTGCATTAATTACGATTTAAAAATGTAAAATAAAATGGAGATAGAGTTAACTATGATTTTATTATACTATAATTCTGACTTAAATTTTGTTACTGAAAGCAATTATAACTCCACATATCATTATGCTAACACTAGTTAAAAGGGTTTGAACTCTTGGGTAACTGGTGAAGATTACTGATATGCACGAGTGAAGGATTATTTAATATAAATCCAGCAGAGCCAATCCAATAATTTTTAATTATAAAGAAATCTAAGTATTAACACACTTGCAAACACCTTTCTCTTAGATATGACCATAAGAATCTGACAAGTTATTAAATTTGGCTAAGAAAATGCTGGTATAGTGAACCGTGCTTTAATTATTGAAATCGGGAGCATAGATCAATAGATATAATGAACAAAAGAAAATCACATACATGAAAAAATAACAAAATATCTATCACAATTAAGCTAATCTCCATAATGCAGAAAATAAATCCTGAAAAAGAATGACACAGGATGTACGTAGCTTATTGGAATAAAATTCTCTCAAAAAGGATGATCCAAAAGGCAAACTAAAAGAATGTTTATATTAGACAAAATACACCTCTAAATGCATCCCCTGTGTTATACACAGTAAGAACCTTCCTACCTGGTTGAAAGGAGAATACATTAAGAAAAAAATGGAGCAAACTGGCCTAAAAAATTACTTCTGTGAGGTGAAAGATATCTATAAGAATAACTACAACACACAATGGAAAGAAATCATAGATAGCACAAATGAATGGACAAATATTCCATGTTCATGGATTTTGAAGAATCAGTATCATTAAAACAGTCACGCTACCCAAAGCAATCTATGGATGTTACACTATTCATGCTAAACTACCAACATAGAATTTAAAAAAATACTACTCTGTCAACAGAGTAAACAGACAACATACAGAATGGGAGAAAATATTTGAAACTAATCCCACAAAGGTGTAACATCAAGAATACATAAGAAATTAATTCAACAAGCAAAAACCAATCACCCCATTAAAAATGAGGCAAAAGACATGAAAAGATACTTGTCAAAAGAAGACAAATCAGTGGCCAACAAATATAGGAAAAAGTGTTCAACATCACTAATTGTATTAGGCTGTTCTTGCATTGCTATGAAGAAGTATGTGAGACAAGGTAATTTATAATGCAAAGAGGTTTAATTGGCTCACAGTTCTGCAGGCTTTACAAGAAGCATGATGCTGGTATCTGCTTGGCTTCTAGGGAGGCCTCAGAAAACTTACAATCATGGTGAAAGGCAAAGAGGGAACATGTCACATAGTGAAAGCAGACACAAGTGAGAGAAAGAGAGGGGGAAAGATAGATGCCACACACCTTTAAACCATCAGATCTCTCAAGAGCTCACTACATGAAGATGGCACCAAGCCATGAGGGGTCCACCTTCATGATCTAAACACCTCCCACCTGGCCCCACCTCCAGCACTGGAAATTACAATTCAACATGAGATTTGGGCAGTGACAAATGCCCAATCTACATCACTAATTATCAGAGAAATGCACATCAAAATCACAATGAGATATTACCTCATTCCAGTCAGAATGGCTACTATTGAAAAGTTTAAAAGCAACAGATGTTGGTGAGGCTACAAAGAAATGGGAATGCTTATGTAGTGTTGATGGGAATGTAAATGAGTTCAGTCACTGTGGAAAGTAATTTGGGATTTCTCAAAGATCTTAGAAGTACCGCTCAACCCAGCAATCCCATTACTGGGTATACCTTTAAAGAAAGTAAATTGTTCTACTTAAAAGACACATGCACTTGTGTGCTGTTCATCATAACATAATAGCAAAGAAAGGAAATCAACCTATGTGCTCATCAGTGGTGATGGAATAAAGAACATGCGATGCATATGCACCATCGAATACTACACAGCTATAAAAAGAAATGAAATCATGTCATTTGCAGCAACATGGATGCAGTTGGAGGCCATCATCTTAAGTGAATTAATGCAGAAACAGAAAAACAAAAGCTGCATGTTCTCACTTACAAGTAAGAGCTAAACATAGGAAACACATGGACATAAAAATTGCAGCAATAAACACTGGGGACTACCAGAAGAGGGTAGGAATGAGGGAACAAGGGTTGAAAAACTATTGGGTATTATGCTATCTTCTTGGGTGACAGGTTCAATCACACCCCAAACCCCAGCAACATGCAATATACCAGTGTAATAAATCTCCACATGTACCCCTGAAATCTAAAATAAAACTTGAAATTATTAACATAAATAAATTGTTCAGAAGATAGATCTTATACTAAATGTTCTTGTAACAAAACAGGAGATGGAAAATGTAGAAACTTTGGTGGATGATGGATATTTTTATTATAACCTTGCAGTAAAGTTTCACAGATGTTTGTGTATATCCAAACTCATCAAATTATATATATTAAATATGTATGCTATTTTTATATCAATTATACTTCAACAAAGCTGTTTTAAAAACTAAGTTAAAATGGTTCATAAAGCACACCCATCACTGTCTCCCCAAACAATAAATAAGTAGTCTAAAACTTCAAAAAAAATAACTCCTATGCTTGTTGGAAAGACACTTTTGTTTTAGTGCCTCTGCAAAGGTTTTATTTTTTGTTTGTTTGTTAAAGACATGGTAATGTGAGAAGTTCCCAATATAAAATTGATTCTATAAAAAGGGGATAGGCTGCCTTATATATCTAGTAAATTCTGAAAAATCATTTTGGATCAGAAGCACTCATTTATTTTTGAGGAATTTTATTCTTGGCCTCCTCTCTAGCCCTCTACCTCTTCAATACGACTTGGTTTCTACTGGGAAGCAAACATTACCTTTTCATTCAGTTGTCAGCTTTCTGGAGTTCTGAGCCTGTCTGGGATTAGGGCCCTTAGTCATCCATACCAGAGCCATCTAGAGTATTTAACAATTTTTTTTTGTATTTAACAATTTTTAATCTTCTTCAAATTGTCTAGATCAACTACTTCAGACTTAGTGGAAATGGATTTGGAAATCTCTAATTTTTTTTTTTATTTGAACAGGTTTTTGGGAAACAGGTGGTGTTTGCTTACCTAATAAGTTCTTTAGTGGTGATTTCTGAGATTTTGGTGCACTCATCACCCAAGCAGTGTACACCGTACCCAATGTGCAGTCTTTTATCACTTACCTCCAGATACTTTTAATGTACAACAACCATATTTCTATATTTCTATCCGATCCTGCATCTCTATCAGGGGACAGTTCTGAGTAAATCTAGGGACAGTAGGGTGATAGTGAATAGGAAAGACTGGGTTCTGAACTGAAACACAGTCCAATGCCTTATTTTCAGGAGTGAAAGAAAAGGCCAAAACTTCTAGTTCTAGAATTCAGGAAGATTTCTAGCAAGATTCAGGAAAGAGAGGCTGGCCTTAGTCTCTTCGGTGATTATGGTAATTATTATCCTGAATATTCAATTCGTGGGAAACAAGGGAAGTGTATTTCTGTGATATGTTGAGATTAAGATGACAAGTTTTAAGCACAGCACTTCACATGATCCAATCTTGTTATATTGTGGGAAGTAAAAAGTAATTGTGGCACATCACTAACAGTTACTTATATTAACGTATGTATCTAGAGTTCATTAAAAAGTACTCTCTGAATAGAGTACTTTTCTTTTTTCTCTAAAATTTCCGAATACTAATTATTTTTTAGTGTTATTTTCAGAGACTGATCTGAATCAATATACTTAGCAGCATAAATTTATACTTTGAGAAAAAATTTCATCCAACATTTGTAATATTTCTACCAATAATAGAGGGATAATGTTATATCTATACACTAAATGATTTTTAGAGAAAGGAATCACATTCATTCTCACATACAGAAATAAATTTGAATTACATATAGCTATGAATTCTAATATCTGTGTAGGCTAGTAAGCTCTGGTACAGAGAGAAATAATCACAGTGTTAGAATCACAGAATCCTACACATCAAGGAATATAAAAGCTTTCTTTTTCCTTAGTAGTTGTTTTTCTCACACTTCAAAGTTCCTCAGATAAAGACAGTACATCCTATAAGAGACTAATACATTCTCCTTCCATATAAAAGCTGAATGAAGCAATTTAAGAGGTCATGTCATATTTTTGAATGGTCATGTTAGTGTGTTCAAATATCAGTTTATCTCCTTTGCATTCATTACTTTTTAAGATATTATTATTTGAAATAATAGAGGTTACTATATTCAAATCCAAATCAATATTGGCAGCTTGACCAACCATATTATCCAGTCTGGACAACACAGTGAGACTTTGTTTCTACAAATATGTATATTTTTAATTTGCCAGAAGTGGTGGTGTGCACGTGTGGTTCAGCTACTAGGGAGGATGAGGTGGGAGAATTACTTGAGCTCAGGTAGTTGAGGCTGAAGTTAGCCATGATCTATTTTTTCTTACCTCAAGAAAATTACCAGGTTTAGAAACAACACTGACAGTAATTATTTGATACTAATATTTATACTCATATTATTTGACTAATACTCTTTTAAAGAAAAATGTTATCCACATTAGTTTTTGTTTAAGGTACAATTGGCAAATACAAATTCAATATATTTTCAGTGTGCAATGTTTTGGTATCTTTATACATTGTGAAATGATTAAATCAAGCTGATTAACATATCCATCACCTCATATACTTTTGGATATTTCACAGGGCTTTACTAGAAAGGTAGTTCCTTAGCCGAGAATCTGTACAAAAAGAAGTTATTCATGCCCTGTGCTTTGTGCTGAATTATGTCTCCCTCAGATTCATATGTTAAAGTCCTAACCCCAAAATGTGACTCCATTTGGAGATGGATATGAAAATAGGTAAGTTAAAATGAGGTCATTAGGGCAGGTCCTAGTGGAGATGAGGACACAGACAGGCACAGAGTGAAGACCATGTGAAAATACAGTGAGAAAACAGCCAACAACAAGCCAAAGAGACAGCCTCAGAAGAAACCAACCATGCCAACACCTTGACCTTGGACTCGTAGCCTCCCAAACAGTGAGGCAATGCATTTGTGTTGCTTTAAGCTCCCTAGTCTGTAGCAATTTGTTATGGCAGCTCTATAAAACTAATAAACGTTCCTTCAATAGTGTCCTTGAGAAGGGAAGACATCATCGAGCTGACCAATTGAGGTACCCACAAACAAATCTCTGATATGAATGCCAGAGACTGAAAAATGGCTGTTGGAATAAGGAATTTGAATATATGTATTCAAATGATGTAGATGGTATTATACACCTACATACACACACATGTACATGCACACATCCTACCATGTGTGAAGATTGTATTAGTCCATTTTCATACTGCTGATAAAGACATACCTGAGACTGGGAAGAAAAAGGTTTAATTGGACTTACAGTTGCACATGGCTGGAGAGGCCTCAGAATCATGGAGGGAGGCAAAAGACACTTCTTACATGGTGGCAGCAAGAGAAAATGAGGAAGGAACAAAAGAGGAAATCCCTGATAAACCCATCAGATTTCATGAGACTTATTCACTATAAGAAGAATAGCATAGGAAAGACAGGTCCCTACAATTCGATTCAATTACATCATATAGGGTCCCTCCCACAACATGTGTGAATTCTGGGAGATACAATTCAAGTTGAGATTTGGGTGAGGACACAGCCAAACCATATCAAACATCTTGTTTTAGGTGCTATATTACAAAAGTATAAAATATAATCCTTGCCTTCTAAGAACTTACAATCTACATATATAAAGAAAAAAATAAATACTACAAGGCAATATAGATCTAAGTACTCATTTGAGTGTCATAAATGTTGAACTGTAATGTCAAAGTTAATGCGCTATTGGCTGAGTGGAAAGAAACTTCCATGTCAACAGAGGCACATATTTGTCTCCTGAAAGACTATACAAGAACACTGTGGTTATATAGCAAATTATATACAGAAAGTGTTTGATTTTTTTTTAAAAGTTTTCTATAAGCACAGATTTCCCCGCTATTTTAGACTATATAAAATAGGCACAACTGCTTTTGAGCAATTATTGTACCTAATACTTTGCTCAATATTTCTTATAATATCTATTAAACAGACATACATATATGCGTATGTGTAAGAGCATCCATAACAAAGGACCACTAACCGGGTGGCTTAAAACAATGGAACTGTATTGTTTCATAGTTCTGGAGGATAGAAGTCTAAATGGTGATGTCAGCAGGGCCATGCTCCCTGAGACCCTGGGTAGGAATGTTCCTTGTCTTTGTTTGGCTTCTAGTGGAGGCTGGTCATCTTTGGTATTCCTTGGATTGCAACTTCATAATTCTAATTTATTCCTCCACCATCACATGGCGTCTTCCTTTGTATATTCACATTGTCTTATGAAACACTAGTCATATTGGATTTAGAGCTCAGCCTACTGCAGTATGACTTCATCTTATTATATCAGCAAGGACACCATTTCTAAATAAAGTCACATTCTGAGGTACCAGAGTTAGTGCTTCAACATATCATTTTGGGGGACACAATTCAACCCATACAGATTATTGTAGTGAGAACACTCAACAGGGGATCTATCCCCTTAACAAATTTTTAAGTATAAAACACAGTATTATTGACCATAGGCATGATTTAATACAGCAGATTTCTAGAACCAATTAATCTTGTACAATTTGTATAGGCATTGAATAGCAATCCCCTATTTCTTCCTTCCCCTAAACTCCTGGCAACCACAATTCCAGTCTCTGCCTCTATGAGTTTGACTATTTTAGATTCCTCATATAAGTAAAATCCTGTAGTACTTTTTTTTTTTTTCCTGGATTATTTCACTTAGCATAATGGCTTCCAGGTTCACCCATGTTGTTGCATATGACAGGATTTTCCTTTAAGGCTGAATTATATTCCATTATATGTTTAAACTTCATGTTTTAGCTATTATGAATCATGCTACAACAAACAGGGGGGTGTAAACAACCTTTGAGACCCTGATATCAAATCTTTTGGATAAACATCCAGCAGTGGAATTTCTGAGCCATATGATAGTTCCATATTTACATTTTGAAGAACCTCCATACTATTTTCCATAGCTGCTAAAGAATTTTACATTCCCAATCTTCTGCAGGATTCTAACTTTTCCACATTCTTACCACCACTTGTTAACTTATTATCCAGCAATCCCACCACTGGGTATATCCCCAAAGGAAATGAAATCAGTATGTTGCAGAGATCTCTGCACTACTGTTTATTGCAGCACTATTCACAATAGCCAAGATATGAAATCAACCTAAATGCCCACCACTGAATGAATGGATAATGTGGTAAAGATACACGATGGAGTGCTATGCAGCCACAAATAAGAAAATCCTGCCATTTTCATCGCCATGAATACACTTGCAGGTGAGATCAGCCAGGCACAGAAAGACGAATTCTGCATGATTTCACTCAAATATGAAATCAAAAAAGATTGCTATCATAAAACTAGAGGGCAGAATAGTAGTTACCAAGGTCTTGGGTGGTTGTATTGGTAGGACTTGGAGAAATGCTGATCAAAGGATGCAGAATTTCAGTTAGATGTAAGACTGTCTTTTGTTTCATCTTTTGATAATAGCCGTCCTAACAACTGTGGGGTGATAACTCACTGTAGTTTCCTTTGCATCTTCTTCGTAGTGATATCGAGCATCTTTTCATAAACCTCTTGGCTATGAATGACAACAAAAATCCTAACATTGTGGGGAGTGGTGGAAGTCAGGACAGTATAGTATACTGGCCAGGTGCACAATTTGTGGAGTCGAAATGCCTGGCTTCCACCACTGGTTCTGACACCCCTATCTGTGTGATGCTCCTTCCTGCCTCGTGGTAGTCTCCTTAGTTGAAAGAGGCTTAACAGTCACACCTTATAAACTGTTGCGAGGGCTAAAGATGCTAATGCTGTAAATCTGAAAAGATCCCAGGCACACTCTAAGTACTCAGGAAAAGCTGGCTACCATTATTACATTCCTACATCAGTCAGCTAATTCTCTCAGAGATTTTACGAGATGGGTATTAGTGCCCTACTTTTCAGAAGAAGAATTCTTACTCAGCAATGTTAAGTGACAAACCTCACATAGCACAGGAAGTAAGCAGGACATTATAAAGCCCAGCTGAGTGATTGTGGGGCTCACACTCTGTCACTGATGGTGTGGAAAGCACTGTTCCATCTAAAGAAGCAGTGAGAAATCAGTGAAATTAACCCCTGCTAGTAAAGGTTATGTTAGAGGAACACTTTCCTCACCACCATGATCTGCTTTGAACATTAGTAAATAATTTACATACATTTATTCATGTATTCTGAAGCTATCTAGTAAGCATGTTTTAAAAATAAATAATCCTTACAATATTAAAAATTCAAAATTATCATTCATGATTTTATAAAAAGTACATCTGTGCCTTGTGCTGTGCAATTTTATAAAAAACATGTTTTTTTCCATACCCAAATGACTTTTATACTTCACTATATTTTTGATGAAGAAAGTAACACAAACATACTCTTTGAGTAAAAAAGAAAATTGTATTTGGTTATTTGCTACAAATGGATGACTTTCTAATGCTGGTTACATTGCACCTAAACCTTGATCTGGAATGACAATTCATAGACAAAAAAATGGAGCTTCTAGTTTCTAAAACTTTCTTCCTGAAAACACTTTCATGAAATAATTTCCAATTTTACACTAGAGTAAACCACTGACACTCACTGGCTTCCTCCCAGTGGTTCTTATTGTCTCTATAAAGCTAGGTCTCAGGTGGAGAATAGATGCTTTTCTAGTCCTTTGCACATTGCCATCTTTGTGAGTGACTTTCTTTCCTCTCTTGAACAGAGAAAAGTACAATTGCATTTGAACTTAACAACAGAGTACAAAAATGAAAAGAAACTCCATAAAGCAATGAATATTCCCCAAAGAAAATTATTCCCCAACATACTCGAATTGTCTTCAAATAACTAATGTTTAAAATAAATCACTGCATGGTAAAGAAAAATAAATGCTTTTGAGTATGAAAGAACTGGATTGAAATTCCAGTTATGGTGACCCTGAACATTTTTATCACGAAGTTTTCTATTTCTCACTATAAAATAAAGAGAGGGTTATTCTGACCAATATATGAAATATATGATTAATATAACTAGCAAGTTGTTTAGCATGGAATTACACACTCAACAAATGTTTTATCTTCTGTGGCAAATTTAACGAGGACTAGTAAAGATCTGGGTTGTACATCTCCAACAGATACCACCAGTTTTTTTTGTTTTGTTTTGTTTTCTTAGCAAACTCTCCTAGAAGTCTATGTCCTATCTTTTCTTGTTTCCTTCTGCACCTTTCAGGGTAAAATGCAAAAACTTGGCAGAAGGCAATACATATAAGTTATCTGAAGGTGAAAATTTTGCCCATGTTCATGATTCACAATGACAGTGGATAGGTATTGTTGAAAAAGCAGATAGCGGACATGCCTTAACTCTCTTTGTCTAGTAAATGACACGTTTGGCTTTTATAATTGCTGATGGGAAATTTACATGCAGATTTAAGAAGCTAACACTCAGATACCCACTCCAATTCCCAAGCCTCTTCCAGCACATCAAAATAATTTTTGAATGCTTACGGTGTGACAGTCACTCTACATTAAAATTTGGGAGTATACAGGACTCTCTTAACATTTTCATAATGGCAAGTCAACTGCCTCAGAAATAAACATATGAAGCAAACTAACAAACATGTGAAACAAACTAAAAATAGACATGTATATGTATCTGTGTCTGTGTTTTTCATACAAAAATATAATGTTGACTTTGGGGAAGGGATCTTTATTTTTCTGTAAAAAGCATTTTAAAAATCTCATTTATTTCAGCCTTCATTTAAAGTATTGGTCCAAAATGCATTGAGACTTTATTCAACAAAGGAATAAAGATCAAAACTACAGCTACAATATCAGGTTTTTAAATACATCAAATCTCAACAGCACTAAACCAGGTTTTCATTGTTCATATGTTATTCTTAGTTTGCAAGTACTCAAACAGCCTGTACAATTCTTCCCTGCTTCTTTTCTGCAATGATTTCCTTTTCAAAGATTTAAGCAGTCTATTCTCAAAAGCAATGCTCAGAAATCCAATTACCATTCCAACACCATGCTTTTGTAAGCCTAGAGCATTAAACCACAGAATATGCTTCTTCGTGCCCCTTCCTCACACCTCTCAGTCAGGCACCATGCATTTCTCTTCTGAAAACGGTTTTGGTTTTGCTTCCCTTTGCTTTGCTTTCGTTAGATAAAGAAATGTAGTCTTAAATTACTTTAAAACAATGGGGAAGCCTTATAAATCTTTCATGTGTAAATAAGTCCTATAATATGTATAAATAAAAAAATTGAATATGCAACTTTCCCCTTAAAATAGTATTTGCTTCACATTAAAGGTGGTTTATACATTATGTCATAATTTATTAATAGATATAACTGACCCAATATATTTCACATTGAATGCCAAGTTGGTCAGATAAATTAGGAAATGTGGAATAGAGGGTACCATGGTAATCATACTATAAAAAGTAACTTCCCCACATACATGTTTTCTGTGTGAATTCCTTCATCTGCAAATTACACTGTATGTGTCTCTTCGTGTATCTGTGTGCATCTGAGCATATGTGTGTGAGTAAATAAAAGTAAAGGTTAGAAAATGACAGAAACATTATAGTAAAATTTCTAACTTAATTTCTAGAAACAACAGACAAAGATATTGACAAAGGGTCAAGGAAAGAGAGAAATGTTTAATTTGATTGAGGCTGGCTACATCCATTTACATCAAGAACTCTACGTTTAAGACTGTTTTACATTGAGCCATTTCTTACCAGCCCTACTCAAGAAAAATAAGAAGAAAAAATGTAAGTAATCTAAATCGTACATATGAATTGAAACCAATTTTTCATACTCCACGTTAGGATGAATCCAATATACATGTGAAACTTCCCAGAGGTGGTGGAATTTTTGTGGTTATAGAATCAAAAGCCCTCATGATTAGTGACCATCTGGCTACTTTGATTATCTTTTGTCTGATATTAGCTTTGGGAAACAAACTAAGAAAACTATAATAAAGAGTTAATATATTCTATAGAGTTATTTATTTTAAATAGTTTTGGTATAAATTTAAAATATATTGAACCACGTGTGTGTGTGTGTGTGTGTGTGTGTGTGTGTGTGTGTGTGTCACAGAGAGAGAGAGATCCAGATCAATAAATCCTTGTCTGGTGAAAAAGTCTCTCTGGCAATCTTTATTTTACAGGTAAGGAATCTGAGACATACAAATTTGAAGACAGATTCATTGCTTTGGTAATAATGAATTTAATGCCTCTTTTATACAGGCAGTGTGGCAGGTACAGAAGATGAAATCAGTGACCTGCACAGATTTGCTTAACGTAAGAAGACCACAGTCAACACAGGTGAGGAGAGGAGAGACAGATAATTACAGGACAACACGAAAACTAGTTTGCAAGGATTATTAAGACAAAGTTAGAGTGGTAAAGGACAAGTGCCTAACCTGGCTAGGGGCCTTGATGAAAGCTTCTCAGACAGTGGTAGGAGAACAGGAGATATTCTAAGCAAAAGAAACAGAGCACAATTAAAGGCACAGAAGAGAGACAAGACATGGGAAGATGAGCAATACATCTATCTGGCTAAAGCACAGGATACCTAAGGGCCAGTAGTAAAAAAGGATACTAAAGAATGGATCTTGACAGCTATTTTTTTTAATTGCTTACATATGTTTGATATCATATTGTGGGTCAGTGTTTTCTCAAAATATAACTTTTGGAGCCATAGCAATAGAAAAACACAGAATGCTTAATTAAAATGGAGATTAGTAGAGTAAGTTTACAATTTAAATTTAGGGATGCAGTCCAGAAATTTTCATTTTACCAAGTTACCAAGCTCCTGGATAAGGAATTTTCATTTTACCAAGCTCCTGGATAAGGAATGAGAAAGGCCTGCTATGATCGGTTTTGTTATCTAAAAAGGAGCACATGGAAGCAGTGTGGAGAATGGACTAGAGGGCCTGAAGGGAGAAGCTGGAGGCCTAACAGAGAGGCTATTGCCATAGCTGAGGCAAATCATGATGCCACATGCCATTGTGGTAAGGTACCAAACAGTCTTTTCTCAACTACACATTTGCTAGTTTCTATTGGGCATATCTGGGGTGAAACGGCCCCTTTAAATTTTGTCTTAGAAAATAAGCCTTTTTAAATAATTTGCCTAGGGTCTGTAATCAGTAAATATCAGAGTCAGATTTAAAACCCAGCCATTCTGACCCCATATTTTTAGGCACTGTGCTGTGTGATGATGCCCATGTCAGGCACTAAAGATCTTGTCAAACATGAATACTTTAGGACTTATTCAGAATATAAAGAGGTCAATTACTTGTGTGTTAGAAAAACCAGGTGATACGTTACAGGATGAATTTGTATTTCCACATTTTATTTAAACTGATCATCTCCTGTTGGGCAATTCAGTGGAGGAAAAGACTGTTATGTCTTCTGTTCTAGTTTTTCAGTACGAGTGCCTACTTTACTGAAGTAAAGACCTTTAAAATTTTAATTATGTACTGAGTTTGGAGTTTATAGACCCTAAAATCAAACTTTACTTAAGCAAAGTAAAGACATCTTTACTTTAGTAAAAGTATTTACTGAAAAAAAAAAAAAAGAATGGAAAAGTAAAACTATTTTAATTTCCAAAAGCTGAAACCCTGAAACTCTCAATTGGATTTTTAAAATACTTACTAGGATTTTAATATCTTCCCATTTGAGAAGTGCTACGAGTTTCTGGAATTGGGGAGAAAATAAAGAATGAGAGAGGGGAAAATATAAATATAAAACTGGCATGTCTCTGATGTACATCTTTGTCTTGTTTGTCTCCTCATCCCTGATATAACGTTAGGATATTTAAGTGTGGGAAATCTAGCCTAAAGGAACCAACACTCTTGATATCTAAAGACAGCAATCTCGTACTGTAGTGAGAATAAAAAGAGAGATGATTGTGGTCCCAGCAATGAGGAATATGGAAAACTCAGTTCACCTAGGAAGGTACACCATAAAAGAAGAAAAGACTGTAAGACTAGATGTCTCCTTTTGCTTTTATGATACTGTGTCAACCTCCCAAATTTAGTTGTAACCCAGTAGAAAAGTAGTGTCACCACCCAAAGAAAATAAGCCATGCTCTGCAAGAGGGTTTCCCTAGTATTTTCTTTCCCTCTACCGAAGGCTGAGGATTCTGATTCAGACTTTCTCATTTCTGTCCTCCAAGGAGGGTCCTACCTTTCCCAAGAGATTCGTGTGTCTTAGAACATGGAAAATCAGGAAAAACAGATGTTTTTTAAACATTAAGAAAAGGTCACTAGTCTTCAACAGTACTTTTTAAATACTATTTTTTTCCTGTCCTAACCAGAGCACATTGTATAGCTGCTCTTGTGCCCTCTCAAGGCACCCCCTCAAATTCATCTTGTTTGCTCTTTTTCTGTTGTTCTAGTTCTTGCCTATTTAACTATTATATACCCATTGCCTGGCACTGTGCCGTGCATAACGTAGACATTCCATAATACTGGTTACTTGCACTTTGAAAAGTAACAAGAAAGGGAAGAAAAAAAGGAGGAAGAGAAGAAGTTACAATGTCGGTTGTTTATTTGGCAGCTTCTTTTCTCTATAGCAAGACACTGTACAAAACAAAAAGGAAGAAGGTTACACTTTTTTTTTTTTTTTTTTTTTTTTTGAGAAGGAGTTTCGCTCTTGTTACCCAGGCTGGGGTGCAATGGCGCGATCTCGGCTCACCGCAACCTCCGCCTCCTGGGTTCAGGCAATTCTCCTGCCTCAGCCTCCTGAGTAGCTGGGATTACAGGCACACACCACCATGCCCAGCTAATTTTTTGTATTTTTAGTAGAGATGGTGTTTCACCATGTTGACCAGGACGGTCTCGATCTCTCGACCTTGTGATCCACCCGCCTCGGCCTCTCAAAGTGCTGGGATTACAGGCTTGAGCCACCGCGCCCGGCCAAGGCTACATTTTCTTAGGATACGCATTTACCAGAATGCCTTCCTTTGTAACTTTGCCTATGAGTTAGACAAAGACAAACTGCATTGTCTTTTCTTCTACATAGGCTAACCATAAGCTTTACCACCCAAACTAGAGTATATTCAGGAGTGAAGAGGTCACTATTAATATTTTGTTTTCTGAAAGACTGCTGGAGTTGATATAATACTGAGACTGCCATAATAGGACGAATTAGGAAAATGGTCATTCTAATTTTTGATGACCTTCCGGAAAACTGAACTCCTACAATTAAATGTATTATTTCTGCAAAGGTAAAAGTAATTCTATAAATACACATGAAAAAATGTTTCAGATACTTGTAAAAATCTCACTTTTCACTTTCCCTCTTTTTCTGTCAGTTTCTTAAAAGCACCCAAACCTTTTCATTTATTCTTCTCTCTTCATATGGGAGCTATTATTCAGCCTCTTTGCCTACTTAATACTTCCTAAATGCCACCTTCTCAGGAGAGTCTTACGTGCCCCTGGGCCTTTATCTACCTCCACTCCTGCACAGACTAGTTTAGATCCCTGTATTACTGCACCTACCACAGGTTGAATTTTACAATTATTTGTACTATATTTAATGTCTGTTTTGACCAGTGGCTCTTAGGTGTAATGAGGACCAAAATCAGGTATATTTTTGTATTCCCAGATTTTAGAATTGCATCTGGTACAGAGTGAATGCTCAATAAATGTTGTATAAATGAAAAATAGTGAAGCAATAAAATTAGTGCATAAATGAAGAATTTACTTTCATTGCTAAAAGGTGTTAAATATGTGAGAGATCTTAAAATGCTAAATAAGCAGTAAATTTATATGATACAAACATATCTACAAGCTGCTTGTACCTTATTGTTAAATGATCCTTCGTCACTTACTTTCACTGGCATTACAAAGTTCTGAAATCCAGAACTGAATCTGTGACTTGACCATGAAAAGATATGGGCATCTGAGAGCATTGACAAGTGTGTTAGAGATTTAACACACTTTCTGAATGAAAGAGGATTTGTGTTAATATTAGAGAATCAGTGTATTTCCTATAAAAACAATACATATACAAAAATACTAACTGTATACACACACACACACACACACACACACACACACTCTTATACACACATATTAAGATTAATTAAGTACTATTGTAATGGCAATTCAGTAATTTGCTTTTGTTACTTTTGTGTTAGGTATATGAAAAACGTCAGTGTCTCCTAGATGTTTTCTGTACATCAGGTCTTAATGCCCCTAGGGCACAGAGGAGTTTAATAATTCTGTCAGAATTCCAAAATGGGCTGGTAGATACTGGCAAGGAAACTGGTGAGCAGGTTTCTGGATTAACTAAGAGTGTCTACAAGTAGAATACTTCAGTTTTTTGAAAACAGAGGCAATATATTAGAGTGAAGGGAGTATTAAGTGC
The DNA here is from genome assembly GCF_048565385.1 of Saimiri boliviensis. NCBI lineage: Eukaryota > Metazoa > Chordata > Mammalia > Primates > Cebidae > Saimiri > Saimiri boliviensis. The sequence goes on from NC_133463.1 coordinate 41,486,743, forward strand.
CCTAATGCTAATTCCAATTCTACTAACAAGAAATCACAATAATCCTTATATCCTTTCTGTAAGACTAAAGGCATACGTTAGGTATTTTTAGTCTTGAAAGACCATTACAATCACCTATAGCTTTAAAAATTACAATCAGGACCCATTCTGAAACTTGGATTTTAGTGCTGCCAGTGGTAGAGGTCTGACCTTGTGTCTCAAGTGCTTCAGATGATTACCACAACATTTAGGGGTAAGAATCGCTGAAGAAGTAGGACATTCATCTCCCTTGGTCCATGTTTCCTGAGTTATATAAGTGGGTTGCTATATAGAGCTCCAAGTTCTCTTTTAGAACAATACATTTATGATTTTGAAGAAAAATAAAGTATAAGCACCAGCAAGCCATGGGAAAATGCAAACAGACACATACACACACACAAACGATTCTTTTGCCAATATTCAGAAATTTCATCTGCAGCTACAGAATGACATCCAGCATTTTTCTAACAACTAAACTTTTAATTACTAGCAAATATTGATAGTTGAATCTTAAATATATTTACACATCAAGTATGCTCAAAATCATTTATCCTATAAGTAATCAAATCATAGTGGAAGGCATAAAAACAGTAATAACAGATGATCTAACCATATGATACACCAGTCAGTTAAAATATTTAGTTTACCTCTTCAATTCCCTTCACCTGCCATTATAGAAACCAAAAATGTTTAGTCATTTGAAGCACAAATGCAAGTAAACTTTCTGACTCACAGTCACATGTGATAAAAAGAGGCTATTTTTAGCATAGTTTATAAAATTCACATTAATGAAATTGAGATAAAATGAAGAATGCCATCAGGAGGAGGCCAAAGTGAACAAAAATTGTAAAAATATTGTTAACTTTCTTTGCTACAAAGGATAACTATTGATAGAGTATATTAACAGATATAAAAATGGTTTTAACAAAAAGTTATGAATGTTTAAAATGTCATCAAGATGAGATTAAAAGAAAATCATAAATCTTATTGGGGACAAAATGGAAGAAATTCAGAACATTGTTCTGTTGAACACAACAGAAGTTTAGCTTAAATATGCACTTTAATTACTCCATATGTTTTGATTCCTTGATTTCAACAAAAGGGGGCTGAGGTTACTTAGAAAAAATTGGTGTTCTCTAATGAGATTTTCAGTAAATAGAAAAACTGTCATATACACCATACAAAGACAAGTAAGGTTCAAAGGAATAAAATAGGCGTCCAGTGAAATTTATGCTACAGATTTAATGAAGAACACAATAATTTGGTTCATGACTCAAAATAGGAAATAAACTGATACTGGTTTCATTAAGAACTGCTTACTATAACCATTCATTCTATATGGAAATCATTTGTAAAATCAAGATTTATTCAATTAATAGAAAATCATATTCATTTATCCTTTGAGTTAATTATAAGTAGACATTATAACTTGCACTTTTATGCATGTTCTAATTGAAGATTAATTTTGACAACTTTAAATATAAGGTTTTATAGAAAGACTATATTACAAAGAATCATTAAATAATAAGGCAAAGTGAGATAGTTTTTTTCATATGCAAAACATATAGTGAAAGATGTTCAAATGTCCAAATAAGTTACACAGCTCATCCAAAAGTGTATCTAAATATATAGAATTTGGGTATCAATATACTAGTGTCTAATAAGAGAAGGGATTTTTTTTTCCCTCCATCAGTAAACATACAATGTACAGCTCGACTAACACCTACTTTTTCCCAAATAACCAAAATGGTTCCAAATAGAAATACATAATGATCATCTATAATTTTTTGAAATTAGCAAAAATGTTGTATAAGATATAAAAATAAAAAATTAAAACTTTAAAAAATTCCCAGATTTTTAAAAATTCCCAGAACTTAATCACAGTGATCTTAAAATGACCACTTTTGAGGCCTCTAAAGAATTTTGACAAATATTTTGAAGAACCAGAAAAAAAATTTAATTATGCCAATAATTATATATTTAGTATTTAATTAGTAATGTATACAATTAATGTTATAAAATAGCAGTGAGAAAGGAATGAGAGTAAACCTTTAGTTAGCAAACCCTTTATTAATCCTTTTTGCTTCTTCTCTGTTGCATTTTTTTCTCTTTGTTTCCTCCTTTTAGTGAATGTGCTTTCTATCTTCCACAGACTGTAGGCATTTGCTCTCATAACCGCTTGGTAAGGTCACCAATTATTGGGTGCACCCTGGAATTTCAGGTCAAAATGCTTTCACTTTAAATTGTATGTCCCTACTTGAGCCCAGTTCCTTTCCTTGCATCATTAACTGTTAGAGGATCGTAGTTAACCTGGGTCCTTAATGACAAAGCTCTTCCTGCATATCTAAATCTATTTTCTCTCTAAGGAGCCAAGAAAATATCTACCTAATTGCTTTTAGCATAAAAGTTATTTGAGAGAGATTGCATATTAGTTTTATCATTAATATAGAGGCTGAAATTAAAGGAAAATGAATCTATAATTAGGAAGCTATTAAAGGGGTAAAATGGGACCTCAGTATGCCAACTACTAATATCTTCTTACAATTTGAATGCCTTTGGGATTCACAATTGACTTGTGAAATAAATGAAACCCAGAGCAAAATTTCTTCAGACCAAAAACGCCCTGCTTTCCTGAATGAGGGACAACCTATAATCCATATGAGAAAGAGTACCTACGTGAACTCTCAGGTAAAAAGCATACATAGCACTTTGGCTTTTATTCTTGTCAGAAAATAAGTTATTACTACTATCAGAAAAAATAAAATAAAATTTTAATGAGCATCTACACACTCTAAGAATCTCAGACTTGCCTGATTTTCCAAATTTGACAAAATCCCCTGATACCCTGACACTTCTTCGTAGGTTTTAATATAAGTTTGTACTTTGATTTGTATCTTCGTATTTAATTTTTTTAATGTTCAAATATTTGATGTTTGTTCATTAGCTCTCTAGACAATAAATATATTTTAATTATTATGATCCTTTAAAACCAAACATCTCAATTAGTTTTTAATAGGGTTTCACTAGATATTTGCTGAAATGCTGAATTTTTGATACAGTGCAAATTAATAACAGCTAGTGTTGTTAGTGTTTAGCATGTGTCAGGCACTTCTAAGCATTTTATGTCTATTAACATATTTCTTCTTTTTTACTGTACTAGAGATAATTTTTTAAATAACTTACCAATGAGGACACAAAGGCAAGTTTAAGTCTTTGGACAATTTTCATACAGCTTGTAAGTGGCAAAGGTGACATTTAGGCCCAGGAAGTCTGGCCCCTGCCCCTTTGCTCCTAACCACGATTTTATTCAGTAATCTTTGGATATTAGAAGATTCATGACAATTTTCAGCAGTTGGCAAAATATATTCAAAGGCAAGCAACTTTACTGACAGAAAGGTATTTAAACAAATAATCAATGGTTGAACCTTTGCCCACTATTCACTAAGAGAAAAGATAAATAACAGATTATTAAATACCTGACATTTTGTTAAATGCTTTACATAGATGATCTCCTTTAATCCTCAGGATCCTAAGATGATGAGGATGTGCATGCTAAAGTAGCCTGATGACAGATGCTTGGTTGAAAACTGCTGTAAGGAAATGCTTGTTCTTTTAAAGAACAAAACCAGGAAAAGAAAGTAAAAAAAAGTTCATTGTTTCCCATATGGATGATTTGAGATCACCTGGTTAGAGGAAGAGGGAATAGATACAGTATGATGACACTCAGAAACGCAAGCTTTCAGAAAAGTCATGGAAAGAACTACAAAATGGAGTCACTAGAAAATAAACACAAGAAAATAAAAAGACCATAAAACATTAACTGAGAGCTAATCTGAAGTGTCATGGGGAGTGGACCTCATCAGCAAGATGTTATTTTTTTGTCCAGTGATGCTCTGTAGTTTACTCATGAGAGTGGAGAAAGCAGAAATTGGGGTAGATATTTGTAATGATAATATCACGGGGAAAAATAAAGTCTAAAATATTTGATTTGTTAATTCTTAAAAAAGATCTATTTTTGAAAAAAAAAATCTGTTCTGATTCTTACCACATTCTCACTCATATGGTGTTTATTACATTTTTTAAGCAGATTTTGAAAAAAAATTTGCATTGTCATACTTTCTAAATCAAGATTATTAATTAATCTTGGGTGCTTTTGAAAGAAGAAATATTTTCTACTTTCAGTGAAAAGGCCATAACTTACTCAAATAAGATTCATCCTAGAGTTTATTTCCTTTCCCTTTTGTATATATGCCATAAACTGGGAATTCAAGCAGAATATAAACTCCTATTCATTCTTAAAAATATGCATTTTTTAAAATTCTATCTTAAATTTTGGGTAACATTTTCTTTAACAGCTAAGAAAATTACCATAATAATATAGATGCAACTTGATCAAACATAACTGGAATTCAAGCAGAATATAAACTCCTATTCATTCTTAAGAATATGCATTTTGGCCGGGCGCGGTGGCTCAAGCCTGTAATCCCAGCACTTTGGGAGGCCGAGGCGGGTGGATCACAAGGTCAAGAGATCGAGACCATCCTGGTCAACATGGTGAAACCCCGTCTCTACTAAAAATACAAAAAATTAGCTGGGCATGGTGGTGTGTGCCTGTAATCCCAGCTACTCAGGAGGCTGAGGCAGGAGAATTGCCTGAACCCAGGAGGCGGAGGTTGCGGTGAGCCGAGATCGCGCCATTGCACTCCAGCCTGGGTAACAAGAGCGAAACTCCGTCTCAAAAAAAAAAAAAAAAGAATATGCATTTTTAAAATTTTATCTTAAATTTTGGGTAAAATTTTATTTAACAGCTAAGAAAATTATCATAATAATATAGATGCAACTTTATCAAACATAGAAAATGTTTTATATTAAATCTTTTTTGTTTTAATCTACAAAATGCTCAAAACAATAAAGCCAATATAATGTATTAAATAGGGCCATTCTACTTTGGAATGTCATCTTACTTTTTTAAAACTACATATTGTAAGCAATAATGTCCTGATATTTTAACTGGCTTACAATTCACCAGTTTATGTTTAGAAAAAATTATCCAAAAATTGTAAGGCAAAAAAACCAGGGATTTTTTTAAAAGAAATAATATACTGATGAAAACTTAAATTTATTGTGTCTAATATGACAGATAGACTCTGCTAAGTATTTTACATTAATTAAATCATTTACTTATCTGTGCTAAATTATGCAGTTATTACTATAATGAATCCCATTTTACAAGTAAGAACATTGATAAATAGGCTGGTTAGAAATGTAAGCCTTGTTTCACAAGCCACAGAGTGTTCGCTTCAGGATTTGACCCCAGGCAATCTGATCCCAGAGTACAGATTTAGAAAAAGTGTATTTGTGCTCTAAAAGAATGAATACAGATACCTGGTAATGTGTTAGTATTTAACCACAGTCTTTGGGGTCTTAGTTGAAGTACATACTGTTTGAGAAGACAACAATCTTAGGTCCAGTACAAGGGCAGTTTATGATGGAAAAAGTCTCTTGTCAATCATTCTTCATTAAAAAATTTATAGACTTGAATGAGAATCATTAATATACAGAAATTATTTCTTTTCACTGGACCTTATATTTCTTAGTCTATAAAGTGTAATTACATTAAATGAGATAGCTCTCCTCTGAAATTCTACTATTGCAAAGCTTAAAATAAGGTGGCCCACCAGAATAATTATTTGCCCTTGTTTTCCAGAAGTTGTCCCCTCTTTCACCTTTTCTCTCAGTAGTGTCTGGTTGGAGTAATTAATTATACACATTGTAAAGAATCAGAGATATATTAGAGTTAATTTTCACTTATTAATATTTATCCTAGAGCACTCAATACAACATGCAAATAATTTTGAATAGATAAATTAATATATACATAAGTTAATGAGAACTCAAGAAAAATAAAATCAACTGCTCTGATAAACATTTAGTATACTTTCAAATGTTCAATTGTTTGATATTAGTTCATGCAAGATTATGCATAATTTAGTAATGAGTGGACATGGCTTCTAATCTTAGTCATTTACCCACTTGAGGAAGTTACATTTATGCATTTTTTCCTTACCACATAATTAAGAGATAATTATACCACTACATTTTTTGTATCAGGATGACTAAAGTTAACAACAGCATTGTGCTAAGCATTTAATGGTGATGATATTCAAAATATTTATTTAAAAGATTAATGCAGTTTCTTTTTTCCTTATATCGTCATCTTATATGTAGCATTGCCAGATTTAGCAAACAAAATATAGAAAATCCAGTCAAATTTAAATGTCATTTAAATACAGAATAATTTTTTAGTATTAACATGTTTGACATATAACACTGGTGTCCTACCTTTTATTTGACAATCCTACCTCTATGGCATTCTTATTCTTAGATTTCTTGATTGATGACTACTAGTGATGAACTGATGAAGTGTCCATGGCTGTCTCCTCCATGCAATCATTCAAGAACTCAGCTGTTGAAGATGGAAGGGCCTCAGAGTACCTGGGTTCCTGAATGACTTCATGGAGAGCTTCCATGGACACTTGTTCATCCACTCTATGCTGCTATATCTAATAAGAAAGGAGTTTCTGTTGTTTTGTGCCATTACAACTATTTGGGGGTCTATGAGTACAGCATCTGACCTAGACTACATAATACAGTTCTTTAAATGATATCATTGTAGGTATAATTAAAATAATAAGTATGTTTTAAGAACTTTCTTTTTTAAGTCAAATAAGGTTTCACAGCTTTCCTAGTCTTGCTTTATCAGGTTAGTGACTGCAAAATGCTTTGAGATGTCATAGTGGTTAGAATAGACTCTGGAGACAGCCCTGGATATATATTCTAGTCTTGCCACTTGCCTTGGACAATTTGTTTACAATTACAAAACCTCAAATTCTTCATCCATATAATGATAATTAAAGTGTTCCTTAATTAATAGTGTTGCTGTGAAAATTGAGATGATGCTTAGCCTGTTTCATAGAAGCAATCAATGATTTTAGCTAATTTTGTCATTGTTATTCTGATAAAAATGCACTGACATATTTTCTTAATAGTATTAGTTTTGCAAAGTGAACAAAATTTAAAAGCTTATCAATTATAATTTCTTTTCCTTGTAAAAGTTGATCCTGAATTTAGAGAATTTGTTTTCTTCAAATCCATCTAATAACAGAATATAGGTAAATATATCTATTTGTTACAGAGGCATAGAGAAATGTATTACATCAAGATATATGTAAAAGTACATGGGGTACTAAATCTGTTCAATTTTGAGCTGAGGTATTTTCATTACCTTTGCAAATTATTTATCTCAACACTGTAGATACTGATAATTGTTGATAATTGAATAAGAATGGTAGAAACATGGGGATTCCTTTATTTAGTCATTGTCTCTGTTTTGCATATTTGAAATTTATCATAACAAAAAGTTTCCTTTTCAAAGTAAGATACTGTTTACTGCTATAATATTCTCTTAATTATAGAACTATTGCCCATGATGAGAAAAGGTAGCAAACTATGTAGTGGTGTGGTCTTCCCAACACAAGTATTGAGTACTTATCATTTGCGATGCACTCTTTTGCATGCCATCTATGCAGCACCTAATTTCACACTCAAAGTAAACCCTTGCTGTATCATCATAATTATTTCCATTCCATAGATATGGAAATGGCAGATGGAGACTTTGAATAGCTCATTCAAGGCCACACAGAATGTATTATCGTATGTGTGTGTGTGTACACGTACATATATATACACATACATATGTAAGTGTGTATAGAAAGAGAGAGAACAAACAAAAAAAATGTCAGCAATGTTCTTGTGTTACTATGCAAGGTATTTTTCTATGTTTCCAGATGTTTTAAGGTCTATTAAAATTATTCTGCCTATGTCTGCACAGGCACTCCTTTGAAGATTATGTTTGAGAACTAGAAGTTTTGACAGTGTAATCACCCATCATCTCCTTTCAATGCCAAAAGGACAAATTCCAGCAAATACTGAATGCATGAGGTTCTTTAATGCTTCCAGAAAGTATTGGTATTTTATTAATTTCAACATGCCTTAGACTCTTAGGGCCCATGGTAGTCGAAATGTTTCCTGATTACATAAACTTAATTTACGTATTCAGTTTTGATGTTTCTAGGGAAGAGGTTGTATGCATATGTTTGTGTAAATGGTTTATTCAAAATGGTTATATTATATTAAAAGAAAATGCCCAGAAGTGCCACCTCTTATTTTCTACTTACCCAGGACTTTCTGATCCAGAATATATTTGAATATATTTACCTAATATTATATTCCCAAATGTTATGTAGTAAACCAAGCAGAAGATAGGACTTTTTTGCATTTATTTTTCATCACTACTCCCACATGGCTTCATATTGCCAAATTGATTTTTAAAGTGAGTGTACAACCCAAGGTCACAAGGGGAAATATGACTGAACTTCCTAAATCCTGAAAATTCATAATCTCTCTGGAAAGAGAGAATAATAAGCACCTAGATATGCATACCTACATAATATTTAGATATATTACATACAGAATTCTGGCTATTGAACATTTACCCTACTTGTATATGCCATTTAAGAACATGGAATAATGCTCTGAAGATGCCTTAAGAAATGCAAACATATATAAAACAGTTCCTAACTTAAATAAAATACTATGCTCCATATACAGAATAAAATAGTTGGTATAGTTAAATATTATTCTTTTTTAACTTTAGGTATAAAATGATGCAGAATTATCTTGTTTCATAGTTAACAGAAGTCTGCAATTGTCTTGCATTGTTTTTCTAGATTATGGTAATTATCCATTAAGAATGAAAATATCTACATTATTAAACTGATTTAAAATTTAGCATGAATTTACTTAGTCACATCCTTATCTACAGTTTTATGTAATATCCCACAAAAATCAATTAGTGTATTTGAAGAAACAATTCTATTCTCTTATTAAAACTTGAAAATCAAAGTCATCTTTAAAACTGCAACCTTGGTATGGTGTATGTATCCAGAAATATATCTATTTCTTCTAGATTTTTTAGTTTATTTTCATAGAGGTGTTTATAATATTCTCTAATGGTAGTTTGTATTTCTGTTGGATCAGTGGTGATATTCTCTTTATCATTTTTTATTGTTTCTATTTGATTCTTCTCTCTTTTTGTTTTTATTAGTCTGGCTAGCAGTCTATCTATATTTTGTTTAACTTTTCAAAAAAAACAGCTTCTGGATTCATTGATGTTTTTCAAGGGTTTTTGTGTCTATATCTCCTTCAGTTCTGCTCTGAACTTAGTTATTTCCTCTCTTCTGCTACTTTTTGAATTGTTTTCTCTTGCTCCTCTAGTTCTTTTAATTATGATGTTAGGGTTTCAATTTTAGATCTTTCCAGCTTTCTCCTGTGGGCATCTAGTGTCATAAATATCCCTCTAACCACTGCTTTAGCTGTGTCCCAGAGATTCTGGTACATTGTGTCATTTTTCTCATTGGTTCCAAATAATGTACTTATTTCTGCTTTAATTTTGTTATTTACCCAGTAGCCATCAGGAGCAGGTTGCTCAGTTTCCATGTAGTTGTGCAGTTTTGAGTGAGTTGATTAATCCTGAGCTCTAATTTGATTACACTGTGGTCTAAGATTGTTTGTTATGATCTCCATTTTTTTTTGCATTTGTTGAGGAATGTTTTACTTCCAAATATGTGGTAAATTTTAGAATAAGTGCTATGTGGTACTGAGAAAAATTTATATTCTGTTGATTTGGGGTGAAGAGTTCTGTAGATGTCTATTAGGTCTGATAACAAGTTCTGAAACTGAAGCAGTAATTAATAGCCTACCAACCAATAAAAGCCCAGGACCAGATGGAATCACAGCTGAACTCTATCAGAGGTACAAAGAGGAGCTGGTACCTTTCCTTCTAAAGCTATTCCAATCAACAGAAAAAGAGAGACTCTTCCTTAACTCTTTTTATGAGGTCAGGATCATCCTGATAGCAAAACCTGGCAGAAACACAGAAACAAAAAATTTCAGGCCAATATCCCTAATGAACATAGATGTAAAAATCCTCAATAAAATACTGGAAAACCAAAACCAGTGGCACTTTAAAAAATTTATCCAACACAATCAAGTCAGCTTCATCCTTGGAATGCCAGACTGGTTCAACATATGCAAATCAATAAATGTAATCTAGCACATAAACAGAACCAATGACAAAAACCACACGGTTATCTCAATAGATGCAGAAAAGGCCTTGCATAAATATCAACATACCTTCACGTTCAAAACACTCAATAAACTAGATATTGATGGAATGTATTTCAAAATAATAAGAGCTATTTATGACAAACCCACAGCCAAAATCATAGTGAATGGGCAAAAGCTGGAAGCGTTCCCCTTGAAAACCAGCACAAGACAAGGATGCCCTCTCTCATCACTTCTGTTCAATATAGTATTGGAAGTTCTGGCCAGGGCAATCAGGCAAGAGAAAGAAATAAAGAATATTCAACTAGAAAGAGGAAATCAAATTATCTCTATTTGCAGATGACATGATTCAATATTTAAAAACCCCATCGTCTCATCCCCAAAACTTCTTAAGCTGATTAGCAACTTCAGCAAAATCTCAGGATACAAAATCACTAGCATCCCTATACACCAAAAATAGACAGAGAGCCAAATCATGCGTGAATTCCCATTCACAAGTGCTACAAAGAGAATATAACACCTATATTACAAGGGATGTGAAGGACCTCTTCAAGGAGAACTACAAACCACTGCTCAAGGAAATAAGAGAGGACACAAACAAATAAAAAACATTTCATGCTCATGGATAGGAAGAATCAATATTGTGAAAATGGCCACACCACCAAAAGTCATTTATAGATTCAATGCTATCTGCATCAAGCTACCACTGACTTTCTTCACAGATTAGAAAAAACTGGTTTAAATTTCATATGGAAACAAAAATGAGCCCATATAGCCAAGACAATCCTAAGCAAAAAGGCTGGATGCATCATGCTACCTAACTTCAAACTATATGCAAAGGAGTAGTAAGCAAAACAGCTTGGTACTGGTACCATAACAGAGATATAGACCAATGGAACAGAACAGAGACCTCAGAAATAATACGACACATCTACAACAATCTGGTTTTTGACAAATCTGACAAACATAAGCAATGGGAAAAGGATTCCCTATTAAATAAATGATGTTGGGAAAATTGGCTAGCCATATGCAGAAAACTGAAACTGGACCCTTTCCTTACACCTTATACAAAAATTAACTTGAGATGGATTAAAGATTTAAATGTAAGACCCCAAAGTATAAAAGCCCTAGAAGAAAACCTAGGCAATACTGTTCAGGACATAGGCATGGGCAATGACTTCATGACTAAAACATTGAAAGCAATGGCAACAGAAGTCATAATTGACAAATAGGATCTAATTAAACTAAAGAGCTCCACACAGCAAAAGAAACTATCATCAGAGTGAACAGGTGACCTACAGAATGGGAGAAAATTTTTGCAATATATCCCTTTGACAAAAGGCTAATATCCAGAATCTACAAGGAACTTAAATTTACAAGAAAAGAAACAAATGAACAATTCCAGCAAAAAGTGGGTCAAGCGTATGAACAGACATTTCTCAAAAGAAGACATTTAAATGACCATCAAACACATGGAAAAAAAAAAAGCTCATCATCACTGGTCATTAGAGAAATACAAATAAAAGACACATGAGATACCATCTCACACCAGTTTAGAATGGCAATCATTAAAAAGTCAGGAAACAACAGATGCTGGAGAGGATGTGGAGAAATAGGAATGCTTTTACACTGTTGGTGAAAGTGTAAATTATTTCAATCATAGTGAAGACTGTGTGGCAATTCCTCAAGGATACAGAATCAGAAATACCATTTGACCTAGCAATGCCATTACTGGGTATATATCCAAAGGATTAGAAATCATTCTACTATAAAGACACATGCACACGTATGTTAATTGCAGCACTGTTCACAATAGCAAAGACTTGGAACCAATCCAAATGACCATCAGTGATAGACTGGATAAAGAAAATGTGGAATACTATGCAACCATAAAAGGGATGAGTTAATGTCCTTTGCAGGGACATGGGTGAAGCAGGAAACCATCATTCTCAGCAAACTAATGCAGAAACAGAAAACCTAACACTGCATGTTCTCACTTATAAGTGGGAGTTGAACAATGAGAACATATGGGCACGGGGAAGGGAATACACACTGGGGTCGGTTAAGGGGTAGAGTTCAAGGGGAGGGATAGTATTATGAGAAATACCTAATGTAGATGATAAGTTGATGGATGCAGCAAACCACCATGGCACAGGTATACCTATGTAACAAATCTGCATGTTCTGCACATGGTTTTTTTCATGTGTTTGATGGCCATGTAAATGTCTTCTTTTGAGAAATGTCTGTTCATATCCTTCACTCACTTTTTGATGGGATTGTTTGTTTTCTTGTAAATTTGTTTAGGTTCTTGTAGATTCTGGAATATTAGCCTTTTGTCAGAGGGATAAATTGCAATTTTTTTTCCCATTCTGGAGGTTACCTGTTCACTCTGATAAGTTTCTTCTGCTGTGCATAATGTAGGTATATCTACATATATATATATATATATATATATATATATATATATATATAACCCTGTAACCAAGAGAAATATGAATCTTTTTGAGATGTGCTAAAAATCTGAAAAAGCATGTAATTTCTAGAGGTAAGGATTGGAAATGGTCTTGGCAGGGTCTATTTTTACGACTGCTGCCATCTGGCAGGAGTCAAGGACGTTCTGCTTCTTAACACTAATATCTTCAGCCTGTAGAATACTGTTGATTCCTTCAGTGAGTTTTAACTAGGGCAGTGGGCCAGTGATATCCAGTCTTGTTTCAGTCAACTGGTAGGTAGTTGATCATGTGGACTGTTTAATTTTTTAAAGAGAAGCTCCAAATGCTGCCTTTTTTTCTAGAAAATTGTTATAACCATCAGGTAGTCTACATAGTAAAATCTAAGTTATGAATTTGCAACACAACCAAGAAAAAATATTTTAAAACAACAAGTTTCATGCTATACTCTCAGTGAGTTCTTATATTGCATTAACTACAAATGAATAAAGTTAGTTTGGCTATGTGGCATGTTTATCTTAATAGCATATTTGCTATGGTGATGTTTTTGTGTATGAGGGTGAGTCATTATTATTTCAATATTTATCATCTACTTCTCTGTAGGAACAATAAGTTCATTTAAATAAAGCAAAATGAAAGTGATACGTCTTGACCCTTAGACACACCTCACATGAAAAGCAGAATGGAAAATCCAGCAACATTTTTCTTGTTTCCACTGCATTTGGAGATTATTCAAGCTTGTGTTCAAAAGATTACATAAAGGCCATCAAAAAGTAGGAAGATCTCTGAGTTTATAGTAAAGTGAGAGGGTTATAAGTGATTTCACAAAGGAGATGAGATCTCAACTAAGCCTTCAAGAACAAACAAGATTTGACAGGGTAACTAGAAAGGCACTTGAGGCAGAGAGCATGAGCAAACCAAGAAATAAAATTCCTTATCAGAAAAAAAAAGTTTTACTGCAACATCTTTCAGCTATAGGGTCATAACACATTTCAATATGTCTCAAAAATGGTACTATTGATCTTTAATATAAGCATATTCTCTGATATACTGCAGAATGTTTAATAATACCCCTAACCTCTGGTTGCTATATGCTAATATTAAGGTCCCTTAATTCCTTTCATTATGGAGAAAATCCAGTTATCTTATATATTTTCAAATGTCTCATAATGGTGAGTAAACATTCTCCACACTGAAACAGTGAGTCAAGATTCAATGAAGTCCCTTTTTCATAGAAGGTAACAGAAAAGAAGAAAAGAAGAAAGTACATTTCTGTAGAAAGAATGATCAGATAATACATGGTCTTGACATAATTACCTGTTGAGCTCCTGAATTTTAGAGATGACAGGAATATGATCAAGCAGTTTCAGCAATTTTCAAACTTTATATTTTATTAGCATATCCACTGGGGGAAAAAGCTTATAAATCCCACACAGCTTCATGAAAACTAACAACCAGAAAACTTAAGCAAGTTAACAAACTAAGGATGTCTGCCATAACTAAGTTGATGAGTCATTGGACATTTTGAGAAACAATACTAATTAAATACATCAAGGAAAAAGTGTTAATTCATAAGAAAATGAATTCTTAAATAATAAATGACAACTCTTTTCCTACTTATCTTTGTTACTTGACACCTGAACAATTAAAATCTCTTACTTGGACTTCATGATCCAAATAAACTAATGGTGCCTACACAGCTTTTCCATACCTTTCCTTAGAGGATGTAAATATCTCTTTCACCTTTAAATTTTCATGTCCAAAATTTACATGCACTTCATCTCAACTCCCTTAAAAAAAACTCATGTCTGCCTTAAACCATGGCTGGCACAATCATCTACAAAATATAAAACCTGATTTAGAAATATGGCTCCAGTTTCCTTCCTTAGCCACCATCACTCTCATATTCATGGCCATAAGACACTAAGCACTGCTGGCTAAATTTTAATGCAGTTTGTTGGCTCCTTCAATTTATGTGTGCTCCTCAGAACTCAACTTTTTCCTTGACTTTTGAGTCTGAACATTATTGCAATTCCAGCACAGGCTGAGTATCCCAAATCTGAAAATATGAAATCCAAATCTTCCAAAATCTGAAACTTTTTGAGTATTGATGTTACACCCCAAGTGGAAAATTCCACACCTGACCTCATGTGACAGGTCACACATAATTATTAATACCACTGTATAAAATTACCATCAGCCTCTGTGTATAAGGTATATATGAAACATAAATAAAGTTTATGTTTAGAATTGGGCTCTATCCCTAACATTCTGTATATGCAATATTCCAAAATCCAAAAGATGACAAATTTTTGGTTCCAAGCATTTTTTTTTTTCTTTTTGAGACAGAGTCTTGCTCTGTCACCTAGGCTGGAGTGCAGTGGCATGATCTTGGCTCACTGTAACCTCCACCCCTGGGTTCAAGTGATTCTCTTGCCTCAGCCTCCAGAGTAACTGGGATTACAGGCCTGTACCACCATTCCCAGCTAATTTTTGTATTTTTTAGTAGAGACAGGGTTTTGCCATGTTGGTCAGGCTGTTCCGGAATTCCTGGCCTCAAGTGATCTGTCCACTTTGGCCTCCCAAAATGCTGAGGTTACAGGTGAGCCATCACTCCTGGCCCCAAGCAGTTTGGATAAAGGATTTTCAACCTGTATCTCCTTCATGGTTAGAAGAGAATTCCTTCTTCCCTCCCCAAAATAGGTAAACTACATGACTGGGCTAATGGGTAAACCTTTACCATGAAAAGGGTTATAAGACACTGTGATTACACCGTAATTCCAGAGTAATTCTGTTCTCTGCATGTTTTCATTCCCTGATAAAATCTGAGTAAGATTGAAATAAAGAAATGATTATACATGTAAATGAATGCTTTTGAAAGCAGTGTGGCTTTGTGTTGAGCTAAAAACCAGAGGGCTGAAATCTGAATACAGCCCACAAATAAAAATGTAAATGTATATAATTGTGAACAATTTGCTTCAGTATCCACCATTTCATATGGTATCATACTGGGCAACTTCATAAATCTATGTTCCTGTACATTTTGAGTTTGCACTTATTGGTAGTCTTTTAGAGCATGGATTCTGATGTCCTACAGAGGGATTACAAGACTGTGCTCTCTATGCAACTTTCTAGCTATAAAATGAGGGTACTAACAGAAACTATTTCTAAGACTCATTGTGAGCATTAACTTAGGTGAGGCATGTAAAGTACTTAGCACATGTTCTATTATATAGCAATTAATAAATGTAAGTTTTTATTATTCTTTAGTAATGAAACTCCTGAAGCTTATGATATTGCGTTAGAGCAGGAGACAGGAATAAAAGGCTTTGCCTGAAAGCAGTACTACCTGGGCATAATTTCATAAATATAATTTTATGTAGGCAGCTTTAATAGAAACTGATGTTAGGAAAGTGAATTTTGGCAGCAGAAAAAAACTATAATAAGATTTTCTTGAATTGTTCTTTTTTTTTTTTTTTATTTTGAGACAGACTTTTACTCTGTTATGTAGGCTGGAGTGCAGTGGTGAAACCTTGGCTCACTGCCACCTCCGCCTCCTGGGTTCAAGCAATTCTTCTGTCTCAGCCTCCCAAATAGCTGGGAATACAGGCACACACCACCACGCCTGGCTAATTTCTGTATTTTTTGCAGATACAGCATTTCATCCTATTGGTAAGGCTGGTCCCAAACTCCTGGCCTCAAGTGATTTACCCACCTCAGCCTTCCAAAGTGGTGGGATTACAGGTGTGAACCACTGCACTGTCCCAGATTGGTTTTTAAATGTGATACATTGCATTGAACCAATTCTTAAGTTCCAAAGTAAGGTAGTTTTCAGACACCTGTTCCAGATACCATTTTTCCAAGTGTGTGATTCCATGAGCTAACTGTTTAAAAGATTAAAATTATGACATATAATCTAGAAAAGAGATTACTACTGTAAAAGAAGAAAGGATCTTACATTGAGTTTTATAAAAATAAAATATTTTCTAGGCCCTCTTATCTTTCACAGTATTTATTGAAAGAAGAAACTTTCAAAACTTACAATTTCACTTTATTCAAGAGACCTGTATAGGCCAAAACTGTTTTGTGGTTTGGTATACAATACTGTAAAAAAAAAATAAAGAGAGAGAGAGAGAGAGAGAGAGAGAGAGAGAGAGAGAGAGATTAATAATGCATTGGCAAGGTTTAAAAAAAAAAAGGAAACTTTACCTTGTAAAACCAAAAAATGTTCTGTTAACTGAGAAGAGGATAGAATGTTCAAAGTGCTTGCAGATCAAGCTCTCTGTAAAATCTGATTTATACTGCAGGCATCATAATGCCTGCCTACTTCAGAATGAATAATAGTACCAAGCTGAAGTCCCAACAGCTGCCCCGGAGCGTTAACAGCAAATGTCTTCCATCTTAATAGCTGAGTCTGTGCCATTCTCTACACTTAAAATTCTGAGCATTTAACACTTCTGGTTGCATCTAAATCCAGATACAAAAACCTTCAAATCAAACTATTTACCTCAACTGAAATTTGTCTTGAATAATTCATAAGAACAAAGAAAGATGGCAGTGAAGAAAGCCAAAGGGAGTTTTAATGAACTCTAGAGTTTCAAAACTAATGGCATAGAAGCTATTACAGCTTTTCCCTTCACCTTTTAAAAGGAGGTATGGGTCTCTCTTAAAATTAAATACTCTCAGAAAACAGGAGGAGCAGTACAGAGTTCAGGTTTTTGCTTGTCTGCAATTGACACAAGAACAGGATCACAGATTACCAGGAGGGGCTCTTCGAATATGCAACAGTTGAAGAAATATCCAAATTTTCATGTTCAAATGTCTTACTAAGTCACTTCATAAAATTCTAGTGGTAACTAGGTATTCAATCAAAAGGAAGCTATGAAAATCAATAAATGTGGTTGTTCTGGCCTAGGTTTCGCCAGCACCTGATTTTGTATTGCTTTGCCACCTTCAAAGACTTAGTCGGCATAATGGGAGGTTGCCAGCTAGCCTACCTTTGATAAAGATTTCACACTCTGCTCTGATAGATAATCATCTCTGCAGTGATTTTTCTGGGGAATAAACCTGGCATTTTGTTAAATTATCACAACAGAGACCATTTTACAGTGTCATTACTATGTACGTTTGTAATCCTGTTTCTTCTGTAACTAATTATCAGACATTTAACTTAGTTAACACAAAATTATTTTCTACAGTTCTGGAGGTCAGAAGGCTAAAAGAAGTCTTTCAGTGCTAAAATTAAGGTATAGGTAATGGTACATTCCTTCTGGAGAATCCTGAGAAAATTTTGATTCCCTGCCTTTTCCAGATCCCAGAAGGTGCCCTTGGCTGAAACCCTCCCTCCATTGTCAGTACACATCACCCCCGACTCTGCCACTGTCGTCCATTTCCTTCTGCCGTTGATCCTCTGACTTGCCTCTTACAAGGAACATATAATTATATTGGGCTGCACTTGGTAATCCAAGATTGTCTTCCCTTGTCAAGGTCCTTGACCACATTCGCAAAGTTCCTATTGCCATGTAAGTTAGAGAAATTCTAAGGATGAGAAAGTTGATATCTATTTGGGGGGTGGGGGTATTATTTATGAACATTAAGATTATAATAACCAAATTAATCGCTTACTACAAGTATATTTACACATTAGATGTCAGGCCCTTGATTATAAAACAGAAACAAAATATAATTCTGATAATATTAATGTGATGTTTTTCAAATATTTTCTAAAACCATCTCACACAACTTTTAAAAGCTGACTGAAAATTTTTAAAAATATATAAATTTCTGAGTTGCTAATCTCTATTAATTAAAAATAGGTGGCCATTTCAAATATAGGTAAGAAGTATTTATATTAAAGCGATTTTCATTAATTATCTTTATTTAACTCTAAGTAACATTTTATAATGTTTTATCTTCTTTAAAAAGCATTTTGTAGTGGGGCGCGGTGACTCATGCCTGTAATCCCAGAACTTTAGGAGGCTGAGGCAAGCGAATCACAAAGTCAAGAGATTGAGTCCATCCTAGCCAACATGGTGAAATCCCGTCTCTACTAAAAATACAAAAATTAGCTGGGCATGGTGGTTGGAACCTGCAGTTCCAGCTACTCAGGTGGCTGAGGCAGGTGAATCGCTTGAACCCGGGAGGCGGAAGTTGCAGTGAGCGGAGATCGTGCCACTGCACTCCAGCCTGGAAAAAGAGCAAGACTCCATCTCAAAAAAAAAAAAAAAAAGAAAAGGGGGGGTGGGATGGGGTGGGGGGACTTGTGTCTGTTATTTTTCCTTCTAGTCCACAGGTGATTATATACCCAGTGTCTAGAACATGAATAAGGACTCTTTAATATTTGTTGAATGAATGAACGTGTGAATGAATGAAACAATTTCATTGTGTAAAAATCTACTTTTATCTTACCAGAGTTTTTAAAGCACAATAACATTGCTGGTTGAAATATTAAATGCAGACCTGACACTTGATGATCTTTTAAGAACTATCTAAATGATTTTTTAGACAACGTCATTTCAAATATATTCCACAAACTTTTAAAGAAGTCCTTAACAAAATGAGCCCATCATGGGAAGGGAAAATTTTTCAAGTAAAAACGGACCATAGATATTATACTTATTTGAAGTTAATTCAAAAGCATCCTGACCTAGAACCTAATCTAGATGCATATGACCATCTCAAACGTGTTTCTAAAGACTTGCTGAGTTTATAAACAATTAATACAAATTTTTGAAAAAATTACTATAAAATGAAAATAGAAATATTTTAATTGATAGTCAATATAGTTAAGCAATATGCTAAAATGAATGTATTATAAGTTTTAAAAATAATGTATTTCCTTTTGAAACTGTTAACAAAACTTTAAGATATTATTCTACGAAGAATAGCATTCTTAACCTAGAAGCAAGAGCATTTTAACAAGTGACTATAAAGATTAGAAATAGTGAAATTTATATCCCTAGGAAAGGAAGTTTTCTAAGTATTTTACATTGCTATGTCTCATTCTGGAAATTTTTATTAAACATGAAAATTTCACCAAAGATTATTTCACAATCTATTTCAAAAAAGGAAGAAAGTGTATTTTAAAGTAGTTACCCTCATATAAATGTTCTCTGTTACTAGAGTCTACCTAAGGATATCATGAATATGTTAAAATTTTGCTGCAATTTTTTAAGGAATATTGGTAATCATATGAACATATGTAATATGTTAAATGTTATTTAATAGAAAAACACAAAACATCATTGACTTGAATTTTGATTATAATCCGAAGAAAACTACAAGTGCTGCTGGCTGATTACATCATTTACAGATTACACTGAAGCTTTTTGGAGCTAATCAATCATCTCTTTTTTACAAAAATATAAATATTTGATTACAGAAGTCCTCAATTCAAAATCATATCTTCAATTCAAAATTCTGAGTTCTAAAACAACTCCACTCCAAAATTCAAGGTACAAAGAAAAATTTGCTTTTTAATATTGCTATTCTGTATTTTTATTGGAAATGGAGTAATAAGAGGACACAATGTGGCTGCAGCAGAAATAAAGCATCCTAACAGTGACAACGAAGACAAAAATAAAAAACGGTTCAAGCCTACATCTTCACTATGTGTATACGTACTTAAGGACTTTAAAAAATCACATAATAAAATACTAATATTCCTATAGAAAAAAAGTGGTCTGATAATTGAAAGTATACACTAAAATGGTCAGCAGTTGTCTATGAGTTATAGTAGTATTTATTTGCTTCTTCATATTTCTGTTGTTTCTCAATGTTTTGCCAGGAACTTGTATATTTTATCAAGCAGAAAAACAATGTTGATCTTTCCAATAAAAATATATTTTGTGTTTAATACTAAAGCCAAAAATAAATGAGTACATAACTTCATTTTATTATGTTTCCTAAGAAGAATAATAAGAAAATGCCATGCTTGAAAAAAACACCATACCTTCTATTCCTATGTGAACTTGTAAGAATTGTGAACTTGGAAAAAATATTTGGACCTTCTTTTATCATTTTTATAAAAAAAAACCTTTGTATATAATGGTGAACTATCAAAGAGTGTGTATTCCATTATTAATCAAATCATGAAAATCTATATTTAAAACATAAAAATCTATATTGAAAAACATTCATAGGTTTATCACCAGTGAATAAGCATCATATATATGAATACATATGGGTATATTCAGTAAATATTTTATTATAGCATATTGATAAATATTGCACATTTACAACTATTAAAAAATCTATCTGCTAAGCAATGCCTTATCTCAAGATAAGGAGTTTTTACAGTATGTATCCTAATCTTGTTATTGCTAAATCATCTGACTTATGTTAAACAGAATACATAAAAAGAACCATGAGGCACCAAACTGTATTCTTGCACTAGGCTTTCAGCTTCACAACTGTTTTTGATGAATCTGGATGGAAGTATGCAAAGTGTTTAATATGTACTGTTCCTTAGATCACTTGTAAACTGCTATCATTTTCAAGAAAAAAAATTCATGAAACTTTTTTTCATGAATTGAAAAAAATTGAAATTCAAAATTTAAATAAAAAAATTCTATTATTAGTGATGTAAATAACATATATATAGAACAATTTTAAGTAGTTTTCAACTTACTTAAAATTGTTCAATATATATATATGTTATTTACAACACTAATAATAATCCTGATTCCCTTTGCATGGATCAAGCTATACCTGGAATTTATTTAGTCATGTGTGATGATTTACAGATTCTTTATGCTATAATCTAACAAATATGGTCAGAAGAAAGTGAACTACAGTCTTGAAATCATGTTACATAAGGAACCTCTGTAGAAACTGTGGAGGTCTGACGTGTGCAGAAATGGGGAGAAAATGAAGGAAACAAGTACACGGTCTTCAGATGTATATTAAAGGCAGGGTGAGGATTTGAAAGTGGATATGGTGATTAGTAAGTTCTAAGTTTTTAAACTAATTTCAGCAGGAAGAAAATTCAGAGAGATGGATTTCAAGTAAGGAATCGTGTGTGTGTGTGTGTGTGTGTGTGTGTGTGTATAAAATAAAAAATAATTATTTGCATTTGCCAGGTACCATACTCAACTGTATTCATTATTGTGTTTAATTTTCACAGTAACTTTATCAGGTATACACCATTTTATGGTGAGAAACTGACACTTAGAAGGTTTAATAAATTCCCGGTTATGTGGCTAGTAAGGGTTAGAGGCAGAACTTAAGCAAAAGGAGTCTGATTATGAAGCCACCACTTTTACACACTATTCTGTGTAGCAGGAAAGATTAAAGCACCTGCTGGATGACTTCTTAATGGATTAAGCCTAGATAGTAAGCTCAATCAACTAGGCTTCCTACAGTAAGCAGCCTTTAGAATGACTGCCAGCAGTCTCCTCCTGGTACTGATGTCCTTTTTAATTCTCTTTTCTTAGGTAACTTGCTTCTAATCAACAGTACATAGCAACGTTGAGGGGATGTACTTCTGTGACTGGGTTATAAAAAAAAAAATGTGACTTCACTTTCCTGACCATCTATTGCCTTTTCAGCCTGCACTCTTTGATGAAGGGGTCATATGGAGAGGGTCACCTGTCAAGGAACTGAGGGTAGCTTCTAGTCAACAGCCAGCGTGAAACTGAGGCCCCTCAGTCCAACAGCACTTGAAGTACTGAATTCTGCCAACAGCTATGTAACTGAGCGTGGGCACGGATCATTTATCACTCTAGCTTTCAGATGAGATCCTAGGCATGAGTGACATCTTGATTGCAGTTTTGTGAGACATCCCAAAGTAGAGGTACCAACTAAGCAACACCTGGGTTTCTGACTCACAGATGATAATTGAGATGAGCAATTTGTGGTGTTTTAAGCCATTAAACTTTGGGGTAATTTTTTTACATAGCAATGGATAACGAATTACACTTCCTTTAGGCAAAGACAATGTTTTATTTGGCTTCATGTACCCCACAAACAGCACAGTTCCTGAAACACGGAAAGCAACTGTTTAATACCAATTGACTAAAAGTGAATAAATAACATTTGAAATTTTAGAATTTATTAACCTACGTAGATCATAAATAAATACTTTGTCTACCACAGTCCTGTCTGCTTCATCAGAATAAAAGATATTGCAAGTAAAATAGTCTAAATTCAGTAACTTTTTTTCTTCTCTCCGCCCACCAGCTTTAATGTACATACAGAAGATTCACCCACTGTGTAACTGTACTGTTTGGTAAATTTTGGCAACTGGGAAATATTTGTGTAACCACTATCACAGTTGAGATACAGGGCATTTCTAACTCCTGAAAATGTTTCTTCATATCTCTTTACAGTCAAGTCCCTCCCCAACTCCTGCAGGCAGATCAGCCTTCTCTCACTGTAGCTTTACATTTTCTAAAATCCCACATGCAGAGATGTATTTTTGAATATTTTAAATGTTGGATTTGTGCTGCAAATGCACTAAGGTATAAAGCTATCAGTCCACATAAAGCAGCTGTGTTTGAATTTTTTTGTTTTTCACTCATAATTTTACATGGAAATCTCTTCAATGGATTTAATCTACAAATGAATACTTTATCTCTAAGAAACAAACTAAATATTTCAAATGGCATTTTAACTAATTGATCTTTAGTGGATTAAGCTAACAAAGAGGATGATTTCTAAAATGCCTAAAAAATCCTTGAGATTTATCCAAAAAATCCTTGAGATTTTTTTTCCCTAAGCAGTAAGAGAGAAGTAAGAATTATTATTGTACCATATTAAACTATTCTGCAGTAGCCATTTATCAGAATGTTCTAAATTTAAAAACTGAAAGAAAGTTGAGGCTATTGTGGAGCAGAAAAGGATTTCATATTTAAAGTTAGAATTCCCTAGATTTTGCTACAACTTGGCACTTTTAAATGCGTTCTTGCTGAACACATTAAAATAAATGTTCAACTCTCACTCAATCAGCCTGCTTTCAAAGCCTGATATTTCTCCTACTTGTATGTAAGGAAAATGCAGTCATCCAATAAAAATTCTGGAGACATTTCCTTGAATGTAAGGGTTGATGACAGATGCATGAACAAAAGTGAGACCTTCACAATAAAAGTATCAGAAAAAAAGCTTAGCAGAAGTCACTATTTGCTAGGAGTGGCAGCGTCAGCTCACTTTGAATTCTTGCAGTCTTCCATTTAACAAATATTTACTGAAGTCTCACAATGAGCTAGGTACTGCTTTAGCTGTATCAAGTATTTTCTTCACTTACTGCAGGGGGCAGGGAGGAGGGGAAAGACTAATAGTTGTTAGCACAAATGCAGGAACCAACGAAGCTAGACAGCCTTAAAATGCCTACAGTACCAAAACTCCATTTTATGCTGTATCTAAATAAATACTAAAGAGTTCTGTTGCTGTTTATCTCAATTTATACATGCCCTACAGTAACCACTTACAATTGAACTATCATATTTGGATGTAAATAATACGGTGAACAGAAAAGCAAGTTTGGGGTCGGAATAACCTACGAGCAAATCAGATTTTGACTTTTACTAAGTAAATTTTGTGACCTTAGGGAATATAACCTAACTTCTAGAGTCACACTTTCTTTAGATGTAAATGAGTACTTTAAAAGTACAAGATGTGAAATGGGACATGCTGTTGCTTCAAACATTTCAGATAAAGGCTGAATATTAAGAACAATAACAGAAAGGATACTATAGCGCATTCACTAGGCACCTCTTCTAGGACTTCCTAACAAGCAGCCAAACTCGCTACCAACCTAGCACCTCTGGCCACTCAAACGCAGAATTATGGAGCATTTTGAGAGAAAAATAATCGTCCAAGCAATGAGATGTTATTCAAGGGAAGAGAAGGGCTTTGATTTATGTTCTTTTCACAAATGCTCCAATGTTAAGTGAGTGGTGCACTTTGCAAGGCAAAGAAAGCAGGGTCTCAATTCTGACCTCAGGCTTGCTGAGCTGCAGAAATGTGCAGCCAAATCTCCACATAACCCTGTGATGAGAAAATTCCGAAACAAACTGACACGTGGCCCCTAAAGTTTGGAGGAATGTGTGAACATCGAGACGACTGCTTCATTCCCTCCTAGAGAATGCAGAATGCATAGTGTTGGCTGACACAGTCTCTAACAGCAGAAAACAAGCAGAGGAGACAACAGTCTGGGAGGAACTACATCCCATTATCAGATATGACAAGAATGCCTGCATTTCCACGGACTCAGTCATCCCACAGAAAGTAATTTGCTAGCTTTAAGAGACTCCAGTGAAAAGAACCACCTCCCAAAATAAGTAAGGGAACTACAGAAGAAGGAGGTCTGGGATTGCTGCTGAGGGCTGGAGCTGAGTGGCAGCTAAAGTGATTATGTCCCTTGTCAGAAAGATGAGATCCCAAACGGTGTGGTGTATGGGAGAGGGCGGTTCTCTGAACAGTTTACAAATATATCTTACATGGCAGCCAATCCCTGCCACTGACAGAGGCACTGATTACTGAGAGAGACGTAAAAAATACAGTCAAAAAACTCTGCAATGCAGTACTAGAGGTAGGAAGACAGGCCTAAACTAAGGGGGGGGGGGGGTTATTTTGAATTTTATTTGAATTAAGTACAGCCTGGAAATTTTAATATCTAAAAATAAGTTTTAATTATTGAAATTACATTGTATTTATGACTTAAGATCAGAAAAACTATGGTCTCTCCCTAAGATGAATCAAACCACAAGATGAAAGGATTTGATAATATGCTTGAAGAGAAAAAGTAAAAGTGCTTTTTGGTGGTGAGTTCAGGCCATTCAGTAAAATCATTGCATAGGGATTACAGATAATACATGTTAAGTGCCTACCATAGTATCTGGCACACAGAAAATGATTTTAATAAATATGAGTTATTGTTAGTTTTATTACCATGTCCCTGGCACTGCTAGTTACTTTACTTACATACATTACCTCTAGTCCTTCTAATAAATCTACAAGGTAGCTACTATTATGTTTATTTTATAGACAAAGAAAAAGAGGAAATAAAAGTGAAAGAGTCACTCTCTACCTCACAAGTTTAATCTAAGGGAACCAATAATTTAACAGCACTAACGGCTAAGTGAGATGTCACAATACACCATCTGAAGCCAACTCAGGTGACACAGGCTTCCCGGGAGGATCTGGTCCAACAAATAGGTGTCAGTTATTGAGGTGAAATGGACAGGCAATATTTTCAGAGGAAGGGCTCTCCGTGAAGTTTAGAATGCCGATGTACAGAAAAGGACTACCAAGAACAGGACAGAGGAGGTTGGACAGAGGGATATTATGAAAGGCCTTGCAACACTCCTTGGTAGTTTACCCTGAAGATGTAGAGTCAACATGAATTTAAGCAAGGAAGAGGCCAGCATGGTGGGAGGTTCACTGTGTAGTACCCCGTATATGGTACTGGGGTTTGAAAGCTCTCAGTTGTTGAACCAGGAAAACTGTGAACTCTCGAACCTCCAGTATCCTCCTCTGCAATGCCCTTTAGTGTCCTTATCTTCAAGACAGAATAAAGGTGCTTCCTACCCAGTGGAACCATATTGAAATGGTAAGTTACAAAGCGGTCATGAGCCTTCTATTGTGAGCTCAAAAACTGAAAATTTAAAAGTCAAACATTCCCAATTTTTGTTAAAATTAACAATTATATTACTACCAACTAAATTTCCCCTCTGCTTCTCGATACATGTTATGTGACAAGTAAATTTGAAAATATTCTTCGTATTAGTCTAAAACTTAGAGTTGAATTTTAAAATATCTGTTTCTAATATAATTTCTAACAAAGGGGAAAGTAGCAAAATATAGTAGGGAAGTCAGGATGGATAAGGGCAAAGGCTAACTATGGAGGTTTCACTTGAAGTTCCCAGAGTGGCAATGGTAATTACAGGTTTGGACTTCTGGCAATTATAGAAAATTCTCAAGTGTAGCCTTTCTATTTCCTCTACAAATCTACAGTAACCTGGTGATCTAATTCAAGTATCGGAAAAGACCCAGCTTTGACAAGATGCCCTTCTTTTCCAAGTGAATGCTTATACTGCTTTGTATAAATGCCAAGAAAGGCAGGGGGGGCGGTGGGGGAAGGAGGGAGAGAGAGAGAGAGAGAGAGAAAGAGAGAGAGAAAGAACGTCGTCAGGGTAAAATATAATGAAGCCACCTGGAGAGGAAGTAAAACGATACAGAAAGGAAGGAATAGCTACTTGGTCCTGGAATCAGTTTCTTACCCTGCCATCCTGGAAATGAAGCACGGAGAACCTTGCCAACTATCTCAGATGATGAAGGTGAGTGGCAAAGTTAAGGGCCAGCCACATACCAGTTTACCAAGTGTGGTCTCTGAGATGCCTGAATTGTATGTAACATCAAAGGCTAGCTAGACCTGTCAGGTACAGCTAGGAAAGTCACACTATCATGGCAAAGATAATTCATAAACCTAGGATCTGTTCAGTCAAGTTTTGAGACAGAGTCAATCCTGAGAAGGCATGTGAAGATTCTAGGAAAGGAGTCATAGAACAAAGACAGAGCTTGTGCAATGGTCTACAGCAATGTGGCTAGTACTCCCAAGACTTAGGAAGCTAGTAAGAAACCCTTCAAAACCAACCACTGAGAGAGATGGAGAAGGCGTACACGTCCTTGTCCTATTTGTCCTAAAACTATCCCACACAGATTAGATGAAGTACGTATCATATTTGAGGTTCATTTCTATTCTAATCTTTTGTCTCATAATTGCATGGTTTTTAAGAACTTCTTTAAAAAAATAATGTTATATAAATGAAATTTGGGTTGTCCTAAAACTAATTAATATAGCTCTTAGAAGTTGATTGAATTTAACTTCCACCATTATAATCAGCATTTTTTTTTTCTTTAGCAAGGTTGGAATGTAACAGTAGTTTAGCATGTAACAGATTTGTGATTTTTTCCAAAATAACAATTTTAAGATATGTAAATGGATCATGTGATTACTCATATACATGCAAAATGCTTGAAAATATACTGCACATCTAGAGAAGTTGACTAAATAATTAACTTCTGCTTTACTTTCTTGGACTTCCTGGGAGTGGAAGAAGAAGATATTCATATAAACTGTGTTTACCAATAGGACTCTCTTTATGTTACTGCCATTATTACGCCCAGGCACAACACAAATGTTACAAGAATTGGGGTAGTGTTAATTAGAGAAGGAATGAAGTAGAGGCATAGGTGGCCTTAAGAATAATTAGAACTCTTTTTAACACCATAGCTTTTGGATATGGTTGGTACCAAGGCCTAATTTTAAGCTCCACTACGTAATGAGTATGATATTGCTATCATCTCTTGGAAACATCTCCGATGTTTAATTTGGTTTCTAGGACAGAATGGTGTCAATCCATAGAGCCATGGGTGGTGCTTATCAGAGAATTTGAATTCACAGAGTAAGAAAAGGTAAAATC
Source organism: Saimiri boliviensis (assembly GCF_048565385.1). NCBI lineage: Eukaryota > Metazoa > Chordata > Mammalia > Primates > Cebidae > Saimiri > Saimiri boliviensis. The sequence continues at coordinate 41,514,818 of NC_133463.1, forward strand.
GGGGGAAAGAAAGGAGGATGGGACTTAGAGTCAAGTTTTTATAAGGTACTTCACTCAATGAAAATTTCATTGCACGCACATAATACAGGAGAAAGGAAGGTATGAAATGAAAGAGAGAGAAGAATAAACCCTTAGAAGTATAATGGTCCTTGAAATGTGTATTAGTCTTCTTCCAGAGTTCAAAGAATATCTATAATAGAAACAATATTATGCTTTCATGAAAATGCATTTGTTATTGATTAAAATAGAGTCATATGATACAAATCTTATGGGACATGCTTTACAGGAATTAGAGGAGTCATGTGATAAATGGAAACGGAAAATCGTTCAGGTTCACACAGAGGACACTGTGTGATCATAATTGTGATACTTGCATCTGGAAAGGATTTTCGTCTTCAAAGTGCTTTCGTGTCCATCCCCTCTTCTGATCCTTACAACAACCCTGTGAGCTACGTAGGGCAAGTATTATTACTCCCATTTTAAAGAAAAGGAAACTTTCTTTTTCAAATAGGTAGTTTATGTTTAAAGTGATTATTTAACATCTTACTCTTCTTGATACAAAGTCATTATAAAACGTTTTATAGAAATGAGAGTTAGTGAAGAAAATTTCCTAGAAAAAATAGGCAATTAGAGACTAAAACTGTGTGAACATGTATATACATTTGATATGGTATGTGGGACATGGAAATTATTTTGTGTAACATAGTTTTAGTTGCTTCTTTATCCTCTGAGACGTTTCATATAAGCATCTAGTCACCATCTCAAATTTTACACTCAAACTCACCTACATCTCTCTATTCTTCCACCTTGATATAGCACCTTTGTTTATTTATTTATCCAGATTTGACACCTTCCTTGCAGTTTGACCACCCTTTTTTTTTTGTTTGTTTGTTTTTCATTTAACTGTCTCAAATCAATCACCTCCATCTTCTTTTTACTTCCTGTCACACCTGCTGTCCCAACCTTAACCCAGGTCTTCATTGACTCGATTCCACTCTCCACTTCAGTTTATCCACTTTTCAATCTACCTTCAATATACCTCAACACACCACTGGATGCAATCTTTTCTTCAGTCATTCATTAGACCCATATTTTTTTTTCTCTCTCTCTGAAGTAAAAAGTACTTTGACTGTCTTTCAGAATCCTTTATATCTAGATGAAATATCACAAAATTTCCAAACATACTCTTTTTAAATAAAGTCTGGAGCCTTCTATAATCTCCAATAATGTAAAGCAAAGTTTCCTCCTATTTGTTGAAAATATTTTTCTGTAAGCTTTATTCAACTGTCACTTATATGAGTCCGATTCTCCACAAAAGACACTATTTTCTGAATACCTATTTGATTTGTACTCTGTGACATTCGAGTAGAATTAACAGGACAATGTCTTATACTGAAACGGATCTGCATATATTAACTTGTGTCTTCAGTTATAATATTGAAGGTCTCTGACATGAGGCAATATATTTTAATATTGTTTTGACAACATCAGGCATCAAGAAGGGATATGAGTGGATTTTAGTGAATAACTATATCAAAAATAAAAACAAAATGCTTGAATATAAATGCATTTATTCATCTCAATCAGATAATTTGTTAAGCACTGAGAATATAATGACTAAAAGATTAACCTACTGCCTAACCTCAATGAGCTTATGGTTTATTACTAGGAAGAAAACAAATTGCACGTTCTTCACATGTACCCCAAAACCTAAAATGCAATAAAAAAAAAGAAAAAAGAAAAGAAATAGGAACTTTCAAAAAAATAAATAAAATAAGTAAATATTACAGCTACCAAATACCTTTTCACAAAAATAACTTATATGATTTATTAATGAAATATAATAACTTTCATTATCTTGTAGTAATTTGGTATATTATCTTTGTTTACCAAAAATTCATTTCTGACTGTGTCTGTATTTGCTTATTATTGACCTTTATAGACAAGTGCAGTTTCTGGTGCTATATACATTTACTAAGATATATCTGAGCTTTACTTTATGGAATTAATCTTAGAGTTCACAACATACTTAATAGTTTCAAATGTTGGCTAATAATTTCCTCTTAAGAGTCTTTTGTTTTTGAATGCAATTAAAGTTTATCATTTAAAAGTGAAAAAAAAAGAAAACAAATTAATAAACACTCTTAGTCGAGGAACTCTAGATGCCTACAATCACTTGAGGTGGTAAAGATAAATAAGAAATTTGACCAGCCTTTATTATGAAAGAAGCTCACAAATAATATAACTCCTTTTGCTTCATGAAGCATGAAGGGTTAATGAATATTGCTCTGTTACATATGGCAGTGTAGGGACCATAAATAGTTCAATATTACATGAAATATGAAGATAAGTGAAATGCCTGGCATTTCAAGTTGGCAGCTGGAGGGGAAATGATTTATAATTCAATGATATATGTTTTTATATTCACCAAACACTATAGGGCTAACATTATTTAAATTTTAAATAGAAATGAGTAATTACAATTATCCTAATAAGCATTTAAAATAGCTTGAGTAACTTTAAAATTTTGGTTATTCACTAACAGAATAAATAAATTATGTTAATTTCAGTTAATTCTTCAAATTTATACAGTAATATTGAATTTAACTTGCAAATGTTTGAAAATCCAAGCCACCATAGAACAATCTGCTTAGTTGATGCATTCTTTATGCATCAGTATGTATTATGTATAGATTTTTGTAAGATGAACATTGATTTGAGAGTGTTAAACCATAAAAAATAACCAGTGACAATCTTAATGATGACTATTTCAAAAGAGTTATTTAGGTTACATTTCAATAAAAAGAACCTCATTGCAGTTTTTTTAAAATGTCTAGTCCTGGCTTAATGTTGATGAATAACACATAATTGATTTCTATCTCAAATGTATTTTAACTAGCATGTGTTCATTTTTTAACAACGTTAGGTATTATTTTCTCAACCACAGAGAAAAATAGGAGAAAGAAAGCATCTGCAATGTAAAACTAAATAAATTTTTATAATATTAATTTGATTATATAATTTATTTATAATTTGGAGAAATCAAATAACTACATTAGAGATGAGTTGTGTTTCTAATCATCAATGCCATTTATATTATCAACAGAACTTTAATGTTTCAAAGATGATTTCTAGTTTTTCCCCATGGACAGATTCATTATATTGAGAGAGGGAAACAGCAAGAAAAATATGCCACAGAAATAGTGACCAGGGAGACGGAAAGAAAACCAAAGAAAAATAATGTTACAGAACTGAAAGTGAGAACACTGTGAAAAAGAAAACAGGCCACATTAGATGCAGCAAAAAGAATAAATTGGGTGAGGGACAAAAACCGGTTAACTGACTTAGTAAACAGTTCATAGATAAATACTGCAGTCTAAGTTTGATTGGGAGAAAGTTAAGCGCATGCACACCAAACCTATGTTATCAAAGAATCTGATAGAAATTAAATATAGTGGCCTTAAGTGACGTATAAACGTGGGTTAAAGGAAACAGAGGGAACATAAGCCTGTTTGTAAACAGAGAACATAAAAATAGTAGAAAATAGAAATTAAGATGAAAAATGAAATAGGTTAAGTAATAGAGTAGGATTTTGAAAAGGTGTAAAGATGGAGAAACTGAAAGAACAGGTGGAAGAATTAGTGTTAAGAAGGACCCCTCTTCCTCTGAGATAAGTAGGAAAGCTGGAACAAGAAGTTATCCACATGGAAATTGATAAAATGAGAAAAATTAGATCCTGCCTATATTTTATACAGATATACACATATATACAGTTCAGTATCTTAAAGATCCAAATATAAACAGTAAAACTTTAAAATCTTAGTCATATAGGAGCATGTGACTTCTGTGTAGGACAAGGAGTTTTAAATGCCCTCAATGAGATTGGAAACAGTGTCATGACTGCCTTTGGGGTCATCTCTTCCCTTTGGAGAATTTCCCTTTACCACTTGGTCACTGGAAGTTTCCCTGGCTTCTTACTGGGATTGTACTTGATGAAATTTTGTTTTCTTGTATGATGAATGTTAGGACCTAGGGGGTCCTCCTTTTGCTGACTTGGTCTCGTTTTGACTCTTGGTGCACTGCTAGACCTTCTGAACACAATCCCACCCTCCACCCAGCTTCTGCCTGAGCTGCCAGACCTAGGATTCTGTGGGAAGACACTCATGCTCAGTTACGGAGCCCCTGGTGCAGGTAGTCTACTTCTCAATGCATAGATCGTGCTGCCCACCACAAAGCAGCTAGAAACTCCTGCATCTGTTAAGGACACTTTGGATGGCTCATTTAAATACTTCCCGTGCTTAAACATTTTCTGAAACCCCTTTTTATTTTTACTCTTATTGGACCTGCACCACTGATGCTGGCCTATTTTAAGTAGCCTCTCAATAAGAAGAGACACAAGCATCTGTTCATTATTTTTTCCACTTCTAAGGTTTCAAACAGGAAAAGACATGTGGTTAACTACTTGCTTCTTTTTCTTCCCTACATTCTGAAGGACCAGAAAGAGTAAGCTTTTCCATTTCTCTTTCCATTGAATCTGAATTTATATTACATCACTTGGCCATTATTCTTACAGGCCAGGAGCCTGAAGACCTAGTAAATTCATATGGAGAGTATCCTCTCCATAATATGAAACTAACTCTCCAAGGAAGGTCTACCAGGGGTGGCTCTTGATAGAGACTGATGGGGCAACTGGGGACTAGAAAGTAACAAGAAAATACATTGATTGGCTTATATCTCAGAAATACTATGCCTATCATATTTTTTTTTCCAAGGAAGAAATAACAATTAATCAATAATGAGTTAGATGTGAGGAGGAAGGGAACCTGGAACACAGGTATCATTCTCCCCATTTTGCAGATAAATAAGGCTTCAGAGGAATTAAATAAACTGCACCACATGAAATGGAGGAAAGTCGAATTCAAACACAGTTCTGAAACCAAAATGCATGTTGTTTCTACAGTAAAGTATGTGTGTGTTTATATATATGTAATATATATATTCATAATTGTGTGTGTACATACACACACACACACACACATACATACACACACACACTATTTTGAGAAGCATATAGTCTACCACCATTAAAATTTCTTATCACTTAACGGGTGATATAACACAATAGCCAAACATCTGTGAAATCAGGTTAGTCATAATAGTCTAACATTAATAAAACAGTATTAAAAGGCATAATTTTATAGATATTAGAAGAGTACAGTTTTTTTTTCTCTTTTTGGAGCTTGAGAAAAACCAAAACTAAGATGTTTCCAGATTTGGCAAATCTTCCTAGGATAAAAGCAACTTTTTCTCACTCAATTCCTGCCCACATTTGTATTTTGGTCTACATGATTATTCTCTTGTTGGTACATCTATATGTCTGGATGCTTTTACATTTTATCTCTTCTTTTGTTCTTTGTTTTAAGTGGAAGAGGCAGTCTTAAAACTTGGTCCATCCTATTAATGGAAGTGAGGGTACAGTTTAAGCATTATTTTTGTTTTATAAGTTATTGTCTTTAGAGATTTAAAAAATTTTACTAGGTTTATTTCAGGTAAAATTAATTATTAAAGCTGATATCAAAAATACCTCCAAGCACACTATCATGATAATATGAATGCTAAGAAGTATTACATTTTTACTTACAAACACTTGGATGCACAGTTTAATAAATACTGACCTCACACCGTATGTGAGTGAAGCTGTACAATCAGTCAGGGGAACATAAATCACTGCATTTAAATTGGCGAAAACCAATCTAGGCCTAATTTTATTACTTTTCTTGCCACTGCTATTATTGATAGAAATATAATTAAATAATTACGATTAACCAATCCTTTAGAGGATTACTAAAACTGGATCTTCCCAATGCCTCCTACAGTAAGATTTCTTTATAATTATAACCCATGGAGACAACTTGAATTTTGTTTATTTAAATGTTCTGCTCAAATCTAAATTTCCTTCTCCTAGAAAGTAGCTGGGACATAACCACAGGCTGTGGAACATGGAGCCACATCTGAGAAGCAGGCCGCTACCAAAAGCGAAGCAGGAACTGAGAGAACAGGCAGGTTTCCAAGAGCAAAATTGAACTTGAAAGACAAGTACGATTCACCGTAAAGGAGAAAATACAGAAATGCAGGACTAGAACACCTGGTCTCGCATGTGGTGAGCACCCAAAATGTAAGAAAACTGTATGAATTCTTATGAAGCAGTAAACTATGATACCAAAGAAATCATACGACACATAAGACAGCAAACAAAGCAGGGCAAGGGGCTTTATTCAATGCTGGAGATAAGTGAAAAAAGTGAAGTGTCTCAAGGACAAAACTTAGCATCCCAAAAAGGCACATCACCTAGATCTCGTGGGAACCCTATAATTGTCATAATTCTAGACTCGGTTCAGTATAACTAAAGCCATAGTTTATGGGTAGTGTGTTTCTCTCATTTATCAACAAATAACACTGCTGCAACTTTAGTGAAATTTTACAAAGGCCAATTCTTCTGTCTCCTAATCACATCTATTGCTTTCAGGGGTATACTAGTGTCTATGAAATTGAATTTTAAATGCACATGTATTATTTATTCATATATGCCTAAAATAGATGAAATGCTGAAGAAATACATAATTAAACTCTCAAATGCATGTTTATCTTTTGGAAATAAGAGTTTGCCTAATTCAAAAACTATATATATTGAAAAGATTAAATATAGCAAGCTATGCCCAATCTTACTTTAATATTGTGAGTTCAAAACACCAGAGATAACTCCAAATGGCTGACCTTATGATACGACTTGACTGAAACATATTAAAATGTGTTGTCATTTGCAGAGAAGATGGCATAAATGGATAGAAACATAAATGTTACCTTGAAGGCAAAACAATTAAGTGGATATCTGTTTTTGATTGTAGTTGTTTAAGGATAATCAAAAAACAAAATGTAGCTTATCTATCCAAGCAAACATTGAAGAGCATGTGTTCTAGAAAGAGGCAACTATACTAAACATGACTTCAAAAGAACCAAATTGGCAGCATTTAGTCAATAATCTCATTGCTTTATTAAATTCTTCAAATAAATCAGAGGAACATATGCACATACCATTCTCACATTCTATTATTTATTTTTTCTCAATGCTGAACGTTGACAACTCTATTAACACTGGTAATATAATTTATTTGTATCTTGAAACTTTGCAAAACTCTAAGCTAAGCCTAAGTTCAGTGAACACTGGTTTTATGGATGTGGAATTCTGATATTTGTTTGGAGGGATCATTCCCAATTTTCAATGGTTTACATGAAAACAACTCTATTTTCCTAGTTTCTAAGATGTGTGGGATGTATTTGAGCAGAGTGGGCGGATAAAAGACTGAGTCTTCTTTGAGAAGTGTTAGTATAGAAAAGGACACTCCCACATGTTCAAGAAAACTAAAGCAGAACCTGTTCCTAAGGACTTAACTTTCTACCTACTAGAGAACAAATTAGTATATATTTTTAATTGCCTCAGACTATGAAAGTGGTATTATCTACAAAAAAAAATTGTTTAAAAAATAAGTTACCTTTGATGATATCACCTCAAAATATTAAGGCTGTTTTCAAAGGAATATTTTCAGTTTCTCTTGACAACCCATTAAGGATATAATTTATTTTAAACTCTTCAAGATTCCATTTATTGTTTAGCCCACATGACATTTTGAGGGCCAGAAAAAACAAATAAAACACAACAACATGGTGAAACCCCGTCTCTACTAAAAATACAAAAAATTAGCTGGGCATGGTGGCGCGTGCCTGTAATCCCAGCTACTCAGGAGGCTGAGGCAGGAGAATTGCCTGAACCCAGGAGGCGGAGGTTGCGGTGAGCCGAGATCGTGCCATTGCACTCCAGCCTGGGCAACAAGAGCAAAACTCTGTCTCAAAAAAAAAAAAAAAAAAAAAAAAAAAAAAAAAAAAAAAAAAAAAAAACACAAAATTTGTAAGTCAGCATATCCCAAATTTACCTGCTCACAGGACTCACTAAGGGCACTTTATTCAGTTTCCAGACCCTCAGTAAACTATACTTTTAAATTACACTATTTGTGATACTTAAAATACAGAGTCTAGAATCCATTGATATAAGTAAAACTTTTTCATAATGATTTCAGGATTTAGAAAATATGTCTGTTTAGTCTATCAGTACCAGCCACAATTCCATTAACTCTGCCTTTTATTCTGGACATAGTATACTTTAGATTACTTTTACATTCTTTTCCAACTTGCAAACAATACTCTTTTTACTTCAGTGGCTCTTGTTCAGCTTCATTGTATGTTTTTTAACACATATGAGACCCAACTTGTACGTAATATTCCAGGCAGGGTAAACTGACTAAACTGGACACTTGTCTTTGTTACAAACTCTGTCTTTTGCCAGAGTTGATGATGTGGAACTGCAAAATCCAGCTCATCCCCAAGGTCAGAAACTAACATGCATTTTAATCAAGAAGACAAGAAAATACTCTCAATATAGAAGAAATTAAGAAACTCATAAGCATCAGAGTCAAGAGAATCTGTAGGAAGTCCTGCTCCAACTTGGACCATTTCTCCTGATTTGACTACTCTTCTAATTCATATTCCATGCAGTAATCAAATTTCTGTTATTCCAGTAATTTGAGGCTTAGTTTTGACAACTTGCCAAGCACCCTGCTTCCTCAATGGGAGATGTCATGCCTTATACATGCTAGCCTCCCATGACACAAATTTCTTTTATCCATGTCTTTCTAGTGGTAGTAATTGCCTCTGCTATAGGTAGGTAAGTGGTAACCTTTTTGGACTCACACATATAACCTGCTTCTAAAACATTATCTTGTATTTGCTGACAATAAAACTTCTATACAATTTTATTTTCGTTACTCAGATCCACTTGAAATATTTCTGGCATGCTTGGAAATCCTTAGTATTATCTGCCAAATTACAATTTTTACTGGGCATACACTCTGTCAGGTGTTTTATTAAAATGTAAAATAAAACTGTTCCAAATACTGAGCCTTAGTTCAAATTATTCTTTGCAAAGAAGTGCCAGCCCTTGTTCCTTGACTATAACTCAATTTTCTATTCATGACAACATAAGCCATCCTACAGTGACTTAGATTTTAAATCGTCTTTGGTGTGTCACCTTTACAAAGGGCTTTTTAAAGCTGCAAACACATTATGTATGGTACATTTTTCTTGTAAACATATTTACTTATTCTTCAAAAACCTCTAGAAGCTTTTTCCTTTCTAAAAATGTTACCTTGCTTCATTATATTCTGCTTGTCTGAGTCCACCAGTTTGCAAGGAAAGAAAATGGAAATCACTAGTGTTTTTTTGGAAACTTTTACAATGGCAGTCATGTTGCTCAATCAGCCAAGGCTCTGGTAGATTGAGAATTTATAAAGACTGGTGGATTTATTTATGCTAAGGATTTTTCATTTCATTCTTACATATTTCAAAGTATTTGTTGGATGACATATTCTAATAAAGTATTTATATCTACTTTGGCACATAAGTTGAATGCTCATTATTATTAAATATAATATTAGAAGAATGATTCAAAATCATTAGAAAGGACAGTCCCCAATAAAAAATAAGTTTGCATACCGTTTTTGTACCATTAACATCCATGTGTTCAATTCCTACAAGTGGGATCAAATGGTTCTTTCTATAGGTTCCTGATAGTGGGATTAGTGTGTTCCATAAAATAGCTTTTGTTCTTTAACTCTGTGAGAATCAAACTCCTATTGAATTAGGTATAAAATACCTACTTTATTCTTTCATTCAAGAGGTATTTATTAAACATCACAATAAGAGAGCACATCTGTGCTCTCTTACAGACTGTGAAAAGCAAAAATTATGTTAAGTGATAACTCTAAACTTCAAGAAGCTCAGAATAATAAAGAATCATATGGTTCATTAAGGACTTGGTCCACACTGGAAACCAGGACAGTTTGTATCCACCACAGTATTGGGTATTGCTTGTGGATTGCAGTCAAGATACTAAATGGTAAAGAAGAGAAAATGACTCTCGATATCTTGAGCAGAAAGTAACCTAAATATATAAGTGATGTGTGGTTCACAGAACATAAAGAAACCATAAATGCTAGAGGTGATGGCTGCCCCATTTACACTGCTGTGATTATTACACATTATGGACCTGCATCGAAATATCTTATATAACCCCAAAATATATGCACCTACTATGTAACTGCAAAAATTAAAAATGTAAAAACTTTCAAAAAAAGATTCAATGAGAATGAAGGTGATTCGGGCTTGAAAATGATGAGAAATCAAAGGAAGTTAGGTAGTTAGAACCACAAGCAACATGATTCCACTGACAGTGTTTTTAGTTTTCTATTTATTTTCATTTTCATCTTAATTAGTGAATCAAATTTTATCTTTTAGGTTCAGGAGTACATGTGTGGGCTTGTTTTAGAGGTGAACTAATGTCATGGAGGTTTGTTGTACAAATTATTTTGTCACTCAGGTACTAGGCCTAGTACCCAATAGTTACTTTTTCTGATCCTATCCTTCCCTGTACCCTCCACCCTCAAGTAGGCCCTAGTGTATGTTGTTCCCCCACTTTTTTTTGTCCATGAGTTATTATTATTAGGTTCCACTTATAAGTGAGAACAAGCAGTACTTGGTTTTCTGTTCCTGCATTTGTTTGCTTAGGATAATGACTTCCAGCTCCATCCATATTCCCACATGATCTCATTAATTTTTATGGCTGCATAGTATTCCATTGTGTATATATGCCACATTTTCTTTATCCAATCTGTCATTGGTGAGATTGAGTCTGATTCTATGATTTTGTTATTATTAAGTAGCGCTGCAGTGAACATTGCATATGTCTTTATGGTAGAATGATTAGTAAAATAGATATTGAAGGAATATATCTCAAAATAATAAGACTTATCAATGACAAACCCAGACAATATCAAACCACATGGGGAAAAGCTGGAAGCATTCCCTTTGAAAACCAGCACAAGATAAGGATGCCCTCTCTCATCATTCCTATGCAACATAGTGTTGAAAGTCCTAGCCAGAGCAATCGGGTAGGAAAAGAAATAAAGAGTATCCAAATAGGAAGTCAAACCATCAGTCTCTGCAGATGATGCATTTCTATACCTAGAAAATTATCTAGTCTCAGCTCCAAAACTCCTTCAGCTGATAAATAACTTCAACAAAGTTTCAGGATACAAAATCAAAGTACAAAAATCACTAGCATTCCTATACACCAATAACAGCCAAGATCAGATCCAAATCATGAACACAATCCCATTCACAATTACCAAAAAAAGAGTGAAATATCTATGATACAGCTAACTAGGGAGGTCAAAGATTTCTAAAAGGAGAACCACAAACACCGCTCTAAGAAATCAGAGATGAAACAAACAAATAGAAGAAACATTCCATGATCATGGATAGAGAAATCAATTATCATTAAAATCACCGCACTGCCCAAAGATTCAATATTATTCCTATCAAACTACAAATGATATTCTTCACAGAACTAGAAAAACAGTATTTTAAAATTCATATGAAATCACAAAAGAGCCTGAATAGCTAAGTCAATCCTGAGCAAAAAGGACAAACCTGGAGGCATCAGGCTACCTGACTTCGAACTATTCTACAGGGATACAGTAACCAAAGCAGCATGGTACTGGTACAAAGACAGACATATAGACCAACGGAACAGAATAGAGATGCCAGAAATGAGGCCATACACCTAGAGCTATCTGATCTTCAACAAAGCTGACAAAAATAAGCAATGGGGAAAGAATTCCTTCTTTAATAAATGGTGCTGAAGTGACTTACTAGCCATATGTGAAAGACTAAAACTGGATCCCTTCCATACACCATAAATAAAAATCAACCAAGATGGATTGAAGATTTAAATTGAAAGCCTAAAATTATAAAAACCCTCAAAGACAACCCAGGTAACACCATTCTGGACATAGGAACAAGCAAAGATTTCATGATGAAGATGCCAAAAGCAATTTCAACAAAAGCAAAAATTGACAAATGGGATCCAATTAAACTATAAATAGCTTCTTCACAGGAAAATAAACTATCAACAGAGTAAACAGACAACATACACAATGGGAGGATATTTTTGCAAACTATGCATCTGACAAAGACCTAATATCCATCATCTATAAAAACGTTTAACAAATTTATGAGAAAAAACCCAAACAACTCCATTAAAATGTGGGCAAAGGACATGAACAGACACTTATTGAAAGAGGACATACATGAGGCCAACAAGGATATGAAAAAAAGCTCAATATTACTCATCAGTAAAGAAATACAAATCAAAACCACAGTGAGATACCATCTCACACTAGTCAGAATGGATATTATTAAAATGTCTCAGGTATGTCTTTATCAGCAGCCTGAAAGCAGACTAATACTCTGACCAAATGCTGCTGGGAGTGTTGCATAAGACATGTTATATACATCATATTACTTTTCTAATTATAAATTCCAACTATCTCTAAGGATTTCAGATAAAGGATTTTGCATCAAAATTATAATAGTACATTATCATCTAACTCAGTATCCCTACAAATAAATTATATGTACCACAATTTTAAACTACATATGTAATATACACACATCTTTCTGTATCTAGACTTCTTTCTCTTTGAAAAAGGAGAATGTTTGCACATATCTAAATAGATACATGTACTTTTTTATGATTCTTATGCATTTGACTGACTCCATTTTTCAGTTACAAATTCTTAACGGAAGAGCAAAATACATCAAGAAACATCAACTCAATGAAACTTCTTCATACAGCACAAGTGGGAGGCTTGCTGGTAAAATGCTATGATAGAATCACATAGTTTTAGAAATCAGTGATCTTAGAACCATTTAAGACACTCCCTCATTACCACGTGAGAAAATTGAAAAAGGAAGAAGATGACTTTTCTAAGCCCAGTCAGTGACAACATAGATCTGGAATCATTTTTCTAAACCTTCAACCAATAGAATAGAACTTTTTAAAATTCTAGTCCACTGTGATTTGAGGCCTTTCAGTATTACTTATTTGCTTAGATATCTTGCCTATAATAATGAGATAAAGCAAAAGGACAGGGTGAAATTGTAATAACACTCAAGTGGTCTGGGATGAAAGATACTATAAAAGTGTATTTCTTAACAGAAGAAAAGTATGGGAGAGCTTGCTATGTCTTGTTACACAATTTGCAGACATCAATATATTCTCAAAAATTATAGAAAAGCTGTATGCTTCTCCTAGCCTCTGAATTTTGTGAGACATCTGAAAAACAGTGTATTTTCCTGAGAGATATAAACCTTATTGAAAGATATGAAAAATTATCTAACAACATATAATGGTATTATAAGAAAACAAGGCTGGGCAGGTGGCTAATGCCTGTAATTCTAGCACTTTGGGAGGCTGAGGCAGGTAGATCACTGGCCAACATGGTAGAAACCCATGTCTACTAAAAAAACAAACAAACAAACACAATAGCTGGGTGGGATGGCAGGCACCTGTAATCCCAGCTACTCAGGAGGCTGAGGCAGGAGAATCACTCAAGCCTGGGAGGCAGAGGTTGCAGTGAGCAGAGATAGTACTACTGCACTCCAGCCTGGTGACAGAGTGACACTCCATCAAAGAAAAAAAAAAAAGACAGAAAAGAAAGACACAGAAAGAAAGAAAGACAGAAAGAAAATGAGGCTTGTTTCTCTTATATTGCTGTGTAATATGTAGGTGGCTTTGTTTTCAAGAGAATTTCTATAGAGTGTTTTCCCCAAATGTCACAGTAAAGTTTCTCCTCTCATCTGCCTTAAATAACCTAAGATATTAGTATGTTATGTCATAAAGAGTCTATTTCCTATGATTCTCCAGTTATCTAATCCTTTGCCACTGTTGGTGAAAACCTGATTTAAAAGGAATAATATTCAGCTATTATGTGTTTGTATATAGAGTCCACATCTTTCTCCATCTCTGATATCTCTCATTATTAAATAGTGCATTTTCCTTACACACCATCATGTTCACTCCCACTGCCAGAGATCTTCAGTAGTTGTAGCTATTGTTTATGCAAAGTGTTTACATTATCTTTCTAACTAAACTGCAAATTGTTTTAGAGGTAGACCGTATCCATTTCTCAATCTTTGTTTTGCAAATTTAAAAAATGATATCTACAAAGGTTGAATAATTAGCTCTCTTAGGTCATATAGCTTTTTAATGGCTTTAGTGCTCATTAGCCATTTTGATGCATACATATTCCCTTTCAATTTTGGGAGATCATCTTACATGTTTTGATTAGAGGTAGGGTCCTCCCTTCCACAGCGGAATCTGAAATTTTCAGTTAATTACTCTCTCTGGCACTAGACAACAGAGCAAAACATGTGGCCAAAGTTCAACAACTAGATGATATCATCTGGGACTATGAATCTAGAGCAAGTAATACAAAGAATTAAGAACAGTTTAGAACTGATTACAACAGAAGCTACAGTGAAGCACCCATGAGTGGCAGGCATCCAATGACAGCATGTCCACGCAGTCAGTGTGGGGTTCAGTGCCAACAGCATGGGCCTCCTAGCCACTATTCCAAGAGCACAATTTGGCTAAGTAGATGCTTTAAGATCTTAACCATTTCTAAGTCTGGTTTCTGCCAATTTTCCAGCATTTCCTTTAATTCCATGTACTAACAATTTCCTTCTTAAAAAATTCCTTTTCTGCTTTCTGTTTTTTGCCTTCTGTTTTTTGCACCCAAGAATCTTGATTAATTTCAGTACTGAGTTAGCACATAGGTTCACCAACCCTTAAAACTTAATTTTTCTTCTATCATAAGTAACTCACTGCTTTGATAAAACATATTTGCTTTAATTTTCCAGACATTATCAGTGGTAGGGTTTGCTGCCTTGCTTCCAGTAATTTCTTTTTAATTGTTCAATTTTTTATCCTTTTATTTATTATGTAAATTGACTTATAATTGCTAACATCAATTTCTTTTATAAATAGTTTACAGATTGTAGGCAATGTATTGACTTTTATGTCAACGTTAGCTTGGCAACACTGTCAATCTGACTCATCCTACAGATGAGAACTGAGATATAAGTCACTAATATGATTTGAAAAGAAAAAACAATGTTTAGCTGGAAATAAGAAAGATATTGGATAAATATAAGAGTGAAATATTTGTGTCTTCAATATGTAAGAGAAGACTGGTGGAACCTTCTACAAAATATTAAATGTATCATACATGTGTGTCCAAGAATGCTCAAACACCTATTTATTTTACATAGCTGACTAGTAGATAATTTACTATTAAGAAAACAAGATAAAGAGTCCAAGAGTAAAAATTGTTCACTTATTTACTTATGCATTCCTTGATTTGTTCATTTAATAAACAATTCAAAGCACAAACAATATACCAGTTGTCATTCCTGTTTTGTTGCATATTTAATAGCATCTATCATTCCCATAGGATATTTATGCAACAAAATGCATGGAAGGAACATTAGGCAAGAAAAAAATTCATAAACTATTTGAAGCTTAAAATAATTTTATTTCTAAACTTCCATATCTCATTGAAGGTAAATTTTTCTAAATCATACATTCCTTTCTCTTAAAATGTGTACAATTAATTTTCTGATGTAACACTTAGCAATAATTGAAAAGCTTTATCTGAACAATATAAAAAGATTTTGAACTAAAAAACTAGTGTAGAATATACTTTCCTAAACAATATTGTTAGTGAAATTTTAAAAATGCAATGTGATGTTTTATAAGTTAGTATTAATAAAGCATGAGTTTTTATCATAATATACACAACTTTTATTCATATAATTCAGTATTATTTTCGTTCAATAATTTAATCATAGCAGTAGATGTTTTAAATCAAATCATGGTCACACTTTTCACATTGTTAAACTTCTTTCTGTATTTTATTATTTTGGGTGAAAGAATAAGCTAAGAATAAGAATAAGCTAATATACCTCTTTTCTTCCCTCCAACTTATGCCAATAAGTTTCAATAAATAACATTTTTAATAGGTCATTTGCTACTTCATTGAAATGTTAAAATGTTTTAGTTTCTATTAGACCGTTACTGTCAAAGATGATAAATATCTGCATTGTTTATGAACACCATTTGCTGGTCACAGTATAATCTATAATAATTGATTCATTAATAGAATCCTACCAAGTGAATCTTATATTACTAATACGAAAAGCAAACTTCATATATGAAAATGGCAGCCCTCCCTCATTTTGTCAGAAGTGATGGTTGATGGTGTGTAGGAGCCCCCTGACCCCAATCCCTCTCTTCTCTCACTTGAATGGCATTAGGTTAGGCAACGCATGCTCCAGCTGTAGTCCTCAGCCCCAACATCTTCTTTGATCTAACATTTGTGTTTTATGTCTGGGCCCTGGAGACACCTAAATTGAACTGAGAGTTACTGCATAACAAGACTATAGATAACTTAAGTGTAGAGGAATATGTAGGCATGCCTGTCTTTAAGGAGTCAAAAATCCATTAGTAAAAACAAACATATAAAAGCTATTCCAGAATACAAAAGAGTGGTTCTCAGCCTTATTTCACTTAAGGGAAGGAATGCTTTTACACCAGTATTGGTGACCTGCTATACTGTGATTCTTCAGCAGCAGAGGGGTATGTGTTCATCCTCTAAACAAACTGTAATCAAAATTGCAGGGTTCAGGGAGATGAAGCAATAGAATAAAGGGGATAAGTTGGAAAATGCCTCCCACATGATTCTGAGATGCTGTTTTTAATAATCTGTTCTACACTTTCCAACTCGTCCTCCTACCACTTTGTGAGAATTGTCAATGCGGAAAGAGTGAGATCAAATGACAATGCTGACCTATAAGAATAATATCAAATCTGTTCTTTCTTCTTGGGAGTGATTTTGCACTGTGTCAACATAGCTTAACTGGAAAATAAATTAAGTAAATTCCCCAGAACTCCCTTTCCTGTGTGGTATTTGGTTAAGATGATCGTAACGAAATATGCACTGTTCATGGAAGATAGAGATAAGGCATTACCCATTATCTTCACAGGGTCCTCATTATCTTTAGTGGCCCCTAAAGGGCTACTGCACATCACTCAGATTATCACTGATCTGATGGTTTACCTCATTGGTGTGAAAAAGCAGCCAAACTGGTAGTTCCTCCAAACTCAGCCTTTTTCTATCTTTCTTCTGTTTCTGAGTACTGGGTCACTTGCCTGTGCAGATCCCTGATGAAGAAACGAGATTTTTCTGCAGGTGGCCAACATCACTGAGGTTAGAAGAAATAAGACACAGACCTGGCCTCCAGTTTGTTGTAGGGGATTTGAGTATGTTCTCAAGGGTTATGGCTTGCAGCACTCATCAGTTCCAGTTTGTCCTCATGGATCCAAGCTTGTCTTTGCCTTATCTCTGCTTTATACCTGCCCAGAGCACCTACAATTCCTTCAGCCAACCAGCAAAAGCAGTGGTAACAGCTTTCCATACTTCGTCACAAACTCCTCCTCATGATCCTTAATTCATGTGTGTGTGTGTGTGCGTGTGCACTCGTGTATGCATGTGTATGTTTCTGATCCTTCCATCTTCCCCTTTCAGACACTTATTTCCCCACTGTTACCGGAAATTGTGTAAGGAATAATTTCCAATCATAAATCCCCTCATCTAAATCACACATGTGGTTTCTCTATTTTTCTCTTCAATTTTTTTTTTTTTTTTTTTGAGATGGGGTTTCGCTCTTGTTACCCAGGCTGGATGGAGTGCAATGGCGCGATCTCGGCTTACCGCAACCTCCGCCTCCTGGGTTCAGGCAATTCTCCTGCCTCAGTCTCCTGAGTAGTTGGGATTACAGGCACGCGCCACCATGCCCAGCTAATTTTTTTTTTTTTTGTATTTTTAGTAGAGACGGGGTTTCACCACATTGACCAGGATTGTCTCGATCTCCTGACCTCATGATCCACCCGCCTCAGCCTCCCAAAGTGCTGGGATTACAGGTTTGAGCCACCGCGCCCAGCCCAAACTATTTTTTTTTTTTAATAAGAAAGTGTTCAATATATTCTCAGATTCTGTGGGACTAGCCAAGGTGCTGTTCCCAAAGATGAAGAAATCAGCAGTGGTCCCCAAACTTTTTGACACCAGGGACTGGTTTCATGAAAAACAATTTTTCCACAGACTAAGGATTGGGGGAGATGATTTTTGGAATGAAAGCGTTCCACCTCAGATCATCTGGCATTAGATTCTCATAAGCAGTGTGCAACCTAGATCCCTCGCATGTGCAGTTCACAATAGGGTTCACACTCTTATAAGAATCTAATGCCACTGATCTCACAGGAGGCGGAGCTCAGGTGGTAATGCCTGCTTGCCTCCTACTGTGCCACAGGGTTTCTAAAAGGCCAGGAACTACTGCGGGTCTGCAGCCCAGAAGCAGACCCCTGCTCTAGAGCGATACATCAGAGGCTTAAATGTCTTCAAACCATGATGATCCCAATTGTTCATCTCAGATGTAATTCCTCCCTTCAATTCACTTCAACCTTGGTGCCTCCCTCTCTATTGCTAGTATAATGCTGATACTTTGCTGCTAGTGACCCATATTCTAAAGGTAGTTTAACCGTGGTAAGGCAATTTAAGAACTAATGAGTTACTTCTGATTGTGTCTGTTTCTAGCACTCTCTCATATTCTAGGTATATTCAATAAATGTTTACTGAATGAATGAAGAATGAACAAATGCTAAGAACACTCTACCACCCACTGAATAGTCAACAAAACAGCAGTGGCTACTACTTGTTAATTTTCTACTGCATAGTAGGCACAGTGGCTGCTCAATTTTGAAATACAACAACCTGGAAAATAAGAACTATTATTGGACTTTTACAAATGAAGGAGCAGAGATTCAGTATTTTGCTCAAAGGCACACAGCCAGTGTGTGAGAATAAACTTGTGCTCTTCTCACCCTAAAACAGGGGATGCTTCTGCTACATCAGGCTGCCTATTGAAAGGACATTATCTCTAGTGAAGGCTCACACAATTTATCTCAACTTCCTCACCCACCAGTTCTCTTCTTGACTTTTCATTCTTCCAGTATAGGATTTTATTCTTTTTCTTTTTCTCAGACACGGTGTTCTGCAGATTTAGAATGTCCTCTGCCTCCAGCTTTGATTCTTGCTTTCCTCAAATATGGCCTTGCGTGTATGACTCAGCCTGACCTGCTTCTGCTTTCCATTTTAAACCTGGTGAAGAATTGCACCACTAGGATAAAAAGAAAAACTCCAGCCATTGGCTTTTCAGACTTATTATGGCTTAGGATTTCTTCGATGATGTAAATAATATGTGACTAGATTTACTGGAGCTCTGACATAGACACCCCATCCTCCATGGCAGTGTGCTCAGCTCTGTTGTCCCAGTTTCTTCTCTGTACAATTTCTTCCAATGCCTTTCTAGTGAGTGCATTTGGGCCACTTCCCAAATTCCTGGTTGTCTGTGGCTCTGACCTGAGTGCCTGCTGCCTCATTTCCAGCACAGCCAAGGGCCTGAATACTGAAGTGTTGGAACAAATTCCAGGTGGCTGAAGCATCAAACTTGTGTAATTCTAATGGAACATTCTCAAAATGGCAAATAGAGCTTATCACGTGTGAAACTAATTTTACTGTTCAGATTAAAGGCAAAAATAATTATTTCATATGTATTTTTGAATCACACCAAATACATTTTTTCCTTAAACTCAGCTACATAATAGGAATTCAAGATTGTCCAATAATAAAGCTTACACTTGGACCCAAATCATTTCATTCTTACTAGAGAAGAGGAAATGCTAATCCATCTCAAGAAACACTGATTCTTAAAATGGCAAAGTACTGGCATTTCATATTTTTTCATGTTTTTTCTTTACTGCATTTGAAAAGTTGAATGTAAGGTAATATTTTGGGCCTGATTCACTGCTAGAAAAATCAGTCTGGTAACTTGACTCCCTGAAGAACACAGTGAGAATTATCCAATTTTATTGTTCTCCACAGATTCATAGAATTGTTGGTGTGAGAAAACCATGACAATGAATCTAATTCATCCCTACACTCAATAACTGCAGGCATATCACATAGCTCCCTAGAGAGATTAAAATGTATTCTATTTTTAAAGATGTCCCCAAATCCTACAACCTCACTCAATAAATCCTTCCAATGTGCAATTACTTTTCACACCAGGAAACATTACTTCATATCCAACTAAAATTTCTTATTCTACAGTATCCTTGTGCCCTCTGCTTCCTCTCGTCTTACTTGTAGTTGAGATTAAGAAGGAATGTTTACTTATTCCCTTATTCAATAAACTTCGATTTTCATTGGAATGAATAACACATTAGAACTTTCTTGAACTTTTCAGTGTCTTTCTCACTATAAGTAAAGTTCTTAGACACTTCACTGTCATTTATAGGTAGGAAATTTGTAAGTGGATACATGTCTTGTAAGATTCAAGACAACGTTTATTGGGTTAACACAAAATATTCACTTTCATTGTCTGGCACAGTGCTTACTTAGCATCAACTATATTTCTCGATGGTTGACAAAGATCTGGGATTTCAAAATTCTAGCATTAGCTGAAAAAAAAAAAATCCCAAAGAAGTACAAAGAATAATCAAGTAACACTTTGTGCTCCACAGCAAGAAATGAACACATGGCCAGGTGTGGTGGCTCATGCCTGTAATCCTAGCACTTTGGGAGATCAAGGTGGGCAGATGACTTGAGGCCAGGAATTCAAGACCAGCCTGGCATCATGGCAAAACCCTGTCTCTACTAAAAATACAAAAAATTAGCCAGTCCTGTTGGTACATGCCTGTAGTTTCAGCTACTTGGGAGTCTGAGGCATTAGAGTTGCAGTGAGCCAAGATCATGCTGCACTCCAGCCTGGGCAACAGAGCAAGATTCTGTCTCAAAAGAAAGTTAATAAATAAATACATAAACACCTGCTATTTTTAATTGTATTTCATTTTCGTTAATTTAAATCTGAAAAGCTACGTGTGGCTAGTGGCTATTGAATAACACAAGGCAGTTCTCGTAGATACATCTGCAAAATTGTCTAGTAAAGATTTTATTTATAAATTATTAAATTTTAGAATTAAGGACTTTTCATTTTTCTCTCAGAGCTTGCCTTGTTACTGCAGGAGTTAATTCAGATTTTAAAGGTGTTAATTTATTATATATAAACTAGAAGAGTTTGGTTTTCATCTTATTCTGCAGTGATTTTAGTTAAATAGGTATTTTCAAGGTAATTAGGCAAAATAAGAATATATATAGATATGATTATTAGACATGACTAAAATATTTTTAAAAGAAAAAGGAAGCATTACTGAAGATAAGAATATCAAAGGTTTAAGTATTAAATCTATATATACAACTATATTATAAACAGAATATTTTCTTACTTTCCTACAATAAAGTTATCTTTGAATCTGCAAGTAAATCAGTAATCCTTCATTCTAGTCTCTTCACAGGATAGATGGTTAACTGAACAAAAGTGGTCTATGCTAATTCAGTAGAAACCTAAAAGACAATAGAAATAAATACTAAAAATTTTTGTTTGTTCTTTAAAAAAAAGTCTCAAAATAATTTAAATATCTTATAGTTCAAAGTCCCTCCCAACCTCCATCCCCTTCCCCAAAAAATAAAATTAGCATTACATACTGTGAAATAATGGGGAGAAATATTTTCTTTAACTCAAATTTAGTAAAATTGATTAATATGGTTAAATAATTTACAGTGAATGCGTGTATACTTTTCAATTTTTCATTATCAGGCACTATATATAAAAATATACGTATATGTATATATTTACATATATTTAAATTTATGTATTTGCCATCAATTTAAGGACCTAGTTGTTTATCACCTAATGCTTAAAGTACTCAGCAATTTTACATATGTTCTGGATCCTTCCAACTCTACACTTCTCCAATAAGCTACCATAAATACTACCTCACGTATAGCTCTTATAATGCCAGAGCCTAAAGAATCACTACAAGATTCTTTCATTTTTGTCATTCAAATCCAGGACATTAAATCAATAACCTATTCATTCTCTCAACATTTCTATTTCTAACTAAGCAATTTTCAATTTCTCAACAGTTTCACCAGTGCAGTTAAGCCATTCTTCTTACATATGCACTTCAGGAGTGCCTTATTTTCTTCCTATTTTTCTCAACCTGTAATATTATATCAGTATTCTAGGCTTCACATATCCACCATTTCTTCAAGCTCCTGCACAAAACCATGCTCATCATTTACCAATCCATTATTCACTAATCTCTTCTTTCATTTTTTACTAATCAATCCTACTTTATATTCCCTTATCCAAAACATCATAACAGTAAGCAACAGAGTTTCATGTGTTCATAGGCCATTTTATTGTTTTATTGAATGTGAACTCACACAGACACACAATTTTATGTTCTTGCCTAAAAGCTAAGAAGAGTTCTGGGGAACTCTCTAAATTTCACTATTAAGTCCTATACTCAAAGTATTTCAATTTTGCTTTATAAACTAATTAAATGACTATTTATTGTTAAATTAAATTTTTAAGAGGAATTAAGAAGTTTTATGACCATGGCTTGGTATTTCAATGTCTTCACCAAAAAGTTCAAAATGAATAAACAATGCATAAAATATGACTCATCGTATTTAATTCATCCATCAATGTCTATTTTCTACTTGACTTTGACAGTGAATAATTCTAATTTGACTTCAATGCAGAAAGCAATATGAATGGCTCCTACAAATATTAATGCATTCTTCAAAATTATTTTGTCTTCTCTTATTAAAATGTTCATGTAGATGGTGAACCACATCATAAAGAAAAATACTTATTTCCTTCATGGAGCAGAGGAAAAGTAAAACATATAAACTTTAATGAAATCAGCCTTTACCAACTAAATTTGTTTTTTCTCAGGCAAACCAGTTAACCATTTTCAAGATTAATTACTTTTAACTTTTGATTTTTAATGAGCAAATAGCCACCATTGAAAAAATGTACATATGACAAGCTAAATTAGAATGTGTAACAAGGAAAAATGTTAAAGTCTATCTAGTTCAAAAGGATGGTAGCCTTTAGATGCCAATGATTTAAAAGAAAAGAGTCTAAAACGATGAGGCACTTTTCTAGAGTTCTAAAGATATAAACTAGATATTTCCTTAAACCTCTTGAAAAGATGGATTAAAAACTTATTTCTTAATTCACTTTGAAATCACTAGCATACATTTCCCCAGTGCCTAAGGTACTGGGCAAGATTTCCCAAGTAAACTTTAACCTTACAATTAGTGTTATCCTATATGGAATTCATTAGATTCTTTTAGGCTTTGGTATATAATGAGAAATTATTGCAGAGTAACCTTTAATTTAACTTTGTAGTGAATGTCTGTAATGGGCTACAGGCAGTAAGTGGGAATGTATGAGATGCCAGTCAAAATCAGGGAAATCAATCTTTCTTTGCTTTCAGTTGATCTTACATTTCTATTTTGATGTATAGTTTGCCAATTACACATTTTTTTTCTGGAAATTTGCTTTTCATAATGATTGGGAACATTACTAGCATTGTTTAGTGAGATCTAAGAAGTGCCGTTCTACAATGTGAGGGACAAAAGTGTATTATCAAATAATTGTTCTGCATTTTCTGCCACTTTCTCGTGTGCAGCAGGATTGCAAGTAACATATTAATCAGGAAACACTGTACACTGTCTTAGTAAGAATGCTACCAAGCATTGTCCAGTATTTTAGAGAAGATAATAGCAACTGCACTCATTCTGTTTGTGGCACCATTACAGCAAACAAGTATCAGTCTGCATCACTGCTGCTGTGTTTGTTGTGATTTCAGATATTGTGGCGAACACTATTTACCCCATCATTCTACATACGTAGTCACAAGAATCTAATTAGCTCAATTTGATTCTGGCCCAAATGTTTACATATTCTTTTATTTTCCTGTTTTATGATAAAGAGAACATAACATTTTCTCTTGTTAGGTTATGTGTGTAGGTAAATTATATCATCTGTGAATTTCATTTCAGATTACTAATCAAAAGAGTTGGTGTCTAATACAGTTGAGAACAACTGTTCTAAACTAATTGTGATGATCTCTTTCTTCTATTCTAAACAGTCTACATCTTTTGCAGTTTGGAGAGGCCATGGCTGGGTAGATCTATAACAGAATCTTTTTGAGTCTTGGAGGTAAACATTTGCTTATTATAAAAGGAGTAAGAATAAGAAGAGAGCATATTAAGACTTTCCTGTAACATTCTTCTGCCTCTAATAACATGATGCCTGTTGTAGCCATTTTGTAGCAATGAGGCAACACGCATGGAATAAAAGGGCAAACTGTCACTGAACCAATGTATCGTCTTGGAACTACCCTCTTGATCTTACTGATATGTGAAGGAAGGAGAATTTGTATGGTCTCAACAATTACTACTGTTTTGATTTTATGCAGCCTAAATTAATTGTAACTGATACAAAACTGAATTTAATATCCTACCTTCAAACCTGGTTACTATCCTATATGTCAGTTTTCACATTTCTATAAACAACTACCTGAGACTGTGTAATTTATGAAGAAAAGAGGTTTAGTTGACTCACATTTGCACAGGTTTAACAAGAATCATGACTGGGAGGCCTCAGGAAACTTACAATCATGGTGGAAGATGAAAGGGAGGCAAGCATCTTCTTCACAAGCTTACAGGAGAGAGACAGAGTGAAGGGGGAAGTGCCATACACTTTTAAACCATCAGATCTTCTGAGAACTTACTTATTATCATGAGAACAGCAGAGGGGAAATCCACACCCATAATCCAATCACCTCCCATTAGGTCCCTCCTCCAATTCAACATGTGATTTGGGTGGGACACAAATCCAAACCATATCATCCTGTATTTCATGCCACCATTTACCTAGCTGTTAATTCCAATAACCTCAGAGTAACCTTTATCACTACCCTTTCACTCTTAACTTCTAATCAGTTACTAAGTGCTATTGATTTGATTGCATAAAAATGAAGAATTCCACCTGCATTTCTGATTTTCCACTTCTACCCTCTTAAGCCTAGTGACCATCATATTCTATCTGCATGTCCTGCTATTATCCCCTAACTGGTTGTACTGAATCTCCTTCACTCTCTACCACATTCTCTTTTTATCACATACTTACCATTTTAAAATATAAATTTGATCATATTGGTCCTCTTAGAAAAAGATAAATTCTTCTTGCTCCAAAACAAAATTTTAAACTCTTAACCTGGTACATAAGATCAATCCCATGATCTATGCATGAGCCATGCTGTCTCCTTGGTGTGAAAAACTTGTTTGTTTTCTTTCCACTGCCATATCCATTCCCACCACCCTACACACAAAGTCACTTTTCATTTCCCTGGAAAAACTTTTCCTAACCCACTTATTTGGAAAGCCAAAGCCACAAGTTATCCACTCTTACCGAACACTGGTTTTCCTTCTGTATCAGTTTTTTTGAGTTCTTAATTTAGTACTGTTTCTGCCACTAAACTATAAAATATGAGGGCAGCTGATGTGACATATTTATCATTATTGTCCTAGTTCCCTGCAGAGCCCTAGTCTCAGATTAAGTACTCAATTCACATCTTCCTTTGTTAATAGAAACAAAGGAAAGATGAACTTTTAAGACCCCTTGGTATGATTCTAGATGTATCAAATAACTTTTCTAGAGTAAAATTTGGCTCTTTCCTTATGTCTTCCTTGTGGAGGAAATGAAGTAGACATGTTAAACAGTCTTGTCCTCTCAAACATCATAATTTCAAAATTAAATTATTACTGTGATTTTATATCCTGCTTGTTTATTTGTGATGAGCATGAGATAGAAGCACATTCTGGGTATGCTGACACAAATGCAGGATTCATTGCAAAACTGAGGGCTTTTCCCAGGAAGGTAGTAAATTTACCCAAGATGAGCCATTTTGTGAGACCCTAATGGTGTGACTTTTCTAAAGAACC
Source organism: Saimiri boliviensis (assembly GCF_048565385.1). NCBI lineage: Eukaryota > Metazoa > Chordata > Mammalia > Primates > Cebidae > Saimiri > Saimiri boliviensis. The sequence goes on from NC_133463.1 coordinate 41,540,812, forward strand.
ATTAACCAAAAGAAAACTGAAACCTTAAGCTCTCAGTGTAATAAACATAAAATCCCTAAGTATAAATATATATAAGCTTTTAGTTACCCCTACTTTCTAATGAAGACTCTTCCCTTACTCTGCTTGGCTCCCAGGATTCCACTGTATGAACTTAGAAATTTAATGCAGAGAAACATTAGAAGCCTTAATAGGTTAAGTTATGTAAGAATGAATCACATGCCATAGAAAAAGAATAGCTCTGAATGTGGGAAAAGGGAGCCAACTTGGAATGAGAAAATCCTGAAGCTACAACTGGAATTTTCAAAAAGAGGCTAGCAAGAAATCAGGGAAATATGAATGTGGAGTGTTGTCTGGATGGATCTGGAAGAGACTTTCTTAAGAAGTTTTACCGTGTGGTGTATGTTACATAATCCCAATCCCACCACACACCACAAGCATCCAGAAAAAACTCTTGAGCTGCCCAGAGTAGGTTTTACCTTTTACTTTAAGGGAGAATCATGCTGAGATGGGCCTTAGGGAAGAAGAGTTGCATCCCAGAATTGAGTGACAAATTTGCCAAATAAATTTAATTCAAATGCCTTCTAGTACCTAGAAACTTCTAGCAAACTGTTTTTAATCAGGGTGGCTTTCACTGAATTGGGTCAAAGGACAAATTACTATTATGCAAATTGTAATTCTTAACATTGTTCTGGGAATTTCTTCAGTAGCCACAATACAATTTCTTTTAAAGGGCCGTATGAAAAAAAAAATCTATTTTTTAAAAATAGTGATTCCATCAGGCATGCAAATAAAGATACTCAAAAGCACTTTGTCCCCGTGAGTCATTGACAACTCCAGACTTTCCAAAGATATCTTGGAATATCCAATAACAAATATTTCTATACTTTAAAGTCAAAAATCTTACTCAAAATGATACTTTTGTTATGTAATGGCTTTCAAAGAGGAACAAAGATATTCATGACACTATCAAATAAGGACAAAAATATTTATATTTTATTTTAGGGGACTTTATATGAAAAAAAATTACTCAGCTCTGTTAACCCTGCTCAGAGGAATAACTCCCATTCCGGTAGCAAATGCTCCCACTCCTGTAACAAATGCTCTTTTTAGGTGGTTAAAATGTTTTTCCTAAGTTAGAAAGGCAGTTAATGTTAAGTTTTATACCTTGTAACACATCTTCGCATGCCCCGTGAATAAAAAAAGATTCACACTTTCTGAGTGACTCATTGATTAATTGCAAATTTGCATATCTAAAAGCAGAAATTTGATGAAAATTTCAAGCTACAAGGAAATTATAAACACTGTCAGCTGGAATCTATTTAGGTGAAGGGATGAATTTTATGAAGCTGCATGTTATATTCCTGTGATTGAAAATAGTGTAAAAGAAGAGATGCATTGGGAATATGGCTGTGGCAGGTGATCTGTGAGAGACACAAAAATGAAGAAAACACAATTTCTGTCCAATGGGGGCTTAAAAGCTACTAGGAGATGGAATGTTTACAGATATCACTAAGACTTTACAGTAAATGACTCACTAGAGTGGGCTAAGTGATGAGAGTAAAACCCATGCAAGTTCTATCAAGTGCCAGAATTTGATCTTTATATTCCCCAGCACCTAGAAAACAGTCTGGGACATAGAGGGTGCTCAATAAACATATGGTGAATCAATAACAGTAACATGGGAGGGACTGTGCATTTATGTATTCATATGATCATTTCTGAGAAATTATTTGTAATTATAATTTCAGAAAAATAGAATTACTTTAGGCAGCATGGTAGCATGGGCACTTTGAAATCCCCAGATATTCTGGAAAAGTCTAGGGGTGGTTTAATGGGGGTGGAGGCAATTGGCACCTTACCCAGCTTCAATTTCTATAAAATAGATTATTGAAAGGAAGTATTTTCCTACTAAAAAGAGTTTGCCTTTTTTTTCCTACAGAGTAAAAAAGACATAGGGTTTGTATCCGGAGTTCAGTGTTCAAATGCTAGCTCTACCAGTTCCCTATGGCCAACATGTGGAAATAGTTTAACATTTTCAAACCTATGTTTAATTATGTGAAAAAGGAAGATGACAGTAGCTAACCCACAGGACTGTAATGAGAAATAAGTAAGCATCAAATGCCAGCAGATTACTTATAAAGTTTGCATTTTTGCATTTGATGGATCTCAGTTCCCCTTCCATTTCACTAATAGTTTGTAAAAGCAGCTTAATGGCAGATTTAGTCCAACTGTTCAGTCTTGACCTCCTGTTAGTTGTGTGGCTTTGGGACAGTTATTTAAGTTGTTTGACATTCAGTTTCCTCATTTGTAAAACAGGAACAAAAGTGGTATCCACTCTCAGGTATACTACAAAAGCATAACAAATATCCTAAATGGACCTTTAAATATCATTTTATTTGAACCCTGTATGTTGGGATTTTTAAAGATTTGTTTCTTCTCAGTATATTCAATTTCTGTATCTCCCATTAATTAGTTTCCATTATTAATCTTATTCCTTATTATCCTCAGTTTTTTCAGAGGTTCTAAATTACTTAACAGTACAACTAGAGAACTAACCAGGTAAAATCCAAAACATGGGCAATCTTTTTCTCTGGATTTAGCACTGGATTTACAGCACTAGCACTGAAATAGTAAATTTAAGGGGAAAAATTATTTATTATCTCCATAAATAATTAAATTAAAAATATACTGGTGGCTAAAACTTTCTTAATTGGGTAGCTCTCCAAATTTAACTTGCTTTAAGGTCAAAAGAACAACTTTCTGTGCAGCCTCCTCTCCTACGTGGGTTAAGAGTCAGGTTTACATACATATATTTCCATCTAAAAAGTCATAATACTTGCATGCTATGAAATTAACCTCTTCAGGTCACCATATAAACTCTCCCATCCCATTCAGGTATCATAAACTTAAATTCATTTTCTTCTTAAATTGCAAATGTAACCAATGTATTAAAAATGTCAAAATACTTATTATCATAAATGAATAAGCACAATGCATATTTCTAGGTAGGCTGGGGTATAGAGTACTTCATATACCTTTTAATAAAGTTATGGAATAACCATATTATACCACTGATAGTGCTCCCCATCCTCACAAAGCAAATATTTTTTTAAAAAGTAGTCTTAAGGGACTTAACAAGGACAAATAAAACAAAGGTGCCACAAGAGAGAAAAAAGAATCAGATTAACAATATGGGAGGCTACAAGAGAGAACTGTCCATAGATAAAATGGGCCATATTGAAGAGAAACTGGCTGGCCACATTGTAGGGATACTGCAGAGCCAAGTCAATTATCAACTAGTCAGCAATACAGTAAAAAGAAATTCACATACTTCTGAGAGCTGGAAACGTCCCTCTCTACCAGAGGATTCTGTAAATTCTATGTAAAAATAATAAAGAATAGGCCATCTTTTAAAACGAAAGCTTAAAGGCAAAATTCACATTTAAAGTAAATCACATTAACAGTTTGAGAACAAAGCACAAGTACATAATATTAATATCATGACAGTTTCAGAAAAGTAACATATGAGAATACTTATTTAAACTTTTCCTCTTATTGATCAGTGTAGCACATTCTTAACAGAATACTTAATCAGATTCAAGATGACATTTAGTTATTATTAATTATTGAACTGGGTTTGTTTGTTATAAATAAACATTTTACTTTAATGTAATACTGTATGATATTTCAAGTTCTAAGGAAAAGTAACCCAGATCAAACAAAAGGGAATAAATTATTTATGATTATTTTTGGTAGTTTATTTTGCTATTAACATATTATCAAAAACAATGTCATGCCACAAACTGCTCACCCACTCTTTATCCAAGACAGTCCCATGTATCTCTCTGACAGAGGTTCTTAAAGCTCAAGTTTATTTCCTACTGTAAAATAACTCTATTTTACCACTGAACAAAGATAGCTGAAAAAGCTCTTCTGAGCTAGAAAACAACCTTCTATTGATTTCTCTCCTTCAAATAGTGCTCCAAATACTCCCTTCTAATTATAGTATTTTAGTCCACATAAAACTACTTGCCCCTAATTTCTCTTAGCTATTTTCCACTGGAAAGTTTTATTTGTGTTTTGCTTATGTGGCAGTATTGTCCCAATAACAATGAGGAGGGGCCACTTGTCATCGTAAATGCTGTAGTGCTCTGATTAATGTGCCTTTGCGAAGTTTACTAGTGCCCTGGTTCTGAGGTAATATATGCATGATTTGTTTTTACTTACTAATTTACTTACTTGCTTGTTTTCTTACAGACTTATTTATTTCATTCTGGAACCCACAAGCAGACCAGTATAGTACTGTTTCAACCAGGGACAATACAGATGTCAAACAAACATTATAAAACAAGAAAAATAAAGCAAAACAAACTCATAGGAAAATATGGGGAAAAAAACAATTTCTTCATTTTATAAAAAACACTTGAAAAACAGCACTCAATAGCAACTACTTCTGCATAGTTTTGCAGTACAGCAAATTGTTATTAGCATTCACATTTAGAGCCTGATGTGCATTTTAGATCACTGTAAACTGGTTGACTATAGAATATATTGGGAGTGTCAGGGTACATGGGGAAAATAAAGCTATAGAGCTAGCCAACTGCAGTGGATATTGGTCATACAGGGGGCTGTTCAGTGTCTGGTGAAAAGCCCTTTGGTACTTGAATACATTTTCAAACTGTGAATTCTACCTTTCCAGTTCAGAAGCTCAATTTGAAATAAGCATATTCCTTTGTAATTGTGACACAGGCATATAACATAGGTTCCGGAAATCAAATGCAGAAATCAAGAGGCACTTGTATTCAAATTGAAGTAATGTGAATAAGTTTATATTTCTGCTCTGGGATAGGGGGTTGTGCAGTGGTGTCTGGATATACTTGGTGACAGCAGCAGAGACAATGATGATCAAAATAATGCAAGGTCAAGTCCTTGACTCAGACCTAACCTCACTGAAGTGATGAGTGATTCCTCCGTCTCATTGCATGGCAGTTACTAGGGTCACGTTCATATAAGGCCAGGCTTGTGATATATATTATAATGAATACCTTTGAAACTTAAGTGTTTGCATCTGTGGATTGCAGTTAAGAACAATGACTGATAATGGCTGGATAGAGGAGCAGGTCGGGGGAGAGAAAATATCAAGGTAGACTCCAGAATTTGAAGTTCAAGTAACTGCGTAAGGATGACCTACTAACCAAAGATGTCCAGTGAGGTGGGGAGGAGACAGCAGCAGAAATTCTTGAGAACTTATGATAACCAAAATTAAGTCAAAGATTGATATGTGTTTGGATTTCAGCTCTTCCCCTTGTTCAGTTTCCTAAACTGTAATATATAATGTTCCTGTGAGAATTGGATATAATCTATGTGAAGTACTTGCCAAAATTCTCAATACGAGTTGTTGTTATGTAGATCACAAAGGTGCAATAGCATTTTTCTGAATGAATCATCTAATTTGTAGACCTAGCCCTGGAGAGGGATGGGTGGTAAGTATTAAATAGAGTTCCTAGAATCTTAGCCAAATAACCTGGATTTTAAATGTTGGTTCTAGTTCTAGGTGTGGTCTGGAAATATGATACAACTTAAATTGGAAGATAAATCCAGGGAAAGCCAAGAAAAATGACCTCTGAATGGTTATTCCCTGGACCTCGGAGTATCTATAGATTAATCTCAGGCACACTTGTCCCAAACCTTAAGCAGCAAATCTACACTGCTGGTGTTAGGCATCTCTTCCCTACCCAGCCTGTTTCAGGGCTCCCTGAAGAACAGCCTGCAGGTGAGGGTAATTTTAACCATAGGTGAGTTAACTCACCTAACCCTAACTCTGGCCCAGAAATGTCAAAACTTTCCATGCATCATATGTTAATTTAGACACATACACCTCCCCTACTTCCGCAAAACACACATACACCATAATCCTTTTCCCTCACAATTTTCTATTATAGGCTTGGAACTTGGAAAAGTGGTTCAAAATAAATGTCCGCAGAATCGAATTAAATATTTAAATTGAGTATCTTGAGAAACTGCTGGAATATGGTTTTGTTACTTTGAACTTCAGAAAAATGTTGACAGTTGATAAAGCAGTAATAGTTCCTGGTGGTGTAATTGCCTGGGCATTGTGCAATGATTTGATCAGATCCTTCATACAGACCCTTCTATAAATTAAATGGACAACTGGATGGATAAAATAACCTGCTTTGTAAAGTGATACTGATGGCAATGGAGCTACAAAATAGCCTGGGAGAGATGAATGTCAGTGGGACATGGAATGAGCTTTTGCAAGGTGAACTGTAAGCAAAAAGTACAGAAAAAGTGACTGCAAGACAACTTTAAGCTCAGTCATCTCTCAGTCAGCAAAATCTGTGTCTGAAAATCCACACCTTTTAACTGTATAGCCTGGCACAAAGATACCAAATGGTGAGTTATTTCCTCAGAAGTTATTTTGGCAACAGAGCTGTTAAATTAAATATTTTTTCTTAAAGCTGCCTACATAGTTAGAAACTGCAACCTTACTTAGTATGTAAATACTGTAATCTAATTTAATGTGTATTTCTCTAATGAATAACTAGGTCTCAGCCAAGACAGCAGCCAAACTTCAGCCATCCCAGGCTGCCAACTGATCAGATTATGTCCATATAAGGCAAATGTCTTGCCCCACCATCGCCAAAAAGGCAAATGCCAAACTTTAATCAATCAAGCTTTTTTTTTTTTTCCATCAATTCCCTTTCTGTCTATAAACACTCTCTACTGGGTAGAGATTTCTGAACCTCAACAGGCTCAGTGTGCTGCCCAATTCATGAACTGTTCTTTACTAAAATAGCAAGTTTGCTGAATTTAATTTGTCTTTTAATAGATTTCTTTTAATAGAAATTTTTTTAATAGATTTCTTTTAATAGAAATTTTTAAGATTTTCTTTTAATAGAGACTAAGAAGCAAAGCTGCTGATGCTAACCCTCTGCAAAGACTGGAGTTTTTAATTTCAGTTGCAGTTGAACAGCACAAATAATTAGAGGACTAAAATTTTCAGATACAGTTTATGCATACCTTGTCTGCTCAGAAAATAGACGTTAGAGACCTACATCTTACGTGGATTAGAACCAAGGTGAAGCAATAGGCAAAAATAGTTTGGGAAATGAGAAGAAGGGTCTATTAAATGAAAACTAAATGGGAAGAGAAGAACAGGATCTAATAAAGAAGAACAGGATATTAACCTTAGAGAGGGCAGATTAGGAAGGCTCTAATGCCCCCAATCACAGAGGAAGTAGAAGCAGATAAAAAAGGAAGACACCAGTGATTAGGGGAAGACAGAGAAATCTTAACATAATTGAGGTCAGAGATACCACAGGAATGATGAGGACTGAGTGGCTGAGAATAGCAGAGTACAAAATCTGTACAAGGAAAATGAAGAAATCTAAAATAAATGAAAATGACAGCAAAGTAAAGAAGTCAAGAGCTTGCTACTTTATTATTATTATTGTTCTTAATAATAACCAAATGGGAGCTAAAACTACCATAGTGGTAAATGTGTTTACTTCTTACAAATATTTCATAAATGTCAGCTCCTTATTTTAGAATTATTATTTGTGTATGATCTTAAGTATTCTGACATTTTTACTTTCAAGCTATGGACTGTATCAATTTTTAGTTCTCCAATAAAAATCAATATTCTGGCATAAAATATTCATAGACCTAAAAAGAACATTAGACTTTGGGAGGCTGAGGTGGGCAAATCATCTGAGGTCAGGAGTTCAAGACCAGCCTGGCAAACATGGTAAAACCCTGTCTCTACTAAAACTACAAAAATTAGCTGGAGGTGGTGGCACACACTTGTAGTTCTATCTACTTGGGAGCCTGAGGCACGAGAATCACTTGAACACAGGAGGCAAGAGTTGCAGTGAACCAACACTCCAGCCTGGCTGACAGAGACTGATTCCATCTCAAAAAAAAAAATGAGCATTAGAAACTTTCATTTATCAATCTTTCCTACAACTAGAATAGCCATTTGTTAATTCATGCAATACGTATATATTTAATCTTTACCATGAATACAAATATACTCCAATGACAAACAGTAACCATTTATATGAGAAAACCAACATGGGTAATAAATTGCTTTAAAGAAAGGCATGCCTGTCAGCCAATCTCTGACACCATTAAAAGAAGCATCTGAGATTGCATAGTCATCTAAGTTTGGGAAATCTGGTCAGACGTTGGTCATCAATTTGCTCATATATATTTAAAATTCAACAATGCAATATTTTATTCCTCAAACATTTGTTGAACACTTACTATGGAGCCAAGCACCTCACCAAAGGATATGTCTGCAAAGGAAGAGAAAATAGAGCAACTGCCCATGTGAAAACATACAAGCAAACAAACAACCCATTTCATTAGGGTAATTTTGAATAAGAGAAATAACAAAAATGCATAAAGTTATAATAATTTTACCAAGGAGGTAAATTAATGAGAACTGGAAGATCAAGTGAAGATTTCACAGAGGGAAAGGGCAGATGTAAGTAAAGTAGTAAAAGTCAAGTTGGAAAACTGCTGCACTGTCCATGGTACCTAAATTTATCCATGGCATGCATCATAAGTATAATTATTTGATTAATATCTGTCATCCCTACTGGCCTCTGTAAAGCTCACCAAGTGAAGGATGAAGTCTTTCTGGTTCACCATATTTAACCCTAGTATCTAGCACAGTGTATGACTTCTTTGGGGTGCTCAATTTACATTAGTGGAGAAGTGAATAAAATGTGTTTCTATATATTAGGACGAGAAGGAAAGTTGAAAGGGAGAAGTGAAAGTGAGAGGGAGATGCTGGAGGGTCTTTCCAAAGGCTGCTTTAGTCATAGTCTATGAATTCAAATTTTCTTTGAAGGTGATATTATTTCATTGAATTAAATCTATTAACTACTTTCTGAAGACATAAAAAGACCTATGTGTCCAAAGATAACTCTGGGAGAAGGATAATGTGTGTATGGATTGAACAGGAAGAGACTGAAGTAGACATGTCATAGTAGAGAAATTATGATAGCATTTATTTCACTTCCATGATGAACTATTTCCAAACTACCTTGGTGAGAGGAGGGCAATACTTTCTAATGAAAAGTTGGCAGATATTGTTGACCTAACAGCTCCCTGGGAGCATCTTACATAACATAATACAGGAGGCTATAGTTTCTGACTTTCTGAGGCCCAGTATACCCCATAAACATGTTCTGTTTGCCTCCCAAGTATGTGAGGATGTAGAGAAAGGTAAGCCTTGCACACTGTTGGTGAGAGTATAAATTAGTATGGCCATTATGGAAAACTTAATGGAGCTTCCTAAAAATAAATAAAAACAAATAAAAACAAACAAACAAAAAACTAAAGCTAGAATTCTCATATGATCCAGCAATCCCACTTTGGTGTATATATCTAGAGTAATTAAAGTGATATTTACTCCCATGTTCACTCCAGCATTATTTACAAAAGCCAATATCTGAAATCAATCTGTTTCAATCAGTGGATGAATGGACAAAGAAAATGTGGTTTGTAAGCCCAGCTCCTGAAAGTACTTAGGTATGTTACACTACTTTAAATAATCTTCCATAAATAAAAAATACATAAAATTATAAAATTTAAAGGTATAACAGTATTTTTAATAACATTGCTTTCGATTTTTTGTAAAAAAGATCTTCAATTCTAAGATTTACAAGTATCCCTTAATAGGGTAATCTGTATTATACTTAATCATAGTCTCCTCTGTGAAATCATGGGTTACAATTGCTATAAAACATAAAGAGAAAACAAATCCATTTCAAAGTCCTCTCCAACTGTGATAAATAACTTTATAAAAAATGAAATTCTTGTTGTATAAGATTGCACTAATAATGATATTTATAAACCTTAAGAAGTACTAGCCATTTAAATATGAATTTGAACATGCTGGGCACTTTTCTAAACATGGTCAGTAAACCAATAGTCATATTTCAGTAGGAGGTCACATCGAGTGATCTTTAAGCTTTTATATAAGTTATTTCTGTTTTGTTTTTTGTAAAGGAAAAAAAAAAAAGAAAACAAAACAAAACATCCTGAGCTTGAGTTCAAGAGCAACCTGGGAAACATGATGAAACTTCATCTGTACAAAAACTTCAAGAATTAGCCCAGTGTGGTGGCTCATGCCAGTAGTCCCAGCTATGCGGGGGGCTGAGGCAGGAGGAACAGTTGAGCCCTGGAGGTTGAGGCTGCAGTGACTATGATTACATTACTGCACTCTAACCTGGGGGACAGAGTGAGACCTTGTCTAAAAAATAAACAAACCAAAAAATTCATATTGTGTTAGCCTTCTGTTTATCTGTGCTTCTTGAAAGAAAAAATTGAGAGGAAAAAAATTACTTAAATAGGGGTAGAATTACTTAACTCACTTATATATTTAAGTATTTCAACTGTAAAATATAAGACTGCTTATTTTGTTTGGCCTTCCAGTTTTTCAATTTTGTATTATTTGGATTATTCTTTGCTGAGTTAGGTAGAAAGGTATCAATGTCAGCATTGATAAATGTATGTACTCTATTTGCTTTTCAAAGTGCAAGGAGGATGTATCCGATATTCAAAGTGAGCAGAGCAATGCTTATCTGCATTGCTGAAGGTCTGCAAAAGTCCCATAAATTGTAAGATGCTGACAGAACTAGTATTTCATACCACTATGAATATAACTCATTAATAGTATAAATCTATTGACAGTAAATATCTTCCACACCTCTCTGTGGAAGGATTTTCTTTAAATTTTCATAGAGAAGTAACCTATAGAATGAAATTTTTAAAATTTCATTGAATAAAATTTCATTAAATAAAAACTATTATTAAATGAATAGTTTTTAATTCTTCTTTGATAAAAACTATTCTTTAATACCAAGAAGCACAGCTGTCAATACTGTGATCCACTTTGAATGCACAGTGACTTAATTCTTTACTTCTGTGATGCCTACCAAACAGTCAATGTCTAAGCATTATATTACTTTGCAGAAATTCTGTGCATTTTAAAAATAGAAAATATTTGCATAATTATATTGTCCTTTTGATTCAAGTTCCAAACAGTACGAAAAGTTAGACACCTAACAGGTCTGGTTGTCTGCTCATTATATTGTGTGATTACAGACAGTTTATATCAACTGCTTCATGAGATTTTTCTCACCCAGACCATTTCCTTCTGCTGTAATATATTGATACACCAAAGGAAGCCAAAGCAAAGCACCACCTGATAAAAGAAAATATTACCTAAGCATGCAGAAGTGACATGATATGAATTTGCATTACCTTGGCTAGCTGGATCTCACTGTACCACATCTAGGAGTAACGGGTATATGAAGCCTAGGTCAAACATTTATCTGTTCAGTAAGCAATTATAGAAATGTTTGGCTTATCCATCATCATTTGGAAATAAACACCCACTTCAGTGATTTTTCTAGATAATAGATATTCACTTCTTCAAGCACCAGAGCTTTTGGTTTGCTCATTTTCTGTTCAATGTATCATATATTCCTCTGTTGTCTCAGAAAAGAAAAAAACATGGACATGAATTTGGCTCTATGCTGGACTGTGCTGATGCCTTTACAGACAATTAGTATGCATAGGCCTGGCTGTTCTCAGATTAAATGATTTGGGAGGACCACACTTTGAGTTTTATATATATACTGAATGATGTCCTGTGCCCTAACTCGCTGTCAAGGCATTGTTAACAGTTTGCTGCTGTGAACTTGACTGGCATTAATAGATTCTCCTCTGTTTGTCCTTTTTATTTTCTGAATTGTAGTTTCCTAAGTAAAGGTTTGGTTCTCCCATAAATGAAGTTCATCGACTTCAGAGTGTGTGCGTGTGTGTGTGTGGTGTGTGTGTGTGTGTGTGCGTGTGTGTGTGTGTTCATATTTATCTTGTCAGTCTAGTCTTCACAACATTTTTTTCTTGCCTGTATTATCATAATGCAAAGGATAATACTACATCTAAACTTTACTATGGGCCATCCTCTGTGTTAGTAATATTAGGTTATCATGTTTAAACTAAATAAATCCTCCTCATCACAATTTTATGAGGTATGAGCTACTTTTGTCAACTACATTTTACATATGGAAAATTTTCCATAACTCTCAGACGAGAGATATCTTTTAGTGACTCGAACAGTGACTTCTAGATGAGTGAAATGTATCTGTACAATGTTTTTTTCAGCTGGTTCACATTGATATTTTTAAATGAACTTCTTACATAAGAAGCTTCTATGTTTCTATGGGCATATTTTCAAGAATAATATGTTTATATTATTAGGAATGTTTTCTTTTTAATTTTAAAGAAAACTGGCAGTCATTTTTCTGAATTAACTTATTGATATATACATTTAACTTTTTCAAGAGCATGTAAAATTAGTTCTGGATATAAATGGAATGTTATAACAGAATATATATTTATATATAAATGTGACACCAATGTATTATAGACAAATAATAATTTTTAAGAAGGAAATTGTTAGGTATTTACTATGTGCCAGGTGCTAGGGGGTTGCATGCTTGCTAACCTTATTTATACCTCAGGTAACAATTGTCTCAATTTTAAAATCAGGGAAACCGGATTTGAAGAACTAGAATTTGAGCCAGAATTTCACATGTTAACCTGCATACTTAATCCAGTTAAGAGCAAGGTGAATATGATATTGTAATACTAAAGATTGTGCACATAAGAATATTTGAATAAAGGGATAATGTTTAGTCTCTCATTAGCAAACCACTTATCTGATAAATAGTTAATAGTAAAAATTATAAAACTCCTACAACTCAATGGCAAAAACATCACCTGTTAGAAAACAGGAAAGAACTGGAAGAGACATTTCTCCAAAGATGAAATGCAAAGGGTCAACAAGCATATGAAAAGATGCTCCATACCAGTAATCATCAGTTAAATGTAAATCAAAATCACAATGAGATACCATCTCACACCTGCAAGAAAGGCTACTAACAAAAAATGACAAATACTGGAAAAATTATGGACAAACTGGAACCATTATACACTATTGGTAAGAATGTAAAATGGTGTGGCCTGTATAAAAACAGTGTAGCAATTCCAAAAGACTTAAAAATAGAATTACAATATAATTGAGCAATTCTACTTCTGGATATGTATCCCAAAGATTTGAAATCAGGGTCTAGAAGAGATATTTGTACTCACATGAACATTGCAGCATCATTTAAAATAGCCAAGATATGGAAACAACCTAACTACCCACTGATTAATGAAGAAAGAAAATATGATATATACAAGCAATTGATTTATTAGTCTTAAATAGTGACTTGAATAGTGATGGAATATTATTCAACCTTAAAAAAAGAAGGGAATCCTACCAAATGTGATGACATGGATGAACCTGGAAGACATTATGACAAGTAAATTAAGCCAGGAACAGAAAGAAAGATATTGCATGGTTCCAATTACAGGAGATATCTAAAACAGTCAAAGTTTTTGAAGTAAAGAATAGAATAGAGGTTAGCAGAAAGGGAACTGGGGAGTTTCAGTTCGGTGGATATGGTGTTTCAGTTACGCAAGATGACTAAGTTCCAGAGATCTGCTGTACAACATTGTGCCAACAGTTAATAACACTTTATTTCACACTTGAAAATCAAGTGGGTAGGTCTTACGTTGCATTCTTACTACATTTTGAAGTTGAGTTTAGAAAAGGCAAGATCTAGCAATACATGAAGTTAGTCCAGTTTCATAACTCTATGAAGAAACACCTGAGACTTGGTAATTTATGAAGAAAAAGAGTTTTAATGGACTCAAAGTTTCACATGGCTAGGCAGGCCTCAAGGTTATGGTGGAAGGTGGAGCAGGAGCAAGCACGTGTCCTACATGATGGCAGGCAAGAGAGCATGTTCAGGAGAACTGTCCTCTATAAAACCATCAGATCTCATGAGACTTATTCACTATCACAAGAAGAGCATGGGAAAAACCCACCCCTATGACTCAATTATCTTCCACTGGGTCCTTTGCATGACATGGGGGATTATGAAAGCTACACTTTAAGATGAGATTTAAGTGGGGACACAGCCAAACCATATCACACAATAACTGTCCTCATAAAATGAAAGGATAACTCATGGAGGAAGCACTAGGTTTGGTGCTGAGTTGTCCTGTGAGCAGAACTAGGAAAAAGCAAAGGTCAATTTCAGCTTACTGCAGATTTTTCTGTCATAGCTCCATGCTGATGGGGGAAATGTCAAGTCCTGCAGTCCACAATCTTTCTGGCACCAGGGACTGGTTTTATGGGTGGGACCATTTTTCCACAAACTGCAGGGTGGAATGGTTTCAGGATAATTCAAGCACATTACATCTGTTGTGTGCTTTATTTCTATTATTATTATACTGTAATATGTAATGAAATAATTATATAACTCATCATAATGTATAATGAGTAGGACCCCTCAGCTTGTCTTCCTGCAACTAGATGGTCCCATCTGGGAAACCATGACAGATCATCAGGCATTAGATTTTCATAAGGAGTGCACAACCTACAGCAAAGTTCATGCTCCTATGAGAATCTAATGCCACCATTGATCTGGCAGGAGGTAGAGCTCAGGTGGTTAGGTGAGCAATTGGGAGTGGTTGTAAATAAAGATGAAGCTTCACTGGCTTGCCTCCCACTCATCTCCTACTGTGTGGCCTGTTTCCTAACAGGCCATGAACTGGTAGTGGTCCATGTCCTGACACTGAGAAAGCCTGTTCTAGTACATCTAGGTTACATGCAGTCTCTTGGTGGTTTCAATTTATGCAGTAAACAAAGCTGTAATTTTGCTCACGTGTACAAATAGGACATCGCAAGCCTCTGGACTGAGAAGATTGACCCTAATCCCCTTAGCTCTGTTTAACCCCATCTTCAGATCATGTCTGAACCACCCTGACTTTTGGTGACCTGTTGGCATTGGTTTCTGAGGAAACTTCTTAATTTTTGTGAGCTTATTTGTGCCTTTACAATAATAGGTTTGTTATATTTTTAGAATTTATATGCACTTGTTTTGGAAGGAATTGCAGGTTACTGGTATTTACATACTGGCAGAACCATCAAAATAAAACTCTGTTGGAAAATAGTAATATTCTATAAAAGCATAAGATGCTATTATTATTATATCTATTGGTTGTAGTCTAAATTATTATCAGTGTAGTTTACCTGAATATATGGATGACTAGCTGTCAGACAATGTGTTAGTATCAGAACTTTTTATTCATGGAAATATTATATAGAATACCAAAGTATAAAACAGACCAAAGAGGGATGTTTGATTTGAAAGTCTAGCGGCAGCTGTACTAATTCTGTTGTGCTAAATGAGCACTAAGTTGTACTTCCACTCAAAATCTATAGTAGTATTCTTGTTTTGAGAGAGCTCTTAATATATAATGTTTTCTCCCCAAATAATTGGTTAATATTGTTAATACTATTCAATCTTTTCAGGAGGTTTTTTTTTTTTTCATTGCAGTACCACAGCTAATTTCTTTCTCTTAGATTTGCTAAAATACACTTTCTGATTAATTGATCTTTAGTTCTCTTTGGATAATTCCTATTATATGTTCTTCCCTATCCCTAGTACAATTAATTAATTTCTCTCACTAAGTAAAACAATACAATACATTATAGTACAGAAGTCTGCACTATGGTCCCACTTTGTGACTAACATTCATCTCTATGTATTTTCTTTTACCTACAAAATGAGAATAGTACATAAAGTTAATATTTCACAGGATTGTTATAAATATTTACTTTGTAAAAATGTTTTTTTAAAGATGAAAGTATGTAAGGCATCTCATTCTCTAAAAATACCTAGTATTTAAAATAATAACAAGAAACAACTATTTTACATTAAGACACTTTACAAAACCTGAGTACAAGTAATTTCTTGGTGTCCTCGTTCACTCTCCTAGCTAATGCAGTCTTATTTTTTTCCTTTGAGCCACTTTGAGCTATAAGAATTATGAATGGATAATGTATATTAAGGTACCTAGAATGATTCTGGGAATTTATTAAGCGCCCGGTGAATAGTTGCCCTTTTTTTTGTATTATATTCTTTACAGGAAAAGTGGATGGCACAACGTAGAAAGAGGGTAAGGAGAAAATTCCATATTTAAAAGGTGAGTTGAGTGTCTTAGCTTTTACAAGGTATATCAGATGCCTATTTACAAAAGTAAGGAAACTGTCAATTTGATGAAGTACAATTCACAACTCATTAGTGTTGAACACAGAAGAAGTATTCCACATCAAAAATGACTGCTGAAATATTCACAATTACCAGCTGCTCAGAAACCATTTTATATGAATAAAAAACATGTCACATTTAATTTATCAGATGTTTTCTGCTGTCATACTTTCTTTCGTTCAATGTACTGAAAAGTTATAAAAACAACTTCAGTCTTACTGTAGCCATGTCTAGACATTAAGAATAACACAAATCCATTATCTACCACAATATAATTGTATCTACATGGATGAATGATCTTCTGCAGCTTCTTTGAACTCAATTCTGAATTAAGTGTTCCTTTAAAGATATCTGAAATACAACATTCAGTATCTCTATTAAAAAAACTACCATTTCAATATAAAGAAAAAGACAATTCATTCCTGAAGCTATATTCCTCGAATGAGTTGGCATTATTAGCCACATTTCTATAGTGATGACAATAGGAAATATCAGAAAAATAATACCAGCTTAATTTTCTAACACTGGAATGAATCAAATACACACCAAACACTTGTGAAAATAAAATAGTAACAGTCCAGCTTTCCACTGTAATTTTGTTATATAGGCTTCAAGCAAAAATCTAATAATTTGTTGAACACTTTTCCATAATTATTATAATTGTTATAACATACTAATTCTGTGATGAAAAGACTAAAGCAACTAGATAGACAGATTATTCCCAAATAAAAAATATGTAAACAAGCTGTAACAGTGTGCAGATTTCCATGATACATTTAAACCACTAACCTTAGCAATGTTCAAACTAGTGTGTATGGAGGGCCCTGCTCTTTTAGGCTCAACTAAATGTGCAGCAAGCATCATTTCTGCTTCACTACATTGCACTTCATAGACTCAGTTCAATCATGGTCCTCTTAATGGATGGCCCTCACTTTCTGTTTTTGGGGTCAGCTGCAGTGATGGTTGTGGCTCTATATAAACTGTTGGCAGAAGCTGTTTAATACCATGAAAAATAAATAAGGCTTATTTCTTTGGAATTTCTCATCTTAGAAGACACATGACAATTCCCTACCAATTGCCAGTTTGTCTTTTTTAAATAATTCCCCAATCACTATAAAGGGATAAATAAGAACACTTAGCCTTTTACATACTTTAAAAATATACTATTTTCTTCCTAAAGCATGTAAAAACTGGGAATAAGGTCCTTCTCTGATACAAAATAAAATGTTAATAGCTATCCTTCCAATCAAGTTATTTACTTATACATTACTTTTTTCCCAAAAATCACTTTTTAAATATGAGGCTACATGTGAAGAGAAAAGTGAGGATGCTGGAATAAATAAAAATGAAAAACTAAAAATAAAAAAGCCTGGTTGTAACTGTAAACCAAACACGCATCTTGCAGTTTTGCACATTTTCTAGAAGTGAAAAGTTGTCTCAACTCCAGTAGATCTAGCAGTCATCACAAGTGAAAAGCAATCAATATCAGTGTCCATAAGGTTAAAAAAAATCAGCTGCTCAGAAATATGACTATTCCAAAAACTGTGGACTGAAACAGTCTCCTGTAATCCATGTAGAGAAGTCACTGTATTATAGAGAACATAATCAAACAATTCCCAAAAATAAATACAGAAAGGCTTACAGGATGATTTTACATTCTCACTTAATATCCACGTATGTCATATGCCAGACTATTGGGATTATTAGACTTAGTCCTACTCATGCACACAAATCTCCCTCTAGAAACTACTTTGTCTTCATTTGTTTTTCTCTATAGGAGGACAGGAGGTGAAAAGGTTTAGTTAATTGCACTTGTTAGATTTAATCACTGTCTTGGATGTTTCATGGGCCTCTGTCTCAATTTTCACAGAAGGCCCAAAAAGCAAAACAACAGGGCACATACTCTCACATTCCAAACAGAAATATTTGCCCACCAAGTAAGATGAGCAAATGATTTGGTAAAATCAGGCCTTATTTAAAAAAAAAAAACAAAAAAAAAAAAACAAAAAAAAAAAACAAAAAAAAAAACAAGATAAAAAAAGACAAATATTAGGAATATTAAATCATTCTTTGGAATAGTCAAAATGACGACGTGGTATTTTTTTTCTGATCCCCTTAGGGGAGTGGAGGTAAGATGATTGCTTTCCTTCCCTTCCAGTCAGGTAAGAGAGAGGATGCAATACAAAATTCAGAAAACTTGATTTGTGTCCCCCACAGTTTGCACAATAAGTTCTTGACTCATAGCCCCAAAAGATTTTTAAACAAACTTAATGGAAATGCCTGCTCAGCTGTAGAGGGGAAAGAGACAGCCATATTAGAAGGCAGCTGTGATTTCAAAGACAACAGAGCAAAAGATGCTTGTTTTCCATGGACCGAATGAATACTAGCCATGCAGTATGCTGATGGACTGAGACAGCTTCATCTGGGAGCAAGGAAACATCAGCAGAGAGAACAAGGTTATGTACCCATCACATTCAGAAGCTAAGAATATGTTGTAAGAGGTCAGCAAAAGGACAGAGACTGCTGCAATCAGAAGCTCTTGTGAGAAATCTCTGAAGATGTGGAGATGCCCCATTAGAGTATTCTTTGAAATTAGCAAACCCAGAGATGAGCAATGCCAGCTACCACAACAACAGGGCTATGTGGCTTTCCCTCCTTCCTGCCTCTTCCCTCTTCCAACCCTAAGGAGATCAGAAACAAGAGTTAGTGAACAAAGAAGCAGCAGTGAGGGGACGGACAAAGTACAAAAGAGTGAAGGAACAGAAAATTATCTGACATTATCTTCTTCTTTTCCCATGATAGGCATCCACTTCAAAGTAGGCCTGAGCTGGATAAGAGGCCAGGGTTTAATTTGGATGTTTGGAATTCTGACTTTGAATGGTACTGGACTAGAGATTGTGCTAATGGAACAAGATATCAAATATTCTAGAATTTATTCTTCAAAATGCCAAAAATATAAAGGTCTAGAAAGCTGAGGGTGTACTCCAGACTAAGGTAAAATAAAGAGAAATGATCACCAAATGCAATAAATGCTTCTGGATTGGATTGTGAATATAGGAAGAAAAAAACCTATAAAACACATTAAAGGGAAAAATCAATACAATTTATATATACACTGCAGGTTAAACTTCTTGATTTTTACAATGACATAGTTTACACATAATATTAAATGTTAACATTTTCATTTAATATGAAATTATTTAATTATATATGTTAAGATATTTTTAATTTATGAATTATGTAACAGGATGTTTTTGTTCTTAGAAAATATATACTGAAACATTTATGTATAAAAGAACATGTTTGCAGTTTGCTCTAAATTTATTTCTCTATATAAATTCATTTATATATCTCATATATATTGATATAATAGTTATATAGTATAATTTGATATAGAATTTATATCAACTTTTCACCTGTTAATATTGTTTTTCCTGATGATCAAATATAATGAATAATTTAAAAATCTGAATACAGTGAGATAAAAGTGCTAAAACTGATTTTTTAAAAAGCTATCCTGGTGTTAAAACATGGCCTGGTGTGGTGGCTCAAGTCTGTAATCCCAGCACTTGGGGAGACTGAGGAGGGTAAATTGCTTGAGCCCAGGAGTTCAAGACCAGTCTGGGCAACATGGCAAAATCCCATCTCTACACACACAAAAAAAATTATACATACAAACACACACACACACACACACACACACACACACACACACACACAAATTTAGCAGTGTGTGGTGGCATGCACCCATAGTCCCAGCTACTCAGGAGGCTGATGTGGGAGAATCATTTGAGCCAAGGAGAAGGAGGTTGCAGCGGGCCTATATTGCGCCACTGTGCTTCAACCTGGACAATAAAGTCTCTGTCCCAAGGGGTTGGAAAAAAAAAAGTTAAAGACTCTTTCAAGCTGCCCCCTTTCCTGCTGTTCAAATTTTAAAATAAATATATAAATTTACTATTGAGGTATATACTCTGGAGGATTATCTACATCTGGAAATACACAACCTTTGACTTTTTACAAAAACTGGGATTACAGTCTCCAATTCTCACCTAAGCTGTTTGATTCAATTATAGAAAGCCGAGCTCATGTGATCCAAATGGAAGCATGTCAGAATGTCTGAAAATGGAAAGTTCGCCAGTCTTTCTAGACCAAGTCACCTTTTTAGAAGCTGACCCTACCAGATAGAGGATAGGGAAAATTCAGTCGGTCTGCTATTAGGGAAGTGGGAGTGGGCAATGTGTGGCCAATTCAAAATCAAAATAAGAAGTCTTTATCATAGTCCCATCTAATATTTTTCCATTTTAACTATTATTAATATGCCTACATTGTTTTCCCTATTTGACAGAGATCTGTTTCTAAGGGATAGACTGCATTTTAATTCATCTTAATAGCTTTCACTGTGCCTAACACAGTGTGCTTTATTTACAAGCAGACCACTAATATTAAAGAACACCTCGTGCATGTCAGGTGTTTTATAGGGCACTTGCATCATTATCTCAATGGTATTTGTGGAGAGGCTGAAGAAACGACTAAAACGATACAGTGCGTTGTCCAACACTAGCACTGGTTATTCCAAATGTTAATTCAGTGTTAAACCTGAGACCATTCTCTTGGTAGGGAAAGCAAACAAAAAACAAAAACAAAGTAACAAGTAGGACATAACCAACGTAAATGGACTCTAAAGTAGCTATGATTACTCTTCTGTAAAATGAGTATTTCTGCCTTCTGCGTGCTGGAAATTCTCTTCTTCAGCTCAGGAATGTACTAGAGTGAAGTCTGCTTTCCTGCTTAAGTGGCTTGAAATAACTGGACTGCTGATGTATTTTTAGGGAAATTGCCCTGGGACTACTGTGAGATTTAATTGTCTGGGTTCACTTCTGGATCTTAGTTTAGTTTCCAGGTCACCTCTCTTTCAGCTCTTTTTTTCTCTGAATCCAAAGTATGGCCTCCAGAGGCTTATTTTTGCTGCCACTATCTGGGCATACTTCCATTAGTCTTTCACTGCTCATGGATCCTCTTCTAAAGGTCACTGGGAAGACAGGCACTGGCAGCAAGAAATAATAATAAAAAAAAAGGTAGGAGTTTAAAACTTATATGTTTGTACACATAAAAAAGGGTAAAATATTAAAAACCTAACATATTAACAATGGTCTTCACAAAGTATGAATGGAGGTAAGATTTTTTGTTATTATCTTGTTCCTTCACTGATCGGTTTCTTGTTTCCTGTGTGAGTGACTTTTTAAAGGATCCAACCTTGTATAATCCTCCTATTCCATTTCTCATGCTCCAAGAATTCCCCTGCCCCTTTGTCTTCTGTCTTTTCTTTTGAGTCAGACCTTGTATATACATATACAATAAAACAATAACCAATTGGCTCAAACTGTGTATAATCTTTACATTTCCCTTTCTCAAACCATGTATTCTTTCCTGTCTCCTGTGCCTTTTTTTCTGCTGTTTCTTAAGAATCGAGCTCTGGATACCTCTAAAACTAAGAATGGTAATGTGAGAGGCAACCAGACCAATAGGGCTAAAAGAAGAGTCAGATGACACTTAAGACTGACATGTTAAGAAAATGCCCTTCTGTATTACACACAAAAGTCATGATCTTTTTCCTACAAGGAAAAGAGCATTATTTGAGGAAGCCACGTTGCCTGCAGCAGTAAAAGAAAATTAAAATCCTTTAAGATGTGAAAGGCAGGAAAAAGATTAAAAAGAGGATTCAAAATCCCCAAAACATTGGCAGGATGGGGCTGTTAAATGTCAGGTCATGTAACTTCAACTATCTTAAGAACCCCATAACGTAAACATATAATTACACAAGATTCAAATAATATAATACATGCCTGTTTACTATAATACATTAGAGATTTAAGTAATTATTATGATTTATATAACTACAATATTGACTGAATCATGAAGAATAGGTAGGAGGTATATGTTTGATTACAGAATATTACACTTAATAAGTCAGCATGTGTTTAATGCATTTTAGAATGTATGGAAACTGTCATTTTTATGAGAAAATAAGGCAATTATATACTGACCTAATTTATGCACTGCTTAGTCATAGTTAAATTTACTTCTGTGAGAAACATATTGGTCAAAAATTAATTTATATAGGCCTTTCAGATAAGTTTTTGTTTTTAAATTCAGAATGCCTTCCTCATCCTTGCAGTGGACCTTGGCTATGAGCATAAATCAAAACTTCTGGATGCATTATGAAGAACTAATTTTATGGGATTTCTGAAGACAGCTTCAAGAAAGATGTGGAATCCAAGTTCAGAGTCTGTAACCAAGCTAAAATGGTAATTATTTTAAAAGGTAACATCAGATTGTATCCTAAAGATATGAGAATTATTATAGAAATTTGATTCTGTGGCTCCAGTGTTACACATTATAATTGTACAATATAAGATGAGCCTTATTCTTCTCTGTGACTCAGACACATGCTCTTGGATATCACTTTACTAGTAAAGACACAGAAAACTTATCAACACAACAACTCTGAAAGTGCAAAGATCAATATTATGGTGAGTAGCTACTCTAATAGACCATAATAGACCATTGATATAAGTTCAGTCTTTGTGGAGATGATTGATGAGTCTTGATATCATCTTAAGCTAAGGATATGTTAGAATGTCTTGTGTACATTTCCAATAAGTAGGATATTCACTGTACTTCCTGCTTATAAAGAGATTGAGTACGTTGCATTTCTCAATAAAATCCACCTTAAAATATCAGCGTTTCTTCATCATTTCCAAGACCAAATGCTATCTATCCATTTCTCACAGCATACAGTGCTCTCCATGACTTTTCCTGGCAGGCTCAAGTCCTAGAATGTGTGCAAATGAACATAATGCAGTTTTCTAGAAGTTCATGAAATTCTTCAAATATACTACCATTTCTGTACCCTTGTTCATGCTATTTTCTTGGTGACACATTTTCAAAATTTTGATTATTACCCATTGTATTGATTTAATGTCTCAAGTTTCTATCATCAAACAGTTTGATTGAGGGAGAATGTTTGTGACAGGAAATGAGTCAGGTAGAACTTTGTGAAATCTCAAATTTCAATGCCAGTTAGGGAATAAGCCTTCAAAGATAAGCAAAATCTAGAGGCATTAGAGGAAAATCCCAAGCATGCTATGATGGAAGCAAAGGGAAAAGTACTTGAAAATGAAACTACATTTTACTTTTACTTGTCATTTATAGTAGCTGAATAATATCCATTTTATAAGTGTACCCTACCATATTTTGCCACTTCCCAGCAGATGATAACTTTGGCTGTTTCTAGTTTATTCATAGTATCAACATTGCTATAATGAGCAAATTTATGCATGCATCTTTATGCCCTTGATCTACTATTTCTTTAGCATAAGTTCCTGTAAAATTACTAAAATAAGTATGTAAATAGTGTAACATTTAAGATGTAGTACATATTGTCAAATACTCCTTCAGAAATAAAAATTATGCTCTTATAAACAGTAGATTAAAATGTTTGCTTTTATGCGTCCTAGCCACTATTGTAGCTAATATGCTTCACTCACCTTTACAGTCAAATAAGTAAAAATATCAGTATAACACTGTGCTTTTAATTTGCATTTCTTTTATTCTAGAGAAGTTATACATCTCTACACATATTTATTAGCTACTTATACCTACATTGTGAATTGAATGTCCATGTTTCTGTTTAATTTCAAATGACATATGTACTTTTATTTATTATATTTATCAATTCTTCACATATTCATAACATACTTTTTTTTCTGATTTTCCAGTTTGTCTTTCATGTATTAACTGTGAAGTAATGCTTTTAAAGTCAGTCTTGAAGAGATTTATTCAATATGATTTTTAATAAAGCAGAGTTATACTGAAAACAGAAAGACTCAGATCTACATCTGAAGGCATCAAATTAGCCTACATCTTCAATATATAAAATAAATAGTTCTATAGTATGGCTGTCATTTAAAACCTAAGTAATTGATAGGAAATCAAATTATTATAAAGAATATAGAAATTCTTACAGAATCTGCTTATTTAATAACAGATCACAGTGCTTTATATTTCATTAATAAAATAGCAAATAGTCTTATTTACAAAAATGTAACAGGAAAAATTATACACATGAAACTCAAGCTTACAAGATGCTATAATACCTAATTAGACTAAGGAGCTTCTGCACAGCAAAAGAAATTATCAATAGAGCAAGAAGACAACATACAGAATGGGAGAAAATATTTGCAAACTATGCATCCAACAAAGGCCTAATATCCAGAATGTATAAGGACTTTAAACAATTCAAAAAGCTAAAATAAAATAATCCCATAAAAAGTGGGCACAAGGCATGAACAGATGCTTTTCTAAAGAAGACATACAAGTGGCCGATAAACACTAATATCAGAGAAATGCAAATCAAAACCTCAGTGAGATACCATCGCACACCAGTCAGAATGGTTATTATTAAAAAGTCAAAAACAATAGATGCTGGCAAGGCTGTGGAGAAAAAGGAATGCTTACATACTGTTGATAGGAATGTTAATCAGGTCAGCCACTGTGGAAAGCAGTTTGGAGATTTTTCAAAGAACTGAAAACAGAAATCCCATTTTACCCAACAATCCTATTGCTGAGTATATATCCAAAAGAAAATAAATCATTCAACCAAAAAGATAAATGCACTTGTGTCCTCATCACAGCTCTATTTCCAGTAGCAAAGGCATGGAATCAACCTAGGTGTCTATCACCAGTAAACCGGATAAATAAAATGTGATACACATACACCATGGAATACAATGCAGCCATAAAATGAATGAAATCATATTCTTTGCAGCAACATAGATGCAGCTGGAGGCCATCATCCTAATCAAATCAATCCAGGAACAGAAAACAAAACACCCCCTTTTCTCACTTGTAAGTAGGACCTAAACACTGGGTACCATGGACATAAAATTTTTAACAATACACACCGGGGACTCCCAGAGTGGGGAGGCAGGGAAGAGGACAAAGGTTGACTAACTGTTGGGTATATGCTCACTATCTGGATGACAGGATCATTCGCATCCCAAACCTTAGCATCTTGCAATATACTCATGCAACAAACATGCATGTGTACCTCCAAGTCTAAAATAAAAGTTGAAATTATAATAAAATAAAATGGAAACCCTATAATAAGCTGTGAGGCAAACAAAAGTGCAAGAGTTTATAACTTAAGGCATTACTTTTCAAGTACATTTTGTCATGGCAAGACGTTTTCTATATCTACAAATATAACACTCCAAAATGATTGCTGTTGACATGTGAAATTAAAGCTTACAAAGGACAAAGGTAATGCAGTAGGCAGTAATTATGTGAAGTACAATGTCTGTCAGATTAATGTAGAGTTAATGAATGACGCTCATTGTGTATTCATACTGTATGACAACTTCATGAAGAACATTTAAAAAGCTTCAAGTTTAAGAAAACCTAGGGTGACTTGGCTTTGAAAAGAAGTCATTCTTAAAACTGACAAATTTCTAGGTCTAGAAATGGTGAGTTAAGCCAGATGCTCTCTGCAGTTGTTCAGTGGTTGTCATGGCCCAGACTACTGTACTGTAGCACTTCCTATTGTGTTGATGTGACAATGAATGCAGCCAATATAATTCCCAATAATTAATGTTACTGTGATAAGTCCTAAGTGAAAGACTGTGAAAGACAGCCTTAAGAACTAATTAAAATAGCAACCAAAGCCCATCCATGCTTTCACTGTAAAAGTGTGGTCCTCCTTCCCCTTCTTAAGCAAATTCTTTAATACCTTTTTGGCAAACTCTTTAATCATTTTTTAGTTTGCTTTCTATAGTGTTAGTAAATAAACTATTGATGGTGCATATTCTTCTGATTCTTTTGCATTCTAATTTCTAAGCATAATCTATATTAAAAATTTTAAAAAACAGAGTAAAACAAAAAAAAATGAAGATATTCAAAATATATGAGCTGTTACTCCACATTTTTTTAAAAGAGCTCTCATTAATGAATTCCTAGTTCTTTAAAGCTTCCAAGAACAATTGACGAAAGAGATGAGGGGAATGAAAATTGTTGTTATTGTTGTTGTTGTTTTGTTTGTTTTTTCGTGAAGGGCCAATGAGAAAGTATTTTGGGCTTTGTGGGAAATACAGTCCTTGTCACAGCCACTCAGCTCTGCCATTGCAGCAGGAAAGCAGCCATAGATACATAAAGTTAACAACTGGATGTGACTGTATTCCAACAAAACTATGTCCAAAAAGAGATGGCAGGCCAAATATGGCCTGCGAACCCTAGGTTGCAAGATTGTGGTACGTAAGTTAAAATTCAAACATACGTGGCCCTTTGCATCACACCACAAGCTGCCTCTGTAGACCTATCTCCTACCACAGTCCCTCTGCCCACTCCACAGACTGCCACTGTGGAATTGTGCCCGTTCTCCAGATTCTGTCATTTCATAACAGAGCCTGTTTTGTGTATCAGACTACCTAGAATATCTTACCTTCTACTTCACCTGAAAAATTCCTAATTAAACTCAAAATCATTTACAAGAGCCTGATCTTCTCTGATACGTTTTTTGTTTGTTTGTTTCCCCTCCCAACTTCAAACTGAGTTAATCATTTCCATTCCTGAGTTTTCACTGCACTATATTCCTAGGCTCTACCACCCCCTTTCACAACAAATTGCTTATCATCTTCCAGGTAAAGGCCATATTTCATTTATTTTTATATCCTCTGGATCAAGCATGTAGTGGCATGTCAACCAAGTGTTTCTGGAATATCACTATAGAAATCTCATGAATATAGGAGGCAGAGACTGCTGGTTGCCTCCCAATCTCCATTAACACTTCAGTCCTTAGTCTTAGAACTTCCTATTTCAAGTCAAGTACATGGATGCCTAGAATAAAGACTATATTTAACGACTGCTTTGCTGATAAGTTTTGTCCAATGAGATTGAGACAGAAATACTATATGCAAATTCTGAGTATTACCCTTAAAAAACATGGATTTTTATATGAGAAAGTAAATTGTCTTTTTAAACCATTTTAATTTTGATATCTGTCACATATAATTGCATTTTAATTATGTAAAATATACTTAATATAGTAATTAATAAATATATTTAATGTTTATGTTTTGATCTTGAAATATGTTGCTGCAGAAATATATACATATATATTCATTGCTGTGGTATAATGTTATATGAAAATAGTCCTCGTTATTATATTGTTTTAAAAATAGCTAATATGTTTGAGGCATAAATTAAACAAGTAATATTTCAACTGTCTACCCATTGTAGGAATTACTTCAACTAAAGAAAGTTAAGCTGTTAGCTAAGTGTAAAGAGAAAATACTCTAATTTTATCTCCTAGAGGAATGAACAGTCCAATTGGGAGAGTAAGTGATAATTAGCAAAGAAACAATCAAGAAAGGCTGGAATCTGAAACAGCTTAAAATGGATCATAAGAGAAATATTATCTTAGACAGTATACTAATGATTAGAGTAATAAGTGTAATTTTCATTAAGTTTTTGGCATTGTAATTCATACATATTACATATGGCATAATGTACGCACTCATACGTGTATATTTAATTGTTAATAGTAAATAAATCTAGTATATTTTAGAAGTGCTTACTACTTTTTGTTGTTTTGTTTTGAGATGGAGTCTTGCTCTGTGGCCCAGGCTGGAGTGCAGTGGCACCATCTCAGCTCACTGCAACATCCGCCTCCCAGGTTCCAGATATTCTCCTGCCTCAGCCTCCTAAGTAACTGGGACCACAGGCATGTGCCACCACACCCGATTAAGATTTTTTATTTCTGGTAGAGATGGGGTTTCACCGTGTTGCTCAGGCTGGTCTCAGATTCTATAGCTCAAGAGATCCAACCGCCTCAATCTCCCAAAGTGCTAGAATTGCAGGCATGAGCCACTGCACCTAGCCCTTATTTAAAATAAACAAGTGACAGAACTGTTCTGTTCTGTGGATTTTTCCCAGGAAACACCAACCAAAAGTTACCTGCTACCCATGTAGATGTTGTAAGATTTCCGAATGCTAAGAGCCAAGCTATCTCAGATACTAACTAGGCAGTGTGGAAACAAATTACCTTCATTTCTAACCTAGCAACAGAAGTGCACAAATAAAGAATATACAGGAGGACCAAATTCAGCTTCAAATTTATCAGTTGTCAGTTCAGTGTTTGTCAGTTGTCAAAAAAAGTGGAGAGGCAGTCCTTGACTATCTTTGAGGCTGTCAAATCAGAGGTGGAGAATTTCTGAGAGATGACACTTGTGAAGAATTGGCATTGCCACTGGATGGCTGAAATAAAGGAATGTCAAAATCCAGAGGAGTGGAGTCCATCAGGAAACTATGAGTATAGCATACTTTATCAGTTATAAATAGTGATTTTGCAGTCACAGCAGAGGTTGTTAGGAGGAAAGTTTAATTACTATATTTATGAAGAATAACGGAAATCTACAATTCTGTGAATGAAATTGACTAGGCTATTGAGAACAACAACAACTGAACAGTTTGGTGATTTAAGGAAGATATAGTGCCTGATGATAATGAAATTTTGAATATGATATCTGAGAGCAAGTCATGAGGTGCCCTCTGCCCATAATAGAAAACCTGTAAAAGTGGACTTGCTGACCTCCACTGAAAAGTTTCACAGAATTGTAGACATGGGAAACATTAAGGGAAATGGAACTTATTTCCTACTAGTACAACAATCTTTATGCCACAATGAGAAAGATTATGAAAAGGCTGGACATGGATGAAGTATACACAGTGTGATTCAAGCTTCAAAGAATTAAGGGTACCCAAGGAAGTGACAGTGTGGGAGGTATACAGTAACTGGGGCCTTTACATGATATATTTTAGGACACTTCCTGATCAAAGCATATTATTATGGGTTATGAAGGAAGGAAGCATTCTAACAGAATTATGAATTTAACACCTTCATAATCCAGCTAGGAGGTACAGTGGCTGAAAATCTGATTCCTCACGTGAGAAATGTTCCAAAAGTGTACCTTCACTGACCTGTGGTAGTGGGAAGGGAGCAGGATTTGGAGAAGCAGTAATAATTCCATAATAGTACTATTAAATAATGTAAAACAAAGGCATCACTACAGCAACCAAACATTTTTTTCTTAAATAAAACCTTAAAAAGTTTACCAAAAAACCCCACAACTATTTACTGAAAAAATATAAACAGAATTAAAAGATTCCGAAAGGAGTATAATCCTTGTAATGAAGCTCCTTTGAATGGGCCCAATATATTGAGAACTTTAATATGTTTAATATATTCTTCAAAAAAAACTCCGCAAGTTTGGTTCTAAATGAGGAAACTGAAGAATGAAATGATTAGGAAAAGTCACTAGTAAATGACTCTAAGCTATACAGCCACTCAAACTTCATTTTATTTGTAGTAAAGACAGTGAGTAATATTATCCTCAGTCATAAAAAGGAAGAAAAAAGAGATTAACTGTATGTAGAATTAAAACAATTGGTTGATACAACAGGAAAACGATCAAAATACTCAAAATCACATAACCCATCTACTTAATTGAATAGCTCAAACCACCCATTCTTAAACCAAGTAGTGAAAGTAAAGAGACCTTTTAAAATATTTCAGAATACTTGTATATTAGACAGTGTTATTATTCACAGACCATACACTATCACAAACACACACATCCTTCAATTTTTCAAATTTACTACAGCAGAGTTCTATTGTTTCACATACACTAATAACTATATTCCATAAGCCAACTATAATAATACAAGAGACTCAAAAAGAAACATTTAAAGGATAATTATATAAGTGCTGTAATGGCATTCCAATATATTTTAACACATTCTAGTATTTCAACCCTGTGATTAAAGAATAATTTCCACACTGAGTCATACTGCACTGAGTCATATGCACCCTTGTAAGACAGCATAAATTTTTAACTGACAAAATACTTGTTTGATCATGAAGGATGGAACTGAGAATCTAAGAAAAAGTTCCTTTCATAGTAACACCCTGGAATTTAATATGTGTGGTCATATAGGCAATCCCTGATTTGCTTCATTTGGTTTATTTGAAGATATTTAATCTAGAACAACATTTCAAGTGCCTTTCCTCATGTACTGGTTTACCAGTTTAACACTGAGCACTGAATTGCACAGAGTCAAGTAGACTGTTTATTCTGAAGAGCTCAGCTCTAGACAAAGAAATGAAATGATTTCCTGTTTGTTAAGGGACACATACTGAGATTAAAGGAAAGTACGATTCAAAGTTCCAAGGTCAGCCTTTTATAGAAACTTAGTTCATCTTAACCTTTCTAACAAGCTCTTTTAAATTTAAAGGAACAAGAAATTGGAAATGCTTTTTATATCTAGCTTGTTAGCTTTAGACAAAATTTATGATACATTAGAGTTTTATTATGTATGTTCTGTATATACAGCATACTACATTCCTTTGTTTAAAAAATACTTAATTTTATATGCAATATATTTATAATATATTTATGGGCTTTTCCTAAAACTTGAGGCATGTTTTACTATTTAAAATAATTGAGGATTATAATTTATCTAACATTTATTAGAACAACTTCTATATATGAAGACCCAAGCTGGAGGAAACAAATCTGAGTAAGTTATAGCCCTTGCACTTATGAAGCATGAATGCACCACAATATATCATTTCTTTGAAAAATATTAGTTTACAATTTAGGAGAGAAAAAGATGCCTTCTTATTTTAACAATCTTCTCTATCTTGCTTCTATCCCAATCTTCATCCCATTACCCTAGAATAATATATACTTGTGACTTCTATTTGCAGACAAAGTCACCAATCTTATAATAGTCTTTTCACATATGTATTTTAAATAATAAGCAGTCAATGTGGGATATTCGATGAAAGTATCCTAGTGCAATAAATTGATCTGCAGAGGAAAACAAGATTTATTAGTAGGAAGATGAGAGCCAAGAATAGTTGGCTAGAAGTAGGGAAGCTTGAAACTAATGAGAAACAGGACCTGGGAAAACTGGAAATACTCTACCAGGTACTGTTCACTCTCTGAAACTCTTACTCATGAACAACTCAATTCTAGATTTAAGCCATTCAACCCAGCTTCACAAAAGGTAGCTTTGACTCCATATTTAAAGAGTCAACAAAGTCAAGTCTTGGTTAATGTTAGGTCTCTGGCTTTAAATCTTGGCTCTGTCACTCACAAATTTAAATTCTTTAAGTTTCCATTTCCTCATCTGCAAATGATGACAAAAGCCAGGTGAGAGTGGGTGAGGATTAAATAAAGTCATGTATGTAATGAGCTGGTAACAGCACCCACCTGTATACAGTTAAGGCTTAGTACTTTTTCTAGCTTTATTCTTTTCTTCTCCTACCTATAATGTTATTTCTGCCAAAATTATTTTAAGATAAAATTTCTCCTTTATCACTTTCCCTTTCTACATTATGTTCTGATCTGCTATGGGAACAAAATATGATCTGCCTTGATGAATATTTCATGTGAGTTTGAGAAGAATGTGTACTCTGCTGTTGTTTTATATCCTATAAAAATCAATTAGGTGAAGTTGACTGACACTGCTATTTGAGTCAAGTATGCTGCTAATGAATTTCTGCCTGCTTTATGTATCAGTTACTCGGGGAGGAGTATTAAAGACTCAAATTATAATAGCGAATTTGTCTATTTCTCCTCTCGGTTATATTAGTTTTTCTTTAATCACGTATTTTGATACTCTGTTGTTAGGTATATGCATGTTTAGAATTGTTGAGTCTTCTTGGAGAATGGATTTCTGTAGTATTAATCAGTGTCTCTCCTATTTCTGATGATTTTCCTTGTTCTCATGTCTGTGTGTCTAAAATCATAATAGATACTTCAGCTTTCTTTTGATTATGGTGTATTTTTCTCCATTTCTTTACTTTTAAGTCTGTGTCTTAAATCTCTTTCAACTGTAGTTTATTGTTATTATACTAGAGCCTTGTTGATGTAGTGGTAAGGTGAAGAACGGGAAAGATTCTATTATCTTATGGTTAAATCAAAGTCTTTTCATGGCCCTGGATCCCTGGCTATGTCCCAAGTGTTTCTTAGCTTCCTCCTTCTCCCAGCGTAGGTGACAAAGGAAAGATAGAGGGGCCTGTAGTGTGGGAAATCCCCCTTCCACATCCATAAGAGAATATTTCTCAGTTCCACAGGAGGTAAAACCCATACAAATACAATGACCTCCCCACCAAGAACGTAGCTCCAAGAAGTTTCTTACTCTTGTATTAATCCATAGCCTCCAGTAACTTATTAAAATTACCTTGTAAGTGTCTCTACCAGCTTATGGCTCCAGTGGCTTCTGCTTTGAGTAAGCAGATCTTTGATGTGCCTCTCTGCATTAGCCCATCTCTCTAGATTTGAGCATGGCAGTCTGCCCAAGACATCATTTCTCTCATGTGCCTAAAAAATGTCATTGATTTTTTTTTTATTTATTCAGCTTTTTCTTATTGTACAGTCAGGAATTATGACTTCCAACTTCTTTACATGTTAAGCTAAAATCCTAAGTCCCATTCTTGCATTTTTTATTAGTGAGGTAAAATACACATATGTAATTTATCATTTCTTTCTTTTAAACTGCTTTTCTTCTCTTCCTTTTCCATCTAGTCTCTTCTTCTATTGCTATACTAAGAAAAGGCTTTTTACTACCATACAAATAAAAGTCTTCCCTAACCCATGATATTTCCTTAGAAAATTAAGATATTAGATACTTTGTAATATGCCAAAAAATGAAAAGGTTGAAGAATGTTGCTATGGTAAGTCATTAAGCCCAAGTAAGAATTACTTTCATGACAGGAAATCAGCTTTTCTTTTATTTCTAGAAGGTCCCAAGTTAGCCTCCCAGGCATTGTAGAAAGAGAAAAAAAAAAACAAAAAACAAAAAAAAAACAAAAAAAATCTACTAATCTATCTTGGCTGGATTCATGATGAATCTAAAATACATTTTAGTTTTTGAATTCTAGCTTATTCACATGAATCAGAAAAATACATAAAGTATCCAAAAGGGCACTGGGGAGTAGAGACTAGAAATAGGAAGAAGGTTTTTATTGTATCCTAATACATAGCAGATATTAAGTAATCATTTGCTTAATGAATGAATAAAATATTTAATTTCACTTTAGCTTCAAAAGCAACAACTGTTAAATTCCGTATCTTTGGTATTTGCATTTAATTGTGTTATACAGCCAATACATAAGATATATATTTATACAAATCTGTA
Organism: Saimiri boliviensis; assembly: GCF_048565385.1. Lineage (NCBI taxonomy): Eukaryota > Metazoa > Chordata > Mammalia > Primates > Cebidae > Saimiri > Saimiri boliviensis. The sequence continues at coordinate 41,574,279 of NC_133463.1, forward strand.
ACTATAGAGTACAGCTTTATTACAAAGAATTTTTAATAAAAATTGAGAATGAGACATAAGTGTGAGTGTGTGTGTGTATATATATGTGCATATATATGTGTATATATAGTGAGAAATATATAGTGAGAAATACATACATACATACATATATATATATAGTGACAGAGAGAGAGAGAGAGATGGTAGAAGGGGAATAGGAAGATGAACACACAATGAAAATGTCAAGCTTAGAATCTCCGTTATGTCCTCACCTACATTTCAGATTACTTTAGTGTAGACAGCACAGAACAACAGTTGTTATTGTACGCTTCATGGAAAACCTAAGCAAAATATAGTAAATCTGAATCTAACATCAACTATTCTGACTTTGATAGATATGTGTGCTTTACCATATTACCACTATGGCAGAAATTCAGAATTCCACCTATAGACACTGGAATTCACATGTGGAGAAAGCATTTACCCAGCTTTTATTTTACAATAAATATTTTATTTAGGGATTTATGTACACTGACACCATTTATGTATTTTAAGTGTAATGCAAGAGTTTTATAAATAAATATATATAAAAATAAGTTATAGAAGAAAACAAAACTAGTTGTATATTTGAATTCTGTCTTACAAATTACCTCAGAGAATTTAAATTTTCTGAAAAAAAATCTTATGACTACAGAAGATACATTGTCCTTGGAAAGTTAACAGAAACGTATCTAATATATTTAAGTGATGGCATGATGGGGGGAAAAATGTGTTCTTTTCTTCACTTCAAATAGCTTCATCTTTTCTAAACCTCTTCTGTGCACCAATAACTCAAGAATCATTAATAAAAGCTTTACTTACATTTAGCAACTATTAAGACTTCTTAAAGACTTGTCACCTAGCTATGATTAAAGAAGCGGAAAGTTAAAAAGACAAACCACAAAGTTATTTGAGCATATCATCTAGTATTTGCAAAAACTTTAACAAGAACTTAAAGAAGGCTTTCTCTGTCTTGCTGTTACATCAATGAAAAAGAACAACATCAGTTCCTGATGTCAATGTATAATTGGCTGAGAATCAGTCACATGGGTAAGCCACATGTATATTTCAAATTTAACTCTGTTAATGTCCATTCCTAGGCAAAGCAGTGTTATGCATGTCCAATGCAGCACATGTTGGCAGGCCATTCTATTCTCCACAAATAAAGCCAATAAGCCTTTTGTGAGGAGGAAGATATTAATAATCTTTCACTGATTTAATTTCAAATATTTTGCAGATATTGAAACTAATGGACATGCTTCACAGAATCACCTATTAATTTTCCTATATTATAAACGCTATGGTGAAAAAAACTACATTTGTCCTACTCTCAACTCTGTTTTATCACTCCAACACTACCATTCAATTAATGAGTATTTCTGAGACTCTGATATAGTACTGGCCCTGTGCTAGGCAGTAAGATTTTAATCTTACTGAGCTTGCCACATGACCTTAGAATTGAGGCAGCTATCTTGACCTCATGCAGATGGAAGCAAGCTCAGGATAACAGGGCAGCAAGATGGAAAAAGCTGTATTCAGCTGTTGAATTACCCAGTTTCTGATCATCTACTTCAGAAATTTGAAAGCGCAATCGTAAAATTCCTTTGGTTTACGTTTAATATCCTTCAGGTTAAACACTGTTTTAGTCATCTTTGTTTTGCCCGGCAGCATCTAACATAATATTTTCAATCTCTTTGCTGTATCTTCTATTATGAAAGATGAGTTAATTTAGAAACTAAGGATAACTAAAATATCACAAAATAATATTTAGTGCAAGTTTTTACATACTTCATTCCTGCTGCTCTGACTATACTCCTTTCATCACTATGTTGTGTAAGAAGTGGATATTTTTGTTTCTGTGAATCTGAAATCTAGCTCTGGAGTGCTTTTGAGAAAACCTAACCTAATTAAATGAAATGTTATTAAATTTTAATTAATGTGTGCTTTTCAAAATTAATCAGATACATAACTAAAATAGTGCTAAGCATATGATCACACACACAAACAGCAGCTCTCTAGTGACTTCAAATGATGTTTTATTTTTAAAAATATTTTGTATGCCATTTATCTACCAAAATAGAAAACCTCCCATCTCTGTTTGTTACTTGGTAAGAACAGAGAATGGATAAAAATCATGGATATAAAGAAAGGTACTTTCTAAATTCAAATTCTAGAAAGCTGCTAAGTTTAAACATTGAATTTGTGGGTGTAGAATGAGAACAAACATTTCAACATGCTTTAATAAAAAAGAAACAGATCTGCCAGGAAAACAACTACAGATGAACAATGTTTAAGCAAACAGTAGAAAGAATATAAAACAAAATAAATCACTCCGATTTAATCATACCTTCTAGAATGTGCATGTAACAACAAAGAAAACTACCTTTCCTAATTTTCTGTATAATGTTTTATGTCAACCAATAAAACATTCTAATGTAAATACTAATGATGACTTAGTTTATGGAAATATAATAATTTGCCTTCCTCATTTTTAAACATGATACTATACAAGTACTTTTTGAGAGAAGTCTAACCAATAATTTAGAGTATATAAAAGATTGCTATAGAAAGAAATACCACCAGTACAAAATTTTCCATGTCTTTCTCATTCAGAACATTTGGAAATAAACGTAAATTGCAAATGAGGGATTTAGGCAGACTTTGGATAGAGATACTAAAGAGATAATGGTTAGCGAACAAAGTTATAGTTGTTATTTCTGGGAAATCAGAGTAAAGATGGCTTTGTAAAATCCTGATAGAAACATGAGCTTTTAGGATTTTTCAAATATATAATTATCTGAATCTAAGCTAATAAAAAGTAGAAGACACAATTATCCAAAGTAAAAATAATTTTACAAAGTGTTACATTCTTTGTATTTTGGTCAAGTAACTGGACTAAATAGCATCAGTTGTGCTTAAAGCTTCATCTTACCCCAAATTTTATTTGGTTGTTACTACCAAAGCCACATGTAATTTTCATTTAAGTTAAAATAAAAATTCAGTAAGATATTCAATTCAATTTTAATATTTGTGTCCTTGATTCAGAAAATTTCTGTCAGACAGTGGGATAGCAGAATGTCAATTTATTGCTCAAGTTGAATGTTTGAAATTGACTATAAATTATGCGGCTAATGGATTTTCCTATGTACTTGGGCTATATTCTTGTAAAGGCTACATGAGTCCTTGTAGTACTTTAATATATAAAATCTCTGCGCTGTCTTTGCTCTTTCTTTTTTCTTCTTGTAGAATCTTTGTTCGTTCCCTTTTAATTACTTAACTTTTATGTGACTAATTTTTTCCTCGTTGATCTATTTTTATGTGTTTTTTGTTTATAAAGAATCAGTTATGGTCTGAGAGAGATTTTGTTCTTTTTTTTCCTGACCTAGGGTTTTGAGTGATGGCTCAATTAGCCTTTACTTCTTAACAGCTAATGGAAATAGGAAACTAATTTGCTTTTCACAACTCAAGGACTTCCAGCTTCTTCCTGAAATTATAGCTTTGGTGAACATTCCTTATTTATCTGAGCCCTTTGCTTGTGAGAAACAAACTATAGTCTAGAAAGTTCCTGATTCAAGCAAATAAACCCATTCTGACCTCTGCAAATAAAAGATGTAGTCCTGTGTCTTAATTTTTGCACTGCATCTTTGAAAAGTTAACTGGATTGGTTTTCTAAGATGTGCAAGAGGGGTGGTCTTTGCTCCTCTTTCTTCCCGATTCACCTCTGCTCCTTCTTTTGTTCAGGAGCCCTTCAAACTTGTCACCAACAATATTAAACGACTGTGTTCGATTCTCCTTCTGGCCTTGAGCAACTTTCAGAATAACAATGAGGCAATGTTTGGTTTTGATGCCGTTTTGAATTGATACTATTTTAATCAATGAAAAAATTTAAAATATACATTTTTTTTTTCTCCCTAATTTGGCTATGAAGAGTGACAAGATAGAAGCTGGAATTGACAAGAGAGGGTAAACTATTTAATCTCTCTTTAGTTTTCTGTTTCATCTGGGCTAACCTTCAATTTGATCCCTGATTCATGATATTTATAAAGCATCCATTGTTTGCATTTTCCGAGATGTTAAAGCAAACGTACCTACCAAGATAGATTTTAAGATTGATTTACCATGCTATGAACCAAGGTGAAGTGTGCCGACAAATGGCTGAATAAAAAGGGAAGAAAGAAAGGCAAGTCTACTCTCCATATTAATATACAGAAGAATTTCTGAATGAAGTTTCTATTATTTACCCAACAGGGAGATCACTGTTATTTCCTCTGTACTTACTGTAAATCGTCATTTTCGCTGACAGTGTGAATCTCTCAACCACTGGGACCCTCAAGCCTCAGTTGTTGATTCTGAAGGAGTTATATAAGCTTGTCTTGGTTACATACTCTCTGTGGTAGAACTTATCATTCCCCCACATCCATTCAAAGGAATTAGAGGGCTTTTTGCTAGTATAAGCCCCTACCCTATAACGCACTTGCTAAGATTGGGAAAAGTTCCCTCCTGGTAGTTTAGAACATTTTTGCCATTCACTTAATCCTGATCTAAACACCAGGATACAGAACTCTAGCAATTCAACTTGAGCTCTTCAGTCTGAAGATTCTGCTTTTGTAGAATAAGTTACCCAGAGTTATGGGACGTTTTTATCCTCATCTTTGTTCAAATCCCTTTGTCCTTACATCTGTGAGGAGAGTGGCCACTTTTCAAAGGATCTTCATTGTCAAGCAGTGTCAATTCCTGCAGAGCTGTCCTGAAGTGAAACAGGGGGGCCCAACCTTTGTGTCCCTGCATCAGTTTGTCATTGGTTGTAGGCTGCCCCCTGAGCGGTATCACCCTGGCCCAGGCAGTTTCCTAAAGCTGACGTGAGGCGCATCAGGCACTGCAGATGGGTGTATTGGCCCTGAAGATGGATTAGGGAGGTATGCCAGTGAATCCACGACAACACCCCAGTCTGTCCTATACTTATCATAAGATGGCTTAAAAAGCACTGAGCCTGGTAGATATGGCTCCAGAATCTATATAGTTAGCAGACCCACTCAAAATATTACTTCAGAAACAATACTCTTCCTTTTTATCATGTATAAGCATCCTCAAAAAGAAAACCTCATTTTAGCAAAAGTATTTTCCTAAGAACCCAATTTGGTATAGTCACAGGCATCTGAGATTTATTTTGAACACTGTTAGAATAAGCCTTGCCACCGAAAAGGGTTGTGGATTTCTAAAAGTCTCTTTGCCTCTTAGGAAACTGAAGCTACAGGAGTGACATACTCTTTGTTTTCTTCCTCAACAAATTGTAATGCCTTCCCTTCTTTGCATTAATAGTTCAGTTTACCTTCAGTTTTCTAATCCAAATCATCACACTGGTGTTAAACCATTGCAGTAGAGGAGACTATGCAACTTGCTGGAATGAATTATCATTGTTATATTCAATTACCAACCACTTTGTTTTCCTTAGTGTTAGTGGGAGAAGAGAGAGGATGAGACCAGAAGAAGGAATACAAGTTTTCAAATAAACTATATGAAAAGTGATACACTATTGACTGGGCACGGTGGCTCATGCCTGTAATCCTAGCAATTTGGGAGGTTGAGAAGGGTAGATCACCTGAGGTCAGAAGTTTGAGACCAACCTGATCAACATGATGAAACCCATCTCTACTCAAAATACAAAAATTAGCTGGATGTAGTGGCACATGCCTTTAATCCCAGATACTCAGAAAAAAAAAAAAAAAAAAAAAAAAAAAACACAGGTTAGGCGGCTCACACCTGTAACCCCAGCATTTTGGGAGGACAAGGCAGGTGGATCACCTGAGATTGGGAATTCAAGACCAACCCGACCAACATGGAGAAACCGCATCTCTACTAAAAATACAAAATTAGCCATGCATGGTGGTGGGTGCCTGTAATCTCAACTACTCAGAAGGCTAAGGCAGGAGAATCGCTGGAACCCAGGAGAAAGAGGTTGTGGTGAGCCCAGATTGCGCCATTGCACCCCAGCCTGGGCAACAAGAGTCAGACTCCATCTCGAAAAAAAGAAAAGCAGAAAAAGAAAACATGATACCCTATTAATTCAATCTATGCCCCTAAATTATATATAAACAATGAAAATTTATGCAATTCAAGTAAGCTGGAAAACATGTACTTTTTATTCATTTGTTTCATTTACAATTTGATCCCTTTTCTCACATTTCACACAATTAAATCTACATAAATTTTTAAGTCCTTCTCTATATACATTATTTTTCAAAACTTAAGCTTAAAGTAACTGTTTTTAAATTTCCTCCAATTCCTGAGCATATTGTTTCTTATTTCATGTAAATGAGCAGCTGTTGCTGAATAAGTATCAGTTGAATTACTAGATAAATGATTAAAGCAAGGAATCTGTGAAAGCTGGAGGTATAGATGAGTCTTTTTTTTTTATGTTAAGAAATTGTAAATACAAAATTTACTCCAAAACAGAAAGTTCTCTGATTCAGTTTTCACATGAGCACACATATGCTTAATAAATTGGTTATATACTTGGATGAAAAAATGAAAAAAAGTGTGTTTTCATACTCAGTAGTTCATATAGCTTTTAGGTTTTAAGCTTGAAACAGAAAAAATAAAATTGAATTCTATTTTATCATCTCATTCCTCACTCTGTTAGGTGCAGAGAACTTCTGACAAACCAGCTCTGTAATTTTTGTTCCCCAAAAGTCATATGAATGAATAGTTTTAATAAAATAATTTTATAAATGAACAATAAAATACTTCCACACTACTAGGTAAAAATTCCAAGATCAGAACTGTTTAACAAGTTTACCACAAGTCAAGTGCAGCATTTAGAATTCTCTAGAATAAATGTTCTTATCTCAATGTACATATCTCAAAGCTCAATTTAAGGATACATCCTTAACGATCAGTGTTTATTTCTGCACAATCTCACCTATTCTTATTTGTTTTGGTCAACTTTAATATTAAGAAAAAATATAACATCAAACAAGTTAATAAAATGTACAGTTATGTAGAAAGAATAAAATATTCCTATTACTTTTTTAAAAAAACTCTGATTGTGAGGAAAGTATAGAATTAGAAGTCACTTCTGTAAAAAAAAAAAAAATCGGTGTAAACTATTTATGAGAGTTTATTTTACATAAAATACAGGATATGATGTAAAAGTGCTAGTTTTTATTAATTAATTTAAAAAAGAGGATAACACCTCATTTTCTAAAGAAGTTAATCGAAGCTAAAGAATTGTTAGATGAAGTCTTCATTAATATTACATATTAGCATTTGAACACAAATATAAAATTGATTCGGATTTTAAAATAAACCTTTAAAACATAATGAAATATGATGAGTTTTATATTTTATCAATAGAATTCCAATAAAAAGAGAAAGTGTCAAAAGTTAAGTGTGTTTAATATATAGGCCATAGAAATGTGTATTTACTTCTGCTAATCTACAATTCAGATGGAAATGGAAATACCCATAAAGCCATAGCTATGTGCATGTGATATATTTCCCTAACCAATGGAACAAAAAAATATATTGTTATTCTGAAGGAGAAAATAGAAATTAAATTATATCAATTTTACCTACAGTATGATGTTAAATTATATCCAAGGTCCTCAAGAACTCTGCCCTTACTGAGCTTTCCTTTCAGGTCACACATTTCTATTTTAAATTTCTTAGCATGTTTTAATGAAAAACTCCTAAATACCTATATCTCTCTCTGATTAGCTATCTTAGAAACCTAATTAAGTAATCAATAAACAGAACGAGTATAAGTCAATAGTACCTCTGATAAGCATGTGTGATCTTCAGCCTACAACAACAGTTGTCAGCAATTACAGGGGAAGCTATATCTTAAGTTCATTAAAGACACACTTGTAAAGCTATTAAATGTTATCTGGAAATGTTTTTTGTAGTATTTACAATGCTGCTCTTCATTACTACATTTTAACTCACATCATTTATTTTTAAACAAGGTAAATAACAAACAACAAATTTTATCTAACTCACTGAAATTCGTTATTTGAATAAAAACTACACATTATGTCTATTATTCATTCTTTTATTTATATTTTTTCTTATCTGTTCCAGATGCTGTGCTATTTACAAAGACATAAACATTAACATCAGTCTCTCGAACATCAGTCAGACAATAGTCTAGAGATAGATACATATAAAGAACAATTTACAAGTGAAAGTGTACCCCGAATGTGTCCTAACCTCAACAGCATATCGGCAAAAATTAAATCATATTAACATTAATATTAAAATTCTCTAGGACATAAACTCCTATCTACATAACTATAGGACTTAAGATTCTCCATCTCAAGGTCTCTCCAACTATTTCTGGAAATCTATTTCTGCTCCAGCAGAGTAATAGTAGATGATATAATAAATAGTAGATGATAGTAATAAAAGACTCACCCTGCTCAATTCATAATTAAATCCCCATGCAGACTCCACTGTCCCTTCTCAACTCCATTCCTTTTTCTAAAATGCTGCACAGGTACCTTCATAAAAATGCAGAGCTGTTTATCTCACTCCTCTGCCTATTACATATAACCCTTAAATGGCTTTCCACTGACCTTAGGATAAAGTCAAAATTCCATCTCCCAAGATGTACTACCTTGTCCTTTGGCACCAGAGCAATCAGAATTACCAAAAGGATAAAATCTTCAAATTAATAAACTGTCTTGGGGATATGCACAATTAAAAGAATCGAGAGGATGGATCTAATTATCCTATGAGGCTTTCAGAAATCAGAAGGCGCTAGAATAAACTACAGCCTAGAGAAAAGAGGGATGTGAGCAGCAAAGCTCTTTGAATGTTTGGCGAGTATCTTGTTCAACAAGTGGGCTTAGTTCTTAAGATCTAAAAGAATAAGGACCAAGGAGAGGTAATGAGAAGCCTTCGACAGAACAAGACTAAATTTTTCAATGATTAAATATAATGTGAAGCTCTCTCAAGGAACAATCTTTCAAAAGTATCAGAATATTCACAAATTTTAAAAAGATAATCCTTATAGTGAGGAAAAGATGGAGTAAGTGACTCCACATCCCTTCTATGTCTCAGTTGTATGATAACCTTTGATACAGCCCAGCAATTGCTCCAAATTTCAAATATTACATTGGTTAATACTCCTGAAGGCTAAATGATAATTCTGTTAAGTCTTCTACATGTCATATATTTTCTTGCACATATTTGATTTATAATTAAAGTACATATTATTTTTAATTCCCATTACCCAAACTCTGAATTTTCAGGTTAAAGAAATGAAAACTTGTATTATGATAAGACACATTTTCCAAATCACTTCCAGTGAGTAGGAAGGATGCTCATTAGATATAAGTTACACAAGGAGAAGAGAAATATGAATATTTAATATAAATTATATATAAAATTATAATTAGGATTAATAAATTATATACAAAAAATAGAACACATTCTCAATGTTTCTAATGTTTAAATTACAATGCACTAAATAATATTGGTTTACTAGTAAAATTACCAAGTTACTTTATAAGACAACTAGACCCCCCAAATGGAGGTTATACTGTTTTTCCCCCTATAGATTTAAAATTTAAAGCAAAAGAGTTTTTAATACTTTAATAAAAATTTAAAGGTTACAGAGCAATCATAATTTTCTCATTAATTATTAAGATCACTCTTTGGGTTTCAACATACATTTTATTATCTTGCACTTTAAAAGTAAGAAATGGGAGAGAAAGCAAGCAACTTAGAAAAGATATTTGAAGACAACTGTCCATGGAAATTTCCCCAGCTTCACTATATAAGCCAACATTCAAACTCAGGAAATGCAGAGACCCCTGTGAAATAATATAAAAGATGACTTTCCCAAGACACATAGTTAGCATCTTTTCCAAGATCAACAGTAAGAAAAACTTTTAAAGTCAACTAGAAAGAAGGGGCAAGTCACCTACAAAGGGAATCCCAATGGGTCAACAGTGGATCTTTCATCAGAAACCGTACAAGCAGGAGAAATAGTGGGTCTATATTCAGCATTCTTAAAGAAAAAAAATTCCAATAAAGATTTCTTATTCAGGCAAATTAATCTTCATTTAAAAAGGAAAAATAAAAGACTTTTCAGAAAAGCAAATGCTAAGGAAATTTGTTACCACCAGAGCTGCCTGGTAAGAGGTCCCTTACACAAGGGTTAAATATAGAAACAGGCCATTATCAGCTACCAGAAACACACGTAAATATGTAGATCGTTTACATTATAAAGGAATTACACAATCAAGTCCGGATAATAAACAGATAACATCAGGATGACAGGGTCAAATCCACATATATCAATATTAACCTTGAATATAAACAGGCTATATGCCCCCACTTAAAAGGTATGCTGACAAGTTGTATGTTGTCTTCAACACACTCATAGACTCAAAGCAAAGATAAAGCAAAACAAAAAAGCAGGGGTTGTTACTATAATTTCAGACAAAACAGACTTTAAAACAATGATTACGAAATAAGGAAAGGCATTATATAATAGTAAAGTACTCCATTAAACTATCATAAATATGTATGTACCAAACACTGGAGCACCCAGATTAACAAGTTCTTAGAGACCTACAAAGCGACATATATAACCTCACAATAATAATAAAAGAGTTCAAAACCCCACTGACAGTATTTTTAGACAGAAAACCGAGGCAGAAAACTAACAAAGATATTTAGGACCTATATTTGACACTTGATCAAATGGATCTAACAGAAATTTATAAAACTCTCCCCTCAAAAAAATGAAAATACACATTGCTATTATCTGTAAGTGGCATATACTCTAAAATCTACCACATAATCAGACATAGTATGATTCTTAGCAAATCTAATAAAAATTGAAATCATACCAATCACACTCTCAGACTACAATGAAATAAAAATAGAAGTCAGTGCTATGATGATTGCTCAAAACCATATAACTACATGGAAATTAAACAACTTGCTCCTGAATGACTTTTTGATAATCATTAGGAAAATTTCCACATCTTGAAAAATTGCTACCTTTGAATGGTAGTATCTGCTACCATTCAACCAGTAGCAGATACCCAGTTACGGTTTTTGTGGCTATACACCCTCAAGTTACTTGAAAGACATATACAGCAATAAAGAGTGCATGTTTCTCATGCACATATAACTTTATTTAAAAATCTCCTACTATGTAGGCATTCTGAAGCCACCCACCCTTAATTCTCCCCAAGGACAATATCTATTAGGATGGTGCAAAAAGTAGTTGTGTTTTTGCCATTATTTTTAAATGGCAAAAATCGCCACAATGGCTTGGTGTATTTTGAACCAAGCTAATACATTACACTATTCACCAGTGGTAGCACTGCTTCCCCAACTCAGTAGCTTTTTCCCATTAGCTCAAAGTGTCCTGGTAGCATCCCTTCCACAGTCAGCAAAAGCAAACAAGGTCAAGTTCCAAATGATACAAGGATTCTTAGGCCCAATACAGAAGACCTTTACATACAGAAGGCCTTTAGGAAGAATAAATAGTATTTGTATAGAATATATAAAGTGTGCAATCCTGAGAGATTTTTTCACATAAATGTGATTATGAATTTAACATGACTATTTTATATACTATGCAAGCTTCAATACAGGACAATGCTATCAAAGGGGAAGAAAGAGGACATGGTCCAAGTAAACAGAGAGCAAAAACTGTCTTCTACCATACTCGGTCTACATACTGAGAATGAACCTCACACCTCAGGCTGGGTGTGGTGGCTCATGTCTACAATTTCAGCAATTTAGGAGGCCAAGACAGGAGGATCACTTGAGTACAGGAGTTTGAGAAGGGCCTGGGCAACATAGGAAGACTCCTTCTCTATAAAAATGAAACTATAAACAATTAAATAAAGCAAAACCATTTCTCAGTCTCTATAAACATGAGTTTGCTCTTATTTTGTCCTCAATAGCCTGACTCTTTTTGCAGGAGTCTCCCTCCCAAGCAAAATGGTTTGACTGTTCATTACAGGAACTTCCTTAAAGAGCTCCTCAATGACAAACATCAATAGGCAATTGACTCACTCACCACAAAATTCTTATCTTGCTGTTTCAAACTGTCTTAGTTGTATCTTTATCCTTACCCAACTCTAGTGGAATTTTCTGAGTTTGAAAGACTTACCTTAAATCAAACTTCCAGTTCTCAACAAAGGGACTAACTCTCCCCACCCCAATCCACTGTCACAGTTTTGTAAGATAGCATTCTTTCTTATCCAGATAAGAAAAAAATTCAGGTTTGTCTAATCAACAGCTTCTGTTGGTAACATCTGGGGAGTGAGAGACCATATATGACAATAGAACTCTGATGCACATCCCCTGCAGCAATCAATCCAGGAGAATCAGGACTTGGTCAAGGACTGTCAGTTTTCTTGATTTTTGCCCCTGCTTTGAATACAGGGGAAACCCCAGAGAAAGTCAATTATGCTCTGTACCCAAACATAAAAGATACCTACCCATTCTAGGTAGCCCACTTCCAGCTTCCCCATGCCAACCACCTCCAATCAGAGCAAAACTGATATCTTCCCAGATTCTTTCTTTTTCAGTATCAAGTTAGCCCACTTATCTGTCTACCTTTAAGTCTCTGCCAGACAGAAGTGAAGGTGGGTGACCTTTGTTATAACAACGTCTGATTGAGTAGCCTCTATTTGTTCCCACTTCTGGCGACCTTCCTTGCTTTCTATGGGAGCCAGCTTTTGACAACAGAACTTGAAAAATACAAGAGAAGCTTTTAGAGTAATGATTTAGTAGCATGTTCTTCAGAATTACTAATGTTCCAGTCAAGCTTTTAATAGAAATTAGTAAACTCCCTGCCCAGCCAAGAGTTTCAGTGACAGTTAAGTTCTGGATACTACTGTTGTCCTCATATGAAACTGAAGACACCAATAAGCAAGCATTGCTTCACAACTTTATCTAATCCAGGTATAAAAGTCACCCTCAAATCATGCCACTTTAAAAAATCACGGTTTTCTACATCTCTCATTTTTCATCCTCTAATTCCATATCTAGTTATTGTGTACTTAGATAAACACAATTCACTTTTTTCTACTTCAGCACCACTTACAATGATCCTAAATTGTCAGTTTCATTGATCTTTTAAAACCTTCTTATATGCCAATCACATTTTCTAAATATGTACTTTTTTACCAGGCACCAAAATAAATTAAAAAGTAGAATATAAAGGACTATAAAATTATCATTTTTCTTACGTAGAGTGGAGAGGGGAAAAAAACCTGCAATTCTTTATGCAGGGTGAAGAGAAAACAAATAATATGCCTTCTAAGAAAGGCACATAATTTTTCTCTAGGGTGGATGACTGCTAAGAAAAATAATGTTACAAGTTGTTTTAGTATTACAAGTCAAGGCCTGTGCAACAAGAAAAATAGAGAACTGAATTTCATACATAATAAAATGGGAAAAACAAATAAGAGGAAGAAGGAGAAGTAGTAAGGAAGGTTTCAGTGCTTGCAGAGTGCGGTTTGTGAATCCCAACACTTTTCCTAAAAGGCAAGGGGATGAGGACGTGGATATTTGATGACAAATGACAGCCGGTGAGGAATTCCAAGAGTGAGAATGAATGAAAGACTAACAGAATATTTTTCTACTAATAATATAACAATAATAGTATAATATTTAATTTGTTATTGTTGTCTATGCTGTGCTACTCAAAATGAGTTAGAAAGACTATGCTAAATTCAAGAGCTTTGTGATCACAATTGGCTTGGAGTATCAAAGAAAAAAAATATGTTTACATCAACGCAGAATACAGAAAAACATGCCATAGGACAGAATTCAATGGCAATGTGAAATCAGGCCAAGAGGTGATCTGGAGAAATGTAGATTCTAAGTGTTTCTATAGATGGTGTGAGGGAAATGCTGGCTTTTCTGTAATCATTAAGATAGATACCAACAGAAATTTTACTTATTTATTACAGAATAATAATACCATGGGGCCAGAGAATTTGGGAACATCCAAGCACCAACATTTATGGGATAGATGGTTCTATCACTGTAGTCATGTAAACATTAATTATAGGGACTAACAATGAGAGTTATTCTTCTGCTCACTTTTTTTCTATTTTGAAAATATCCCCCTATTACTCAGTCTGTTGGTATTTACAGTTAATTATCTGCTTTGAGTTTTAAACTTAAAAAAGTAGTTAAACTTAGTAGTAGTTCATTTTTATTTCTTCCATTCATATTTTCTAATACCATATTATGTAGTTTGAATGTTACATATTCAAATATAATACTTAAGTAATTTTTAAAAGGAATTCATAAGCCCTACCAATATTCAGAAGGTAAAAGCTTGATGTGGAAAGTAAGAAATGTGTGAGGAGTTATTTCACTGGAGATTGAGACCAAAATAAATAGGTCACAAGAAAGGGGTCCCAATCCAGACCCCAATAGACGGTTATTAGCTCTCATGCAAGAAAGAATTCAGGGGTGAGTCTGTGGTGCAAAGGGTAAGCAAGTTTATTAAGACAGTAAAGGAATAAAAGAATGACTACTCCATAGACAGAGAAGCCCTGAGGGCTGCTGATTGCCTGTTTTTATGGTTATTTCTTGATTACATGCTAAACAAGGGTAACTTTCTGACATTGCTATGGCATTTGTAAACTATCATGGCACCGGTGAGAGTTCAGCAGTGAGGATGACCAGAGGTCACTCACATCACCATTTTGATTTTGGTGGGTTTTGTCTAGCTCCTTTACTGCAATTTGTTTTATCTGGCAAGATCTTTATGACTTGTATTTTGTGTTGACCTATCTCATCTTGTGACTTAGGATGGCTTATCTTGTGACTTTGACTTAGGATGGCTTATCTTGTGACTTAGGATGGCTTAACCATCTGGGAATGCAGCCCAGTAGGTTTCAGCCTCATTTTACCCAGCTCCTAATTAAGATGAAGCTGCTCTAGTACACAGGCCCCTGATATCTCTCCCTTCCCTTTTGTAAGTGACCTGTGTTTACTCTGTTAATAATCTCAGGTAGGCTAAGAAAAATCTGAGAGACAAATTTCAACACGGAAATATGAGAATAGTACAATAATACGCACTTGTACCTGGAATTTGCAGGTTTGGGGCAAATCACTTCCAATTGCCAATGAAATTAAACTTTAAAAAATATATTTATTTCTTTGTAATTATTTTGTTGGGAATTGCTATTGTGTGAAGTTTTCTACAATTTTTCATATATATATATATATATTTAAAGAAAACTGCAGTATTATTCTGCTTACTGGCTCAGAAAAAGGAGAAAATCTGCATTGTACCAAGAGCTAATAAAATATAGGTATTTGTTTTTTCCTAGAAATTTCACACTTTTGTTTCCAATGGATTTCTTAGTTTTGAATAAGAACAACTGGGGTGGGAGACTGTCTAGTTTGAGGATATTTTCTCATTTTAGCTTCAGGTAGAAGAAATTGCTGTATCTTAGTTTAATAAAATATTAGACACTGATTCCACTGTTGCACAGAGACAATCACTGCTTGCTGGAAAAAGGAAAGTAAATATTTTACAGGATATATCAAATGATAATCAAAACTATCAGGAAGGAAAACCTTCTTTCATGTGGCAGCCAAGCCTCTCTCCCAGCAACAACCACCCACCTATAAAACAGCACACCGAGGTACATATTTTTCATGTTTTAATTGTTATATTAAATATTCTTTGTTGTGGCACTTTGATAGTCACCTCTTATTTCCATAGTTGGGCCTTTTTAAGTCCCCCATCTCTATATATTCATTAAATTCTGAAAACGTCAATGTTTCTCAGTAACAGCTGTAAATCATTGGAGAAAGGTAGTATCTTGAAATTAGTTCTATAATACAATTTGATATCTTTCAGATCTTTTTCTTTTCTGTATCTATTACTTTATCTCCTTTTTTCAAGTAGTGAATTGATTGCCTATTCTAAAATAAACACTATTCTATACTGTTGAAATACTGAAATGAAGCCCAGCAACCCCATTGTAGGGGAAACATATATATTTTTTTTTTTTTTGAGACAGAGTCTTACTCTGTTGCCAGGCTGGAGAGCAGTAGTAGCTCTCACCTCACTGCAAACTCCACCTCCCAGGTTCAAGTGATTCTCCTGCTCCAGCCTCCTGAGTAGCTGGGATTACAGGTACTTGCCACTGTGCCCAGATAAATTTGGTATTTTTAGTAGAGACAGGGTTTCAACCTGTTGGCCAGGATGGTCCCAATCTCTTGATCTCCTGCTCTTGTTGAAGATAACAGAAGAAGAAACTGACAGCAACCCTTACTATTGTGCAGCCACCACAGGTGATCCCCAGGCAAGCAGGGTCTGGAGTGGACCTCCAACAGTCCTGCAGCAGAGAGGCCTGACTGTTGGAAGGAAAACTAAGAAACAGAAAGAAATAACTTCATCATCAACTAAAAGGACATCCACTCAGAGACCCCATCTGAAAGTCACCAACTACAAAGACCACAGGTAGATAAAGCCACTAAGATGGGAAGAAACCAGCACAAAAAGGAAGAAAATACCAAAAACCAGAATGCCTCTCCTCCGAAGGATCACAACTCCTCACCAGCTAGGGATCAAAGATGGATGGAGAGTGAATATGATGAACTGACAGAAACAGGCTTCAGAAGGTGGGTAATAACAAACTTCTCTGAGCTAAAAGAACATGTGCTAACCAATGCAAAAAAATTAAGAAACCAGAAAAACAGTTAGATGAGATGCTAACTAGAATAAACAGCTTAGAGAAGAGTAAAATGACTTGATGGAGCTGAAAAACACAGCGTGAGAACTTCACAAAGCATACACAAGTTTCAATAGCCAAATTGAACACGTAGAAGAAAGGATATCAGAGATTGAAGATCAACTCAGTGAAATAAAATGAGAAGCCATGAATAAAGAAAAGAGTGAAAAGAAATGAACAAAGCATCCAAGAAATATGGGATTATGTGGAAAGACCTAATCTATGTTTGATAGGTGTATGTGAATGTGATGGAGAGAATGAATCCAAGCTGGAAAACACTCCTCAGGATACTACCTAGGAGAACTTCCCGGTCTAGCAAGCCAGGCCATCATTCAAGTCGAGTAAATACAGAAAACACCACAAAGATATTCCTCAAGAGGAGCAACTCCAGGGAACATAATAGTCAGATTCACCAGGGTTGAAATGAAGGAAAAAATGCTAAGGGCAGCCAGAGATATAGGTTGGGTTACTGACAAAGGGAAGCCCATTAGACTCACAGCTGACCTCTCCAAAGAAACCCTACAAGCCAGAAGAGAGTGGGGGCCAATATTCAACATCCTTAAAGGGAAGAACTTGCAACTTAAAATTTCATATCCAGCCAAACTAAGCTTCATAAGTGAAGGAGAAAGAAAATCCTTTATGGACAAGCAATTGCTGAGAGACTTTGTCACCACCAGGCCTGCCTTACAAGAGCTTCTGAAAGAAGCACTAAACATAGAAAAGAACAACTAGTCCCAGCCACTCCAAAAATGTGCGAAATGGTAAGGACCATCAACACAACAAAAAATATGCATCAACTAACAGGCAAAACATACAGCTAGCATCAAAATGGCAGGATCAAATTCACCAATAACAATATTGACCTTAAATGTAAATGGGCTAAATGTCCCAATCAAAAGACACAGACTAGCAAATTGGATAAAAAGTCAAGACCCATTGGTATGCTGTATTCAGGTAACTCATCTCACATGCAAGGACACACACAGGCTCAAAATAAAGGCATGGAGGAAGATTTACCAAGCAAACGAAGATCAAAAAACAAGCAGTAGTTGCAATCCTAGTCTCTGATAAAATGTACTTTAAACCAACAAAGATCAAAAGAGACAAAGAAGGGCATTACATAATGGTAAAAGGATCAATGCTACAAGAAGATCTAATGATCCTAAATATATACACACCCAATATAGGAGAACCCAGGTACATATAAAGCAAGTTCTTAATGACCTACAAAGAGACTTAGACTCCCACACAAAAATAGTGGGAGACTTTAGCACTCCACTGTCAATATCAGAAAGATCAACGAGACAGAATATTAACAAGGATATCTAGGACTTGAACTAAGACCTAGACAAAGCAAACCGAATAGATATTTACAGAACTCTCCACCCCAAATCCACAGATTATACATTCTTCTCAGCACCACATCACACCTACTCTAAAATCGACCATATAATTGGCAGTAGATCACTCCTCCACAAATGCAAAAGAATGGAAATAATAACAAACAGTCTCAGACCACAGTGCAATAGAGTTAGAACTCAGAATGCAGAAACTAACTCAGAACCGCACAGCTTCATGGAAACTGAACAACTGGCTCTTGAATGTTGACTGGATAAACAATGCAATGAAGGCAGAAATGAAGATGTTCTTTGAAACCAACAAGAATGAAGGCACAACATACCAGAATCTCTGGTACATATTTAAAGCAGTGTCTAGAGAAAAATATATAGCAATAAATGCCCACATAAGAAGCAAGGAAAGATCTAAAATCAACACCCTATTGTCAAAATTGAAAGAGCTAGAGGAGCAAGATAATAAAAAACTCAAAACCTAGCAGAAGACAAGAAATAACTAAGATCAGAGCAGAGCTGAAGGAGACAGAGAGACAAAAAAACCCTTAAAAATTTTCAATAAATCCAGGAATTGGTTTTTCAAAAAGATCAACAAAATAGACCAATAGCCAGATTAATAAAAAAGAAAAGGGAGAAGAATCAAATAGATGCAATAAAAACAATAAAGGAGATATCACCACTGATTCCACAGAAATACAAACTACAATCCATGATTACTATAAACAACCCTATGCACAAAAACAAGTAAACCTGGAAGAAATGGATAAATTCCTGGACACTAGCACCCTCCCAAGCCTAAACCAGGAAGAAGTTGAAACTTTGAATAGACCCATAGCAAGGACTTAAGTTGAGGTAGCAATTAATAGCCTACCAACAAAAAAAGGTCCAGGTCCAGACAGGTTCATAGCTGAATTCTACCAGATGTACAAAGACTAGCTGGTACCATTCCTTCTGAAACTATTCCAAACAATACAAAAAGAGGGAATCCTTTCTAAATCATTTTATGAGATCAACATCATCCCGATACCAAAACCCAACAGAGACTCAACAAAAAAAGAAAACATCAGGCCAATTTCCACGATGAACATAGATGCAAAAATCTTCAGTAAAATACTGGCAAACTGAAGGCAACAGCAAATCAAAAAGCTTATCAATCATGATCAAGTAGGCTTCATCCTGGGGATGCAAGGTTGGTTCAACATAAACAAGTCTATAAACATATTCCATCACATAAATAGAACCAAAGACAAAAACCACATGATTATCTCAGTAGATACAGAGAAGGCCTTGGACAAAATTCAGCAGCCCTCTATGCTCAGAACTCTTAATAAACTAGGTATCAATGGAATGTATCTCAAAATAATAAAAGCTACTTATGACAAACCCACAGTCAATATCATACTAATGGGGAAAAACTGAAAGCACTCCCTTTGAAATCTGGCATTAGACAAGAAGGCCCTCTCTCACCACTTCTATTCAATATAGTTTTGTAAGTTCTAGCCAGAGTAATCAGGCAAGAAAAAGAAATAAAGGGTATTCAGTTAGGAAAGGAGGAAGTTAACTTGACTCTATTTGTAGATGATATGATTGTATATTTAGAAGACCCCTTTGTCTCAGCCAAAATATCCTTAAACTGATAAGCAATTTCAGCAGTTTCAAGATACAAAATCAGTTTGAAGAAATGACAAGCATTCCTATACACCAACAACAGACTAAAAGAGAGCAAAATCAAGAACAAACTCTCATTCACAGCTGCTACAAAGAGAATAAAATACCTAGGCATACAACAAACAAAGGATGTAAAGAACCTCTTCCAGGAGAACTACAAACCGCTGCTCAAGGAAATAAGAGAGGACACACACAAATGGAAAAACATTCCATGCTCATGGTTAGCAAAATCAACATCATGAAAATGACCCTACTGTCCAAAGTAATTTATAGATTCAATGCTATCCCCTCAAGCTACCAATGACCTTCTTCACAAAACTGGATAAAACCACCTTAAACTTCATATGCAACCAAAAGACAGCCTGCATAACCAAGATAATCATAAGCAAACAGAACAAAGCCAGAGGCATCACACTACCTGATTTCTAACTATACTACAAGGCTGCAGTAATCAAACTGCATGGTACTGGTACCAAAATGGAGATATAGACTAATGGAACACAACAGAGGCCCTGGAGGCAGCACTGCACATCTACAACCATCTGACCTTTAACAAACCTGACAAAAACAAGCAATGGGAAAAGGGTTCCCTGTTTAATAAATGGTGTTGGGAAAATTGGCTAGTCACGTGCAGAAAGCAGAAACTGTACCCCTTCCTAACACCTTACACTAAAATTAACTCCAGATGGATTAAAGATTTAACCATAAGACCTAAAACCATAAAAAACATTAGAGGAAAACCTTGGTAAAATCATTCAGGACATAGGAATAGGCAAGGACTTAAAGCATAGGCAATAGACAAAAGCAATGGCAACCAAAGCCAAAATAAACAAATGGGACCTCATTAAACTCCAGAGCTTCTGCACAGCAAAAGAAACAATCATTAGAGTGAACTGGCAACCAACAGAATGGGAAAAAATTTTTACAATCTACCCATCTGACAAAGGGCTAATATCCAAAATCTATCAAAAAAAAAAAAAAAAAAAAAAACAGATTTACAAGAAAAAAACGAACCCATCCAAACGTGGGAGAAGTATATGAATAGACACTTTTCAAAAGAAAACATATATGAGGCCAATAAACATGCAAAAATGCTCATCATCACTGGTCATTAGAGAAGTGCAAATCAAAACCACATTGAGATACCATCTCACACCTGTTAGAATGCTGATCATTGAAAAATCTGGAGACAACAGATGCTGGAGAGGATGTAAAGAAATAGGAAAACTTTTACACTGTTGGTGGGGGTGTAAATTAGTTTGACCATTATGGAACACAGTGTGGCAATTCCTCAAGGATCTAGAAATGGAAATTCCATTTGACCCAGCAATCCCATGACTGGGTATATACCCAAAGGATTATAAATCATTCTACTATAAAGACACATGCATACATATGTTCATAGTGGCACTGTTAACAATAGCAAAGACCTGGAACCAACCCAAATGCTCATCAGCGATAGACTGGACAAGGAAAATGTTGCATATGTACACCATGAAATGCTATGCAGCCATAAAAAATGATGAGTTTGTGTCCTTCGTAGGGACATGGATGAATCTGGAAACCATCATTCTCAGTGAACTGACACAAGAACAGAAAATCAAACACTGCATGTTCTCATTGGTAAGCAGGTGAACAATGAGAACACATAGACACAGGGAGGGGAGCATCACACACTGGGGTCTGTTGAGGGGGGCAAATGAGGGACAAGTGGGGGATGG
Organism: Saimiri boliviensis; assembly: GCF_048565385.1. Taxonomy (NCBI): domain Eukaryota; kingdom Metazoa; phylum Chordata; class Mammalia; order Primates; family Cebidae; genus Saimiri; species Saimiri boliviensis. Next base: position 41,595,777 of record NC_133463.1, read on the forward strand.
GGGTATCAGGGAGGGATAACATGGGAGAAATGGCAGATGTGGGTGATGGGAAGATGGAGGCAGCAAGTCACATTGCCATGTGTGTACATATGCAACAATCCTGCATGATCTGCACATGTACCCCAGAACCTAATGTACAATTAAAAATTTTTTTTTTTTTTTTAGATTCTGAAGGCAATTTCCCAACAGGAATCAATGGGTTTTAAAACATTCACCTAGCCATTTACAACTCTTTTTAAATAATGAGAAATAAGCAATCATCAACATTGCCTTAGGATTCTCCTCTGCTTGGAAACACTTCTTACCTGCTTCCTTCTGACTTTAGGCCCTGATTTACCTTTTCTTAGAGCTTTTCTTTCTTTACTTTAGAAAACTTGCAATAGGAAATTTTTTCTGTGTTATGTAAATATTTTTAAAAGCCTCTTACCAGTTTTACAACCCCGGAATGGCTTTCTCAAGGACCTGGAAGCCACCTCTTTCAATTGTAAACATCAAGGGAGATAGCTGCTGTTTCCCAATTTCGTGGGATGGTAGGAGCCTAACTTCTGCGGGAGCCTTGCTTTAATTATAAAACTACCTCCTGTCACTACAATAAGAGAAAATGTATTTTTCCTTTGGGTGAAGCCAATTAGCAAACACTCATGGCCTCTGGTCTCCAGCTCACCCCAGCAATTAAAAGTCCTCTCACCATTTGTTTCCGCAGAGTGAAGTTCAGACTGCATTTTGGTCTTTCCCTATGCTATTGTGATAGCTTTAAATAAAGGGTTCTTTGCTGTTCAATGTTGTTCAGTGCAATATGTGCTTTCACAGCATAAAAAAGGTATGTATTATTGTACGTATTAATGCATTATTTATGATAGTAAAAAAGAACTTTTAAATATCTAATTATACTAATTACCTAAAGTATAAATATTGTAAAGGAAATAAAATGCACAGAGAAAAATTTTTCCTTTTACAAATTTCTACATACATATTTTTAGGTAGAGAAGCAAAGAAACTATAAAATGAATTTGCATCTCTTGCCATTCACTGGGTTAACATCTTTGTTAGTGAATTATGATTTCAAACTGGGCAATAAAATTCAACAGAACAATCAAATACAACTAAAAACGCAAAAAAAAAAGGGGGGTGTAACATGACACTACAAACTTTCCATGCAGAATTTCATGTAATTGATGAATGCAACGTTCACGAGCTATTTATATAACAAGCTAAGCTATTGAAAAATGAGGCCCTGTCACAGTTTGAGTAGATACAACTGAAGAAGAGAAAGTCAGCAATGATAGCATGACAGATGCCTTAGATGAGTTGAATATCATAGGATTAAGAGATACTGTAGCACAGTGGCCCTCAAACTTTGCTACCCATTGGAATCAACTTTGGGAATTTCTAAAAATACTGATTGCTGGGGATGTGGCCTGGGTGTCGGGATTTTTTAAAGCAACTAGACATTTCTAAGGCACAGAAAACAACAACAAAAACAAACAAACAAACAAAGAAAAAAACAGGAGAACCACTGCTGTAACCATACTGTTGGTCCTCTGCATAAATCCCCTAATGCTCAGCTCTGTTTCCATGTGCGCACTAGCCTGACTTCCAGCCTGACACTCAGCCTGTGGGCTTTATTTGTTCACTACAGCTGGATCAATCTCATTTCCTTTATTTCAGAATACTTAACAGTTCTTGCTTTGCACAGCTCTGTGATGACTGAGATTTGATGATAACATGCTTTGATCTCAGTAATCACAGAACCAAGGAGAAATGAGGATTGTTTGTACTTCAGTCTATATGAGAGCCCTGGACTCCCAAGTCATATCTCAACCCAGTGAAAATATTTTACAGCTGTCGACATTCCCCAAAAGATCCCATTTCTAACTATTCTCCAATTCCTGAAATCATTGGATCTTCTAGAATTATCAGTTATTAGCAAAATTATTTACTTACATACTCTCTTTGAATATTCCCATCATTTTCTTACTCCTCTGTGTCCACGGAGGACAACACTTTTCTTATGGCACTATTAAGGGTGCTTTCTTTTCCTCCCATGGCCTTTGAAACAATGAGTTGTTTCTGTTTGCCACTTCCAGACCATTTCCTTCTAAGCAAGATGCCGCCCATAACCCCTCTTCATTTTATTCTTCTACCAACTGGCACTCAACTCCCCTCCTTCTGTAAGGATTTTTGGATCATGACTTATTGTTACTGTTTCCCAAACTAACTTGTAACTTTTCGTGATTTGGGTGATTTCAATGATCTTCTTAATAACATGGCCTAGTAGTTTCCTGAGCACTTAGTTTTCATATCTCTGTCTCATCCACTACCATCCCCAACACACCCTCCTTTTCACTTATCCAAATTAAATTGTTTAGCCTATCATAATGAGATAGAATGGGCTCCCTCTTAGAGGCTTACTCCCTGACCCCCCACTCCCAGGTGTGGAAATAAAATAAAATCTTGAGTTCTTCCAAAGAAAATTCCAGGCAATAATTAGCCCTGAGAAGTAAATGAGCAACCTGTTACGTAAGAAAGTAACAGTAGCTTCAAAAAATAGCCAAGAAAGTCAGAGTCACAAGAAGTTTTGTCCTCTATTGAAACTAAAGATAATACCTTAATCTACATCCCTAAGTTGTTTTGCAGAAACCAGGATTCCCACTAAATGGATCTGTTGGCATGTAGACCTCAGACAAGGAGAAACTGAAGACTGAGCTCTGACTGCCATTCTTTGTTCTAAATGGCCCCTTCCTAAGGGCTTGAGGAAGTCACATCTAGAGGCCAGAACTAATATTTTTTTCTGTTGATCCCAAAGTTTTAGAAAAAGCTTTGCCTCCTTAACCGATCACAAATCGGAAAATCCTTGAATCCACTTATGACCTGTGGGCTCTTGCTTTAAGATGTCCCATCTTTCTAGATCATACCAATATATAGTCTCCATGTATTGATTTATGAGTTTACCTGTAACTTCTGCCTGCCTGCCTTTAAACCTCCTTACCTGTAAGTCATCTAAGAGTTGGGGTTTTAAACATGAGCTCCTGGATTCCCCTTGCTAAGTGTTCTGCAATAAATGCCACACTTTCTCTTGCTGCAATCCTCACGTCAACATTTGGCTTTGCTGCACCAGACAAGTGGACCCAAGTTCAGTTTGGTAACAAAAATGACATCTCTTTGCATATATACTCCACTCTCTAACATTCTCTTGCCTCATGTATCCACATGAAAAAAAAATCAATCTTGGTTATATCTAACTCTTACCATACTCTTATTTTTGCTTGCACAAACCAAACATGCCCAGAGAAAAAGACATAGGTGTATTAACTGATCCATCTCCATCCTTTCACTTGTGTAAATTTAAAGAAGTCAAGTCATCCTTGAATTCGTTCTTCTCTCACAGCATAAACACAACAATCAGCATACCCCACCAGTTAAACTGTCAATGTATATCTAGAATCTGATCATTTGTCGCTAGCCCCTGCTATCACTGTGATCTAGGTGATCAAACCACCAAAATTTCCCACATTTTTCTTACAATAGATTCCTCAGTGGTCTCTCTAATGCGTCTGTCAACAAAACACCTAGAAGTCCTTCTAAAATATGAATCAAATGATGTTATTCCTCTACTCAAAACCCTCCAATGACTTTCACTCTCACTCAGTAAAGGCGAAGTTCTCACTGCTGCTTACAGTTGTCTCTCTTCTTCAATCCGACTTCATTTCCTTTGGCTGTTCTCCCTTGCTTACTCCTCATTAGTTACGCCAGCCTCCTTTCTGTTTCTCCAACATGCTAGCCATGCTTTCACCCTAGAACCCTACACTTGCTATTCCTTGAGCTTAGAATCCTCTTCCCAAAATATCCCTGTAACTCTTCTCTTGCTTCCCTCAAACCTTTATCAAATGTTACCTTCTAAATCACAACCTTATGTAGAATGATAATGGCCCCCCTCCACCATCCCTGCACTCCTAATCCCCCTTCTGTACTCTGTAGTATTTATAACCAACCATCATACTATATAATTTTTAAATTATTCTCTCATTAATATGTCTGTCCTTAGGCTTAGTACTTTAAAATTTCAGAAGATGTACATATCTCATTAACAATTACCACCAATAATTAGCCCTCTTCATTATGATTTATTTTTACTTATTTGTGTGATAACTCTCAAATCATAAAATATATTTTTGATACTGTAGAATATATATTTAAAAGGCTCTTTAGATCTTTAAACTCTAGTAAGGATATTTTTGGATTATAGCACTGAAATACATCTTTATAGTTATTATAAGTATTACAGGTTTTGTTAGAGCTGCTAGCTTATAAGTGTTATGAGATGGAGTCATGTTTGGCATTAGCACAGCATCCAGAATCTCATGAGGGTTATATTAATGTGCTTGAATGAAAAAAAAATGCCCTTATTAAGCCTTGGCCTTCCAACATCATACACAATCACAATTCTTTCCTCTGATTTCTCCCCTCTTGTCATCTCTTCAACTTAAAAAAATGGAAGATACGTATATCTTATTAACAATTATCACTAATAATTACCCTTCTATGCATTATTACTTATTTTTACTTGAATGGTAACTTTCAAATCACAAAATATATTTTCTATACTTTAGAATATATACTTCAATGACTTTTTAATTTTTGAACTCTAGTAAGAATATTTTTGGATAGTAGCACTGAAATGCATCTTTGTAGTTATTACAAGTATAAAAGGTTTTGTTAGAGCTACTAGCTTACAAGAGTGATGAAACAAAGCCATGTTTGGCATTAGCACAGCATCCAGAATCTCCTGAGGGTTACATTAATGTGCTTGAATCAAAAAAATGAACTTATTAAGGCTTGGCCTTCCAACGTCATATGCAATCATAATCCTCTCCTCTCATTTAGCCCTTCTTCAACTCACCCCTCCTTTGTATTTCACTTTTTTCCCCCACAGAAATGAAATTCACTTGAATATTCCAGTTTAAATACATATACTCAAGCAGACTTCATGTTTAGTATGCTCCTAGCATTAAAAATGACACTAATTTTAGGTTTCCTAGTTATTATATCCTTCACTGCAATTAATATAATTCAAAGTAGGTATTTTAAGATAATGGAAAAAATACTAGTTAGAAAGAAAGAGCTTGGCCCTAACCATTTTCTGCTATTACTGAGTATAGGAAGTATCTCTGCCAAATGAATTTTAACCTGTGCCTCTTTCCAATTAATGACTTCATGAGCTCCTTTAATCCAAAAATCTCTATGAGATGCCCACCCTGACTGTGATAAGGTTAAAGCACTGCAATGATCTATGAATCCTTTCCATTGAAAACTGTTCTATATTACTGCAGAGCTTTCCTTGAACAACCCTGTTACGACGTGGTAAAAATATTTGTAAATAAGAAAAAATTGAAAGCTACATAACTGGTCCTTATGTGTTTCTAAGTGAATTATTTTGGAATCTCAGCATTTCATTATTTAGCTAGAAGTGTGCTAGTTTGTTTAACAAAACACCAATGTCACTATTATTAGAGAATAAAAATGAATTTTATATAGCCTAACATCATACATTTCTCTAATGCTGAACTACAGATGACTTTTGAAGCTAAAAAACAATCATTCAAACAGAGCAATTTTCTGCATTACTGCTTGACTTTCTCAAAATAACTAACCTTTTATATAATGGAAAATTGAAAGAAAACAGTATTACTAAATAAGATATTTTTACACCTGGTAATCTGGGGTAAGGAAATGCAGTATGTTTATCATTGAATGAGATAGCATCTTATTGCAATATTTTCTTTGGCTATAGTTTATTATAATACAGAAATAATTCCCTAAAGACTACTTTGTCAACGATTTCAACTATTTCCACCTATTTGAATTGTTCTATCGTTTCTTCAGTCTTTACAACAAAATTATAGTTGTATTATAATCAATATCCTATTTTAATTAATTTCCTTAATTTACTGTTCTGCAATAGCTTTAATTTGTTTTCCTGGTCTAATGTAATGTTTCATTTAATAAATATGACCAACAGCTTTTATTATTCCACTAGGATATGTATTCACTTCTGGGAGTTTGCCATTTCACTGACTGTGAGAATTATGTGATAAATATATTCCAAGTCTCCACCTCCCAGAAAATTTTGAATCCCTTAGATATACTACCTCCTCACCCTGCCTCCGCCTCTCCCACTTTCTCTTGGGTAAGCCCATCTATTGGGTGATGATACTAAAGGCAACAACTTTGTAAAAGATTCTTTTGGGGGCAAATAATAGAAAACCCAACTAAATGTGGCCAAAATCATAAGAATGTTTTTGATCACTAAACTGGTGTTTGGTTCTGGGGTTCAGTGATTAAATAAGGACCTAATCTCTTTTAATGAATTATAGCATCATGCTGGGATTTCTTCTTCATGTTAGTTACATGATGGTCCCCAAATGGTTACCACCTCTCCGGGTTCATATCCTAAAACCAGCATCCCAGGAAAAAAGAGGGTACAAGGGAAATCATTTTCTCCTCATGAGACCATCTTTTAATATGAAAGAGAGCTTTTGCCTTTTTTCCTTTTATGGCTCCTTCTAGGTAGTGATGCTGAGAAACAGAGCAGAGAGACTCCATGGATGTTCAAATATATGATGTCTGCCTACAATGACTTGACTAAAGTCAAAAGAAAAGGCAACAGGTCAGCAATACCCAGGAAGCCTATGCAACAGCAAACTCAGGTGAACTCTTCTATCCGTAACTCAAATTTCATACATCATTATGTTATTCTTCATGGTATAAATGCTTTTCAAATTCCTTCATTAGACTTACACTTCTGATTATTGTTTACTATATTTCCATGTGGATTATTTTATCATGCCATTACAACAGGGAGGAGCAGTTTTCTACTTGTCTTCCAACCACGAAAGACGCAGACAATTCACTTAGTTGAACATGCTCTTCCATTTTGTCAAATTCCAACATTTAGTTTAATCTAGCCCAGAAAGACTGAGTGATCTATACATATATACTTACTTGATTTATATATATAATTTAGATATATAAAACATTTATATATGTTTTCTTTTTAATTCTTGCTTAGATATCTACTCCTCAGTTTTCAACATGGCATTCTCCTCTGAATAATCCCAAAACTTTTTTTTTAAAGGGCAGAACAAATGAATAAAAAGAACCTTGAAAAATTTTGACTGACTCTTTGCACAGCTAAGCAAAGAGCCTTGAAGTTATGAGCCACCTCCCATTTCTACTTCCTCCTACCTTTTTATTCCCAGTAGTTCAGCAGGTTCACACTTTGAAAGAAATGACAATATAGAGCAAAGAGAAATAAAAATAAAAGTATTGCTTTATTTACTCATCAATTCATCCAAATATTCTTTAGCAATTACTGTGTGGCAGCCACACCACTAAGCACTGGGTAAATACTGGAGAACAAAAAGAATAAGGGCCCCGGACCTGGTAGAACCTACAATCTAGTGAGAAAGAGGAACTATAAACAACCAAACAAATACATATACATAGTTATAATTTTTCAATGCTATATGTATATATCTGCCAGATAATACCTATAGTAACAGAGAATAAAAGAGGGGAGTCACTTAGATAAAATTCCCAGAACTGAAAAATCTCTCTGAGCTTGTACATCTTAAGGCGAAGACTCATAGACAATAAGACAAGCAAATACGGAGGAGGGGTAAAAGATTTCCACAGAGACTATCGGTACAATTTCTTTAGGCAGCAGAAAACTTTACATGCTCAGAGAATTGGAAGGCTACACCCATGGCTAAAGCACAGAGTACAAAGAGAAGACTGCATTCACATGAAGTGTGAAAAGTAGGCAGGGGTTAGATCACGGTAGAATTCAGGGATATGTTTAAAGTGAAATGGGAAGTCATTGGGCATGGAGGAAAAGAGTGTGAGAGAGAGAGAGAGAGAGAGAGTGTGTGTGTGTGTTTGTGTGAGTGTATGTATATGTGTATATATACACACACACTCTCACACACACTTATATAGCAGTTACGTATATACATGTGCACACACATGCATATATACATATGTATATATAGTTGTTCTTATTACTTTTAGGTGAGTAGATTAAAGAAGAAAAAGGGAAAGTTTGGAGAGGGATATTTGGGGAAGACTAGCTTCTGCTGAGTTTTCCCAAACCTATTTAATAATTCACATACTGGAATTAGAAGAAGATAATTCTGGAAAGGAGGGGTAGAGCAAATGTCAGGTGAGTGAACAGTGGTATATGCACAAGAGAGGACACTCCAGGTAGAGTTATATTTAGCTTCCAGCATTGAATTCTTTCATTCAGATGTTGTAAAACTTTACATCTTTAATTCATTTTAAGGAAAAAAAAATTCCAACAAAGCATCTTAGTGTTGGTAAGTGAGGAGATATAAAATACTCCATCTCTGTTTTCCTTCCAAGAGAAGATAACACTTAGCAAAACTGACATAATAAAATCAACATTAAAAATAACCTCATGTTTGTTCATATACCTAAAATTATCCAGATATATTTAGGCATCCAGAGATATTCCAGCATCCAAAGTGATTTTAGTAAATTGCTCCACTTAGATATCCCACCACAAATTGAATCTTCAACCCAGAATCAAAGTTAGAAAGCAAGCCAGGAGTCAGGCAAAGAAAATTATCTGTATGAGCATGCTAACACCTGTTTCCAGTGCTAATGAAAGTGCTGCATAGCTATCAGCTTGGACTTTTCACTTACACAAGTATCTATCCTGGTAATAATGCACCTCCTCCCCATGCGTACTGAAGTGTGAAAACACAGGCTCACAACATCACAGGGTTTTGAATGTGGAAAATAAATAAGGGAGAGAGAGTCAGTTTGACTACTCTCCATGATTTTACTTCATGGGATAACAATAAAAAATATTTTCTCCTTCCCCAAAATGTACCCATCTCCTATTTAAAACACACACACACACACACACACACACACACATTCATATCTGTACTTTTTGGGTACTGTGAATTCAAAGCTAAGCTATGATATACTTAAGGGCAAAATAATTGCTACAATGATAAAATCAGCATCTTTGAAATTTTGTTGCCTTTTAATATGGTATGATGATGTATTGTATATGGTGTTAAGTTCAGAAATAAAAAGATATTACTAAGTTTCTAATACCTCTGTCTGAAAATTTAACTCTCCTTAAATTAGAAATATAAACTAATTTTGCATAAACTTTGTAAATAAAATAAAAATTGGTAACACATTGTGTATTTTGTTGTTTTAGGAAAGTAGGTAGATATAATGAAATTTTAAAAATATCTGTAAATTAGTATTTTTCCATGCAGAAATTTTGGTATATTATTTTCTAACTTAAGAGAAGGTTCTAGAGTTCTCATCTAGAGACCGCAAAGATATCACAAGTTGCTGAAATTTAATGTAACTATTTTGCTGTCAAAAGCGCTTTCAAGGGCAAATGGAAATGTACCACTGTATATTCATAATTGAGACATGATTTTAATGGTATAGTCACATGGAATCAGTAGACTGTATCATCTCATAGGTACTGATCATTCTTTTCAGAGAAAGCCATTATAGCAGTTCTTTCAGCTTTTCTACCTCAGCTGAACTGTTACTACTTCAAATAAACCAACCATGAACATCCATTCTGACAAGGCTCTGTCCACTCTAGATTATTTTGTTACTTATCTTCCCTCAGTAGGCTGAAAAACACTTTCCAGCCAACATGTCCACATCCTCATTCCAAGAACCATTAAATATGTTATCTTGTTTATTAAAAGACACACTGCAAATGAGACTAGGGTTCTGAGGTAGGAAGTTATCCTGGATTAGCTAAGTGGGTCACAAGTACAAGCACAAAAATCCCTGTAAGAGGGAGATGAAAAGGTAAAAATCAGTGGTAAAACATATGGTGACAGAAGCAAGAGATTGGAGTGATACCCGGAAGAAGCCATAAGCCAAAGAACTGGGGAGAGGAACTCTAGAATCTGAAAAAAACAAGAAAGTAGATGCTCCCTTAAAGCCTCCAAAATAACACAGCTCTACTAACACCCTGATTTTAGACTTCTGACCTCTAGAAATATAAGATAATGAATTTGTTCTAATATTAGAACTTTTATTACAAACTTTATATTAGAATCTTTAAGCCACTAATAGCAATAGAAGATTAATGTACTTCATTTCTATTTTCTTTTGTAACACTTTACCTAAAATTTTCTTGTTTCTGGATCTCATAATTATGTATCTTTCTAGTTTTGAATATAAACTCCTTAATATGAACATCAAACTTACCTATCTTGTTGGTTGCAGAAACCACAGAACTTGGAAGAACATCCCAAACATAGTGATATGGTTTGGCTGTGTCCCCACCCAAATCTCACCTTGAATTGTAATAATCCCCGTGTGTCAAGGGTGGAACCAGGTGATGATAACTGAGTCATGGGGGCTGATTCCCCCATACTGTTCTTGTGGTAGTGACTATGTGCTCATGAGATCTGATGGTTTTATATATGGAGTTTCCCTGCACATGCTCTCTTGCCCGATGCCAGGTAAGGCATGCTTTTGCTTCTCCTTTGTTTTCCACCATCCCCAGCCATGTGGAAATGTGAATCCATTAAACACCAGTTTGGTCTGTGTCTTTATTTAAACAGCCTGAGGACAGACTAATATGGTAAATTGGTACTAGGAGTAGGATGCTGCTATAAAGATACCTGAGAACATGGAAGTAACTTTGGAACTGGTAACAGGCAGAGGTTAGATCCATTTGGAGGGCTCAGAAGAGGGCAGGAAGATGTGGGAAAGTTTGTAACTTCCTAGAGACTTGTCGAAAGGCTTTGATCAGAAATGGTGATCGTGATATGGAAAATGAAGTCCAAATTGAGGTGGTCTCAGATGGAGATGATACGCTTGTTAGGAACTGGAATAAAGGTCGCTCTTGCTATGGAAAGAGACTGCTGGTATTTTACCCCTGCCCTAGAGGGTTACGAAACTTTGAACTTGAAAGGGATGATTTAGAGTATCTGGCAGAAGAAATTTCTACATGGCAAAGCATTCAAGAGGAAGCAGAGCACAGAAGTTCAGAAAATGTGCACCCGACAATGTGATAGAAAGGAAAAACCCATTTTCTTGGGAGAAATTCAGGCCAGCTGTAAAAATTTACATAAGTAATAAGGAACCAATTGTTAAACACCAAGATAACAGAGAGAATGTCTCCATAGCCTTCATGGCACCTCCTCCCATCATAGGCACACAGTCCCAGGAGGAAAAATGGTTTATTGGGCCAGGCTCAGGGACCCCACTCAATGTAGCCTTAGGACGTGGCACCCTGCATCTCAGCCTCTTCAGTTCCAACCATGACTAAAAGGGACCAATGTATAGCTCAGGTCATTGATTCAGATGGTGCAAGCCCCAAGCCTTGGTGGCTTATACATGGTGTTGAGTCTGCAGGTGCACAGAAGTCAGTAAGTGATGTTTGGGAATCTCTGCCTAGATTTCAAAGGATGTATGGAAATTGCTGCATCTACAGGCAGAAGTTTGCTGCAGGGGCAGGGTCCTCATGGAGAACCCCTGCTAGGGTAGTGTGAAAGGATAATGCAGGATTAGAGCCCTCCAACATGGTGCCCACTGGGGCACTGCCTAGTGGAGTTGTGAGAAGAGGGCCACTATCCTCAAGACCCCAGAATTGTAAATCCACTGGCAGCTTGGACTGTGCACCTGGAAAAGCCACAGACACTCAATGCCAGCCCACGAAAGCAGCCAGGAGCCGGGTTGTATCATGCAAGACCACAGGGGTAGACCTGCCCGATACTATGGGAATGCACCTCTTGCATCAGCATGCTGTGGATGAGAGACATGCAATCAAAGGAGATCATTCTGGATCTTTAAGATTTAATCGTCCTGCTGTATTTCTGACTTCCATGAAGCCTTTAGTCCCTGTGTTTTGGCCAGTTTTTCCCATTTAAAATGAGTGTATTTAACTAATGCCTATACCCACATTGATTCTAGGAAGTAACTAATTTGCTTTTAATTTTACAGGCTCATAGGCAAAAAAGAGTTGCCTTGTCTCAGATGAGGCTTTGGACTGTGGACTTTTGAGTTAATGCTGAAATGATTTAAGACTTCAGGGGACGGTTGGGAAGGCATGATTGGTTTTGAAATGTGAGGATTTAAGATTTGGAAGGGGCTGGGGACAGAATAATATGGTTTGGCTGTGCCCCCACCCAAATCTGATTTTTAATTACAATAAGCCCACATGTCAAGCACCAGGTGGAGATAGTTCAATCATGGGGGCAGTTTTCCTCATACTGTTCTGATGGTAGGGAGTAAGTCTCACAAGATTTGATGGTTTTATAAATGGGATCTTCCCTGCACAAGGTCTCTTGCCTGCCACCATGTGCCTTTGTTTTTCCTTTGCCTTCCACCATGATTGTGAGGCCACCCCAGCCATGTGGAACTGTGAGACCATTAAACCTATTTCTTTGATAAACTACCCAGTTTTGTGTATGTCTTTATTATCAGTGTGAGAACAGACTGATACAGTAAATGCTACATTAATATTAAAGGATCAAGTCAAAGACATAGTAGAGATATAAAAAGACACAGAGGTGAACATCAAACCTTGTGCAATGGCAACTGTGGGCTTCCTTTACTTTACATCAGCATTGCCTTTCTCAGGGAAAAAAAAAATTAATCTGTTTATTTTTTGATTATCCCTGATGTGAGGACAGAATGCTGACAATATGTTTTTACATAAAATTGTAACCTAGTCATTGTAAATGCTTCATTGAAAAGTCTATACTTTTCTAGAGTACAAATAATAATTTTGTTTTATTCTCCAATCACTATAGAACTCTTTCCTGTCCCTGAGGAATGTCTAGAGAAAGTCCAAATTTAGTCCAGCTTAAATATCAAATAACAGACCTCATTTAGCATTCATCTCCTCCTTGTCCTCAGGGATTCTTCTTAAACTCCTATTCATCCCACTGTTAACTGCTTATAAGGACACAAGGATTGAGTCAATAGGATGACTGTAGCAGGCCTAGTTCTGATGCCTTTCAATAAGCTTTCCAGAAGTATGCTTTATGTCTCCTTTTTCAACTTTGCTTCTCAGTTTGCTTAACTGCAAAATGGAGATAACAGCTTTCTTTCCTACCAGAGGAAGATGTTATATGGTTCAAAAAGCACAAATAAGAAAATGTTTTGTATAATACAAAATAATAAAGGCTACTAGAAGTGAGGTTCAGTAAAGACAGGGGAGGGAAATCACATTTGCTGAGCCACATTAGGCTCCAGTCTTACACATGCTGGAGCACTTAACCTTCCCAATAACACATTTCAGTATTTGATAATTTAGGGCTCAAAAACAGCAGAATTATGACCACATTCATGTTAGCTAATAAGGGTGAAAGCTCAAATTCAAAGTCAATCTCCAAGTCTCTTCTTTTCAAAACACCATAGATTATTAACTAAGAAACAAAAAAATACAGTGTTTTACCAGTGGAGTTTTTTTACTTCAAAGTTTATGATACATAAATAATATGTATCGATGGTGAAAGTAGAGTTAACTCGTTATTTTAAGAACAAAAGCATCATAAAAAAGCAATGTGATCTTTCATATGTCACTGAATGCAGGCTTGTGAGATGAATGATATCTTTTCAAAAAATTAGTTTGCCAAAGTAAATTTCATTTTTGTCTTATAGAACATAAAAACAAAAAATGTCTCAAAGGTTACTGACTTCTGGTTAACTCATTTCAAGCATGACATTTGTAAAGACCTTGCTAAGAAAATTTTAAAAACTGACTAGATTGGCTATTTCATCTTTCCAAAGGCTATCCTTGAAAAAAAAAAAAAAAAAAAAAAGAATTTTCAATTGAGTCTAATAGAGTTCATCTCACAGAGGAAAAAGTAGAATGTTGGTTACCAAGGTTGGGCAGGTTGGCATATTGAGAAGATGATTGTCAAAGAACATGGAGTTTTAATTTGATAGAATAAATTCAACAGATCTATTGCAGAACATTATGACTAAAGATAATAACATATACTGTCTTGAAAAATGATGAGTAGATGTTGGGTTCTCATTATGAAAGTAATAACTATATGAATTAACACATCTGTAAATTAACTAGTTTTAGCCATTTAATAATGCATATGTATTTTAAATCATGCTGTACATAATACACATACTTTTATCTGTCAATTTAAAAATGCAGTAACAAAAAAGTACTGATTTTACCAATATAAGTTGCTTATATTAAGAATTCCAAATTTAATACTGGTATCCAATTCATGTATATTTCCCACTTCTTGGTTTAGTTATGAAATATACCAACAAGTTAGTCTGTAATACACTTGCACAAAATACTCAACAAATAGCAGGCTGAGATTTCAAAAATATTAGAGGTTTAGGTTTGACAATGACTCTAATGCAAGCACAGAGAATGGAGACAGTGTTTGTTATAATAGAATTCTCTATCGAAAAGTCTAAATATATATATATATATATATTTTAGCAAAATATATTAAGCTTAGAGACCAAAAGATGATTTGTAACTTTCATAATGTTTGTATATTGCACTACACACTGAGCTGTAGTTGACTGGTACAAGAGGAACACCAGATACAAATATGGTCAGTCTCAGGATCTTGACTCTCTGGCCTCAGCTGACGGTTTCCAGAGTAAAAGTGTGACCCACACCTGACAAATCAGAGTATAATTCTGGGATTTTTTTCACTCTGATGGTGGAGCTCTGCATTGTAGATTTTTGAAGTCTGTCTCTCTCATATACCATATGACAGAAACCTACCATATGAAGAGATGTCAGAGTGTTGGCAGAGTTCTAGACATTTACACAGCTTTAGTTTTTAATCTTCTCTTCAGTAATATAGGAGCCTTTCAATAAAACAATTTTGCCTGTACTCATTTGAATTAGATTTCCATGATTTATAGAGATACAATTCCTGAATTACATAAAAATGCCAACACCAACGGTGAAGTCTCTTACGGTGTCAACAATAGTTTTATTAATGTCAGCTCTGATAATTATTTAAATGTTTTTGATTTGTTTTATTGACTGAAAAAGACTCAGGTGCAAAAATCAGTGCTTCTACTTTTACTCTAAAGATGAAAGCCGGGAGCGGTGGCTCAAGCCTGTAATCCCAGCACTTTGGGAGGCCGAGGCGGGTGGATCACGAGGTCAAGAGATCGAGACCGTCCTGGTCAACATAGTGAAACCCCGTCTCTACTAAAAATACAAAAATTAGCCGGGCACGGTGGCGCGTGCCTGTAATCCCAGCTACTCAGGAGGCTGAGGCAGGAGAATTGCCTGAACCCAGGAGGCGGAAGTTGCGGTGAGCCGAGATCGCGCCATTGCACTCCAGCCTGGGTAACAAGAGCGAAACTCCGTCTCAAAAAAAAAAAAAAAAAAAAAGGTGAAAACATTACTCTTTCTCTATCTTCTTAGGTACATTACCTAAGAATGAGTAACTTAGTTTCAGGGCACTGTGTACCGATTATGCTGAGTACTCTACACTCATAGAATATATCGCCTAGCTTTCTGAAGTTAACCAGAGTGAATATTAGTGTACTTTATCTCTTGATTACTGTATTTAATAAAATTCATTAAATGAAAAAACACAAATATAATAGTAAATAAAATACATTAAAACATATTTATATTTATATTAAAAACATATTAAGAAAAAAAGACATTTTGCAAGACTTGTAACATTTATCAACAACTTTCTAAACTGAGGCACACATATGCATCACCACCACCAACGCTACCATATTTAAGTACTATGATTTTTTAACGTTCACATTTCCTTTTTACTTTCAAGTAAAAATGTTATTCTAGGGATATAATCATGATCCTAGAGTTCGGGGGCATCACAAAACCTTGATGAAAAAAATATGTTTTTTGCCAATTTAATTTAAAAATGGGTATGAGTTTTAAAACGAGAACAAAAAATATGATTGCAGTTGACAAGTGAGGCACAAAAGACATTTTTACTATGGTTCCTAGTTTTCTTTTGTCTCCATTCAGATAGCTGCTAAGTGAAAAAACAGAGTAACAATTTATGTGAGAGCATGATTCTTATGCTGTTCAAGCAACCCTGTACTTTTCATTCCTCCCCTTGAGAAAAAATATATTTCCTCCTGCCTTTATCATTATATTGTCTGATTTTTCATAAAAAGACTCTTGCCCTTTAATTATCAGCAAAGGAGTCTTACATCTACATTTATCCAGACTTTCTTTGTAGGAAATGTATATTTTAACCAGGGATGACATGTCAAGCAATACTAACAGCAAAAGCAAAGCCTCTCCCAAAACATATGAAGACCGATATGTAGGCATCCTTGAAGATGACAGATGATATGATGACTTCACCTCCTAGTATCATGTCCTTGGTGTAATCCTATATCCCTGAGTGAAGATTTAATGATCTTTGTTGAAAACTATGTGGCAGGGGTGACAGAGTTTACTTCTGAGTTTAAGTTACAGAAAAACTGTGGCTTCCACTTGGGTACCTTCACTTGCTCTCTGGTTACTTGCTCTGAGGGAAACCAGCTGCCATGTCATGAGCATCCCTACAGAGAGGCCCATGTGGCGAGTACCTGGCCCAAAGCCAGAGAGGACCTGAGGCCTGCCAACAGCCACACATGGGTGAGCTTGGCAGTTGATGCTCACCCACTAGAGCCCTGAGATGATTTAATTGCAGCCTTGTAAGAGGCCCCGAGTTAGAAGCACTTAGACTCTGGATGTCTGAGCTACATAAACTGTAAGATAATAAGTGGTTGGTGTTTTCAAGTGCTGAGCTTTGATTATGTAGTAATAGATAACTAATAGAAAAAGCAATAAATTTGTCTTCTGACTATAAAAGGTTATGATCAACATATAAATTTTCAGTGCTGAAAAACACAAATCCATCTAAGTAGGCTGAATAATTGCTAGAACAAAAGAATCAATCTAGCAAATGTATATCACTATCTCTACATCTCTATATCTCTATATATGTGTCTATATCTATATTTATATCTATATAATTGCTCTAAGGGGGATGGTTAGCCATGGAGAAAGGCTATCCCTGCTGTGGAATAAAGAAAGCAACCTCTCATATCCTGGTTCCAGAAAATGTCAACTTTATCTAATTAACTGCACAGATTGTGAGTCTGCACACATCCAGCAAGGTGCTAATTTTGATGTATTTTATGAGTCATTCATATGGGCTGATATTCTTGACTTTGCCATTACTTTTACTTAAAATATACCAATGCATTTCATTATCATTGATAAATGTAATTGGCACTTCACTTGCTATATAGTTCTGTGTTCAGCACTAAAACTATTTACATGCACACCAATTACATGCACACTAATACAGATAACTGTATCCTGGCCCATGTGACAACAGTGTTTCTCATGCCGCTGACAAAATCAAGTTTCTCAGCCAGATATTCTATCACAGTCAGTTCACCAAGTTAATAAATACCACTTTCTGAAATACTGCAGGTAGCAGCAGTCTGCTAGTCTGCTCTCCAGATGGAAGTTTTCCCTTCAATGTCTTTCAATTTAACATGTAAACACTTGGCTGGGCACAGGGGTTCACGCTTGTAATCCCAACACTTTGGGAGGCTGAAGTGGGTGGATCACCTGAGGTCAGGAGTTTGAGACTAACCTAGCCAACATGATAAAACCCTGTCTCTACTAAAAATACAGAAAATTAGTTGGGAATGGGGATGGGCACCTGTAATCCCAGCTACTCAGGAGGCAGAGGCAGGAGAATTGCTTAAACCTGGGAAGCAAAGGTTGCAGTGAGCTGAGATCAGGCCACTGCACTGCCTGAGCAACAAGAGTGAAACTCTGTCTCTAAAAACAAAATAAAAAAATATACATACTTTCCCCACTAAAAACAGAAATCTGCCGAGTGCGGTGGCTCAAGCCTGTAATCCCAGCACTTTGGGAGGCCGAGGCGGGTGGATCACGAGGTCGAGAGATCGAGACCATCCTGGTCAACATGGTGAAACCCCGTCTCTACTAAAAACACAAAAAAATTAGCTGGGCATGGTGGCGCGTGCCTGTAATCCAGCTACTCGGGAGGCTGAGGCAGGAGAATTGCCTGAACCCAGGAGGCGGAGGTTGCGGTGAGCCGAGATCGCGCCATTGAACTCCAGCCTGGGTAACAAGAGCGAAACTCTGTCTCAAAAAAAAAAAAAAAAAAAAAAAAAAAAAAAAAAAACAGAAATCTTAGAATGTCATTATGGTGGTAGCCTAATAAATTTTTAAAGCTCTATTGAGATAATTTACTACCAGAAAACTCATCTATTTTAAACACACAATTTGATTTAAGTACATTATATAGTTGTAGAATCATTATCACAATACAATTTTAAAATTATTTCATAACCCCCAAAATTGCATAGCACCTATTTACAGCCTTTCTCCACTCCAAGCACAGATCTGCTCTCTGTCTCTACAGTTTTGCCTTTTCTAAAATTTCAATATAAGTGGAATAATGTACTATGTAGTTTTTTGTGTGTACAAAAGATGACATAAAGATTTTGTATTTTTGTCTACAAAAGACTAAAGACTTTGTATCTCTATAGAAAGATATGTGAAAATTACACACACACACACACACACACACACACACACACACGCACACGAATTTCATGTCACTACTTAGTCAAAACCTCAAGCCAAAAGTTTCCTCATGTTCCACTCCTTCGAACAAACACAAGAATCTCTTTATAGCTCTTCTGTTAGTATCCTCCCCTGTTTTTCTCTGAATAACTGCTTTGAAGACTTTTCTTTTCAGATGCATCTTAAACTCTGTCCTAATCTATGTTTGCCTTTGTCTTGCGTGTGTTATCAAAAAACTTTTCAAAGAGCACCTTTGAAGCCTGTATTTTATAATGAGTTCCACCATCACCACGCCCACTGACCATTATTTGTGTTCCTTCTTCCTTCCCACAGAGTGACCCGTTTTTACTTTCCTGTCACTGATCACAACAGGAATCTTAGAGGTGGTCTTGATATGTGCAGGTATAAAAGACAATTTGCTCTTTTGATTTGTTAAGAACTGAGCTCTAATGATTTATCCCTTGCTGGTGAGCACTCAATCCTGCCTTCATGCAGTAAGGCTCACATAATGCCAACACTCCGCCTGTAGTCTTTTGTCCACAGCAATATTATTATGAACAACAAGGAAATGCCTACTATAATTGAAGCATTCCAATAGTAAAATTATACAATTACAAACTAGTTTCTTTATCCTAATTTACTCCTTAAAAATTTTGGAACTGTTAAATGCTTCTGTTATAATTTTAAAATATAAATAATCAAATAATGAGTTTCAATTGAACTATTTTTTATTTAAATACATTTTCTAATAATATATTTGGATTTTTTCCCTATGATCCACAGTATTAGAACCTGTTTCTCATGGCAAATATTTATAAAAACAGAAAAAAAATTAACCATACACACAGTATATCACAAACCCTCAGAGTTGATGATCTTTCTTAAAAATTGTAATTAGATTTTCCACACCTTAAATATATTACTGAAGCCACTTTGATATTACTCAGCCATTGCAAATCAGTCTGAATCATTAATTAAACTTAATGGGCAGTGTTTTTCTGTCATTGACAGCATGTGGTTTACAATACCTAAAGAACTTAAAATAGATAATGGAATTGAGACTGGAATAACCGAGAGCCAAACAAAGCAGGTTTAAATCAGACAACAAATAATATATTTCGCAAGATACAATCATTAATTATAAATAAAGTAAAAATGTTACTTGTGACTCATCTGTATTCAAAATAGGAGACCCACATCCCACATTTGTCAATCACTCCCACTGAGACTTCTGTTGAATAATGCACTTGCTTACTAAAGCATTCAGTGTGTCATGGCATAAGTGGCCACCAGTCCATAAATTTCAAATTAATTAGTTTGTAATTTAA
This sequence comes from Saimiri boliviensis, assembly GCF_048565385.1. Lineage (NCBI taxonomy): Eukaryota > Metazoa > Chordata > Mammalia > Primates > Cebidae > Saimiri > Saimiri boliviensis. The sequence continues at coordinate 41,615,736 of NC_133463.1, forward strand.
TCTATATTCACCATTATAATTCCAGTGTCACTACGCAGTTGAGTCCTTCTTTCCCATATTAATAGTATAATTCTAATAGTGTAAAATAAGAGGTGTTGCTCTTGAAAAAGCTAAAATATTTTAAAAATTGATGAATTATAAACTCATTTACCTGAAAAGCAGCAATACTAGACATTTATTACATCTGTAAATGCAATGTAATTTCACCATTTATGGTCAGTACTTATTATTGAGTACTCTTTTATCTTCTAGATCTATTGTACTAAGTAGTGGACATGTTATAGTGACTTTTAAAAATATCCTTAATTTGACTGCATATGCTACCAGATTACTACATAATATTCAAGCTTCTTAAAATTGCCTCTCTATATACAATATGCTTCCCTTATCTGACAAGAACTTACATTCTAAACAATGAACATTTATTAAATGTTAGATAACAAAGGGCTCACCCAAATTTCTTCCTTACTTAAGAAGACTACAGCACATGACAGCTATTAATACTTTGTTATAGAAATTACTTTAATGGACTGGTTAAAACAATCACTCTCAGTAGAAAGGAGTAACCCTAAAATGACCTCTGTCTCCATTTGTACTTCCAATTAATATTGAAAATGGTAGCTATACTATAATGCAGTTCAGTATTTCTTACCTAATTTGTAAAAGAGGTTTTTCTGTGTTTTGGTGAAACAAGCATAGAAAGAAAAGAAAAATCCAAGTAATACACAATAAACTACACAATAATGTACTTATTATTACTTTCTTATTAATATTACTATTATGTGCTTTGATTTTACTTTAGATTGAGTTTACCCTAATTATTTCCTGAAAACACGAGAATTGAACCTACATATTACACATTAAATTGCCGATGAGTTTTAAAAGTGAAACCTCCCATGGAAGTGATTTTAAGTATGCACATATGACTGAAAAGGGCAGAAGTCAGCTATGGGCCTCTAAGTGGCCCCTATAAATAAAATGTTGTCACTTGAAACAGTTCTTGCAACTGTTTCAAGAACCTCTCTCTGTATCTGACTGTCTCTTTGAGTCTCAACCTTGTGAAGCCGTTTGCTAAAAAAGATGTAACCTAGTTTTGATAGCTTCATGCCATATAGGATTAGCTCTACAGCTCACAGCCATCACAAATTGTTTATGTTATTCTCAGGGATCTTCAAAGTACTTTTCCTCTATTTATCATGAGAAACCACATTGTTTATTATCTATGTTTTAATCACTTAAAAAAATGGAACAAGTTTAATGTTGGTTAACATTGATAGTCATGTTATCAAATACTCAGTAAAATAAAACAAACAATAAGGTAGCCTAGACTACCTGATACTGAAACTAGTATAGTCAAAGTTCTTGGAATTCTCTCTAGTTGATTTCAATTGCAGTGATAGGGTTTCTGTAAACCAAAACAACAAACAAACACAAAAAACACCTCTCGATTCGTGTTGCCAAATTTTAAACCATTTTAGACCTATCAAGGATTTTATAAGGTATTTGTCTCCAATACAAAGATGTCTGTAAACATTCAAAGAACAAACAGTTCGCTTTTTTTTTCTTTTTGGCTATAGTTTTCCGGGTCTGCTGAAAGAGTGTGTCTTTCTTGGTACCAGATAGTTTTAAATGCTGTGCCAAGCAGGGGAAAGATAACACAGGCAAGACATGGCATAACATAACATAGGCAGAAGAGTGCTTGACTCGTAGTAAATGTTCAGTAAACATTTGAGTGATAGTTCTGTGCAAACCTTTATCGATACAGCAAAAAATAAGAAAAAGGTGCTACCATCAAAGAATTTATAATTTGGTTAAAGAAATGTGACTAAAGGAGGTAATAATTAAAACACAATATACAATTTAAATAAAGATAAAAGATTATGAATAAGTCTCAGTAGTCAATTAATGATTAAATTCATCAATGTATGCTTTAGGTATTAGAGGCTTCTGGAGCTTACAAATTGGAAATCATAGGAAATAGAGAACAAAATATTGAATATTTGAACTGGCGATTTTGTGGGATACTCGGAAAAATAAACAAAGGCAGCCTAAAACTCACAGATCACTGTGAAATAATTTTTCTTTCTTATTTGAAAGAGGAAAAGAATACGTTATGGTCGTTTTCCTTTAGCAAGACTGCCAAGGAAGATCAGTCTGCCCTTTCCTGTTAAGATTCCTGCAGATCTGTTCTGAGAGTGAATAATGAGCACATCTGCTGCTTAAGGCCTCATGTTTATACTCTCTCAGTGTAAGTCCCTGAATACTGATCAGGAATATAGGTATCCCTTTGTTTCTCACATCAGTTTCAAGGACTGGCATTTACCTACTGAGGTTGTAATTTGATTTCACCAGGAACTCTCAATCTCTGTCTAGGAAAAGTAATGAAAAACAAAGGGTCAAAATACCCCTGGCCAGAGGGCTAGCCTGATCTATCTGACCCAGCTGTGAAGTCTAGGATAGCTTGATATTTGCAGCTTCTAGACTTCAGGACTAAACAGGAAAATGATTTTGAAAAAATCCAATGCTACCTGCCATTACATTAGATAGGGAAGAAAGAAAACATGATTTCATTGGTCACATTCTCCTGGAGCTCTAAAGTTTCCTTTTTTATTGTTATTAAAACAATAGGAGCATAATCTGTTGCAGGGGCAAAGAATTTGATTTGGAAGACACTAAACAAAAGAACTAGGGTTTAAATTTGCAAAGTGTACCAAGGAGTAAATACATTGAAGCATTGAAGGTGAGAGGAATGAGACAAGCAAAAAAAAAAAAAAAAAATTGACAAAAAGCCAACAGGTATATTTGGGGAATTCTGAAGGTAAGATGATTTCTGTAGAAATATAATGGGATATGAGACATAATAAGTTGAAAACAGGCCGTAGAGTACCTTGAAAGCTATACTACAGAGGAGGCTATTAATGTCAAGGAACCATTTAAAGTTTTTGATTTGGGAAGGAGCAAGATCAAAAAGAGTTTTAAAAAAGTTATCATGGGGCTGTATCTCAGTGAGACTAGACAAGTAGGAAAAAAGAAGCTCATGTAGTTGGCAAGTCAAGATGTGATGAGGCCAGGATTAGGACTGTGGGTACAGGAAAGGAAAGAAAGGGATGAATATGAGAACTGAAACTACTCAAAGATTATAATATCTCATCTTGATAAAAAATTTTATGTTTGTGTATAGAAGGTGGTGACAGATTCAGGGATGATTAACTAGGGAAAGGATGGTACCTATCAAGCCAATCACAGAGTTATCATCAGCTGCCTGAACCATCACTGTGATGGAATATATGTTGCTATTGAAAATTAACCACAAATTTAGTGTTTTAAACAATCCAAGTTTTTTATGTTACACTTCTGTATGTCACAGTCTGGCATTGGTTTCCTCAGGCTAAAATAAGTTTCACATGGCTGTGTTCCTTTCGAGTGGGCTCTAGAAGAAGACCCATTTCCTTGCTCACCAGGTTATTGGTAGGATTCACTTTCACCTGGGTGAAACTGAGGTTCCTGTCTCCTTTCTGGCTGTCAGCTGAGGGCCAGTCCCAGCTTTTAGATGCTACCCATCATTTCTTGCCTCAGGGCCCTTTCCTCCATCTCCAAAGCCAATAATGGCAGGTCAGGTATCTCTCACAGTTTGAGTTTTTCTTCCCTCTGTCATAGTATCTCTTTTTGGCCACAAACAGAGACTATCTATATTTAAGAACTTATGTGATTCATCTGAGCCCACTGGGTAGTCCAGGATAATTTACCCATCTCAACTTCCACATCCTTAATCAGATCTTCAAATTACCTTTTGTGTGTAAGGTGGTATTCACACGTTCTAAGGATTAGGGTACCGACAACTTTAGGGGGCTGGTAATATGTGTACACCAACAAGGACTATGAAAAAGATTGTCTTTCTCTGGAAAAAGAAAAGAGGCAGATTAGGGCAAGCTTTACAGGCACATCTAGCTCATGACAGCACTTTTTGCTGATGCTGTGCCCCCTAATCTAGAACACATCAGACTAGTTATTAGCATTCAGATCTAGTCCGACTGTCTTTAATGCTTTTTCCAGCAACTTGAGATGTTAGCTTCTTTGTTATCTAATTCTATGTTAAACTTTAGAAATTACCAGTTTTCCTACATTATGTAAATTAATTTGCTCAATAATCCATTCTTTCAACAATACTGGTTTTGTTAAACTATTGAAAATATAAAAGTTATAAATATAAACATCAGTCATTGTTGATTTCAAGATGTCACATATTTTGTGAGTTTTATATTGTCTCCTCAACTAAAACATCAGTTTCCTGAAGAGGCAATAATTCCTTTGGTGTTTCAGCCAAATATTAAACCAAGGTACAATTATATGACTGACCAATTACTAAGACTTAAAAAACAAACAAACAAACAAACAAAAAACTAAAGACCTTCTGCACAGCAAAAGAAACTATCATCAGAGTGAATAGACAACACAGTAGGAGAAAATCTTTGCAATCTATTTATGCAACAAAAATCTAAACTCCAGAATCTACAAGAAACTCAAATTTACAAGAAAAAAATCAAATGATCCCATTAAAAAGTGGGCAAAGGACATGAACAGACACTTCTCAAAAGATATTAATGCAACCAACAAACATGTGAAAAAATGCTCTATATCACTAACCATTAGGGAAATGTAAATAAAAATCACAATGAGATACCATCTCACACCATTCAGAATAGCCATTCTTAAAGTAAAAAAAAGGGGAGAAATAGAAATGCTTTTACACTGTTGGTGAGAATGTAAATTAGTTCAGCGATTGTGGAAGATAATGTGGCAATTCCTGAAAGACCTAGAACCAGAAATACCGTCTGAACCAGCAAATTCATTATTGGATATAAACACAGAGAAATAAAAATCATTCTATTACAAAGATACACGCTTGTGTTATGTTCATCACAGCACTATTCATAATAGCAAGGACATGGAATCAACCCACATGACCATTAGTGATAGAATGGATAATGAAAATATAATACACACCATGGAATACTATTCAACAATAAAAAAGAATGAGATCATGTCCTTTGCAGGGCATGGATGAAGCTGGAAGCCATTATTCTCAGCAAACTAATGCAGAAATAGAAAACCAAACACTGCATGTTCTCAAATATAAGTGGGAGCGGAACAATGAGATCACATGGACAGAGGAAGGAAAACAGCACACACTGGGGCCTGCTGTGTGTGGGGTGGAGTGGGGGCAGGATAGAGTATTAGGAAAAACAGCTAACAGATGCTGGGCTTGATACCTAGGTGATGGGTTGATGGATGCAGAAAACTACTATGACAAACGTTTACCTATGTAACAAACCTGCACATCCTGCCTGTGTACCCAGAACTAAAAATAAAAATTAAAATTAAAATTAAGAAAAGCAAACATCAGTCTTCAATACCAACCTAAAAGATTAACCTTTGGTTAACCATCACAGATTTTTAAACACAATAATTATTTAAACTGCATTCAGAAAGAGGAAATTAGCATTTTTACTATACAGATTCTTTTATATATATTTCATCTCATTTTGAAAGTAACTTGTCATGTCATAAGATAAAAGTAATAGAAACTTGCTATTTTTTAATATTGTAACAGTTCCTGTTGTATAAATCAATACAGTAACTCTTACACATGGAAAGTTTTCTGTCAAAATGCTTCAAATATGACAGACAATTGTCCTATGTTATGAATAATAACCTGAGAAATTAGAAGTAAATCAATACATGAGTATTAAAGAAAAGCATTTAATACAGGAGGCAAATGTTTACTTAGAACTTTTAAGACCAAATTCCATACTTTTCTCAATTAATAGCTAATCTTTATTTGCATATATTCATAAGGTACAAGTAGAATTTTGCTACATTGATATATTGCACTTTGGTGAAGTCAGGATAGTGTATTTTAAAGTAGTCTGTGGCTTATCAAATTACAGGTGGAGACACTAGACTTAGTTCAATAATGAAATTTAATCTTGTTATTAAAAAACTAGAGTCATTTTCAACAGGTACCTTTCCAATTAATTTGACCATTTCCCTTCTCAGCTAGAGACACATTTTACAGTGACCAACCGTACATAAATGTATAAAACTGATACAAAACTTCCATGAAATAAAATCTACTCCTTACTGCACATCTATGTATTCCACTATTCTTTACTTTGATATATTTTAGTCAATTTGATTACTTTATGTTAATGCCAGGTTTAACCAACTAAGTTGATTTCATGACCCATTAATAGATCACTAACAGGTTAGTCAACTCTAGTTGCAGAAGATTCTATATAGTTCACCTGAGAATGTAAAAACCTTCTTTCTATTTATCAAAAGTTTATGAAAGTAATTCAGGTTAGTTATTTTACAGAACAGGATAGGACCATTTGTTAAATTTGAACGTATTATCATTCATTATAAAACACTTATAAAAACAATAAATTATGGTTTAATACACTTTTAATTTACAGAAATGCTCATGAAACTGATTAGTTTTTCAAGAATTTATCATTTGGTGTCTCCAGAAAAAGAAACTATAAACATTTTGATAAACACATTGAAAAATTGCCTGTTTTCAGTTTAGTTTTTTAAATAGTCTTTGCACATAAGTAAACTTGAAATGTGATTTTGAGTCCCCAGTGTGAATCAGAACAAATACTCTTAAGCATATAAAAGCCACGATAAATTTTTTTAAAAAGTGCACCATATTTTCCACTAGTGAAATAACACAGTTGCCAAAATGAAACATTAAATCAAAGGACTAGGCTTTAAACACTGAAATTAATAACATCTACAAACAGAAAACATCAAAAATTTCTGTTCTGGAACCATGACTCCACATTCACTGGTGTCATACAAATTTCTATCAACAGAACAGAGCTGAATTTATTGCCATGAGAGGATTCTAAGTACGTTAGTGATATAGTAGAAGAACATTTTTTATATAGCTTTGAGTTTAGTAAGTGCTGAGACAAAATTTCCTCTCTCAAGAGTCTTTATTAGTGAAGTCTATTGCCAGGCAATTGAGAAATAAATTGTGCATTTTACTTTTTAAAATTACAAAAATCTGAATTAATGTGATAAACTTCAAAAAAGCAGCATATACATCTTAAAAAAACGGGATTACTATTCTAATTCCATATCACAAAGTAATAAAACGCATTAAAAATAAAATTTGCAAGCATTGATTGCCCAGAAAATTAATAAATCCAGGTCAAATTAATAAAAGCCAGCTCAGATAATTCAGACTTGCTTTTATTTATAGAAAAAGCTGAATATTTGTTAAATATTTCTATCAGTCTATTCTCATGCTGCTATAAAGAACTGCCTGAAACTGGGTAAAGTAAGAAGTTTAATTGACTCACAGTTCCGCAGGGCTGAGGAGGCCTCAGGAAATGTACAATCACGGCAGAAGGGCAAGCAAACATGTCCTGCTTCACGTGGTAGATGCAAGGAGAAGGGCAGTGCAAAAGTGAGAAGCCCTTTACAACACCATCAGCTCTCCTGAGAACTTATAGGAGAGAAGGGAGAAACTCCTCCCATGATTCAATTATCTCCACCTGGTCCCTCCCAGGATACGTGGGGATTATTGAAGATGAGATTTGAGTGGGGCTGGGGACACAGCTGAACTATATCAATACTGATCAAGAAGTGGTAAAGCAAATACAATTCATGATTTTGCTGAGAAAATTTATAATCAAATATATGTAAGGAATCTTATAAATTAATTAAAAATTAATTCTACCTGAATAAAACTTAGAACTATATAAAAAACTAAATTATGAACAAAAAATTGTAACTTATTGTAGTTACACAAAGTAGGACAACTATTATATATATATTATTATTATCTTTTTTTTTTTTTTTTTCTTGAGACAGAGTCTCGCTCTGTCATCAGGTGCCAGGCTGGAGTTCAGCAGCTCGATCTCGGCTCACTGCAACCTCCGCCTCTGAGTTCAAGCAATTCTCCTGCCTCCGCCTCCCGAGCAGCTGGGACAACAGGTGCATGCCACCACGCCCAGCTAATTTTGGTATTATTTAGTAGAGACAGGGTTTCACCATGGTCTCAATCTTTTGACCTCGTGATCCACTGTCTTAACCCAACAGAAACAGTTAAATAATCAATATATAGATAATAGAAATTCAAGATCCCAAAATTGTCATCTGCTACATTTCAGAAAATGTTTATCACCCTGCAAAATTACAAAAATAGCTATGTAAGTTGTAAAGCATAATTGTAACAATAGAATTAATCACAAATTGGTTTTTACTACAACAAATCTGGTATTGTTAGGGCTTTTAATCAACATACAGAGAAACACCAATCATACGATTTTTAGTTCTATAATCTTGAAAAATTAGCAATGCAATTCCAGAACTCACATCCTCCTCTCTGAATGTTACTGTTTTCCTGGCTGGTCATGGTAATAGACTACGTGCAACTATGGTCACCAACAGTGGCCACCGTCAATTCTCCTTACCCTTTTCATGCATTTTGACATCAACAAGAGGCAGTCAATTTCTCCTCCTCTTTAATCTGAGCTGGTAAGTGACTTGACTTGGCTGTGACTTGACTTAACAGCGAGGAAAACAACAGACAGCAGAGAAATGTCTGTTGTTTTCCTGGCTGTTCAGAATCATCAATAAGTATGAAAATTTAAGGTGGGATGGAGAGAATGTGACTAAACTGACATTCTTGTACTGCAGAATCTGGCCTTAATCAGACTGGCAGCTTCCATATTCTCTGAGAACTTGAAACAAACTTGCTGTCTGAACAGACCACATAGAAAAGAACTAAGGGGCTTCAGCTGACACCCCAGCCTCACCACCAGCTGACTATCGGTGATAAGTGATCACACCTGAGACCACTGTAGGTGGAACAGGAAAAATAAATACACGTAATCATGAGAAAAAAATAAATGCCACTGTGTTAAGCCACTAAATCCTAAGGCAGTTTCTTTCTTTCTTTCTTTCTTTTTTTTTTTTAACTTCCAAATTTTATATTAGGCTCTGGTGGCAAATGTGCAGGTTTGTTGCATGAGTAAATTGCATGTTGCTGGGGATAATGTGGTTTCTTTTACCGAAAACAGTATCAGAAATGATCTGTTAACTTTCCTGACATAGTCTTAACGCTTCTTCAGGAATTGCCTAACTTGTAAGTGCAATCCTTCTTGTATAGCTGCCAGACCAGACCCAGATAGACCATAACAAAATAAAATAGACAGTCAGTTTTTAATGCAATCCAAATTTACCCTTCTGTATCTTTAGCCTTTCCAGGGAATGCAGTGAACTCATATATCTCTGCTAAATTTGATGAGTAAATTGCAACAGCCTCATCTCTGTTCTTGGGGATCCTGAAATGGAATGCAGTGTGTATATTCACATGAGCTTCCATCACACAACCGGACTGCTGAAACACACAGGATATTATCACTGCTTTTTCTTAGGATTAAGTTTTGTGTTACACATTTTTCTGTTGTTTTCCTGGCTGTTCAGAATCATTAATAAATATGAAAATTTAAGGTGGGATAAAAAGGTAAACAGTAGTTTGATCACAAAAACACAAGCATGTATACAAGCATAATCAGAAAAAGCATAATCAGATAATGAATATCTGAATCACTGTTCCCCAAAAATGTGCAAAACTGATCATTTCAGATATTCCATCTAAAAAACATTACTAAACCACCATGAGGAAGATTGTATTCTGGTCTCACATTTAATGCTGCGTAACCCTGCTCAATTCGCTTAACTTCTTTATGCCTCATTTTACTGAACAATTAGAATGATAATACCGGTCCCTACATACATCACAGGAAATTTGTTCAAATAAATGAGATAACATATAGGAAACTGCTTTTGAAGACTACCTAAGAGTGTAGTTAATGACACAAGAGAAAAATGTAAGGCATAGAATGGAGGAGTTGGAGGGGAATTTAGAGGTCAGGATATGCAACATTTCGTCTGCATTATCATTCACCTTGTGCTTGACCTACATTGTAAAGGCAGGTCATTTCATTTTCAGACAGCTCTAATTATTAGTAATGAACTTAAATAATCTGTGTCCTTGTCACTTTTGCCCTCTGGCCCTATTTCTTTCCTCCAGAGAACGATAGAACATTTCTATTATACCCCAGTTCAATTTGGTACAAAAGCATGTTGTCAGAAATGAGCTAAGACGTAGGCCACAGACATAAATAACATGTAGTAAGATGAGGTCTGTGTCTTCACATCCCTTACAGTCTAGAGGAGACAGACACAATTATCAATAAATTAATGTCTTTCAATGTGGTAAGTCCTAAAACAATACAGATAGAACAGAACCACAAACAACACAAAAAGGGAATGGTTCCTACCTGGTAATATCAAGGAAGTCCTCATGGAGGAGGTGTCTCTAGATCTGAACTTTGAAAGACAATTATGGGAATGAATTTGTGGGGGAATGTTAAAAAGTGACTTTATGGTGGAAGGCAATCTTGAATTATATACACCCAATATCACCTTGTTAAAAATTTCTTAAACTGTCTTTATATCATCTTTATAGCAAATAATCTACTTTCTAATCATTAAAACTACTATAATATCTCTGACTGTATTGCAGATTCAAGAATAAAAATTAGAAACAATATGCCAAGTCCCAGGCATAAATTATACAGAGAATGTATTTTTCTGATACAATCAAATACTGCAACTTGTTTATCTGGGCAAGGGAGAGGAATTGTAGAATAAACTAACCACTTGTGAGAAAAAAAAGGTAAACAAAAGGACACCTAGTTCATCTTTAAGCACTTTAAAGTGTGGATTCACTAGTCTTTCTGCAGGACTGTATTTACTGTTTCAACATAAATGTAGAATTTAATATTTATTCCTTTAAATTTTCATTTTGTTGGCACTGATTCTAGTCAAATAAAATTTACTGAATTCTAATTTTTGTCATGTAATATATTAATTGTACCACTCATTTTTATATTTGAAATCCTGAGAAACTCACCCACTATATCTGTGCTTATATAAATCACTGATGAGAAAAACAGATAAAGAAAGATGACCACAAGCAAATACCACCACCACAATCCTCCATCTTATTGAACATCTGATAAACAGCACTACATACCTGTGGCTACCTCAGCCCCCCAGGCTTCAGACAACAAATAAGGTGTTTCCAAGTTCAAGAACTGTATGTCTAATTATCTTCCAGAATTTTCATGTAGATACCAAAGAACTCTAAATTAAGTAGTCCAAAACTCTATTTCTATTTGTCCTTGAAATATTTTCCTGTTACTACACAACTTACTTAAAGGCAGTTTTATTCTAATAGTCTCGTCTAGTAATGACAATACTTTTTTTTTCCCCACAAAATAATTTGTATTTAAATAGCAAATAAGTTTTAAATCTCCACAAACTGATGTTTGTAGAAAACATTTTTGCCTATTTTAAGTCTTTACTGGGAAAATCAATGTAACTGCAAGGGCTGTACCTTTCCAGTTAGGCTAGCTTACGAATCACACAGGGAAAAGATGCTGTGAGTATGACAAGTGTCTGCTGCCCAATGCCCTAGAGTTGCTCCTAACCTGCCAACAAATGGCCACAAACCAGGCATGATGTAACTTCTGACCTGGTTTTAGAAGGCATATGTTAATATCACCATGACAGTGTTGATGAAAATTTGTAACACCAAAAGGTTTTCCTGCTATGAACTTTTAGCATTTTATGGCTGCACCTGGTATTCTGCAGTCCCATTAAATAATTAACTGGGTCTTCAGTTTTTCAGCGTGTCATTGCTCTAAGTATAACCCTTCAACTCCAGGCATAGCCTGTGGTAACTGGAATTTAAGTAGATAAAAACAATGAAATGCTGCATACATTTTCTTCTATAATTATAAGATTCAATAATCTGTGACCTAATGTTCTATAAAGAAATTCATGCTAAAAGTGGGGCTCTACCAATCACTTGAACATTTTCTAGTTGCACTTACTGACCAGATTATTAATGCAGTCTTTTTCTCAGCAAATTTCTTTAGTTTATCAAGAATAATCATTTTTGTAAAAAATTAACTTTAAAAACAAATCTCTAATTCCCCAAAGTTTATATTCAGAGAAAAAAAAACTAGTAAACTTACAATATAATAAATATCAATATATTTATTAAACCAATATAAAATCTTGGTTTAATATTTTATACTGGTTTAATAAATATATTTATATTGGTGTTACACTGGTTTAAAAAGCATATTAAACCAATATAATAAGTATCTGTTGTGGTGATAAATTATCTTACTTAATCCTCAAAATAATAAAGTAGATATTACTGAGACAGAAGAATGTGGGTAACGTTATGGATCAGGGGACAGAAGCCCAATTCAATTCCTGTGCTTGCATTCAGTTGTGTGGGTAAATTACTTAACCTCTTTCCACTTCAGTTTCCTAATTTAGAAAGTAAGCATGATCGTATGATCGTTGTGGTACAGCTTCCCAGAGATGTCTGAGAATTAAATAAGTTAACTCATTTAAGGCTGTTAGAATAAGAAAAGTGAATTGAGACACAAAGAGGTTAACTCATTTGTTGAAAGTTACAAAGTCAATGAAGACCATTGCTCTGATTCAGATAAATTTCTGTTACCTGAGTCCAGTTCACTTTCTCTACCACAGCTGCATGATGAGCCTACTATTTTAAGGGTACAGCCAAGATAAGGACATCAAGTAGTGCCAAAATTACTCTAAAAGTCCTCAGGATGGGAACCATAACCTTCAGAAATGGTTTTATGTCTAGAATGTCTTTTAGTGTAAATCATCCCCAGTTAATACACAGGAAGCCCCTTACCTGCTGTTGGATACAAGAACATAACTTGAATTAATGAAAATGCTTAAGTAGCAAAACACAGGTTTTTGCCAGAAAATTTAAAATGCTGTTCAGAAAGTAGAAATGTTATTCTCTGTGTAAGAACATATGTTAAGAGAAAAACTTGAATATAGTTTTGCATATACATAACTCCGCTCTTGGCAGGAATATTTGAGGACTCTATATTAAGGTTCAAAACTAGAACAGAAAATATGGTACACAGAAACAGCTGACAGATGTTGGCAAACAAGCCAGCACATATGACCCTTCCCAACCTCACAGATAATTATACCCTTCACCATCAATCAGACATATCCTTTGAAGCACTGGCCTTTGGTGGACCAGTAATTTTGCAAATTGTTTCTTTTACCATCACCCAGAGTATTTCATGATATTCAGTCTATGCCTTTCGAAATATTTTTAAATGAAACCTTACTCATAATCATAATAATTTTGCTAAGTGGTATCCTTATTTATGCTCCTGGTTATAAAAGGGAAAAATATCTTCTAATTTAGTCTGCAGTGAAATTATATGCAATATCTCATTCATTCATCCATTTTCATATAATTGGTTTTGAAAAATTTAAATAAATTTTCTGGGGAAAACTCTACATAAGTGCATGTAAACACAGACACAGTCATTTCAGATGTGCAGCTACAATTATGTCATTAGTAATTTATTTTTGCACAAATATTTATTGAGCATTTATTCTGAGGCAATGTTTGATGAATAGAAAGATAAACAGGGCCAAGTTTCTCTGTGAAAAAGCTCAAGTGATTTAAAAAAATCAGACTTTTAAATCTGGAATTCAAATGTCTGCACCCACTGGTCCTTACCCGACTTTCCAGAACAACTTTCACTAACTTCCTTCAATAATCTGAAGTATCAGTTAAAACAGGTTCTTTTGCCTTTCCAAATACATCCTAAACTTATCCAGTTTCATATTTATTCTAGGGTTTGCTGATGTTTCCCCAAATTCCATCAATTTATATTCGACATACCTTTTAACATTATGTTAACTAATTTTTCCATGATCTTCACCAATCAAAAATGATCTATACTTTTCAGCACTTTCAAATTACTTCTACATGACATCTCAAACTTTGCAGTGGGTTTGGCAACTTTTACTATAAGAAAGTTCTGTAAAGGCAGAGTTTACATCTAAATTTTTATGTCCTACAGATTCTAGCATAGTAGCTTACACATACAAATTATTCTGCAAATATTTACTAAAATAAGTTTTTAAAATAATTAAGACTTTCAGTTTACCCAAACATCATTTTGTGATATGAAACTGACTTACCCTTCTGATATGGTTTGGCTGTGTCCCCACCCAAAATCTCATCTAGATTGTAACCCTATATTCCCCGTAATGCTCACATACAAAGGGAGAGACAGGTGGAGATAACTGAGTCAAGGAGGCCGTTTCCCTTATGCTGCTCTGGTAACAGTGAGTGAGTTCTCACGAGATCTGACGGTTTTACAATTGTTTGGTAGTTCCTCTTGCATTCGTTATTCTTCCTGTCACCTTGTGAAGAAAGTGTCTTGTTCCCCTTCATCTTCAAACATGGTTCCAAGTTTCCTGAAGCTTCCTCAGCCATGCTGAACTGTCAGTCAAGTAAACCTCTTCCTTTTATAAATTACCCAGTTTGGGCCAGTTCTTTATAGCAGCGAGAAAACAAACTAATACGCCTTCAATTTTTCATTCCATTGGACACCACCCTCACTCCCCTGCACGCAAACTTAATTTGTAGAACTCAAGACAAATTTGCCAACATATTAATTTGTAGAACTCATGACAAATTTTCAAAAGCCAAAGGCTACTGGATCCCTCAGAAAAGATACTCAAGCTAGATCTAAGCAAAGGAAAATTTACTCACCCCTCCTATCATGACGTGTCCCAGTGTCAAAGGCACAAGGGTTTCACTGATCATAGGGCCTGCAGATCACACAGACTTTTATAGGACAGCTAGCAAAGGAGACAACATTTCATCTTTACTCTCCTTGCGTTTGTACTTGAGGGCAGGCTAGCAAAGTATCATAATTGCTTCAGTTGGAGTAGTACCCACAATTTGAACAAGTATATTTAATATTATATTTTAATCTGGTATCTTTAAAGCAAAACATAGTTTATTGCTTTTTTTACTATTGCATTTTAGGTTTTGGGGTACATGTGAAGAACATGCAAAATTGTTGCATAGGCACGCACATGGCAGTATGATTTGCTGCCCTCCTCCCCATCACCTATATCTGGCATTTCTCCACATGCTATCTCTCCCCAACTCCTCACCCACTCCTGTCCCTCTCCTATTTCCTCCTGACAGACCCCAATAAGTGATGCTCCCCCACTGTGTCCATGTGTTCTCATTGTTCAACACCAGATTTAAAAAAAATATATATGACAGAAGATAAAATCAACACTTTGCTAGTGTTGATTTTAAAAAGGCAAATAATTTTGGTAATGAGGGTAAAAGGAATATGGTCTACTAGAAGTAACAATCTCCAGGAAGTTTATATTTTATGGTTGCAAATAAAGTGGACAATTATTTGGTTTGCCTAAAACTATGGAGGGCCCCAGGACTTGGGATTTACAGAGCTAACACAAGTAAAACACTGAGCTTAACAATATGTGTTGGTCACCCTATTTACAAAAAGATGAGAAATAATATTTTCATCGATTCAGGGACATCAGCTTCCGGAAAGACAATATGGGTTGAGCTGAAGTGGAGAGGCAATAGTATGCCACATTTTAGTATAAGAGATTGGCAGTAGGCAAGGATGAAGCAATAAAAACCTGTGAGAGTGCTTATCTGTATCCAGGATGTCAGAGGAGGAAATATGGTTTTAAATTATCCAAGAATAAATTCTACTTTACCTATCCAGACAGAGGATAACTGAGCGATTTCCTAATTCAAGAGACATATAATACATAAGCAAAAAACAAGATCCAAAAAGGATGATGTGAATGTTTACATGTCACCTGCTTTTCTATTTTAAGATCTGAGACAAGAACTGTAACAACACCCTGGGGAGTTAAAGAGCAGGACAATCAGAACCTTTCTCAATCAATTACTATTCAAATAACAGACATGGAAAGACCTCTTTTAATTCAACAGTAAATAAAGTAAAATGAGACTACAGAACTACACATAGACACACACACATATTTATAAGAAGGGCAGTAATACTGGTTGAAAGGTACATATATATCAAATAAAGGGCACAGGCTCTTGGAGAAGTAGTTTTAGTTAACATAAGTACAATGGCAAAAATAAAATCAGAAGCCATACACAAAGTCCTTATGTAGAAAACTTAATCCACAATGTAAATGACAAAGGAGAAGACTCTTGCATTATGCACAGAAATAAAGATAGGTGGAAGCAAATGGAACAAGGATATAGGCATTCTTAAACAAAATAGCAGAACACATGGCACAGATATAATATTCGAAAATTAAATAATTTATTTGAAATTCTAAGTTTGAAAATTGAAGGGGTTATCAATTATACATCAACTTAATTAAAAATCATCAACAGTTAGGCATATTTCAGGGATTTTTCTCTAGTTCTTTGAGGATCATGAAAAAAATCAAATAGAGAAAAGCAGGTTGTGTGCATCAGGAATCACACTTCTCTTCACCACTAAATTACAAAGATCACTCAAACAATGTCTACAAGAATGCTAGCTGTCTACAATCCTGAATGGCTGTTGCTGTATCTTCTTTTTCCCATCTGAGCTTAAAAACACACAGAAGAATATATATGCCTTCAGAATAGGTCTGCACCGCTGCATCATGCCATAGACTTCACCTGTGACCTTATATTAGGTACATTTCACAATTACATTTCCACCTTGGACCATGTAGGCATTTGTGAGTTTTCTTTACCATCTAGTCTATGGAGAATTTTATCACTAATTCATATTTAATTTGTGTCTGAAGCAAAATAATTTGTTTTCTGATACAATATTTTCATATAACTCTGAAAAATATATGCAAAATGAGCACTAGCTACCTATAGATAAAATAAATGATAGTAATAGGGAAGACCTACTTTACTAAGTGTTGGTAGAATATGTTGAACACAGTGAAAATGCAGAGGTTTTTTTTTTTTTTTTTTTTTAATGTTTGTCATAAATAGAGTGCACCACAAAATGTAATTGTAAAAATTTTGGACTCAAAGATAAAAATATAACAGTTAGTCTTACATAAGGATTTATCAACAAAACCTGTGAAACAAGTGAGTTAAGGGCATAGGGGAAGTAAAGAGTACTAATTCTCCCACTTTACATATATTAAGTTGATATAATTTCCTCATTAACATTAAAAGAGAAATATAGGTTCAAGTATTAAGTTAAAAAACAAACAAACAACAACAACAACAACAACAACAACTAAAACAGAAATACCAGGAGAATTTGAAAAGGAAAATAAATCTTTCCAAATCCTCCCTCCAACTCATTAGAGAAAGAGGAAAAAAAAAAAAAAGAACTGAAAATAAATTCCACATATTAAAATAAAAAAACAAATGTATAAACAAATACACACAAAAAAAGCAAAAAGCAGGAATGAAAACAGAAAATGTAAGACGCTATCAGCTGTGACAGTAAAAGTCAATGGATTAATGCCCTTATTAAAATATTTTTATATTGTGAATAAAAGTCAACTATATGAAGTTTTCAAAACAGCTATAAAAGAAAATGTCATACAAAGGTATGGTGAAATGTACTCTCAAGGACAAATGTATTAATTTCAGACAAAGTGGAATTTTTAATGAGTATATTTGTTTAATATCAGTCTAACTAGACTATAGACTAAAATTAGATAGAATATAAGAAAAGTATTTGTTATATCTTGTAGGATTTACTTTCTGAACTTTTCATCCCCTATAGTTGCCAATTCTGCATGTACTAGTCTTCTAGAAATAGGTTAGATTGAAGCGACTTGATGGAACTCTCCACAGGGCTTGTTTTCCAAAGAAAACTGCTGTTTGCAGGAGCAGTTATTAGCCTACCTAGGCATATCACAATCTGTTCAAAAATAACTCAGACCCAGTCTTGTGGATGGAAATGTAATGCTTGAGTCACATTCTGCTTAAAGTTGTAACAAATGCAGACGAGTTAAAAGAAATAAAAAAAGAATACGCTTCTTTAAAAATAAATAAATAAATAGCAGTTTGCACTGCCAGAAAATAACTGAAATGAAGACAGTTATGCAGCCAACAAACATACGAAATAATGCTAATTATCTCTGGTAATTAGAGAAATGCAAATCAAATCACTGTGAAATACCATCTCATGCCAGTTAGAATGGCGATCATTAAAAAGTCAGGAAACAGATACTGGAGAGGAAGTGGAGAAATAGGAACACTTTTACACTGTTGGTGGGAGTGTAAATTAGTTCAACGTTTGTGGAAGAAAGTGTGGTGATTCCTCAAGCATCTTGAACCAGAAATATCATTTGACCCAGCAATTCCATTGCTGGTTATATACCCAAAGGATTATAAATCATTCTACTATAAAGACACATGCACACATATGTTTATTACAGCACTGCTCACAATAGTGAAGACTTGTAACCAACTCAAATGTCCATCAATGATAGACTGGATAAAGAAAATGTGGCAATATATACCACGGAATACTATGCAGTCATACAAAAGGATGAATTTCTGTCCTTTGCAAGGGCGTGGAGGAAGCTGGAAACTATTCTCAGCAAACTATCACAAGAACAGAAAACCAAACACCGTATGTTCTCAGTCATAAGTGGGAGTTGAACAATGAGAACACATAGACACAGGGAGGGGAACATCACACACCAGGGTCTGTCAGGGGTGGGGGAATAGGGGAGGTATAGCATTAGGAGACATACCTAATATAGATGATGGGGTGATGGATGCAGCAAACCACCATGACATATGTATACCTATGTAACAAACCTGCATGTTCTGCACATGGACCCCAGAACGTAAAGTATAATAATAATAAATAAATAAATAAGAAAATGATCATAATTCAAAAATGGTCTTAAGGAGACAATTTTATTATCTAAGAATTAGTACATTTACTATTTGACAATGAAAGTAAATTACTACCAAAATTTAAACTAAATATACTAACGACTTTCTTTCTGTATCCCAAGACAGTATCTTTGCAGAAATAGAATGGCAACTTGATTCAGACAGGTTTTGTGAGTCTGCATCTGAGGTCTACATTTTACAACCTTGACGTTGCAAAAGCCATTATTTAAAAGTTATCTGCTTTAGTCTTTTTTAATTCTGTAAGAAAATAATAATGTCTTCCCCATCTACATTTGTACAAGAGAGTGGGGAGTAAAAACGCATTCTCAGTTAAAAACAACTTGTAAATGTTTCCTAGAACTCCTTACCTGTCATGTTGTGTTTCGGAAACACTCTTTTAACATTACTCCTTTTCAGATTTAAGAGCCTATTTAATATTGAAGAATTAGGAACAAATAACTGTGTAAGAAAGAATAAAAATCAACTGACAGGCTAAAAGTAAGTAGAAGATCAACCCAGGGAGAAATGGTTCCAGAGCATAACTTTTAAAATATTTACCTTCTAGCCAAATACTGAGGGAGTAAAAATGGGGCTGTTTAATCCTCTTTTTTTTTTTTCATTACACGCTATTTTTCCTTGCACGTAAATCTTCAGTAAAAGTCTCCAAGAAAGTACATGATAGACTGAAAAATCACCTTTTTCACACTAGGAAAATATCAGCATTGACCACAGCATTAATTTCTGTATATAATTTTTTGAAGCAATTCAGTAGCATGTATATATTATTTGTTTTCATTTTCTTCTAAGCAAAAATTCATATAATTCTATATTTCTATCTTGAAATTGCCTGTAATTAATATACCAATCAAAGTTTTGTCCATAACAATATTAAAAATGGCCATTATTTCTCTGGGTGGTGGACGCCTGTAATCCCAGCTATTCAGGAGGCTAAGGCAAGAGAATCACTTGAACCCAGAAGGCGGACGTTGCAGTAAACCGAGATCACGCCACTGCACTCCAGCCTGGGCAACCAGAGTGAAACTGCGTCTCAAACAAAGCAGAACAAAGCAAAACAAAACACCTCTAGACTGAATTATTGAACAAAATATGCATGAAAGAGGAAAACACACCTAAAGCTTTTCCTAGTACCATCTGTTTAGTTGATTATTAGAACTTGAAGTTCAAAAGATTTTTTAATATCTTAGAACATGATTGTGAACTGCTGTTTGACTGCCATATTAAAATTTTTGAGTGCTACAAAGCCTGTTTCCCTAAAATTAAAAGGTATGGATAGATAATTTAGTTTCTAGTTTCCTTTTTACATTGTCTCAGCTGTTTAATAAAGCAGGACATTGGATAGTGTAACAAATTAATCTGAAACAAGAATAAAATTAGAAAACCCATACTAATATTTGTATAAACTTTGAAACATTTTTCAAATTATTTTATTTACCAAAAAATCAGCTTTTTATGTCTTTCTGTTGTTTTGTTATTACTAGCTTAATTATGTTCGTATAGAGAAAGAAAATTTTTGAACTCAAAATTAACAATAAATTAACTCCAGTTACTTTTTTTAAAATATATATTTTCTCTACTGGTAATTTTTTTCAATGGACTTAGAATCTTCTACATGTAATATAGTGCTGTAGAAAATATACTCTCTAAGACATCAAGAGACCCATTTGGTCCTGGCTTGAAAAAAATCTAGTGGCATCCTCTGATTTTCCAGAATTCAGTTTACTCTTCTATAAACTGCAGAAGAAATATGTACTCAACTATTTTTCAGTTTTAACACTATAGGATTCCACATTCACCTTTATCACTTCCCTCAAGTAATTATGCTTTGGCTTTTAAAAATTGTAGAACTGTAAAAATATAGTTAAAAGCATCACTTAGCATTTCAAAAAGTTTTGATAAAGTTACAAATTTTAATTGCTTATTGATTTGTCTTATGTATAAACATGGTATATACATGGTATAAACCTCACGCATGTTCACGACACCCTAACATCAAGAGTGTCTTGACATAACATAGGTTGCTGGAGTATCTTAAGTTGCTGGAGTATCTTTACGTAAGTTGCTGGAGTGTGTTAAAGGAGATGTTTTAAATGAGGTTTATACCATGTTTTCTTCTCAGTGATGTGGAACTCAGATAGGTCAGGTCTAAACATTTAACTAAACTCTTATATGAGTTCTATCTTGTAAATTTTACAGCAATCTAACAGGTCAGATGACTGTGCCTGGCTAAACACAGTATAATTCTAGTAGGGAAAAGGAAGAACATAAATAACAACTTTTTAATTTAATTTATTGAATTCCAGACAATTTTCCTTGAATTTCTTATGCAATTTTTGTGATGTTAGGGTATCTTGAATATCTTCTTCTTTGTATTTTTCAATACTTTCGATAGTTCCAATATTGTTTCAAGCTGCCTCAATATTGTCAACACAGTTCTTTTAAAAATAATATTGCCTCTTTTATCATAATGAATAACTACTTTTATTGAAGAAATACTCCCTCCATCATTATAAAATAAACAAATATATAAAAAGAGAACCATGACTACAAGGTAATATTTCTTTCTTTTTTTCTTGATATAATCAAGCTGGAAAATTTATGTTTGAGGTATTTCAAGCTACCTTTAAAACACTAAGCCTCTGAAGACTCTGTTGATTGCCTTCCTTATATTCTGTAACTCAAAAGAAAAATGTAACTCTTTCCATAAAACGAAACTGCTGCTACTTATATGATCTCACTTTGGAAGCATATAAATATGAGTTTGAGTAATGCATATATTTCATGCCAACATTCAATATGATAGATTCTCAACCCAAATGTCCAGTAGCATCAGAACAGTTAACAAGAAAGAAGAGGAAGAGGAAGAATGTTTTCTCCATGTACAGCATCACAATGTAAAATCTAAAAACAGGAGAGAACGTTTTGGTGCAAAATACAAGATGACTAAGGATTACGCAAAAGCAGACTATATTTGCAGCAAGAGAAGACAGCATCAAATTATTTCTGTTACCATTTCGTGGAAACAATATTAGAACAATCATTAATGATGTATGAATTCTGATCACAAAGATCTCCTAGGTATATTAAGAGGGACATATCAAGTGCTCTCCCCTGGGAAAGACATGGCCTTGTTTGCCTATCAGCAGATTATTTTGTCCAGATTTGGTAAATTGCTGAAAAGGACTACTTACTAACTAATCTTTACTTCTATTTACCCCCATTAGACCCCTGAAATATTGTTCAGGCTGTAAGCCTACTCCTGACCAGTTTATTTATGAGTATCCTAAAGAGATATCTCATGATGGCCTGATATAGCCAACTAAACTTAATCACATATTTTGGTACAATGCATGTAAATTGGTAATCCTCTTATTTTTTCCTCTCAGATACATAAAGGCAACTCCTAAGCATATTAAAGGAGGAATAAACAGTTTGTATCTTATTTATGTATATTATTGATTTTATTACCATAATTATAATTTATTAGCTTAGTAACCTTTAAGCACAAAAATTGTGCTGGGCCCAGTGGCTCACATCTGTAATCCCAGCACTTTAGGAGGCTGAGGCAGGCAGATCACAAAGTCAGGAGATGGAGACCATCCTGACTAACATGGTAAAACCTTGTCTCTATTAAAAATACAAAAAATTATTTGGGTGTGGTAGCAGTTGCCTATAGTTCCAGCTACTCAGGAGGCTAAGGCATGAGACTCGCTTGATCCTGGGAGGTGAAGGTTGCAGTGAGCTGAGATCGCACCACTGCACTCCAGCCTGGGTGACAGAGTGAGACTACGTCTCAAAATATTGTTTATATTTTGAAACTATTTTTTGCTTGACAAAGAGCTTTTATGAAGTATATTTCTCTGACATAATACACAGAGGAACTGTTTCTATTTGAGTGTCATTCTGAAGATGTACAAATTCATGCAAAGCTAGGACAGTCTGAGTCCCACCATTTATTTTATTTGCATAACTGAAACCCTGGCAGACTGTTTTTAGTGTTATCACTGCTTAAATAGCAGAACCGTGAGCAGATGGTGAGCTGGTTCACTTCGATTAGGCATGTCTGGATTATTACACTTGAAGGGGTACTTTATTATAAGCTCTTTGAAAATAATACAATATATTATTTTTAGAATAGAATTTAGAATGACCAAAACTAAACCAAACAGATTTATTTAACAATTCACTGGTAGTTAAAGCCTGCATCCTATTCTAGATTTACAAATTTCCCCAGATTTGGTCTAAGTTTTTTTTTTTTTTTTTTTTCAAAATGTGTCATTAAATCGTTGCACAAATTTGTAGGATAAAATTCAAGAAAACCTAATCTTTGGCCTGCTAAAGAGCAATACACTTGCTATGATAACCTTGAGAAAAATTCAGTAATATATTGGGAGTGCTACTGCCAGTTACGTGTACCTCATAAGCAATACATAAATACTAGAACAAACCAAAAGAGTTAAGACATCATGGAAGAATGATAAAGACATGCCAAGAAAACCCTAATGGTTTAATAAATGCTAGGGCACATTTGACATGCTTGAATGGTATGGGACACTTGCTCCTCTAACAGGAATAATGTAGAAAGTTTCCAGCTTTGTACAACCATTGCTACCCTGTTAAGTTCCTGTTAAATTCTTTCAATTAAAGAAACTTCTATACTTTGCCTGAGATGTCGTTCTATAAATCACCATCACCATTTGGATAATTTCACTGGCCCTATAAAACAGATATGTCTATGCAGGTTACTTTACAGATGTATACACTGAAGGCCAGACTGCACAAGTTCATGCAGGCAGTAAATAAAAAAGCTAAATCTGGACACAGCCAATCTCACTCCAAAGTCTGTGTGTTGTTAACCATCATGCTTTCTGAGGGTCATAGATATTTGATGACAATTAGAAAGTAATATCGATGGACGATCCGTTTCTTTTTGCTAGGAGATTGGTCAGTTGTTTTACTCAGTGATGTGGAAAAGTATCCACCCATGTCTCTCCTCCACATCCAGGTCTTTGGTATACACCGCACTGAGACTGTGGCAACAGCCTCCTGAAGGATCAGCCCTCTACACACCTACTCACCACCAATCAGCTCTTCAAGCAGAAGCCCAGTTTTGCTCTAGGATCCTGCTTAAGTCTTCAATATTATCTCAGATCATTTATTCACAGGGACTTTGTTTCAACCACGTGGGCCTTCTGGCAGTTTCTAATGATGAGAAGGTTTTTCCTATCGTGTTTTCCATAGCAGTCCCTTGTTTTTATACCTGGCAAACTCGTATTTAGATTTATATCTCAGCTTAAATATCACTTCTTCAGGAAAGCTTTTCTAGCCTTTCAATCTGATTTGGTTGATCCTTGTAAGTTTCTTCCTTGTAAATATCCCTTGTAAATCTTTATGATTTTTTGTCATATATTTGTTTTGTTTCTCTTACTAGCTTGTAAATTTCCTGATGGTCAATACAGTTTCTACTCCCTACCAAAGCCTTAGGTTCTGAGCATAGTGTCTGATACAAAGTAGATATTTACATGGTGAAAGTGGGGGAAAAGTAAGAAAGGGGAAGGAAAGAGAGACAGAATGAGGCAAGGCAAGAGAGGAAGGGAAAAGCTCACTCTAAGTCAGCTCCATCTGTCTTCACTGGTGCTGTTTCCACCTCTTAGGGGTACACCTCTTATGTGTTCTTGGCAGTTTACTTTAGGGCACTCAGACATTTTCATTTGTTCACTGCCAAACTTAAACTGAACAAATGCCTACCAGTTTTTAAAAGAATACCTCTCTCCCAGGACCACTGTCACTGCTACCATTTTACCATCTTCCTTTGGCTTCTGAATACCAACACATGATATTATAATATTCAGGGCTTGACTTTTCCATACTCTCTTTTCTGTGAAGCTCTCTGCACTTGCTTTCAAAGCTGCACTTTCTCTTTGTCAATTAAGATTCCTCCCAGGCTGTACTTTAATTATTAAAAAGTTCTTCTTTGTAGTGAGGGTAAATCAGGCTTCTCTTAACCTTTATTCATTGATCTTGATTCTGTATTCTGGAGCAGTTTAAACCTGTCGCCCCACTCACCCTACAGCATTCCTTCAGATTATTTAAACATGCTATCATGCATACCCCTGTGTCTACCCTTCTCCAGGCTAAACATTTACTTTAATGTTAATAAATGTTCTTATGAATATATGCTATCCAAAACTATTCAAGCGTCTTAGACGTGGTAAGTCATATGCATATGCTGAAACAGCTAATGACAACAACAATAAGAACAGCAATAGAGTATGTGAAGATTTCTTTAGTATCTAATTTGTTCCTTTCAAGCATTTTCTATTTGAAGTCTTCTCTGAATCAAGGCCCCCAAGCAGAATTTATCAGCTTTTCCTTTGAAACACCAACAAAAGGAGTCCAAATTCCTCTATACTTTTTACAATCTGGTAAAATTGTTTATATCGATCTGTCTTAAAAGACACTTCAGAAGCAGCTAATTATTGTTTAAAGTCCATTGTCTTCTTCTTCATTTTATTGGAAGAAACTTCTCAATTGTCTTTTGTGTTTCTGCACATCTTGCTAGCAAAGACAGTTGTTCCAGATTATCTTTACAAGGATTTTTGCATAGCAAAGAACCTTGGAAGACAGACCTTGCTCTTTAGAGCAAGGATAGATTTGTTTGCTGACCAGTATGAGGATCCCGTTGCCCTTTGGTGCAAAGTTCAAGCACATTCACTTCCAGCCATTGCAAAGATTGAGATTTTTCAGGTTCAAGGTTGCTCATCTATGAAGCATATCCACTACACGTACAGCATCCACCTGAGTCACTCCATATTCCCCTTGTAGGACTTAAGAACAAAGGTAATTGTGTAGACTTTGAGAATCATGCTGCCTTTGATGCCTTAATTAATAAAGTCTTTTGTCTGTAACTCAGGAATCTTGTGTCTTCTACCAGCATGTATGATATCTGGTAAAATCTTAGACCCTTCACTGTTCTTCACAGGTCCCAACTAACAGCAAGAATCCACCTTCAGATGTAAGTGAAGGAAACCTATGATACTTCAAGCTGCTGACCTTTCATTCTCCCAGCAGATCCACAGACACTGTGATGTGTCTGAATGTGTAATCCACAAAATATGAAAGATAATAAGTGATCACTTTTTTGAAACAGGTTTTGAGGTAATTGGGTTAACAACAAAGACAATTAAGACCTGGAAATGAGGTACTGTCCTGGCAAAAATAAATAGTGCAGCAGATATAAGACAATATGGTGGGCAAAAAGTGTAAGGGTTTGAAAAAACTTTTAGAGAAAGCCCGATGGCCTTCAGAATAGCTTAAAGAAATGTGACACAAAGTGACATTGAAAACTGGAAGGATGTCCTGTGGGACAACTCTGGCTACCCATGTTGCTCAGAAGCATTGGTGATGTAGTCAGATAAACATAAAAAGGGAAATAATGGAATGGTGTATAAGTTCATGTACATAGTTTGCTTGGCAGAACAAAATTGTTTGAAAGATAGTATCTAAGGGAAAATAAAACTAAACTTTTATCCTTAATTAAAATGTTAAGAATTCTGTATTCTTAGGTTTCTGTATCTTTTCTGGGAACCAGTGAAAAAACTACAAGCCTTTGAGTCAAACCCAGTTTGGTAAGTCACTTAATCTTAGCTGCATCTTAATATGCTCATCCACTAAATGGGATATGTCATAGGATTACAGGAAAATTTACAGGAAATAGCAATCATATTGATAAAATACATAATTCCTTCTATTTCATTGAGTAGGTTTTAATATGCATGATTATCTCCTGTCCCTGCCCCAAAGCCACTAAGATGGTAGTAAAGAAAAAAAAAATTTACTAAACCACAAAGAAAAATAAAGAGGAAGAAGACAAGAACAAGTAAGAAAGTTATGTTCATTTTCGTTGATGGAAAGGTCTTAGAAGAATGGCAACTAAGTCTGACTTCAAAGGGAAATGGCAAAGAGAGGTGCATGTTGTCCTGACATATCCTTCCAGACTCCTAACTCATAATGAAAGATTCCAACTCTGTGAAGCCAGGTAATGACATTTCATGCCACTACGCTGTGACTAGCCAACCCAGCTAGAAGAGTTATTGTCTTGAAAAATAAAATCTAGGGGATCATGAATTGGAGGAAACAGCACAGCAAAGCACAGAGATAAGGCAAATTAAAATGTGAATCAAAATGTATATAGAGGGTGGGGAAATGAGAAATTAATTGATGCATACATATTTAACTCTGCTCTTTCTCCGCATCTAGCTTCCAGAACATACGTAGACATGCATACCTACCAGATTGAAAACTACGGTGTTCCACTATGAAAATCTGATGGAGCTAAAAAAAAAAAAAAATTGTGTGAGTAGACACAAACACATGGAAAAACATTCCATGCTCATGGATAGGAAGAATCAATATTGTTTAAGTGGCCATACTGCCCAAAGTAATTTATAGATTCAATGTCATTCCCTTTAAACTACCATTGACATTCTTCACAGAATTAGAAAAAAAAAAAACTACTTTAAAATTCATACAGAACCAAAAAAGAGCCTGGATATTCAAGACAATCCTAAGGAAAAAAAAATTCCTGCAGGCATCATGCACCCAACTAACTTCAAACTATACTACAAGGCTACTGTAACCAAAACAGCATTGTACTGGTACAAAAACAGATACATAGACTAATGGAATAGATAAAGAACTCACATCCACAATCATCTGATTTTTGATAAGCCTGACACAAATAAGCAATGGGAAAAGAATTCACCATTTAATAAAAGATGCTGCTGGGAGAACTGAATAGCCAGATGCAGAAAATTGAAACTGGACCCCTTCTTTACACTTTATACAAAAATTAACTCAGGGTGGATTAAAGACATAAATGTAGAACCCAAAACTATGAAAACCCTAGAAGAAAATCTAGGCAATACCATTTAGGGCATGGTGCAGGCAAAAATTTCATGATGAAAATGTCAAAAGCAAATGCAACAAGAGCAACAATTGACAAATGGAATCTAATTAAACTAAAGAGCTTCTACACAGAATAAGAAACTATCATAAGAGTCAACAGACAACCTACAAAATGGAAGAAAAATTTTGCAATCTATCAAATCTATCTGAAAAAGGTCTAATATCCTGAGTCAACAGGGAACTTAACCAAATTTAAAAGAAAAAAAACAAACAATCCCATTAAAAAGTGGGCAAAGGAAATGAATAGATACACCTCAAAAGAAGACATTCATGCAGCCAACAAACACACAAAAAAAGGTCAACATCACTGATCATTACAGAAATGAAAAATCAAAACCGCAATGAGATACCATCTCACAGCAATCAGAATGACAGTTCTCAAAAAGTCAAGAAACAACAAGTGCTGGTGAGGCGAGATTGTGGAGTAGGAACGCTTTTACACTGTTGGTGGGAATGTAAATTAGTTTGACCACTTGGAAGACAGTGTGGCAATTCCTGAAAGATTTAGAGGCAGAAATGCTATCTGACTCAGCAGTTTCATTATTGAGTATATATCCAAATGAATGTAAATCATCGTTATAAAGACACATGTTCACTGCAGCACTATTCACAATAGCAATGATATGGAATCAACCCAAAGGCCCAACAATGACAGACTGGCTAATGAAAATGTGGTAAATGTGCACTATGGAATACTATGTGGCCATAAAAAGGAATAAGACCATGTCCATTGCAGGGACATGGATAGAGCTGGAAACCATTATCCTCAGCAAACTAAGGCAAAAACAAAACCAAACACCACATGATATCTCTTTTAAGCAGGATCTCAATGATGAGAAGACATGGACACATGGGAGGAATAACACAAACTGGGGCCTGTTGGGGGTGTGGGAGGGAGGAGGGGGAGCACCAGGAAGAATAGCTCATAGATGCTGGGCTTAATATCTAGGTGATGGGTTGATCTGTGCAGCAAATCACCATGCCACATGTTTACCTTTGTAACACACCTGTACATCCTGTACATGTATCCCAAAACTTAAAAGTTGAAGGAAAAAAGAAAAAGTGTGGATACTAATATTTGTAAGACCCCCTCCATACAGATTTTAGTCCAATTCACTGATCACACTCAGCAGCTGCAAAGCCTACCACATTCTCTTTCATCCTCCAGCCCCTGCACCAAGCACACAGAGCTTTTAACTGGGGATTATCAGATATCTGAGAAAACTTCCAATATGAAAATGAAAGGCCAAGTGAAGGCAGAATAATCAAACCAAGAGGAAGCAGCAACTATAAAGAGAAAGAAAAAAAGACACATGGGAATAATAGCAATAACAATGACAATACAACTCACCATAAACTTATTGGAATGAATTCACTGGAGACATATGCGGAGGGGAGGTACCTGTGTGAGTGCACAGGTACTCATGTACACATGTGTGTATGTGTATTTTTTTAAGTGAACAAAATGTTTAACTACTATAACAAAATCAATAGATCACATCTGAAACATATATATGTATATATATTTAGAAATGGCAGTATATCTGTATTATTTTTAATACACAAAGGTAAATATTAAAATTAATACTTAATAGAAGTTTTTTTTCTTTTAATACCAAGGAATGTAGGGAATGACATAGGTGTCTGCTGCTTCTCTTTATAAACCTATTGCCATTATTATATTCTGAAGCTATGTGTATCTATTGCTTTGATTTTTTTAAAGAATATACCTTTTCTAAAACACTCAATGCTGTTACTAGGATATAGTTGGTTCTCAAATTTGAGCTTTTTATCATATCTTTTATATTCCTGCCTGTTAAAATCAAAAGTCTATAGCTTAGCTGAAAAGTATTTTAAAGTTACTGATTAAAAAGTTCCTACAAATGCCCAATTCAAGTTAGTCTTTCCATGAGAACTTTTTCATTCATAACCCTGAAGTATAAAGACCTCTCTCCTCCTTCAGAAATGTAATAGTACATCCTGTCTGTTTTATTCATGTGGGAATGAATTCACATATTTCACCTTATGACATTTCTTCTGTCATCTTGAAGAATGAAAGTTCCCTACAACAATGCATGCTATTTGAAGATATTTGTTTCTTAGTAACAGTGTTGCACTTAATAGGCTCTCAATAAATATCTGCTGATTAGAATTGATTGTAAGAAAGAGGCCAGACTTTCGATATTTTAGATGTCAGGAAGTGAAGAGCCCAAAATCAGCAATATCTCAACTGACATCAATTGGAATTTTGGAAGGATCAAAGCTAAAGAGAATTCTAAATAGAACAATTTTCTAGAAAACCCAAATTTCACATTATTTACTTTTTAAAAAACAATAACTTATCAAAAGTATAATTGCTTTTTAATTTTTACCTTTCTGGTTTAGTTAAATTGACAGACTAGGGGAAGTTTTTGTTATTCATTTGTCTCAATTATAGTTTAGAAAACATATAAATTTAGTGTGTCTACAATAATATTGGCAAACAGTGACAAATAATATTTAAAAACTTAGTCACTGCTGTCACTGATTCCTCCACAATGAATTAAAATATTGGCTTTCTATTGTTGGTCTGTCACTTTTCCTATGTAAATCAATTTTAGGGAGAAAGTACCAAATGTGATGCAGTACTTTGGCACACACACTAGAGCCAGGCTGTCTTTTTTTTTTTTTTTTTTCCTCCCTTGAGAGAGAGTCTCGCTTTGTTGCCCAGACTGTAGTACAGTGGTACGATCGTGGTTCACAGTAGCTTTCACCTCCTGGGTTCCAGCAATTCTGTTTCAGCCTCTTGGGTAACTGGAATTACAGGCACATACTACCATACCTGGCTAATTTTTGTATTTTTAGTAGAGACGGGGCTTCACCATGTTGGCCAGCTGGTCTCAATCTCCTGGCTTCAGGTGAGCTGCACACCTCAGCCTCCCAAAGTGCTCGGATTACAGGCATGAGTCACTGCACTGGCCAGGCCAGGCTGTCTTAATGTGAATCCTGGCAGCTACTATATGAGTGATTTTGAATAAGTCATTAACCTAACTATTCCTCAGTTTCCTCATCTGTACAATGGAAATGAGGTAACTACCCTGTGATAATGCCATCAAGATTTAATGATCTGAGACATGTAATGGCTAGGCATTATATAAATACATGTGGCTATTTTAAATTATTAACTGGGGTATTTTTTTCTACTTAAGCATACTACAATTTGATTTTGTTACATTTCCGAATTCTGATAGAATTAGAAAATGATCCAGATTTATTCAGTGCATGAGGGGGCTCAATTCTGTGTATCAAGAATGAATTATAAGCTATATAAATGTTCAGTTGGTGAGAGTTTTTCCTGTTCTCTATCATAAAAAACATTACAATTTTTAAGGAATTTTCTGTACACCTACTAAATGTGGAATTATCAAACCATACATCAAGAGAGGAAAAACTAGCAATGTGGTTATGTAGCCTCATGCCATTTTGATGCATAGTTCACTGGCACCTATAACAGAAAGCTGCTGCATATTTCAGGTCATTCTGGTGCCTAACATGGTATAAGATGTCTTTACCTCTTTGTCAGCCTAGGTAAAGCCCCATGGTTCACAGTAGAACCACTAATTCTGAGCCACAACTAGTAAACTCGTAACAAGAAACAAGATGCATACTATAGATTGTCATAAACTGGATTATGTGCAATTAATTCATTATATTAATTACAGATCTGGAAGTCAGAAACTGAGTGTCAGCAGTGCCACCATGCCTCTGCTTTCTGATTGCTGTCACTCTGTACCCACATGGATGTGCTGACTCCTACTAAGCTTGATGGAAGAAGCTCTCAAATTTCCTTCTCCGTTCTCATATCCTACCACTACAGCCTTCAAAGGGCTTGACTTTTCATCACTTTTCCAATCCTCTCCCTTGCTTCTCTGCCAAGCTCAGTCAACACCCCTCTCTGATCTTACTTACCAGGTTCATCATGAATTTCAAGACATACTAAAGAAAAAGCTTCTCTCTACTAAAAATTTGAGTATCACAGTTATAAAATAAGTAGTAGCTGGTTGATACATGCTACAGTTCAGGCAGCAAATGCTAACTGTGCTCCTAGAATGCATGCGGCATCATAAAAATTTCTGGAAATATACATACAAATAAACAACAAAGTCTGCCTTCAAGAAAATTCGAGTCTTGGGGGAAAAAAACCTGTATACATATATGCTATTTTATATATATCATATATATAGCATTATGATATATATATAGAGATATATATGGGCAGATATCATGCAATGAAAATATTTACAACAAAACAATTTCCCTCATAATATGTATAAGATCAACTTCTGACAATCATCAAATAAATATTTTATAAACATTTCCCAAGTTTTAATGCATTAATGAATGTCACACTATCTGAAAAAAAATGTATACCTTGCCTCTGACAATAGATCATTATATTTTTATGAGGGAGAGAGTGTTGTTCATTCTATAAAATATTTTATGCTTATTAAAGCAATTCAGCTTAATACTATGGTTAATTTCTTCTTATAGATTAACATTTTAAGTTTTTAAATGTTTTAGTTTTTTCCTTTTCTTTTGTAATTTTTTGTTTTGTTTCTGTACTTTCTTCTTTTGTTTAGATTCATATTTTAATAGCTGATTTCTAATTACTTTCATTTTTTAAAAAAGCTTTGGCCTCTTTTGGTGTATCTTTTTCTTCAGTTTCCTGATTTTATCAACTCCTATGTCACATCTTTCAGTTTTTTAAAAAATTCATATTCTGAGTTTTAAAATTTTCACTTTGATATGTTCTTTAACATATGTAAATGCTTATTTAATAATATTTCCTCTGACTTGTGGGTTTTATTTGGGAATTATAATCATCAGATAAAAAAGACTTACTTTTTGTTTTCTTCTTGCAGTAATGGTGTTTGGATATAGCCTGATATATTTATTTTATTTATTTTAAATTATCTGAGGATTTTCTGCACTAACAAGAATATTGATCTGTCTAGGAAAGAAGCATTTGAATTTTGTTGTTGTTGCTATCAATAGAACTTCGTATTTTTTTTGGTATAATAAAATGTATTTTAAAAAATTAACTATTCATAGACAGAAAATGGTAAGTCATATGATTTTCAGATACTCATTCCTTTCTTTAATACCTCAAATTTCTACCAACTGCTTATTTTCTTTCCCTCACCTCTCAGCCTCTAGGAGATTCTCCCGCTGAGACAGTGCATACCCAAGACTGTCACCTCTGCTCTGCATACCTTTAAGATCTTTCCTCAAGATTTTTTAGTATTCAGTGGTCTCATCCACCAGCTGCCAGCTGCCAGACCTGTTCTCAGTACTTATCCCTGGTCTCGGGAGTGATCTTATTTATGTCCAGCCTCCATGAGAATCCTGCTGCACTCCCCTGCTCACTTCCCTTTCTGTCTTCACTGGTTCCAACATGAGCTTTGGAACTGGCTGTGTAGGCTTCCTGTAACTTATTTCTCCTTTAAAAGTAGCTTGAAACTTGCAGCATTCTTGGTCTTCTAGTCATTCTGTAAGCTTGCTTGAAAACAGTTTTATTTGCTCTCCTTGTTAGTTTTTCTGTAGGATATTTGGAGAGATCAAATTTTGACAGCCATCATTATCCTACAGGAACCTAGACGGTTTACCATCTAAGAACCAAATACATTTATTTACTGATTAGGCACTAATTAAGTAAATTACACTACACCATATTATTTCTTTCAGCTTAATAAACTGTTATTGAAGTACACATCATCTCCCATCATCATGCCATTATATTCTACCTGTGTTTGAAGCCTAAAACCATTTTCTTTTGGTTTCCAGCTTTTTCCTTTGCATTTTTATTAGGTGTCACTTCATTTTTTGACACAGTTAAATAATATTACTGCAGTCAACTCATGAAGATATTGATTGGAAAAGCATACTGAGTGATGGGAAGGACACAGTCCTCAAAATGTCTGTGTCTGGAATACACAGAGCAATCTTTAAGTTCCAGTGTGCCCTTCCTACATCTCTTTTCTTTTCAGCACAAATCCTAGTGTCTTGCTTTACTTGAGAGATAAGGTGGCAGCCCAATTATGACTTGGCCAGGATCATTATACAATATAAAACGTACCTATCATACGGGCATATTCAAACTCTACTCAAGCAAGTACCACTGAATGGCAATAAAGAAACCCCATAGCATCCTTCCTGGTGGGAATGATCATTTCACCAAGACTGTGAATCTAAATTCTTGGTAACTGTTCAGCTGATGAAAAATATTTTATTCTCACACAATTCACTGCCTATGCCTAGCATAAATTTTGATTACTGTAATTTATGTATATTGTTTCTTTGTGATCCTGAGTAACTTTATATCGTTCAAAAGATGTAAAAACTTGTTGATAAATATGTGACTAAAAATACATTTGTGTTTTCATCTTTCCAAATATGCCTTTAGTCTATTTTGTAAAATGTAATGTATACACTGAAAACTAGATTACTCAAGTTGATTACGCTGGATGTGATATAATTAAACTATCTAATATCCTAATAAACAATGAAACACAGCCACAAGAACAGCTTTAATGAACTAGAATCATATTGGTGATATCTAAAAAATGCATTGGATAATATTTAGCAACTCATATCA
The DNA here is from genome assembly GCF_048565385.1 of Saimiri boliviensis. Classification (NCBI taxonomy): domain Eukaryota; kingdom Metazoa; phylum Chordata; class Mammalia; order Primates; family Cebidae; genus Saimiri; species Saimiri boliviensis. The sequence continues at coordinate 41,650,217 of NC_133463.1, forward strand.
ACATAGTTCCATCTTCTTTGAATTGGTAACATAGCATGTACTAAAAGTATTACTAACTATCCGATGCTGTGTTGAGGTTTTAGCATCTCTGATAAGGAAAACTGTTAATACTCAAGATTCCAAGTCTGGATTTCTTCTTCCAGGATTTATAGAACTTACCTATCAATATCTTGCAGGACATTCTCAGGTTATCTTCTGGACATTCCAACATCAAATTGACTTCAAATTACAGCAACAAATACAAATTTAGGAGAACAGGCTAAAATTCTGAACTTAAGTCGCCTATCTTACTACATTTCAAGGAGCCATAATAGACAATCTGAAGTATAATTGGTACATGAAGTAAAAGGAGCAGATTTCAAATCTTATATTGTAGAGGAGGGGAAGCTGATAATGAACACCTATGTCTAAAGCAGTTAAGTGCCCCAAACCAGTTTGTCTAACTGACTTCTTAGCCTGTATTTCAACTTCATCTGAATATTTGTGTATTTTGCTACACATTCTTAAAATGAAAATGAAATTCTAATTGTCAATTAAGTTTCACATTAAAATTAAATAAAAAGAAACACTGAAGAATGCAAACTTTGAATAAAAATCGTTAGAAAATATTCATTATAGACAAAATGGAAAATACCACTTAGAACAAAGCAAAACATTTCTATTCCTAAATTTTGCAATTCAATAAACAATTTAACAAAAGAAATTTGCATGTCCTCTTAGAAAATGGATTTTATGATGTTTAAAATGTTTAAAAGGTAGGCAGGTGGATAGAAAGAAGAGGACATTTCAATAAACAGAAATAGCTCAAAAATTTGGTAGCACTTTTCAGAGAAGGAAACTCAAGCTTAAAAAGGTTAAGTAATTTTCCCAAATTCACCCAGCTGAATCAGTTATGAAACATGCTTTTTAAAATAAATCCCTGTCTTATCATTAAAGATCAAGTACTTAATTCCTATATCACATTGTATCCTGGTCTTCATGTGTTTAAGCTCAAAATTCAGGCTGAGGAAGCCCTGCCAGATTATGTTATTTCTGTCAAAGATATGAAAGAGAAGCATGTCATTTCATAACACAGAATAAAAAAATACACATACAAAGTTATCCTTTACAGAGCTTTTTATAAGAGATACCATTTTTATTTGAGTCAAAATACAAATGGACAAATGGGCCAACCTGCCAATGCTAAGAAATGACTGAGCAAAGAGGAGTAATTAGCAATGACTAGACTCTTGAAAGTGTATGAACAATTTAATTCAAGATTTTTTCCAAAAATGCCTAATGCTCTGAAAATTATGGGAGTTATCTGGCTTTTCTTATGATATTTATGTTTATAGTTCATTTCACAGAGAAATACAAAAAGGTAAATAGGTAAAAGATCTGCCAACAAGGAAGAAAGAAAGGCAAGACAATCAAAGAGGAATCAGGACACTACAGACAAATGAGACTGAAAAGCTCAGTGTGCGTCCATAGAACAATGGTTGGCCATCTACAAGTTTCACAGGCTTCATCTGAAGCACAGAAAGAAAGGAAATCACCATCCAAATGGTAACAGAAAATGACTAAGAGTTTAAGATGAAACATGACAGTTTCAGGCATTTTAGTAGCAGTATTAGGATAAAATCAAGAGAAAAAGGCAGAAGGGAACAAGACCAACTGGAAAGTTATTGAACTATCAATACCTACTATACCCCAGAATATGATAATGTTGGTCCAATTGAAGGAAAAAGAATGGATGGAAGAATAAGTGGGACTTGGTAAGTATGGAGGTCGGCTAAGACAAAGAAAAAAAGTTTACACGAAACTCTAGGGTTTTGAGTTTGAAGGGCTGGAAGGACAAAGGTGGCCCAGTGGTGACAAAGAAGCAGTACCAATCCTTCCTTTCTGCTGTCTCAAATTTTAAAAAGCAAAGATTAATTCCAACTCTACTCAGTGCCGAACCTAAAGCAGACCAAAGTTAGAATGAGTGAGGTGCTTTGGGGTGCTAGTCAATCTAGCTCCCTCACACTAGTGATACAATGTTATGGGTATACCTAGAACCCAGATCTGCCATAGTAATAAAATGTCTCTACCAAATCCATCAGATATTTTTTCCTACAAAATGGAAATTTGTATTTTTCTCTGAATATAAAAACGCATCATATATAACATGTAAATATAGGCTGAATGCAACTCTTTAATCCCACAGCTTTGTGAGGCCAAGTCAGGAAGATGTCTCAAGGCCAGGAGTTTGAGACCAACCTGGGCAATGCAGTGAGGTCTCATCTCTAAAAAAAAAAAAAAAAAAGATAAAAATTATTTGGGCATGGTAGTGCACACCTGCAGTCTTGACTACTGGGGAGGCTAAGGCAGGTGGATCATTTGAGCCCAAGAGTATGAGGTTACAGTGAACTATGATTCTGCACCACCACATTCTAATCTGAGTGACAGAGCAAGATCCTGTCTTTAAAAAAAGAAAAGAAGAAAATAGAAATTTTTAAATGCAAATGTAGAAAAGAAAAAAATTATGTCTACAATATGTGAAAGCTGTCTTCCCTGTTCAGAAATGCTAGTATACCACTTTTAATGGTTGTTTTATTATTAAAATATTACATAATTATAATTATACACAGTTATAATATGATCACAGCATAGCATATTAATACAATATAATCACAAATTTATATGTCTTTTCAAATTGATATATAAAATTGTTATACAATACATACACGCCTACTGTCTCTCTTTAAAACAAGATGAAGTTTTGTGTTTATGTATATTTACATGTGGAATGACTAAATCTACTTAATTAGTTAGGCAAGTTATAGGGATTACCTCATGTAGTTACCATTTTTGTGGTAAGAATACTTAATGTCCATTCTCTTTGCATTTTTTAAGAATATAATATAATAAACTATAATCACCATGTTATGCAATATATCTCTTGAACTTATTACTCTTATCTGACTGAAATTTTGTATCCTTTACTTTTAAAAAATAGTTTTGAATTGGATAGGCTAAAATGATATTTCATTATCATTTTATTTGTACTTTTTAGATTATTAGCAAGTCTGAATACATTTTAACGTTTTATTTTCCATAGTAACTATTCACCTCTCACTTATGTTGAATATAACTTTCACAGGTATTTTTCTTTCACCATGTATATGTTATTTCATAGTAGAAAAGTTTTAAGATTTTATGTAGTCAAATTTGTCTTTTTCCTTAGCAATTTCTGTCTTTAATGCCATTTGGTGAAAATCCCTCTACATTCTAAGTCAGCCAAATTTTGGGTTAGTTTCAGTTTTTATTATTAAATCTCCCATTCATCTTAAATTTATATTGGTGTAAAGAGTGGAGCACTGACCAGACCTTTTTTCCCCCAAATGATTAGCTGGTTTTGTTAAAACCTTTTTTGGAGTAATCTGCCTTTTCCATTATGATCTTAAATGTCACCTTTATTATTTATTAAATACCTATATACCAGATACCTTTGAAAAATTCCATATTGCTATATTTGTTTCTCAGTTTTCTGATCTGTACTCAACTTTTCTGAATATGAAGTGCACTCTCACCCAGAATCCTAAATATGTAACTATATTCTCATGGACAAGGCCTGGTATATGGTAATTATTCAGTAGATGTGTACTTGAAAAGATGTAAGAACTACTTTGAAAGAGTTTGATAGACATGATAACCCAACAACTGTGGAAATATTTGCAGATGTAAACCTGTAACTTAAGTATGTAAGAAATAAACAGAACTCTATATATTTTCTTAGGTTCATTTAACCCAAGAAATATGTTTTAAAAACAGAAGAAAATAAAAATTTAAAAGTGCCCTCTAGGCATCACCTGGAGTTACTGTTAGTCTCCTTACTAGTGTTCTTCCTCCCAGTGTGGGCCTTTTCATGGCATTGTGCTTTATGTTCAGAGTGAATGCATAGAACAAATACAGCCATGTTTTTCAATACTATACGATCATCAACAGTATCCCAATAATTATGGAATATATTGTAACCTTTCTTATATGTGAATAATGTGAATAAAAGTCATACAATATTTCCTATTACATATGCCTTTTTCTCTAGCTGTATTTCTTGCTTTAGCCAATTTGAAAACTATACTTTTCCTCCATGCTGTGTCATGGTTCTTAGTCTTTACTCAAATCTGGACAACCATTCCTTCTCTCATCTATCCAAAATTTCTTTATCTTCTAGTCTCAGCTCAAGTATCACTTCTTATACAAAGTCTTTCCTTGGAATGTCTAGGTAGAAAGGATACGACTTATTTGTTGTGCTCACTGTATTCTTATACCTTACTACCATAGCAACTATTAAGATTCCATTGCAAAGATCAAAAACCAACACCCTATCATCAAAATTGAAAGAGCTAGAGGAGCAAGATCAAAAAAACTCAAAAGCTAGGAGGAGACAAGAAATAACCAAGATCAAAGCAGAAATGAAGGCGATAGAGAAACACAAAAAAATCCTTCAAATAATCAACAAACCCAGGAGGTGGTTTTTCAAAAAGACCAACAAAATAGACAGATCACTAGGCAGATTAATAAAAAAGAAAAGAGAAGAATCAAATAGATTAATGAAAATGATAAAGAGGATATCACCACTGATCCCACAGAAATACAAATTACCAGCAGAGATTACTGCAAAAAATTCTATGCACATACACCAGTAAACCTGGAAGAAATCGATAAATTCATGGACACTTGAACCCTACCAAAACTAAACCAGGAAGAAATTGAAACCCTGATAGACCAATAACAATAGCTGAAGTTGATGCAGCAATTAACAGCCTACCAACCAAAAAAAGTCCAGGTCCAGACAGGTTCACGGCCAAATTCTACCAGACATACAAACAGGAGCTGGTACCAATCATTTCGAAACTATTCCGAACAATACAAAAAGAGGGAATCCTTCTCAACTCATTTATGAGACCAACATCATCCTGATACCAAAACCTGGCAGAGACTCAACAAAAAAAAGAAAACTTCAGGCCAATCTCCATGATGAACACAGAGGCAAAAATCTTCAACAAAATATGGGCAAACCAAATGCAACAGCACATCAGAAAGCTTATCCATCATGATCGAGTAGGCTTCATCCCAGGGATGCAAAGCTGGTTGAACATACGCAAGTCTGTAAATGTAATTACAAAAGCCACATAATTATCTCAATTGATGCAGAGAAGGCCTTTGACAAAATTCAACAGCCCTTTATGCTAAAAACTCTCAATAAACTAGGTACTGATGGAGCCTATCACAACATAATAAAAGCTATTCATGACAAACCCACTGCCAATATCATACTGAATGGGCAAAAACAGGAAGCATTCCCTTCAAAATGTGGCACTAGACAAGGATGCCCTCTCACTCCACTCTTATTCAATATAGTATTGGAAGTTCTAGCCAAAGCAATCATGCAAGAAAAAGAAATAAAGGGTATTCAATTAGGAAAAGAGGAAGTCAAATTGTCTCTATTTGCAGATGACATGACTGTATATTTAGAAGACCCCATTGTCTCAGCCCCAACTCTCCTTAAGCTGATAAACAACTTCAGCAAAGTCTCAGGATACAAATCAACATGCAAAAATCACAAGCATTCCTATACACCAATAACAGACAAACAGAGAGCCAAATCAAGAGTGAACTCCCTTTCACAATTGCTACCAGAAGAATAAAATACCTAGGACTTTAACTAATAAAGGATGTAAAGGACCTCTTCAAGTAGAATTACAAACCACTGCTCAAGGAAATAAGAGAAGACAAAAACAACGGAAAAACATTCCATGCTCATGGTTAGGAAGAATCAGTATTTTGAAAATGGCCATAATGCCCAAATTAATTTAGAGATTTAATGGTACCCCCATCAAACTACCAAGGAGCTTCTTCACAGAACTGGAAGAAAATACTTTAAATTTCATATGGAACCAAAAAAGAGCCTGCATAGCCAAGACAATCCAAAGCAAAAAGAACAAAGCTGGTGGCATCACACTGCGAGACTTCAAGCTATACTACAAGGCAATGGTAATCAAAACAGCATGGTACTGGTATCAAAACAGAGACGTAGACAAATGGAACAGAACAGAGGCCTCTGGAGCAACACCACACATCTACAACCATCCGATCTTTGACAAACCTGACAAAAACGAGCAACAGGGAAAGGATTCCCTGTTTAATAAATGGTGTTGGGAAAATTGTCTAGCCATGTGCAGAAAGCAGAAACTGGACCCCTTCCTGATACCTTACACTAAAATTAACTCCAGATGGATTAAGGACTTAAACACAGCCCTAACATCATAAAAACCCTAGAAGAAAACCTAGGCAAAACCATTCAGGACATAGGCATAGGCAGGGACGTCATGACTAAAACACCAAAAGCAATGGCAACAAAAGCCAAAACGGTCAAATGGGATCTAATTAAACTTCAGAGCTTCTGTACAGCAAAAGAAACAGTCATTATAGCGAACTGGCGACCAACAGAATGAGAAAAAAATTTTGCAGTCTACCCATCTGACAAAGGGCTAATATTCAGAATCTACAAAGAACTGAAACAGATTTACAAGAAAAAAAAAAAAACATCCAAAAGTGGGAGAAGGATATGAACAATTTTCAAAAGAAAACATATATGAAGCCAACAAACATGAAAAAATACTCATCATCACTGGTCATTAGAGAAATGCAAATCAAAATCACATTGAGATACCATTTCATGCCAGTTAGAATGGCAATCATTAAAAAATCTGGAGACAACAGATGCTGGAGAGGATGTGAAGAAATAGGAACACTTTTACACTGTTAGTGGGAGTGTAAATTAGTTCAATCATTGTGGAAGACACTGTGGTGATTCCTCAAGGAGCTAGAAATAGAAATTCCATTTGACCGAGCAATCCCAGTACAGGGTATATACCCAAAGGACTATAAATCATTGTATAATAGAGACACATGCACATGTATGTTCACTGCAGCACTGCTTACAATAGTAAAGACCTGGAACCAACCCAAATGACCATCAATGATAGCGTGGACAAGGAAAATGTGGCACATATACACCGTTGAATACTATGCAGCCATAAAAAACAATGAGTTGTGTCCTTTGTAGGGACATGGGTGAACCTGGAAACCATCATTCTCAGCAAACTGATACAAGAACAGAAAATCTAACACCACATGTTCTCACTCATAGGCGGGTGTTGAACAATGAGAACACATGGGCACAAAGAGGGGAGTATCACACACTGGGGTCCATGGCGGGGGGTATGAGAGGGATAGTCAGAGGGATGATGGGGGAGGGATAACATGGGGAGAAATGTCAGGTATAGGTGATGGGGGGATGGTGGCAACAAACCACCTTGCCATGAATGTACCTATGCAACAATCTTGCATGATCTGCACATGTACCCCAGAATCTAAAGTACAACAACAATAACAACAACAACAACAAAGAAACCTACTTCCCATTTCTCCTCAGTCATTCACTCATCACAAAGCATATTGGTTCTACATATGTGTCAGGCATGGCATTGGGTGATAATTATACAATAGAAATAAAGAGAGACATGGTTTCTGTCTACATGCAGTATTCATTCTGGAGAAGCAAGCTGAGAGCAGTCATGTAAACAGATACACACATTTGAGACTGTGCTAAGTGTGACAAAGGAAATAAAGCAGATACCGTGAGGAAGGACATCAGGAGTCGGGGCAGTCACACAAGTCTGAGGCCAAATAAGGCTGCTATTAGTAAGTGGAATAACATTTCAGACATCAAAAAGAAGACAAAATGAGTAGTGAAAAAAGCTAAGGAAAGAAATTTCATGCAGAGAGAGAAATAGCCAAAATTCTGGGCAGAAATAAAGCTTCTTTGGAAAACTGAGAAAGACTCTGTGACTGAAATATAATCATTAAGAGGAAACAAGAAAAGGTTAGAGGAATAAGCAGGAGCCAGGACAGACAGGGCCTTGTAAGCCACCGCAGGGAATCTGGATATTGTTCTAAGGGTAATGAAAACCTGCCGAAGGACGAAGCCAGCTTGTGACATGATCTGATTTGCATTTTGGAAAGATCACTTTTAACTGCTATGTAGAGAATGGATTAGAGCTTGTAAACATGAAAGTCCAGCTAAAGAGACTATTTCAACAAATGTAGGCTATGACAGGACTTGGCCTGGGGTGGTGGCAATGAATATAGAAAAAAAAACATATAAAACGTCAACATATATTTTATACAAGAATCTCAAGACTTCTGTATCAGAAAATAAGAGCACGGTAAAGAGAAGAATTAAGGATAACTTAATTCTTGCTCTATCTTGAGCAACTGGATGGGTGGTGATGTCATCAACTGAAAAAGTAAACCTTAGAGGAAGGCAGACTCATCCATAATATCTGTGGGTCCCAAGGCTTGGTTCCAAATGAAGTTACAACATGTGCTTAAGTATTTTTAAAGTATTAATGAAGTGGCCAGGCACAGTGGCTGATGCCTATAATCCCAGCACTCTGGGAGGCTGAGGTGGGCAGATAACAAGGTCGGGGGTTCCATACCATCCTGGCCAACATAGTGAAACCCTGTCTCTACTAAAAATACAAAAATTAGACAGGTATGGTTGCATGTGCCTATAGTACTCGGGACGCTGAGGCAGGAGAATTGCTTGAACCCAGGAGGTGGAGGTTATGGTGAGCTGAGATGGCACCACTGCACTCTAGCCTGGGCAACAGAACAAGACTCCGTGTCAAAAAAAAAAAAAAAGTATTAATGAAGTTAATAATCCATTACATAATATGTTGTATTGGTCTACATTTACAAAAACACTCTAGTAATAAACTTTATGCTTACCTTAAATACATAATTTTCAAATTCCTTGGAATTTTGTGCAGGAGTATAGCAAGCAGCACAGAGAATGATAGCCCTTGGCCTCCAGCATAACTCCTTTATTTTTCATACCTTGCTATATCCTTCTCGGCCAGCACTCTCACTCACATTCATTTGGACACTCCAATTTAAATATCCAGTTCTGTCCACTCTCCCACTGGTGCAGATACCCACTTGGTGAGCCTCAAGGTATACAGACTAGTAACACAATCCACCTTTTTGAGGATGAAACTGGGGTTGAGAGCCATACAGAGCCAAAAGTGGAAAATGGACCATTTAGGAAAGCAACTTTTGGACTCAGAATACTTAGACCTTGGTCTACATGTGGAGGAAAATGCTGCCTTACAGTGAGCATGACAGTTTTGCCCCAGAGAGTGAGCTATAGCTGGAAGAAGTTACAGTAAGCACAGTGCCATGGGTAGGGATCATTTTTATCTATGTATAAGACTGGTATTAGAGAAAGAGAAGGATTGCAAAGGATGAAAATTGGAATTTCTAACTATGTTAGGATAAACTTAAGAAAACTGTACATACTCAAAGGAAGATATCCAGTAAGCTACTGGCCATAAGATTTAGGATATCTAAGTAATGGCTGAGTGTTGGGTACCTGATTCATCTCAACTCCTATTGACATATTAGAATAATTTAATTCATAACTCTCTGGTCTCACATTTTCTTGATCATGTTGGCTTTAATGATTTTCACACACTCATTTACTCATTCAGAAATATTTACCGATCACTTACTATGTGCACTTCCCACAAAACTTAAAAAGTTGTACAGGACAGAATGTTGTAGCATCTGTGCAGCTTAAAATCATTCAACTTTAGCATCACAGAGTTCCTTGATTACACCCTAAAATCTCAAACTTATTTTCAACCAAATACTCTGTTCTGAGAGCTACTAGAGAAATTTCTGCATTATGTAGATGAAGGCAAAAACTAACTCGTGGTTCAATCAGAGTTCATGGTGCAACACCCCACTATTTGGCATTCTTTCTGCTCGGCTCCCTTTTCTTATAGTGACTATCCCAAACTTGTACCATGGTCCTTGCCCATCTTTCCCTGTGATCCCTGAGTGCAACCAAAAAGGCAAATGTTTTTACTTGACTTTTATATCATACTGGGTGATCAGTCTGAACCAGTCACATGAGTTGAAGACAAAAGAGCCTATTAACACCTTCCCAGTATAACTCATTAACCCAAATAGCATTAAATATTAAATTCTAGATATTTAAAAAAGACAAGAAGGAAGGAAGGAAAGGATGGGCAAAGGGAGTGAGAAAGACGAGGAAGATAGGAAGACTCATTTCCTCTACCTGGCCCCCAGAATTCTCACTTAAAGTCTGAAGACAGGATATTCTTATTCTCTAAATGGAGAAATTCTCCAAGATGGATATGGCAGGTAGTGATACGACAATAACAGCCCCTCTGGCACTTGGATTCCTACAAGGCTCCCTTTTCATAATTTATTTGAACAGAGTCTATTTGTCAAGACCAATCAAACCACTCTCATCTCATAACCAAATACTTGGTCTTCTTATAGCATTTCCCCAAACCACTGCTTCACCTCCGCTTGATACATAAGAATCTGGGGTTAGTTCTCAATGGTACATAAATTCTTAAGGTCTTTGCATGCAGTGAGAACCAGATTACTATTGGCCAAAGTGACTTAGTTCATCCTTTCAGTGAGGATTTGCTGATCCCATAGAATAGTGTTACTCATAAATTTCCATGGTACAGGCAGTCATGTGCTGTCTTTTCCTCATCTCCCAAGGTAGAATAAAGTATTCTGCATATCCTCCACTCTAATTTAATCATCACGGTCTTAAGAAAACCCTCCTAGAATTCTGTAATCAGGTAGATCCATTTTTGGGGTTCCATGACTCACTGTTGTACTTCTATTATTGAACCCATCATTTTGAAATTTAATTCAGGCTCAAAGCTATATCTGGTTTATGTCTGTATCCCCAGTTGCTAAATATGTATTCCAATATACATAAAATTAGTGTATTAACACAGCATAGATGTAACACAGAAAATTGAATATAACAGGTGTTCAATAAATAATTGGTTCAATAAATTGGTTTGTATGGATAAATTTCAACTTATACTTGTAATCATTTTTAATTTATTTTTTAATTATTGCAAGCATAATAATAATTTACCTCTGCATGCCATTCATCTTTCACAATGCAGTATTTTGGAAATTAATATCAGCTCATGGAGAAGCTGATACTAATGCAGCCATGATATAGGTGATTAAGCAATGCTCATTTTACTTGCCCAATATCATAGGCACAGGATCCATTTACCTCAAAATATTTAAAATAGTCATGCTAAGCCTAAGCACAAAGATAGATATTTAAAATAGATCATAATTACACAAAATAAATACTTAAGATTGTGTATAAAACACAGCAACTGTCTGCTTTGTGTTAAAAACATTAAACTAGCAGACTCTAGGAAGATGGACCACACCAGAATCCCAGGAGGACAGAGTAGATATTTCCAATCCATTTTTATTTCAGTGAACCTACATCCAAGTCTAAAGAGGCTGAAACATAAGAGGTGTTAAGTTTTTCTCACTTTAATTTTAGACTTTCCTTTGTGTCATAATATGATTGGGAAAAGGACATTTATATCATGTGGACTTCTGGTATCTAATAATAACAGCCAAGATTTATTTACTGTTATTTGAACATTTGACATGCAGTACCTTAATTTTTAAAACACCCTTTTTGGGTACTATTTTTTTTCCACTTTATGTTGACAAACCCCAGATTTAGAGAAGAGAAGTAACTTGCATAAAGTCTAACAGCTAATAATCAATAAACAAGTATCTGAACCCAAGATTTCCCCAGAATTTACAGAGTTAACTGCCACACTATGCTGATTTCCTATCAAAGTGTATTCTCTCACCTCCAGTTTTGTAAACTCTTGAGCTATAACTACTTGTCTCTTTCATGAATGTTAAAACAGTATTACTTGCAGTTCTCTGTGCACGTGCGTGTGTGCGCTCACACACACACACAGACACTCTTTTCATTTCCCTATAAGTTTAGCATATTTATTTGTTAAAATGTTGTTTATGATGATACCAAAATCTCCCACTGGAATTAATTAACTGATATTTTCTATTGCACTGTAATATGCAAAGTAATAAATGCCTTCTCAGATTAATAGCTGAAGCAAAATTAAGGTGGTTAATGAGTCTCAAAGCCTATTTACTTTGAGACAATAGTGATTATTGTTCTCTTATAGTCAACCATATCATTAGGAGGAAATACAAGAAAAATATCTTACCTCACCTGAATGTGTTGAAAATAGTGTTTCTATAAAGTGGTCAGCAAAACACATTCTAATACCACATAATACAAATATTGATAAAAATTTATAAATGATTTATAGTTTGGTGAGGTTTACTACGTATAGTTTAGACTAATAAAGTAAATATATATAATACAAATTTTAATGAATAATGAAAAATTTTAGTTGTATTAATAATGCACTCTTAATCATTTATGTACAATGTCCATTTAATTTTTCAAGGCCATGGTTTACAAAAATGGTTCTTGTATGACTTAATTGCATAAAACTCACAACAAAAGAAACTCAAATAAACATCTACTTTCATCACCTGGGGGAAATAAAATATTGGCTAATGCAAAAGTTGTTTTAAATGGTTACTATAGGTGCATAAAAATTATGTTCTGATGTAAAAATCAGGAAGACATTGGAAAATTGGTTGTTTTTTTCTTCATTTTTATTATCATTTACCATAATCTTCAAAGTATTTAAAACAATGAGCCCTATGTCAATCATTTCTAGGATGAACTATGTTCCCTAAAAGTTAGTGTTACAGGACAAGAATATTAATTGATTTCCAGTTGTGTTTTTACCAGGGATAGGAATATACCATGTTTCACCATGTACATAAAGACTGGTCTTTGATTCACAGCAAAATTATGCATGTTATGTTAAGCAAAATTATTCAAAAATATATACTTACATATGTAACAAAGCAAGTAACTGAATATATAAAAATAGTTCAAATACTTCTGTGTAGTCTTAAAGAACTTAAGATTTCATAATTGTTTATAGTAGCAGCATTAACTTCATTACTTAGCAATACAACATTTTAAAGAGAGGAGTGAACACTATATTACCAAATACAATTAGCTATCTTGCTATGAAGAACTGGTTCATCGTATCCAAATTATGCAACTAAGGATGGTAAAACTTTGCGAGTACCCTAGTCAAACATTCATTGATGTGACTAAGATAGGGATATCAGGCATCTAAGAAATCAAATTGTTATATTGTGACAGAAAAATATAAATGACTTCATTTTCTTTCATTGTACATCACAAGGCATAAGAAGAATGTTTGGCCAATCATCTATTATTGGTTCATATCTATCTGTCTATTATTTATCTATCTATCTACCTATCTATGTCTTTATTCTGTTATCATGATCTTTTAAGAGGGGAAAAGCAGTAATTTTCTGCTTCCAATATCATTTCTTTACCTTATAGCTCCTACTATCTTGTTAGGCCCAGTCAAAATTATTATTACCTAACAACTTTTAGTATTATAATTTCTTTTTATTTCTTTTTACTCAGTTATGCTATGTTGCACCGTGCATTCTTACCCATTTCTCTGGAAAGAAATATGCTTTATTTTCCATTTTGTTAAACACACACACACACACGTCTTATTTTTGTTACCCTTAATATGAAGTGTGAGTGAAAATAGACAAATATATCATTACACACAAAAAACCCAGAAAATTTATAAAGCATTAATACATATATTAGTCAATTTTAAACTGCCCAAGATTGGGTAATTTATAAAGGAAAGAGGTTTAATTGACTCACAGTTCAGCATTGCTGGGGAGGCCTCCAGAAACTTACAATCATGCCAGAAGAAGAAGGGGAAGCAAGGCACCTTCTTCACAAGGTGGCAGGAAGGAGAATGAATGCAAGAAAAACTACCAAACATTTATAAAACCATCAGAAAACTCACTATCACAAGAGCAGCCTGGAGAAAACCACCCCTAGGATCCAATTACCTTCACCTGGTATCTCCTTTGACATGTGGGGATTATCTGGATTATAATTCAAGATGAGATTTGGGTGGGGATGCAAAATATAACCATATCAGTACACAATGTCAACTTTTCTTGTATATAGTTTTCTATTTTAATTCACTGTAACTACCTTCAGTTTTTAGTTCCACATCACATTATCAATGAGCTCACTAAATTTTCTAGCTTTCAGCATAACTTGAAATTGTCTCTGACAATTGAAATATGTCAAAAAATATGCCAAAAAATTGAAATATGATTTGGATGTGGGAAGTTAGTCTCTGGAAGAGTTTAAAAGGAAAAACTTAATTTGATATTGTGGCTACTACATATCAGCACCACTTCTGTGTATTATCCATTCATTTGTTCCTTCATGAGAGTCATTCAGCACCAACCATTTGTTGAGCACTATGTTACAATTTTTTTAAAGGTTATCATATGCCCTCAGTGCTTTGGAAATTGTGTGGTAGGTACAGAAAATCAATAAATTGACTGTTGAGATAAGCTTCAGTGCAGCTGTGTACAGGTCTTGTAGGAACTCACAGGACAGACATCTAATTCCAATCAGATTTGGAGTTAGAAACACTCTCCAGAGGGAGTGAAATCTCACTGGAGTTCTGACTTCTACAGAATAAAGGTCTGTCTTGATAAGTCTGAATTATTTACCAAAAATATTGCACAAGAGTAATCTTTGTGAAAAAAATTACCCTGTTTCATGTAATTTTAAGGACATATTTAGCACATTTTAACAGCTCTGAACAGACCATATTTTGCAATTGAAGACATGTCATAGTTGAATTAACGGCATTTTTCCTTTTAAAAAAATAACTGTGTATCTTATAGTCAATGGCATCTTCAGTTTGATGATATATAGGAAGCTATCATTCTGCAAGACATCACTTGGGCAATTATTTCTGCTGGGATAGTGTAACTAGCCCTGACAGTTTCTTTGCAATTGTATAAGATTACTTCTCCCACTTACTCTCCCCAAAGACTTATGCCATATCATAATTACAGCTACTAACTTAGAAATTGGCTTAAATAAATTATCTATGACTAGTCTGTCTACTTGGAAAAAATGGCTGCCACTCATCCACAGTTTCCACAAATGGTGAAGTAAAATGTTCTAGAATCTCTCTTCTAAAAATTCTAATTTTTTCAGAAAATATGTTAAAACATATTGTAAAAATAGTTTAAAATCACTTAAAAATGCTAAGGAAAACATATCTTAAATATTCTCACCACAAAAATGTAAAGATGTGAGGTAGAGGATATGTTAATAAGCTTGATGTAGCCATTCCACATGTATGCTTTTTAATAACGAAAACATCTTAAAACAATACTTAAAACTATTGGATCAATGAGAAGAACTAGTTTATGGAAAATTCTATTAGGCCCCTAGTTTTATCCTCAATCATCATTTTGCAGCCTAGTCTTGCAGACGATACTAAAAGCAGCCATGTTTATGAGAAAACAAGTGGTGAGACAAAGTAATTCCAAGGATGACCTATTGTAAATCTTCAAGCATTCTGCTTTTCAGGTGGATTAGAGAATTCCCACTATATATGGACTATGTCCCACAAGTCTAAAAAAAATATGAGATATATGAGTGGTTTAAAAAAACTTAGGTTTCCAACTTTAACTCGTAATTATTTCCCTTTCCATGTAATACTATAGTATCTAACCTCTAGTGTTAAATACACTCCAGCTTTTTAACGTTGCACAACATGTCATCTTCTTCTGTCAACTATTTTATTTAAGATAGTCTAGGTGCACATACAAAATGAAAAATAACATAGTTCAAATATATTTAACATTTAGTATATTTAAAATATTTTAATATAGATTTATAAAATTCATTTTAATATGTATTTGCTACACAATTTTTATTTTGGAAATCAATACTTCTTTTTGGCTAATAAAAAATATTAACATTAAGTGGCTTAGTAGTTTCTAGAAACTAAACTCACACAGCAAATTAAAATGCAAAATGTGCTTGTCTGGTAATATTATTCACAGGGAAACAAGGACACACTAAGTGGATCACAGTTTTGAAAGAGCTTACCTACTGAGGGTAAGATTTACATATTAATGATACAGAAAGTTTGCACAAGCTCAGAGGCTAAGCTGTGTTCAGGGATGAGCAGGCTTCTATTTAAAAGGGTTATAACCCATTATAACCCTTTGTGTTATTATTACAAAGTTGATCTATGCTAGCAGCATATAGATGTAAGCTTGTTCCAATTTTATCTCAGGACAGGAACAGAGCATACTAGTTAGAAGACCAGTCTGGTCTGCTGCACCATCTCTATCTAGAATGTGAATTAGCTCATATGGATCAGTGAAGAGGGAAATGATGTCAGCACAATGTGGAAATCAATCGGTTTATACCTGCTATTTCCAATATAAATAGATTAAAATTTAAAATTCAGTTTTTTAGTCACAGTAGTTACATTTCCAGTGACCATTAGCCATATGTGACTACCATACTAAACAGAGGACATAGAACATTTCCCTCAACAAAGGAAGTTCTGTTGGATAGCACTGGTGTACACTTAATATTTCCCAAGAAGTCAAGAGTCTGTATCAGGGACGTCTGCTAAATGACTGGGATTTAGCTATTCTTGCCACATGCACACAAAACAGAGAAACTATGTGAGATGATGAATATGTTAATTTGCCCACTATAGTAACTAATTTGACTAATTATATGTAGCCCATAACGTCTTGTTGCATACCTTAAGTATACACAACAAAATGTATTTTTAAAAATTTTTAAATGTTTTCTCTTGTAACTTCCTGATTACTTCTTTATTAAAAATTTTACATTTTTAACTGCTGAGACTTTTATTAAAATAATGTTATATTTCTTCATGATCTTGGTACATAGGCTTATGGTGGTGTAACTGTAAGTTCATTTTTTTCCCATTAACCTTTTAGTGTATAATTTTGCAAAACATTAGAAATGTATACATGAAATTATAGCAGAAATATCTGTATATGTCAAGTCTCAAATTTAGGATCTGAAATCTCTCAAAGTTTTCAATCTATAAGGCTATTTTCTTATCTATACAACACAGATAATTACAGCCTTGGGTCACAGCATGCTGAAAAGAGGTCATGTTCCTTAATAGATGATAAATGCAAAATGTGGCAATGTTTACTGAAGTTATCATTTACTGTCAAATGTTACTCTGGGACTATAAACTCTAAAAGTATTATATTTTTTCATACAAGTAGCTGGCCATAGTTTCTTCCAGGGAATGTGTACAGTGATGAGAAGGGAGACAAACATTTTATTTTATGCCTTTTTGTACCATTTTTTGTTGTTTGCCATATGTACAAATTACTTATCCAAAAGTGTCATTTTAAAAAATGTTCTTTAAAGATCCTTTTTCTATGTTCTTCTTTGTGTGCTTTGGAAAGAGATCAATTGGTTTAGGCAGTATGATCCAGAAATCACTAAAAGCAACTAAACTTTTGCATTAGAAAATAAAGAAATTCACTGGCTTATGAATTTAAGACTAGCAAGTTACTGTTAATATAAAAGGGAAGTAAACTGGCAGGGAAGAGAGAAGAAGCTACAGATAGAAAAATGAAGACATAAATTGCAGAAGCAGTCAATTTAAAAAATAGGGCCTGAAATTTAAAAAAAATCCTTATGCATAAATAAATGTATAATTATGTATGGATATGCATTTATATCTATATAGAAATGTTTTGATATTCAAATCACAATGCAAATTTTTGCATTTTATATGTTAAAAAATATTATGGATATGACATTTACTCAAATATTATAGTTTTTCCTGTTACGGTGATGATATTAAAATGTGGATGATATTTTGGTTACAGTACTGAACTTTTTGAATCATAAATCAGATAAATTAGTGTTTTTTAAAAAACTCTGAGGAAGGATCAGGCTTCCCCTTTCCCCCAACAATCTGGTCACTGACTGATAAAATGAAAGTTAATTACTAGAAAAATGATACAAAACATGATACACACAAAAAAAGCCAAAATACTTATTAAACTCAATAGGTAAAAATTACTCTGTGGTTTGGCATAAATGGTCTTAACTGC
Organism: Saimiri boliviensis; assembly: GCF_048565385.1. Taxonomy (NCBI): domain Eukaryota; kingdom Metazoa; phylum Chordata; class Mammalia; order Primates; family Cebidae; genus Saimiri; species Saimiri boliviensis. The sequence goes on from NC_133463.1 coordinate 41,668,244, forward strand.
TAATCCTTATTTTCTAACTCCCAACAAACCTGAAAGGTAACTGATTTAGTGAATAAGATGACACTTGGACTAGCACTGAAGAGGGTAAATATATAATTCAGGAAGAAAGTCTCAATTAATTCTTGTCATTTAGGAATATTAATATTATGGCTATTATAGTAAATAATATTAAATTGCCTCTGGCAGTATTTGAAAAATTTAACATATAACTAAAATGGCAAAATAAATAATTATTGCACATTTTAGAAGTATTTAAGTAAATATGATTTTTAGTAAATATGTAATTTTATTTATGCTAAATGTGAATATATATGCAAATATTGTATTTTATCTACTTAGTTTACATAAATTTGATGAAGGATACAGAGTCATTTGATAAAGCACAGATTCATTCCATCACAGGTTATGTAAATCAATCTAATTATCAGAAATAGTTTGACCATAAAAAAATCCACAATTCTACTGCTTATTATATGTATATAAAATGATACCAATTCCTTATATGCAACTTATCAATTTTCATTACTCAGAGTTCATTTACATCATGCTTAATTACCTTGCCTTATCTTTTCCACTCAAGGTAACAAACTAACAACCTAAGGTAATTTGACCCAATTAAACATATTCTATAAATAATTAGCCTAAAGTATTAGAGACAGGTTGTGGCAATTGATAACAATAATGAACCACAGCCATCTCAAAGAAAATCAGCTAAAGACAAAACCAACCGATGTGCTAATAATTTAGAAATAAAAATAGAGGAACTTTAATAATAAATCCTTAAACTCTGTTAACATCTTCTTCATTCAACTTCCAATAATATCAATTGAAAAGTTCAATAAAAAGTACCACTGAAATGTTAATGAAACTTTTATATATGAGAAAATCATTCCTATAGGAATAAGGCACATTGAGGCAATTCACAATACACAGATTGTTCATTATTGCACACATAAATTCTCCTATGTATGTCTGCCAATTGTTCAATTGACAAATATATATTCTGAGGGCAGAACCAAAACATAAACATGTAATACTTCTCTATACTTAATGGAAATACATGAAACTCATTTAAGGGATTTGTTTTCAAAGTGGGATTTATGTAACACATATTCAGTAGCGTGTATTTTGTGTTAGTGTTGTGATTACTTTTATCTTGAAACAGAAAGAGACATGTATACACACATACACAATTTTCCTTTTGAGAACGAAAGCTAATCTATTCCAAATACAATAAATCTCAAAAAGATAAGGATTTCAAAAATAAAATGAAATGCATGTCTTCAAAATAATTAAACATAAAACAAACTTATTATTTACAGAAAATTTCTATTTTCGTTTAACCTTTTTTGTTGTTGTTGTTTTGAAACAGAGTCTTACTCTGTCACTCAGGCTGGAGTGCAATGGCATGAGTGATCTCAGCTCACTGCAACCTCTGTCTCCCAGGTTCAGGCAATTCTCCTGCCTCAGCCCTCTAAGTAAATGGGACTACAGGTGCGTATCACCATGACTGGCTAAGTTTTGGAGTTTTAGTAGAGACAGGGTTTCACCATGTTGGTAAGGCTGGTCTCAAATTCTTTACATCAATCTGCCCATCTCGGCTGCCTAAAGTGCTGGGATTACAGGTGTGAGCCACCATGCCCAGCTGAAAATTTCTACTTTCATATAGTAAGGCAGTTATCAACTATATCTATATACTCTGAGCATTTTCCAGAATGTAAGAAAAGAGAACAACAATAATTCATTAGGCATGTTATACAGAACAGTTTCTAATCATTCAGAAAAATCTCATTTGCTTGGTGTACCTATGAAAGCAGACAGCTTTTTATTGTATTACTTATTTACTGCTGAAATGTCATTCTCTTATGCATCTAAATCTTCTCAAAAATTCTTTAAGATAAAAACTACGAATAAAACACCTTGTTTCAAATATGCAAAGCTAATCGAAGAAAAGCATGCCTAGGAGAATACTGATCTTTTTCAAGTATATATTCATAAACTCATAGAGCATAGTTTTAGGGAAATATTGAAATTATCAGTTTTGTTTTTCAACGGAAAGATTTCTCTTTGTACATTGCTCATACTTGTTTTTCCTCATTTATACTACCTGTACTCAACTACAGCTCCAAATATTTTTATCAAATCTTGTTCCTGAATCCTGAAACTATTTCATCAAAATTTAGATGAAGCAATAACCGTTGTGTCTTGTGTCTTCAGAGATCAATCTGTGTTCTCATTTTAAGCCTGAGATTCACTTGTTGGTGATTTTGTGCTACTTATCACATGTTTCTATGGCTAATTTAAATTAAACACTGGAAAAACCATATCTCCCCAGAAAAAAATGGAGTAATAAGGCTGATATCAACTATTGAGAATGGTTTTGAAAATACAAATGTAAACAAATAAATGATAATATAATTTATGGTAAAGCAGAAGGCTAGCATACAAATTTTATGTTAAAATATGTATACAATGTAGAATAAATTAAATTTCCATTTATTTGTCAGAATATACGATAATGATGTAATTCATATAAAATATGTTTTATGCAAAATGTATATTCATATTAACCTGTTATGAAATTTCATGTAAATTAAATCTGAATTTATACTCAACTGCATTTTCATCTATTTTATACTCAGAAGAACTTTCTAAGAGGCAGAATTCACAATTCTTAAGAACATAGAATTTGGACGAGAACTGCCTGAGTTGCAATAGTGAATTTTCTGTCCTGTGACCTTCCCTATGCCTCAATTTCTTCCTTGGTTATTGGAAATATTAAAGGCAACACAATTCATGCAGTGTGCTTGTACTATAGCTTGAAAGTAGATAAGTAATAAATTTTTGATAATGTTTTATTATTATTACTATTATTATTGTGTCTCCACAGATTTTTCCCAAGGGTTAATTTTCCAGATTCATTTATTTTCTATAATTCTAAATCTGTTTTCCTGTGATTCTGATTGACTGTAAACATTTATACACAGCTATATAAAATCATAACACATCTTGGTATCAGCTAACAAGGCAGTTTCCTGAATTTCATGGAATTCATCACCATTCATCAGTATATAATTCTGGATCAAGGTACAGGCAGTTAGTGGATTAACCTTACAGCCATTTTCACACATAGAACAGAGAGCTGCTTATTGCTTAGAGTGGAGAAACTGCATGATAATCATTGACATTGTAATCTAATCACCAAATGATAGAAAATACCATGGGAGGAAGCAAAATCTAAGTGGTGGATCTAATTACATTACTATTCAGTAGCTTGATGGAGAAGATGGGCAAGTTGCTGCAGTCATTTATACAACCAAACACTGAACAGACCATTCTAGGCTCCAGTCCAAGCTGCCATTGGAAAGCTAGCAGTTGTGCATTTCAAACCAAGACCAGTTGTTAAAGTATTAACCGAGAGGCTTCAGGAGTTTTAATTCCTATGATCTTTAGGTAACAGTAGTCCTGTGGTAGGAGTTACGATGAAATACTATGGTATGCAAGAAAGAGGTCAGTTCAGTCAAAGAGATATATTTTCAAATCTCTGCCCTGCCACTTGATGACTGATATGAGCAAGTGACCTAATTTTCATCTGTAAAATAGGGATTATATTGATCTTTCAGAGATTATATAAACACTAGAGACAGTGACCACAGAATATGTGCACACAGTTGGTATTCAGGAATTGGTGATATGTTTTACTGGTGATAATAAAATAATAAAAAAGTATTAAGGAAGAGACCAATATTTAAACATTATAGAAAACTACATGATTATTCACTAGAATTATATAAGCAACATGGAGGTTATGCTAGTCATTCATACGTCAATGCTGAGCACACACTAGGCACACAAAGCTAGTTATGAGGCTGATGCTAGATGACGCAGTTTATGGAAACAGAGTGAAATGAATAATCCATGTGTAGCTGCCTCTCATACAAGTATGAATGATTTAGAGTCTTGCTGAAAAATTAAGTTGGTGAAAATAAAATATAATAAAAAATATTGAGCAAACTATACAATAAGCTTTCCGTGGCTCATATCCTTACAACATGGATTCTGCCAATACATAAAATAAAACACTCTGTATTATGAATTTTCCTAAATTTTCTGCACTGGCAGAGGGAATGACCCAGAACAGCAGGCGATTTATGCTTTATTTCTACTTTGACTCTTGAATAAGTGCTTGTACATATTTACCACATCACAGTAGCTTGTTTTTTTAAGCCAATGAAATGTAGTTTTTGTGAATGATCCATTAATTAAGAGAAGCATCTCATGCTGGTACTAGCACTTGTGGTCCTGTGGTGATATAAGTAGTTGCTTGGAAAAAAAAAAAAAAGTCCATTTTGAGAAATCTAGAATGTGTTAAACATTATTTATTAAAATGTTAAAGATCTAAAGATTTATCAGCTGTCAATACAGAATCTTGATAAAAGTAATTTAAATAATTTGAATAATAATTAAGATTATATATATACAAATACACATATACACATACATATATATGCATATTTATTATTAAGCTTATGTAATTCTGAAGCCACAAGACTAGACAGTATATGAAGAAGTAGGATGCATATAAAAAACATCAGAATGTCTACCCTGAGCTGTGTACTGTCAATTCAAAGTAATCAGCTTTAGAAGTACACATTTAATTCCAATGATGCTGTCACTAGTCCTCTTTAGTAACTGCCTTTGCCTTTGTGTGAGTTTTCCATACGAGAAAAGTAGCTACATTGATTCATAATCACACTACATAAGTTTTCAGCCAAAGAGGAGAAAACATGAAGTGAAAAATACAAAGAAACAGTATCCTGTGCAAATAATGATTGCTACCTATTCAGAAATAGTCATCGTATTGGAACCACCCACACATGTACACATACACACATAGTTGGGGATGAAGAAGTATTAGAACACTACACTTGAATGCCAAATCTACTTTGTCATGTTTTTCATTCATCTGATGGTATTATAGCACGGGTTCCCACCCAACAGCACTGTAAAACAAACTGGAGAACTTCTAATATACAGATTTCCAGCTCCATCCTGAGCTCCGGTGAATCTGAGTCTAGGGGCTTCAATCAGAATACTGAAAGTTTTTAAAACTCTTGAGTATTTCTAAGTTTGACAGAGGGACCACTGAGTTACAAAAAAGAAACCATCGTTTATTGAAAATATTGCCCTGTAGTGGTTCATTTGATAAAAGGTGATACAATAGCCATTAGAGTTAGATGTTACCAATCTCATTTTCCTTCCAACAAAAGGAAGAAGCTTTTAGAGCTTAGGGTGCAAAGCTAGTGTCTGAGTCTAGATCTGTCAGATTTAAAATTTGTGCTTTTTATGGCACATCGCACCAAAAATAAAAAGCTTTCATAACAGGGACCACAAAGTAGCTACAGAAAGGAAGATTACAAAGAACCAGCACTTACGTTTTGTTCAACCAGCAGCAGTGTTTTGAAAACTGCGCATGCATCTGTTGGATATGAGGGAATATCAGCAAGACAATACCTCCTGAAAATAGGCTTCTTGTAATATTTCACATACATAGTTTTTCTTTATTTTGGTGGAGGAGTGGGATGTTAATGCAATATTTATTATATCTTTTAAAATGTTTTTATTATTATTAAATGTGTGTGTATGTGGGTACACACAAAGTCTCTCCAATTTAAAACTAAAGTACAGCCTTCACCTAACTCCCAAAGGGATGAGAGCTTCATGAAGCCAATACAGTCTTCCAGCTGAAAGACCTCCTTCCTTATTCATCTATTTTACCCTGGGCTGCTAGACACAGCTGCTATTTCCAGGTACTTGAAATAAAGAACCCTCTTATAAAGGGAAAGTTTTAGCTTTGTTTGTGATCCCTGCTTTAAAACTTCCCACATCTTTTAACTTAAACATTTTAAATAGGAAGTAATACTAATAATAATGCATTTGAATAACACTAACCTAAGTGGTTCTGTCAATCATTCCATTAACGCGACAGGGTAAAATAAAATTTTATATTTTATTTTAATATATAAAATATTTCTATAGATGAGGAAACTGAGGCTGAAGCAAGAGAGTGTGGGATGAGCTCAAAAGCCAAAGCAGGAATTATAGGCAGGCCATCTGCTTGCCAGCTCCCAGGCCTTTTCCAAAGTTCTCTGTTCTTGAGAAGCTTAAAGCCCTCAGAGAAAGCTTATGCTCCTTCTGAGGGGATTAAGAACCATCATAGATGTAACACTAGGGCTATTTACTGATTAGTTTAAAAAAAAATTGCCAGACACAATGAAGCTGAGAGTAGGTCTAAAAATGGTACCAATCACATTTTTGAGGGGAAAAGGATTACTCATGACAATGTTTCTAATCTGTCAGTACATCTGATATACTTAGACGCAAAGAAAAATGTGATTTAAAGAGAAAAATGGTATTTTTGTCAAGGCAATGTAAAAATTTCAGACACTAAATTTTTTATTTCTGTGCTATTTTTAACACAGGCTTTTATTACTGATTTTACGATTTAATACTCTACAGAAAAGAGCTTCATAAAGCTGATCAATCTTATGTTACTTAGAGAGTATCATAATCCAATATGTATACCAACAGCCCATGAAGAAAACTCAAAATTTTGACAGAAAAATGGTAGTTTTGATCTGTTCTTTACTATTGCTAATAGAACTTTGCAACTAAAAATCTCCCCTCCTAATAACGCCCTAACAAGTTAAATGCCTTTCCAACTTTTTCAAAGAGCAAATTGCAAGTTCTACTTTGATGAAAACTTTTGTGTTTTTTCCCCCTAATTGTATTGAGGTATGACACAAAAATAATATACATTTATAGTGTACAATGCAATGTTTCCATATATATATATACACATATATATTTACATACATTATGAAATGATTATTACAGTCAAGCTAATTAAAATACCCATTACCTCACACAGTTTCTTGGGGGGGTGGGTTGGCAAATATATTTAAGATCTGCTCTCTTAGTAAATTTCAAGTATATGATTATAGTATTAAAGATTATAATGCTGTATTGAGTATATTAGAGCTTCCAAACTTTTTCACCCATCATTACTGAAACGTTGTACCTTGATTAATATCTCCCCATTTAATCTATCCCCATTCCCAAGCAACCATGATTCTATTTTCTGCTTCCAACTTTGACTTTTTTAGATTATACATATAAGTAATAAATTCAGTATTTGTGCCTCTGTGCCTGGTTTCTTTCACTTAGCATAATGTCCTCCGGGTTCATCCATGGTGTCTTACATGCCAGGATTTCCTTCCTTTACTAAGGCTGAATACTATTTCTTCATATATATAATGTAATATAATGTAAATTATATATTATTTATAGCATAACATGATATGATATATATATAATACTACATATATAATGATATATATATATATATATATATATATATATATATATATATAAACATTTTCTTTATTCATTCATTGATGAACACTTAGGTTGTTTCCACATTTTGGCTATTGTAAATATCACTGCAATGAATGTGAACATGCAGATATCTCTTTGAGCTACTGGGTTAATTTCCTTTGAATTCCCAAAGTGGAATTGTTGGATCATATGAAAGTTTTATTTTTAATTTTTTGAGTAATCTCCATACTGTTTTCCATAATGGCTGTACTAATCTGTTTTCTCACTAAAAGAGCACAAGAGTTCCCTTTTCTCCACACTCTGTCCAGCATTTGTTATCTTCTTTGTCTTTTTGCTATAGTTATCTTAACAAGTGAGGTGATATCTCATTGTGGTTTCGATTTGCATTTCCTGATGATTATGTAACATTAAGCATTTTTCATATCTCTTTGGCCATTTGCACTTCTTCTTCTGAGAAATGTCTATTCAAAGATGGAGATTTTGTGCATCATAATCTCTGCCTGAGCTTCCACAGAGCTACACAACCTTCAGCTTCCTCACTGGTTTGCCTTCCTGTGATTCACTCACGTCCAGCACGCCTCATGGTTAAATACCGCGCCACAAGCTGTTTGCTGCCCGCAATTCTTTATTCCCAGAGAAATCCATTTTCATTTCACGTATCACATATCACCTCCACTCGGATAATTCTAAAATCTTTCTCTTCATTCTTAACTATTCCTCAAAGTACATATCAATTACTCTAGTGACACCTCAAACTTCCCACTTGAAAAACGGAATTACATATTGTCCTCTAATTGAATTTACTTTTAGCGCTAATTCAGTCCTTAATCATATGCTCTCACTAAAGTGTTTTTTCAGTGTTTCATGTATATAGCCTTGATGAAATAATTACATTTTCTAATAAGAAAAGTGCCCTCTTAAAATAAGTAGCTTTTGAGTGACGGAGCAAAGAACACTTTCCCAGCTACTCAAAGGAGGTCACCTGACTTTAGGTACTGTGAGGAAGGCAGAAGTTACCTCCGGGTCACCCATGCATTCATGCTGTGGCTATTTTACTTGGTCCCACACAGAATGGCAAACTCCTTGGAAGCCAGATCTGTGATCCATTCTCTTAGTGATTCCCACAGTGCTTAGAATAATTCATACCTATTATTGACTCAATTGTATCCTCTACAAAAGTCATGTGCTGAAGTCCTAACCTTCAGTACTCCAGTATATGACTGTATTTGGAGAAAGGGCTTTCAGAGGTACTAAAGGTAAAGTGAGGTGTTATAGGTGGGCCTTAATCCAATAAGATTGGTGTGCTCATACATTGAGAAGAGGAGATTGAGAAACCAGGGAGGCACGCACCCATGGGAAAGGCCAAGTGAGGACACAGCAAAAATGTGGCCATCTGCAAGCCAAGGAGACAGACCTCAGAAGAATCAAACCTTCCAATACCTTGATCTTGGCCATTCAGCCTCCAGAACTATGAGGAAGTTAAGTTTCTGTTGTTTAAGCCACCCAGTCTGTGCTTCTTTCTTAAGGAAGTCCTAGTAAACTAATGCAATGTTCAGCATTTATTTACTAAATTGATGGTAATTTTTAATTTGCTACTTTTATCATGTTCTCAGACTAGGTTGTTAAGGTAGATACACGAAGATAGATTACTTGACATCACAGATTTTTTGCTTTTGCTCTTCATCAATAACTTGTGCTAATATCCAGCTCCAAATATATATAAGATTTATTCCTTCAAGTAACATACTTTCATTAGAAGTCAAAGAGTATTGAAAAGATAAAAGTTCAGAGAAAACTTCCACTCGGAGGTTTAGCTACAGTGACTTTCCCTTTGCATACCTGGTATATGTGTTAGAAGGGGACTCTAATATTTTCGGGTTATAATACTTTTTGGAATCCTCTCTAATTCAAACTTAAATAGATCACTGCTTAACTCCTCGACAGAAAAGAGTTTCAGGCAGTTTGTTTCCAGGCATATGGCCTTCGTCATTGTGATTTACTTATTTGACCTCGCAAAGATAAAGACAACAGCTATTAGAGGAGTGGGCCCTGGAAATCATTACATTTTTCTCTTTAGCTCACTTGAGCCACATTTGTAAATATTCAACAATTGCATATTGAGAACTGTACCTGTGGCCAAGGGCTTTGAAGATATTTGGAAGTAACAACATATGCTTTGTTAGGCAGAAAGTATAACAATGGATGTAAAATGAAAGGGCCACATTTATAAATAATCGATAATCAATTTAGGCAATAATGAAAATGCTAGTTATCCTGGCATATAAAATGAGATGACAATAATCTAGTGGGTCAGAGTTAGAAATTTTCAGATTCAGAACTAGACTTAAGTTTGAGCTCTGCTACTTACTAGCCCTGTCATCGTGGGCAAATAACATAGGCCCACTGAGCCTTCAGTCTATCATCTATAAAATAAGAATAAAAACAATAAACCTCTGAGGACTATTGTGAGAAAAAAAAATACACACACTTTGTATGCCTAGCCCACAGTAAGGATTCAAATAAGTGTTATATATTATTTAATTTAGTAATGCTGAACACTCTCTGCTTACTGAAATTATGTCTTCAGAGTGAATTATTTTGGGGAATGATTATATAAATACTCACATAAGCTTTATAATGAAATTGGAGACAGCAGTTGAACATATGGCATGCACAAAGTAGATACATTTAGGAATTCACCAAACATTAGAAAGGAGCAAAGTATCACAGCGGTACTTTGGGGAACATAGTATGGTTCCCATACAACATTTTTGTACAAACAAGGAGAAAAACCAAACAGATGAACATAAAGCTGGGTGACTTGATTTAGGTAATATTATTCATCAAGAATATGCAAAAGCATACTGGTAGAACCAGCAGGCAGTAATGACATTAACGGTTATGATGCAAGTTTGTTTCCATTCAATATGAAACGGATTGGGTCAAAATACGTGTAATGTTTAAGGAATTAAAAAAATCTTATTCTTCATTTTTTAAATTTTAAGGCAATGGCAGGATATTACTTATTGATTTTATTTATCGTATTTTTCTAGGTATTTTAATCCAAAGATAAAAAGATACACTTTTGTCCTCTTCTTCTCATTTTTTTTCTGAGCTAGAGACAATCTGTTAAAAGATCATCCAAATATTTATTCAGATATTTTGGTTAAACTACTGAGAATATCAGTCTCTACATGATATTTTTGTGTTCTTATTCAGAATTCTTAAATTATAGGAATAATTGAATATTATTTATATGTGATGATTACTTTTGAAATTTAGGCAATTTACACAGAATGCCAGAAGATTAAAAAACAAAAAAGTTATACATTTAGTATATATGATATACATTATACACATATACACACACACACATACACACATACACATGCACATACATTTAAAGAAACAAAATTCAATTCTAGGAATGTTTACTTAATCTATAAACACTTAGGCAACTACTCTCATAGTGAGATACTCCCTGGAGATCATGAGTCCATTGAGAATGGGATGATGTTTTATTCATCCAGGGTATCAGTGACTAACACTATGTTAATAGCATTATTGAATGAATGCCAGAATGTGAGAATAAATGAATAACTGAATTTCACAATCCCTAATTTTTAAGAAGCATATAATCTAGGAAAGATTAAAACTGTGTAAATGCAATGTGCTGTGTTCTGTACCTGTAATTGTCAAGCTATCTATATTGAAAGACCATTTTTTTTTCTATTTCCAACCAACCACAAACCAGTATTTTATAAAATACAATGAAAATATATTACTAGAAAAGTGAGGGAGAGAACATAATAGATATACAATGAAACACAAAATCATTCAGTAAAACTTTTTTGGAAATCTCAGTTCTTGTTTCAAAACAGCAACCATCAGGCCACAGATATTATTTTAAGCAGCACCACTTTTTACTATCACCATGAACAAAGTGATGGGAGAACACCCCACTTAACACATGGATAAATTAAATAAAAGCACTTGAAAGGTTCCATTAAGATTAGTTTAGAAAAATCTGCTGGGAAAATTTGTCATTTTCTTCCTGTACTTACCAAAATTCTATAGTGATTCACTCAAGTGAGAAGAAAAAAAAAAAAAAAAAAAAAAAAAAAAAAGGAAGGACACCAAATGGTTCTTTTCAACAAACTAGTCATCCTGGCAACTCTGCAGGACTCAAAGGAGAATTTACTTTACATCTTCTTTTCTCTTGAAAAGCTCCACAGTATCAAACACTCTCCTTATGGTATGTAACAACCCCAAACCACTTGAGTAATAAATGGTCAATGTCATAAACATACTTCTAATTTCCATTTTTTCCTTTGTAAGTAACTAACATTCTTTTGTTGTGTGGCTGGAAATAATTTACAACTACACGAGGGATTGATCTTTCTACTCTGTTCCTGTGTACTCTGTTTTCGTGTTATAGGTTTCAAGCAATTTTCACCTATAAATGATAAATTACTGAAAATGTGTTACTGTTTGTTCTCAAAAGCTAATATACACATATGTGATGAAAATATTAAGAAATCATTATAACATTTTAAATTTAATTTAAAAAGTACATTTAGCAAGTTTTTAAAGTAAATGTTCAAAATGTCATGCCTATGCCAGGAAAATATTCTGCAAAATGCAATTTCATAGTATAATTCCTAGTGGTTAGATTCTAAAGTCACCATGAAAGATACATAAAAATTACTTCTAAAAATACTTTCAATAGATCATATAATAATACTTATACATGATTTTATAGGTTTTATATCATCTTTAAGTAAATCTAATCAAACCAGTTTTTCTACCAATGTTGGATAAGAAGATAAAGTCCTTTAGATGAACACTAGCTGAAGTCTTAGGCTTATTTTTTACCAAAAATATAAATTAGGTCTATAAGTTCATATAAATTAAAAGTACTTACAGTGCTGCAATATTACAATAAAACAATCACAAAAAATGTATGGGAATACACATTATTCAAAATAGCAATGAAAAGAAAGAGAAAAAAGAACCAACTAAAACATTCATAAGGGGGCATGACAAAATACATTATTACAGTGGAATGCTGTATAACCATTAAAATCCCAACACCTGTTGTGGGGTTTGGATATAAAAAAAGGAAATCTGTGACATAATATAACTTACTTAAATATACTATATCTACCATGCATGTTTTAGGGACAAAGAGACATATTATCAAATAAATATGCTACTGGGAACAGTAGCTCACACTTGTTATACCAATGCTTCGGGAGGCCAAGGCTGGAGAATTGCTTGAGGCCAGGAGTTTCAGACCAGCCTGAGCAAAATAGTGAGACCCTGTCTCTACAAAAAATAAAATAAAAAATTATCTGGTCACGGTGGCACACTCCTGCAGTCCCAACGACTCCAGAGGCTAAAGCAAGAGGATGCCTTAAACTCAGGAGTTTGGGGTTACAATGAGCTATGATCATGCCATACTGTACTGCACTCCAGACTGGATGACAGTAAGACCCTGACTAAAAAAAAAAAATAGCAAAAAGCAAACTGAATGAAAACTACTCCCCTAATTAGGCAAGTAAATACCTAATACGATTTCCTAAAGCTGTACATAAGCTTTGGATTTCTGCAGATATACTCACACTCATATTCACAAGACTATATTTCCCTTGCACACAGAGACACATCTTAAAAGACCTATATTGGGAATACTAACATATGCTTAGCTCTAAAACATCAAATAAAGATAGATGATGGATCAAAATTACATGCTCATATTTCCCCATCAAATTCTCAGTGATTCACAAGTTTTAGTCAAAGATACTAAATCAATTTAACCTCAAAGACTTATTCAACATTCTATAAACTTGAAGCATTTCGTTCTGTTAATGTTATTTTAAATATAGCCTTGAAAACTTGATTTGACTTCACTCATTTCATGATGGGTCACATTTTGAAGGTGGAATTGCATAGAAAGATTAATTCTCTGATTTAATAGAAAAATAAGATACTATTTTAACCCTGAACTTTATTTTTACTTGTGAAATTTATCACCTTCAGCCCCCTTTGCACTGTAAGCTCCATTCTTACATGCTATATGATGCCTTGTGACAAACAGAAAGATAAAAAAACGAATTTTCACAAAATATTTGTTGTATAAATACCTTAATAGATTTATGAAAAATGGGAAGATAATGTCTTTCTTAAATTAATGTTAACAATAGAACTATAGTTTGTATACTGGTAAATCAGTAAATTCCATAAACCAGTGATTATTCAATCTTAAAAAAGCAATTGTCATCTCATCCTTCCCATTAAAACTAGGAATGCATTTTCAAGCCTTTTAATTTTACACTCACAAACTATTTGCAACATAGTACAAGAAAATGTCAAAATACATCACCAAGATCATATTTCAATTATCACTGTTCGTGATAACCATTAGAATGTCATGATATGTTACACTAATACTGTTACAGAAGCTCAAATGAGTAAAAGTAGAAAACTTTTACTCATTTGAGTAACTCATAAGAATATGTAATATTCAGTTTGAATCATAAGAATATGTAATATCTTGAATTGTTTATCATAAATGTAATAAGCAGCACCCAAAATTGTATAATAAGTACTGGGACTTTCAAACTATTCCAAATACATGACTAAAATTAAATTAAGAGGATCTACAGAACTCCCAGACTAGACTATTGCCTTCCAATGCAATTGGCAGAGATGAGTTATTTCCATGACATTTACTATGTAAGCAGACTGAGTCACTTCACCTCTGAGATTAAATTTCAATAGAGAACTCAGAAACAAATTCACATACCTAGAGTAAATGCATTTTTGACAAAGGTGCCAAGAACATGCACTGGGGAAAAGACAGTCTCTTCAATAAATAGTGCTGGGAAAACTGGGGATTCATATGCAGAATGAAGCTAGACCACCATCCATTGCCACATACAAAAAATCAAATGAATATGGATTACAGACTTAAATCTAAAACCTCAAACTATGAAACTACTACAACAAAACATTGGGAAAATTCTCTAGGACATTGATCTGGGCAAAAAATTATTGAATTATTGAATAATAACCTATAGGCATAGGAAACTAAAGCAAAATGGACAAATGGGATTACAGCATAGCAAAGGAAACAATCAGCAACGTGAGGAGACAACCCATAGATAGGAAGAAAATTGCAAACTGCCTATCTGACAAAAGATTAATAATCAGAATTTATAAGGAGCTCAAACAATTCTATAGAAAGAAATCTAATAACCTGATTTTAAAAATGGGCAAAAGATTTGGATAGACATTTCTCAGAAGAAGAAAACAGGCATATGAAAAGATGCTCAGCACCACTGATCATCAGAGAAATGCAAATCAAAACTACAATAAGGTAACAACATCTCTTCCCAGTTAAAATGGCTTACATCCAAAAGCCAAAATGCTGATGAGGATGAGGAGAAAAGGGAATCCTTGTACACTCTTGGTGGGAATGTAAATTAGTACAACCACTATGGAAAACAGTTTGGAGCTTCCTTAAAAAAACTAAAAATAGAGCTACCATATAATCGAGCAATCCCACTCCTGGGTATATACCGAAAAGAAAGAAAATTAGTATATCGAAGAGATAGCTGCACTCTTATGTCTGTTGCAGCACTGTTCACAGCAGCCAAGATTTGGAAGCAAGCAAAGCGCCCATCAACAGATGAGTGGATAAAGAGAATGTATTGCCTACTACACAATGGTGTACTATTCAGACATAAAAAGGAATGAGTTCCTGTCATTTACAACAACATGGATGGAACTCGAGGTCCTCATGTTAAACGAAGTAAGATATTCACAGAAAGATCAGCGTCGCATGTTCTCACTTACTTGTGGGATCTAGAAATCAAAACAATTGAACTCATGGAGATAGAGAGTGGAGGCATGGTAACCAAAGGCTTGGGAAGGGTGGCAGGGAGGTGGGGATGATTAATGGGTACAAAAAAATAGAAAGACTGAATAAGACCTAGTATTTGATAGCACAACAAGGTAACTATAATCAACAATTATGTAATTGCACATAATTTAAATAATACTAAAAGAGGATCATTGGATTGTCTGTTACACAAAGGATAAATGCTTGAGAGAATGGATAAACCATTTTCCCTGATGTGATTTTTATGCATTGCATGCCTGAATCAAAACATCTCATGTACTTCATAAATATATACATCTATCATGTACTGCAAAATTAAAAATTAATAAATACAAATAAATTTCAACATTCAGAAATGAAGCAGTGAGAATAAAAGTAAAATGTATATGAATTTTTTTTTTGAATTATAAAGCCCTCTACAAATGTAGGATAACTCTGTCAAGACAAATTATCACTTCAGTACACATGGTCTCTTAGCAGTTACATATTTTCTCCATGCTGGAGAAATTATGTTTTCCTTTTCACATCTTTACAGATAACTGTCATGAATTGTGGTGAAAGATCCTTAAAAATCTTTTTCTTTTCAGTTTCTATCTACATCCTATTAAAGAGTGTTTATAGAGATATTGAAAATATCTAGAAAAGAGTTTAAGTGCAGTAAACCACCAGTGAGGAATTAATTTACTAATTAATTAATTCAAAAATGTTTATTGAGTGCTTCCTGTGTGCCTCACACTGTCTAGGTACTGGAATACATCATTAAGATAAACTGTATTGTCATAAAACTACCACCTAATGGGAGAGGAAGGCATCAAACAAGGAAAAAAAAGAGTGAAATAAAATTTCAGGTATTGATAAATAATCCAAAATAAGTTTCATACTTAAATAGTCTCATCTCTAGGAGCTCAATGGATGGAGATCAAGGGGAAGTAGAAAAACAAGGCAATGCTTTGGAGGATAACACCTGATACATGCTAAATACAAATTAAATGTTGGTTATTTTGGAGGTGGTTAATATCCTTATTATCACCATTCGTCCCAAAAATGTAAATAGGATGTAAAAACGTAATGTTAGAAATTGTCGGGCTATCTTCTTTGTATGAAAGCCAGGACCTAATAATTGGTAAATGTGTCTTTAATGCCCTATTAGAAAATGTGTGAGACTCAGAAGCAACTGGTCTGATAAGAAAAGAATGTGGTGAAGAAAATGAGGCTGATTCGATTGTGGGGTTTCATAGTAAACAAGACTCTTGATTTTCCAGATTTACGGACTTCTGAAACGCAAGAAACACATGACTAGATATAGGATTTGCTATTACATTTTCAAATAACTTCTGAAACTACATTGGTATTCAATGGGTAGTAAATCTGTTAGCAAATTTACATGTTGAGTATAGCATTCTGTTTTTAAAATAGTGAGTGATTCTCTGCAAGACCATGGATAGTTCTCATTAAATTAGGTGTGAGGCAAACACCACTAATATAGAAGCCTATCCTATGAAGATATTATCAATTTCTCACAATTACATTATTTCTTTTACCTCCAGGGCCAAATGAGTAGATTGAAAAAGCAAATTTAGTAAAACTGGCCATCTTCCTCCTGAAGAACAATAAGTATCAAGAAAATATAATATTTCTTAGTAAGCAGGACCATACTTTGGGATAACTTTTTGGCAAAAATGAACTTCAATGGATTTCTATTTAGGCTTTAATAAAAAGTGAAAGCTGAAATTGAAATGATCAGAGAGTATTCAAAATCTATCTTGGATAATCTCTGATAAGGAATAAATGTCAAAAAAAGTTCAAAAACATGACATAGTCCTGAAGCCTCTATGAACACTCTAGATTTACACATTCTACGTGGTAGTTACTGGCACATGAGCTCTTAAAATGTGGCTAGTCCTGTGCTGTTAAGTATACAAGAAAAACTAGATATCAAAGGCTTAGCACACACACACACACACACACGCACACACGCACACACACGCACACACACACACACACACAAACACCAGAATATTTTTAAAGTAATTTTATATTGATTACATGTTGAAATAATTTTTATACATTGAGCTACATGAAATCTATTATGAAAATTAATTTCAGTAGCTTTATTTTTTAATTTTTTTAATGTATCTTCTAGAAAATTTAGTTACACATGTGGCCAGCTTGCATGACCTGCCTTGTTCCTTTTCAACAGCGATATAGAGAAAGCTTGGTCATGGTTCTTGCTGACCTCCTTTCTTCTCCTTTGCCATTTCCCTTCTCCCCTGTTCCACGCATCCCTTTCTCCTCTTTTCCCCCACTTAAGTTGTACCAATGTCTGCGGGGAAGACTAGAATAGGGAAAAAGATGTAGCAATTCTGAAATAAAAAGATTACATACGTGATGAAAAGGGTTCAGAATAAAACAAAAATGTTTTCCTACATTGGTTCACTAATCTACTTTAAATTATCAATAAAGCTATATCATTGAGCCATTTAAAAAATCTAAAAATATAGATATTTCTAAATTAATTTTACATATTTTATAGTACTTAACAGTTTCTAATAAGATATGTTTACTTGAAGTTTTGAGTAATCTCAATATATTCCAGAATAAACTTCATTCTCCTAATAGACTAGATATTAAAGCATAAAATAAAGATAAAGACGTACAAACTCATGTTAATTGTACCTCTACCCTTACCCTCTCCTGTTTTCCTCAGAAAACCACCATTTACTTTCATCTTCCCGTTGTCTTTTTCCAGATGGCTTGCTCTAAATCTTTTGGTTGCTTGTTGCTTTTCTCACTTGGCTCCCTTTACTTTTCCCTCTACACACCTCTTCTCTACACTGTCATATATTCCTGACTTTGGAATACAATGGAAAGAGTAATATCTAATCTCCCAACCTGAGGACTCACCAAATCACTAGAAAGGGGAGAAAGAAATCACATTCCAGTTTGTTCAAGTGCCTTAATAATCTAAAGAACTACAAGCAATCATCGATACTTTTCTTAACACTTAAAACTTCCTGCATTGTCCCTTTCCACAGGCAGCATTTTCTTTTCCAGAAAACTGTCTACTCATGAGGGTAAGACCAATGTTTTCTGCTTTTAAAAGCTTTTATAAAATCCCCCCAAACACAGTGATTTACATATAATAGATCCCCAACAAATATTATCTAAATATACAAACAATTGTTGAAACTCTCACCCATTATGCCCACAGAAGAAACATTATGGAAGACTCTGGAAAGAGGGGGCGAGAATCAGAATCAATTGCAACACAGTTCTAAATGAAAGCATTGTGCTTTTAACATGCTGTACATAGGGAGTTATTGTGAGGGCATTCATTATGTGTGCGTGTCTATTTTATTGGACAAATGTTGCTGACCTATTGATGTACCAATCAAGGTATCTCCTTTTTTTTCTCATCTTTTAAACAAGACACAGTAGCTCACATTGAAGTTGTGAAGCCAAAAAGTCCTGGTTCAGATCTTTACTCAGCCATTTAATAGAACTAAGACATTTAACAAGTCAACTGTTGGATTCTCCATTTTCACCTAAATGTTATTATCTATGATAATATAATCTCATGGTGTTACAAAGATGAGGGTCTATCTGAGTAAGCACTTATCAGTCAGTCTGGTCTAGAGTGTTGAATCATAAATAGAATGAGATCTCAGCAGAGCAGAAGCAACAGAACTAGCAGTAAATACAACTATCTATCTGCTATCTGGACTTCTCTGATGTTAACAAAAAGTTTGAACTGGAAAACAAAATGTATTAATGAATACTCTGCAGCTTTCTTTTCAATCTGAATCATTCACTGTTATACTTAATTATAAGACTCATTTCCTTGGTTTGGATAAGAGAATTCCTTACAGAAGTTTGCAATGCTATATCCACTGCAGAATTTATTTCTAAACTAACTGAAAATTCTTTTCAAATGCAAGCATACATACATACATTACACATCTATAGCTCTCTTCATAATGTTCCAAAGAAAGCACTAAAGTCCTAGAAGTCACAAATGAAAAATAAAATCTGTTTTGGTCTTAGTTGATTTTAAAGCTCTAAAAGTGTCATTGATACTTTTGGCACATTTATAGTTTTCCTTTCCACCTTTTCACCTGTCGTCCTGTTACAGGTTTTTAAAATCACTTTTTCAAAATTACACCTTTAACATTCAGCTTCATCTTACAATATTTTAACTTCTCAGCATCAGCATTGTCTTCCTGTCTTGGCCACATGCTTTATCATACTCTAAAATTTATTCACCATTTTACGATGTTCCACTGTCAAAAGCTGGAAATACAATATTCTTTTCTGACCAAACGTATCCATCCTTGCACTACTCTCATTCTATTAAAATTAGTGAGCCAGCTATTCATTTTCATCCCGCTCTTCAGGCTCTCAAATCCTACCAGTTCTTATTCTGTTCATCTCGTGGAGCCGCCCTTGGTCTCTCTCCACCCAGATATATTTATGTCTTCATATTCATTGCCTCTGGAAAGCTCATCTCTTTGTTTTACACGAAGTGGATGGCTTGCTGGTCTCTAACCAAGTAATTCTCAGATGTTTCCTCAACCCATTCAGATTACAGGCCGTTAAGTGTTGCTAGAGAAGTGGTATAACTGCATGCACTAAAGCGACAACAAACGCTAATTTGGCCAAGTTCCTCGCTATGGCTCTAGAATCTTTCTATGCTTCATCCTTATTCTCTACTCCACTTCCCTAGCTCCTATCTCCATATCAGTTAATCTCATTCTTGGACCTCCTTTACAATTATCGGAGAAGACTGAAGCCACCATTAGGTGGTAAACTCCCTGCAGTCACGGTTATCAGTTTTATTTACCACAGTATCCTCCTCCTCCAGCACAGTAACAAAGAAAATGCTCAAAAAAATCTGTTAAATAAATAATGAGCTATTTAGTTTAACTAATGAACTGATTCAATTCCCTTCCTGTTCTAAGATGTGACAGCCTCTCCCTGTGCTACTATTAATCACACCAACCTTCTTAGAACATTCTGAAATTGACCCTGAAAAATTATTTTCCTATTATACCTCTACCTCTTCTTGCAAGGGGATTCTCTCCTGAAAAACATAAAAATGCATTCAGATTTTCCTTATTGTGGCTTTAAATATATCCTTCCTTCAATAATATTACTTCCATGAGTAATATTTTATTCCCACAATTTAACATTAAATTTCATTTTTTGGTCTCCATATCTTCAAGATCCCAGATGACCTTAAACATAGGCAATTGGATTTCTGCTTCTATTTAATCTCAGTATACATATTTTTTTCTCAATGGCAACTAATAGACTATTCAACTTTCTTTATGAAAAAAAAAATCAAATGGAGGGAATACTTGAAAGAATAATACAGGGGTCCTCAAACTTTTTACCCAGGGGGCCAGTTCACTGTCCCTCAGACCGTTGGAGGGCCGGACTATGCAAGGTGTGACACCCTTCACAGCCAGCGCTGCTGCCTCCATTATCCCAGACAGCAGTATACAGTGTCACAGGCCCAGCACCGCCTCCAGTGCTGTATACAGGGATGGCGGTGATCAGCCTGTGACACTGTGTATACAGTGTCCTGGACATCTGCAGCAGCGATGGGCCTCTTCTGTGGGAAGCCCACTGCTGCATGTTTCCCCTATTATAAGACACCTCCTAAAAATAAGACAGCCCCCTTCTTTTGGGGGTAAAATTAATATAAGACAGGGTCTTATAATAGGGGAAACATGGTGTGTAGTAATGTGGGGGGAGACTTTTGGGCAAAGGGAGGTTATAGGGGCCATTATACTGTTGTACATTTGGGGGAGTATGGGGAACATTGTACTGTGTAGTAATGGTTATAGTGCTTTGCCTTTCTTCCTACTTCTGCTCTTATTTCACACTGCTTCTGGTGATGTGGGGCACCGCAGCCACAGACCAGATGTGCATCATGTGATGCACTTCCGGAGCCGTGACGAGTGCATCTCGTGTCACTGGAAGTAGTACTGTATGTGATCAATGCTGCGCTTTGTGGCGCTGCCACATACAGTACTCCAGGAGCACAGGATGCATCTCTCACTGACCACCAATGAAAGAGGTGCCCCTTCCTGAAGTGCTGTGGGGGCGGATAAATGGCCTCAGGGGGCCGCATGCGGCCCGCAGGCCATAGTTTGGGGACCCCTGGAATAATACAATAAAATCAGCATAAGCAGTCCCTGATTTAGGTTAACAAATGATTATTTATTTTACATACACACAAACACCCACCCCCCCACACACACACTCCCTCCCTCATTCCTTTGATGACTCATACGAAATTCAGTTGCAGATACCACTGTATTTATCCCTAAATAATTCAGCACACACCTCCTAAAATAATTTATTTTCCAGTCCATATGCAAATTTTCCTAATTATACCAAAATTTGACTTTTTATAGGTCACATTTCTAAAAAGCGAAATAAAATGAAACTTCAGGCACTGCATTTGTTTGTCTTTAGTCGCTTGTAATCTAGAAAAGTGCCCCTCACAGTGGCACTGACTTGTTTACAAGTCTAGGTCACAGGCATGGTATGTATCTTCAATGTAGAATACCTCACCTTATGCATTTCTCTCATGATTTCCTCATGGTTTAGTTTAACTTGTCCTTTCTCTGAATTTTTCTATAAACCAGAAGTTAAATTTAACCATGTTTTATGAGATTCAGGTTAGACATTCTAGCAATAATATTTCACAAATGGTACTGTAGCTTTCATATGGCATCACATGAGGAGGCTCATGGTGTCAGGTTGTTTATTGGTGATGCTGGATTAAATTATTTGGTCACTTAAAACAATGACTTGCAGATGCAATTAATACTTGAGCACTATGAGAATATGTTATTCACCAAAATAATTTTAATTGATGATTTTATCACTTGTTGATCATCTTGGACTGAGTCACTTATTTCACTGAGAGTTACAAACAGTAATATTCTAATTTTCAAATTTCTTACACTTAACTCACATTATTTTGTGAAGAGCTGTCCCTCATCAACTAAGAAAGGAAGGCTAATCATTTAATTATTTCAATTTAATTATTATCAGACTTTTTCTTTTTTATATTTTTTATTTAGAATATTATTATGCACTCATAGATTTTACTTTATTCAATGTTTACGATTTGCTATATTCACTCTTGAAATTCAAACTGATTTAAATTGCACAACTGGAAGGCTCTTCAAGCTAGCTCTTGTTTACAATGATAGAGCCTTATTTGTCTTTGACCATTTCCTGACTTTCTGGCACAATAAGTGATCCCAGGCTCATCTTGGGTTTTTTCTTCTCAGATTTAGAATCAGTCAATTCTAGGTTAAGGAAGACTGAAGGGCTCTTGTCCTCTTGAGTGGGGAATGATGCTAAGAAGCCATGCTTTGTGCACTAGACATGCTCACTACTTCCTGAAAGATACTGCTTTGAAGATTTTTCAGTAGAGATAGCTAGTAAGTACATTTATTTTTAAAAGCTTTATGATATATTTTATTATCTAATAGGTTAGTCCTCTCTTTGCTTTTCTTTCTCAAAATATTCCCTGCTATTTTTGCATATAAATATAAATTTCAAATCAAATCAATTTATCTAGTTCCAGAAAAACTTCCTACTGGTCCTCTTACTTAGATCATGTTATCAACACACACACACACACACACAGAGAGAGAGAGAGAGAGAGAGAGAGAGAGAGAGATGCATACACAGGACACATACAACCCTGGAAACAACAGCCCTTTTCATGATGCCACCACATCATATTGAGGATCATTGATCACTTTTTCATTTGCTCATCTAATATATCTCATTGATTTAATTTCTCTCAAAATTCATGGATTTTAATGACATATTCAAAGGCCTTTATCTCAGGCCTCCCCTTCTTTTAAACCTATGCAGCATTAGCTCTGTTCAACAATACTTACACAAACACACACACACCACACACACACACACCATGCACACATTTTCTGAACTTCAGTGGCTATCATCCTAACTCTACTATTCTACATTTAATCAGCCCCTTTTACCACCACTAAAAAAAAGGCAGATGTTTCCAAATTTCTACCTGGGGAGGACTTATTCCCATTTAAGAGTTTCAAAGTAGATACTATCACATCTACTTTTAGCTTTCAATGTGCTTCTCAGCTCTAGACCTGAATTTCCATTGCACATTGGTCACTTAATCCAGAAGTTAATGTCAGAACTCCCAATTACTATGTTCAAAACTGAATTATTTTCTCACCTCCAATAAAATCAGGCTCTCCTCTAGATATTACTTTCTCTTGTTTTGTTTTATACCACCTATTTCAAGATATCCAGAGTTCAAAATTCAAATGCAGCATTTAACCTTCCCTATACCTTGACCTCTAAATCCACTAATTTTATGGACTTCTGGACTTATGACCAAGTTTTTAAAATCCGTCTCATCATGTTCATTCATACTATTTTCACTATAGTTTATGTTTCCCATTCTTCATTGAAAATATTCACTTTTTCAAATTCCAAGGAAACTAATGATGGAAGATTTTCTTGCACATCTGAAGAGGCAACTAAACATAGAATGATGAAATAATACGTTACACTTATATGTGTTTTATGTTATTAACAAACATAAAATGAGCTTCAAAATGTCATATCCAAATATGTGTAACAGTAAAATTGTGAGGTGGTTTGATGTTGATGGTGAGATGATGGTAGACAAACAGGACACCTATATTTATAGAGCTCTGTGTTATGAAAGAATTAGCTGTTCAGTTTTCCTTGCACGAAAGATTAATTTTCCACATCACATTGCAAAAGCTTCAAGAGTAGAGATTACATTTTGTACTTAGTAAGTAAATGTTGAATGTGTTTCCCAGGCTCTCTGCAAAGCAACTGAGGACAGAGAACTGTATCTTCTGACCCAACCACAGAGCACCAGTGGTAACTCACAAATGTGATGTCATGCCTTGGTACTCTTCAGAAAACCTGTCTTGGAGAGATGTGTGATGACATGGTCACAGAAAGGTACTTTCAGGACCAGTTAAGAGTATCTGTGTGGGACAATTTTATTTTATTTCTGCTCAAAGCACTCACTAGTGGAAAGCACTCACTGTTGAAAACTTGACAAACTACAGTCATTTTAAGTAATGTATCAAGAATAAATATATAGCAGTTATTTTATGTTAGGAAAAACAAAACCAACAACAACAAAAATCCTCTCCACAAACGAAGCATCTCTGTGTAGAATAAGAAGCATGAGGTGTCAGTTAAGACTTCCCGTATGTCAAATTTCCCTTTACCACCTGTGGAGCTCTGAGCTCCAAGTCTTTTTCCTCCAACATGTAAAATAATATTATATAATCACAGAGGGGAAGTACCAATGAAATTGCATTCATTTGACACATCAATTTCTTTCCCACTCATCTTGGTTTAGTGAAAATATAGCCTTACTTACTCCTACCTGTTAACAATTTTTGAAATGACTCAGAAATGTGTTTCTCCTCTTATTATTTAGCATATGGCTATTGAAATGTGTGTAAACATTTTCTCTAAACACATGGATTATGTATGAATGTAATTAATTTCCAGTCTTAAGTTTGGAGGAAAACTCAGTCATATTATTTTAAGCAAAATGTATATTAGTGAGTTAAATGAAATTTTACCAAACATATTTACGCACAGAAAATCTCTAGTATTTTGTTACATAAGAGCACTTAGTGATGCACATTATTGCATCTTTCAGAAGACCAGTGCAGGATTTCCACGTTCTACTCCATAATTTTCCTCTCCACTTAGATTTTTACATGGCCAAATGAATAACTCTTGAAGTCTTGATCCCAGCAGAGGAGTCTGCAAGGACAGTCCAGAAAATGTATACAGTATCCTAAGTACTAACTGAAGTTCTCTGACTGCCATCTCTGTAGCTACAAATGAAAAGAAAAAGGCATTAAACCAACACCTCCTCCTCTTTATTTTCCAGAACTCAGTTCCAGAAAAGTAGCAAGACAATTCAAAACAAACAAAAATATTTTTAAATGTATGGAAGAATTTAGAAAAACACAAAGTTAGTTTTCCACAAGGTAAGTCTGACATTTAATGTAAGTCTAACAACAAAAAAAAAATCCCAATATATTATTGAAAATCTAAAAGCAATGAGGGTCAGCAAAACTACTAAGATTGACAACAGCTGTGTTAGGTCTATATAGTCTACATATCAAAATTTAATAATAAAAGGAGGAGTGATGACAAATATTATTATGCAAACTTGTTAACAGTGTAACTAGCTATTGATATGTTCAGAAATCAGTCATTACTTACATTTTATTGAATATTGTTTTCAAAACTATGGTATAGCAAAACAAACTGTTTTTATTGCCAATAAAATGAAAGTTTATGTTGCCTGTCAATTACTGAAGTGAAATTTATTGAATCATACTGAATTATGGAAATGAGATCTTTATACACATTTGTAGAAGTCACTGAAAGTAGTAGATAATAATAGTAATGAGAGAATAATAACAATAACTCCAGATCAATAAGAACCTTTTTAAACACGTTATTACGTACTTTCTGAAAGTCCATAAAAAACTTGAAGAATAAAATTAATAATTACCTAAGATTTTCAGAGTACAACAGAGTTTTCATAATGAAAGTATGATAAAAGATGTAAAGAAACCATTTTTTAAAGTCATAATCATCATTTAAAATTAAAGGTTTCATGGGTGATAAAGTTATCTGTACACCGAACCCCTATGACATGCAATTTAGCCATGTAACAAAACTGTACATGTACCCCTTGAAACTAAATAAGAGTTGGAAAGAAAAAAAAGATAATATGGAATATATTTAAAAAAAAAAAAAAGCTTTGTTACCACATGGACCTGATTTTGACTCCAGTTCCACTAGACTTTGTGACCTTTGGTATGTTATTTAATTTCTCTAAGCCTCAGTTTTGGTGCCCGTAAAATGGAGATAATAAATATGTATGTTGCAGTATTGTTTTGAGAATTAAAGATAATATCTGCAAAAATAAATAAAATAAAAAGTTTCAAAAGTCAGAAAATTAAATTGTAATTAAAATATTTTTCTCAAATTCATTTTTATTATTCAAACAATCTTACATATCCACTTCACTTCTCTTCTACTTTCATAATGAAGCTTTTCCAAGACTTGAAATATAGAGTTATATTAATGAATGCATTGCTTACTCAGTTGCTCACGCTATCAGTTAATAAAACATGACCACACTCTTACAGGGGCAGAGTTGCAAAAATGCAACAGACATATACTTCTCACTGGAGTTTCTAAATACGTATTACTGGCTCTTAAAAGAAGTAAATATTGTATTTAAGAAACAGCTATCCAAATATTTCACATTTTTTAACTAGGAAGAAAATTTTTAGCATAGCTAATTATTTTTCTAATTAACTATTTTTATATTCTGAAGACATTGTTTTTATTATTATAGTAGCTCTTTTAACCACTTGACTTTCATACAAATTAGCGAAAATAAACCAACTACCATTTAAAAAAATTTTTAACACATCTGTTATGACTAAAATATATATGTGTCTTTATAATTGTATGTTTGAAACTTTTCCCCCTTGTATATATACCACCACAGTATGGCTATTTGATACATGTTAAGAAAAAAAATCAGGGTGCTACTTGACTGTTTATGACCATGAAAAAAATGAATGTAAAAAAAAATTGTTAATCTTAAATGATGAAAACTTATTCATTTAAATATTCTTGGATAGACCACATACTCAAGACAGAATTCCAAATAGGACTTTCTTTATGTCAAGACTGAGACAGACGCTGCAAAATTAGTAATTCAAGATTGTAAAAATACTCATATTTTAGCATTCCATAGAAAGTTCTAGAAAATGTAACAGGTTGTTTTCAGTTTGTGATTATTTGTCACAATTTAGATAGTAAAATGCTTGAGGTCAGCTAGTGATCCAATGCCAGTTTAATTTGCGGATCTTCTTTCTCTCAGTCCCCACCTTTAGCTTGGGAACCTTCTCTCCTTGCAAAATAGACACTTTTTCCCCCATCCCCCCACCTCCACCCCACTCTCTCAGTAAGCAGTTGAAAAAATCTGCACAATTAAATTGATCTAAATCCCTGTGGGTTGCTTGATTAATTAAAAAAATTTTTTTTTTTCCATGAGAAGCCAGTAGGCGGTGCTAAATGTAGGCTACTACCTTCAACAATTTTAAACCAAAAACTAAACAGGTGGCCAGTTTAAGAGTTGTAGAATTTCCAGTATGATTCATACAGGAAGAAATCTGAAAGACTTGAATGTAATAGATAGAAATGTAATACAAGTATACAATATAATTAAAAATGAATCTTAAATAAATGAAAAAATAGATAACTAAAAGTTCTTAGAATGATATTGTTACAGAAATCAAAGCACAACTACCTCTCTATCCTCACATTAAAATTATTTTTGTTCCCATTTGAAACCATTTGATATCAAATGGTTTCAATCTCATTGAGAAATATCATATAGTACAGCCAGTGCTTTGCTCAATCTATGACAGAAACTACCTCAACCTTAGGGTAGCAACTGATTCTCTTAATGAAAATGCAGGTTCGATAACTCAAGTTCTTTCTTGCTTGCTTGCTCTGTCTCTTTCTCTCTCTCTTAAAAGAACAAAATGACTTACAATACATAAAATATACCAAATACATTATGCACATAAATTGTCTTGCATTTTTAATAAATGGGCATTTCTATGTACATACCTTGTTATAATTAAAAGGATTTTTAAAATCTCAGAATGTTGCAAATAGCTTTTATGAATGTTTTATGTTAGCAGTTTGAACCATATGAAGGACTGTATTTTAGTAATTAGCTCACTATACAAAACAAGAAAATACTAATTTCAGGCTTAGTGCCATCATATTGACTTCAAATCATAGAAGCACACACATCAAGATATCAAATATAGTATCCACAAACAGTGACATAAACTATCTTCTTTATATAAATGCAACAGGATTTCCTTCACAGGGAAAAGCTACTCTGAGAAAAATATAACTCACAATGAAGTGTCCAAAGGCTTTTGAGATACTTGCACTCGTTATGAATAAAAAATATATACACCTTTCCAGATATAATAGTAACTTTTAATCTTCTACAGAAAAATGGCCCTTTGCAACTGCTTACTTTTTTACCACAAAGAGTAAAAAATAAGGCATAAAACTTCTCATTCCACAAACTGAGGTTAAACACAGTGGAATATTTGCTTGAAAAAGCCTGTGTATTTTGTCCTAGGCCTCTCTGTATGTTGGAGTTAGTTTGTATTTCTGTAGTTA
The DNA here is from genome assembly GCF_048565385.1 of Saimiri boliviensis. Lineage (NCBI taxonomy): Eukaryota > Metazoa > Chordata > Mammalia > Primates > Cebidae > Saimiri > Saimiri boliviensis. Next base: position 41,696,868 of record NC_133463.1, read on the forward strand.
CTTGAAAGAAAACTTCATCTGAGAAGTAAAAAGTTGTTTTATCTGCCTTATGTTTATTTTACAGTATCCAAATTATATACACATGATAATTTAAAGCTAAACTTTTCATTTAAGGGGGGAAAAGGTAAGAAAATAAAAGCTTCAAAATCAAATTATTTAAATAATGGTGACTCTTCAGATTTTCAGATGTATGCCTTTATGAAATTTATTTGGACAGAAAGATTTCCAGCAGATTCTGTCACAGTGTTAAATACCGAAAAAGCTTTTTATTGCTCACTGGTACATATCTGAAAAGTAATGCTAAATTATTCTGAAATATGTAACAGAATAATCATAAAATATCATAGACTACATTCAACACTGAGTACTTCGGTGCTACCAACACACGAAATCATCACCTTTGTCACTAACCCCTCACTCCTGCCCTGTACACAGTTCTCCGGGGAAAACCTTTAAAGTCGGTATCAGGCGGTTAAAAAGAGGAAAAACTCTGCCCCCTTAAAATTTAAACAGAAGGCGTTTTTATCCCTTACAGGTGTAGGGTCAGTAATGCAAACTAACAGCTTAGTCCTCAACATTAAACCCAAGTCACCATCATATAAGAAAACTATTTCCCAATCCCCTGGAAGACGATACCAGCAGGCACTTAAAACCAACGCAAAGCAACAGGGAAAGGAAAGATCCAAAAACAGCACCACTAAGAAAGCAAAATAGGCTGGGAAAGACCTACTGCGTCGTTTACTCATTGCGAGGAGGAGGAGCAGGAGTTGAGCGTGCGGGGGCTGCTGCCATCCTCAAGGCTCTGGAAATGTCTCGAGCTCTGGCCCGCGTGGCCTGGAAGCCAGCCCCTCCGGAAGATGCGGTCTCTGCCGCTTCTCCCCCCATCTCCCGGGTGCTCTGAAGGTCCCCGTTAGCCGACGGCCCTCTCCCGTCCTGCTGTGCAAGTGGCCCTCGGAGAACTTACAGGGCCCGCCGGCCGGCGCCGCCCGCAGCGCAGACGCCACCCGTCGGGAGACGACCTGGGCGCAGCTTACAGTGGGGTGTGCGGGGGGACTGTATTTTGCGCACATCTAGAACAAGATCCTGAGGCAGGGAACAGACTTTGGTCTTCCCTGGCTCCCGGCGCGGCTCTCCCCACCTCAGGCTCGGACACTGCCCGGGGATGCGCGCGCGCAAACACACACACACACACACACACACACACTCTCTCTCTCTCTCTCTCTCTCACACACACACACACACACACACACTCACGCATTTCTTTGCTAGGACCAGTGTTGCCATTGCACACCCAGGAAACGCCTCCAAGGGGACCAAGTACCTGCTCTCTGCGAGCTGCTCAGCTGTTCACTTCATCCTCCGTTGACAAGGAAACCAAACCGCACTTCATTTTTTTTTTTTTTTTCCACAAAAACCTTCCACTGCCATCATTTGAAAATTGATTTACGGGGAGGGAAGGGGGAGAAATAAGGGATAATATAGATATAGATATCAGGATATCTATCATAAAATTATCTCGGTTTTTTAAAAAAGTCAAATGTTCAAAAGTCATAGTTAATTTAGAGGAAGAAAAAAGTATTTTGCTTAAAAATGATCCCAGTCACCAGCTGTAAGAAAAGTTTCATGTTATCAATGGGTATCAAAAACAGGAGGAAAAAAACGAGTTTGTTTTCACCGGCTTCCAAAAAGGGAACAAAAATATAAAATTAATGTCTTTGCTCAGTGGTTTGCACCAGTATTGCAAGACCACAAACTTGTAAACACTGCCGTAAAATCCCACCTATACAAAAAATGTTATCAGAAAAAGAGTATGCAAAAAAAGAGTTAGAAACATGCTTTTTATTTTTACAGAGGAAAAAAATAGGCACCATACTTCACATCGCTTTTTCCATAAAACCAGTTGCACATTTTGCTGGACTTGGGAGACGCTCCCAGCGGGCACGGTCGCCGCGGACTCCCAGACACAGCGCCTTGTCTACAGAACGATCGCATGCTAGAAAAACTTGGATTCAGGAAAAGGTTCAAAACCATGCTCCTCCAGCTTTCCCAAATATAAACAATAATCAAAGAAGTGAAAAAAAGAGAAAAAAAACAAAAACAAAAACAAAAAAAAGGACCAAAAAAAAAAAAAAAAAAAAAAAGAATAGGACAAGAATGCCACTAAGAAGGTACTCACCGAGCGGGAGTAAAATGTTGGAATAAAAATGAGATTTAGTATAAAATACAGTATGGCGGTGGAAGAAGGAATGAAGAGCGTTTTTTTCTCGCAGTCTCTGCCTCAGGCACTGACACGTGACTCGGAGCCAGGCTGACTTGCAGGCAGCGGGGAAGGACCGAGGCTGCGAGGGGGGAAGCCCACGGAGCCCAACTCCGGCTGGCGAGGCGGCGGCGGCGGCGGCGGCGGCGGTGGCGACGGGGCCCGGCGCCTGAGAGCGGCAGCACCAGTGGCGGCAGCGGCGGCTCGCGGCGAGGCTGCCTCCGCTGTGAGCCCAGACGAGCAGGTGCCCCTCACGCTGAGGCTGAGCACACGCACACGCACACGCAAGACAGGCAGGGCGCGGGCGAGAGGGGGAGCCGAGCGGGGCTGGGCCGGAGGCGCGCAGCTGCCGCCGCCGCCTCGGATTGGGGGTGTGTGCGGCGGGGACGGCTCCGGGGGTGCGGATCCAGCGCCTGGAGAGGAGGTGCACAACTTGCTGCTCACCTCAAAGTTGTTGCTTGCCACTTCCTTGTGTATTTCATGTATTTTTCATCTCAAGGTAGTTACCTGGGGAGAGGTACCATCCTTTTCTCCGTGGAAGTTTTACTGTTCAAGCCCAAATGCACTCATTCGTTTCCCCCCCTGGTTTTCCACGTCCAGTCCCTCCCAAGCCGTCCCTGCCTCTGCCGTTCTCTCCTCCCTAGGTCCGCGTTTCCCCCTCGCGGTTCTCAGGGAACCTGGCTCCGCGCGATGCCGGGGGCGTTGTCACGGGCAAAGCCACCGTCAATCTTGACTGCCATCTGAACGCACAGCTACTCGTTCGCCGTCTTCAAGGGGGAATGCTTGCAGTTTGAAAGACACAACAATACCTCTTATTTAGGAAACCCCGGGTTTCTTTCTGCGGGTTTCGGAGCGAGCGGTGGGTGGGGACGTGGGTGTCTTTAATTTATTCATTCGTGGACCAGGCATTGTTTGTTTTGTCTGAGTGTGCGCGCGTGCTTCTGAGAGGGTCTGGAAAGCTCCGAGGGTCTGTGCTCCACGGCAGAGACTCCTGCCTGACTCTTGCTCAAGTTGTTGGCTGAGGCTGGAAGTCAAAGGAGAGGTTCAAGGGAAACAAGTGAGTCCATTGTGTGAGTGCTCGCCTGAAGGGAGCAAGCACTTGGCGGTCGAGAGGGGGAGACGTGTACCAGCAGCGAGGCAGCGCGCACCCCGCGGGAGCCCAGGTGGCTGAGCAGGGGATTCTGAAGGTGAGGGTGAGAGAGGGATTTCTCCACCCAGCATCTGGGTTAGGGCGCTCATGGATCGCCTGAACAAAGATGCCATCAGCCAATCGCTGGATGCGTTGGGCTTCTGTTACTGCCTGTTGAAGAATCAGCTTTGTGGATGCTGGAACGCATCTATGTTTCTTCATTTTTGTACAATACTCACATCAGGACCATTTCCCTGTGCTGCTTTGAATCTAGGTTGTGTGGAATTAATTGGCATCTCTATGTTTGAGAATGAGCAATTAACACAGTTCTGCAGTTCACAGATTCCTGCTCCCGATCTTTATCTCAATGTTTCCAGTGCTGATGTTTCAGATAAAATGCCTCCATCAGTGATGATCTAACCTCGACATTCTGAAAATTAAGTACACATCCCTTATACAGAGCTTCAGTAGCAAATATGGTTCTCAAACATTGTGCTCTAAATTCATTGGCCAAATAAAGTTTTAATCTGCAATTTAAATAAAAGAGATTTAAAATAGCCATTAAAATATCATTACATATTTATTTTGGTGCGTTGCCAACGGTACACGACTTATTATACATACTTTCCAGGGAGGATTGTTGATTAGAAATACTGATTGAGATAGATGAATACATCAAAGGAGATTTGGTAACTTTGAGAGCCTTCAGCTCTGTTCAGAAATCACAGGATTTTAAGCTGGCTAATGCAGATCAAATATTGTGCTTTCACTGTAAAACATGTTGTACTTTTTTTTTTTTTAATAAGATCTCTTTACACGTGATCTTTTTCTTCCATAACTCCTGAATTAATTTTATCTAGGATTTAAACCTTAGTTTGTTAAATTTTCCACATTTTCTCTTCCATTTGAAAACATAAGATTCTAAACATTTAAAAAATATATTATTTTAATGGATATCTTTTCCATTATTGATATCACAATGGTATTCAAATGTGAAAAACTTCACTTTAAAAACCTTTCAACCAGGCTGGGCAATGTCTGGATCTTAAAAGACTTATTCAAGAAGAACTTTGAAAAACAAGCTGTTTAGAATTGCACTGCAGTAATGGCTGTCAGCCAATCACAGTGATTGTCAGACTTTTATTATTCAATAAAATGACTCCCCTTTATGTTAAATGCAGCTCTGCTGAAGAAAAGCAAGATATCAATATTCTCCTTGCACTTTCCCCATTTACTTATATAATCACAGTAGAGTACGCAAAATATTCCACTATTGTTTATTTCCAATGTGCCAGTCTCATCTTTTTGGGTCGGAACACTGCATCATAAACAAGAGTAAACAGTCAGGTTGAGGCAACTGGTATTTAGGAAGTATAACCACTCCTTTAAGTTTTATAACAACTCTAAGACATTGACATTATATTCATTTTAATGATTACAAAAATAAAATAAAAAATTTTCAGTAATTTGCACAAGATTCTATTATTAGTACATAGAAAAAAAGATTGAACCATAATTATATCTGGTTTTACAGCTAGAATTTAAAAATCCAAAAAATACATCAAAGATACTGGGTACTTTTCCGTACTGTCATCAAAACCAATTAACAAAGCCGTGATTTTCTCAAATGCAGTAGATCTAAATTAAATTGGTGAGAATTAATTTAGTTCTATTATTGCCACAAATAACAATTGTAGTACACGTATTTATATTCACTTTTTTGATTCTATAAAATACATGAAGAAAATAAACAATATGCAGAGTCAAGGCGCTTAAATTTTTCTTGACAAATATTCTGTACAAAAGATGTGGCCATGTTATCCTGATTATGCCCTCAGGAGTTAACTAGAGAGACTTTTTCAAACAAAGATTTCATGTAAACTGTTCCTGTTGACGTCCATTCCAAATTAAGCCATGCTATAATTGAAAAGTATACTCAGTGTAAGATAAAACAAATAAATGAGGGTAATTGAGGAAAAAATCTATTTTAAAACATATGCTATGTAACCTCAATGTTTGTTTCTATTAGAAAACATTGAAGAAATATGAATAACTACATATATATAAACATATACATGTATTTTATAAATATAATCATAACTATATATAAAAAATATAAAATAGGTTATAATATCGTGGTTTAAATGCATACTTTTATATTCAGGACCCTCAAATCATCTTCTTTCATTTTGCTTGCTAATTTTTTTCATAACTTTATGATTTTTACTTTTGATTAATATTTTTCATTGTCCTATCTCTGCCCATGGATATACTTCACTGATACTACTCTTTCAAAGTCTGATTGCACTTTTTTGATATTTTTGTTTGGAGAAAGTACATATGCCAACACATATGAAATAATGTGTACAAATAACCAAAGAAAATATATGAAAATAAATATTAACATTATAATATGTCATGAGTAAAATAAAGCAAGAAGCATGATGATAATTTCTCTGTAATTTAATTTTTAACATATTTTTAACTGTTCCTTATATTTTTTGTAATTTTTATTTTAAGTTCAAGGGTACAAGTGCAGGTTTGCTACAGAAGTAAACTTGTATCATGGAGGTTTGTTGTAACAGATTATTTCATCACCCAGGTATCAACCTAGTACCCATTAGTTATTTTTCCTGATCCTCTCTCTCCTCCTACCCTCCATCCTCCAAAAGGTCCCAGTGTTTTATTTCACTCTTCACATAATATATTTATGGAATTCAAAAAATTCTGATATGTAAACTAAAATATATAATACATCAAAGTTTATTATGATTTATGTACACTCATTTATTTCCATATTAATAAAATGTCTATTCTCAAAAGTTAATGTACAACAAATTAACATCTAATAGTATTATTGTGTAAATATATTGATTTTGAATCAAATACATGGAGTGCAGTTCTATGACACAGTAGCCTGCTATGGTGACAGGGTCTGTACACAAGAAATCAGTGATGTTTCCTGATAAATATACTTGAGACACAGAGAGAAAAAAAGTACAAGACATGTTTAGGGTTCTGCATCATTTGCTGTTATTCATTGATTACTGATCTGATAATAATCCATTGTAAAGAGAGTTTAAAATATCACTTTATAAATTTAGCAGCTGTGAATTCATCCAAGACACTTCTTCAGGTTTTAGGAGCTAAACATATAAATACTGCAATTCTGGAGCCAAAAATAGGCATCTGAAAAGGTTCTACGGGTTAAAAATATTGTTAATTTAAAAATACATAGAGGAAGTAAGGGTACAAAGGAGAGAAGGAGAAAGCAAAATTGTAAAACCAAGAGCACTGGGGGCCCGGAAAATCTCAAAACTAATGCTTGAGAAACGTACAGCAATTGCAAACACCGGACAGATTTGGATCATACAGATGAGTCCTAAAAGATATGTGGCAAAAGCACATTAGAAAAGTATTGCAGACTTTACAATATGTTTTTGCTTAAAAGCTCCAGGAAACAATCTTGCTGAGGTTAACAAAACAAAATCAGAAGAATTAACATTTCTTTAAAAAGAGAGAGAAAAAAACAAAAAGAGGTATTGTTATATCTAAAAATCGATATTTGTTGATCCAAATGACCAGACTGATCTCACTGCAAAAGTAATTTTAAGTAGAAGAATCTTGAAGATGTACATAGAAAATGTTATTTTACTGTCCACCCACAAGATTTTATGAAGCTTTTCCTTTGTATACCACGATATACAGTCATTTCTAGATATGGTGGACTGATACCTCAAATACCAAAATCTTGGATTCTCACGTTTTAAAATGACATAGTTATTTGCATATAACTTATGCACTTCCTCATACATCTCTAGATTACTTATAATGCTTAATGTAATGTAAATGCTATGTGAATAGTTGTCATACTATATTGCTTTTAAATTTGTATTTTTGTTTCATTTTTTTTTTTTTTCAAAATGTTTTCAATTCATGGTTGATTGAATCTGTGAGGATTCAGAACCAACAGGTACAGAGAGATGAAATTATTATTCTGTTTTGTTTTTGGTTTATTTATACATTTGTTTCTCATTTGTTTACTTGTTTACTTATTTTTAAAACCTCAGGTTTAGAGATTATGTGGATTTTCAGTACAATATTAATGTAATTAAACTCTGGATTTTTTTGGGGGGGGTTAAGGGTTATTTTTGTTCTTTATTTAAAGATTATAGCAATCAAGAGATGACTGTATAGTAACAGTTGATTATTATCAAGTGTTGGTCTCCTGTCAATAAGACTTCTAATTTCTGTGAAATTAATAAATTATTTATTTCTATCAATAACAGTCTTAAAATTGGAAAATAAAATTTCCTTTTCCAGGAATGAAATTAAGAGTTTTTTAAAGGCTGGGTAAGTATGATAAAATAATTTTATTATGACAAATCATGTGACAATATTCTCTGCAGCCTCTTATGATAGAACTGAACATTTAAATAATTAATAATTACTCCTTTACATCCTTTGTACTAACAAATGTGTGAACATATATTTGGCAAAAAAAATAATTACAGAAAACAGTTAAGTTGTGGTATGTACAGATCTGCATTTTCGGTCTCATTCAAGTCATAAATGGATTATTTTTATATAACTTTTCTGTTTTATATTCGCAATTTCCTCTGATACGCTCTGCTTTCTTTTTACTTTCTCTCAGAACTCAGATCTCTTATATCTTCCTATACATACTCTGGGTATGTACATGGGGTGAGATAGGACAGAAGCCTTTTGTACTAACAAATGTGTAAATATGCATTTGGTAAAGATAATTACAGAAAATAGTGATTATTTATGTGATATGCATATGTCCGTATTTCCCAAACTCTTTCTTTTCCCCTTATGGATGTCTCCCTCTTCAGTGTAACAATAATTATAGGAAATAGTGATTAAGCATGTGATATTTATATGTCTGTATTTCCCAAATTCCTTCTTTTTCCCTTCTTCAGGGTAGAGGGGGTCAAACTTGTTAAGATTTGAAAAGATCACAGCCCTCAGCTGTTTGGCTTCAGGGTAGTAAATTATTTGTTGTTTTATTCATTGAAAGCTCCAGAGAAAACAGGAGAAAAGATCAGACACAGGCTTTCCAAATGAAAGTATAATGAACTAGAGTAAGCCACTGGACAAAATATGAATATTTCAAACAACAAACTTATAAATACACAAACATCCCAGTTAAGCCTCACATCACAGAAAAGCAATATATCATTCTTTACATACCATTTGTAAAGATTCTCAATATTTTAAATTCAGGCTAAAATATAAACTGATTTATAATTGATTCTACTTAATTATCCTTAAGTTTTTTTTTTTAAAAAAACAACATGATCTTAACTGTTTTCTTGTTTTAATAAAACAAAATTTACTTAAAGTTTGCAAAGAAATTGATGCAGCAGGCATCTGACATGAATTAGTTTCCTCAACAAAATATTCATTCACCTGAGAAACCTTTGTTCTTCATGACTAATGAAGGAAACACACAAATTTACTAGGCAATAATAACTTTAATACCAAAATCTCAAAAGAGTTTATTCTTGGATCCTTGTAATGATACTTTTGCAATAAAGGAAGACTTTCAAAGAAATGGTTTTATATTATCTTTATATTAAGATTGAGAAGCTAGTATTAAATCTCAACTCAGTAAAAGCATTTCTGCAGGATTCTGTTTTCTATCTATTCTGTAACCACACAGGGTTTGGTTTTAGAGAACCTGGGGTAACAGACAGTTAATGTGTCCCCTACAAATTGATAACTATCAGATTTTCAAGCAAGTCTTTTCTCCGTACTGGATCACAGTCAAATCATTGAATTCTTTGACAAATGCTTGAAGTGCTGTTAGAGTGCTGAATAGAAATTCATATGCTTAAGATACCAGGCATTCAGGTAGTAGAAATGATATCACTTGCAAAAATTTAGGGCCTGATTTGTATGCATCAATCAGGTGGAGAGCCAGACCACTTCCTCAAAGTGATGCAATGAAGGGTAGACATCAGTCACTGGGTACAAGGTTTTTTGCTTTGGAAAAAGCACTGGGTAGTTTGGTTATGTTTTCTATGAAGACCCAGAATCCTGTCAAGAAGAAGAAATAAGGGCCTAAACAGTTTTAAGGACAAGTATTTCAACAAGCAGCCCAAACAAAAGAGCAGCTTTTAAAAAAATTTTATTTTATATTTAATTGACAAAGAATAGTTATACATATTTTTAGGTACAATGTGATGCTTTGATACTTGTAAACATCGTAGAATAATCAAATCTAGAAAAATGGCTCTGATATTAAATAGAACTGTGTCCTTATGGATCTGATAGGATGTCAAGGTTAAAAGCATTCCCAGAAGTATCCAAATCCACATGCCTATCTTTTGAGATTAATCATGATTATCCTTGCAACAGTGTAAGAATCCTGCCCCAAATAGCAATTCAACAATAATGTGAAACTTTTATCCTAAGGCTAAATAGCTTTTATAGTTGTTACCAGTTTGTGCTTTTTCTGAAATGGCAGAGAACAAAAATTTTCATGGGCCATGGCTACCATCATTTAGTTACTTACTCATTATTTCTTTGCTCATTCATGGTGTTTTTTTCACTCATTAAAGTGAGCTTTCTCCCAGACATGCAACACCCCCTACACTACTTGCTCAATGCAGAGAAGACAAAAATAGAGGATGCATATTGCTATGTCCAGCACACGCCCCTAGGTAAAACACCTTTAACTGCAGCTGTGTGGTCTTTAAAAGTCCTGCCTACGAATCCACCCTCCCCGTCTTTCACATAAGGAAGCTGCTTCCCTTATTCAAGTCAAGTCCTTTGTACTTTTATTAATTGCCTTTCTCCTTAAACATGATCTTGTCTCCTACATTATGGGTACAGTCGATCTATAATGTAGGATAATTTGTACATTATTTGTACAAATAGGATAATTTGGAGTTTTGAGAGGGAGAAGAAAGTATAGAGAAATGAAGTGAGGGAAGCTGTGAGAAGAAGCAACAATGAAAGAAAGAGGTATCTGTGAAAGATTCAAATGAAAATCTCTATCGCACAATTGGAAAATACTTAGCTGGAGCTCAAGAGAGTGATTCAAATTAGGGCTAATAAATATGGATAAAATCAGTTAATGTTGTAACAACCATATGGCATAGATACTATTATTATCCTCATTTTACAGATGAGGAAAGTGATATGCAGAGAGGTGATGTAATTTGTCCGCAGTTACACACCATCTGCAGTGTGATTTCAAGCTCTTAACAAGTTCCCAAGAAACACTAATGTTTAAGACTGCAAAGGAACTGTCAGAATGCAACAGAAACCAGAGGAGCTTGGAGACGGCAAGAGTGGTCAAGAGAGCCAAGTGTTGCTGAGAGATCAAGAGAAAAAAAGTGATTTTGTCCAGAAATAGATGATACAGAAGAAAAGCATTAGAAAGATTCTAAAACTATCTCATTGGTGAGAACTTTGCAATCAAAACACCCCATACTGCAGAGAAGGTTGTTACTGCTATCCGTGCTTAAGGGAAAAACATAACCAGTATTGTGGCAATGTCACTAGAAAGGTGTAAAAGTGAGAACTGAAATGTCTTTGGGAAAAGGTCTTGGAAGATTGAGAAGAAAAAAGAGAAGGTAATTTGATGTTACCTGTTTCCTGAGAGAATATAGGTATCTTTGTTTTCTTTCTTTCTTTTTTATTTCTTAAAAGGAGTTGGGGTGAATTGGTGCTGGAACTTGTCTCAGAAAAAATTGTTAATTTAATTTGGGGACATATTATGCTAGATGTGACAGGAAGAGATACAGATGGAATTACCTGGTAGGTAATAAGAAAAAGTGCTTCTTGTATCTTAAATTTCCCAGTTGTCTCTTTAGAGTGTTGAGAGTAATTGGCATAGATTTTGAGAGTTGAGGCCCTTTGAATGGATGAGATCTGCAAAGATAATACCCAGAGAGATCACAGGGGCTAAAGTTTCAAGAATTCAGATTTAAAGAGGAAAGTGAGAAAAGGGAGCAAATGGAAAAAGAGGTGTAAGAGAATTTAAGTAGAGATCATGTATATTTCACTAAATTTTTTCTTCAAAATGTGATTAATTATCACATAGAGTATCAGCATGTTATTACCATATTTACTTGATTATAAGAATGAAAATTGTACTTGTTAACATGTTTTATTTGGGTTATATTTTATAACAGATATATATATTTAATATACAGATTTATTTCCCATTCTTGAGAAGATTTTACTAGATGTTGTCTCTTTTATTTGATAGCTTCTTAGAATTTAAAAAATATGTTTTACTAACACTTACAGACTTTCATTTATTATTTATATATATTTTATTACTGCAAAGGAGAGATTATGTTTTATCCTTCATATTAACTCATTTTATATAGAGTGGGAAGAGGTAATATATTTAGGAATCTAAGATGCGTTAGTAATCTATTCAGAGCTCCAATAGTGGTGCGTAAGCATGGATACTGAGGGTCAGAGGAAAAAGCTTATTTTTTTAATGCCCCAAGTTCCTGCTCTGCAAATATCTAAGAGCATTAAAAAAGATGACATATAGATATCTGCTACATGTACTGTCAACACTGCCTACACGTATAATGTGAAAAAGTGATGAGAAATAATAATTATAATGAAGCAGTTTTAAACAGGTTCAGGAGGAATTAGCCATAAGGAAGATACTGCTGAGATGCTTATGAAAGCTATGGAGTTGTCCCTTGTGATGTGCTTTGTCAGGCAGAACTAATTATCGATGGATGATAAGAGAAAATATGGTGAAAAACAGCAGCCATTTCCCATAGCGGGAGTATTCATTTAAAACCCAACAACTCCCTGAACCATGAGATAATTGAAACAGTACCAAAGCTGGCATGAATAACAAGGCATGTACCATCTTTCCTGGAAAGTGGTGGGGGCTGACAGTGAAAATAAGTCCAAATGCATTTTAGAAAAAGTAAATTTCATTCCAACTGATTGACATTATTCAGTTAGAATAAGCAGGGAATAAAATGCACCCAAACTAAGCCTTTTCTAGTTAGAAAAATATTACTTTGCTAAAGTTTACAGATAGCATAATCTGACATGTCCCTAATCTTTGTATTTTGCAGTTTTAACATAAAACAAACTTAAAAGATTTTTTTAGTATATATATTTGCTTACATATTCAGCAATTAAAATTAAGATTTAAGGATCTCAATGAAATTTTTTAAAAATGAAAACAGATATTAACAGAACTTAAATATTCTAACAAAAAGAAAAGTGCTTTTCCTGAATTACTTAATAGCAACAAAGAATAATACATGAATTTGTTTGCTGCCTTTTTCCTCTCACACTATTCTGTCCCAACACCCAATACCACAATTTTCCAGGGGTCCAGGGTATTACCTAAAAAAGTCATCAAAGACCAAATCTCTTCTATGGTTTTTTTTTCTTTTATGCTTAGACTGTGGCTTTCATTATCCTGCTGCTAAGACTGCTGCCTCTAGTCAACAGGAAGGTGTAAAGCCAGAAGTTAAGGGAAATCAGGAAGTGAACATTTTTAAAAAAATTCTTTAATTTTTAATTTTAGTGGGCACATTGAATGTGAATATATTTATGGGGTGCATGAGATGTTTTGATATAGGCATGCATTGCATAATAATCATATCACGGAGAAAAGCATATTCATCCCCCTTTGCATAATATTAGAAACAGCTCAATTATACTTTTAGTTATTTTTAAATGTACAATTAAATTATTATTGACTATAGTCTCCCTGTTGTGCTATCAAATAGTAGGTCTTATTCATTCTTTGTAACTACTTTTTGTACCCATTGACCACCCTCACCTCCTCCTAACACCCCACTACTCTTCCCAGCCTCTGGTAAAATAAGAATTTTGTTAGCAAAGAAGGGGAAAATAGGTATTAATACAACTAGCCGTATTTGCCAGATACACAAACTACTTATCTAATTCTCAGAGACATGATAGATCAGAGATTCCCTATCTTAGAATATTTAACTAGATTCATGATGTATAGCAGAGGAAATGCAGTAGTAGCACTTAATATTTATTTATTCAATAAACAAATCATCTGAATGTTTCAGAAAATTTGGAGACTACAAAACATTCAGCAAAACTGCTAAAAGTTTCTTTTAGAGATGAAATTTAAAAGTTGAATGGTCAATAAAAGTGGATATTTGAATTTTATCATTTTATTTTCGCTGTGTTATATTAATGTCCCATTCTAAGAATAATCAGGAAACAGGGCAGGGTGGCTCATGCCTGTAATCCCAGCACTTTGGGAGGCCGAGGCAGGTGGATTGCTTGAAGTCAGGAGTTCAAGACCAGCCAGATCAATGTGGTGAAACCCCTTCTCTACTAAAAATACAAAAAAAAAAAAAAAAAAAAACCAGCTGTGGTGGTAGGCATCTGTAATCTCAGGTACTCAGGAGGCTGAGGCAGGAGAATTGCTTGAACCCAGGAGGAGGTTCCAGTGAGCTGAGATTGTGCCACTGCACTCCAGCCTGGGTGACTGAGAAATACCTCATCTCAAAAAGAAAAAATAAAGAATGAGAAAAATCAGAATTAATTGTAAATGGAAGCCATGTGGTTAGCTACATTGTTTACAAAAATGAAAGATGACTGAAAATTTCTGTTACTATTACAACCATGTATTTTTAGTTTTTTTTTTGTTTGTTTGTTTGTTTGTTTACGGTAAATTTTAAATAGTGATGAGATAGGAGCAAGTTTTTTTTTTTTTTAATGTGATTTGTTTTGTTTTATTTTTAACTTCAGTGGTGTGATCATGGCTCACTCACTGCAGTCTCATACCCATTGGCTCAAGTGATTCTACCTACTCCCATCTCAGCCTCCCAAGTAGCTGGGACTGCAGGAATGCATCACCAAGCCTGGCTAATTTTTAATTTTTTTTTTTTTTAAGACAGGGTCTGACTCCTCAGAAAGGCAGCATTTTTTTTTTTTAGTTTATAATGATATTTATAGCCATTTTATAGGCAACCTTTAGGAAACAATATAAAATCAACTTAAAATCAGTAGGTTTTAGCAATCACTTCTTTAGATGGAGATTTTTAAAAGAATGTACATATATGGAAAGATTGAACTTAGAATAATTGCAAACACTAATAATATTAATATATTACAAAGAGGTAGTAGAGTATAAAACTGTGGATTCTGGCTAACATATTTAGAAAATAACTGATCACATAATTTTTTGAAACAGGTATACCTGTTCTTAATTATGATGCTCAGTTATCAAAAGAGAAAATACTTTCAACCTTTGTCAGCGGAAACTAATTGTCAGTATATTTAAGGTAAAACGTGTAGATCCAAAAGCACATTTTTTACAAACTTTTCTGCATTATCAAAAAAATCACAAAACTGGCTTCCCAAAAGCCCATTTTTTATTAAAATCAAACTTTTAAGCCAATCATCAAAAAAACATAAGTTTTGTCATCCAATGTTATATATTATAATGTCCATGAAGTACCTTCAAACAAAATGTCTGCATTTATTTTAATAGGCTAATATTTGTTATTTAGAATGTTTGTTATAGTATTTGCATTGTGACAGTGCATATTAGTAATATAAAAATGTTGGTAATCATTTTTCATGAAATTAGAAAAAAAACTTCTCTAAAATTCATTTGGAACTAACAAAGAATCTGACTAACCAAGGCAATACTAAGCAAAAAAGAATCAAGCCAGAGGCATCACATTACTCAACTTCCCACTAGATTACAAGGCTATAGTTACCAAAACGCATGGTACTGTTACAAAAATAGACACACAGATAAGTGAAACAGAATAGAGACCTCTGAAATAAAGTTGTACACTTAAAATCAACTGATCTTTGACAAGTCAGCAAAAATAAACAATGAAGAAAGGATTTCTTATTCAAATAATAGTGCTTGGAAATCTGGCTAATCATATGCAGAAGAATGAAACTGGATCATTTACTTTCACCATATACAAAAATTAACTCAAGATGCATTAAATGTTTAAATCTCAATAGATCTCAAACTATTAAAATCCTAAAACAAAACCTAGGAAATACTCTTCTGGACATTGCCCTAGGAAAATAATTTATGACTAAGTCCTCAAAAGCAAATGCAAACAAACAAATAAACAAAAACCTAACTAAATGAAAGAGCTTCTGCACAGCAAAAGAAACTTTCAACAGAGTAAACCGATAGAAGCTACATATCTGGCAAAGAGTTAATATCCAGAATCAATCAGGAACTTAAATCTATCAAGAAAAAAAATCATAAAAGATATGAACAGGCATTTCTCAAAAGACATACAAGAACCTAAAATGCAATAAAATAAAATAAAAAACAAACAAACAAACAAACAAAAAAAAAACAAAAGACATACAAGTGGCTAATAAACATACGAAAAAATGCTCATCATCACTAATCATCAAAGAGATGTAAATCAAAACCACAATGAGATACCATCTTATACCAGTCAGAATGGCTATTAGTGAAAAGCCAAAAAGTAACAGATGATGACAAGGGAAATGCATATCCACTGCTGGTGAGAATGCAAATTAGTCCAGCCCCCGTGGAAATCAGTTTGGAGATTTCTCAGAGAATTAAAAATAGAATTACCATTCAACCCAGTAATTGGATTACAGGGTATATACCCAAAGGAAAATAAATCATTCTACTAAAAGACATTGTCATAGTATGTTTATTGCAGCACTATTCACAATAGCAAAAACAAGGAATCAACCCAGGTGCCTATCAATGGTGAATTGGACAAACAAAATGTGGTGCATACAGATCATGGAATACCACACAGCCACAAAAAAGAATGAAATCATGTCAACAACATAGATGCAGCTGGAGGCCACTGGCCTAAGTGAATTAGTGCAGAAACATAAAAACAAATGCTGCTTTTTTTCACTTATAAGTGGAAGCTAAACATTGGGTACACTTCAACACAAAGATGGGAACAATTAACAGGAGGATTCTAAAAGGAGGAAAGAAAAAAGAATTGAAAAACTAGCTGTTGTGTACTATGTTTACTATTTGGGCAGCAAGAGCATCAGAAGCCCCAAACCCCATACTCACATAATATATCCATGTAACAAACCTGCACATGTACCTCCAAAAATATAATAAATTAAAATAAAATTAAAATGTTGGTAAAACCTAGGGTATCATTATACTGACACTTTTTTTTTTTTTTTTTTTTTTTATTTCAAGCAATTCTCCTGCCTCAGCCTACTGAGTAGCTGGGACTACAACCACATACCACTACGCCTGGCTAAGTTTTTTTTTTTTTTTTTTTTTTTTTTGTATTTTTAGTAGAGATGGGGTTTCACCACGTTGGTCAGGATGGTCTCGATCTCTTGACCTTGTGATAAGGTCATTTGGTCTCCCAAAATGCTAGGATTACAGGTATGAACCACCTTGCCCGGCCACTGACACAATTTTTAAAAATATCTTCCACTCACATTAGACGACTGGACCCATTAGGGACATCACCAAATGAAAACTTACAAAACAAATAATTACAAAGAAACATTTTTGTGTTCTTCTAAATGAGAGCTATTATAAAGAAGTAACTATATTTTGGCTTTTGGAAATTTATAATACACAGCAACTGAAACTAATTTTATACACACACACACACACACACACACACACACACACACACACACCAGGGTGAGGAAATCCTACACACATATAAGGAAGAACATCTTGGCAGAAGAATGTAAATTGCTCTCCTTATATGTAAAGGAGAACTCTCTGACATGAACTGAAAAATACAACAAATGAAGTCGTTCCCCAGAAAGTAAGTGCAGCAGAAAGGAGTTCTTTTCTGTGGGGTTACAAGGGAGTCTAAAGTACAGAACGAAAATCCCTGCAGGAGAGGAAGAAAAGTTACTGAAATGAGATTACTTTCTTTCTTGTTTCATTAAAAAAGTAAATGTTGTAGGAATGGATGCACTGAGCTTTCGAAAAGGAACTGGTCGACATGATCTTTCGATGATATAGTTTAGAAAGTTTTATATTTAGAAGCTGTATTGTGTAAAGGAATGTGTCCCCTTTTTAAGTGGCAGAATTCTTAGAGAAGAGAACTCTAAGAAACTGCTTGATTGACATTTGGCAATTTGGGAGGTGAAATTAACTGAAACCTAGGCTAAGACATCACAAATATGTAGTATTTAAACAAAATGGTCTGGCTTTGGAGTCTGAACTCAACACAGGCTATTTTTCTTTTTCTCTTTCATTGTCTAAGAAACTTTATTTATTGTTTATAACCCAAAGTGTAGTCGGTTGTAAACAGCCAAATTCAATGTAAATCACATTATGAAACTTTCCTACGGTCATTAGGAAACAGTAGTTTCTTCTTACACTGAATCTATTACACTTACAATCTAGCTGATTTTTCACAATATTGCTTTGGAAATTCATAAACCATAGTTACATGAATAAATCCCTATTGCTCTTTACTTGGATGCATGTCTCATGGAGTTCCCTATGGAAGATGCAGCTTAATTATAAATCAATGCTTATAAACTCAAGCACCTGCCCTCATGACTTTTTATTTAGGGCTCATATTTGAAAACAGCTTTATCTCTGTCCATGTTGTCTAGACATTGTGGCAAATCTGTTGTTGGTTACAGTTAGTAGCCACATAGGCCTCTGATGAAGGTTTCAGCTACTATTGGCACTATTTTGATCTCTTGAAGTTGTCACCTGGGCATGCAAAAGTGAATTCCATGAGTGCCACATGGCCTGCATTTGTCCAAACTTACTCTTGAAATTGCAAATCAATTCATGCTTTTGTTTTTGTTTTTGTTTTTTTTGAAACAGGGTCTCACTCTGTTGCCAAGATTGGAGTGTGGTGGTGCGATCTCAGCTCACTGCAACCTCTATATCCCAGGTTCAAGTGATTCTCCTGCCTCAGCCTCCCAAGTAGCTGAGATTGCAGGCACATACCACCACACCTGGCTAATCATATTTTTAGTATAGACAGGTTTTATCTTGTTGGCCAGGCTGATTTCACACTCCTGACCCCAAGTGATTCTCCCATCTTGGCCTCTCAAAGTGCTGGGATTACAGGCATGAGCCACTGCACACAGTCAGTTTATCCACTTTAATATGATGCAAAATGAGGAAATTACGAAGTTTTAGTATGCCACATATTTGGGTGATCTACTGTATCCTTATGCTTGATTTGTGATAATGTAGCACGTTTAATTAACAATATTTGACAATATACATCTATGTTTGTGTTTGTCTCTCTCTTGCTGTGTTTGTGTGTGTGTGTGTGAAAGAGAGAGAGAGACAAGGAGAAAGACAGAGAGAAAGAGATAGAGACTCATCTTTCTACCTAGATTCTAGTCATTGAGAGCAGATGAGTACCATATGTATACCTTGCACCCTATACAATATCAGTTGATAGAGTAAAAAAGTAAACATAGTATACAACAATAAGCTGAGTAGTTTGATTTAGAATCAAATATGGGATGTTGGAGTTAATCCATGGCATTATTATTTTTATAATTTTTAAACCTCTGAAACATACACACATTCACATTTTAGTTACATTTTGTTATCTAAGGCATGCTTCATACTTATTAATAGAAAAAAGAAAACTTGAGTTACTTATGTGAATATCCACCTCTAGACAGGATGGCCACATGATGACTGCCAGCACTGGAATTCTGTTTGTCTCATTCTTTACTAGCAATGAAGTAACAGTAGCAGTACTAACAATTACTTACTAACAATTAAGTAACAGTAACAATTAAGGATTTGAGTAACACTTCCTTAACTGAGCAACAAATGTGTGTTGAATAAATATTTTGGGTAAGCAAATGATGCTTCAGAAAAATATGTATGGGATGCATCATGTTGAGTTGGCCTGATGTTGGTGAAAACAGTTGAGTCATAAAGACATCACTGGCAGCTCTATTTTATTGGTACATAGAGTAGCAGTCCTCATTATTTTTATTTTCCATTGGAAAGGGCTGCTCAAAGGCATACAGCATTCCCAGGGTTACCATGTTGCTAGTTGTAAGTACAGCTTTATTCCTACCATCAAGAAATCATATTGCCACACAGACAAGTTAAATAGACACTGTTTTATGGATATGTTAGAAAAATAATTTGTTAAACTTGTAAATCACATGTATATTTAAATTCTTTATCAGTAGTAGCAAATTGTCTGCAACCTCAAAAAATGTATTGTATCAAAGCCTGACTACACAGCAATTAAGAACAACTGCATAAATAAATAGTATTGTATTTTGATCATTAGGTTTTCCTTAAAGCGCTATTATATTGATTCTATAATTACTCTTCTGTCACGGTAACCATGATGCCTTCCACATTAATGATTACTCTGGAATTCATTTTTCAGTAGTGTTCATAGACCTTAAGAGATCTCTTCTGAAGCCTTTTGCTGCTCCAGCATGTGCCACAGTGCTAATAAAAATTTAGAATATTGGTGTGGTCAAGATGTTTTATTGATATGCACTTTTATTGTGTGTCAGGCTTTTGCCAAGCACTTGAACAACAATGATGAAAAAAAGACAGACTCTTTGGCTTTTAGTTTTGTTTTTTTGTTTTTGTTTTTTTAACTGTCTGATGATATAGATTATATGAATTCTGTATTATGTAGAGGAATGATAGAGTCTGAAGAGTACTTACAACAACTCATTATGACCTCAGGTTAGAGGATGGTTTTGAGGAGGCAAAGTTGTGGACAGTGAAAATTTGCATAGCTCAAGTGACAGCTGATTAAAAACTGGAACTAGATTTGAGATAAGAAGTTATAGAAATAAAAGGAGAAAGTCACTTTGAAAAATCTCAGGAAGTAGAATGAACAGGACTTGATTATTGTGTAGGAGGCAGAATGAGAGACGTAGAAGAGACTAGAAAGACTCTGATGGCTGGTGAGTTGGCTGAGTAGACAGTGGTTGGTATTAATGGAGATTAGGAAAATAGGATTAGCTGATTTGGTGAGGAAAAGATAGTGGATTCAATTTTGGAATGTCTAGGTTAAGGTGCCTGTGGAATTCAACTATCTAGGCTCATCAGGTAGTTGGAGTCTTTACTTCAGGTTAAGAGTCAGGATTGAAGAACAGATTTGAGGGTTGGCAGCATCAGATAGTAATGAAAGACATGAAAATAGGTAAAGTCCTTCAAATAGTATGTAGAATGAACACCACAGGGATTGTGGATTTTTAGAAAATCAACATTTGAGGGGTGAGCACAGCATAATCTGAAACAATAGATAGGATCAGAAGCTCTCAGTGCTTGAGAGGTGAATAGAGCTAAGATTTTCACAAGCTAGTGGTTAAGCTGAGCACAGTGGCACTTGCCTCCCAGCCACTTGGGAGGCTGAAGCAGGAGGATTGCTTGATCCCAGGAATTTGATACCATCCCAGGCAACACAGCAAGACTTCCGACTCTTAAGAAAAATAAAAATTAAAAAGTGAGTCATCCATACAGCCCCCAGATCTTGATTTCTAACACTACTCTTTAATCAAAGGAACCAGAGATCCCTGTAGAAATCTGGGGCAGGAAATACATAAGATGATCCTGGAGTACCTTGTATTGCCAGAAAATGAGAAACTGCTAAAAAAAAAATAACCAAACAAGCAGAAAAACAAATAATCTGATTTAAAAATGGGAAAATGAGCTTAATAAACATCTCTCAAAAGAAAATATAAATGCACAACACCACTAATGAGGAAGAGGCAGGAATGGAAGTGTGAGCAGCAACTGGATGGTCACCGTAGCCGGGACCACCACCCTCAAAGTGATAAAGCTGGAGCCCCAGCTCTGCAGCAACACGCTGATGATACAGAGGAGAGACCCAAATACTTCCAGTGAGAAGTGTAGGGAGAAAGGCAGTCCCAGGAACAGGCTGAGGCTGAGAGGCCTCCATGAACCTTAGGGGCCAACTGGTTGAAGATGAGCTGGATCATGCTCAGGAGCAGGTGGCCACTGCCCTGCAAAATCTGGAAGACATGAGAAAACCTGCTGCTGAGAGTAAGAAAGGTATAAAGGCTATTGAAATCTGGGCCTCAAGAGATGAAGAAAAGTCTGGGCATGGTGGCTCATGGCTGTAATCACAGCACTTTGGAAGGCCAAGACGAGCATGTTACTTGAGCCCAGGAGTTCAAGACCAGCCAGGGCAAAATGAGAAGCTCCTGTCTCTATTAAAAATACAATTAAAATAATATTAAAAAATAGCTGGCCCTTGTGGCACATTCCTGTAGTCTCAGCTACTTGGGAGGCTGAGGTAGGTGGCTCACCTGAGTGGGGGAAGTTGGGGCTGCGGTAAGATGAGGTCATGCCACTGCTCTTTAACCTAGGCATTGGAATGAGATCCTATCACACACACACACACACACACACACACACACACACACAGAGAGAGAGAGAGAGAGAGAGAGAGAGAGAGAGAGAGAGAGAGAGAGAGAAGAAAAACAAAAAGAAGAAGAAAAAAGAAGATAAAGGAAAGATGAAGCTCTGGGAAATCCAGCTCAAAGAAGCTCAGCACATTGAAGAAGAGGCAGATAGGAAGCGTGAAGAAGTGGTTTATACCCCAGTGATTATTGAAGAAGACTTGGATCCACAGAGAAAGGAGCTGAGCTGGCAGAGTCCTGTTGCTGAGAGGTGGATGAGCCAATCAGATTGATGGACCAGAACCTGAAATGTCTGTGTGCTGCTGAAGAAAAGTACTCTCAAAAAGAAGACAAATAATAATGAGATCAAGATTCCTACCGATAAACTCAAGGAGCCATGGACTCATAAAGATTTTGCTGAGAAATGAGTAGCCAAGTTGGAAAAGATGATTGATGATTTGGAAGATAAACTGAAATGCACCAAAGAGAAGCACTTCTGTATACAAAGGATGCTGGACTAGACTCTGCTGAAGGAGAGGTAGAGTGCCCCAGTCCCACCCTGCCCCTGCTCTTCAATCTAACTTCTGACTCCTCTGGAGGCCAGCCTTCCCCAAGCTGACATTGAAACTGAGGGCCGATCTGGAACTAAAAGGTTGCTTTCTCCTTTCACCACCCCTCCAGCCACCCCTCTGTGTCTTTTTCACCAAACTGACTGCCTCTTTCCAGAGACTTCAGTGGGGTTAGAAGCTGAGTACTTTCAGGAACAACATTGAAGGGAATGCAAACACAATGCAAAAAGTCTTTAAAAGCCACATTGTGATGTAAACACTTCGGTTTTTATTTGTTTTCTGCTTTTGTCTTCATTGGGTTTTGCGTGTGTGTTTGTTTGTTTTTTGAGACAGGGTCTCACTGAAACACCTGGACTGGAGTGCAGCATCACAAATATGCTCACTGCAGCCTAAACTTCCCAGGGTGAAGCTCCCAAGTAGCTGAGATTACTGAGTAGCTTCCTCAGCCTCCCTAAATATTGGAAGAAACCAACATGTCCTTCAATAAGTGAATGGATTAAACACATTGTTACATATGTGTTGAAAAAGTCTTCAGCAAGAGAAATGGAAAACACTATTCATCCATACAATAATATGAATTAATCTTAAATGCATTTTGCTAAGTGAGAAAAACACAGAGTAGAAATGCTATATACTGAATATACAGCACTCATAAGATATTCTGGAGAAAGCAGAAATGTAGATATGAAAAATCAGATCAGTGGTTTTCAGGAATTAAGAAAGGAAGATGTTTACTAGGGGAAGCACAGGATATTCTTTACATTGATGGAACTAACCCATATGGTACCAGAGTCATGAATATGTGACTCTATGCATTTATAAAAACCCACAGAACCTACAGCACAAACAGTAAACCTTTATAAATGAAAATTTCATAAAAATCAACCAGGAGGTCAAGGATACAGGGAATAAAATACAGATTGTGACAATGCTCTGTGATTTACTTCCAAAGAGCAGTAAGGGGGAATAAAAGTATCTTTAAAATGGAAAAACATGGCAGCCACCACCTTGAGCAAGTGATCAAAGTTAACATCACCCAAAATGGAACAAATACATTTTTCTGCACCTCAAATTTTTCTATGTTTTCTGATATACTGAGAAGGACACAATGTTGTTTCTATTCATGGCCAAAATACATAATATAAATTCAAGCATGAGAAAACATCAGGAAAAATAAAATAAAATTGAAGGACATTCTATAAAATAATGGGATTATACTCTTCAAAACAGTTAAGATCCTGAGAGTAAAGAGAACCCTGGTGCTGTTTAAAGGAGACTAAAGAGATGATATGACAACTAAATAACGTATGTGATACTGAATTAGATTTTAAACCAGAATAAATTGATCTATAAAAGGTATTATTGGGACAATTAAAATTTGAATGTAATCTGTAGATTAGAGCTGAGGCATGAATACTTTTTATAGTTCACTAGTGGATTTCCATATGCAGCCAAGTTTGACAACTAGTACAGTCCCTCCCCTGGTTTTCCTTCAGATTAGGTAGTTAGACCTACCTAGCCCAGTTAGACCAGGTAGTTTCTAACTCCACATAAATTGCATCAGGAATTTTAGGAAGCTCTGAAGACAGAGAGATTATAAAAATGTAATGCTATAAACCCAACATTGGCATACTTTGATGGTAATTAATAAGAAGAATTATTATGTAACTATATTAATGTAGTTGCAGATGACTTGAATGGTGGAAATAATTAATCTTCCTAAACACCACACACACACACACACACACACACACACACACACACACACACACGCCATTGCAGAGATCAAGTCAGTATGACACAAAAGTCAACTGAAAGGCTCCCAATGGCTAAAGATGAAATAAAATTGAGCAAGAAAATAAATTTATGTTGAAATATTACCCAAAGTATAAATAAATATACACAAGTCCATACTAATATAACTAAATGATTGAATATATAAATAGTGGAAGGACAATGAACAAATCTCCCATACGAACAAACTTAAATAATTTGTGTAGATGCCTTACCCTTAAGAAGGGGAAGCATAAATCCCATTACAAATATGTATATTCTTCTCCCAGCACATACTTATCTATTCTTTTCATATCTCAACTATAGATTAATTCAGGTCAACTGGAAAATGTGATCTCATCTGCAATAACAAATATAAGATGGTCTCTAGTAGAACAATTTCTTATAACTTCCAAGGCATAGAGATAAATCAAAGTGATTGAAAATGCTTACAGCCTCAGAATTGTCCCACCCTTGAGACTCAGTATGTAGTAGAGATTAACTTCTAACCTTATATACAGTGATCCTTCCTGAATGTCTTGGACAACACCTTTTTAGCTATAATGTCTCCCTGGAGATCACACTTATCTTTTAAGAAGTGATTATTTTATAAGAATAAATACAGGGAGCTGAGGTCAGCTATATATCTTCTAAGATATTTAACTAGAACATAGGTCTTGATATTGTGCGATGTGGAAACGCTGAGAAACAGGCAAAATATGATGTAAGCATGATTTTACCTCTTTTGTTTTCCTTCTTAGTGCTTTTATAGATCAGTACTTTTTATGCCTGCCCATGTAAGTAATCAAAACCTCTCGTGGACTCTTAGCACTCAGATCTACATTTTCTAAGCTGGCCTCAAATATTCTACCATCTTTCTCTGTCAGCAGCAAAAGTATATATATTTTTGGTCCCATTCCTTTATACTTTTTTCTTTTTTTCTTTGAAATGGAATTTTTTTTTTAAAAAAAAGGGCTGTGGTGCAATCTCGGCTCACTGCAACCTCCATCTCCTGGGTTCAAGTGATTCTCTGCCTCAGCCTCCTAGGTAAGTGGGATTGCAGGCATGCACCACCATGTCCACCCAGTTTTAAAAATATTTTTAGTAGCAGCACAATTTCACCATGTTGGCCAGACTAGTTTTGAACTCCTAACATCAAATGATCCATAGGCCTTGGCCTCCCGAAGTGCTGAGATTACATGTGTGAGCCACTGTGTCTCCTTCATATTTTTTAATGTTGCTATGGTGTTACTAGCTTCTTGCTAGGAAACACATCCTTTGATTTAGCAGAAACATTTTCCAAATAGCATCATAACACAAAAGGATAATTCTATAGGTAGAAATTTGGAGTTACTAGTCATTGAATAAGAGTAACTATTTCATATATGTGCTAAAATTTTTCAACTCTAGGTTAGAGCAAACAAGTGGCTTCTAGGAAGATTGCTGGGGTGCCTATGTGGATCACATACATGAGATGTCTATCATAAAAATTATATTCCTAGATATGTATTTTTGTATGTATGTACAAATTTCCTGCTTGGTAAACAGAGGTATTTAATGAGTTTAAAACAATTGTTAAAATCCAAAAGCAATGAAATTCTCATCCTAATATTTTTAGCATCACACAGAAATATATTGAAATTATTGGTAACATTTGCTGTAAACAATGTTGATCATTTAAATAACTTTGTGGTTATTAAATAACTTGTGGCTATCAAGTTATTTCATGGATAATTATTTCAATTTGCAAGGTTTGCTCACATTTCATATATCATAATTCTAAATCAACAAAAACCAATGCAGCAGTATGCTATGGACATAATATGGAAATTGCAGGTAATTTAGTCAATGGAGCACAAGAGCTAAGCATAAAGTAGACACTATGTGCTGTTAGAACCCACAAGTTCAAAGCCAATTCTAGGTAACCAGATCATCCAGGATAAAAGGCACTTGTATTAATTAGAAAGATAAAGGGTAAGTGGCTGTAGCAAAAGGACACACGAAAAAATGCAGTGGCTTAAATAAGATGAAAGTTTACTTTCCTTTCATGTGGGAGTTAGGCATGTCTATGCTGGTGGGCATGTCTGCTTTACATCATTGTGAGACCCAGTAGATTTCTTTTTCTCTGTTTAGTCCACCCATTCATTAGCATTATCCTAGTCTCCTGGGTCTAAGCTTTATCCCTGACACTTCTGTATTCCAGCTCAGAGGAAGAGAAAAAGAAAAGGGGACATCCTGGGCAAGCAATTTCCTTTTAAGCATGTGAAGTAGAAATCATACGCATTCTTTTTGCTCATATCCCAATAGAGAAAACCCGATCACACAGCCACCGTACAGAGGTGTAAATGCTGAACTTTTTTCTGAACATTGCTTTATAAGATGAAAAGCTGATCCAAAGTTGTTGGCTTAAGGAATTAAATGCAATAAGTATTGTAGTACCTATCCTATTGGTGTTTTGTTTTGTTTTGTTTGAGAAATAAACTAAATAAAATAATTTCTTCTTATGCAAGCCATGTAGTATCATTCCCTAAATATTAGGGTTCTTTCTTTCTCCAGATGGTTTTATCAAGCCTAGTGATATAGGTGATATAGGATTTGTTTGGCAAATTGGTGCGTGATGATATTTTCTAGAGATACAATGACTCAAAGTCCCTTTGAGCCCAAAGAGAACAATGCCTGTAAGTCAGTCAGAACTGGTGAGTAAAGGCTTCACCGCACAATGCAGTATTTTTTCTGCTAAAAAATAATTATTCCATCCTATGTGGAACCTGGTTATAGCCTTCAAATTGGAGAGAAATTGGATTTGGTATTCAAATATCATAGAATGTGACAGACTATTACTAGATGATATGGTCTAGAAAGCATGATACTAGTACTGAGTAAATATATTTGCAGAAAATTCAAGAAAAATAAAAAACATAAGAAGAGCTTTCTCTTCTTGGGTAGAATAGTTAGACTGATTTATTAGGGAAAGCCTTAGACCGTAACTGTATCGTATTTTGGCAAACATTATTTTTAATTAAAGATTTATAAAAAGTACTCAGTGTTTTTCTGTTAGGGATTTTATCTACCTGTGAAGATCTTCAAGAATATTATTTGTTGAATCAATGAAAGGTATTTATTTTCTAGGTTTATTTCCCCTCTTTTATGCTATTGTTGTGCCAGGGCATAGGAGAATTATTTTAAATGTATACCTACATGAATAGGAATGTGTAATACTTAAACATGTTAGCATCATGTTCTATATATAATTCAGTATTCAAGGCATATTCAAAACCCAGTCCAAATGCTAAAAGTAAATCCCTGTCAGAAATTTATTTCCTATCACACCATCAGTGTTTTCTCCTTTTTCTCAACAAACTGTTTTGGCACATGACATTTTCTGTATCATTCATGTGAAGTTTAGTTTGTAATATTTATACTTATGTCTTGTCTTCTCATCTAAGTGATGAATTAGTTGCCAAGCAGGGATGTGGCTTATACTTCTTTTTCTAGACAGTGCATGGAGGTTTTAAGCTCTAAGTATTTTATAGACTCTGAAAAGAACTTTTCAAACATGCAACCCTGGTTTTATTTTTTTGTCATTTTTTCCCTATTATATCTTAAACAAATATATATTTGTATTTAGGGAAATAAATTATTAAAAGTTACACAATATTAATCAAAAATTAACATGTCAAAACATAAAATGCATTAAAATACCTATCTCCACAAGGCTTCCATCCAGAGATGTTCTAAAATGTGTTGATAATTATCTTGCAGATTCCCCAAATCTCTTCAAACTGCCAGAAAATGAAAAGCCAGGTAAGGTAAAGGATAATCCGGGAAATTAATAATATTTTTGACAAACAACAAGAACCAGAAAAAGTAATTGAAGACTAAGATTTCCCATATAATGATAATGGTTCACACTAGTGTAATGCTTGCTATGCCCAAACACTGTCCCTAAAACAAGTACTGAAGGGTAAATGCTAAATATTCCCACTTTGGAGATGAGAAAGCTGAGACACAGAAAAGTCAAATCACTTCTCCCAGGATTCAAAGTCGAGATTTCAATTGAGTGATTCTAGTTTAAATTCTAGCTTAATTTAAGGAAGAATCTACTCTGGTTAACACCTTATATGCGACCTGTGTAATGTTGTAGTGCTAATGCTATTATTTGCTGAACACTGCTATCCTGGGACAGGCACACGACTGTTAATATTTGAGGATTCCTGGGCATTGGAGCTCTCAGTCCTCCCTGTGGCACCCCTCCTAGCTCCCAGGTCTTTCATTTCATAGATTTAGTTAATACTGAAAATGACAATAAAAGGCAACAGATAAAATTAAGGTAAAATTGATTAAATTGACAAGTGACTCCAGGATAAGAAGAATAAATTTAGAAAGCAAGAACCAGAGGAGAGGGACGGTGGGATGAAGATCAAACAGGAAATGGAGGGGAGTTTGCAGTTGAGAATTTAGAAAATAGTTCAGAGATGGAGGGTGAGGCTGCTACCCTCTTTTCTTTTAGGGCTTCTAGACCCAAGTGGGGCCCCCAGACTTTGAACCTAAGGAGGTCTTGTGCTTTAAAAGACTTCATTTATCAGAGGCACAAAATGTTATTAAGGTAAAATGAAATATGCAGAATAATTAAGAACTACCTGTTCAACCAAGCAACAATACTTTGTTATATAGGATCTGTTGTATGGGATATGAGACATATTGACTACAGTATTTCAGCTAATTATTTTGGATTAGACAGGGTAGTTCTAGGTTCTAATAGCTCAGGATCACTATATGTTAAAAAGTCCTGGAAAATGTTGCACGTTCACTTGGTGCTTGCTTGACATTTTCCTCTAATATTACTTAAGTGCTCATAGATTTATCACTGGTCACATGTAAAAGAAATGCTCTTTTTTCTGATTTGAACTTCAGCTTTACCTCTTACATGTTTCATATCTGCATTTGTCTCAATGTGACATATTGCAATAAGCTTGTTGCGAATAAAATTGACAGATTTTCAGTTGTGAGTCTCCAAACAAGTAGAAAAGCCCTCCTCTTCAGCATTTGTTTCATTGTCTAGTGCTATAAAAAAAAATTCTCATGGTCCTGGCTATTATAGAAATCCTTAGGAAGATAATAAAAAAGAGAATAATTTCTAGGAATGCAGCTACTATTTCCTAAAGATTTCAAAAGAAAATATGGCTGGAAGAGATGTTCTATGCTTAGTTAATAAAATTACAATGGTTAAGTTTAACATGATCAGAAAATGAATTGTTTTTTTTTTTTTTTTCATTTATTCTTCATTCCATGGTTAAGACTGCATTCTGTGGAGACAGGAAGCACAGTAATAAATTTTGAGAGAGTTATTGGAAGCCAATACACTCAGACACCATGATGGATGATCCAGAATCGTGGGTGAAGATGTAACCAGTGTTAAGTAAATGGTATCAGGGAATTGCAGAGATAAGAAGGTCCATATTATTTCAGTATGAATAGGTTCCAAAGAGCCATGACATTGTAATAATGGTGTTGTTACCTTTTTCTTGATGAGGTAAATATAAAATTCTCTAGTATTAATACATTTTGAAATAAAGAAAAGGAAGAGATGGTTTTTGGACTTAAAAAGATGCCTGGAGGATCTTTGCATGCCTGACTGAAAAATAAACAACTATATAATCCTTGCTTTTCCATCTTCTAGGCTAAATAGTCATTAATATATAGTAACAACTTATATAAGCCCATGAGTTTTAAATTACACATTTCAATTAAAATGTTTACACTGGTAGAAACCCACCAGAAGTATTTCTCCAGGACCCTGCTTACCCTTCAGGGTGCACCGCCTTCTGGAATATTGAGAGAGAGAAAGAATTTTAGGAAGTTTTTGTTGCATATCATGAAAAGACTTTCCTTTTGGTACCTCTTCAAGAAATTTTATTCATGATTTAAATCATTGTTCTGCATGTCAGATTGATATATCCTGTATAAACCACACCCATTTTACAAATGAGAAAGTTTAGAGGAAACAAAAATATTTTCTAGAGATTGCACAGCACTAAAGAATGAAGCTGAGGTTTGTGTCATGATTTATCTGATTCCAAAAGGCATTGTCTCTACCACACCACACACCTTATTCTTCTTCTGATGAATAATTCAGGCTGTCCAGTTTTAGTGATAGCAGGCTATTGCTTTACTAGGATACCAAAACAATCTCACATTAATTTGAATGATTAAATGTTATTCACTAATAGAGGATAAAATCACTAGGATTGTTAGGTCAGCTATTCTCAACAGTTGTCTTGTACATCAATGAGCATTTGTTGCTGTGGGTTTGATTGGGTGTATATATTCTCTAGAGTCCTACCATCATCTTGCTGAGTTTCTCTGTGCAAATGTTGAGGACTCGGGTCTGGACATATTTCTCTTCTGTTTAGTTTCTGATTCCTCAGTCAACTTTGACTATATAGACATCTATTGACTTTGCTTTTAGGCAGCTTGGACAGTATAGGCATCTCTTGTCTTTTCTTTTTATCACCTTAATTTTTTTTTCTATTTTGATTTTTTTAAATGTAGGTTTTTTTTTTTTTATTTGCAACTCACATAAATTAGCAACTAACATTTCTCAATTTACATTGTTCTTTCCACAAACTTTTTCTGGTATTTTATTCTTTTGACAATAAAATAAAGCCTTTAATAGTTACAAAAACAATCCACCCATCTTCCACTGTGAAGCTGCCTGAAAGTAGTAACTCTTTCCCTTTCTCTCTCACCCATAACAGCATGCTTATGAGTCAATACTTAATTTTTTTTTTTCCTAAAGAGATTATAGGTGGGCCTAGCCTGTATTTTTGTTGTTGTTGTTGTTGTCATATACATACACACACACACACACACACACACACACACATATATATATATATATATATATATATATATATATATATATACTTAAAATTTTTTTAAAAATTTTTTTATACTTTAGGTTCTGTGGTACATGTGCAGAACATACGGGATTGTTGCATAGGTACATACATGACAATGTGTTTTGCTGCCTGCATCCCCCTGTCACCTATATCTGGCATTTCTCCCCAACCTCCCTACCCCTGCTGTCTCTCTCCTAGTACCCCCCAACAGACCCCAGTGTGTGATGTTGCCCTCCCTGTGTCCATGTGTTCTCATTGTTCAACACCTGTTAATCACCTTAATTTTAGCATAGGCAGGACCCGCCCATATATGATTGGATAAGTATTTGTTGAATAAATAACAGAGTGAATGAATAAATAAATCAGTCAAGTTACATCACTATCTGAATAATTTTAGGTAAATACTCTTATATGTAGTAGAGATCTATATATTATCTATGGAGATCTATATTATTATAGATCTCCATAGATAATATAATAATAATCTATATAGATCTATAATAATCTCTAATAATAATCTATATAGATCTCTACTACATGTAAGAGTATTGACCTAAAATTATTCAGTTAGTGATGTAACTTGACTGATATATGGATTATATATATAGATTATATATAGATCTATATAGATTATATATAGATCTCTACTATGGTTTATTTATAAAAATATTTAAAGTGTTAAGTATTTCCTTATTCTTAATAAGTGCTTAAAATTGATAAAATAAAGCAAAATTAAAAATTCATGTAATCTAATGTAAATTTTGCTAGAAAAGTGGATTTTTAAAAAAAATTAATTAGTTTTATTTCAGAGAATTCAGCTTCTGGGTCATGGCCTCTGGCTTTCATATGTTAATGAATCATTGTACTTTTCAAAGGTATTGGTGGGGAAATCTGGGAGCAAGGCTAAAGCCCTAATTGATCCAGAGCTCAGGCTGATCAATAAGAAAACACAATGAGTTTCCAGCAATATGAACATTGTTTCTACCAGTACTGATAATCTAATTTATTATTTAAAAAAATAATGTCTTTGCTCTTATTAAAGGTTGTATTTCTTCTAGTATGAGGAGGCAAGTAGAGTAGAATGAATAGACTCTGCACAGGAGGTTTATACTTAGAAGTTTAAACCTCAATACAGTGCATTCAATACAGGGAATAGAATTATGATTATCACCCATTAGTCACTCAAATAAAAATGTTCAACGAATGAATTGATTAAATGATGTATAAAACATTTTGCAACTGGCTTCATAACAGTTACTTTATTGATTTCTTTGTACAATGCAACCTTTAATATTAATTATCCAGGATGCTTAGGTAGATGCCCAATTAAAGTGATAAAACTGTTCTATCATTTTGCTTTTTAATTACTTGAAATTATCTTAATACAATTTCCAACTCACTTTGTATATTTCTTCATATATTGTGGAAGCCAAATTTATATTCAAGAAGTTGAAAATAATTTTTGGCTAATGACTAGAGATAGTTTCCCTGCTATACCAAATAGTGGTTGGGAATGAATTCTTTACACGATTTAATGCCATTCTGATAGCAGATATCTACTTTCTCAGTTAACTGCTGTTGGGGAAATAATATTAATTAGAGAAGCATGTTTTACTGACTCAAAAAATTCTTTACAAAAGTAACAAAGAGCACAGTTTTATGATTAAATAAGCATTAAACCAGAATGTGATATGCATCAAATAAGCATTAAACCGGAAGGTGATATGCATCATAGGCAATCTCCTGAAAGTTTGCAAAGACAGAAAGAACCTGCCCATTTCATATAGGCAAGCCCTCAAGTAAGAAGACTTGATAGGATCATTTTGTCACACATAGTTCATCCTACGTTCACCTGATAATTGGGGTAATCATCTATGTTACCTAATGCGCTTTATCCAGAGGAAAAGCAGACTTCTCAAATCTTAATGAAAAAGGTAGCTTTGCAAGAGCAAGCTGCCCACCAAAGTTAAATTGTGCTGAGAGGGATGCTATCTCCCTTGATATATACATTTCAAAGAGAATGCTTCCAGGTCCTTGAGAAAGACATTCCTGGGTCATAAAGCTGACAAAAGGCCTGTCTAGTTTCAAAAGGATTTATATACATTTCAAATAGAGTAGAAAGTACTTATAAGTTTTCTGAAGTATGTTCTCCAAGGAAAAGGAGGGGAGGGAAATCGCTTTCCTCTTTTTCAACAGGGGAATGAAGCTTCTTACTTACTTTTAAAAAAAAAAATTAGGCTTATTGAGGTATAATTTGCATAAAGTTCACTCATCTTTAATTTTACAGTTCAATGAATTTTGACAATGTATATATTCATGTAATCATCATTACAATGAAAATGTAGACATTTCTGTCAATCCAAGTAGATCCCTCTACAATCCATCCCCTTCTCCACCTCACCTCCCTGGAAGTTTTGCCTGTTTTAGGTCTTTTTTTTTTTACCCCAACAGTATTGAGATATAATTGACAAATAAAAATAGAATATATGTAGAGTGTACAATCTGATGTTTTGAAGGCCTGGAACCAACCCAAATGCCCATCAATGATAGACTGGACAAGGAAAATGTGGCACATATACACCACGGAATACTATGCAGCCATAAAAACACGGAGTTTGTGTCCTTTGTAGGGACATGGATGAATCTGGAAACTATCATTCTCAGCAAACTGATACAAGAACAGAAAATCAAACACTGCATGTTCTCACTCATAGGCAGGTTTTGAACAATGAGAACATATGGACACAGGGAGGGAAGCATCACGCAATGGGGTCTGTTGTGGGGGACTAGGAGAAGGAGAGCAGTAGGTAGGGAGTTGGGGAGGGATAACAAGGGGAGAAATATCTGGTGATATTTAGGTGACAGAGGGATGTAGGTGACAGAGGGATGTAGGCAGGAAACTACATTGCCATGTATGGACCTATGCAACAATCCTGCATGTTCTGCACATGTACCCCAGAACCTATAAGTACAATAAAATATATATTTTATAAATATATAAATATATACATATGTATATATAAAGGATGCATTGTGAAACAATCACCACAGTCAAGCTAATTAACCTAGTTATTATTGTTAAAACTCATGCTCTGAATGAGGAGACCCCCCAATGAGAGTGGAGGAATAGGATTTGGCTTTATAGGTTTGAGGTAAACAGTGGAAAGCTACAGAAGATACATTTTAGGGCGATTTTTGCAAGCTGGGAGGGAGTTGTAGGATGTGGAGTCAGAAGACTGACCAAGGTTGGTTACAAAGTCCAAAGGCCTTGTCAATTGAGGCTGGAATAAGAAACAATAGAATGTCTCAAGTTAGTTAGGCACTGCAGGGGTTGATTGCTTCTTCCAGGAACTCATCTGGGGTATAAGTGCAGGTCACACAGATTACCATGCCATCATGGCATGGTCAGACCTTACAATTATCTCATATAGCTACCTTTGTGTGTGTTTCTATGTGAAGCTTTTTATTTTTCATGTGTTTGTTTGCCTTACAGTTTTATTTGTCTTTACATTAGTCATATGTTGTTTTCTTTCAGAATTACCTTGCAGATGGCTGTAAGTTTGAAAAATAATAAATGCTATCATTTCTCTACTGGAATTTTCTCACTTTTTTCTTTATTTCCTATTTAATATCATATTGGTATTTAATTAGAATGCCTGGTGGCTTTAATAGTATTAACAAGCTGTTGATTTGGGGGCAATTTGATACATTCTTTGAATCATACTTTTCTGAACTTAGAATATATATATTTAATGTGAGATCCCAGTTTCTTCAATCTTTTTCAGTTTAAATTATATTACAATATTATTATTATTTTCTAAACTTATAGATACATTTTATTGTATTACATTATTCTTATTTTCTAAACTTATAGATACATTTTATGCTTTTATAATGTACAACCTGATATTTTGAAGTATGCATACATCGTGGAATGACAAAATCTAGTTAATTAATATGTGCGTTACTTCACATAGCTCTCATTTTTGTGGTGAGAACACAACATCCACTCTATTAGTATTTTTCAAGACTACAGTGTATTGTTATTAACTACAGCCACCATGTTGTATAATAGATGTCTTGACCTTACTCTTCCTATCTAACTAAAATTTTGCATTCTTTGACCAACGTTGCCTCAGACCTCCTCTCCAACTGCCAGGGCCCCTGGAAAATACCTTTCTACTTTCTATTTCAATGAGATTAACTTTCTTAGCTACTACATATGAATGAGGTCTATGGTATTTGTCTTTCTGTACCAAACTTATTTCAGTTAACATAAGAAACTACCAATTCATCTATCATTTGTTACAATGATAAGATTTCCTTCTTTTTTATGGCTGAATAATATTCAGCTGTGTTTATATACCACAATTTTTCTGAATTCATTCACTGATGGACACCAAGGATGATTCCATATCTTGGCTATTGTGAATAGCAATGCAATAAATAAATGGGAGTGCAGATATTTCTTCACCACATTGATTTCATTTCTGTTGGATGTATACCCAGAAGTGGGATTGCTGGATGATATGGTAATTCCATTTTTAAGGAACCCCTTTATTGGTTTTCATAATAGCCATGCTGATTGATATTCCCACCAGCACTCTGCAGGCATTCTCTTTTTTTCATATTCTCACATCTTCACATATTATCTTTTGTCTTTTTACTAGTAACCATTCTAACAGGTAATACCTCATTGCAATTTCTTTTTTTTTTTTTTTTTTTTTGAGACGGAGTTTCGCTCTTGTTACCCAGGCTGGAGTGCAATGGCGTGATCTCGGCTCACCGCAACCTACGCCTCCTGGGTTCAGGAAATTCTCCTGCCTCAGCCTCCTGAGTAGCTGGGATTATAGGCACGTGCCAACATGCCCAGCTAATGTTTTGTATTTTTAGTAGAGATGGGGTTTCACCATGTTGACCAGGATGGTCTCGATCTCTCGACCTCGTGATCCACCCGCCTCGGCCTCCCAAAGTGCTGGGATTACAGGCTTGAGCCACCGCGCCCGGCCCTCATTGCAATTTTAATTTGCATTTCTCTAATGATTAGTGATGTTGAGCATTTTTTAATATACCTGTTGGCCATTTAGATGTTTTATTTTGAAAAATATTGATTCAGGTCCTTGACCCATTTTTAAATTGGATTATTTGTTTTCTTGCTTTTGAGTGAGTTTTTATATGGTTTGGATATAAACCCCTTATCAGATGTATAGTTTGCAAATATTTTCGTTCAATCTGTAGATCATCCCTTCACCTTGCTAATTGTTTTCTTTGCTGTGTAGAAGCTTTTTAGTTTCATGTACTCAAATTTATCTACTTTTGTTTTTGCTGCCTATGCTTTGGGGTCATATCAAAAAAGAGAAAGATTGCACAGATCAGTATCAATCTTAAAATCAAAATTTTAAATGATTAATATGAATATAGCAATTGCTTAGGCATGATTCTAAGTACTTTACATCTACTAATACATTTAATCTACAAGGTATATACTATTACTGTCATTCTATTAAAAAAAAAAAAGACATAGAGGATTTAAGCCATTTCTTTAAGCTTACTTAGCTAGCTGGCAGCAACAATCTAAATTTGATTCTGAGCTCTACTTTTTGGCAACTACTGCAACTACTGCACTACATCCACTTTGTAGACTGACATGATGGAAAGGTATATTAGATAATTCATTTTGTACAATGTTCAGCATATACTTAGCACTCAGTGAATACTGTCCATTTTTGCTGTTTTGTGGTTGTTGCTATTGTCATTCTAAAACTGACTTCTTCAGGCTTTCAGGCCAGTCTTCACCCATTTTCTCCACTAATTAAAAAAACCCCAGCTTTTATGCAATGTTCTCTATTGGCAATATTAACATATAAATGTGGAATCTTAGGGTTGAGATATTCTGAGTTCTTTGATATTGCAATTTATTTATCTTTAAAAATTTAACAAGGATTATATGTCAAATCTCCTCTATACATAGAGACTGAGCATATTTGGGAATTTTCTAATCCTAATTATTCATTTGTTCATTAATTAATTTATCAATTCAGTCAACAGCTATCTATAGAGCACCTCCTAAATACTAGGTACTACGCTAGGTGTTTACACAAAATTCATGCTTTAAAGATTTGAGAATAATTAATGAGTATTAGGAGTTCAAAGCCCAAAGAGGCTGAAACCTATTATTAGAGCTTAATTTTAAAACAAAATTGATATGAACTACATAGAAGACTCAAAACCTTTTGAATCTGACCTTGTTATCTTTCTCTAGGTGATTTATCCAGAAGTTTATGACTATTTTCTTTAGGCAAGATAGATTTGAAATGACCTAAGGTTTTCATTAATAGTTTTTCTTTTTTATTTTTGGTCTCAACTAATTGCTTTAGAATATCTCTACAGCTTCAATATTCTTATAGTTAATATTTCAAGATTCTCTGATAAAAACTTGATCCCCCTTAGGAAACTCAAAATCTGCAAAAGTAAAATGTTGAGCTTATAAATGGTAGAATCCAGAAGTCAGACATGATAAAAATGAACATTTGAATAATTAATCATAGTGATAATTATACCCGAACAATAACATACCTTGAAAGAGTCTCATTGTGCAGCTCACCTCAAGATCAATTTTTGCAACATTCATCAGTGGTAAATGGATGTGTGTGAGGGCTGTTGGGTAAGTATGAGAGGATTTGGGTAGTTTGGCTTCAAATTCTAGCTCTGCCTCTTAGTCACTGTGATTTTTGCAAAATTTACTCAACCTCTTTAAATCTGTTTCTGAATCTGAAAAATGGGTTGATATTTTTATGTATTTCAAAATATATTTGTACTAGCAAGATGTATATATATATAATGAAATTATTAAACTGTAAGTATTAAATGAGTTAATTTATAACTTCAATAAATTGTGAGTTCAATAAAATTTATTTGCAATTCCTTAAGACAACATCTTTGTCTTTTCATTTATTTCAATACAGCTGTCATAATTATCTTGTTGAATTAAGTCAGATAACAAATACCTCCCCATCTTGATGTATAATCCTTACATGGGCTGCATTATTTGCTCTCTGACTTCATTTCTTTCCCCTCTCTTTGGTTTCTCTGTTCAGACCACATGAGTTCAGGGCTTTCTTGCTGCTCTTGGATCTTTTTGTTTTTGTTTTTGTTTTGATACAGAGTCTTGCTGTTGTTGCCTAGGCTGGAGTGCAATGGCATGATCTTGGCTCACCACAACCTCTACCTCCTGGGTTCAAGCAATTCTCCTGTCTCAGCCTCCGAAATAGCTGGAATTACAGATGCCTGACACCACACCCAGCTAAGTTTTTATATTTTTAGTAGAGACGGGGTTTCACCGTATTGGTCAGACTGGTCTCAAACTCCTCACCTCATGATCTAACCACCTCAGCCTCCCAAGTGCTGGGATTACAGGTGTGAGCCACTGCGCACAGCCTCAGGTCTTAATTCATGTCATTTTCTCTTTAGTGCCATCTCTAACCATTCTGTTAAAAATTGTAGTTCACCTTCCAACTCTTCCTATTCCTCTTGGCTTTGGTTTTCTTCCTAACATTTATCACCATTTAGTATGTATCTTATAATTTATTTATACTGTTTATTGCTTGACTCCACCACTAGAATATAAACACCATGAAGGCAGGAGTTTGTGTATATTTTGCTCAATTTTAGGATCCCACTTCCAGAAAGAGTCTAGTGTAAAAAAGACACCCAATAAGCATATAACAATAGAAATTGTCTAAGAAAAAAAAGAAAGAAATTATTAAATTGTGAATAAAAGATATGGCAGGTCAGAATATACAGAAAGGCATTGTGATAAGAAAAATTTGAGTTGTACTATGGTATGGTTTGTATAAAACAAACCAATGGGAAATAAACCACTTGGGGAGAATCTTAAAGTTATATTAGATCACTCTTGATTATTTTTTCCTTTAAAAAAAGTACTTTAAGTTCAGGAATACATGTGCAGAATGCAGGCTTGTTACATAGGTATATATGTGCCATGGTGATTTGCTGCATTCATCCACTCATCATTTAGGGTTTAAGCCCATCATGCATTAGGTCCTAATGATCTCCCTTCCCTTGCCCCTACCCCTTAACAGACCCCGGTGTGTGATGTTCCCCACCCTGTGTCTGTGTGTTCTCATTGTTGAGCTCCCACTTACGAGTAAAAACATGTGATATTTGGTTTTCTGTTCTTGTTAGTTTGCTGAGAATGGTGGCTTCCAGCTTTATCCATGTCCTTGCAAAGGACATTAACTCATTCTTTTTAAGGTCTGCATAGTATTCTATAAGATCACCCTTGATTATCCTAATTGTTTACCACTTATTTTAGGTAACAGATAACTAGGTATTTAATCAGCAAAGCAGATATTATCATTGGTCTTAGCAAGTTTGCTATATTTTGCTTGATTCCATCCTTTACATTTTCTATCAACCAGAAATGTCTTATGGTATGTAAATAGAATAATAATAATAATAATAATAAAAACAATATTGCCTAAATACCAAGATGTAGCCTGAGAAACCCTATGCATTTATATAAAACAGATGAGTTCTAATTTTGAATCAAGCCGAGGCCATATGACTTAAGAATTCTATAGTTTTTTTCTATCATGTCTATTAATATTAACTTAATATTAAATTATATTACATTTTAAAACCCACAGGAATGGTACTCTTTGTATTTGTTAAATAAAACCTGAGTCTATTTTGAGTAAGTGGAAATTCTTTATTTTGTGGTACTCCAATGTATACACCAAGTTCTCAAGTGTTGTTCCTTCCATAGTGCACTATACTACAAAAGATATTTATCAATTTGCGCTATGCCCCATCTCACTTTCAGAAGTATTTATGTCTAAAGGAAAATTATGATCCATAAAAGTTATCTCTCTTAAACAAATATATGGCATAGGATATAAAAAAGTAACACTGTGCTTTTTACTTGACTTAATTTTATTTCCTTGCTTACATCTTAGGTATTGAATGCATTAAATGAAATACTGTTATTGGTCTGAGACAGTTTCCTTGCTATTAGCTATACTCTGCATATTATCCAGTAATTTATGCTCTCTGTGGCATTTCCAAATGATCCTTCCATTTGATAAAGTGTATTAAATATTACATTCTTATTGAATTAGAAATAATTGCATCTGTTTCAGTTATTGAGACCACATTCTGTATCATTTGTGCATTTATTTTTATTGTTGTAAAATCAAGGTTTTGGCAAATAAATTAGTGGTAAACCCAGAAATGTTTATGATGAATTTATATCATTAAGGAGTTGAGAGAGTTTAATAAATTATTTTCAATATTCTTTTCAATCTTTCATATTAATGGACAACCTGAAAATTTGTTTCTCATTTTGTGAATTAATCAGCTTTATGTAGTGCCTATAAAATTACTTTATCCAAAATATATTATATTCTTTTATTATAAAATGAATCAAATTACTTTGCCCTTGTTAAAAATGTTAGAAAAGTTAGAAACGATGTCCAACTTATTCTCCTGTCACAGAGTACTTGGCAGTGTTAAGTCCATAGTAGATATTCAGTAAATAGTTTTAAGTAAATAATCATCACATAGCCAAAATTCTGTATGTTTGCTGTTTTGGAAGGAATTGCAGTATTAAAAACGTTAATCAAAAATTCTTATCTTGAAGAAATTTACAGTCTTATAATAGTTTTAAATATTTTAAACTTTTGATTTTTCCTGAGATATTTTCAAGTGTTCTCTTTTCATGAGTTCTGATAATCGTTCAACTCAGCATGGGCAAATCACCATGTGAATAGATTAGAAGCAGAGAGGACAAAAGTGGTTTCAGGGTGCATGGATCCCTTTAGTGATTCATGTCACTTAGAGCTGGTCTGGAATTATACATTGCTTTTCCATGGAAAGTCCTAGTTTAGATCTGTTGTGCTAGTGTGTATTTACTCCGAAATAGGCCCTGAATGAAATGATGCAATGCATAATTTCCCCACCTATAACCCCCTATTCCTATGATTGGCAGTTTGTCACCTACATTTTTCAAGTTCCAACCCCATGAATACCTAGCAATTTGTAAGGATATTTAGAAAGCTTAACCTAGAATAAGAAATGCTAATATTAAGTGCACATAAGTACAAAAGTCATATAAATTACCATTCATTAATTCATTCAATAAGTGGGCCCACAGAGCAGTGCCTGAGATCTGCTTCGTGTAATATAAGCGACAATTCCGAAGCCTCAGTCCAATGTACCAGGTGCTTCTTATCAAATACCATCAGCAGCAATGCTATTAACATCGTAATGAAGGACAGGCAAGATGATACATTAGATAGCAAAAGAATGGCTTATATATTTTCTCTCACCAAATTAGAGAAATTGCCAAACATCAAAACTGGCATTGAACACTCTGCTTATTTCAGTGGAAGCTAGATATTACGCCTACTCTGCTTTTTCATACTTTATAAAATATTCTCAGTACATAACTATCTGGGCATGTATGTAAGTTTAAAATATTATGATCATGTCTTTAAAATAATTTCTCTTTTTAGCTGTTCAAATTTTGATTTGTGCCTAATACAAATGACTTTATTTAATGGCCTATTGATAGCCAAAACTTTATTTTGTCCAAGCAATCAGAATCACAAATATAATTATTTGAACCAACCAATCTCATTTCAGGAGAAAGAAACTATAAACCGTGAACTATAAGCCTGGTTTCAATTTTCTATATATTTGATTTTCATGAGGACATGAGTCATTTACAATCCAATGCATTTTTAAAAAGATGTGTATCCTAATGAATAAAGGATAAGTTTTAAATTCCTGTAGATCTATGCTTGAATCTCAAGTCAGTTGATAACTAGATTTGTGAGTTAGGTAAGTTATTTGCTCTTTTTTAGCTTCATTCTTCTTGTTTGTAAAACAAAAATAAGAATGCTCCCTTTCAGGAGGTTGCAAACTTATGTCAGATGATGTATTCAATATGTCCAGCACAGTGCGGGGCATGTCATAAGGGTTTAATCTTCTCCTTGGTTTTTCCAAAAAAAAAAATGATCAGTGTGCTGAGGGAAAGAACTGGAATTATTCTTGATAACATCTCTTTCTTCCTCTTCTACCCTGCTCTATAAAAAGTGCCACATATATGATACTTAATAAATATATGCTATCTTTGTTTAATAAATTCCAGGATATGATGATAAATCTTAACATTTTTAGGCTTTTTCTGATTGTATTACTTCTCTTTTTAATTTTCATATTATCATTTTTTTCATGTCGGAGTGCTTTTATTATTGGAGGAACTGAATGAAGCTCTAATATCCATTTGTTTTAAGTGAGTGCAGTTAAGCTGTAGTCAACTTCATGCAAGACTTTAACCTGTAGAAGTCCTCTGGTTGAAGCACTAAAACAAACACAGAAAAACAGCTGACACGAAGAAAAGTTAAGTGGGAAACGGGAGCTGTACACAAAAAATAATTCTAAGTTTTTTGGAGGACTATTCTATTAACCTCTCTTATATTTGACTAATAGAAAGATATGAGAGAAACTGGGGATTAAATAATTGTTACTACTTTTTCCTTTAAAATTTTGGGGATGTTATTACTCTTTTCTAAGGTATAGCCAAGGTAAAATATCTTTTGACTTTCTATGCTGCAGTGTCCTAATGAATAAAGGATAAGTTTTAAATTCCTGTAGATCTATGCTTGAATCTCAAGTCAGTTGATTACTAGATTTGTGAGTTAGGTAAGTTATCTTATCTATCTAGATGATAGATCTAGAGGTAAGTTATCTTACCTCTAGATCTATCATAATGACTGTAACACGCTTAATAAATTGCTTTGATATACATATTATATAGCCCTTATTGTTTTCTTTGGTTAAACAGATGTAGCTAAATAAACAAAAATGATCATTTAGAAAGCATAAAAATTATCAGGAAAGACATGATATTAAAACTGATGGTAAATTTCTGATAGCATCAGTTAATTTTATGGATTTTTTTGTAAACCCTTTAAAATGCTAATTTTGTGTATTTGTCAAGGGAGGTTATTAATGCTGAATAATCAGTATCAACGGAAAAACATCTAGAAGTCTTTGCTCAAGTTGCAAATAGTTTAATTGACAATGTTAATGTAAGAACATATAAAACAAAAACAGATGAAAGTGAAATAATCAAGCACATTCATATTTAGTCTGTATATTGTTTACCTTAAGTAATGAAGGGAAATTTGTGTTTTACCTCTGACTCAAGTATGTTAAGAGCTAGACATGGAGAAGTCAAGTCAGTAGAAAGGTCAAGTAAAGAGGCAAAACAGGATAAGGACTAAAATGTTTCAGATTTAGCAAATAGAACCCGATGAGTACTCTTGACGACACACACACACACACACACACACACACACACACACACACACACAACACTGAAGAATGAAGGAGAGACCAGCTTCCTAAATGTTGAGAAAAAAAAAAAGAAAAAATGGTGGTGACAAAGACAAGATAAGAATGCCAACTGTTATGGCAAAGAGCGATGTTCAGGCGAGAAGAAACAAGTTCAAATTCTAGATTAGGATGTCGGATAAAGTGTCTGCTGCTGCTGCTTCTGATGGGAAATACTAGTTTTAGAATATTCACATGTAAAAACTATGGTGCTGCTGCAAAGACAAGTTCAAAGTAGGCTGGGTTCAGTGG
Organism: Saimiri boliviensis; assembly: GCF_048565385.1. Lineage (NCBI taxonomy): Eukaryota > Metazoa > Chordata > Mammalia > Primates > Cebidae > Saimiri > Saimiri boliviensis. Next base: position 41,740,527 of record NC_133463.1, read on the forward strand.
CTCCCACCTGCAATCCCAGTACTACGGGTGGCCAAGGTGGGTGGATCACCTGAGTCCGGCAGTTTGAGACCAGCCTGATCAACATAGAGAAACCCCGTCTCTACTAAAAATACAAAAATTATCTGGGCATGGTGGCGCGTGCCTGTAATCCCAGCTACTCAGGAGGCTGAGGCAGGAGAATTGCCTGAACCCAGGAGGTGGAGGTTGCGGTGAGCCGAGATTCTGCCATTGCACTCCAGCCTGGGTAACAAGAGCGAAACTCCATCTCAAAAAAAAAAAAAAAAAAAAAAAAAAAAAAAAAAAAAATTAGTTGAGCATGGTTGCACATGCCTGTAATGCCAGCTACTTGGGAGGTTAAGGCAGGAAATACATTTGAATCCAGGAGGTGGAGGATGTGGTGAGCTGAGATCATGCCATTGTTGCAAGTGAAACTCCATCTCAAAAAACAAAAACAAAAACAAAAAAACAAAGTGAAGGAGAGAGGTGGCAATATTTGTGAATCAAAATTGACTGGAGAGGATGGAATTTAGTACAGAGGTGAAGTGATGAGTATTAGACAAGATGAAGGGCTCATTCTACTGAAAGAAGAATAAAAGTAAATATGAATTGAATTTACTTTTTCTCCAACTTATTCAGTTAACGAATATTGAAATATTATAACGACGGCTACTTTATTACCAAATCATTTTCCCACAAACTGTACTCCATCAGTTTCTGAAATGACCTTCTGGAAATACAAATCAATAATATGATTTTCCTTTTTAAAATACATTCATATGTCGCTGGGGATATGTTCTGAGAAATGCACTGTTAGGCATTTTGTCACCGTGTGAACATGATGGAGTGCACTTACACAAATCTAGATGGTATAGCTTACAACACACATAGGCCACATGGTATACACAATGATTCCCAGGCTACAAACCTGTTCAACATGTTAATGTGCTCAATAGCGTAGGCAATTATAACACAATAATAAGTATTTGTATATCTAAACATATCTGAACATACAAAAGGTACAATAAGAATACAGTATCGCCCAGGCGAGGTGGCTCATGCCTGTAATCCCAGCACTTTGGGAGGCCTAGGCAGGCAGATCACAAGATCAAGAGATTGAGACCATCCTTGTCAACATGGTAAAACCTTGTATCTACTAAAAACACAAAAATTAGCTGGGCATGGGGGCACGCACCTGTAGTCCCAGTTACTCAGGAGGCTGAGGCAGGAGAATCGCTTGAACCTGGGAGGCAGAGGTTGCAGCGAGCCGAGATCCTGCCACCACACTCCAGCCTGGAGACAGAGTGAGACTCCATCTCAAAACAACAACAACAACAAACAACAAAACCAGTATTATAATCTTATGGGACCACTGTATATGTGGTCTGATGCTGAATGTAATGTTATGTGGCAAGTGATGTTATGGGGCATGCAGTAGTTCACCAATGGATTACCAACATAAATTCCACATGCTCTAAAAAGACACATGAGGATCTGACTCCTGTCTTTCTCTCTAGTCTCTTCTTACCACCCTTCATTTCACTCCCCTGCCCCATAACCATCCTCTTCAAATACAATGACCTACTTGCAGTAACCATATATTTTCTTCTCATTCAGATAAAGACCAAAATTCTTATCAGAATTTTCAAGACATTTTGTGATCTGCACATCTCCCTGACCCACCACCCATTCCTGGTCTCATCTTCTACTACTTACTATATGTCTTATTTTGCCATTTTCTTTTCTTACTGTTTCATGAGCTGGTCAAAAATGGTTTTCACTTGCATCCTTCACATGTGATATTTCCCAAGATATTTACCTGACTCAGTTCTCTCTCTTCAGTTCACTGCTCTGAGAAGTATTTCCTGTCTACCCTATCTACAGAGCACCCTCCTCTCAAAACTTTCTGACTCCTTGCTTCGATTTACTTTTCTTCATATCTCTTAACACCACTTCATATGTAATATTTGGTTTTTGTACTATTTTCCTCTCCTTATAAGAATATAATCAGCAAAAATCAGAGACTTTATTTTTTACGCAGCACTGACACATTTCCAGCAGTAGACTAGTGTCTGATATGTAACTAGAACTTTTCAAATATTTGTTAAATTAATAAAAAAGTAGATGAATAAATTGCATGAACTAAGTAATTAATTCCTAGTACAATTATATTTTTCATTTTAAATTAATGCTCTGGCATTCTGATTTTGGAGGGCTTATTTCAAGCCACAAAGAGCCACATCAACCAACCAGTAATGATGTCAATTGTCTGGAGTTGCATTAAAACAGGACCCTCAGATGTGCTAAATAAAGAAATTTATTAAGTTAAACTTTGTTGTTGTTTTGAAAGAACTGTATTTTATGTTATGCATATAAACCACATGTATAGTTTAAAAAGTGATAATATCCATACCTGTTCACAAACTCAGCTTGATAAATCAGGCATTACTATACCTTTGAATCTCATGTACTCCCCCCAGGTTATGTTTCCCCTAACACCTTGCAGTAACCACTATCCTCACATAAAATATTACTACATGTGGATGACCTTAAAAACACAGGATTTAATTCTAAATGAATAAGACTTTTATCAATATTTATAATAAATAAATCACACTATATATGTTCTTCTGGACCTTTCACATTTTTGCCTTAAATAGTATTTTTTAGAGTTATCCATATTTTATTTTATGTATTATTGCTGTATAGACATCAACTTAATATACTTCTATTTACAGTCTCTTCTATCAGAGATATTTGGAATTTATCCAGGTTTTCTTATTATAAAATACACAGCCATCAAAATTTTTGCACATCTCCAGATGTAGATGTGCAAAAATTTCTAGGGTATATTAAAATGTCATGAGGCTAACAACGCCTTGAGATTTTTAGCTGTGCCAAATTAACTTCCAAAGAGATTTACCATTTAAAACTCACAGTAGCCATGTTTCTCATTCCCGTGTATACCCACTTTTGCCAAACTTTTAAATTTTTATAAATATGATATTAACAAATGGTATTCTTCCGTAGCTTTAGTTTGAATTTTCTTGATTGCCAATGATATTGAGCCCTTTATGTTTCCTCTCTGTAAATTTCCTATTCATGTTTTCTGCCAATTACTCTCTTTTCTATCATTGTCAGTTCACTATGATTGTTTATTCTAGAAATGGGATTTGTTGACTATGTCTATGGTAGATTGAATGATTGTTTAATAAATATGCTTCTCTCTCATTTGGAACAGGACGTATTGAGCTTGGCCCTTTGTCTTGCTTTGGAGTGTGAATGGAAGTCACAATGTCTTTGTTCTAAACTAACATTATAGGAGGAATACTAAGTAGCTGACAGCTGTCTTATGATCCCATCTTCTGCCATAACTCTCTGTATGTGCTGAGCAGCTACTTTTCTCAGATCCAGGAAATACAGGGAGCTGACCTAAAGCACTGCTGACCAAGTTCATCCCAACTCAGACTTCCTACCTCCCCTCACTCCCCTGCAGATAAATCAGTGGAAAATAAATGCTTGTTATTGAAAACTACTGAAATAGTTTCAGTAGTTTATTACTAGAATTATTTTTTACACAGCATTATCACAGGAAATCACAATTACTATGTATTTGTTACAATATTTCTATTCAATCTGTGGCTTTCTGTCCTTTTTTAATGGTATCTTCATGAACATATGTTCTTAAATATAATTCCTTAAATATCACTTCAATGATTTGAGTTTATGTCTTGATGAGGAAATCCTTCTTTATTCCCAGATCAATTTTTTTCTTAGATTTTTTTCTAATAATTTAGTTTCCCTCTCACTCTCAAGTATTTAATGCATTTGGGTTTAATTTTCATAAACAGTGAAAAGCAAAATGTCAATACCTCGAGGTCTTCCCTTCTTCCCTAGTTTTTCTTTATTTTCCTTTCCTTCCTTTTATTCTTCCTCCTTTCCCTTACTTGGTCTCTCTTAATCTTGTTCTCTCTGTTTCTCTCTCATTTTCTTTTGTGCTTATTCATTTGGCTAGCTAATTTTTCTAACTTTCATTGTTTAAAACCAGTTAATCATTTCCAATTTTTCCCGTATATTAGGTTGCCAAATATGTTTGGGTTTTTACCTTTATTATCTTGTACCCTCTGATAATATCACATTGTCTTCATTTCTAGAGATTCCTAGCCAGTCTTCATATCTGTTAGGTGAAAAGTCACAACCTGTTCTTCAAAATTGTCTTGTCTAATCTTCCTCTTTACTTATTTTTTATTTTTATTTTTCTCATAGTGCTGTGTTTCTCCTGATTAGGAATGTATTTTCTTTGATTATATAACTAGGTAGGCTGTTAGGAAAAAATTTTTTAAATTCTTTATGTGGGATGAATTTGAGAGAGAGGTATTTTTCCATTTCATGTCTGGATATGTTCTTTGTTTTCAAGTCACCTAGTAAACAAATGAAATAATTTTATTTTCTCAGAGACAGAGAGAACATGAAATTACCTTCATGTTCCTATTTAATGATCTAAAAATTATAAACTAATTTGTCCTATTTTGCAATTACGTGCATTTGATTGAGGTGTTGGAGACTTTGTCAGAATATTGACTTCTTTTCTAATAAAATATACTAGAGACATGATATATCTCAGAATTAATCATAAACTAGAGAGTTTTGTATTTTATTTGGGCCATTAGTTACTGAAATAACTTTTCTAAAGTAGTTCTCCTCTAGAGCAGGCAGTCTTGCTCCATGGACTTAGAGACGCCCATGTAGCCAGCAGAGTTCTAGTTTGCTACAACTGTTTCCATTAATTGTTCATGTATCAAGAATTAGCTTTTTATGCTTCATGAAAATAATTGATAGAAATTTTATTTGAAAGGGAATTTAAGTTTTACATTATTTTCTTGGAAAATATACTTTTACATTTCTGGATGTTTCTATACATGATTCAAGTTATTAAGGTCTTTAACATGTTTTAATAAAGGTTATGATTTTTCCAAAAAATGTCTTTTACATATCTTGTGAGATTTATTTTTACTACCTTGTATTTTTGATTGTACTCAGAGATAACAGTTATGATTTTTCCAAAAAATGTCTTTTACATATCTTGTGAGATTTATTTTTACTACCTTGTATTTTTTATTGTACTCAGAGATAACATATATTTTCATATAAGAGTTTGTTTTATTTTCTAATGTGGACAAATGCCATATAATTCATCTCATAACTGTAACAACTGTCCCAATCTCTCTTATTAATTCTGTCTGAAGATTCTTTTGGGGCTTCTGTGTTGAAAATAACACATCTGTATATGCTGATAGCTTTGTTTCCTTCTCAAAATCTTATGTTTTTTTCCTTTGTCTTATTCTGGCTAATCCCTTTAGAATGATATTGAATAACTTTCAGGACAGTGGGTATCATTGTCGTATTCTTTATTTAAGAGATAAAGGATGTTAACATTTTACTATTAAATTTTTTTTTCAGATTTTTATCACATTAGAAAAGTTCTCTTTTATTCCTATATTACTAAACATGTTTTGTTTTAACTCATGAATGCTTATTTTATGAATCTGTGGGGATTACCATACTTTTGTCTTTAACCTGTACATGCAATAAATATTTTCTAGTGCTGAATTAAATTTATATTTCTAGAATAAATATAACTTGGCTGTGTTTTTGTTTTACTAGATTTGGTTTGCTAATATTTTTAAAAAGACGTTCCTGTCTTGTTTTGTACAAAGGAGAGATCAGCTTGTAATGTTTCATTTTTTCAGAGTTATTTTCTGTTTTTTGCCATCAGAGTTAAAATAATGCCATAAAAAAAGGAAATGTTGGAAAGAGGCTTGGCTTTTTCTATTCTTTTATAGACATGTACAAGACAGTAATTTTCCATTTCTTAAATCTGTGTTCAAAACGGATCTATAAACTGATCCTAGTGTTTACTTTGTGGATAAATTTTAAAATATTGATTCAATTTCTTTAATGATTGTGTAGTTCAAACTTCTGTAATTGGAGTCCTACAATCAGAAATATGTGTTTACATATGAACACTGTTATACAATATAAAATATATTCAGCCTATCATGTTCTAAAATCTGAAAACCTCTTAATTTCAAAACACAAAAAGTTCCCAAGAGTTTTTGATAAGAAATTGTAGGCTTCTGGTTGGTATTCTATTTTTTTAGATCAATTTTGATAAGTTACATTTTTTCAAAAAATTTGTTTTATGTTTTAAAAATTATTTCCTCAAGTTTCTTATAATACGCATAATTTAAAAATCTCTGCTGCATTTATATATCTGGGATTTACTTCTAATACAATCTAATGTATATTTTTGAATTTTATCAGTCTTGCAAGATGCTGTTCAAAACAAATTTAGCTTTCCAGATCCTCTTTACTGCATTATAGTTTAAAAAACTAAATTCTGCTTCTTTATTATTCTTTTTCTTCTTTCTGTCTTTACATTTGTTTTAGTATTCTTTTTATAGCTTCATAAATTAGATGCATAAGTCATTATATACTTTCTTCTGATGAAAATATTTCTTTTTCTTATACTGTATACCACGTTTTGCTCTGAATAACGTTTATTATCACCAGTGTTAAGTATTTTCTAAATGCTTACAGATTCTAACTTGAATACTGATTATTAACAATTATTTTATATATCTTTTTAGTACCTTAAAATTTCTAACAATTTTATTGTTTGTCAGAAAGTTCTGTGTTTTTTCTTGTATATTTAATATTTAAATATACAAGAAAAGCATACTTAATCAAAATACCATTTACTATCATTAAAACAAATGAATTAATTTCCTAATACTGAAAGTTAACTTTGTATCATCAAAAATCTGGGCTTTAGTTTCTGAAAATGTTAAATGAGGATAAAAATATCTACCTTAATAGATTAGAAATGACATATATGAAATATCTATCACAGTTCCCTGCCAATAATGGATATTTACAAATGGAAGCTAAATAAATGGACTCTTTCTAATGTGCATATATGACATGTGTATATATTTTATTTGTTTGATTATATTAAAGGTTTCTTTCTTCTCTCTCTCTCTCTCTCTCTCTCTCTCTCTCTTTCTCACTTTATTCTTCAGGATCTTGCTTTGTTGCCCAGGTTAGAGTGTAGTGGTGTCATCAGACTCATTGTAAACTGAAATTCTTGGGTTCAAGGGATACCCTACCTCAGCTCCCAAGTAGCTATGACTATAGGCACAAGCCACCACTCCTGGTTAATTAAAAAATAAATTATAGAGACAGGGTGTCTCTCTCTCTCTCTCTCTCTCTCTCTCTCTCTCTCTCTCTCTGTTGCCTGAGTTGATGTCGAACTCCTTCTTAAGGAATCCTCCAGCCGTAGTCTCCTAAAGTGCTAGAATTACAGGTGTGAGCCACCACACCTAGCCATAACAGTTTCTTGAAGGGAGGAATGACTCTGATTCTTTTTTGCATCAGACAGTGTTTTCTAAAGTTATACACTGCATAAGATAATCATACATATTATTGTTGATTGACTAATTAAACAATTGGGTAATTAATTGTAAGTTAATATTTTGAAATTTTCTATATTTTATTCAGATTTCAAATGTTAATATTAAATATACAAGAAAAGCACAATGATGAATAAAATTATGTCACTAAAATTATGTTGAGTAAACACCACTTTGTTTATGGAGATTTCCTGAAAGAGTGGTTCAAGAAAATCTCTTGTGGTGCAATGATAAGGGTAAACCTTAATACAAGAGGCCCTAGATAGCTGGGCTGGAGCTGGAGCTGGACACACACACACACACACACACACACACACACACACACCCAGGCATGTCTTAAGTCTTCAGTTAGATCTATTGCATATATACAGCTTTTCAGAATGATATTATTAGAATTAAAGAATGGGAACCTAACTTCCTCCTGCAACACAACTAGAAAGGCAATAATAGAATTGCTGCAAATGGGACGGGGCGGTGTCTCAGGCCTGTAATCCCAGCACTTTAGAGGTGGAGATGGGTGGATCACCTAAGGTCAGGAGTTCGAGACCAGCCTGACCAACATGGCAAAACCCCATCTCTACCAAAACTACAAAAATCATCCAGGCATGGTGGTGGGCACCTGTAATCCCAAACTTGGGAGGCTGAGGCAGGAGAATGGCTTAAACCCAGGAGGTGGAGTTTGCAGTGAGCTGAGATTGTGCCATTGAACTCCAGCTTGGGTGACAGAGAAAGACTCTCTCTAAGAAAAAAAAAAATTGCAGCAAGTGGACAATTATCCCAATGTTCCACATGAATGATCAAAAGTAAAGAAAAGGCAACCTCAGCAATATTTGTGGGAGATACTGAGATGGATGTAACATAGAGAAGTAAATGTAAATGGAAGACTTGGGACAAATGTTAGTCAACTCCTGTTTTCAATTATACTGCAACTAGTCATTCTTAAAGATGACACTGACCCTTGTATCATTCAGCTCTATACATTTAGTCTGTTTCTACAGCCAGGCTGATTTTATTCCTCATAGAAAAAATTAAATTGTACATAGACTGTCCCCCACCTATACAAACAAAACTGTTAGCTTCTTCACAGGCTCATTGGCAAGCTTCTCTCTCTGCCCATTAAATCTTGCCTCCCCAAATCTCATTTGTTTTATTTATTGAAGACATTTGATCTAGCTCTCAGTCTTCATCTCCCTTACCTTGGATGACTTCAGTGTTGATATGCATGATCAGTCCAATGTTTGACCCTCACTGTCTTGCCCTGCATCAATTCCAAATTTCTTCCTTCTCTTCTTGCTTTCCTTCCCACTCTCTCAATCTTTGCCATCATTGCTCCCTTCATAAGCCATGTATTTCCTCCAGTCAAAATCTGGTCTCCTTCCACATTGGCTGCTCAATTATTCTCACACTTGCTGCTTCATTAAATATTTTTTAAAAAAATACTTTACACAGCACTTAGGGTTATAACCGTTATACTAACTCACCAACTACTTTCATATTTAATTTTACTTCCTAAGTATGTCTCAAATTTGTTGGTTAATTCTAATCCTTAAAACTATCATACTCATTTTCCTGTACTCTGCAATAGCATACTAGCAGCTTCTTCGGACTCACTCTGGTTCCTTTTCAATCTGCAGTGAAAGTGATGCTTTTGTAAAACTCATCTGTTCACCCCTCTCTTATTGAGACTTTTACACTTCCATTGCTTTTCAAAAAAAAAAAAAAAAGTACCTAAATTTCTAAATGCTCTATGTCTTGACAAAGCCTATCATCTAATGTCTTCTCCTGGCTCACAGGCCTGCCTTCCTTCAGTTTCTAGAAAGCCCCATGTTACTTCCCGCCTCAAACCTGAGGTCTGCAGCCTTCATCACCACACTTCCACCTCACCTTCTCTCTCCAGTCAATTCTTACTCTCCTTTCAGAATAACACTTGGCTATTATCTTATCTGAGAAGCCTCTGATCTACAAAGTGACTAGTATGTTTACTTCTCTCTGAACTACATGCATTTTATTCACAAACACTAATCAAAGTTGTAATTCTATGTAAATTTTTGTCAATCTTTGATTAGTAACTATAAGCTTCATAAGAGCAGGGATATTGTCACTTTTTGTTTTGTGAAATGGTTGTGAGGAGGGCAGTTGTTCATCTTTGTATCTGCTGCCTCTAGAAAAAATGTACATGTAAAAAATATACTTGTAGGAACAAATAAATGACACTAAATCTCTCTATCGCCCCCCTTCCTAATTTAAGTCCTCTGAGCTGTTTCTCATCTTTATCTCTGCAGATATTATTACTTATGTTAACAACTTTTTAACTGTTTTCCCCTCAAATGCTAATATTAAAATACATTTAAAATTCAATTCTGTTTTAAAAGTTATACATATGTGATAACATTTTATGTGAGGATAGTGGTTACTTGCAGAAGGGCAGGAGGATCATGACCTGGGAGGAGCACATGGGATTCAAAGCTGTAGTAATGCTCAATTTACCAAGCTGGGTTTGTGAGTGTGAATATTATCACTTTTTAAACAATATATATGCTTTATAGGCACAGAATATAACACAGTTCTTTCAAAACAAAAAAATTTCAACTAAATATATTTCTCATTCTTAGGACATTAGAGAATCCTATTTTAATGGGACTCTAGTAAATTGGCACCATTACCATTTGATTAATTATAGTTAATTATTAGACATTATCAGGTAAAGGAAAAGCCACTCATGGAACAGAAACCTTAAGGTCGTTTCTGAAGACATAAGGAGTTAGAATGCATTATTTTAATGACATGTATCATTATATATAGTCTACCTTGGTCTTGGTCTTGATGACAAAAAATGTGATTTATCAGCACTTGAAACCAATATGTCTCTTTGTGGCTTTAAATAAAGCCTCCAAAATCAGAATCTAATTTTTAAAAATATGTATTTTCAAAAATATAATTGTAGCAGGAATTGAAACACTTAGTTTATACAATTTATTCATCTACTTATTCATTTATTTAACAAATATTTGTTAAGCTTCGGTTATGTATCAGGGACTATTCTGTTGCTGGAAATGTAGTAGTACTGTGTAAAAAGTAATATCTCGCCGGGCGCGGTGGCTCAAGCCTGTAATCCCAGCGCTTTGGGAGGCCGAGGTGGGTGGATCACAAGGTCAAGAGATGGAGACCAACCTGGTCAACATGGTGAAACCCCGTCTCTACTAAAAAAATACAAAAAATTAGCTGGGCATGGTGGCACGTGCCTATAATCTCAGCTACTCAGGAGGCTGAGGCAGGAGAATCGCCTGAACCCAGGAGGCGGAGGTTGCGGTAAGCCGAGATGGCGCCATTGCACTCCAGCCTGGGTAAGGAGAGCAAAATTCCGTCTCAAAAAAAAAAAAAAAAAGTAATATCTCTATTTTTTTTTTTTGCAGAGATTGATCAATATCTTTTTGATAAAATACTTTTTTCATTTAACTTCCAAGTCAGTCCACTCACCTTGCCTCTACTTTCCTCTTCTTGCCTTATCAATTAACCATAAATTTTCATAAGACTTTTTGATTGACCATAGGACACTAGTTTTGTTTATATTCTCATAGGGAGAGGAAAATACTACAAAAATGAAATACTATATATTAAGTGTTATTAAGTGATATTAAAAAAAAAGTAAGGAGCTGAAGAGTCATGAGAAGAGGGTTCTTTTTAGATAGGGTAGACAGGAAATGCTTCTCTGAAAAGAGGAAATTGAGTCATATAAATACCTCAGGAAACATCACTTGTGAAGAACACAAGTGAGAAACACTTGACTAGCTCAATGATCAGCAGGAAAAAAATGGCAAATTGAGATGAAGACTAACTAGTGGAAAAAGAGGTCAGGGTGGGTGGTGGGCAGAGATCTGCAGATCATATAATAGTTTGAAGGTTCTGATATGAATTCTGGACTTTGTTCTGAGTGAAAAGGAAATTTGCAGGTGGGTTTGAAGAATATCTGCCTCATGTACTAAAGTATTTTTTAAATTTAATTTTTAAATTATGTTTAAAATACATAAACATAAAATTTACCATCCTATTTTGAGTCTATATTTCAGTAGTGTTAAGTACATTAACAGTGTTGTGCAACCAATTTCTATAACTTTTTCATCCTGAAAAATCAAAACTTCATACTCATTAAACAATTACTCTCAATTTTTCACTCCCTCTAGCTCCTGGCAACTACCTACATTATCTTTTTATATATGTTTAGATATCTCATGCCTAGAGTAGTTTAGCTACTCTAGATAGCTCACATAGGTGGAATCATACAGTATTAGTCTTAGTGTGACTGGCTTACTTCACTTAGTATAATATCCTCAAGGTTTATCTATATTGTAACATATATCAGAATTTCCTCCTTTTTAAGGCTAAATACTATTCCATTGCAGGTATATACTAGATTTTGTTTATTCATTCATCTGTAGGTGGGCATTTGGCAATAAGCTTCCACCTATTGGCTATAGCTGCTATGAAAAAGTCTTCACAACCCTGTCTTCAATTCTTTTGAGTATATATATCCAGAGATAAAATTGTTGTATTTAATCTGACATATTTTTTAAAAAAATCATTCTGGATGCTGTATAGTAAAAAGACAAGGTGAAAGCTAAAAGAACATATAAACAGGAAGACCAGCTGGAGAGCTATTGACAAATTGAAGGAGAGTGATGGTGGTACCTCAGGCTGGGATTGTAATGATACAGATGGTGATAAAAATGGCCAGATTTTGGTTGGGCTAACTAAATGTGTTTCTGGATTAGAAGTGGAGTCTGAGAGAAAGAGCAGAGTTCTTGATAATTCTAAGGAGTTTGGCTTGCACAATTAAGTAAAAGAGACAGGAAGAGGAGGGATAACATGGGAGATTCATCCTAGGCTGTGAGTGTAGAAGTGTGTGGTTTAATATTGAAGAAGACGTTAAGTGGTCAATTATATATTTGTATATAATTTAGGGGGATATTAGGGTCTAAAAGTATAAATCTGGGAATTGCCATCAGTGTGTGGATGGTACTTCAAAGCTACAAGGCAGGGCGAAATTCCCCAATGAATGAGTGGAGGGGGACAAAAGACGTTCAAATACTGAGTTGTAAGACTGCCTGATATTTAGAGGTTGGGAAGAGAAGAATCACCTGGTGGAGGGAAGAGAGAAGAAAGCGCCGTGAAGGAAAGGAGAGGCAAGGTGAGTGGGCTGTCCTGGAAGTAAAAGGACAAAAGTATTTTATCAAAGAGGTAGTGATCAAACGTTTCAAAAGCTGCTGACATCAAAGATACTTAACAGAAGAGGAAATAAAAATGTTCTTTCAGCATCTGAAAATAAACTGATTTTGCCTAATAAAAGAAATACAAATTCAAACTATATTGAAATACAACTTTATTATCTATTAGTTTGAAAGGTATGCAAAAATTTGTTACTATTCCCTGATAGGAAACCTGTGGGGAAATAAAGCTTTCCTATAGCTGGTGGGAATAAACAATATTTTAACCTCTATGGAGACAAACTGAGCAATAATTTAAAAAATAATGTATTCTTGACCCAGCCACATCGAAGAACCATTCTAAAGATACACAAGAAAAAAGTATATGGCAACTAATTTTCAACGACATATAAACAAAACAAATTAGCCATCCCTTCCCTTCAACAACAAAACATTCAGAAGCAGCTGCTTATTTTAAAAAGCCATAAAACACCTAAAAACCAAACATGTGTCAACCTCGTCTGGATTCTCTTTAGAACAAATCAATTATGCTGATACATTTTTGAAACAATAGGCAAAGTATGACTACCAAATAGATATTATTTTATTTTATTGTTAACTTTATCATTGTTTGTTCTATTAGATATGACAATGTCTATAGCAGAGAAAATGTTTCTATTTTGTAGAAATGCATATTGAAGTAGATAGTGATAAAATGCCATAACATGAAGGAATTGCTTTAAGATGTTTCAGCCCTATGTGCTTTAAATACTTCAACAAAGGAAAAAATGAAAATATTAAAAAATCTTGATAATGGTTGAATCTGAGAAATAGGTGGAGAGCATGGTTTGAGTTTGTATGGGCTTATAATCATACTTGAAGGAATTCATACTTAGAATTCCTTCTTGATTTATCCATGATGATGTGTGAAGCAAGATTTCCTTCTTCTATGAGAATGAGTAATGTTTTGTGGTACATATATCACAATTTATTTATCTATCTATGTTGGACATTCAGATTGTTTCTATATCTTGCCTACTGTGAATAATGCTGCAATACACATAGGAGTACAGATATCTCTTTGGGATATGTGTATATATAAATTCAACAGTGGGATTGCTGGATCACATTATAGTTTTATTTTTACTTTTCTGAGGAGCTTCCATACTGTGTTTCCTAATGGCTGTAATATTTTATATTCCTCGAACAGTGTGCAAATCACAGAAGAACAAATACTTCATGATTCCAATTATATAATGTATCTAAAATAGTTAAACTCATAGAAACAAGTAGTAGAATGGTGGTTGCCAAAGATTAGAGATAGAAAGAAATAGGGGGAAATTGCCTTTCAAAGGGTATAAAGTTTTAGTTACACAGATGAATAAATTACAGAGACACTTGATAGGGTTTGGCTGTGTTCTCACTCAAATCTTACCTTAAATTGTAATAATCCCCATATGTCAAGGGCAGGGCCAGAAAGTTTTAATTTAATCACATGGGTGGGTCTTTCCTGTGCTGTTCTCATGATAGTGAATAAGTGTCATGAGATCTGATGGTTTTATAAAGGGGAGTTCTCCTATACATACTCTCTTACCTGCCCCCATGTAAGACCTGACTTTGTTCCTCCTTTGCCTTCCACCATGATTGTGAGGCCTCCCCAGCCATGTGGAACTGTGAGTCAATTAAATCTATTTCTTTTATAAATTACCCAGTTTTAAGTATGTCTTTATTAGCAGCATGAGAACAGACTAATATATCTCTATAAAACATTGTTCCTATAGTCAACAATATTGTATTGTGCACTTAAAAATTTTAAACAGATTTCATGTGAAGTGTTTTTGCCAAATAATAATACATAATAATAAATGAATATATAAGGGTTATATGGGGTTGTATTGTATTATTTTTTATTTGGCGTATGTTAAAAAAATAGTAATAATCTTAAAGCTTCTACTATCAAGTAATAAGAGGACAAATTGACTATTATAGTGGTCACCTTAACAAGAACTGTTTCAATGGTCAGGCTAGGATAAAATTCTGTTTTGGGTATGTTCAAAAGAAATTAGCTCAAGAAGAATTAACAAGAGACTACAGAAAACTATTAAGAAGAATAATGTAGAAGAAAACAGAATTAGAGAATAATAAGGAGGGGATGTGAGATCAAACTTTTAAGAAATGCTGTAAATTATTTCAATATACTTTGATAGAATCAGCTGATTCCCCACAAAGAATCCATAACTAGTAATTCTGTTGAAAAACATGTCATAAGGATAAATGGGGTCAGAAAAATTAATATAGATACTTTGTATTTGTTTTATTATAGGGATGTTTTTCAATGGGACATACTGGGAGCCTGTTAGGTAAAATGCTGTCATCCCTGGGAAGATGGATGTATCCGTGTCTCTAATGTGTTGTTTTTTTTTTTTTAAAGTCTAGTATTCCATAGATTCTCAATATCTTTCTAATTGATACATTCATTCTTTAAATATGTGAATACATTCAGTTTTGTCACAGAATGGCTTGACCTCAGGAGGAGTACTGTTTCATAGAGAAGTGTCACATAACTCTTCTCTGGGTTACTATGAGTTAGTCTCAAATTTTAAGCTTTAGCAATGCTATTAGTTTATTAAAAATAATGGCATTAATTTTATCCTCTGTATAGTGACAAGATGTGAAATTTGGGAACAAGCTTTATAAAGTAATTACTTTAAAATGGAAGAGAGCAGTAATTGAAACCTACCAGACTATTAATCCTTCTTAACTTGTTGAACATAACTGATGTTTAAGCTTGTATTAAATATTATAGTATTGAATGTTTTTTGATGCTGCTACCTTGTCTATAAAATCTGTTGTTAACAAGAAGGGGTTTGGTAGTTTTAAATTTCTTCCTTTATGGTTTATAAAGGTATGTGTAAATACAGTTATGTCCCTGAAATTCCAGAAATTAATACAAACGTTTAAATATTGAGTTGATAACTTTTACATGGATTGAAAAATATAGAGAAAGATTTTTTTTTTAGTTTGGGTCAGCGAGTAACTGTTTATTTCTGAATGTATTTCAGTTTGTTTTTATCACCTTAACCAAAAATTATTACTTTGAAAATAGAGTTGCTTCTTATGCTTGTACTTGTAATGCTTTTCATATTAAAAAGTACTTCACAATTACTTTACTTTAAACAAATGAATACTGTTTGAGTAAGACATACTCTTCTAAAATAACCTCAATCAAAACCTGTGTTCATTTTGAATGAGATCATTAGTTTCAATTAGAAAAAAATTCAAAAGGACTTTACATGCTTGAATAATATTTTCCTAAAGTGTCAATATCTACATTGCAAATATGTATAGTGTTGTAATTCAGTCTCTTAAAAACTACTTTATAGAACACTATAAATTTATTATAAGTGGTTTATATGTTGAGATTACATATTCACACTTATAAGACAAATTTTTCAAAAGATTGTCTTAATAGTTTTTATATGGGATAAAATCTCCAGGGACAATATCACACTTAAATTGAAAAGGTGATATTTTTCACAACTCAGATAAAAGTGAAGATGTTGCTCTCTTAAAAATGTGTGAGATGGCTTGAAAACTTGTCCTTATTTCTACAAAGTCTCTGACATTAAAGATGTATTTTTAAAGCTTGACTATAGTTTTTAATAAAATGTAGTAGTGGGAAAAAAGCAATATGAATGTATTTTATACAATTTTAATAATTACAACAATGGTGAGCAATTAGTGCAAAATCTAACAGTTTTTCATGTCAAAATTTGTACCTCTCAAAGTCTCCATTATTTCAGGAATTACCAGCTCCATTTTTATACTTGCTCAGGTCCACAGTCTTGAGATTGTCTTTAATTTTGCTTTCTTTCACACCTTGCATCTAGCCATCACAGAAACTCATTCATTGTAACTTCAAGAGATATTGGAATTCTGTCACTTAGGGCAGACCACTATTGTCTCATGCTAGTCTAAGCATCCACCAAATCTTTCCTAGATTACTGCAGTAGGTTCATATCTAGTCTCCTCTCCCAATAGTCTAAAGCAACATAGCAGCTAAAATGATCCTTTTAAAACAGAAGTCAAATCACATTACTTATATGATCAAAATATTCCATGAAATATTTCTCTCAAGAAAAAAAAAAGTACTTAAAATGGCCTACAGAGTGATTTATGACCTGGCACACTTCCTGTCCATTGTATCTTTGACCACCACTCTTGACTTCACTTACTAAGCCATGGCCAAGAAGACTTCCTTACCTTCAGTACAATAAACATGGTTCCACATGTGGACTTTGCAGTTGCTGTTCCCTTTTTCTAGAATTTTCTTTCCCAGAAACTCGGATTATTCTCCCCCTTGTCAGTAATATCTCTCTTCAAAGACTTATCACTACAACTTTCTCCAGAAATATCATAGGACAATAGTATCTTGCAGATTTTATGCCTCAGACCTGGAGTTATCCAACTATCCTAGTATCCCTGTTTCCTTTTCATGGCAGACAGTATTTAGAAAACATAGTTTGGGCAAAGGAGTGTCATTTCTAATAGTGAACAATATTAGAACTTTTATGTGTGTGTGTGTGTGTGTGTGTGTGTGTGCATGCATGTGTGTGTGCACATGTGACATCTAACCTTTATAATTTTCTACCCATCTATATCTATCTACACTAATATAAACATATATGCAAAAGAAGAAATACACATGTAGGTATTTAAAAAATAAAATGTCATTCGATGTTACTTGAAATTTCTATTGATATTTAGTAAAACGTATCCTCTTCAATTTTATGTGTTTCTCTCCTTTTCCTCACAAAGAAGATCAGAGTTGCATGGATACCGAAAATGGTAAAAGTAGAACTGTTTATTGTAATCTAGATTACACACTACACACAAAGCTTCTTCAGAATAATAACACCAATATTGCCACTGATTTACATTTTAAAAGTATGTTCAGCAAATGCTCTATCCATTCTCTCCTATTGTACCCATGATCAGAACATATAGTCCATACAAATTATACTCTCTCCTTTTTATCATCTATCAGTTTTCATTTTATAGGTAAATTATGGTGCCTGTAAGTCTCACCAGAAGTCTTTATGTCAAAGTATCTCCAGGCATTTTGGTTGTCTGAAGCTCATTCTTTAGCAGATTTTAAGAAAGTACTTTTTAGAACATTTCTTGAGACCTTGCATATTGCTGATAATAAATTTTCTGCAACATTTATGCTTGAAGATAAGTTTGACTAGATGCTATTATCATGGTCTTCATTTTTTAATTTTTTTCTTTTAAAATTTTTTCTGTTTTTTAAAAAAATATTGCCAGTGTATTTTCTCTTTTTGGTCTTTATTTTAGAAATGATTCTTTTATTTCTAATATATTCCTGATTTCTATCCCCTCATTTCTGAATTACATTGTTCTTAAATTTTGAACGACTTTTTCTTTTCTTTTAAGCTATTTTAGTATATTGATGTTTTGTAGACATTTATTCTGCCCTACATTCATTGCCTATATGGATATCATTCTTTCTTAGATTCTGTTGCTCTCTCTTTCACAATAAATGTTGTTAATGAAAAAGCCAAATTCTGTAATATATTAGAAGAGGTATATTCTGAGCTATATGACAGGAGCATGTCCCATGATGCAGCCTCAAGAGGTCTTGAAAACATATACCTAAGGTGGTTGGGTTGTAGCTTGGCTTTATATATTTTGAAAAAACAAAGGACCCCAATCAATACATGTGAGATATGCATTAGTTTTGTCCAGAAAGGCAGGACAACTTAAAGCAGGGACTTACAGGTCATCCATGGATTCAAATATTTCTTGATTGGCAATTGGCTGAAAAAGTTATTTTCTAAAGAACTGGAATCTTTCAGTCCTGTTATCTGTCATGCAGTGTTATAAGCTGGTATCTTATTGCTATGAAAACTATTTTGTGTCAGTCTTAGGGTCTCTATTTTAATGTTAATGCTGGTCAGTTACATGTAAAATCCAAAAGGGAGAAAGTATAATGAGACATATCTGACCTCTCCTTCCCATCACGGCCTGAACTAGTTTCTCAGGTATTCTTAGAGTCCCCTAGGCTAAGAGAAGGAGTCTTTTTAGTTGGTTGAAGGGCTTATTTTTGGTTTATATTTTATTCGGGAGCTATTTTGTCATTTTAATTTATTAAACTTTAGAATAGAATTTCTAATTTCATAGATCTAAATTTCTCTCTTCTGATGTTTGTATAAAGAATTAAAAAATAGCAACTTATTTTCTGAAAACTCCTGGCAGTTTCTCCTTATCAATTTTATCCAAACTCCTTTTTCCTTTGCCTCTATTTTTTTTCTAATTTACTTGAGTTCTAGTTGTAGAAACTTCTGCTCATCATGAAGTATTATCATGGAGAAAGAATGAAACTAGTTCCAAGAGCTCTTAGAATGCAGAGAACCTCACACCTTAGACTTCATAGAGATTCCTTGTTCTCAACAACTACTGGTATGTAAACATTCCCAATTACAGCTACTTGTCTCAAAATAATTTGCTGAGCTTTCAATTAAGTACTCCTTTTTTTAATGATCTCAGATTTATTAGAAGTCACTTTGCTCTCTTCTATTCTCGTGCAAAGACACTGTCAGAAGTCTGCCTCTACTCATTTGCATTTTGAGTGAGTAGAGGCAGACCTCTGATGTATTTTGGTAATTATGAAGATACAATATCAATTATTATTTTTTTTTCCTGTAGATATTGTCCATGTCTTCATTTTGCTAGTTGCTCTGTATGGTTGGTCTGATTTCTTTCCAGAATTCTCTCATAATTTTATAAGCTGAATTGAGTTTACTTGATACCAGAAATCTGAGGAGAACAAAAATAAAATCTCGGAAAAAAGTAAGATGCTTTGTTCAAAAGTTGGTAAATTATGGTTACCTGTGGGCATCTTGCTTATTGATTGATATTGTTTAATCATAGCATGATACTGGCCAAAATATTTGAATAAAGTTGCCCTCTTATATAGAAAACAATGTTAAAAAATCTAGGGATCTTCACCAATGTTCAACTACCAGCATCCTTCTGCTCCTTTACTTGCCATATTCCTGGGTCAGAGGAAGGACATATTTGCTGCTGAGCTTGAGAAAAAATAGAGTGCATGTGCAGCACCTTTACATTATCCCTTTTACTTATGAGAAACACACTTTCTGCTCAAACCATCATATTTTGAATTTTACAGGAACAAGCCCTCAAGTGAAGGAGATGGAGTACTCTTCATTGGTCAGTTCTGTTGTGACCAGTGAAAGGTCTAACTCCTGGCCTAAATCCTATGTATGGTCACCCTCCGAATTGCTGCTACTCATCTCAAAATGATTTGCTGAACAATTACGAAGGCCCCACCTGTAGATTTCTCAGGAAACCTGCTCTCCCCACACCAACCTGGTACACAACAAGTACATTACAGTTTTTGAAGGAAATTACAGTCAATGATCCAGCTGCCCTCTCCATACCTCCTTCTACTCTCCACACTGACCATGATCTTAGACATATCTGTATTCCTAGCCTAGGCACCTTCATTTGTTGGTTTCTTTATTAAAGCCTTTTGCCAAGCCCTCAGATATAGTTTGGATATTTGCTCCTGCTCAAATCTCATGTTAAAAATATAATGTCCAATGTTAGAGAGGGGTCCTGTGGAGAGGTGATTGGGTGATGGGGGCAGTTTCTCATGAATGGTTTAGCACCATCCCCTTGGTGTTGTTCTTGTGATAGTGAGCGAGCTCTTGTGAGATCTGGTCACTTAAAAGTGTGTGGGACCTCCCCTACTTCTCTCTCACTCTCGCTCCTGCTTTTGCCATATGATATGCCCACTCCCTCTTATCCTTCCACCGTGATTATGAACTCCTTTAGGCCTCCTATAACTCTGAGCAGATGCCAACACCATGCTTCCTGTAAAATCTGCAGAATGATGAACCAACTAAACCTTTCTTTATAAATTAGCCAGTCTCAGGTATTTCTTTATCACAAGGTAGGAACAGTCTAAGACAATTACTCAACGGGGCACTGCAGCATTTTTCAGCTCATCGCAGCTCTTGATAGCTGAGTGAGTAAATTTTTCTAATCTGGGCATCAGCATTAGGAAGTCTACTTGCTTAAATATATGTTACATGTCCAGTAGTAATCTCAATATGTCTTATTTTTCTTTTTAATTTGGTTTAGAATTCAAATGAGGAAAACAATAGTGTTATATATTGACCACCTGTAAAACATAACGTCCCCTGCTTTGGGCTGAAACCTTAAGTAATAAACAAAAGTGAAATTTGTGAAACAAAATAAGACTCAAATGTCAGGCTTTTTTAGGGCTGGGCATATGGTGTTAGGACCCTGGAAATTAGTAATAGCCTATATTGTGTATTAGGGCTGGTCTTTATAGTAGTCTAACTACCTTTTTAAAAAAACTGATATGGGTTGGGCAAACACTTTTAATCCTTTAGTTACATGATTTCTTTTTTTTTTAATGAATAAAATCATTATTAATTAGAAAATAACGATTTAAAAAAAATTATATACATTTTATTGTGTTTTAGGTTTGGGGGTACATGTGAAGAACATGCAAGATTGTTGCCTAGGTACATACATGGCAATGTGGTTTGCTGCCTTCCTCCCCATCACTTATATCTGGCTTTTCTCCCCATGTTATCCCTCGCCAACTCCCCATTCCCCACTGTCCCTCCTCTAGTTGCCCCCCACATCAGTGTGTGATGCTCGCCTCCCTGTGTCCATGTGTTCTCACTGTTCAATACCTGCCTAGGAGTGAGAACATGTGGTGTTTGATTTTCTGTTCTTGTGTCAGTTTGCTGAAAATGATGGTTTCCAGGTTCATCCATGTCCCTACAGAGGATGCAGAGACTTATTCAATAGCCCTTTACACTAAAAATTCTCAATAAATTAAGTATTAATGGAACATATCTCAAAATAATAAAAGCAATTTGCCACAAACTCACAGCCAATATCATACTGAATGGGCAAAAACTGGAAGCATTCCCTTTAAAATCTGGCACTAGACAAGGACGCCCTCTGTCACTACTCCTATTCAATATAGTATTTGAAGTTCTAGCCAGAGCAATCAGGCAAGAAAAAGAAATAAAGGGAATTCAGTTAGGAAAGAAGGAAGTCAAATTGTCTCTATTTGCAGATGACATGATTGTATATTTAGAAGACCCCATCATCTCAGCCCAAACTCTCCTGAAACTGATAAGCAACTTAAACAAAGTCTCAGTATACAAAATCAATGTGCAAAAATCACAAGCATTCCAATGCACCAATAGCAGACTTAAACAGAGCCCAATCAAGAATGAACTGCCATTCACAATTGCTACAAAGAGAAAAAAAATACCTAGGAATACAATTAACAAAGGATTTAAAGGACCTCTTCAAGGAGAACTACAAACCACTGCTCGATGAAATAAGAGAGGATACAAATAGATGGAAGAACATTCCATGGTCACGGTTAGGACGAATCAATTTCATGAAAATGGCCATACTGCCCAAAGTAATTTATAGATTCAAAGCTATCCCCATCAAACTACCAGTGGCCTTCCTCACAGAACTGGAAAAAACCACGTTAAACTTCATATGGAACTAAAAGAGAGCACGCAGAGCCAAGTCAATTCTAAGCAAAAAGAACAAAGCTGGAGACATCACACTACCTGACTTCAAACTATACTATAAGGCTACAGTAATCAAAACAGCATGGTACTAGTACAAAAACAGGGATATAGACCAATGAAACAGAACAGAGGATTCAGAGGCAAAGTCACACATCTAAAACCATCTAATCTTTGACCAACTGGACAAAAACATGCAATGGGGAAAGGATTCCCTGTTTAATAAATGGTGTTGAGAAAACGGGCTAGCCATGTGCAGAAAGCAGAAACTGGACCTCTTCCTGACACCTTACACTAAAATTAACTCCAGATAGATTAAAAACTTAAGCATAAGACCTAACATCATAAAAACCCTAGAAGAAAATCTAGGCAAAACCATTCAGGACATAGGCATAGACAAGGACTTCATGACTAAAACACCAAAAGCATTGGCAACAAAAGCCAAAATAGACAAATAGGACCTAATTAAACTCCAAAGCTTCTGCACAGCAAAAGAAACAATCGTTAGAGTGAACTGGCTACCAACAGAATGGGAAAAGTTTTTTGCAATCTACCCATCTGAGAAAGGGATAATATCCAGAACCTACAAAGAAATAAAACAGATTTACAAGGAAAAAACAAGCCCATTCAAAAGTGGGCGAAGGATATGAACAGACACTTTACAAAAAAAGACATATATGAGGCCAACAAACGTATGAAAAAATGTTGATCATCACTGGTCATTAGAGAAATGAAAATCAAAACTACATTGAGATACCACCTCATGCCAATTACAATGACGATCATTAAAAAATCTGGAGACAACAGATGCTGGAGAGGATATGGAGGAATAGGAACACTTTTACACTGTTGGTAGGAGTGTAAATTAGTTCAACCATTGTGGAAGATGGTGTGGCAATTCCTCAAGGACCTAGAAATAGAAATTCCATTTGACCCAGCAATCCCATTACTAGGTATATATCCAAAGGATTATAAATCGTTCTATTATAAGGACACATGCACACGAATGTTCACTGCTGCACTGTTTACAATAGCAAAGACTTGGAACCACCCAAACGCCCATCAGTGATAGACTGGACAGGCAAAATGTGGCACATATACACCATGGAATACTCTGGTCACAGGATTTCTTACTTCTATGTACACTTCGTCTTGTGGCAGCTTCAACCACAGGTTAGAGGTTGTTTCAATATTTGCTAAATTGACTGTGAGCAAGAGTGTACAGGGCTCAGCAAAACTGTGGTACACTGGGACTGCATGAAAGTAATGGAGAAAATAATAGGAAATAAAATGATTACACCCACAACTTTAGGAAAAATAACTGTGGCAGAAAGAAATGATGCTGAGAGACTAGCATGCACAAAAGTCAAGGAAGAGCAAAGTTTTAAATACGTAGCTAAGCATCCCTGAAGATTCTAAATGTATTGGATTTTTAGATCAGAACTTTACTGAGGATGATCCTCCAGTGAAAAAAACACATAGAGAAGATAGTAGAGAAGTCACCTTTAGTGTTGCACAGGGCTAAGAAATTTCATAAGCCGAGGAAACCTTTCAAACTACTGTGGCACACAAATACAAATGCTCACAAAAGGTAGTTAAGCGTCTCACTTATAACCACCTTTCATGCAGTGTGGAGGTTCTGTAAACACAGGCTGAAAAGGCAAATGCAACTTTATAAGCTTTTATTACATGGCAGGTACCTCAAGTAAGACCTAACCATTGGGTTTCATTTGCTGCAACTTTCAAAAGTACTAGATGAAAGAACTATCTCAAAGGCCTCTGATTCAGATTTAGCTTAGGGCGGCTTCATTAGCTGGCATTCCTGGACTCTCTTTTTCTCCTTGCTCTTTTCTTTCCTGGCAAAGACAAGAGACTTCTTCAGATGGTATGTTCAGGAGAAGAATTGAACATACCTACTTTACTCCATCTATTTTTCGAGCCAGCTATTTGTAGAAGGTATACATTCAGTTTCACTTTTCTATGTTTTAGTTTTCATTTTATTTTATTTTTAAGTGAAAGCAAGTTTATTGAGAAAATAAAGGAGTAAAGAATGGCTACTTCATAGACAGGGCAGCCTGTTTTAGGTTTAACGCAGTCACAGGCTCTTGCAAAGAGAGACTTTCCATTATCTAGTGCTGCTCATGACTGGGTATGTCAGTATTGAAAAACTCACTTACACAATGATATGAGTAGCATGACTAGCATGAGTTGCATAAATAGCAAAATGATCAGCTTTGTCAGTAATAAATATGCTGTTTTTAATCTGCTTTACTTTTTAATTTTATTTTTAAATTGATTCTAATTTGTCCAGTAAATGAGGGCTGTTATGTATTTACTTCCACAAAAGCCCAACACCTACCACTTCCAGATCATCTTATGTTATACATGCCTCCCCTCCTTCTGCTCCTGTTCTTTTCTTGCCACATGCTGGTACCTTATACTGCAGTAACCAAAAGAGATCCATAATTCTCCATGCACACCTTACATTTTGTGCCTTTGTTCAAGTTAATCCAGTTGGAACATTATTCTCATAGAAAAACTGTTTACCTTTTATGACTCACTACAAAGGCATCTTCTTTTTCTCCTTGACCTGTTCTCAAGACAGAATTAGTATGTCCCATATGTACCCAGTGCTCCCTAGGACATACATGTTGCCTACTTAGTATGGTTAGGTTAAACCTACCGTCTTAGCTTGGGCTGTCATAACACAGTACTGTGGACTTGTTGGTCAAAAACCAGAAACATATTTTCTCACAGGTTTGGAACCTGGAAGTCCAAAATCATAGAACCAGCATGGCCAGATTCTGGGGATGACTCTCTTCCTGGCTGATATAGGACTGCCTTCTTACACTGTTCACATGATGGAGATGAAAAAGAGCAAGTTCTCTGGTGTCTCTTCTTATAACGCTAATCTTATTAGATCAGGGCTCTACCCTCATTTCTTTGTTTTATCTTAATTACTTCTATAAAAGCCCAAGTTCAAAATACAATCAGTCATACTGGGGTTTGAGGCTTCAACCTATGAATTGGGGACAGGGAGCACCGTTCAGTCCATAGCGTCTACTTTCCATGGCAAAAATATTATAAACTTCATAAGGGCATAGATTTTCTCATGTAACTTTGTTTATCCCACAGCCACCAGCACAGCTCTGGATGGATGATCAGAAACACTATTTTCCTATGGATACCTACCATCTTCTACCTAATTCTAATTACAAATATTAAAGCTATCACATATCTCTTTCTGTCCTAGTCTTTTTGTGCTGTGACCTTTATATATTAGAAATATGTTACTATACATCTGTTCAAAAGTTATATCTTTCATAATTATGCAGGAAGAAGTATCATCAAAATTAAAAATAGAAATAAACGTGAAAAGTAAATCACAAAAGCAAAGCCAAGAAAAGCATTTAAAGTAGGGCTCACACTAAGAAAAAGACAAAGTGCTTCATTCATTGTATCACAGTAAGAAACACTGAAGGTAAGTAAATAAATGTGATGCTGTTTAATACAGAGCTGATAGCCTGTAACAGAGGAACCCATTTTATTTCTCTGCATTTCCCGTGACACTGACTGCCTTGCTTGGTGCTAACATTTTACAGCATTTTATTAAATAATGTTCCAGGTATCCTTAAATTTCTAGAGTACAACAGAAAATGTGGTTTACTTCTATCATGTAAGTCGCTGTTAAATTAAAGGTTAAATGAAAGTTTGAAATGAGTAGAAAGTGTTTGCTATGACATGGGCCTTTTAAAAAAAAAATAACAGAGAATATATTAACTTTAGAAAGAAAAGAAGAAAAGTATTTTTTTGGAAAGTACTAGTGTTTTCAAACAAAGTTTATAAAATGATTTCAATATTTTAGGCTGATTCCCAAAAGGTTGATTTTTCAAAATTTTGTAATTTCTGCAGGAATTCTACTCTGAGATCTTACTGCTTCTGAGAGACAGGGTTCATGATAATTGTAATATTCCAAGACATTTAAAACCATGCGTAGATAAAAATCCTTTACAAAATATGATGTGAAAACATGATTGTTTTCTTGATTAACAATCAAAAATTGCCAAATGTATTTTTGATATTTAGCTTTTGGTTCAATTTATTAGCTGTATTCTTTCTGGTTTATAATAATACACTTAAGTGTAACTTATCATCTCTTCTTCCTCCTTATCTTTACCAAACATGTATATTGTTTTGGTATTGGTTGTTTCTATACTGGTTGTTTTCTATATTGATTGTTACAATGTCAGCAAATGAGTCAAGCAATCTGGAATATTGGAGTTATTCTTCAGTTTTTGTCCTTACATGCTATATTCAATCTATCACAAAGGTTTGTGGATGTTTTTCATTAAATATTTCTTGATTTTTCCCACTCTTTTATATCCCTATGTAAGTGTCAACAATTATGGACATTATATCTTATCTGGATTACTAAGAGAACTTTCCCTTATTCTCATAGCTTTATCTGTGCCCAATTTTCTATCAATGTATTCATCCACCTAGTCATTGGCAGGGTGATTTTTCTAAAATAAGAAACATCATGTTAATCCTCTAATTTAAAATATTGGTAGATCCTCTTTACTAGTAACATGAAGTTACATTCATTAGTATGGCATAAAATACTCTCCAAAATCCAGTAATTTTCTGCATTTCCAGTCCCATCTATCATCTCTCTCCTTCATAGCCTGCACTTCAGATATGGGTAATCCTCTTTAGTTTCCTGAAAATACACTTATGACTTCCTTCATATTAGGTTTGGCTGGACTTCCTTCTGTCTGCTGATGGTCCTCACATTCATTCACACTTTAATGTCTCTATCAAACCTTTTCTCTTCTTTGAAGACTTGCCATCTTATGCCAATCAATGTCAGATAATTTATAATATTTGTCATATCCTATTAGCTTAAATTTTTTATTCCATTTCTTCTGAACTCTACCAGTTCATGGTTTATTTTTGTCTTGCCACATTTTCCCTAAATTCTTGTATATGTGCCTTAGTTCCTTATTTTTTAATTATGATTTCTGTATTGTTTTGTATATTCATGACCATATGTACGGGTATACTTTTCATTTACAGTCTGAAAAAAATTTTTTCTGGCTAAGATTTTTACTTGCCATCTGCCTTTCTTGTTCCCTTTCTTCTTTTACCACAAAACATCTTATGTTCCTGTAGGTTTCTTTGTGATTATGACTTACCTTTCTATGAGATCTTTTTGAACAAAGAAGCTTATATTGAGGAAAAAAAGATAGAGCCTAGTTTCTGGCCAGCAAGAATTCTCTGTGATGCAGATAAGCGCACGAACATTCTGTTCCAGCTATTCAGTTCCAAAGATTTTGGGCAATGTCAGTCTCTCACTGAGCCATTTCTCTACAGAACAAAACAGTTATGTGTATTTGACTTTGAATAATGTAGATGTAAATAATCAACCTATAATTAAAATATATTTCTGTTTTATGATCAAACATCCTTTTTAAACTTTTGAGTGTACATCTTTAATCTTATAAAAAGCAGGTAATCCCAGCACTTTGGAAGGCCGAGGCAGGCAGATCACCTGAGGTCAGGCGTTCAAGCCCAGCTTGGCCAACATGACGAATCCCTGTCTCTACTAAAAATACAAAAATTGGCTGGGTATGGTGGCAAAAACCTGTAATCACAACTTCTCAGGAGGCTGAGGCAGGAGAATCATTTGAACCTGGGAAGCAGAGGTTGTAGTGAGCTGAGATCATCCCAGTGTACTCCAGTCTGGGTGACAGAGAGAAACTCCATCGCAAAAGTGAAACAAAAACAAACCCCAAAAAGCAAAACAAGTGAACCAAGTTCAGTATTATGATATGGTAAGAAGTTTACTTATAAATAAATTGTTCTTATTGCTGTTTATAAAGAATTAGCAGCTGTATCCATAATGAATATGTGTTTATTTTATAAACCTTATGAACACATAAAAAGAAAATATATACAGACATATATTTTATATTAAGATAATCTGCCACTTTGCTTTTACATACACACACACACACATACACACACACACGTATATATATATATGTGTGTGTGTGTGTGTGTATATATATATATATATATATATATATATATATATATATATACACACACACACACACACACATATATATTTTTAAATTGTACTTTGGGCTCTGGGGTACATGTGCACATCCTGCATCCTGAAGGATTGTTACATAAGCACATACATGCCACATCCCCCTACCCTGTCTCCTACATCAGGCATTTCTCCCGGTGTTGTCCCTCTATCAGCCCCACCCCCCGCTGTCCCTCCCCTCCCCTCCACCTCCCCACCTAGCCCAGTGAATGTTGTTCCCTTCCCTATGCCCAAGTGTTCATCACCCGTTGTTCATCACCCGCCTATGAGTGAAAACGTGGTGTTTGGTTTTCTGTTCTTGTATCAATTTGCTGAGAATTATGGTTTCTGGATTCATACATGTCTCTATGAAGGACATGAACTCTTAGTTGTTTATGGCCACGTAGTATTCCAAGCTGTATATGTGCTACATTTTCTTTGTCCAGTCTATCACTGATGGGCATTTGGGTTGATTACAGGTCTTTGCTATCATAAACAGAGCCACAAGGAACATACATGTGCATGTGTCTTTATAATAGAATAATTTATAATCCTCTGAGTATACACACAGTAATGCGATTGCTGGGTCAAACGGAATTTCTATTTCTAGGTCCTTGAGGAATCGCCATACTGTCTTCCATAATGATTGAACTAATTTGCAGTCCCACAAACAGTTTAAAACTGTTGCTTTTTCTCCACATCCTCTCCAGCAGCTGCTGTCTCCAGATTTTTTAATGATCGCCATTCTAACTGGCGTGAAATGGTATCTCAGTGTGGTTTTGATCTGCATTTCTCTAATGACCAGTGATGATGAGCCTTTTTCATGTTTGTTGGTCTTGTATATCTCTTCTTTTGAAAAGTGTTCAAAACCTTTGTCCATTTTTTGATGGGGTTGTTTATTTTGTTCTCGTGAATCTGCTTTAGTTCTTTGTAGATTCTGGATATTAGTCCTTTGTCATATGGGTAGATTGCAAAAATTTTTTCCCATTCTGTTGGTTGCCAGTTCACTCTAATGATTGTTTCTTTTGCTGTGCAGAAGCTCTGGAGTTTAATTAGGTCCCATTTGTCTATTTTGGCTTTTGCTACCATTGCTTTCGGTGCTTTAGTCATGAATTCCTTGTCTGTGCCTATGCCCTGAATGTTGTTGCCTAGGTTTGCTTCTAGAGTTTTTATGGTGTTATGTCTTATGCTTAAATCTTTCATCTATCTGGAATTAATTTTTGTATAAGGTGTAAGGAAGGAGTCTAGTTTCAGCTTCCTGCATATGGCTAGCCTGTTTTCCCAACACCATTTATTAAACAGGGAATCCTTTCCCCATTGCTTGTTTTTGTCCAGTTTGTCAAAGATCAGATGGTTGCAGATATATGGTATTGCTTCTGAGGCCTCTGTTCTATTCCATTGGTCTCTATCTCTGTTCTCTTACCAGTACCATGTTGTTTTGATTACTGTAGCCTCGAAGTATAGTTTGAAGTCAGGTAGCATGATGCCTCCAGCTTTGTTCATTTTGCTTAGGGTTGTCTTGGCTTTGTGGCCTTTCTTTGGTTCCATATGAAGTTGAAAGTGGTTTTTTTTCCAGATTTGTGATGAAGGTCAATGGTACCTTGATGGGGATAGCATTGAATCTATAAATTACTTTGGGCAGTATAACCATTTTCACAATATTGATTCTTCCTAACCATGAGCATGGAATGTTTTTCCATCTGTTTGTGTCCTCTCTTATTTTCTTGATCAGTGGTTTGTAGTTCTCCTTGAAGAGATCTTTTACATCCTTTGTTAGTTGTGTTCCTAGGTTATTTTTCCTCTTTGTAGCAATTGTAAATGGGAGTTAGCTCATGATTTGGCTCTCTGTTTGTCTGTTGTTGGCATATAGAGATGCTTGTGATTTCTGCACATTGATTTTGTAGCCTGAGATTTTGCTGTATTTGCTTATCCGTTTCAGAAGATTTGGGGCTGAGATGATGGAGTCTTCTAAATATACAATCATGTTGTCTCCAAATAGAGACAAATTGACTTCCTCCTTTCCTAATCGAATATCCTTTATTTTTTTTTTCTTGCCTGATTGCTCTGGCTAGAACTTCCAATACTATATTGAATAGGAGTAGTGAGAGAGGGCATCTTTGTCTAGTGCCAATTTTTAAAGGAAATACTTCTAGTTTTTGCCCGTTCAGTTTATTAGCTGTAGGTTTGTAACAGCTTTTAGTATTTTGAGATACATTCCATCGATACCTCATTTATTAAGGGTTTTTAGCATAAAGCGCTGTTGAATTTTGTCAAAGGCATTCTCTGCATCTATTGAGATAATCATGTAGCTTTTGTCTTTGGTTCTGTTTATGTGGTGGATTACATTTACAGATTTGCATATGTTGAGCCAGGCTTGCATCCCTGGAATGAAGCCTACTTGATCGTGGTGGATAAGCTTTTTGATGTGCTGTTGGATTCAGTTTGCCAGTATTTTATTCAAGATTTTTGCATCAGTGTTCATCATGGATATCGGCCTGTGGTTTTTCTTTTTTAGTTGTGTCTCTGCCAGGTTTGGTATAAGGATGATGTTTTCTCATAGAAAGTTAGGGTGGATTCCCTCTTTTTGTGTTATTTGGAATAATTTCAGCAGGAATGGTACCAGTTCCTCTTTGTACATCTGTAGAATTTGGCTGTGAACTCATCTGGACTTTGACTTTTTTTGATTGGTAGGTTATTAATTGCTGCCTCAACTTCAGATCTCGTTACTGGTCTATTCAGGGTTTCAGCTTCTTCCTGGCTTAGGCTTGGGAGTGTGCAAGTGTCCATGAATTTATCCATTTCTTCCACATTTACTGGTTTATGTGCATAAAGCTGTTTGTAGTAATCTCTGATAGTAGTTCGTATTTCTGAGCAATTGGTAGTGCTCTCCCCTTTTGTTTTTTATTGCATGTATTGGATTCTTCCCTCTTTTCTTGTTTATTAGTATAGCTAGTAGCCTATTTTGTTGATCCTTTAAAAAAATCAGCTCCTGGATTTGTTGATTTTTTTGAAGGGTTTTTTGTGTCTCAGTCACCTTCAGTTCTGCTCTGATCTTAGTTACTTTTTGTCTTCCGATTGATTTTGAGTTTTTTGATCTTGCTCCTCTAGCTTTTTCAATTTTGACAATAGGGTATCGATTTTAAATCTTTCCTTGTTTCTCATGTGGACACTTATTGCTATAAATTTCCCTCTAGGCACTGCTTTATATGTGTCCCAGAGATTCTGGTATGTTGTGTCTTCATTCTCATTCGTTTTAAAGAACATTTTTATTTCTGCCTTCATTTCATTGTTTATCCATTCATCATTCAGGAGCAAGTCGTTCAGTTTCCATGTGATTATGTGGTTTTGAGTGCTTTTCTTAATCCTGAGTTCTAACTTGATTGCATTATGGTCTGAGAGACTGTTTATTATGACTTCCATTGTTTTGCATTTGCTGAGAAGTGATTTACTTCCAATTATGTGGTCAATTTTATAATAAGTGTAATGTGGTGCTGAGAAGAATGTGTATTCTGTGGATTTGGGGTGGAGTGTTTTGTAAATGTCCATTAGGTCTGCTTGGTCCAGATCTGCGCTCAAGTCCTGGATATCCTTGTTGACTTTCTGTCTCGTTGATCTGTCCAATATTGTCAGTGGAGTGTTAAAGTCTCCCACTATTATTGTGTGGGAGTCTAAGTCTCTTTGTAGGTTGTTAAGAACTTGCTTTATGTATCTGGGTGCTCCTGAATTGGGTGCATACATATTTAGGATTATTAGCTCTTCTTGTAGTATTGATCCTTTTACAATTTTATAATGCACTTGTCTCTTTTGATCTTTGTTGGTTTAAAGACCATTTATCAGAGACTAGGATTGCTACCCCTGCTTTTTTTTTTTTTTTTTTTTTTTTTTTTTTTTGCTCTCCTTTTGCTTGGTAAATCTTCCATCCCTCTATTTTGAGTCTATGTGAGTCTTTGGATGTGAGATGGGTCTCCTAAATACAGCACACTGATGGGTCTTGACTTTTTATCCAGTTTGCCAGTCTGTGTCTTTTGATTGATGCGTTTAGACCATTTACATTCAATGTTAATATTGTTATGTTTGAATTTGATCCTGCTATTTTGTTACTGGTTGGTTGTTTTGCCCATTAGTTGGTGTGTTTTCTTCATTGTGTCATTGTTCTTTACCATTTGGTATGTTTTTGCAGTGGCTGATACTGATTGTTCCTTTCCATGTTTTGTACTCGATGAAATCTCTCAGCAATTGCTTGTCTGTAAAGGATTTTATTTCTCCTTCACTTATGAAGCTTAGTTTGGCTGGATATGAAATTTTAGGTTGAAAGTTCTTTTCTTTAAGGATGTTGAATATTGGTCCCCACTTCCTTCTAGTTTGTAGGGTTTCTATGGAGAGATCTGCTGTGAATCTAATCTAATGGTCTTTCTTTTGTGGGTGAGTCATCCTTTCTGGCTGCCCTTAGAATTTTTCCCTTCATTTCAACCTTGGTGAGTCTGATGATTATGTGCCTTGGGCTTGCTCTTCTTGAGGAGTATCTTTGTGGTGTTCTCTCTATTTCCTGGATTTGAATGTTGGTCTGCCTTATTAGCTTGGAGAAATTCTCTTGGGTAATAACCTGAAGAGTGTTTTCCAGCTTGGATTCACTCTCCATGTCACATTTAGGTACGCCAATCAAACAGACATTAGGTCTGTCCACATAATTCCATAGTTCTTGGAGGCTTTGTTTATTTCTTTTCACTCTTTTTTTCTCTAATCTTGCCTTCTCATTTTATTTCATTGATTTGATCTTAAATCTCTGATGCTTTATCTGGTATTTGTCTTGTGTATTTGGTTGTTGAAATTTGTGTATGCCTCACAAAGTTCTTGTGCTGTGTTTCTCGGCTCCATCAAGCCATTTACGTTCTTCTCTAGGCTTGTTATTCTAGTTAGCACTTCATCTAACCTTTTTTCAAGGTTCTCAGTTTCTTTGCATTGGGTTAGAACATGCTCTTTTAACTCAGAGAAGTTTGTTAATACCCACCTTTTGAAGCCTGCTTCTGTCAATTTGTCAAACTCTTTTCTCTCTTGTTTTGTTCCCTTGATGGTGAGGAGCTGTGATCCCTGGAAGAAGAAGAGGTGTTCTGGTTTTTGATGGATTCATCCTTTTTGCACTTCCCCCCCCCCCCCCAAATCTTCATGGATTTATTTCCCTTTGATCTTTGAAGTTGATGATTTTGGGAGGAATCTCTGAGCGCTTTTGTTGAGATTGCAGCCATATCTTTTTAGGCTTGCAGAGGTGCTGCTGAGATGCCTGGGATTGTCAGGCTGCTGCATGGGTGGTCTTTCCTGGAGTTTGTTTAGGCAGGTCAGATTAGTCCCGTCTTCCCAGTGGAATCTCTCCTTCCCTGAGCTCTGCCTTCCCAGTTGGGATCAAACTGGTGTTTTCACTGGGAAGCTCTCTAGTGCTCTGGCTTCAGTTTGAGTTTTGTGAGGTTGGGGCCTGCCAGGCCTTATGACCAGTTTTCCTGCTTTCAACTCTACCTCTTTCTGTGGGATAGGTAGTTTCATCCTGCTGACATTAGTCCACACTTCCTCCCAGGTCTGTGCCAACTTGCAGCACTGGGCAGGAGCTGTGGCTCAGGTTTGCATCGACAACCCATGGCACCTGTCAGTCCAGTGGGGCTCTCGTGGACTGTGGGTTGGAGGAGGGATGAGGGAACTACAGGATCTGAATCAGAGGAACGAAGGGGTGAAGTCTCCGACTCTCCGAGCTGGCTGCACTTTCCAGGTGGGAACATGCCCCGCGCTGTCTCCATTCACCCTCCCTGGGCTACTCTTGCCCTGCTTCTCAGCTCTCCTTCCCTGGACTATTTTTCAGAATCCTACCAGTTCCACTGCAAGGAACCTGGCACCTCACTTGGAATCGTGAAGTCCTCTATCCCTCTGTGTCTCATTCGCTGGGAGCTGAATTACGGTGTTGCCTCCTCTTGGCCATCTTGGCACACCTCTACTTAAATTATGTTATTTATAACAAATTTAGGCCTAAATATGTAATATGTAAAACTGGCATAATACATTTGTCAGCTTATAATAACATCACAACATAGTATATTTTAAACTTTTTATTAACATGTAGCATACATACATACATATCTGTGTGTTACATATATACTGTTATGTTTATTGGACCCAGAACAATAAATGGAATGTTATTAGCACATGAGGAATCCCCATTGTGTTTTCTTCAAACCATTAATCCTACCGAAGTGTTACTTGCACATGTGCCCTTTGAACCTAAAGTAAAAGTGAAAAAAATACTGATTTCTCACTTCACAGATTAGTTATAACTCTTTTTAAATTTGAAATATAGAGCCTCATTACAAAACGTATTTTATGCTTAGCTTTATTTTCTAAATATTACATTTTTTGTGAGACTTAATCATATTTTGCATGTCATATTTTATAATCATTCTTATAAATATACTGTTTATAGACATTTGGGTAGTTTCCACTTAGGAATATTGTGAATTATATTACTATGAATATGTTAGCATGTCTTTTTGTCAACATATAAACTAATATCTGTTTGAATAAAAACTTGAAATAGAATTGCTTAATCATATGTAAGTACATATCTAGCTTTAGTAGATACTACTCAACAGTTTTTCCATTGTGAATGTACCATGATAAGGAGTTCTCCATTGGGTTCTTGGGTCCTCTTGACTAATAGCAGTTAGAACCCTCTCATAAAAATTCTAATATTGAAATTCAAAGGGAAGTCATATTATCTTTCTTTCCTGATGATATGATTCTATAGTTAGAAGACCCTAAGGACTCCGCCCAAAGTCTCTTAGAACTGACAGATGACTTCAGTAAAGTTTTAGGATACAAAAACAATGTACAAAAATCAGTAGCATTTGTATACATCAATAATATGTAATCTCAGAGTCAAATCAGTAATGCAGTTCCATTCACAGTAGACACACACACACACACACACAAACACACACACACAAACCTAAGGATGTCTCTACCCAAGATGGTGAAAAATCTCTGCAATGAGAATTACAAAACATTAGTGAAAAAAATCTGAGATGGCATAAATAAATAGAAAAATATTTTATGCTCAGGGACAAGAATCAATTTTGTTAAAATGACCATATTGCCAAAGCAATTTATAGATTTAATACCATCCCTATAAAACTACCAATGTCTTTTTTCACAGAATTAGAAAAACAAATTAAATTCATAAGAAACCAAAAAAGAGGTAGAATTGTCAAAACAGTCCAAAGCAAAAAGAAGAAAGCCAGAGACATTATACTACCTGATTTCAAATTATACTACAAGGCTACAG
This sequence comes from Saimiri boliviensis, assembly GCF_048565385.1. Taxonomy (NCBI): domain Eukaryota; kingdom Metazoa; phylum Chordata; class Mammalia; order Primates; family Cebidae; genus Saimiri; species Saimiri boliviensis. Next base: position 41,776,247 of record NC_133463.1, read on the forward strand.
TGACCAAAACAGCATGGTACTAGTGTAAAAACAGATACATAGACCAAGCAAAAAGGTTAGAGAATCCTGAAATAAAGCCACACACCTGCAGCCACCTGCTCTTCAACAAAGTTGACAATAACAAGCAATGCAGCAAGGACTTCCTATTTAATCAATGGTACTGGGATAACTGGCTAGCCATATACAGGAGATTGAAACTGGACCCCTTTCTTTCGTCATATACAAAAATTAACTCCAGACAGGTGAAATAATTAAATATAAGGCCTAAAATAATAAAAATTATAGAAGAAAACCTAGGAAATACCATTCTGGACATTGTCCTTCACAAAGGATTTATGACTAACTCCCCAAAAGCAATTACAATAAAAATAGAAATTGACAAGTTGAACCCAATTAAACGAAAGAATTTTGGCACAGGAAAAGAAACTATTAACAGAGTAAATAGACAACCTAGAGAATGGGAGAAAATATTTGCAAACTATGCATTCAATAAAAACCTAATCAACAAGCAGAAACGAAATAAGTCCATGAAAAAAAAAATAAGCAAAGAACATGAACAGAAACTTCTGAAAAGAAGGTATACATACAGACAACAAATGTGAAAAAACACTCATAATCACTAATTATTAGAGAGAAGCAAATCAAAACCGTAATGAGATACCATCTCACACCAGTCAGTATGGTTACTAATAAAAAGTCAGAAGATGATAATGATGTTGCAGAGAAAGGGAAATGCTTATACACTCTTGGTCGAAATGTAAATTAGCCACTATAGGAAGCAGTTTGGAGATTTCTCAAATAACTTAAAACAACTACCATTTGACTCAGCAATCCAATCAGTGGATATATAGCTAAAGGAAAATAAATTTTTCTACCCAAAAGACACATGCACTTGTATGTCTATCATAGCATTATTCACAATAGCAAAGACATGGAATCAACCAAGATGTCCATCAATGTGGACTGGATCAAAAAATGTGGCACATATGTACCGTGGAATACTGTGAAGTCACAAAAGAGAATTAAATCATATCCTTTGCAGCAACATGTATGAAGCTGGAGGCCATTATTCTAAGCAAACTGAGACAGGAACAGAACACCAATACCACATGTTCTCTTTAAGTGGGAGCTAAACACTAAATACACATGTGCACAAAGATGGGAACAACAGATGCTGGGGACTGCTTGGCAGGGAAGGTTGAGATAGTGCCTCGGGTTGGAAGACTTTCTGTTGAGTACTATGCCTACTTCCTGGGTGACAGGATCATTTTCACACCTAGCTTCAGTGACATGCAATTTACCCATGTAATATGCCTGCACATGTACCCTCTGAACCTAAAGTAAAAGTAGAAAAAATATTCACTTAAAAAAAAAAAGAGTTGCTGCAGAACTCAGGATTCAAAGCAGTTAGAATAATATTAAAACATCTTAAATTATTCATATACTGAAAAAATCTATTATTTTAGCAAAAGCAGAATTTAAAGGTTTGGATTTAAATTTTCAAAAATGTGATAATTTACATTAGAAAATACATAAATATCAATAGATAAATGTTTTATCTAATACAATATTAGATATTTTATCAATGGGTAAATATTTTATCTATTTCACTTTCAATTTTATACTTCTGTCAGTAAAAAATATTATAATGTTATATTAAAATAAGCCAAAAAAGTGAGAGAAATGTGATTCAATTGATACACTATCCTTATTCTTACAATTTATCAGTAAGAACTCTGTCATAACTAATAAGAGCTTTTTAGTTTAAGAAAAGATTTTTTTTAAGGTGCTATTAGAAAAGAATTGTGTTCCTATATTCATTCATTTATTTATTTTGAGATGGCATTTTGCTTTTGTTGTCAGGCTGGAGTGCAATGGCTTGATCTCAGGTTAAGGCAACCCCTGCCTCCCAGGTTCAAGCAATTTTCCCGCCTCAGCCTCCCAGTTAGCTGGGATTACAGGCATGTGACACCATGCCCAGCTAATTTTGTATTTTTAGTAAAGACTGGGTTTCTCTACGTTGGTCAGGCTGGTCTCAAACTCCTGACTCAGGTGATTCACCAGCCTCAGCCTCCCAAAGTGGGAATACAGGTATAAGCCACTGCACCTGGCCTATTCATTTATTTTAAAAGCTGAATTTTATGGAATAGTTGCTGGACTCTGGGCAAGGTTCTCCCCAATCTCCTTCAAAAATAAAGCAACATTACATTAAACAAAGGAATATATTTAGATTCAATATCTCTTTACAATTTCTGATAAGACAAAGTTAAATTTAAATGACTTTGAAAGTTCCCACTATAGCAATGCATTTATTTCCACAATTCAGAATTCTTGATATGCCTGCTATTAGCATAATTTTTTTACAATTCAACTGGTGTAAACAGGGAATAAATCAGTACTATAATCTCCAAACATGCTCCCTGGGCCTTGAATCTAAAACCATCTGGACACTATGACAGTATTCAATTTATTACATACAAAAGCCTGGATTCTGCCGATGCATAAACAGTAATTAAACACACAAGCCAACCATGCATGCCAGTTCTCTGAGAACTATCCTCTGAGTATCTTAGAGTTTCCATGCCAATGAGCTTATTGAGAAATTGGCTAGTGATTAAAGATTAATGATTTATGTTTGCAAGTGAGGTTCATTTGCTGCTTACTGAAATATATTTGACAGCATCTTTTTTATTTTTCTAGGATCCTTAGTCAGAGAGATATTTATTCTTAAGAGAATATCTCAATTAATTTCAAATATGAGCCTAAAGTGGCAACATATAAAATCTCTAGTATTGTAATACCTTTTATCATAGAGCATGCCTCTTTACCTATATCCTCTTTGATAAGCAAGTGTACTTTGTGTGCTTTTGAGTATTACTCTCACATTGCATATGTTGGAGAGAGTAGATATTTAGTATGTTTTTTCTTTATAATTTTGCTTCTGTAATTCGTATCTTCTGTGGCTTGTCACAGCCTGTGCTCAAAGCAAGAGGACATGATGCATAAAAAAGAAAATGAATGAAGGTATTTACAAAGAAGCCTGGCTGCACCTTTAGTTAATCAGCATTTTACTTTTTAAGGGTGGTTAGATTTCTCAGAATTTGTTGATTCCCAGAAGAAAGCAGATTTTGGGGAGAATAGTCAGTTATGTGTAAAAATAAACTAGTAGTTACAGCTGGGGTTGTGAAAACACATAAGTTGTGTTTCAGAAAAGAGTAGATTTTTCAGTGCTATATTCTTACAGCTGTTGGAATCTGTTAATTCACTCATACCAACATAACATATAATTTGCTTTATAAATGCAGTAAAGTATAACTGAAAATATGACTGACCCTTTCATAACCTTAATGGTTCTATAAATACAGAACTGAAGTAATTTATAAAGCTGTTAAAATTAATTATGCCATTAAAATAAACTCCAAAGTACATTACATTATTACTGTAGTAACCTAACTATGAACTTCTCTGAGTCAGCAAAGTGAATCAATGGTGATGAATGATTATTACTGCTGAGAAGTGCATGAATTAAATGCTTGCCTGATCAGGAAGGTACTTTCTTCCAACATAAACAGGTTTGCCTTCATTGACTATTGTTTTCTGGCCTATAGTTCTTCTCTTTTATGAAGTAATTTGGTTTAGGGTGCTAAGCTTTGGCAGGCACATATTTGGCTAAAGCTGCTTCTCTTGTTAACTTCTTTTTGAAATTCTGACATCAACTTTTATTTATGGTATATGTTGATCAGAAGTTTTAGGATTATATACAGATTTCTGAGTTTTCACCTGAACTGCATTTTCTTTAAGAGGGAGGTGCTTGCTGTCAATATTCTCAAAAACCATGTTAGTCGGTTTTAAACTCTCCAAGGTTTCATCTCTATATTGATGCACTATGTTGTCAAGGCCCTTGCTGAAAGTGGAAGAATTGCCTTGATTTCTCTTCTCAGCATGGAGTAAATGTAAAACTACCTTAGATAAGATCCACCACCAAATTAGAATTTCTGCCACTTAATTTAACCAAGACTTCCATTTGTTGAACAATGTCCATAAACTTTTGGAATTCCATTATTTTGTCTATTGTTTCTGCTACAATTCTATCAGGTGAATTTTTTTCTAGGTCCTACTTCTCACTTTCTCACAGTAAAAAAAGAATTAATCTCTCCTTAGAGACAGCAAAGAAGAGTCTGTCAGTCAATCAAATGTACTGAGAGGTGCAGACACATTAACTAAATGACTCACTCTCAACTGAAACTCACACTGTCCCATCCAAATATCTGCTTTCTCAAAATTATCAGTAATTTTATGATCTAGACCTTCATTGCTATTGCCTAATTGAAAGCATAAATACTAAATCTTTGAATCACAGGACCTACTATGCACTCTAAAATAGTAGTTGAAAGCTATTTCAGGGGAAATATATATATATATACACACACACACATTTTATATATATATGCACATTAAATAAGAGCCAGAATGTTTTCCATAACTGCTGAAACTACTTAAGATACTGAATCTGTCTTAGAAATTTTTATATTAAGGACATGTAACATAAAAATGAGCAATAATTACATATAGTCTAAGTTGAGAACTAAATAAAATCTGCTAAAAACTATAAAATGGACTAAATCAGCCCACAGTAAAATAAGTTGGCTAAACAAGATCTGAGAAATAAGAGGTGAAAACATTTTAGTAGGCAATACAATCAAAGTTCATAAGCTTTCCAGAAGGATGGTTAGTAATATATATTAATAGCCCTAAAAATATTCATGTACTTTGATTCTCAAGTTTGATTTCGAAGTGTTTTTCCTAAGAGATTACAGATGTTATCAAATATTTGAACCCATTTGGACCTTTAAATATCAAAGAAAATTAGAGACAACATAAATGCCAAATGTCATCTAAATGAAATTGTTATATTTAACAATATGAGGCAAAATAACATGATTATAACTGAAGACATGTGTTACAATACACATGTTCTTGCCCAAAAGGAGAGAAGTTATAAAAGTGTTTTATAATATATTCTGCATGATTTATTTGAGTGTAGGTGACAGGGACAAAACAATAACTCATAAATACTAAAAATGACATCCATCCTCACAATTATTAAAGATGAGTCCTTAGAAAGTTTCTTTTTTAAAAAATATGTTTTAAAAATGTTGTAGGTCATGCACAGGAATGAACATGAGAGATGCTGAGCAAATGGGGGGAACAAGTTCTTCCATAAAGTACACGCATTTACCGAGAGAGAGAGAGAGAGAGAGAGAGAAAGAGAGAGAGAGAGAGAGAGAGAGTGTGTGTGTGTGTGTGTGTGTGTGTGTGTGTGTGTGTGTGTTTGGTGGGAAGAGTCTGGGATACTGTATGTTAAGATAAGGAAAGAACAATAGTGCTGATGGCAGGTTTGTGGCTTGTGGAGAAAGGAAGAAAGAAAGTAAGCAAGAGGAAGCTTTAATAATAAGAAAAGATAACTAAAGAGGCCTGCAGGAAAGATCTATAGTCCTTGCCATGGTATTTGATTTGGACTTTTCTGGACTTTTCTTTCTTATATTGTAGCAAAGGGATGTACTTTGTTTTATAGCAAAGGGCTGAAATGTGATGACCCAGTTTATTTAAAACAATCCTATATATACATTAAATGTGTGTGTGTGTGTGTATTTCTTGTTAATTCCTGAGTGACATTTTATTGTCTATCTGTATGATTTGTGTTCTTAATATAAATATACAACCTAAGGTCCTCCTAAAAGTTTTGTTTTTATCTTTAAAATATAGCCAAAGATAGTTATGTTGATTGACCACAATCTGATAAGATTAATACTAAATGATTAATGGACTTTCCAGAAAGTCCACTTTCCTCATTTCTTAATTTTTCATTTGTGAATTAAATATGCTTTTTATTTTTATAGTACTGTTTGCACTTGGGAGATGAATAACAGAATAGAGGCCAAATAGCACATACTATGTAAATCATGTTTTTTCTTTTTTTTCTGATGTTTTATTTTTATTTAAAATATCTGAGCTGAGTACGGTGGCTCATGCCTGTAATTCCAGTACGTTGGGAGGCTGAGGTGGGCAGATCACCTGAGGTCAGGAGTTGGAGACTAGCCTGGCCAACATGGTGAAATCCCATCTTTACTAAAAATACAAACATTAGCAGGGCATGATAGCACATGCCTGTAATCCCAGCTACTGGGGAGGTTGAGGCAGGAGAATCCCTTGAACCCAGGAGGCAGAGGTTGGAGTTAACCAAGATGTTACCACTGAACTCTAGCTTGGGCTACAGAGCGAGACTTCATGAAAAAAAAAAAAAAATCTGATCCAAAATTATAGCTCCTTTGTGAAGAAGTTATTATAGTATTTTGAAAGTAATCGATTGTAATTTTCCACTAAATGTGACAGCTAACATTATTGAGAATCAGAGAAATAAATACGTAGCACATTTTGGACTGACTGACTGGACTAATGTCCCATTTTGTAGCTCAGGCTTGCTTTAACTGGACAGCTTTTCCTAAAACTTTTAGAATAAATTAATTTATTCAGAATGCTAAGTAGAAGAAGGATTAGTTCAGAATTATTCCTAACTTTTTTCTTTTTCTTTAGATTTTATTTTCTTAATCCATAATCTATTGAAAAAATATGTAACTGAATATGTTTTTTTGAATGAAGGTATCTATTTATCTGGGTTTAGTGGAGAGACAGTAGGTTTGAGAAGCTGTTATGCTCTTCTGAACCCTGAATGGCCCCAGTGATGCATCAAGGATTGGTGCGGAGGAAAAGTGTCTAACCAATTTGTATTCTTGTTTCCAAATCCCAGCTTTAAGTAAAGAAGCTTTGCTTTTGACAGTTCTATGTATGTCTCTTCCTAGTAAGATATTATTTGCTCAGTGGATTGACTAAAATTTAAAACAAAACCAAAACTCCAAATACACTGTTCCAGCATTTGAGGATTAATAACCTTTATTACAGTAGGTAAAGGCTTTTACTGCATGAATTTCTCTAGTACTCTTTCAGATATTAATCACTTTTATTTTTACATTTTGTACATAGATAGGGTTTGGCTCTGTGTCCCTCCCAAATCTCATCCTGAACTGTAATTTCCATATGTCCAGGGATGGAGGTGATTGGATCATGGGGATGGTTTCCCCCATGCTATTCTCATAATGGTGAGTGAATTCTCAAGAGATCTGATAGTTTTACAAGTGTTTCAAAGTTCTGCCTTCATTCTTATCTTCTCTTTCCTTCTACCTTGTGAAGAAGGTATAGGATGCTTCTTCCACCTCTGCCATGATTGTTAGTTTCCTGAGGCCTCCCCAACTATGAGTCAATGTGAGTCAACTAAACTTCTGTTGCTTATAATTACTCAGTCTTGGACAGCATGTGTACAGCAGTGTGAAAATCGACTAATACATACATGTTTTATATTTTCCATTGCTCTTTAATAAGCATATATAGCATATATTATATTATACTTATTTAATTTAGTTAGAGACAGGGTCTCACTCTGTCCTCCAAATTGAAGTGCAGTGGTGCAATCACAGCTCACTGCAGACTCGACTGCCCCCTTTAGGGCTCAGGTGATCTCCCTGCCTAAGGAAGATCTAAGATCCTTAGTCACAAAAGCAGAGGAAACTACAGGCATGCACTCAATGCCTGGCTAATTTATGCATAGTCAGGTTCTCACTATGTGCCCAGGCTTGTCTCAAACTCCTGGGCTCAAGCAGTCCTCCTGCCTGTGTTTCCAACGTGCTGAGATTACAAGCATAAGCCACCACGTGTGGCCATATGTTATATTTATAATCAAAAAAATAAAATTTAAGAACATCTTATAAAGGTTTTCTCCACTTTGTTGTTCAGTTTTTCTTCTACTTCCTACAATGTTGACATAATACTGATTCCCTCATAGCCTAGCTCTGCCTTCTACCCTGCGGACAGATTGATGACTCTCTTTTGCAGATGGCACATTATTTCTTTACATATGACAAAGTGTATCCCAGAAAATAATACTTTTCACTTCCGACATCACTACCACACTGTTCCAGGCCCCCATCATCTCTCACTTATGCTTTTGCAATAGTTGGAATCTTCCAGTTAGGTTCTTTCCTTCTGCCCTTTGACTCCCAAAATTTATTCTTAGCAGTCTTGTATAATCTTCTCAAAAAGGAAATTAGCTTATGTCAGACAAAGCTCAGAAGCCTCTAATAATTCCCATACCAAGCACAGTAAACTCCAAAGTCTATAACACTCTTTTACTTTGCCTGCATGTACTTTTGTTAGCTTGTCTCCATCAGGCTGGGAATTCTTCCATCACAGGACTTTTGAACATACTGTTTCCTGCCTGGAATGTTTCTCCCCTGTTAATATCTGTCACTTGCTCTCTCACTTTTTCCAAATAGTGTCATATTATCCTATTTACCTTGTCTTACCATCCTATTTTATGTTACCATTTCCTCATCCTGCATTCCTTTCCCCAATTTCTTACTTGATTTCATAAAAACAATTATCAAGTTCTAGCTTATGCTATATCATACTTATTTTTGTATTGTTTCTATCCCATTATGGTATAGTTTAAAAGAACGCAAGAGTTTTTGACTGTTTTGTTCACTAAAGTGTCCTTCTGCCAAAGTAAAATGACTCATACAATATTGAATAAACCCATGTTAAAAATTTATTCGACTTTTTAATTAGGGGACAGACAATGTGGTAAAACAGGTAAAATACATTTGAGAAACTGAGTATATTAGGCACTATAGATGGAATAATATGGATAGTTTAGATATAAAAGTGATTAATGCCATTCTGGGCAATACAATCATAAATCTGGGGCTAAATTTTTGTCAGAAAACATAATTCAAATCTCTACGAGACAAAATCTGCAAGTACCAACTAATTTCATAGCATGTGAGCACTAGTTAACAGGAAATAGCAAATCAAACAAAGACACATTTACCTAGATAGTTCAGTAATCTAGGGTGTGCCTATTAAAAAATTCTCTGAAATGACCTGGAAAAGGCAGGAATTTTTTGTTTTTATATAAACTAAAGTAACTAGAAGAGTTAATGTCTTCTACTAAGGAATCAATAAATAATTGTTGATTAAGTTAATGTTATTATCTTCAATAGAATTGTAGAAAATCTTATTCTGTACTGAAAGTTAAAATGTGTCTTTAAGGTATTCTACTATGTCACATTTACATTGGTTTTTCAACTGACAATGTTACCTCCATTTTTGGTGCAGTATTTTGATTATTCTTTTTGTGCAATGAATCACATAGTTTGATAGACAGAACATGGCTAATGAGAAACCTTATCCTGGCAAGAGGAAATTCTGTGCCAAACATACACAGCATAGTTTCTACAAATGTAAGCTAAAAATATATTTCCAATTATTTGTGACAAGTTGACCTATGGTTTGTGGTGTATACTGATTTTTACACCCACTTATGAAAGAAAAGGGTGTTCTCTATATGGTAAGAGAAAATGTAAACTGGAGCAATCTTTCTAAAAAGCTTTGAGTAGAAAGATTTATAAATACACATAATTGATGTTCAGGTGATTGTAATTCTATACATTTAGCTCAGACAGAATTTAAATTTCCTTCATATTTCTTTTCTTTTCTATTGTCTTACCAAGAACATATATTAACAAATGATAATGTAATGAAAATAATTATTTTGAATATTGGTAAATATTAATTGTAAGTATATTCAGCTTGTGAGACTATTGATATACTGCCAAATTATTGTCAGATATTAGATATTGTACATTTACACATTTATTCTGTTACCTTTAAATATTAAAGATTTGAAATATTTACCTTAATGTGTCCTGTACACTGAGCATCAACAAAGAAGGCAAAATTGTCTGAGTTTGAACAGTAAGAAAATCTGCATGAAATTTTTATTTCTCTGCTTTCATCTCAAAATATAGTACAGCCAAACATATACATTTTCTATCCAGTGGACAAATCACATTTAAGATTATCATTAAGGACAATGATGAACATTAAAATCTGTTTTATTCTTCTCCCTCCACCCTGACTATTGACTATGTTTAGTAGCTTATTTCCAAAGAGTAGAGTATGAAAAGAGGAAAAACTAAATACATTTATAGTGGAGAAATCTGGAAAATACTACCTTGGCCAGGGAGGTGATCAAGGTTAATATTATCAATGATAAGTCAAGTCGATAATATGTACTCTTATTATTCTATGAGAAGACTTCACCTTTATATTTTTCTTTCTAGAAACCTAAAACTCTGGCTGAGCCATGATTTAAAAACATCAGACAAATCAAAATTGAGGAATATTGTAACAGATATTTTATTGGTACTGAAAAAAGTCACAAGTTTTATATATATATATATATATATATATATATATATATATATATATAAATCTGATGAACAGTCACAGATCAAAGGAGACTAAAAAGACAAGATGACTAATTATAATGTGTTATCCTAGATGGGATCCTGGATGGCATTCTGGAACAGAAAAAACCTTGAAAATTAAATAAAATCTAAGTGTAGTTAATAGTAACATGCCAATGTTCGTTTCCTAGTTGTTGCAAATGTGCTTTGGTTATATAAGACGTTACAATAGGGAAAACTGGGTGAGGAGTGTAGGGAAACTGGGTGAGGAGTGTAAGACAACTATTTTTCCTGAGTTTCTGAAAATCAAAAACTAATCTAAATGTTAAAAATCTATTAAAAATATATTTCAACATACTAGAGTACTTCTGTCAACTCACTAGGACACAAAGGAAATAGGGAAGGAAAAGAAAAAGGAAAGAAAGAAATAATAGATAAATCAATTCCTGGATGGACAAATTTCAGAAAATTCTAAACATTTTTGCTCCCATTATCAACTGGTAAATCAGTGTGGTAAGAATGCCGTGTGTCTTCAGAACCTTCTACTATATTTCAGTTCTTTTTGCATGTGGTCATAAGTGTTTCTTCCTGTGAAAAGAGTCTTGCTTTCAGTAACCATAAGTTACACAGAAAAGTTTTAAAAAGAACCTTCTTTCCCCACAAAAAAAAACCAGGAGTACTTCCTTGCCAAACAGTACACTGCTGGTTTGAGATGACACCTTTCTCCAGACACTTTGCATTCATAGTCTATAATTGTTATTATCTGAATATTTTGTGGATTATTTCAACAAATTAGGCATGAATGTTCAAGGTAACTGTTTCAATTATTCAATTTGCTTTTTGTTACTACACATATTTTGTGTTTGATTTTGTTTTACTGCAGTATCTGACATTCCAGAGTCATTATGCAAATCTTTAGCAATATTTAGAATCTTTATGATCTGAATAATTTTCAAATCACAAGAAATAACCATCAATTTGATCAGCAAAGCTTGTGTTTGTGTGTGTGTGTGTGTGTGTGTGTGTGTGTGTGTGTGTGTGTGTGAAATGTGTGGTATGAGTAGTATTGGAGATATTATAGTTCGACTTCAGGGAGACAATTGCTTGATTGTTTTAAAATTTGACCTTCAATCTTTATTGTAATATCTTGCTTATTAAAGCTAAGTATAATAAGTCATTCATAAGATGATTTATTATTTACTAGCATTATATATGTGAATATCATTATTTCTTAATATCATGAAGGGAATATTTCCACTTACAGTATTCTCTATGTTCATAATCATGTTTTCATTTCAGATGTAGTTTTCTGGCACCACAAAGAGAGATGTATTTCATGTTCACAAAAAATCATCTTTGCCTCATTAATATTATAAAATGTAAAATCATACTATTATTCTCTTAGTTTTGGTTGAAACCCAAAGAACACATACAAACCTGCAGGTGGTTAAGTGTTTCCACCTTCCAAATTCACTAGTTTGTTTAATTATTCTACCTTGTATTAATAAATTATAACACTACTTTGTACCCCACAAAATTATATAAATTGTTCCTGTACAACCTAAAAAAAAGTGGTAGGACTTAGAAAAGAGACATATAAAGACTGGTTTTGTAGACACTCACCCCCTTGAGGTATTAAAGGTTTGAACTTTCATTGTCCTGGGGCTTAGGGAGAAGATGCTTTTAGGTAAGTTGTTCATGTGTTCCGTCATGATCCACATCCTTGCTGCTTTGTGGGGAAGAACGAAGTTTACATACTAACCTCCCTAAGCCTTGGGGAGCAGGACCTCCAAGAGAACACTGCTATGATAATTGACTGGTGTCTGTGAGTGTTTGAAAGACAGCAAACAAATGCCTGACCTACATCTATAAACAAACTCTGCTAGAGATGACCGGCTGAAGGAGCCTAGGCAGTAAGAGAGCAGGCTTTGTGGGGTTATTAAATTGCTCACAGTGATGATTGGTACCAGGTGTGTGATTCCTGAGAGCCAGATGTGGAAAGATGTCACGAATAGGAGAGGTGACAAATGCAGACCCTGAGGCAAGATTTTAAGCAGCAAGCCAAAGACATGATTACCACTTCTATGGCAGCTGCAGTCAGTACACCCCAGAGAGAAAAGCCACTGAGAAGCACAGCCAATACCATACTGAATGGACAAAAGCTGGAAGCATTCCCCTTGAAAATCGGCAGAAGACAAAGAAGCCCTCTTTCACCAATCTTATCCAACATAGTATTTGAAGTTCTGTGCAGGGTATTCAGGAAAGATAAAGAAATAAAAGGAATTCAAATAGGAAGAGAGGAAGTCAAACTATCTCTGTTTGCAGATGACATGATCCTCTATCTTGAATACCCCACCGACTCAGCCCAAAAGCTTCTTAAGTCGATAAGCAACTTCAGCAAGTTTCAGAATAGTAAATCAATGTGCAAAAGTCACAAGCAGAAGACAGAGGCCGCCTGGAAAGGAGATGGCCACCAGGAAAGAGATATGAGCTAAAGATATTTACTCTCAACCAACCAATTTGAAGCAGGTCCAAGCCGGGTGGGGAGCTTTACCTTTAAGTGAAGTTTAGGTATTTCTGTTTCTATCTCTTGACTTGTTTTCAATTCCCTTCTCTTTCCTTCTCTTCTTTCGACTTTCATTTCTTCAGCTTTCCCCCCCTTCCTTTCTTTTCTTAAAATAAAGAATTGGAGATTCTGGATATTGAACCTAAACTGGAGATGAAAGTTGAAGTTTACTTCGACAAATTTATTTATTTTTGTTACACAGGACTGAGTATACCCATTATTGAACCTGGAGGCCTGTTTATCATCTGAGAATGAGTCGACAAGTTATTGGGCTTGTCTTAGATCTCATGTAGGGTAAGGGAAATAATCTTTCCACTAAATGGGTTTGAATGAACAAAGAAAGAATTAAGTTTTCTAAATTCAATCTTGCTCATTCAACATACTAAATGTATCTGTGTGCAGCACTTTTCTAGCTGGTTTATATAATTTGGAATCCGTTTTGTTTCTCTTCAGTTCAGTATTCTATAGATATTTCATACTTAAGTTTGTTCTTATGGCACAACTGCCTATACATATGGTTATAGTGTATATTATGTACATAACACCATTTCCAATGAATAAACTGATTTTTAAGGACTTACAAAACTTATTTTGCTCTTCCTGGACCTTATGCATATCACAGTCATATTATAAAATTTTGCTTTCAAAATCTAAGCATTTTTTTACTGTAACGTCGTGATTATGGAAATATATTCTTTTTTTTTTTTTTTTTTTTTTTTTTTTTGCTTTCTTGCCACACAGCGTTTTTATTCTTTTCATTAGCTGCTGCCAACATAAATCTCTGCCCTTTAGCCAGAGTAAGCTTCTGAGCTTTAGATACTTTCTTTTGATTTTTTTTCTTTTTTTTTTTCTGTCATTGTTCACAGACTCATCTCCAGGATTTGGGGTAGTTTATTATCCAAAGAATTAAATAATAATCGTATATACTATTGCCTTCTTGTTTTCAGTTCTAATTTTATTGATTCTTTCTATATTTCAGAAAAGTGATGTTTAGACTGTGACCAGGGTTTTCATAGAGGGGACTGCTGGCAAGTGTCATCACATCTTATTTCAACAATATCAGGTTGCCTTTCATCTGTTTCATATTTTAGTTTTCCAGGCATGATTCCTTTAAAGGTTCATGACTAAATAGGTTGTGAAAAACATTATTTTAGAAAGGCAGTCTACAAACTTCATTGAGCCACCTTTCCTTTTTCCTTTCAAAATTTGGTAATTAGAAAATGACTTTTTATAGTTTATCTTAACTTCAATGTGTTTTATATAAAAACTTTTGCTATTTTTTAAACTTCATTATATAGCTTTTAATAGCTAAATCAGCTCTTTCACTGAATGAAAGGAGAAATCCTTTTTATTTAAAAAATAGTATGCCAATAATTCCTTGAACTACTTTAATTGTATTTAAAGTAAATAATTGAAAAGACGTAATTACATTATTTTAAAAAAGGTAATTTTGGGATATCATTGAATTTTTTCTCATTATGTGAGTAATACATTTTTACTATGAGAAAAGTGAAAATGTGAAGTGTACAAAAAATTACTCAGAATCCTATAACTTTGAGAAAACCACTATTGACATTTCTGTGTGTACAATCTCTTGTTTTATTTGTGTAGTACTCTGTTCTTAACATGTTAAATTCTGGTTTACTTTCACTTAGCATTTAAAACTTCACTGAACTTCTTATTGGAAAAAGTTGTTTTCATTTTTTACTGAACTATGGTAAAGAACTGTGAGGGATCTGAGATTTTACATAAGTTAGGCTACTCTGGTTTCACAAGTGCTGGAGGAAGACAGGATATTCCTGGAACAGAGACAGAGGACTTTATAACTCATAGCATAATAAGAAGCATGAGTATCATTTTTGCATAAGTTGTTCTTGCTTTCCAAGTTCTATGGGTAACAAAAGGAGGCCCAGGTGAATGTAGCACATACAATAGATTTGTGCCACAGATGAGAAATCTTTAGCTTAGGAATCCCCAAATCTTCTAAAAGCATGCTAGTATGTCTGCCCAAACTTTGCCTAGAGGAACTAATTTCTTTATTCTCTTAGTCAGCAAACAAATCTTCCCTCTGGCTAGGAGGGAGATATTATTTTCAACTTCCAAGTATGTCCGCTATAAAAATATCTTTAAAGGGAGCAAGATGGAAGGATAGGACACTCAAGCAATTGTCCCCTAAAGGAACACCAAATTAAACAACTATCCACACAAGAAAATATCTTCATAAGAACCAAAAATATCAGGTGAGTGAAAACATTACCTAATATTAATATAATATCAATCAAAGAGGTATTGAAAAGGGTAGATAAGACAGTTGCGAATTTTCTACACCACACTTGCCCTATCATCCATTAGTGCCACAGGGAGAGAAAATCTGTATTCTTGAGAGAGAGAAAGAAAAGTGAATGTGAAACATTACATTGGAACTCAGTGCTGCCCTCTCACAGCAGAACACCACAGAATTCTGCCAGTTTGCAAAAAGAGAACATTTGGACTAAAGGGGAATTCTCAGCCCCAGCAGGAGAAACCTGAGTCCTACCTGGTTTTACCTTCCGCTGACTAAAGTTGTCTGGGGCCTGGATTCAATTCTAGTGGCAGTCAGACCACAAGGACTGCAGTACTTGTGCAAACACTGGAGCTACCCTGAGCTTAGAAGCAGTGGACTTGTGGTGCATGTGACTTAGTGTAACACTAGCCGTGGTAGGTAAGGACATGTCTATATCATCCTTCCCCTACTCCAGGCAGCCTAGCTTGGAGAGAGGCTCCTTCTGACTAGAGGAAAGAGAAGGGAGAAGGAAGAGAACCAAAGACTGCCTGGTAACATGGGGAATTCTCCCTTCTTACCCAACCCCACCAAAATGGCACCACAGCAAGTGTTGTTGACATTCCTGGACCTAGGGAACTTTTTAGTGCTGATATGATTGCACTGACCACAGACTTAGATCACAACACTCAATTCCATTTGAATATGTGGAAAGCCTTCTCAAGAAGGACAGGTATAAAGAAAAGACTGTGAAGCTTGGAATAAATTCATAACTCTCCAACGCCCAGACACTGAGGAACATTCACAAGCATCCAGGAAAATACAACCTCATCAAACAAACTAAATAAATCACCAGTAGCAAATTCTGGAGTGAGGGAAATATGTGGTCTTTCAGAGAAGAATTCGAAATAGCTGTCTTGAGGAAACTCAATGAATTTCAACATAACACAAAGAGAAATTTTGAATTCTATCAGAGAAATTTCACAAAGAGATTATAATGATTTTTAAAAAATCAAGCAGACATTTCAGAGCTGAAAAATTCAGCTGACAAATTGAAAACTGCATCAGTCTTTCAACAGCAGAAGTGGATCAAGCAGAATATAGAACTAGCTATAGGAAAATACACAGGCAGAGAAGAAAAGAGAACAAAAACAACAAAGAATAAACCATACCTCCAAGAGCTAAAAAATAGCCTCGAAAGGAAAAAAAAAATCAAATTATTTATTTTAAAGAAGATGTAGAGAGAGAGTTTAGGGTAGAAAATTTGTTCAAAGAAATAATAACAGAGAAATTTCCAAACCTAGAGAAAGACATGAATATTCAAGTAAAAGAAGATTGTAGAATACCTAGAGGATTCAACCCAAATAACACTAATTAAAGGCATATATTACTCAAACTCTCAAAAGTCAATGATAAAGAAAGGATCTCAAAAGCACCAAAAAAGAAGAAAATACTATATGACGGAACTCTAATACATTTGGCAGCAGACTTCTAAATAGAAACTTTTCAGGCTAGAAGATAGTAGAATGACATACATTAAATATTTAAGAAAAAAACTTTTCAACCTCAAATATTATATCTATCCAAATTATCTGTATTACAATTGTAAATCTATATGTACTCAATATTAGGGACTCAGATATACAAAACAACTTTTATTATATCTAAAGAGAGAGATAGATCCTCAGACAATAAGAGATGAGGGCTTAACACCACACTTTTAGTATTGGATAGTGATATGGTTTGGATATTTGTTCTCCCCAAATCTTATGTTGAAATGTAATTTCAATATTGGGGCCAAAGTCTGGTGGGAGTTGTTGGGTTATGGAAGTGAATTCCTCATGAATGACTTGGTGTCCTTTCCATGGTAATGAGTGAGTTTTTGCTCTATGAGTTCATGCTAGAGCTAGTCATTTAAAAGAACCTGGCACCTTCCCATGTCTCTCGCTTCCTCTCTCACTATGTGACTTGCTGGATCTCCTTCATTTTCCTCCATGATTGCAAGCTTCCTGAGGCCCTACTAGAAGCAAATGCTGACACTACTTTATATACAGCCTGCAGAACTGTGAGCCAAAATAAAACTTTTTAAAAAATAAATTACCCAGCTTCACATATTTCTTTATAGGTATTCAAATGCCCTAACACAGACAGAATATCCAAACAGAAAATTAACAAAGAAACATTGGACTTAAATTTCACTATAGACCAAATGGTTGTATAGGCATTTATAAAACATTTCATCTGATAGCAACAAATACATGTTCTTCTCCTTAGCACCTGGACATTATTAAGAATTAACCATATTTTAGGCCACAAAATGTCTTTAAAATTCAAAAACTTTTGAAATCATATTGGGCATCTTTTCTGACCACAATGGAATAAAACTAGAAATCAATAACAAGAGAAAGGTTTGGAAACTATATAAACACAGAGATATTAAACAATATGCTCCTGAACAATCATTGATTCAATGAAGACATTAAGAAATTTTTTTTTTAATTTCTAGAAACAAACAAAAGTGGAAACTCAACATACCAACACCTACGGAACATAGCAAAAGCAAGAAGTTTATAACAATAAATCAAAAATGTAAAAAAGAAACTTCAAATAAGCAACCAAATGATGCATCTTAAAGAACTTGAAAAGCAACAGCAAGCCAAATTAAAAAATAGTAGAAGAAAGGAAATAATAAAGATCAGAGCAGAAATAAATAAAATTGAGACTAAAATATACGGAGGACCAAAAAACAAAACAAAACAAAACAAAATTGAAAAACCATCATTCAGAATAAATTAAAAAAAAGAAAAAATATCCAAATAAAATAAATCAGAGATAAAAAGGAGATATTATAACTGACACTCCAGAAATTCAAGAATCATTAGAGACCACTGTGAGCTGGTAAATGCCAATAAATGGGAAAACATAAAAGAAATGGATAAATTTCTAGACCCACACAAGCTACCAAGATTGAATCAATGAAGAAATAAAAAAATCTGAATAGACCAATAAGAAGTAACAAGATAAAAACAGTAACAAAATGGTTCTCATCAAGAAAAGCCTAGTATTTGATGGCTTCAATGTTAAATTTTACCAAACATTTAATGGAAAACTATACCATTCCTACACAAAATATTCCAAGAAACAGTAGGAGGGAATACTTCCAAACTCATGCTAGGAGGAAAATATTATCCTGATATAAAAACCAAACAAAGACACAACTCAACAAAAAAACTACAGGCCAATATCGCTGATGAACATAGATTAAGAAAATTCTCAACCAAACACTAGCACACCAAATTTAATAGCACTTAAAAAATAATACACAATGGTCAAGAGGGATTCACCCTAGGGATGCAAGGATGGCTCAACATATACAAATCTTTAAATATAATACATTAAATTAACAGAAAGAAAGACAAAGCCATATAATCATTTCAACTGATGCCAAAAAATGCTTTAGATAAAAGTCAACATTGCTTTTTAATTAAAGCTATCAGAAATCTGGATTTTTGGGAAACATATCAATATAATAAACATCATGTATATCAAATTCACAGCTAGTATCAAATTGAATGATTAAAACATGAAAGCATTTCCTCTAATAGCTGGAACAAGACAAGGATGCCCACTATCACCACTTTTACATGGTTTAGTACTAGAAGTCCTAGTCAAAACAATTAGATAGGAGAAAAAAATAAAGGGCATCCAAATTGGTAAGAAAGAAGTCAAATTATGCTGATGACATTATCTGATATAATTTCATCAGAAAAGTAATTGAACTGATAACAAGTTGAGTCAAATTGCAAGATACAAAATCAACAAAGACAAATCTATAGCATTTCTCTAAGTCAAAAGCAAAATTTCTGGAAAAGAAAAAAAAAACAAGAAAGTATTACTGTCTACAATAACTACAACTAAAATAAAATACCTAGGAATAAACTTAACCAAAGAAGTAAAAAAGACCTCTACAATAAAAATATAAAGTAAAATAACTTCAAAAGTATACACTGAAAATAGAAAAATATCCCATGTCCATAGATTGGAAAAGTCAATATTGTTAAAAGTTTCATACTAACTGAAAAAATCTGCAGATTCAATACAATCCCTATCAAAATACCAATGACATTCTTCACTAAAATAGAAAAAAAAATCCTAAAATTTATATCAAATTACCAAAAAAACAAAAACAAAAACACAGAATAACTAAAGCCATTCTGAACAAAAATAACAATGCTGCAGATATTATATTACCTGACTTTTAATTATACTGTAGAGTTCTAGAAACCCAAACACCATGATAATGGCATAAAACAGACACATAGACCAATGGAGTAGTATATAGAACTCCAAAGTAAATTTAGGCATTTACAGCCAACTCATTTTCAACAAAGGTTCCGAGAACACACATTAGGGAAGGATGGTCTTTTTAATAAGTCGTGCTGAAAACTAGATATCCACACGTATAAGAATGAAACTAGAACCCTATACTATATTCAAAAAAATTGAATCAAAATGGATTAAAAACTTAAATCTAAGACAAGAAACTATGAAACTACTAGAAAAAAAAAATAGCAAAATGCTCCAGGACATTGATCTGGACAAATCTTTTTTGAGCAGAACTTCAAAAGCACAGGTAACTGAAGCAAATGTAGACAAATGAGATAACACCAAACTAAAAATCTGTAGAGCAAAGGAAACAACAAAGTGAAAAGACAAGCCACAGAATGGGAGAAAATATTTGCAAATTACCCATCTGACAAGAGATTAATAAAAAGAATATATGAGAAATTCCATAGGAAAAGATCAAATAATCCAATGAAAATATGGGCTTTGTGGGGAGGATCCAAGATGGCCAAATAGGAACAGCTCCACAGTGCAGTTCCCAGCAAGAACAATGCAGAGGGTGAGTGCCCACAGCATTTCCAAACAAATTTTCACTGCCCACAGACCAGGAGATTCCCAGGCTGAAAAGCGCCACGAATTTTCAGCATGGTAGTTTCAGCCAGTGCTGGGATGGTACACAGAAACTCAAATAAATCTGGGTGGTCATCTCAACTGGTGCCTGGAACGCCTGGAAGACAGAGCTGCCTATTCAACTGAAAGGGAGGGAGCAGAGACAGGAAGCCAGGTGACCTGGCTCAGTGGGTACCACCCCCACAAAACAAGCAATCTGAAATGCTCTAGATTTAGAGTTTTGCAGCAAGTGCAGCAGGACCCAGGATGGTCCAGCTCAGTGGGGGAAAGGGCGATCACCACTATTGAGGGAGTCTGCCATTACCGAAGCATTTCACACAGCAGTTAAGCAGAGCCAGTGGCAGCTTGGCAACACCTCTGCTGGAAGACTGTAACTAAACTACTCCATGCTGGGCAGGGCATCTCTGAGAAAAGGCAGCAGCATGACAGGAACTTATAAATAAAGCCGACTTTCCTAGGACAGAGCACCATGTTATGAGTTCCGCTGCAGCAGACTTAAAAGTACCTGCCCAGCAGCTCTGCACAGAACAACAGAGTTCCCAGCACAGCACTTGAGCTCCTATAAGGGACAGACTATCTCCTCAAGCAGCTCCCTGACCCCTGTATACCAAAAGAGACACCTCATAAAGGAGAGCTCAGGTCAACATCTGGCAGGTACCCTTCTGGGACGAAGATAACAGAAGAAGAAACTGGCAGCAACTCTTACTGTTCTGCAGGCCCTGCAGGTGATCCCCAGGCAAGTGGGGTCTGGAGTGGACCTCCAGCAGTCCTGCAGCAGAGGGGCCTGACTGTTAGAAGGAAAACTGAGAAACAGAAAGAAATAACTTCAACATCAACCAAAAAGACATCCACTCAGAGACCCCATCTGGAAGTCATCAACTACAAAGACCACAGTTAGATAAAGCCACTAAGATGGGAAGAAACCAGCACAAAAATGGTGAAGACACCAAAAACCAGAATACATCTCCTCCTTCAAAGGATCACAATTCCTCACCAGTTAGGGATCAAAGATGGATGGAGAATGAATATGATGAGTTGACAGAAACAGGCTTCAGAAGGTGGATAACATCAAACTTCTCAGAGCTAAAAGAACATGTGCTAACCCAATACAAAGAAACTAAGAACCTAGAAAAAAGATTAGATAAGATGTTAACTAGAATAAACAGCTTAGATAAGAATATAAAGGACTTGCTGGAGCTGAAAAACATAGCACAAGAACTTGGCAAAGCATACACAAGTTTCAATAGCCAAATTGAACAAGCAGAAGAAAGGATATCAGAGACTGAAGATCAACTCAATGAACTAAAACGAGAAGGGAAGTATAGAGAAAAAAGAGTGAAAAAAAAATGAACAAAGCCTCTAAGAAATATGGGATTATGTGGAAAGACCTACTCTACATGTGATAGGTATACCTGAATGTGAAGGAGAAAATGAATCCAAGCTGGAAAAAACTCTTCAGTATATTATCCAGGAGAACTTCCCCAACCTAGCAAGCCAGGCCAATATTCAAATCCAGGAAATACAGAGAACACCACAGAGATATTCCTCAAGAAGAGCAACCCCAAGGCACATAATCATCACATTCACCAGGGTTGAAATGAAAAAAAAAATGCTAAGGATAGCCAGAGAGAAAGGTCAGGTTACCCACAAAGGGAAGGCCATTAGACTTACAGTGGATCTCTCTGCAGAAACCCTACAAGCCAGAAGAGAGTGGGGGCCAATATTCAACATCCTTAAAGAAAAGAACTTTCAACCTAGAATTTCATATCCAGCCAAACTAAGCTTCATAAGTGAAGGAGAAAGAAAATCCTTTACGGACAAACAATTGCTGAGAAATTCTGTCACCACCAGGCCTGCCTTACAAGAGCTCCTGAAAGAAGCACTAAACAAGGAAAGGAACAACCAGTACCAGCCACTCCAAAAACTTACCAAATGGTAAAGACCATTGACACAATTAAAAAAAAAATGCATCAACTAACAGCAAAACATCCAGCTAGGCTGTTGCATCAAAATGGCAGGATCGAATTCACACATAACAATATTAACCTTAAATGTAAATGGGCCAAATGCCCCAATCAAAGAACACAGACTTGCAAAGTGGATAAAAAGTCAAGACCCATCAGTGTGCTGTATTCAGGAAACCCATCTAACATTCAAGGACACACAAAGGCTCAAAATAAAGGGATGGAGGAATATGTATCAAGCAAATGGAGAGTTAAAAAAAGCAGGAGTTGCAAAACTAGTCTCTGATAAAATGGTTTTTAAACCAACAAAGATCAAAACAGACAAAGAAGGGCATTATATAATGGTAAAAGGATCAATGCACCAAGAAGAGCTAACATCCTAAATATATACTCACTCAATACAGGGGCACCCAGGTACATAAAGCCAGTTCTTAATGACCTACAAAGGGACTTAGACTCACACAAAATAATAGTGGGAGACTTTAACACTCCATTGTCAATATTAGACAGATCAACGAGACAGAAAATTAACAAGGCTATCCAGGACTTGAACATAAATCTGGACCAAGTGGACCTAACAGATAGCTATAGAAATCTCCACCCCAAATCCACAGAATATACATTCTTCTCAGCACCACATTGTACCTACTCTAAAATTGACCACATAATAGGAAGTACATCACTCCTGAGCAAATGTGAAAGAACAGAAATCATAACAGTCTCAGACCACAGGGCACTCAAATTAGAACTCAGAATTAAGAAACTAACTCAGAACTGAACAGCTTCATGGAAACTGAAGAATTGGCTCCTGAATGTCAACTGTATAAACAATGAAATGAAGACAGAAATAAAGATGTTCCTTGAAATCAGTGAGAATGAAGACACAATGTATCAGAATCTCTGGGACACATTTAAAGCAGTGTCCAGAGGGAAATTTATAGCAATAAATGCCCACATGAGAATCAAGGAAAGATCTAAAATTGACACCCTATCATCAAAATTGAAAGAGCTAAAGGAGCAAGATAAAAAAAACTCAAAAGCTATTGGAAGGCAAGAAATAACTAAGATCAGAGCAGAACTAAAAAGAGATAAAGACACAAAAAATCCTTCAAAAAAATCAATAAATCCAGGAGCTTGTTTTTTGAAAAGATCAACAAAATAGACCACTAGCCAGATTAATAAAAAAAAAAAGAAAAGGGAGAAGAATCAAATAGATGCAATAAAAAACAAAAAAGGGGATATCACCAATGATACCACAGAAATACAAACTACAATCAGATATTACAACAAACAACTCTATGCACGTAAACCAGTAAATCTGGAAGAAATGGATAAATCCCTGGAGACTTGCACCCTCCCAAGCCTAAACCAGGAAGAAGTTGAAACCTGGAATAGACCAATAACAAGAGCTGAAGTTGAGGCAGCAATTAATAGCCTACCAACAACAACAAAAATAAGTCCAGGTCCAGATGGGTTCACAGCTAAATTCTACCAGAAGTACAAAGAGGAGCTGGTAACATTCCTTCTGAAACTATTCCAAACAATACAAAAAGAGGGAATCCTTCCCAAATCATTTTATCCTGATACCAAAACACAATAGAGACTCAACAAAAAAAGAAAACTTCAGGCCAATCTCATAATGAACATAGATGCAAAAATCTTCAAAAAATATTGGCAAACCATTTGCAACAGCACATCAAAAAGCTTATCCATTAGGATCAAGTAAGCTTCATTCCAGGGATGAAAGACTGGTTGAACATACACAAGTCTATAAATGTAATCCACCATATAAACAGAACCAAAGACAAAAACCACATGATTATCTCAATAGATGTCGAGAGGCCTTTGACAAAATTCCAGAGCCTTTTATGCTAAAAATTCTGAATGGGCAAAAACTGGAAGCATTCCCTTTGAAATCAGGCACTAGACAAGGATGCCCTCTCTTACTACTTCTATTCAATATAGTATTGGAAGTTCTAGCCAGAATAATTAGGCTTGAAAAAAATAATAAAGGGTATTTAATTAGGAAAAGAGGAAATCAAATTATTTCTATTTGCAGATGACATAATTGTATATTTAGAAGACCCTATCATCTCAGCCCAAAATCTCCCTTAACTGATAAGCAACTTCAGCAAAGTCTCAGGATAGAAAATCAATGTGCAAAAATCACAAGCATTTCTATACACCAATAACAGACCAACAGAGAGCCAATTCATGAGCAAACTCCTATTCACAATTGCTACAAAGTGAATAAAATATCTAGGAATACAGCTAATAAAGGATGTAAACAACCTCTTCAAGGAGAACTACAAACCACTGCTCAAGGAAATAGAGAGGAAACAAACAGACAGAGAAACATTCCATGTTCATGGTTAGGAAGAATCAGTACTGTGAAAATGGCCATACAGCCCAAAGTAATTTATAGATTCAATTCTATCCTCATCAAGCTACCAATGATCTTTTTCACAGAACTGGTAAAAACCACCTTAAACTTCATATGGAACCAAAAGAGAGCCTGCATAGCCAAGACAATCCTAAGTAAACAGAACAAAGCTGGAGGCATTATGCTACTTGATTTCAAACTATACTACAAGGCAACAATAGTGTTCTAGTACCAAAACAGAGACATAAACCAGTACACCAAAACAGAGGCCCTGGAGTCAATGCCATACATCTACAACATCTGACCTTTGACAAACCTGACAAAAACAAATGGGGAAAGGAGTCCCTGTTTAATAAATGGTGTTGGGGAAAACTGGCTAGCCATGTGCAGAAAGCAGAAACTGGACCCCTTCCTTATACCTTACACTAAAATTAACTCCAGATGGATTAAAGACTTAAACCTAAGACCTAACACCATAAAAACCCTAGAAGAAAATCTAGGCAAACTATTCAGGACATAGGCATAGACAATGACTTCATGACTAAAAAGCCAAAAGCATTGGCAACAAAAGCCAAAATAGACAAATGGGACCTCATTAAACTCCAGAGCTTCTGTACAGCAAAAGAAACAATCATCAGAGTGAACCAGCAACCAACAGAATGGGAAAAAATGTTTGCAATCTACCCATTTGACAAAGGGCTAATATCCAGAACCTACAAAGAAATAAAACAGATTTGCAAGAAATAAACCCATCCAAAAGTGGGTGAAGGATATGAACACACACTTTTCAAAAGAAGACATATATGAAGCCAACAAACATATGAAAAAATGCTCATCATCACTGGTCATTAGAGAAATGCAAATCAAAACCACATTGAGATACCACCTCACGCCAGTTAGAATGGCAATGATTAAAAAATCTGGAGTCAACAGATGCTGGAGAGGATGTGGAGAAATAGAAACACTTTTACACTGTTAGTGGGAGTGTAAACTAGTTCAACCATTGTGGAATACAGTGTAGCACTTCCTCAAGGACCTATAAATAGAAATTCCATTTGACCCAGCAATCCAATTACTGGGTTTATATCCAAAGGATTATAAATCATTCTATTATAAAGACACATGAACACGTATGTTCATAGCAGCACTGTTTACAATAAAGACCTGGAATCAACCCAAATGCCCATTGATGATAGACTGGATAAGGAAAATGTGGCACATATACACCATGAAATACTATGCAGCCATAAAAAATGATGAGTTTGTTTCCTTTGTAGGGACATGGATGAATCTGGAAACCATCATTCTCAGTAAACTGACACAAGAACAGAAAATCAAACACTGCACGTTCTCATTCATAGGTGGGTGATGAACAGTGAGAATACATGGACACATAGCGGGTGCATCACACACTGGCGTCTGTTGACAGGGGCCAATGGAGGGACAGCAGAGGGTGGGGAGGGATAACATGGGGGAAAATGCCAGATATAGGTGACTGGGGGATGGAGACAGCAAATCACATTGCCATCTATGTACGTATGCAACAGTCCTGCATGATCTGCACATGTATCCCAGGACCTAAAGTACAACAACAACAAAAAATAAATAAAAAAATAAAATAAAATAAAATGTGGGCTCAAGATCTGAATAGATAGTTCTGAAAAGAAGACATACGAATACTGAAAAGTTATTTGCAAAAATGTTCAACATCACTAGTCATCAGAGAAAAGCAAATTAAAGCTACAGTGAGATATCATATCATTCCAGTTAAAATGACTTTCATACAAAAAAACAAAACAAAACAAAACAAAACAGGCAATAATAGATGCTGGTGAGGATGTGAAGAAAGGGAAACCTTGTATTGTTGATGGAAATGTAAATTAGTACAGCCAGTAGGGGGAACAGTAGGGAGGTTCCTCAAGAAAACTATATTAGAACTATCATATGATCCAGCAATCTTACTGATGGATCTATCTCAAAAGTAAGGAAAACAGTATATTGAAGAGATATCTGTACTTCTACATTTATTGCAGCACAATTTACAGTAGCCAAGATGTTGAACATAAATGTCCATCAGTGTCTGAATGAATTAAAAAATACATATACACCATGAAATATTGTTCAACAATAAAAAAGACTGATATTATGTTATTTGCAGTAACATGGTTGGAACTAGAGAACATTATGTTTAGTGAAATAAGCCAGTCACAGAAAGTTAAATATTGCATGTTCTTTTTCATATGTGGGATCTTAAAAAATTGAACTCTCCCAACACGGCATTGAAAATGCCTAGAAGCAAAGACAAACAATGTGAATTTCTAGGACCAAAATCTGTGATATCATACTAGCATTTCATAGTAAAACAATCTTGGGCTACTTCAGAAAATATATTCTTTGTTTGACAAAGGTGCCAAGAACATTCATTTGGTAAAGAAATATAAAATATAAAATTGTGACACAATATTGAGCCAAAAAGGAAGGAATCTATCAAGGCATAATGAAGTCATATAAAAAAGAAACAGGCACCACGTCAATTGAATTGACACTGGAGTAGATGCTGAGATAATCTGGCAACATTTAAAGGAGAAAAATAAAATAACTGTAAAGTGTTGGATCACATTATATACATAACATTCCACGAGTTTACATAATTCCATTTAAACTCACATACTTATAAACATATATACAGTTTCTTAGAGACTAAGTTCCAATTCATTATTCTAAAACACATTTAAAAATAAAGAATCAACTATTTATTATATCTTGCCTTTTCTATATAAACTGAATTTCAGAGTAGCAAAATGGTTGATGAGGGAGAGTTTTCTATAGAAGAATTTTAGAGAATTAATGCGGAAGAAATTACAGAAAAATCATCATTTATTATCTCTTACTGAAAGAATGGATCTAGGCAATGGATTGAAAACCAGAGTCACTCGGTGAAAGAGTGATGGGGACCTTCATAATGAATGTATAAGGCTGATACCATCTGAGAAGTGTTCAATCCTAGCATCATTTAAAAATGAGGCAATGAGATGTAGGTCATGACGATGCTAAGAAATGCACAGCAATATTTTGATGAGTTTTTGTCTAAAAATATAGACCTGAATCTATGAAGACTCTAGATTTCACTTTATGTTTATAGGAACTACCTGCTGTGATAGATAAATAATTTAAATAATATTACAAAGAACAATCAATCAAATCTAGTATGGAATATTTCATAGCCTAAATAACCTTTTCCCAAAACTTAATGGACCAAAAATAAAAAGTGCGAATGATTAAATGTTGTTGTGGAGTTAGAGTTATACATATAAAAAAGGAAATACGTGAATTTTGGGTCTTCATTTAAATGAACAAACTGCCAAAAAGAATCTTTAAACTAATACAGAAAATTTGAATATAATTAGTATGATGATACTTAAGCTATAGTTGTCTAATATAAAGACTACTAAGTGGAAGAAATTAGATAACATATTTAACATCAGATTTATAATTGTAAACATATTTACCTATAGGTTAAGATGAAGATCTGAAAGCAAGAAGTACTCAGTATGAATAAAATAAGGGCATGCAATAATGCTTTAAAAAAGAAATACATTATATTGAGAACAAGTTATGTAATTCAGTTTGAGTTGAATGGAAGATCAAAACTAGCAGACATATTTAGATTTCTTGCCCACAAAGGTAATGTAATCATCCATTAATAAACATATCTTTCTCCAAATGACACATTTAACATTTGTTTCATTATATTTTTGTCAGATCACATTAGTAATACCTTTTTGAATGAAAATGCTTGTCTCTGGCCAAACAGATTTTCTGACTATCTGATAAAATGTCTGCGTTCATTTTTTAAAAGCAAAGTTTATTGATGTAGAACTTATTAAAACAAATGTGGAGTGTGTGTGTGTACGTGGGTGTGTGTAAAGTATGAATTTTCGTAAATGCATCTAATTGTGTAATCACCACCACAATCAACATATGAAACTGTTTCATTAAGTACAAATATTTTCCTCAAAATTACTTTGGTCATAAATTCCCAATTCCCTAATTTCATTCCTTAAAAATCAATAGTTCATTTTCTGTTCCTATAGTTCGTATTTCCAACAATGCTTTTTCAATGGAATTATAAAGTATGTAGCCTGTTGAGTCTTCTTACATTCACTTAGCATAATCAATATTTTATTTAATCTTTTGTTTTCTTTTTACATGTATCAGTAATTAATTCATTTTTATTACTGAGTAGTACTCCATTGTGTGGATTCACTACAGTTTGTTTAATCATTTACAACTGAAGAACATCAGGGTGATTTTGAGTTTGGGGCTATTAGGTATAAAACATCATAAACATTCACATACAGGTTTTTGTGGGGACATCAATTTTATTTTCTCTCAGATAAACACCACAGAGTGGCTGGGTCATAATTAATTTACATTTACTTACCATGTACATTTAATTTTACAAATAATTGGCAAACTGTTGTATAAAGTGGGATTTTGGATTCCCACTAGCAATTTACAAAAGTTACATTTTTTCTACATCCTGATCAGCCTTGTAATTGTTAGTTTCTTTGATTTTAATCATTCTACAATGAGTACAGAGTGTCTGATTGTAATTAGTTAGCAATTCCCAACCAACTAATGATATCAAGCCTATTTTCATTGTTTATTTTCCATGTGTATATATTTTTGTAATTTGTCTGTTCAAATCTTTTGGCCAGTTATAAATTGAAGATTTTGTATTGTTTAATTTTGAGAATTCTTTATTGATTCTGCATGCAACCTCCATTTCAGATTAAGCTTGTATATGTTTTCTCCCAGTCTGATGGATTTGTTTTTTCATTTTTTCAAATGTCCTTTGCAGAGCAAAATATATTTTTTATTAAGTCAATTTCATACAAATTGACTTAATAAAAGTTATTATATTTTGTAGTCAATTTTTCTATGAATTTCTATCAATTACTTGATAATTTACCTATGTAATCTTTCCTGAACACAGATTACTATTTTTTTCTTTTTAGAAGTTTTATAGCTTTAAGATTTATATTTAGGTTTATAATTAATTTTGTGTTGTTTTATATAATACAAGATATAGATTGAGGTTTCTAATTCTACATATGCATGCCTAATTGTTTTAACACCAATTGTTGAAAAACACTATTGTTTCTACACAAAATTTTCTTTGAACTTTTGTTGAAAATTAGTTGACCATTCATATGTGAATCTATTTCTGGACTTTCTGTTTCATTGATTTATGTGCCTATCTTTTCACCAATACCATATATATATATATATATATATATATATACACACACATACACAATTGTCAAGCTAACTCACATACCTATCACCTCACATATTTATTTCTTTGTGATAACATTGAGGCTCTACTCTTAACAATTTCCAAGTATACAATGCATTAACCATCATTACCATGCCATACGATAGATCTCTAGAACTTACTTATCCTGTCTAACTTAATCTTTTTATCCTCGGACCAACATCTCACTGTTCCTTTCCCCATAAGCCCCTGACAACCACCTGTTTCTATGACTTTGACTTTTAAAAATTCCACATACAAGTGAGATTACACAATCTTTGTCTTTCTGTGCTTACACTTTCAGACTTCAAAAACTGTTTCTTAAATTAATATTACAAATATAATCCTTAGTAATGATAAAATAAATGTAATGATAATTAAAAAGTTCAGCAGAAACTTTGAGATTACTTTTTTGGTCATTCTCATTTTACTTTTATAGAATCACTATTTGCATTATTTTCCACTTTTAAGGCTGGTTTTGGTCTGAGTGGATCATTTTAGAGTGGTTATTGTATAAATGGAGTTCAGTCACTTACCTCTCTGAATATTGATATTGCTTCTAGGTCAGGTTTTTTCAATGATTCAGCGCCTCTCATCACATGAACACTTGTATCTTTCCCTTCTTTATACCCTGGAATAACCAAAAGAAAAGTAGTAAGTGAAATTATTTTGGTTTTATTTAAGACTAAAAGAGTCTTTCCTCATTAAGCCTGTATATTATTAAATTTGTAAGATATTCTAAGTATCCCATGCTACCTAGTACATTGTATACAGGAAAGTTGCAGAACTTCAGCTTGCAACTTGCATCTCAGGCATCTTCACTGTCCCTTGGAGAGGAGGGGCCTGATATATAAGGGAGAATCAGGGTCGTGAAAAGGAAAGAAATGAGAAGAGACAGAAGGAGAATAGATAAAGAGTGATAAATGATGCCACATTTTATGGAAAAAAAAAAGTGGAGGAAATCACATTTACTTACTAGAAAAAATTCAATGTGGACTTACAAAATAAAGTATAAGATCATATCTATTTGCAAATATGTATGATTTAAATTTTACCATTTATTTCTGGAACTTACAATAACCAAATCATTTTAAATAAATGTGCATCAATAAACACTCTTGTGAGAAAATTTCTTCTGAATATTAATGCTGTTAAATCCTTGTTAGTAATCACAGAAAACCACCAGTGCATATCAGTTTTTTTATATTTAGTGGACTAAGGAGTTAGTTTGCCATCTTCAAATTATTTTTAGTGAGAAATTGTGTAAAATTATATCAAAATTTGATGTGAGTTAATAAGATAAAATTATTAACTTTAATCTCAGGTGGAATTTATACCTGGGATTTAAAACAAAATCATTCTACCTATGCAGCTGGTGTTTTCTGTTAAAAGGTACTATATTTATAAAGCTTTTGCCTATAGAAATATATACATAGTACACATTTAATATATATAATATAGTGTAGACATACAAAATATTTACGATAATACTTAGGGTCAATCATTTTGAAAATGTAAGAATAAAATTAAGACTCATTACATGTATTTAATTATCTGGGTTATATTTAGAGTTGATACTTTATTTTACTGCATAATACTTCTAATTAATATCAATAACAAAAATTTATATTAAGCATGCATAAATGAGCTTATGAAAAAATAAACCAAAATCCAAAAATAGAAGAAAGAGAAAACAAACAAACATGACATTTAATTTCCAACTTTTGAATTAGTTGATACTGTCAATGCGAAAAAACATATAGGACATAAAATAATAGAAACATTTGATTTTTAATAAATTGCATGCTTAGCATATAAATTTCACAGAAACTGTAAAAAGCTCATTGTTTCCTATTATTTAATTAGACATTTTTAAAATATTTAATTCAGGATTGTCAAGTCTATATGCATAAAAATGCATGATTGGTAATTGATTGGTAATATTAACCTGATGTATTAAATCTTTTCATACTTCACATTATTTCTCACTTTGACTGATGAAAACTATATTGCTATTGATTTCTACTATGCTGCTTTAATAAATTTTTATTGCTTCCTATGTCCATCCATACGTGACATCATTTTATTTATAACTTGGATAGTTCTCTGTTGTGACTCTTCCTTAGTCTTATCCAATAATTCATTTCTCCATGTATGCTTGTTCTAAAATCTTAGCCAGAAAGGAATACTAACTCTTATTTCAGTGTGGCTGTGACTCTAGTTATTTTCACCAAGGGTTCTTGAGCAGTCATACTAAATCTTGCACCCAAGAGAGAGAGAGACTAAAATTTCGAGTAAACAAACACAATTTGAATAGATCTCTGGATAGAAAATGCCAGAGTGGATGGACATACCATACAGACACTGAGGCCAAATAGAAAGAAAGCTGGGAAGCCTGTGTGAGGTACCCAAATTCTAGGGTATCTAGGAGAAGGAGTAAAGAAACTGCGGGATTGCCCATTCTTTCTATGAACCTCTAGGATCCTAGCTACAAGGGACTCCACATCCACCATAGATGTGTGAGCTGGCAGGGGGATCTACCAGGAGAGTAGGCAGACAGGGATTCAGCCAGCATGGTGCCAGGGTCCTTTGTGCATGTGATGGTCGTAGGTGCCCATCCCCAAAGGGATCCTCATCTCCCTCTGAGAAGATCTGGTGCCGGATGAATGCTGGGCCAGGTGAGAGTGGGGGTGGCTTCTGTGGAAGACTGGGGCATATTTGCTATGCAGGATCTTTTGTCTGCCAGCCCCTCCCAGGGCCTCTGCCTGGCTACCCCACAGGAGCGTGTGCACGCTACAGCCTCCACTGCCAGCCTGTGTGCTTTGCTTGATCTGAGTATGTTCCCAGGGACCTAAGAGAACTTTAGACCTCCCAGTGCACCCATAACTCAGTACTGAGAATCTAGAGGATGGAGCCACAAGCCAGTACCAGTGCCTTAGAGCTCTGTTGTGCACCTTGGGAGTGCTGATCCCAGATCTGTGGCTGGAACTCAAGCAAAAGAGGAGCCCAAACTCTCAGAGCAATGAGAGGAGTGAGAAGTGTGGTTCTGTGGGCTGGTGCAGGAGCAAGGCATGCCTTCCTCCACAGAGCTGCTCTGGAAAGGGTGTGGCCTATCTCCCTCTGCTCGAGGGAGACCTGCAGTCTGGAACATCTAACAAAAGAAATGTAAGCATGGTGTCAGTGATTGGAAGGGCCTTGACCAATGCCCAAGACTGTACTTGTTGAAGGTGGTCACCTCTCCACCATACTGCAAAGCATGGCTGCAAACATGAGGAAAAGCAAAGAAACAGTGCAGCTGAGTAAGAGTCTGTCTACTGGTCATTAAACTTAATTGGCATCTAATGGACTGCAGCTCAAACTATAACAACAAAATTATTCTGTGAATATACTTTCCTGTAAAATCAAAGGCAATAATTCAGCCACAAATAAAACACTTAAATAGAGCCCTCTGAAGACACCCAAAAACAAAGTAAAGCGACTATACTCGATTTATACCACCAGTTAAAGGAACCCCAACCCTCCCAGATGAGAAAAAATGAGTGCAGTAACTCTGACAATTCAAAAAGCCAGAATGTCTCCTTATCGTCAAATGAGTCTACTAACTCCACAGCAATGATTCTTAACCAGTCTGAAATGACTGAAATGACAGACGTAGAATTCAGAATCTGAATGGCAAGGAAACTCATCAAGATTAAAGAGAAAGTTGAAGCCTAATCCAAGGAATTTAAGGTATCCAGTAAAATGATCTAAGAGCTGAAAGAGAAAAAAAAATAGCCATTTTAAGAAAGAACCAAGCTGAATTTTCAGAGGTGAACAATTTACTACAAGAATTTCACAATGTAAACTGAAGTATTAACAGCAGAATAGAACAAGGTGACAAAAGCAATTCAGTCTGACAAAAATAAATTTTAAAATAATTTTAAAAATTTAATATAATATCTAACAAATATGGGATTATGTAAAATTACAAGATTTATGATTCATTAACATTCCTGAGAGAAAAGGAGAGAGCATAAGCACCTTGGAAAATATATTAGAGGATATATTCTACAAAAATTTTCCTAATCTCACCAGAGAGATTAGAGGTTCACTAAGATCAATGCAAAAAAAAAAAAAAAAATCTGAAAGGCAGCTAGAGAAAATGGTCAGGTCACATCCGGGGGAATCCCAGCAGGCTAGTAGAAGAGCTCTTAGCAGAAAACTTACAAGCCTAAGAGATTGGGGGCCTATTTTAAACATCTTTAAAGAAAAGAAATTCCAACCAAGGATTTTGCCAACCAAGGATTTTTAATCCCACCAAACTAAGCTTTATAAGTGAAGGAGAAATATAAGCCATCGCAGACAAGCAAACACTGAGTGAATTTGGTTCAAATTCACTCAGTGTTTACAAGACCAGCTTTACAAGAAGTCCTTAAGGAAGTGTTAAACATGAATCAAGAGAAAAATACTTGCTACAAACAAACAAACAAACAAAACACACACACACACACACACACACACACTTAAGCACATAGCTCACAGATACTATAAAGAAAGTACACAACCAAGTCTACATAATAATTGGCTAATAACACAATAATAGGATCAAAATCTCACATATAAATGAGTGCATCCATTTGTGCTGAATGTAAATGGCTAAATGTCTCACTCACAAGATGTAGAGTGTTTAGCTGGATGAAAAGACAAGAACCAATCATCTGCCATCTTCAAGGGGCCCATCTCACATGTAATGACACTCACAGCCTCAAATTAAAGGGATGGAGAAAGATCTATCATACAAATAGAAAACCAAAAATAGAAGAAGTTGCTATTCTTATATCAGACAAAACATTATTTAAATCACTGACAATTAAGAAGGTCATAGAAGGGCATTTTGTAATGACAAATGGTACAATTCAACAAGAGCACTTAACTATCCTACAGATACATGCACCAAACATTGGTGCACCCAGATTCCTAAAACAAGTTCTTCTTGACCTACAAAAAGAAGTAGACAGCTACAAAATAATAGTGAGTGGCTTCAAAATCTCACTGACAGTGTTAGATTATCAAGGCAGAAAACTAACAAAGAAACTCTGGACTTAAATTTGATGCTTGACCAAATAGACATTGGCAGAACACTCCACCAACAATCACAGAATATATATTTTTTTCATCTGCACACAGAACATATTCTAATATTTATCACGTGCTTGATCATAAAGCAAGTCTCAATAAATTCAAAAAATCAAAATTTATAAAGCACACGTTTGGACCACAGTGCAGTCAAAATATAAATCAATATCAAGAAGATCCCACAGAACTGCACAAATACGTGTAAACTAAACAATTTGCTCCTGTGTAACTCTTGGATGAATATGAGAATTAAAGCAGAAACAAAAAATTATTTGAAATTGATGAAAATAGGGACACAATTTACTGAAATCTCTGGGATGCAGGTAAAGCAGCATTAAGAAATATGTCTATACTGCTAAATGTCTTCATCCAGAAGTTAGCAAGATCTCAAATTAACAGTCTAATTTTGCAGCTAAAGGAACTAGAAAAATGAACCAACCTACCTCAAAGCTAGCAGAATAAAATAAATAACTACAAGTAGAGAATAACTGAACAAAATTGAGATACAAAAACCTATATAACAGATCTATGAAACCAAGAGTTGTGTTTTTGAAAGAATAAAATTGGCAAAGAAAAATAAGATCCACATAAGTATAATCAGAAATGGTGAGACATTACAAGTAATCCCACAGAAATACAAAAGATCCTGAGACTGCTATAAATAACTTTACGTACACAAATTGGAAAATCTAGAGTAAATGGACAAATTCCTAGAAAACCACAATCACTCAATATTTAATCAAGTAGAGATTGCAACCCAGAATAGACCAACATTGAGTTCTGAAACTGAATCAATAATGAAAAACCTATCAACCAAGTAAACTCCTGCACTAGATGGATTCACAGCCTAATTCTAGCAGACATACAAAGAACTGGTACCAATCCTTCTGAAAGGATTCCAAAAAATAAAGGAGAAAGGCCTCCCTTCTGAGTCATTCTATGAAGCTAGCATCAGCCTGATACCAAAATTTGGCAGATACACAATGAAAAAGAAAAATTTTAGGCCAGTATCCCTGATGAACACTGTAAAAATCCTCAACAGAATACTAGCAAACCATATCTAGCAACACATTAAAAAGTTAATATACCATGATCAATTAGACTTTATTCCTGAGATGCAAAGTTGATTTAACATATGCAAATCAGTAAATATGATTCACCAAATAAGCAGAATTAAAAGCAAAAAAATATATCATTTCAATATACACAGAAAAAGCTTTAGGTAAAAATCCAACATCTCTTCTTGTTGAAAACCCTTAACAGACTAAGCTTCAAAGACTCATACTTCAAAATAATAAGAGCCATCTGTGACAAACCTACAGCCAACATCATACTGACCAGGAAACAGCTGGAACTAGTTTATTAGAGAAGTGGAAATAGACATGAATGCCCACTCTCACTACCCCTATTCTCCATAGTACTGGAAGTGCTAGCCAGAGCAATCAGGCAAGAGAAAGAAATAAAAGCCATCCAAATTGGAAAGCAGAAGTCACTGAAAATATGATTTTATACCTAGAAAACACTGAAGAGTGTTAAAAGTCTCCTAGAACAGATAAATAACTTTAGCAAAATTTCAGGATACAAAATCAATGTACAAAAGTCGGTAGCATTTCTATTCACTACTAATGTCCAGGCTGGAGCATCAAATCAAGTACATAATCTTATTTAAAATAGGCACAGAAAAAATGAAATATCTAGGAATGCAGCTAACCAAGGAGGTAAAAGAGCTCTACAAGACCTAAAAACCAATGCTGAAGGAAATCAGAGACAACATAAATAAATGGAAAAACATTCTATTTTCATGGCTGGAAAATCTCATACCCTCATGGTTTGTTTTTACCATATAATTCTGTTAGACTAAAATACTTAACATATAACTACATAGAAATTCCACAATGATTCCCTATAATGATGGGAGTACTTTACATGTTTGTAAATGGCAAGTAACTTAACTTTCTCTAAAAAATGCTAATAGCTAATGCAGTATATAGAATAATGAAGAAAAATTAAAAAAAAAAAACAAGAAAAGATAAGGAAAAACTCAGATCAAAGAAAATAATCATATAATTTAAAAACTAAAATTTAAAATCATATAAATAACAGGTAAATATGGTTTCAGATAATTTTAATATTAGTTTTTAATGGAATACATTTGTAACTGATATGAATAGATCAGACATTTACAATAAATCCTAGACGATGTGAACCGAAAGTTAAAAAATACCATATATTGCTTTTCTTAGACATTCACATTAGCATTTTCTTGTCAAACTAAATGTAGGAAGTCAAGTGATTAAGTACTTCCTAAATTTTGTCTAATGCAGTAATTTTTACTTCAAAAATTAGTTTTCAGTGGAACACCGTATGAAAGACATTAGCTTATATGATTTTATCTTTGCTTTGTCTGCTGTCCTGTACCTGTTTAGTACTTCTAATAGTTTTATATTACTGACTATAAAAACTACTCCGAATTTAATGGCTAAAAACAACACAACACTCTCTTACTATCTCCTAATTGTTAGAACTCCCAGCATAGTGTGCCTCAGCCACACTGGGTTACACAAGGCAAAAATCAAGGTGTAGGCAGATCTGAGTGTTTCTGGAGGCTCTTGGGATGAATCTCCCTTTTCAGACAGACTCAGGTTGTTGGCAGAATTTAGTTCTATAAATTCAGTTCTCTGTTTTCTTGCTGGATGTCAGCCAGTATGTTGTTCTTAGTTTATTGAGGCCATCTGCATTCCTTGGCTTGTGGCCACTTTTTCCATCCTCGAAGAGAGTAATGGTATGTTGAGCCTTTCTCATATTTCACATCTCTCTGGCTTTCTTTTCTGCCTCATTCTTCTTCTCTTCTACCAGAAGAAAGGTTTCTGATGATTGGAATCATGGCTCATGTGAATAGACTGTTCTTACCCATATATTCTGGGGTAATCCCTTCATTTCAGGGTCTATAACTTTTAATCACATCTGCAAATTTTATTTTGCCATTAAGACAACATATTATTCATAAGTATCTGGGATTATGGTGTCAACATCTTGTGGGGGAAGAGGCATTATTCTCTCTGCTGTATTATCTAACAGTCCGCTAAGTGTTCTTTATCTCAGTCTTCCCATGAATTGTGGCACTATCACCATCTCTCAAAAGTAAAGAAAGGAAAGGTAAAGAACAACCTCATTCCCACCTTCGTTTTTGTTCACACACTGACCTTGGTCTGAATTTTTTTTTTTTTAACTGTATCCTGGCTATTTTTACCTGTCCTTCTGCTATAGTTTGGATGTTTTATTTCCTCCAACTTTCATGTTGAAACTTAACTCTCAGTGCAACAGATTAAAGAGATGGCACCGTTTAGAGGTTTTCAGGCTATGAGAGATCTGCCATCATGGATGAAATCAGTTTCTTATAAAAGGACTGGAGAGAGATAGGTAAGCCTGTTTGTGCCCTACGTCCTTTCCACCATGTGGAAACACAGCATTCAAGGTGCTCTCTTAAAAAAGCAGAGACCAGGCCCTCACTAGACACCAAACCTGCTGGCATCTTGATCTTGGACTTCCCAGCCTCCAGAACTGTGAGGTACAAATTTATATTGTTTATAAGTTATCCAGGATCAGGATTCCCTATTCACTAAATGGTACTGGGATAACTGGCTAGCCATATGCAAAAGATTGAAACCAAACCCCTACATTTCCATATATAAACATTAAGTTAAAATAGATTAAAAACTTAAATATAAGACTTAAACTATAAAAATCTTAGAAGAGGCCAAGTGTGGTGGCTCACACCTGTAATCTCAGCACTTTGGGAGGCTGAGGCAGGCAGATTTCCTGAGCTCAGGGGTTCCAGACCAGCCTGGGCAACATGGTGAAACCCCATCTTTACTAAAATACAAAGAAAATTAGCTAGGTTTAGTGGCATGTTCCTGTAGTTCCAGCTACTCAGGAGGCTGAGGCTGGAGAATGGTAAGAACCAGGGAGGTGGAGGTTGCAGTGAGCCAAGATCACGCCACTGCACTCCAGCCTGGGTGACAGAGAGAGATTCCATCTCAAAAACAAAACAAAACAAAACAAAACAAAACACCCCCAAAACAAAACAAAACAAAAAAATCCTAGAAGAAAATCTGGGAAATACCATTCTGGACATCAGCCTTGACAAAGAATTTATGAGTAAGTCCCAAAAAGTTATGGCAACAAAAACAAAATTTGGTAAGTGGGACCTAATCTAATTAAACCAACTAGCTTCTGCACAGCAAAATAAACTTTCAACAGAGAAAACTAGCAAGCTGTAGAATGGGAGAAAACATTCACAAACTATGCATCTGACGAAGATCTAATGTTCAGAATCTATAAGAAACTTAAACAATTCAGTTAGCAAAAACCAAATAACCCCATTAAAAAATGGTCAAAGGACATGAAGAGATACTTTTCAAAAGAAGACACATGGAGCCAACAAGTAACTGAAAAAATGCTCATCACTACTAATCATTAGAGAAATGGGAATCAAAATCACAATGAGATTCTATCTTATGCAAGTCAGAATGGCTATTACTAAAAGTCAAAAAATAACAGATGTTGATGAGGTTGTGGAGAAAACAGAATGTTTGCACTGTTGGTGGGAACGTTCACACTGTTAGTTAAGCCACTGTGTAAAGCAGTTTGGAGATTTCTCAAATAACAGAACTACTAAACAGCCCAGCAATCTCATTAATAGGTATATATCCGAAAGAAAACAAATCATTCTATCAAAAATTCTCCTGCACTCATGTTTTATCATGGCACTATTCACAATAGCAAATACATGGAACTTTATTCAGCAACGTTGGACTGGATAAAGGAAATGTGGTATATGTACACCATGGAATACCATGTAGCTATAAAAATAATAAAATCAAGTGCTTTGCAGCAATATGGATGGAGCTGGAGATCGTCATCATAGGTAAATTAACACAGGAACAGAAAATTAAATACTATATGATTTTACTTATAAGTGGGAACTAAAGATTGAGTACATAAGGACACAAAGATGAAAACAATAGACACTGGGGACTACTGGGAGGGAAGGGTAAGAAGGGGGTGAGTAATGAAAAGCTAACTGTTGGATACTATGCTCACCACCTCATCGATGTAATCATTCAGACATCAAGCCCCGGCGTTGTGCAATTTATCCATGCAGCTAATCTTCACATTTATCCCCAAACCTGAAATTATTGTAACCGAGCAAGTTGTAAGGAAAGTGCCACACTCTGAGGTAGAATCAGGAGTCCTTTAACTGCTGGCAACCAGGGGATGGCTAATGCTCAAAATTCTCTCGGCCCCGAAAAAGGGGCTTGATTCCTTTTTATACCTTGCTTAGAAAAGGGAGTGGTAAAACAGAACTTTACACGAGCAGAGCAAGCAAGTTAGTAGGAAGAAGCTGGTAGCCAGGAGGCAAACAGTTCTCATGATTGTTGGTTCTTAAGGGTATTTTCATATAATCATCAAGGGGGATAGCAGGGGGAACTTTCCATACAGTCCATCACCAAGGAGGGTTTTCACAATAGCAGGTAGACTTGCCAAGCAGTTACATTAGTTACAGTTACAATGTAACTTGCCAAGCAGTTACAATGGTTACAGGTACTAAGAACAGCGTGCTTCAAACCTCAATGGTTTGAGGCTCTGAGTACGGCATAATCCAGTTATGCACCTGAGGGGCCGTGGCAGGGAGGGAGAGGCTAGAGAAAGCTTGTCAGGTTTGCAGCTAAGATGCAGTCAGTTAGGTTAGCACAAGTTAGGCTATCACAAAATAAAGTTGAAAAAAAAAAGACATTAGGATAATTAAATGATCATTGGCAAAAAATAAATAAATGGTAAAAAATAAATTACCCACTATCAGGTATTTTGTCATAGCGCTATGAACAGATGAATACACCTTCTCTTTATGCTTCATACTCAAATTCTATCAGGTTGCTAGATAGAATTTGAGTTTTTAATTTTGCCATTAAAAATAGTAAAACAGCAATTACTTTTGGGCCAATCTTATACTCAATTTGTTGTTTTCTATTTTCTGACTTGCAAACTCTTTATCTGAAATAACATATAGAATTCACTAAGTTTTTAAGTCTCTTGTTAGAATACATAACCTTCTAGAAAAGCAGCATAACTTGAGCTCTTAAGTCGGACAGCCTGAGTTCAAATCCTGGCTCTGTGACTTAGAGTATAAGTCCTAGTTTCTCTGTTCATCAAATGTGACTTAAAATATATGTATATTAGCTTTTGTTTGTTGGTAGGAGGATTATTGAGGTCACACACTTAAAAGTAATGAATCCTGTGACAGGCAAATGGTAAACTCTCAATGTCAATTATAATTTTATGTGTATTTCTCAATACATGTTCAAGAGCTACTGAAGTTCATGAGACATGAGAAAGGATGCTTTTGATTTGCAAATAACTGGAAACCTTCCACAGACCTTGGCTTATGTAATAATATGCATTTTTTTGTGCATAGCAGGAAGTCCAAAGATAGGGGTATATGATGGAAGAAAGGTGGTTTAAATTGGTTAATACAATGGCTCGATGAGAATCCCATCATTCACCAACATTCACTATATGGCTTCATTCAAGAATCTATAACAAGAACACTGCTGTGATTGCAAGGGCCATATTCACACATTGTAAATTGCAAAATCAAATGAAAAGGAGGCCTCATTGATTTCTACATCTTCCTCTTTA
Source organism: Saimiri boliviensis (assembly GCF_048565385.1). NCBI lineage: Eukaryota > Metazoa > Chordata > Mammalia > Primates > Cebidae > Saimiri > Saimiri boliviensis. The sequence continues at coordinate 41,817,889 of NC_133463.1, forward strand.
GATGGCGGGAACTTTGTTTAAAGGCTCACAACATACTTCTTGCATCTTATTGTCCTGAATTTGTTCACAAGTTCATTGCTGAACTCCTGGATTCAAAGGGCATGTTAGCCTTCTCCAAGGCTGCTTCAGATTGGTGGTGAAAGATGGAGTTGGGATTGGAAGAGTAGTGGGGAATGCCTTTACAAGACAGGCTTCTACAGAAAAAGAAGAAAGGAAAATGACCACAGTGTAATCAACTGATATACTTTGTGCTAGGGTGAATTTGGGATCACAGTGCCTATAATCATGGTCTGCATAAGGTGAGAATTCATGAAGTGTTGGTAATATTGATGTTACTGAAGTTGAAATGTTTTCAATATTATATGTTTTAATAAGCTTCATAATGTCCAATTATTCATTTTGTGAAATGTAATATTATTCTGAAACTGCATTCATTTCATAACTTATGTTAAATTCCTTACAAATAAAAACAAATGTTTATAGATAGCTTATTTATTGTAAGTTGATCATTAATGACTTAAATGTGTGGCTAAAACTGAGGTCACACAAAATAATAGTACTGAAGACATACATTTGTGGTTTGTGGTTGACAACAAAGGTTCTCATTTCAAGTAAGTATTGTTCATTTGTGTCACCACTTCTGTCCACATTAACACAAAAAACACACAGATACAACCCACCATAATATAGTAATTGACTGATTTGATTTTATACCTAGCTCAAAGCTGAGTGGAGAAAATTTCCTAAGAGAGCAAGTATTTTTATTTTTTACATCCTTATCCAAACAATGATCAGGTCTCCTTCCTTCATTTCCCTTAGGGAGAAGCCATCACCTGAGTTCAGGTGGAATCTGTTCCACTTATATTCCAGTAACTTCACTATTCCAAAACGGAAAGGTCAGGGTGTCTTTCTTTGATTCTTTTCTATTAGTAGTTTTTCCAGTACAAATTCCTCAGGAAAGTCTTATATTTCAAGTACTATGCCCTTTGCTTAGAGAAATATAAAGATAATATGAGATGTACTCCTGGTCCTTAGGTAGATTACGGTATTACATGGAAGCATCATGGGTATACATCTAAATGATTTAGAAAAGATTCATAATATACTTTTGTATTAAATTTACTGATATTAATATATACCTCATAAGAGTTCAGAAAATATAGAAATTATGATGATTTTCACAAATTGGGAAACTTGGTAGTCAGTATATGCAACTTTAATATTTTTAAATTGTTTGATATGAACAGAAAATTAAGAATAAAAATTATAATAAAATTTTAGAAGTTTCATAATGTATTTGGTTACATAATACAAATAATCAGATATCATATCCTACTATCAAAATATGGCATTAGGTTGGAGAGTCCAACCTGACAATAAACGAATTAAACATTAAAATGATTTTAATAATGAACTCCTAGGTGTTCAGTTTAAATAACAACCACCCATGAGCAGTGAATTTGGGAACAACTGGAGATAATGCAAAAATCAAAATCAAAGTTAAATATAGAAATTGCTTTAAAATGGAGATAGTGCAAAAATCAAAATCAAAGTTAAGTATCGAAATTGCTTTAAAACCTCAAAATCCACTAAAATCATCAATTATCTTTATTTGGCAAAGAGAAGGCAATAACAGTAAAATGCATATCAGCGCCAACTGTGATGTGAAATTTAAAGCTCTAAAACCCCATTAAAATCAGCCTGGTAATGATGTACCATATGCACTGATCTACAGTTGCCTGAGGATCCCTAACCTGTGGCATTTTTTTTTTCTGTCACATCACATTGTTAAGTAAGGATGAGTTGAGGATATTGTTTAAGTATTCATAAGACTGTAGATAATATAAGGGTTGACAATTTTAGCAATGCTTATTTTCCTTCCTTCCTTATGATACACACTATATATCTGTCTTAATTTGCCATGTATGCTTGTTTCCAAAATAAATTTTGAACATAACAAAAGCTACTTATATGGAGTAAAACAAATTAGTTATTCTGACTACAAATTTATATATGCATTCTGTTAAGGGAACTGGTTTAATCTGATGATTAGAGAGGTCTATTAATCAAACCAGTGATCAGAAGTCATAAAGACAATGATTCATATTTCATCACCTCTTCCAAGGTACCTAGTTTCCCTACACTTTTTTATTGTTCACCTTTATAAATAATTCAGTGCCTGTTCTCTTTTCTATATACTTATATCTTTTTCATTAACACTGAACATAAAAATTGAGATTTTATAGTGAAGGTAGAAAAACGTTCAAGTCTAGCTGAACATTTCCCTTTTTGAGCTCAGAAAATTTATTAATAAATAAGCTCTGGGTCTATGAGATAAATAAAATAACACTTTTATTTATTTCCATGTTCTTGACAAATTGATTATTCACATTATTTTCCTTTTCCAGGTCTGGTGGTTTGTCCTTAACAAATAGGTATGCTGCCACCAGGAGTTTCCAGAAGGTGAAAACTATCTTTGAAGTAACTACATAGCTACACATAAAATTTTTAAGGCTGTATCTATGAAATTTCATCTCTTACCAAGTTAATTGACATATCAGCCATATTATAAAACACATTACATATTTTGGGGAGTCTGGCACTACTTGTTTTCAGAATTAATTCATTTAAATGTTCTGCAATCAAGTGACACAATCACAGGAAACTTGTATTGCTTGAAGACATTAGAAGTCAAACATTTTATTCTCAAGTGACATTTCTTTTTTCTCCTTTATGACTTTCTATTCCTTTCTTTAAAATAAATTATTCCATGCATGTTTTAGAAAGAAGGAAAGAGATTTGAATGAATGCTGACTTCTTCCCACTTTCCATCCATCTGCTTGCTCCCCTTCTCCTGGTATTTTTTGAAATCCTGAAAGGCTCAAGGTGGGAGTGGATAAATGTTTGTTTATAATCACTTGAGGTAAAACAAATTTTTTAAATATTATTTGCATACATTATATGGTGTAACAAGAGTTGGCAAACTTTCTGTAAAGAGACAACTATTAAATATTTTCTGCTCAGTGGGCTATGCAATTTTCATCCTAACCAGACATTTCGATAAACTTAATGCAAAAGCATTCAGGGATGATAAACAGATAATTGGGTGTGAATGCATTCCAATACAGCCTTATTTATGGACATTTATATTTTAATTCTATATAATTTTAACATATCTACCTTTTTAATTTAATTTTTGAAAATATTTAAACATACAATAACCATCTTTAGGTCTCTGGCTGTATTAAAGTAGGTTCTGTATCTGGCTTACATGTTCTATAAGCACTGCTATATGACATATATAACAGCTTCTATTAATGTCATGATTATAATAAAGAACAATGAGTACACATAAAAGGATATTGCCTACATTCCATTTTAAAAATTGATCTACAGGGAGTGGTTGCAGCAAGATGGTGGAACAGAATTCTCTACTGATCGTCCCCGACATAAGGACACCAATTTAAAAACTATCTACACACGTTTTTTTAAAAAAGCCTCATAGGAACCCAATATCAGGAGAGTACTCACAGTACTTGCTTTTAACTTCCTATTGCTGAAAAAGGCACTGAAGGAGAAGAAAAAATGGTCTTGAATCGCCGACACCACCCTTCCTTCATCCCAGGCAGCAGCAGTGTGCTGGGGAGTGAGTGAGTTTTCACAGCATTTGAGAGGAATTAATCTCAGTGCTGCCCTATTATAATAGAAAATTAAACCAGACCAAACTCAGCTGTTGCCCACCCATGGAGATAGTATTTAAACTAGCCCTAGTCAGAATCTTCTATCCCAGCATTGATAATTTAAGTTTCTGCAAGCTTTGCCACTTCAGGCTAAAGTTCTCTGAGGCCCTAAATATCTTGAAAGACTCTAGGCCACAAGCACTGCAACTCTTAGGTGAACCCTAGTGCTGAACTGGGCCCAGAGTCAGTGGACTAGGTGGGTGCTGGGGCACATGACCTATTAAGAGATACCATCTGGGGTGGCCAAGGAAATACTTACACCACCTCTCTCCTAATCCCAGGCTGCAAAGCTCACAGCTGCAAAAAAGACCCCTTCCCTTCACCAGAGGAGAGGAGATGGAAGAGTACCAGAGACTTTGTCTTGCATCTTGGATACCAGTTCAGCTATAAGCAGAAGGCGGCATCGGTCAGAGTTGTGAGGCCCCTTTTCCAGGGCCTAGCTCTCAGGCCTTTTCCTGAGCCAGAAAGGAACCTACAGCTTTGAAAGGAAGGCCCAAGTTCTGGCAAGATTCATCACCTGCTAACCGAAGAGTTCTAGGGCCCTGAATAACCAACAGGTGATGTAAGGATTCACCTACATCAAATGCCCTGGGTGAGACTCAGACCTGCTGGTTTCAGATTAGACTCAGCACATTCCCAGCTGTGGTGGATTTGGGGCGAGACTCCTTTCACTTGAGAAAAGTGGAGAAAAAAGCAAAAGCGATTTTGTCTTGCATAATAGGTATCATCTCAACCACAGGAGGTGAATACCAAGTGGGTTCTTGGGGTCCCTGATTCTAGGACTTGGTTTTTGGATGGCATTTTAGACTTGCTTTGGGCTAGAGGGGAGACTACTTTCCTAAAGAGTGAGTCCCAGGCCAGGCCTCATTTACCACAAACCAACTGAAGAGCCCTTGGGCCTAAGGAAACATAGGCTAAAGTCTGGCAATATTCCCCATGGGCCTGAAGTGGTGGTGGTCAGTGGGTGAGGCTCCTCTGCCTGTGGAAATGGGAGGAAAGAGTAGGGAAAAACTGCACCTTGTGGTTTGAGTTCCAGCTCAACCACAGTAACAGCAGCTAGACTTCTAAGTTTTTGACTTAAAATATGTTTTTTCTTGTCAATATTAACATTGATTTTAAGTGGACTAAACTCTTCAATCAAAAGACATAGAGTGGCTGAGAAGGTAAAAGAGGAAAAAAAAAAAAAAGAACTCAGTGATTTATTGCCTATGATAATTGCCCCTGGCTCTGGGATCGTACCTCTGGACATGCCCAGGGTCTGAGGAATCTCACCACCCAGAAGAGAAAGACACTTGATCCAAGTGTTTAACAATTGGGGCTGTTAAGTCTGACCATACATCACTGTGACAGAATGTGGGCTTTTTCAAGGGTGAAGATACAAGTCTTAACCACAGTGTAACTTACAGTTTCCTTTAAAAAAAAAAAAAAAAGTAAACCTGGCAGCTATAGAATACACTATGTGCATTTATAATAGCTATTTTATATATTGTAGTGTCAACATTTTTAAATTAAATGTTTCACATTCACACACACACACACACACACACACAAAAAAAAAAAAAAAAAAAAAAAAAAAGACCTGGTTGGATTTGACACTTGCTGATTATAGAGCACCAGGACCTTGTGAGAACATAAGTTATAGCCAAGGAGTGGTTATAGCAGATCTTGGGTGAGACTAAAGTTGTGCTGGCTTCAGGTTCAGTGGTGTTGGCCATGGAGGTGCTTGTGTCATATTACTCTCAGATCCAGGTGGCTCAGAACAGAGAAACTCCATCCATTTGGGCAAATGTGGGGAAAGAACAAGAGTCACCACCTGGAAATTCAGAAAATTCTTCTGAATCTTGTCCAAGACAATTAAGGTGGTACCCTCCATGAGTCTGTAAGAACCATGGTGTTACTGGGCTTGGGGTGTCTTCTAGAGCACTTAAATCTTAGGTCACAATACCCAAGCCTTTCGAGTATCCGGAAAACCTTCCTATGAATGATGGAGACAAACAAGCTCAGATTGCAATAACTATAACAAATACCCAACTCTTCAATGCCCAGACACTGAAGAACATCAGAAAGCATCAACACTATCCAGGAAACATTACCTCACCCAGTGAACTAAATAAGGCACCAGGGATCAGGGACCAATCCTGGAGAAACAGACATATGCTATCGTTTAGACAGAGAATTCAAAATCACTGCAAAGAAATTCAAAACAACACGGAGAAGGAATTCAGAATTGTATCAGATAAACTTAACAAAGAGACTGAAATCATTAAAAAGAATCGAGTAAAAATTTCTCAAGCTGAAAAATGCCATTGGCATACATAAGAATGCATCAGAGTGTTTTAATAGCGTAATTGATCAAGGAGAAGAAAGAATTAGTGAACTTAAAGAGAGGCTATTTGAAAATACATCGTCATTGGAGACAAAAAAAAAAAAAAAAAAGAGTGAAAAACAATGCATGCCTATAGGATCAAGAAAATAGCCTCAAAAGGGCAAATCTAACAATTCTTGGCCTTAAAGAGGAGGTAGGGAAAGACAGAGGGGTAAGTTTATTCAAAGGAATAATAACAGAGAACTTCTCAAACCTACAGAAAGATATCAATATCCAAATACAAGAAGATAACAGAACACCAAGCAGATTTAACCCAAAGAAAACTACTTCGAGTCATTTAATAATTAAACTCACAAAGGTTAAGGATTAAAAAATGATCCTAAAAGTTTCAAGCGAAAACAAACCAACAAACATACAATGGAGCTCCAATATATCTGGTAGCAGACTTTTCAGTAGAAATCTTACAGGCCAGAAGATAACGGAATGACATATTTAAAGTGTGGAAGGAAAACAAACAAACCAACCAACAAACAAACAAACAAAAAACCTTTTACCTGGAATAGTACATAGGACAAAAAATATATATATCCTTCAAGCATGAAGGAGAAATAAAGACTTTCCCTGACAAATAAAAGTCGTGGGATTTCACTGACACCAGATCTGTTCTAAAAGACATGACAAAGGGAATACTTCAGTCAGAGGGAAAAGAATGTTAATGAGCAATAATAAATGGTCTGAAGTTAAAAAAAATCTCATTGGTATTATAATAATAAGCACACAGAAAAACACAGAATATTATAATACCACACATGTATTTTGTAAACTACTCTTATCTTAAATAGAAAGCCTAAATAATGAACCAATCAAAATTAATGTCCACAACTTTTCAAGACACAGACAGTACAATAAGATATAAATAGAAACCAAAAAAGTTAAAAAGTAGATGAGTGGAGTTAAGGCATGGAGTATTTATGAGTTTTTTTCTTGTTGTTTTTTGTTTGTTTATGCAAACAATGTTAAGCTGTTATCAACTTAAAATAATGGGTTATAAAATAGTATTTGCAAGTGTTGGGGTAACCTCAAACCAAAAATCAGGCCGGGCAGTTCTGGTTTATGTCTGTAATCCCAGTACTTTGGGAGAGCAAGGTAAATGGATTGCTTGAGTTCAAGAGTTTGAGACCAGCGCGGCCAGAGTTCTGAAACTCCATCTCTACTAAAAATACAAATATTAGCTGGGTGTGTCATTGCAAACCTGTAGTTCCAGCTACTAGGAAGGCTGAGGGGGGAAGATTGATTGAGCCTATGAGATTGAGGCTGTGTAGTGAGTTATGATCATGCTACTTCATTCCAGCCTGGGTGATAGACAGAGGCCTTGTCTCAAAATAAACACACACACACACACACACACACACACACACACACACACACACCCCAAACCATAAAACATACAACAGATAACAAAAAATAAAAAGCAAGAAACTGAATCATATCGTGAGAGAAAAATCACTTTCACTAAAAGGAAGAAATGAAGGCAAGAAAGAAGAAAGAGAAGAGCACAAAACAACCAGAAAACAGAAACAAAACAAAACAAACAAAATTGCAGGAATATGTCTTTTCTTGTCAATATTAACATTGATTGTAAATGGACTAAACTCTTCAATTGAAAGACACAGAGTGGCTGAAAAGGCAAAAAAAAAAAAAAAAGGAAAAACAAAACACAGAAAACAAGAACTCAGTGATTTATTGCATACAAAAAACACACTTCACCTGTAAAGACACAAATAGATTGAAAATGAAGGGATGGAAAAAATATTTCACACCAATGGAAACCAAAATGCAGCAGGTATAGCTATACTTGTATCAGACAATATAGATTTCAAGACAAAACCTATAAGAAACAAAGAAGGTCACTAGATAATGATAAAGGGTCAATTCAGCAAGAAGATGTAACAACTTCACATATATATGCATCCAACACTGGAGCACCCAGATGTACAAAGCAAATATTATTAAAGCTAAAGAAAAAGATAGACCCTGACATAATAACAGCTGGATACTTCAACACTGCCCCCCCATCAGCACTGGACAGATTTTCTAGACAGAAAATCAATATACAGGTCTCAGCCTTAATCTGCACTATAGAAGAAATGGACCTGATAGATATTTACAGAATAGTACATCTAATGGCTATAGAATACACGTTTTTTCTTAGCACACTGATCATTCTCAAGGATGGACCATATGTTATGTCACAAAAACCATCTTAAAATATTTTTTAAAACTTGAAATAATATTAACGCCCTCCTCTGACCACATGGAAGAAAAGTAGAAATTAGTAAGAGGAATTTTGGAAATTATACCAATACATAGAAATTAAATATATGCCTCAGAATAGCCAGTGGGTCAATTAAGAATAAGAAGATACTGAAAATTTTCTTGAAAAAAAAAATAATAATGGAAACACAACATACCAAAAACCTGTGGGATACAGCAAAGCAGTACTAAGGGGGAAGTTTATACTTAAAAGTGCCTACATCAAAAAATAAAAAAATATTAATAAATAACATAATGATGCATCTTAAATAACTACAACAGCAAGAGAAAACCAAACCCAAAATTAGTAGATGAAATGAAATATTAAAGATTAGAGCAGAAATAAACAAAATGGAAATTAAGAAAATAATACAAAAGAACAATGCAACCAAAATTTGATTTTTGTTGTTGTTGTTGTTGTTGAAACAGGGTCTTGCTCTGCCCACCAAGCTGAAGTGAAGTGGTGCGATCTTCACTCAATGTAACTTCCACATCCTGGGTTCAAGTTATTCTCCTGCCTCAGCCTCTCTAGTAGCTGGGACTACAGGTGTGTCCCAGCAAACCCAGCTAATTTTTGTATTTTCAGTAGAGATGGGGTTCACCATGTTGGCCAGGCTGGTCTCAAACTCTTGACTTCAGGAAACCAACCCACCTTGGCCTCCCAAAGTCGTGAGATTATAGGAATGAACCACTGCACCTGGCCAAAAAGTTGATTTATTTTTTGTCAAGGTAAACAAAACTGACAAATCTTTACCAAGACTAAGAAAAAAAAAAGGGGGAGGAGACCCAAATAACTAAAAGCAGAGATGAGAAAGGAGACATTACAACTGATACTGCAAAAATTCAAATGATCATTAGTGGCCACTGTGAGCAGCAATATGTCAATTAATTGGAAAATCTAGAATAAATGGATAAATTGCTAGACACACACAACTTACCAAGATTGAACCATGAAAAAATTCAAAACCTGCAGACTCCAATAGCAAGCAATTAGATCAAAGCCAAAATTAAAATCTCCCAGTAAAGAAAAGCCTGGAACCTGATGGCTTCACTGCTGAATTCTACCAAACATTTAAAGAACTACTTGCAATTCTACTGAAATGATTTTGAAAAACAGAGGTGGAAGGAATATTTCTGAACTATTCTGTGAGGCCAGTATTGCCTTGATATCAAAATCAGACAAAAACACATCAAAAAAAAAAGAAAAAGAAAAAGAAAACTACAGAGTGATATATTTGACAAATATTAATGCAAATATACTCAAAAAAATAGCAGCAAACCAACTTCAACAATATATCAAAGGATCATTCATTGTGAACAAGTGTGATTCATAGCTAGGATGCAAAGATTATTCAATATACATAAATAAATCAATTTGATACATTATATCAACAGAATGAGGGATACAAACACCATGATCATTTCAATTGATGCTGAAAAATCATTTGATAATATTAAACATATTTAAAAAGATTTTAAAAACTGGGCATAGAAGGAATATATCTCAATATGTAAAAGCCGTATATGATAGACTCACAGCTAGTATCATACTGAATGGGGAAAAAGTGAAAGCCTTTCCCCTAAGATGTGGGACACAGCACGGGTGCCCGTTTTCACTACTGTTATTCGACTAGTACTGGAAGTCCTAGGTAGAGGAATCAGACAAGAGAAAGAAATGAAGGGCATCCAAATTGGAAAGGAAGAAGTCAAGTTTTCCTTATTCTCAGATGATATGACGTTATATTTGGAAAGCCTGACTCAACAAAAAATCTATTAGAATGGGTATATTCAATGAAGTTGCAAGATACGAAGTCAACACAGAAAAATCAGTAGCATTTCTGTATGCCAACAGTGAACAACCTGAAAAAAAATTAAGAAGTATTCCATTTACAATACCCACTTATAAAATTAAATACTTCATAATTAATAACCAAAGAAGTGAAATGAAAACTATATAAAACTTAATAAAATAAAAACTATATGAAACTCTGCAATGAAAACTATAAAACACTGATAAAAGAAGTTGAATAGGACAACAGGACACCAAAAAATGGAAAGATATTCCATGTGCATTGATTGGAAAAATCAACTATTGTTAAAATGCCTACATTATCCAAGACAATCTAGAGATTCAATGCAATTCTTATCAAAATACCAAAGACATTCTTCACATAACTAGAAAAACCAATCCTAAAATTTATATGGAACCACAAAAGACCCAGAATAGCCAAAGCTATTCTAAGCCCCCCAAAAGCAAAACTGAAAGAATCACATTATCTGACTTCAAATTATCCTGCAGAGATATGGTAACCAAAGGAGCATAGTACTGACATAAAAGCAGACACATAGACAAATGGAACAGAATGCGGAACCCAGAAAGAAAGTCATGCACCCACAGAGAACTCATTTTCAACAGCGGTGCCAAGAACATACACTGGGGAAAAGATGATGTCTTCAGCAGATGGTGCTGGGAAAACTGGATATTCTTATGTAGAAGAATGACATTAGACTCCTATCTCTTGTCGTACACACAAAAAATCAAAATGGGTTAAAAACGTACATGTATGACCTCAAACTATGAAACTACTGCATGAAAACATCTGGGACACTCTCCAGGACATTGGTCTAGGCAAAAATTTCTTGACTAATACCCACGAGCACAGGCAACCAAAGCAAACATGAAGAAATGGAATCATGTTGAATTTAAAAAGCTTTTCCACAGCAAAGGATACAATCAACAAAGGGAAGTGACTACCTACAGAATGGGATAAAATATTTTCAGGCTACCTCTCTGACAAAGGATCAGTAACCAAAATTCTTAAGGAGCTCAAACAAATCTATAGGGAAAAAAAGCCTAATAATCTAATGTTAAAAATTGGCAAAATACTTGAATAGAAATTTCTCAAAAGACATACAAATGGCAAAAGGCATATGAAAAAGTGCTTTGCATCACTGATCATCAGAGAAATGTACATCAAAACTATGAGATATCATATCACCCCAGCTAAAACGACCTATATTCCAAAGACAGGCAATAACAAATGTTGGTGAGGATGTGGAGAAAGGGGAACCCACATACAGTATTGATAGGAATGTAAATTACTATAACCACTATGAAGAAAAATTTGGAGATTTCTCAAAAAACTAAAAATAGAGCTAACATATGATTCAGCAATCCCACTCTGGGTATATACCCAAAAGGAAGGAAATTAGTATATCAAAGAGATTGCTGTACTCCTATGCTTGTGCTCCTATGCAGCACTCTTCACAAGAGCCTAGATTTGGAAGCAAATTAGCTGTCCATCAACAGAAGAATGGATAAAGAAAATGTAGTACACATACAAAATGGAGTACTATTCATCCATTAAAATGAATGAGATCCTGTCATCTGCAACATGGATAGAACTAGAGGTCATTATGCTAAGTGAAATAAGCCAGGCACAGAAAAACAATCATCTCATGTTCTAATTTATTTACGGGATCTGAAAATCAAAACAATTAAACTTATGGAGATAGAGAGTAGAAGGATGATTACTAGAGGCTGGAAAGGGTAGTGGGAGGGTTGAAGGGTGATTGGGATGGTTAGTGTGTACAAATACAGTCAGAAATTATAAATAAATCTATGATAGCACAACAGAGTGACTATAGTTGATAATAAATAAATTGTACATTTAAAAATAACTAAAAGAATGTAAGTGGATGGTTTGTGACATAAAGGATAAGTGCTTGAGGGACTGAATAGCCTATACTACAATGATGAAATTATTACATTTTGCATTCCTATACCAAAATATCTCATATACCCCATAAATATGTATATCTACTATGTACTCACAAAAACTAAAATTAAAAATAAAATAACATCTATCTAAAAATATGAAAATACTTGTAATGTTAAATATCTGATTTCCATGTTTTACATTTTAAAGAAATTGCTCTGTTTTCTTATGCATATGCTTACATATATGTCTGTACACATGTGTGTATATTTTCCTAAGATGTTCTAATTAAAATACAATTAATGTTAGTATTTTTTCAAACCATCATGATAATGAATGTGTCAGTTCTGCCTAGCAGACATCTGTAAACAACTCACCTGCTCTGTAATGATTTGGAAATACTCTTAGGACAAAGTGAAAACAATTCCTGATAACTACCAGATCCAACTCCTGACTTATATTTAAAAATGTAAAATCTCTTTAGTTGTGTACTTCCAGAGGTGCTGAGATTGTTGTTGTGCAACCAGTTCTTTTGCCTACCCCAAATAGAGACCCTCGAAATACTAGCCGAAGTATCTTATGATTCTACCTGCTTAATAACATGTAAAGGATCACTATTAGTTACTTGATCAATTTAAAAATCCTCCCTCAGTTATGTTTTTAAGACCAAACGTGTAGCTCAGAGGAAAATTGTTTTAAAATAATTTGTTTCACCCTTGCAAATAAGCTAACTTGTTTCCTTAGCAAATACCTGCAAATAAGCTAAATTAATTCCTTATCAAATGACGCTTGGTTATGGTGATATATTTTTGAATGCTCATTGCTTGTTTCTGGCTTTGAATTTTTTCACTTATTTAAAATACATGTATTAGATCTCAAAAAGGTAGCAACTTTTAATGTTTTTTTTAAATCACCCCCTCTTTGCTGTCAGAAATGTGATTTGATTGGGTGGATAAGATCATATGAGAGTTATAGCAATTCCCCCACCTCCAATATAGCATATAGACAACATAACTTAAAATTTTTTTTCAAAGCAATCTGTCAGAGGCACAGAGAAACCACGTCAGTTATTTTATATTACCATTGTATTTTAGAACAGGAACAAATGTGCTCCATTTAATGTATGTCCTAAGTTGCCATATATTTTTAGGTCAGTGTATTAGTCCATTTCATGTTGCTAACAAAGACAGACCCACCCAGGCTGGTCTCGAACTCCTGACCTTGTGATCCTCCCGTCTCAGCCTCCCAAAGTGCTGTGATTGCACCAGGCCTTCTCAGAGCATTTTTAAAGAAAACTTGCAACCCTATTCTTTTTCTGTCCTGTGATGTAAAACTTTGCCCAGCCTCTTGCCAGATTTACAACCCAGGAACATCTTTATCAAGGAATTAGAAGTCATCTTTCTCAAAGGCAATCATCAAAAAATACAGCATCTCCATCTCCCAGAGTCTGTGGGAGGGTAGGAGTATAACTTCATCAAAGCCAATTAACAAACGCAGGTGCCTAATCACATTGCTCTATCTCTCCACTAATGTTCTACAGCATTTTTCTGCTAGCTCACTCCAGCAATTAAAAATTCTCCTACATTTTGTTTAACCAGATTTGATTTAATCTTGCTCCCTTATTTCAATAGTCTTGAAAAAAGGTCTTCTTTGTCTGTTTTACCTGTCTGGTGCAATTTTTATTTGGCATTCCCCTGCATCCATTTTACTTGAAAAAAAGTGTGAGTGTTTCTGGCGGCAGACTACATATATGCACAAGACACTCACACTAGAAAGAGTAATGGCAGCAATACATCATTTCGAGATAAGGATATTGGTATTGTCTTAGGTTTCTCCACAAAAGCAGATCCAATAGGATAGATGACAGATAGATGATAGATAGATAGATAGATAGATAGATAGATAGATAGATAGATAGACAGACAGACATTGGTATATAAAAGGGGATTTATTATGGGAATTGACTCTCAATTATAGCATCTATGAAGTCCCAAATTTGTCTGCAAACTGGAGAACCAGGGAAGCTTGCAGAATAGCTCAGTTGAGTCCAAAGGATGAGAACCAGGGAACCAATGGTGTAACTGTCACCCTAAGAACTTGGAGGACCACTAGTACAAGTTCTTGAGTCTGAAGGTCAGAGAATGTGGGATTGTGATATCCAAAGGCAGAAAAAGATGTGCCAACTACAGGAGAGGGAGTAGAATTAACTTTCCTTTGGCTTTTTATTTGATCTAGGCATTCAGCTGACTGTAGTGCCCACCCATGTTGGATGAGGGCAGATTTTCCTCACTTGGTTTGCTAGTTCAAATTCAAATGTCTTCTGGAAACATCTTCACATACATACCCAGAACTAATGATTTACCAATTAACCAGCCATTTGGGTTTCTCTTAACTCAGTCAAGTGAATAACCACAATTAACCATCACAACTGTGGATAAAACCTTTATTTCTTTCTTTTCCTCCACCACTGTTCTCATGATCTTGAGTTCTCACGAGATCTAATGATTTAAAAGTGGCAGTTTCCCTTGTGCTCTCTCTCTCTCCTGCTGCCATGTAAAATGTGCCTTGCTTTGCCTTTAACTTCTACCATGATTGTAAATTTCCTGAGGCCTCCCCAGACATGCAAAACTGTAAGTCAATTAAACCTCCTTCCTTTATACGTTACCCAGTCTTGGGTAGTTCTTAATAGCAGTGTGAAAACAGACAAGTACACCCATCTAGAAGAAAATAAATCATAATTCCAAAGAAAAGTGTATTTGGTAGGAAGAGACAAAGAGGACAATGCATGCAGTCAGAACATTAGCTCATGATTATTTCCTACGAGTGCAATCTCCACTCCACTAATAATGGAATATTATTTCATTGGGAGATAAATGCAGATAGGTTATATTTTGCTTCTTAATAGATTATATTGGTGTGTCTTTTATCTATTGGCACAATAACACTGTGCAACAGAACTAAGATACATCAGCACCTTAAAACAATAAGCATTTATTTGGTTCACAAATTGACAGCATTCAGAGTATTTGGAATGGGTTCCACTAATCTTGACTACTCTCATTCATGCTTTTGTGGTCAGTAGTGAGTCAAATAGGCAGCTCTCCTCACCTTGCCTGGTTTTATTTACACGACTAATGGTTTATAAGGAATGTCCTCAGCTGGCTCTATTGCACAGGTCTTTCATTCCCCAAAAGACTAGCCTGGGAATATTCTCTGGAAGAGGAGCCAAAGGCAAGGGAAAAGGCACTAATACATTTCCAAGCCTCTTTTTACATGATCTCTGCTGGCATCATATCTGATAACATCCCACTAAGCAAAGCAAGACACAAGACTAATCCATATTTGTGGTGGTGTCAGGAATGGCAGAAGAATGGAGAAGATAATTGTGAGACACCTTGAACACTGCATGGGCGAGTGTGAATACAGTGAGAAGCAAAAACTTGGGGCTATTTACACAGTCTATCTACAGTTGTCCCCCATTATCTGAGGGAATGCTTTCCAAGACCCATCATGAATGCCTAAAACCGTGGGTAGTACTGAGCTCTAGATATACTGTTTTTTCTTATACAGACACACTTACAATGATATTTAATTTAGAATATAGATACAGTAAGAAACTAGCAACAATAATAAAACTGAACAATTATACTAATATACTGTGATACAATTTATGTGAATATGGTATTTCTCTTTCTGTCTCAAAATACCTTTTGTACTACACTCACTTGTTTTTGTACAGTGGTTGATCATAAGTAACTATAACTGTGGAAAGCAAGACCGCAGATAAGGGGAAACTACTGTACTGTAGAGTAGAAATATTCTATCTTAGGCCTACTTCTGCATCCTGTTTTAAAGTTTACAGTAGCCTACTTTATCTCCAATGCTTGGATGAAAACTATCTAATTATTTGGCAAATATATTTATACACATTTTAGTTTAAATGCTACAATCCAAGGTATCATCTGCTATAAGCTATAGCAAAATGCTATATTTCACAATTTGTAATAATCATGGATTTGGAATAATAAGTTTATTCTTGGTTGAAGGTTTTTCAGTGAGTTAGGAGTCTTTACCAGAAGAAAGATGTAAGATAATAAAGTTCTCATTTTGAAGCATTTTAAGCACACTTTGGGTAGTACTACACTTCACTTTATCCTTTGCATTATCTCACATTTTAGAAAAATTGAAGAGTGCATAGGGTTCATGTTTTATTAGAGGTGGAGGCAAACTCAGTTTAAAAGGAAGTTAAACTTTTTGCAGTGCTATTAGTGAGCATAATATAACAAATCGTTGAGGCAGGTCTCCCATTTTTATAAATCCACCATCTCTTCTCATTTTTGGCTGGAGTCTGTGTTTTTTCTGTATGCGCAAAAGTACTGCTGCCCTACTGTTTCCATAGTAGCTAAAATTATGCAGATGTTTGTGCTGCCCTACTGTTTCCATAGTAGCTAAAATTATTCAGATGTTTGGTTCATTGTAGTCTTCGTTTTTTTGTTTGTTTGTTTTGTTTTTCTTTGTTATTTTGTATTCTTGTAAGGCTAGCTAGAGTGTCATGCTTTCTAATTGTAATCTTCCTAGTCAGCCACAAGCAGCTGCTGAAAAAAAACAGAAACAGTTATTTTATAGTCTTTGGGTATCCCTCTCTTTTACTTGAATTTATTCAAAGTACAGTGGCAGTCACGCTAGTAGGAAAACTTGCATAAAACAGGCACTTTCCCCAAAACTCCTGATGTATGACTAGAAAGGTAAAAATTTAGAGACTGCATGGTGGGGAATATATGATCACTATATTTTACTTTTTCTCTATGACAATGACTTGCAAAGCAATAATTTACATGTCATCAAGGGGAGATTTACGTGATTGTTCTTCAGAATTCTGGAATACTTTTGAATTTTTGACTGAAGTATTCCCCTGGGGCAACTGCCAATAACCACAACTGTTAAGAAGCACATACCCAAAACAGACAAATGAACAAACCCATCTCTGTACTATTTTTACCCTGGAATTAGGTTTTAGAAGAGAAAATCATGGTTTCCTATCTGCTCTCCATCATTCACTAATTATATGACAGTGTAATTTACTTATCATCTCTGAGTCTCAGTTCTTTTTTTTTTTTTTTTTTTTTTTTTGAGACGGAGTTTTGCTCTTGTTACCCACACTGGAGTGCAATGGTGCGATCTAGGCTCACCTCAACCTCCGCCTTCTGGGTTCTGGCAATTCTCCTGCCTCAGCCTCCTGAGTAGCTGGGATTACAGGCACATGCCACCATGCCCAGCTAATTTTTTGTATTTTTAGTAGAGACGGGGTTTCACCATGTTGACCAGGATGGTCTCGATCTCTTGACCTCATGATCCACCCACCTAGGCCTCCCAAAGTGCTGGGATTACAGGCTTGAGCCACCACGCCCGGCTTCAGTTCTTTATAATTAATATGAGCTTGATATGATCTACCTCTCAGTATACTGTAAGAGTTATAGGCAAGGTGTACACAGGTCCCAGCTCAGGGCCAGGTTGACTATTAGCATGATTATTGTTATCTTACTTTGGAAGTTAAGAAAAGCTATACAACTTGGATGGATGCAGGGCCTCACGCCTATAATCCCAGCACTTTGGGAGGCCAAGGGAGGTGGATCACCTGAAGTCAGGAGTTCAAGACCAGCTTGACTAACATGGGGAAACCCTGTCTCTACTAAAAATACACAATTAGACAGGCTTGGTGGCGAATGTCTGTAATCCCTACTTCTGCCTCAGCTATTCAGGAGGCTGAGGCAGAAGAATCCTTTGAATCCTGGAGGCGGAGGTTGCGATGAGCCAGGATTGCAGCATTGCACTCTATCTTGGGCAAGAAAAACAAAACTCCATCTCAAAAACAAAAGAAAAAAATAAAAGAAAACCAAAAAAGAAAATCCATATAACACTAACAAATTCAGCTTTCTAATTTATGAATCCCCAGGTAAGCTGTATAATGGTTAGTCACAGAGATTCTAATAAACAAATAGCCAGTCCTGATTAAATACTAGTTAGTTGAAAATTGGTACCTCTGATGAAAATGTTCAAAATGAAAAAAGAAGGGTCTTAACATCTTCCCTATAGGAAAGAATTAAATTTAAAACTAAATTCTATATGGAAGAAGTTCTTTGGTGCCTGGAATTTTGGTAAAGATAATTTTGAT
Source organism: Saimiri boliviensis (assembly GCF_048565385.1). Lineage (NCBI taxonomy): Eukaryota > Metazoa > Chordata > Mammalia > Primates > Cebidae > Saimiri > Saimiri boliviensis. The sequence goes on from NC_133463.1 coordinate 41,836,159, forward strand.
CATTTTCAATATAATGTTTCAAGATCAAAAGAAGATGTTTATGAGGCCAATAAACATATGAAAAAATGCTCATCATCACCGATTATTAGAAAAGTGCAAATCAGCAGATGACATGATTGTATATCTAGAAGACCCCATCATCTCAGCCCAAAATCTCCTGAAACTGATAAACAACTTCAGCAAAGTCTCAGGATACAAAATCAATGTGCAAAAATCACAAGCATTCCTACACACCAGTAACAGACTTAAAGAGAGCCAAATCAAGAACGAACTGCCATTCACAATTGCCACAAAGAGTATAAAATACCTAGGAATACAACTAACAAGGAACGTAAAGGACCTCTTCAAGGAGAACTACAAGGCATTGCTCAACGAAATAAGAGAGGACACAAACAGATAGAGAAACATTCCATGTTCATGGTTAGGAAGAATCAACATCGTGAAAATGGCCATACTGCCCAAAGTAATTTACAGATTCAACACTATTCCCATCAAGCTACCAATGACCTTCTTCACAGAACTGGAAAAAAACACCTTAAACTTCATATGGAACCAAAAGAGAGCCCGCATAGCCAAGTCAATTCTAAGCAAAAAGAACAAAGCAGGAGGCATCACACTACCGGACTTCAAACTATACTACAAGGCTACAGTAATCAAAACAGCATGGTACTGGTACCAAAACAGATATATAGATCAATGGAACAGAACAGAGGCCTCAGAGGAAATACAACATACCCACAACCATCTGATCGTCGACAAACCTGACAAAAACAAGCAATGGGGAAAGGATTCCCTGTTTAATAAATGGTGTTGGGAAAACTGGCTAGCCATGTGCAGAAAGCAGAAACAGGACCCCTTCCTGACACCAAAATTAACTTACACCAAAATTAACTCCAGATGGATTAAAGACTTAAACATCAGACCTAACACCATAAAAACCCTAGAAGAAAATCTAGGCAAAACCATTCAGGACATAGGCGTAGGCAAGGACTTCATGACCAAAACGGCAAAAGCAATGGCAACAAAAGCCAAAATAGACAAATGGGACCTAATCAAACTCCACAGTTTCTGCACGGCAAAAGAAACAGTCAATAGAGTGAATCGGCAACCAACAGAATGGGAAAAAATTTTTGCAGTCTACCCATCTGACAAGGGGCTGATATCCAGAATTTACAAAGAACTAAAACAGATCTACAAGAAAAAACAAACAAGCCCATTCAAAAATGGGTGAAGGATATGAACAGATACTCTACAAAAGAAGACATACAGGAGGCCAACAAATATATGAAAAAATGCTCATCATCACTGGTCATTAGAGAAATGCAAATCAAAACCACATTGAGATGCCATCTCAAACCAGTTAGAATGGCGATCATTAAAAAATCTGGAAACAACAGATGCTGGAGAGGATGTGGAGAAATAGGAACACTTTTACACTGTTGGTGGGAATGTAAATTAATTCAACCATTGTGGAAGACAGTGTGGCGATTCCTCAAGGACCTAAAAATAGAAATCCAATTTGACCCAGCAATCCCATTACTGGGTATATATCCAAAGGATTATAAATCATTCTACTATAAGGACACGTGCACACGAATGTTCATAGCAGCACTGTTTACAATAGCAAAGACCTGGAACCAACCCAAATGCCCAACGATGATAGACTGGATAGGGAAAATGTGGTACATATACACCATGGAATATTACGCAGCCATCAAAAATGATGAGTTCGTGTCCTTTGTAGGGACATGGATGAACCTGGAAACCATCATTCTTAGCAAACTGACACAAGAGCAGAAAATCAAACACCGCATATTCTCACTCATAGGCGGGTGTTGAACAATGAGAACACATGGACACAGGGAGGGGAGCACTACACACTGGGGTCCGTTTGGGGGAAATGGGGGAGGGACGGGGGTGGGGAGGTGGGAAGAGATAGCATGGGGAGAAATGACAGATACAGGACAGAAGGCAGCAAACCACACTGCCATGTGTGTACCTATGCAACAATTTTGCATGTTCTTCACACGTACCCCAAAACCTAAAATGCAATTAAAAAAAAGAAAAAAGAAAAAAAAAAAAGAAAAGTGCAAATCAAAACCACATTGAGATACCACCTCACCCCAGTTAAATTGGCGATCATTAAAAAATCTGGAGACAACAGATGCTGGAGAGGATGTGGAGAAATAGAAACACTTTTACACTCTTGATGGGAGTGTAAACTAGTTCAACAATTGTGGAAGACAGAGTGGCACTTCCTCAAGCACCTAGAAATATAAATTCCATTTGGCCCAGCAATCCCATTACTGGGTATATACCCAAAGGATTATAAATCATTGTATTATAAAAACACATGCATCCGTATGTTCATAGCAGCACTGTTTACAATAACAAAGACCTGGAACCAACCAAAATGCCCATCAACGATAGATTGGACAGGGAAAATGTGGCACATATACACCATAGAATACTATGCAGCCATAAAAAACAATGAGTTCGTGTCCTTTGTAGGGACATGGATGAACCTGGAAACCATCATTCTCAGCAAATTGATACAAGAACAGAAAATCAAACACCACATGTTCTCACTCATAGGTGGGTGTTGAACAACGAGAACACATGGATACAGGGAGGGGAGCATCACAAACTGGGATCTGTTTTGCGGGGGTAAGGGGTGGGGAGGTTGAGGAGGGATAACATGGCAAGAAATGCCAGAGGTAGGTGACAGGGGGATGGAGGCAGCAAACCACATTGCCATGTGTGTACCTATGCAACAATCCTGCATGATCTGCAATATGTACCCCAGAACCTAAAGTACAATTTAAAAAATAAAATAAAACAACGTTTCAAGATATATTAAATTTTTATGTACTCAAATTGATTAAAAATACTATGTTGTGTTGAAGGTAGAAAACACTAAATCACATTCTGTAGTCATAAACTTGCTGCTCATATGGAAAAGTCAAGTCATATGGAATAATAACAGAGCAGTTCTGGCATCAGTTATCATTACTGAGCCGAGAGCACTATGAAAAAATTAAATTTTCTTGCATGTCTGTGATGTATTTACAAAAGTCTGTGGAATTTGGAATTTCATGAAATCACAGTAATGTGGCAGATGTAGATATAATTTAATCCCCCTTTTCAGGAGGTCTATGATAGGTACTTCTACACATTTTATCTCCTTTGATGTGTTAGTGAGGCTGATCTTTTTTTTTTCCTTACAAAAAAAGCTGGTAATATAGATAATATCTTTGTTGAACAGGAAAATTTTTTGAATCAGCATGATAGAGCAGCTTACTTGCTGGGTGAATTTGTTGTTATCACATAAAGTAAGATGCAGCAAGCAGGTATCTTTTATGTTAAATTATAAGGTATCAAATTTTACTCTTTGTTTTTAATGTATACACAATGAAAATACTTGACATTATAGGAATTTAGTGCTAATGTTTCCTTTTAAAATAAGAAATGTATTATACATATGCATGAAATAATAATCTCTGTTGGGAGATTATTATTACTAGCAAATCACTGTTAGTAGGTATGAAAAGACAATTGCAAAGCAACAGATTTAGAAACAAACAATTCAGAACACTACTATCATAAAATGAAATAACAGATAAACGTTTTTTAATCTCAAAGACAAGACAAATTACAAAATATAATATTAGATATTCCATATATTTGTGTAGTTTAAGTTGAATATTCTATCTGTCTCTATTCTTAGATTTTACTTTTCTACTGCCAACATCTTGTACCTTATCTTTTATTTTATTCTCTTTTTATATATTCTTACTCTGACCCCACCAACTCCCCTGATGACTGAAGTTGATGACCCTGAAATTTGAAATTCCATTTCCAACTCCCTCATCCACCCCAACTCCGTATGCTCAGGATAAAAATAGTTAACTGGTAATCTCTGGTTGAATTTCAAAAAAAGTAATGTCAGCTGACTGTGTTCCAGAAATTAACCCATTTTTTGTTTTTCCTATTTTAACTAGTGACCCAAACACACACCCAAGATGGAGACTTGGAATTCACCATGAAATTTTCCAATATGCTCAATTCCTAATACCTGATGGTCTGCAGTTTCCTCTTTTCAGTATGCCAAACAGTTTCTTATTTCAAATTATTATTGTCCTCGTTTGGCTTAATGCAAAATACAGTACTGAAGTATATGGTGAAATGTCATTTCTCAGCTGTACCATTTTAGTGGTTAGAGTATCTCCTTAAAGTCTGTTGGTAATCTGAAGAAGTTGTCACAAAAGGTGTTTTCTTTATTTTATTCCCATTAATTATTGACATTTCAAACCTTGACGAAACCGTGTAAGAATTATTTATAGATTATATTTTTATTATTGAAAGACTCATGATGAAGTAGCCAGTAAATGTACACATAAACTATGAGAGAATATACCAATTGAAGGAAAATAAAGAGAACTATGAGATCCAGGCCTAAATATGTGCTTTCAAAGTTCTGTCATCCATCTTGGCTGGTTGGCAGCCTCTAGCATCATGGATTACATACAGTCCCATGCCTCAGAGATCTACATTCTAAAAAGAGGAAAGCCTATAAGTGAGATACACATTTTACTTGCAGAGAAAAAGCAGCAGTGTGCAATCATAAATCAGATTAGTTTTCATCAAACTTTAGACTATCTTGAGTTCGTGATCCATAAATTCATGAGTCTTTATTCTCAATACATTTTTCCCTCTGGTACAAACTCATTGATTCCAAGGCCTGTAATTTCTATGAAGACAACTCTCCAATTTAAAGCCCTGGAGTCAAGCATTCATTAGAGCCACATACATATTAATATAAACTTATCAGTTTTTCACAATGAAAGAGCTTCTTTTTACAACCTCAGATAGCTTCATTTCTGTAAAAATCTGTGATAATATCTTCTTTCTCATTCTGTCCTTGTGGATACTTCCATTCAAAAATATGTCACGTTTATAAGACTCTGTTTTTATTGTATCTGGAAGCTGCTCCTTTCTCTTTATCTTCAGGACTTTACCCTACTTATGGCCTCATTTCCTCATCTTATAGCACCAGAAGAAATTTCTCTTTACATATGCAAACAGACACATTCTCACACAACCACACAAAATTACGTAATTTTTATTTTAAAATATAATAGTGTAATATATATCTGTGCAATATACAATGAGTATTAGCATGTATCATATAATAATGAAACATATCTTGATATATATGTAATAGATACTTTATTTTTATGTAATATAGTTCATAATCACTTTTTAAACAAAATACATGTATAGCTATGTATTAGTCTTATTATCTTCATGTTATTATGTTATTACCTTCATGTTATTATGGAAGTGCCATAATTAATTTTGTGATTTTGTTATTGTAGAAATTTAGACTGTAATCTTTTCAAAATTATGAACATTGCAATAAAAATATGTTAAGAAGTCTACTCTCCTCCCAATTTTTTTATATGTATGTCTATACATGGTTTTTATTTTCTTGTGAAATGGAGTTTTGTATTGTCAACCACTTGAATTTGCTCTTAAAAAGATATTGTAGGCACTTCAAGTGATCCTACATAAATGATATTTGAATTTGCCCTATCGCCAGAAGAAGGCACTTCCGATAGCCCCATATATTTAACAACAAAGTTATTATTTTATTGTATATTTGGTGATCTTAAAATAAACTATTTTTTTAAAAAATATTTCATTTATTTGTGTTTAACACCTTTGAATGGGGGGCTAATGGAGGGATAGCATTAGGAGGAATATCTAATGTGAATGATGGGTTGATGGATTCAACAAACCACCATGGCATCTGTATACCTATGTAAGAAACCTGCACGTTCTGCACATGTACCCCAGAACTTAAAGTATAATTTTAAAAAGAAAAAAATTGAACATATTTATTTATCATTTTTATTTCTACCTTGAATTTCTTGTTCTTATCCTTTGTCTATATTCAATTGGTTATCTAAAATGTTATTTTCCATTTATTTGTAGATTTTAGCATAGTGTGTGCATGTATGTGTGTGTGAATATATTATTGCTGTCATCATTGTTAGAATGTCTAGTCTCCTCCCAATTTTTTTAACTATTGCTAATTTTATAAAATAGTGTTTCTGTTTATCCAGTCAATCAAATATGTCGTTTTTCTCTGAAGTTCTGAATTTCCCACTACAAATATGTAATATTTTGCAATCAGGAAATGAAACCATAAGTATTGTTTAAAAGATATCTAATGAAGAACTTTTGGGGATGTGATAAAATTGGAGCATTGTTAGTTATGACAAGACAGGCTCATGCGAATATGAAGAAAAGTACTGGATTCTTTATTGTATCTGTTCTGATTGGTCAGTATCACACTCTTTGTCAAATATTGTGACTATCTTTTCTGCTTATGCCAAATTTAAACTGTATTTGATGTCTCTTTTTTAAAATTTAGAGATCAAATTCTACTCTACAATATGTCTTTGTTACCTTGTTCCTATACTATGGCCTTGTGCTAGTAAGAAATCCATGTTTGGAGGAAAAAAAAATACCACTTTAATAGCTTTCTAAGTAGGGTAATGAATCTCATCTCATAATATTCGTAATTACATGAAAACAGCAGGATAGTGACTAATCTCCTCATCAATGGAGAACGAAACTGAGATATTTCACTACTTGTCTAACATCATGCAAGTATAGGTCAATGTGGAAATCTGGACTTGAATCTAGATCTTCTAATGCCATCCATTTATCAGCATTGCTTCTCTGTGTTGGTCACATTGAATGACATGCTGTTTTCAGAACTATTCCTATTTTTTACCAGTCTTCTATATTTTATAATAGTTTGCTGTATCTGTAATGGTTCCATGCAAGGGTCACCACATTCAGCAAATAAAAATACAGAACAGCAATAAAATTTTAATTTCAGATAAAAATTTAAAACATATTAAGTATGCCCCATTTATTGCATGGTGCATATTTATGTTTAAATAATATGTGTTGTTTCTCTGAAATGTAAGCACCTTTTACTGGGAGACCAACATTTGATCTGGTTACCTTATCTCTTTTTTTTTCTTCTCAGAATCCTATGCATTCTTCAGGGCTCTCATAAATGTGGTTTTCTCTTTTAAATTTATTCTAATCTTTCAAGTAAAAAAAAAACTCTTTTTGTGACTTAAGATATTGTTTTTTACTTCTTAATTTCTACCTTGTATCAATTGTTTTGTGATTTTCCTTATCTGTCTCCTAAATTGCCATGATTTTGACAGCTACAGCTTATTCATTCTTGTAATGTTTCCAAATATCTAACATTGAATACACAATAGATGTTCAAAATATTTCAATAAATTTAAAGATATACTATATGTACCATTTCAATTTAGTGTGCATGAATCTTTATAACAATGCTTGCTATCAAGAAAAAAATGTGATATATTTTAAAAATGAAATTGCCTGAAATGTCAAATCATAAAGATTTTTCTATATTTGAGATATGTGCCTATTCAAGACAATGTATTCGTCAAGCTGCTAAATAGCTAAAGTCTCTTCTTAGACTTGCTTTTTAAGATAGTAAACGTCTTAAGATGTTTATTTTTTACACTTTTTGACTTTTATTAAGCTTTCAAATTCTTTAAATAACTGATTCTAATCTACATGGGAGAATTGTCTGATTTTTAAAATAATAACTTATTAAATTTTTCTTATGATCAAAGTAATTTCCCAAATATTGTCAGTGATACTAAAATGAATAATTGCCACCATTTGTTGTTTGAGTACTTTGTACCAGGTACCAAGTTAAGTATAAATGGAGAAATTTACAAGGTCCATGCTTTTAAGGCATTTACATTTGAAGGAAAAAATATATGAAAATTTTAATACAAAAAATTAAAAGGACAAATGTTAAAAGGCAGAAATAATTATCCATATATAAGTAGAACATTTTAGTAACCTTTGAATTTTGAATGTAGACCCAAAACTTCAAGGTTTATTTTGTATCTATTTTAAAATTCATTTATTCAGCTCAAGAAAATGGTAAGATTATGTATACAAAATTTTAGTGAAAGACAGGTTCATATACATACCTATACATAAACAGAGTTAATTAGTAATGGGGCTACTTTCTGAGAAATGCATTATCAGGTAATTTTGTCATTATAAGACCATTATAGAGTGTACTTACACAAACCTAGATAGTATAGAGTACTGTAATACATTGTTCCTAGGCTACAAACCTATATATCATGTTCCTGTACTGAATACTGTAGGCAATTGTAACACAAAAGCAGGTAACTTTGTATTTAAACAAAGATAAAGTGCAGTAAAAATACCATATAAAAGGTAAAAAAAAAAAAAAATAGTACGCCTGTGTAGTGTATTTACCAAAAATGGAGCTTACAGAACTGGAAGTTGCTCTGGTCAAGTGAGTGAGTGAGTGAGTGAGTGAATGTGAATACTTGGGACATTGCTATTCACTACTGTAGATGTTATAAACACTATACTTAGGCTATGCTAAATTTATTAAAAAAATTATTTTCTTAAATAAGAAATTAAACTTAGTTTACTTTCAACTTTTAACTTTACAGATGTTTATTTTTAAACTTTTTGACTCTTGTTATAACACTTAGCTTAAAACACACACATTGCATAGTTACATGAAAAGATTTTCATTCTTTATATTCTTATTCAATAAGCATTGTTATATTTTCACATTTGTTAAATTTATTTTTTAATTCATAAACTTTTTGTTAAAACCCAAAACACAAGCACACATATTATACAAGGCCTACACAGGGCCAGGATCATGAATATCATTGACTTCCACCTTCATATCCTATCCCATTGGAAGATCTGCAGGGAAAATACACATGGAGCTGTCATTTCCTATAATAACTATATCTTGTTTTGCAATACTTTTTAAAGGAACTGCCTAAGGCTGTTCTACAGTTAACTTTATTTTCATAAGTAGAATGAGTATGCTGTAAAAAAAAAAAAAACACTTAAAAGTATAGTATACTAAATACATAAACCAGTAACTTAGAGGTTTATTATAATTATCAAGTATTATGTATATGATTGTATGTTTTATACTTTAATAAAACTGGTAGTGGAGTAGGTTTACTTACACCAGCATCATCACAAACACAAAATTTTGTTTTATAGAATATAAAAAATTTATATAACCATTTTTTGTTTTATACAATATTGTATAGCATAGATTTTGTATGCATAGAAAAAATTAAGAAAAGTGAAGAACCACTTCAGGGAAAATTATTTTATATTATCATTATATTTTATACATGTAGCCATTTTAATCTAATATCTGATATACATATATATTTGAATTATTAATATCTATAATACATCTATATAAAAGTTAATATAAAATGCTAGTCTAATAAAAGTTATCATTGATTTCAATAATTGTTTTGGATGCATAGATGCAGGAAGCAACCACAAATAATGACACTAAGTTTCAAGCTCCTTCTATGAATAATATGTCCAATGTTTATTATATTTATCTCTAGGTACAAAAGGCAGATTTGAGGATTAGCCATAGGTAAAGTTTGGATTTAGAGGCAGCATGGACAGTGTTAAGTGCATTTTGGAAAGGAATGTTCTGTGAATGGTATATTTATGCTTCCTTGGTAAAGTAAAAGGGCCTCCTTCTTGCTGGAGACCTTTTTGTTACTGTGTTACAGTGTGGCTACTCTCTGCAGTTTAGCAGCCCAGCGTTGTTTTTTTTTTTTTTAACTTCAATAAAATAAGCAATTGCACCTGAGATTTTGGCATGAATTTAGCCTAGGATTTCTGGAAAAGTAAAGTGTAACTATTTTTTAAATGACAAATTTATTTTTGTAGCAACACATGCACATTTAAAAAACATATTGTACATATGTACTTTTTTTACATATTTACATATGTAAAAAAGATGTACAAAATACATACAAATTTTATTACATTGTCAATAAAATTTGAAAAAGTAAATATGCCAGTGTTTCTAGAGATAAAGTGTATTTTAATGAGGCAAAATCCTATTTATTTTTTATGCTGTTGTTGCAGAATAGATGCAGAGTAGGCATAGCAAAAGAGCTTTTCAGTATTCTTATAAAAATATGTCAACCTTGTTGCGTATAGAACACCTCTATGAGTGAGATGATAGTTCAGTGAAGATGTTGATTCAGTGTGTGGCTTTGACGGAGACTGCCAACTAACGTACCACTTGCCAACTGGCACCTATTACAGTGGCTTTTCCCCTTACGATAATTGCTATCAACTGGGAATTTCATTTATTCGTTGGCACTGTAAATTTAACTTCAGCTTATGAGGCAAGCTCTAATACCATCAGGATTTTTGTCAATGAAATTATTTGAGATTTTTCATTAGGCTGTTGTTTGAAAACATTGCATTGTTGGCTGATTTTGTTCCTCTTCATTGTACTAATTTTTTATAACAATTACACTCCATAAGCTTTTTGAGGAAACAAGTACTGTAATGAGCACATCACTTAAAAATATTGAGGCTAATTTAAGTGATATAGGAGCACAGGCACTAGAAATTTATCTCGAATTGTTTTAAACATGTCATTCAGCTATCATTTTATCAAATTTGTCATAAGTAAATTTTGGTTCATGTAAGTTATATTTTGGTTTATATTTTTGACAATGTAATTTGAATGAGCTACTAGAGGAAGGACAGGAAACTTCCTTGCATGTATTTTCTCCAATGCTGATGACCTTGTCCCCTGTCCCGCCCTAATCAATATGCAATATGCAAAGGAGTTCTACTATTGCATTAAGAGGATGGGTGTAAGAGAGCAATCTACACTAATATAAAGCAGAAATCTTTGTTTTCTCTTTTTATTTCAGTTTTATTTTTTATTTTGTTATTATTATTATTATTTTTTTTTTTTGAGACAAAGTCTCACTCCGTTGCCATGTGCCAGGCTGGAGTGCAGTGGCGCGAGCTTGGCTCACTGCAACCTCTGCCTCCCGGGTTCAAGCAGTTATCCTGCTTCAGCCTCCCGAGTAGCTGGGACTACAGGCGTGCACCACTAAGCTCAGCTAATTTTTGTATTTTTAGTAGAGATGGGTTTCACCATGTTGGCCAGGATGGTTTCAATCGCTTGACCCCGTGATCTGCTCACCTCAGCCTCCCAAAGCGCTGGGTTTACAGGCCACTGCGCCCGGCCAGAGCAGAATTCTACTATCACTGTGTGAAGAGTGAGAATCCTGAGAAAACTCTACCTCTGAGCTAAATTCCTGAGGATTTTTCTAAGAGATCCAGGGAACTGAGAAACTCAGTGTCATAATTTTTGTAATGACTAAGAAGAAAAACAGTTTATTTCTATGGAATAGGTAAGAGAAGAGAGAGGCTTCTGTAGCAAAGTTATACAGGGCCTTTTTGGGGTATAATGTGAATACTCAGAAAAACCTCTCACTATTTTAGACCTCACTTTCTGCACAGAAAAGTAGCAGCCTACAACTGAAGAAACTGGAAGTCACTGCTATAAATATAGCAATAGTGAAAATTCAACCTCAACTTCAGACTGACTGACTCAAGAGTGATCTACTAACAGCAAGAAACAGAACAGGTGTGCATATTTCTGAGCATAAATATTATTTCCCTCAGCATCTACTTTTTTAAAAAATTATAATATCTGGCATTTAATCAAGAATTATGAGATATACAGATGCTCCTTGACTAAAACAATATGGTCACACCCTGATAAACCAATAATAAATTTAAAATATTATAAGCAGAACATGCATTTAATATACCTAACCTACTGAATATTATAGCTTAGCCTAGCCCATCCTACCTAAAATGTAGAACATGCACATCGGGCTATAATTGATCAGAATAATCTAACACAAGCTTATTTTATAGTAAAGTAATTATAAATTATTTTGAGCCAAAATAAAACATTTTGAATGATGTTTTTACAGAATATGTATTGCTTTCACACTATTGTTATATTAAAAAATTGTAAATCATACCATTGTAAGTTGAGAACTATCTGTATAAGAAAACAAAGCATAGGAGTAGAATCCATTGCCAAGAGAACAAAACAGAACAAACAAACAGACAACAAAAAACATGGATTCAAAAACCAAAATGTTGAAAATTATAAATTGGATATCAATATCATTAATTTAATATAATTAATTATTAATATGTTTATAATGCAAGATGAAAAGCTACAAAGTAAAATATCTTCATGCACAGATGATGAATTTTAAAGAGAAATAGAAACTTCATTAAAGAGTGCAAAGGAAATGTTAAAAATAAAAACTTGTCAGAAATAAAAAAATCCCTTTGATGAGATTTGACAGGGTTGAGAAAAGAATCAATAAACTGAAAGAAAGGTCGATGAAAATTCTATAAACTGAAGCAAAAAGAAAAAAAAATTAAAAAGAAAACATCAACAAAATAGAGTATTCAAGAACTGATAGACAATATAAACGAGCAAAGAAAATAATTAATACATTATCAAATATTTAACTAAACAATTAATCAAGTTATTTTAATTGATATTTAGTATACCAAAATCAAAAGAGAAGAATAAACATCATTTTTAAGTGTACCTGTGATATTCACAAAATAGGCTTATTCTGGGTCATGAAATAAATTTCAATATATTCAAAATGTTGAAATCATTAAAAGTATGATCTCTGAGCAAAAGAGCATGAAGCTATAAATTTAATAAACAATAGATTTACAGATAATACCTGGAAAAATCTGAAATGCTTAGAAATTAAATAATACATTTTTTTTTTGCAGCACTGTTTACAATAAACAATACATTTCTAAAGAATCTGTAAGTCAAAGTAAAAATTACACAGCAAAAAAACACTCTGGCTAGACAGATTAAGAAAAAAATAAAGACTACACAAGTCACCAAAATTAAGGAATGCCACTATAGATTTTATGGCCATTAACAATAGGGAAACATCTACAATTTAGTGCCAGCCAATTTAACAACTTGGTAAAATTACCAGATTCCTTGGAAGACAAAAACTAACACTTTTTTTTTTTTTTTTTAAGAAACCATAACCCCAAAAAATGTCTTAAAAAGAAAACATCAGGCCCAAGTGGCTTCACTGGACAAATCTACCAAATATTTAAGAAATAAATAATACCAATTCTACACAAACTCATCTTAGAAATGGAAAGGTAAAGACATGTTTCCAAATTATTTTATTAGGTCAGCATTACTGATACCAAAAAATACCAGTAATGCTGACCTAATAAAATAACTAAAATACCTTAAAAGAAAACTATCAACTATATTTTCCTCATGAACAGTGGCAGACAAATTATAAGCTAAACAAGTAATAACAAATAAATAGTTTCAAAACATCTTGATCAAGTAAAATTTATCCTAAGAATACAAGTTTGTTTCAAATTTGAAAGTTATTCAGTGTACTTTATGACATCAAAACACAACAGACTGAGCTTGGTGGCTCACGCCTATAATCCCAGCACTTTGAGAGGCCACGGTAGATGGATCACTTGAGTCCAGGAGTCCAAGACAAGCCATACCAACATAGTGAAACCCCAACTTTACTAAAAATCCAAAAATTAGCCAGGAGTGCTAGTATGTGCCTGTAAGCCCAGCTACTAGGGAGACTGAGGCAGGAGAATCGCTTGAACCTGGGAGATGGAGGTTGCAATGAGCTGAGATTGCGTCACTGCACTCCAGCCTAGGTGACAGAGCAAGGCTTTTGCTCAAAGCAAAACAAAACAAAAAAAATGAAAACATGACAAACTGAAAACTTTGTAGTCGTCTCAATAGATGCAGAAAAGCTTGATAACTTGATGCAATTGACGTTAATTTATATTTAGAACTCTAAGCAATTAGTAAGATTAGCACGTCCTCAAATTGATAAAGGCAACAAAAAAACCCCTATAGCTAACCTCAATGTAATAATGAAGCACTGAATGCTTTCCTACTGAAGATGGGAATAAGATATGGATGTCCCTACCACTTCTATTTAAGCTTGTGATGGAGGTCATAAGCATTTACACAGGCTTTTTTTTTTTTTCAATGTGGCAAGAAAAATAAATTTGGAACAAAATAACGGAAACTATCTTGTTTCATAGATGAAATGGTCATCTATACAGAAGACCCTAAGACATACAAAACAGAATACTAGGGCTATAAGCAAGTTTATCCATTTCATAAGACACAAGATCAATATACAAAAATAAATAGGATGCCAAAAAGTACTTAAAAATCAAAATATGAAAGTAATGTCATTTAGGATATTATATAAATATGAAACAATTAGGAAAATTTTACAAAATATGTGCAAGACAGGTAAACTAAAATTTACATTCTGTTACTGAGATATTTAAAGAGTAAAGTATATGGTGATCTATTTTCATATATTAGAACACTAAGTATTATTAAGATATCAATTCTCTGCAAGTTGATCTATAAATTTAATGCAATTTCACTCAAATTTTAGATTTTTTTTCTGTAAAAATTGATAAGATGATAATAAAGCTAAAGGAATTTCAAAAGACCTAGAAAAGCCAAGCAATTTTCAAAATAAAAAGTTGAGAACTCACGCTATGCTACCTGATTTAGAGACTTATGTAACTACAATAATCAAGGCAGTATGGTATTGGCTTAAGAACTGACACATGGGATGAAATATAAAGCCAAAGGATTTGGCAGTTATACCTTAATGAGCTGGGTAAAAAAAGGGAAAAACAAACAAACAAAAAAACATAATCATTGCCTTGAGGTCATCACAAAAATAATCAATTTGAAATAGGTGAGAGACTTACTATACAAGCTAAATTTCTAGAAATAAAAAACAAAAAATGTGTTTGCATCTTGAGTTAGGCAATCTCAGTATGCTGTAGGATGCAGAAGATAGCAACCACATACGCAAAAAATTAAAATATTGGTTTACAATGAAATTAAAAATTTCTGTCCTTTAAAAGACACTACTAAGAAACTACCAAAAAAAAAAAAAAGGAAGAAAACATCCAGCAGATTCTTTACCAAGTAAAATATTTCAGTAGCCATTGATCCCGTGAGAATATGCTCAATACCATAAGTTATCAAATTAATTAATGCAATTTAAACCACAATAAGTTGAAACTTCATATATTAGTGAAATGCATAACATTAAAAGCCTGTCAATCTGTCAATGCCAATAGTTGGCAAGGATACGAAGCACCTGGAATACTCATACATGGTTAGCAAGCATGCAAAATGATATAGCCACTTTGAAAAATAATTTTGCAGTTTCTTTTAAAGTTAAATAAACTGAATACATATGACACTGTAATTCTACAACGGTGTACTATCCAAGAGAAATGAAAATATATACATATATATGTATGCGTAGGCACTCACATCTACATAAATGTTCATGGGAGATTAGGCAGTATTCATAATATCTATAAAATTGTAAACAACTGAAATTTCTATTGGTTGGTCAATGGAAAACTAAGCTGTGATATCTATACAATGGGACAATATTTAGCAATTAAAGGAACAAACTATTAATATATGCATCAACATAAATGAATCTCAAAACTTTAACGCTGTTGAAAGAAACCAGATACTAAAGCACACACAAATTATGATTACATTTGTATGGCATTTATGAAAAGAAAAGCTATGGGGCCAAAGACAAATCAGTAGTTTTCAAGAGCTCAGAGTGTCAGGTGATTGCAAGGGAGAGGAAGATAATTTTTTAAGGTAATGGAAATATTTTATGTTGTGATATTGGTGGTGGTTGTTACAATATACACTTCTCTGAGGTCACTGAATCATCCACTTAGAGCCAATTTTATACAAATTTATTCCAATGAACTTCACTTAAATAATCCAGCAAGAATTTCTGTATGTGAGCATGGCCTAGTGATTATTGAATAAATGGATTGCAAGCTGAGCTGGCAGAAGGGCCAATTTGTTGGGGAACACCTGATGTCAAGATGCTTATGTTTTTTCTCGTGGACTGGCTGGATTCTCCAGAGAAGCTTTTCTTCCCCTCATCTTCTTATAAGGTATAAGCTTGGGTGTAGAGTTCTAAGGACTGAATGATAAAAGAGGGCTGGGAGCTGAACATTCTGTTTATAAGCCAATAATAATGCTGTTTTCAGTAAAAGATCTTGACTGTGAATCATGTTTGGTGTCCCCAGTCCACAGATTCTCTGATTTGTCCTCTTCAGAGACTCGAACTTCAATCTTTTGCCAGTGTGGGTAGGGACCATGACTCATTTGGACGGTGTGGATAGGAGACCTGTGCGGTGGCCTAACTGTTTAGACTTTCAGCCAGCTCTTCTGCCTTTATTGCAGCTTTCATTTCTGTTTCCAGAAGCCCTGATGCCACCTGCTTCCAGGCCTATTG
The DNA here is from genome assembly GCF_048565385.1 of Saimiri boliviensis. Lineage (NCBI taxonomy): Eukaryota > Metazoa > Chordata > Mammalia > Primates > Cebidae > Saimiri > Saimiri boliviensis. The sequence continues at coordinate 41,852,517 of NC_133463.1, forward strand.
GAAGTTCAAAGTTTATTTACTCTCTGCCTTCCCCATATTACATCTCTATATTGGATATAGAGATGTTAACTTTTTAAATTTGCTTACTTTTTGCTAAATGAGTTCCCACATTTCTTTTGCTTTCCACTTCTACACTTTTGTTCTATTATCTCTTTTACTGTTCTATGAGACTTAGTTACTATTTGACCTTGAAAATTTATGTCTAAAGATAACTTTAATGCTAGGTTTTGGCAGAGAATATACTTAAGTGCGTGTTTTTGATCCATCAAATTTAAGTACTTTTAGAGTAGGTATTGTTCTTTTTTCATTTATGGAAAAATACAAGTGTTCATGTTCTCAGAGACATTGATATGATTGCAGTAAAAGTTTAGAGGAAAAACACTACATGAAATACATGTTCCTCTAGAAAAAGAGGACAGTCAGATTGCAGACAAGTCTCACCTAACATCTCATACTTGAAAATTCACTTGGTCTGGTTTTTACATTGAGTTTCACAATATTTATCTTATTAGCACAATGCATGTAGATCTACTTTTTATTTATTCATTTATTTATATAATGAATGACTTTTAGCTCTTACCATGTATCAGAGAATGGACTCACATTATACAAGCAAAAAGTTGAAAAGCAGAATGCCAATATGCTAATTTCCAAAAAGAAATAGAGCTATCATGTGTGCATGCATATTTATGGGATCGTAGCCAGCACAATCTTTCCCTTTAAGCTGGTCTACAATTAAAGCCAAATTATATGTTGAAGTTTGCTGAAGCAGGGCATGAAAGTCTTATGATCCAGATATTTGTTGGCATCTGAATATGAGAGGACTAGATTTGCCAGAGGACATGGTGTGATTGAGTCATTGGCAGGGAAGCCATTTCCTTTGGACAGGGCTTCAATGAGCCTTGCCAATACATGGCTTTCCAATGCTTATTTTGTATAGACTTCTACTGCTAATACATCTCTCTGAAAGAAAATTTTTTATATTGGCCCTGAACACTTTCTATATTTTAACATGACTTTGCTTATTTCTCCTGTGATATGTTATATATTCTTTAATACTTAAAATCTCAGATCTCACTTTTATATCCAAGTTGTCAGCATAAGCCCTTATTATGCCCTTCATACTTACAGTATTTATTGTAAATTATTAAATGGTTCTATTCTGAAAAATATAATCTGATTTTATTTATAATATTATTTAAATGTTACTCTCTAAACAAAAGCAAATCCGAAATTTGTTTAACAGTGTTTTGCAAAATTCATTTATCAGGCATATTTTTAATATTAATGTTGTAAACACATACACAGATATATGTAAATATGTAATTTATTTTAACTTTTAATAATGAAAGATATGAAACAGATGCACCTAAAATACAGTATCATTTAAAATTTTTAAATATCAAATTTATAAAAATTTGAGAAATAAAACAGATTTTATTTCTGAGGAAACAGGAAAAGAAGTATCATCAAGAGAGATATTTTTAACAAGGGTTAGCTTTTTGTTTTTAAATACATAAGAAAAGACAACTTGATGCATGAAATAGAATTAGTAAGATGAAAGTGAAACTTTGGCCTTGAAGCAGTATAGTTTAAACAAAAATGCTATTTACTTAAATAAGAAAAAACAAACCTGATGATAAGTTTCTACTTCTTTAAGGGTTTCAGATTAACGCTTGTTATAATGTAGAAATAAACAAAATATATATTAAAATTAATTTACATAATTTTATAATAGATTGTGTGTGTGTATGTGTGTGTGCATGTGTGTGTGCATGTGTGTGTATGACAGGATCTCACTCTGTTGCCCAGGCTTGAATGCAGTGATACAAACATGGCCCACTGCAATCTCCACCTCCCAGGCTCATGTGATACTCCTACCTCAGCCTCATAAGTAGCTGGGACTCCAGGTGTGCACCACCATACACGGCTAATTTTTTAACATTTTTGTAGACATGAGATCTCATTACACTGTCCAGGCTGGTCTTGAACTCCTGGGCTCAAGCTTTCCTCCCACCTTGGCCTCCCAAACTGCTGAGATTACAGATGTGAGCCACTGTGCCTGGAATATCATTAGTTTTACTAGTCAGTATTATATTGGTCATGAAATTTACATACAGGTCATCAAGAGACTCTGCAGCAGATATAAGCTCACATTCCTACCTCTAGCCAGTATGATCACATTCAGCCCATTATAGGGCCAGCACATGTTAGTTTAGGAATGAAGAACAACAGAGCCAAGAGATTTCTGCAGTTGCTCCAGTTCTGATTCTATAGGAGTCTACAACTAATAGGGAAATTATTAGCCAATATTTGTCGTAAGCAGAGGGGCTTTTCTGGGGCCAAAACTTAAGAAATAATATTAAAATTATGTTGCTTTCTATCATAAAAGATAGTAAATTTTAGTAAATGTGAAATGTATGCTACAAATTACACCTGAAAAAAGAGAAAAAAAATCAAAGAGCCAAATATGCTTCTAAGCATCAGAAAAGGAGAAATGATTGACAAAGACAAGCAATGAGAGAAAGTCACTGAAAAGCATTGAAGAAACGCAATGAAGTAAAAAGAATAGAGCCTTATCTATCTAATTGCAAGAAAAAGTATTTATTATTCATAGGAACTATTAGAAAATCATATAAAAACTCATTATCTGGTAATAGTTTGGAAATCGATGTCCAAAATTTCAAAAAATATATATTCATAAATGAAACAAGGATACATAGTCACATGAGCTTTAACAAGAGTTAATTTTAGCCTTCTTTATGTTTTGTGATTGAGAACAATCACAGATAAATCAAAAGAATAATTTTTTTTATTATTATGTAACTGAAAACATCTGAATTTCATGTCTGAGAGTTTCGCAAGAGAAATTTATTTTATTCTGCAAAATCCATTGTATATTGTTTTGGGGATATCACTAATCAGATGGGTCATTAAGTCACCTCCAATGTAATTGCTTTTTTATTTTTGTTTTTTAAATTAAGCTTCTGCAAGATTTAATACTATGTTCTATTCCATTTTGGGCCTACAGTTTTTCCCACATGTATGATTTATCAGAATGTTTATAATAAGTGACAAGATCTAGGTGCTATTGGGTAATGAAACTTACTAGAATAGTTTTTCCAGTAACTAACCTTTTGTGTGTTCCGTTTTGAATAGGCAAGATGTCTATATTTCAGAGGTTAAATGAAATGGGTGAAAACAGAGGATTAAATATATGTAAAAAGTTGTGTTTTACTCTTTTCCAGAATAAAAGAAAAATAAAGAAGAGAATTAGAAATATATTTGTAGACTCTGGCTTTGAACATGGATGTTGACTTTTAAAAATATTTTCTGATTTCTTTTCCTAATGTTTGTTTTAGCCTTGGTCATGTACATAGTTTCGTTTGTCTTATTTTCATTCAGTAAATAATTAATTGAATCAACAACATGTATTTACATGCCTATTTAGGTTCAAAGGATACAAGAATGAATAGATGAATAAAAATTATCTCTTATCAAGGCACTTACTCAGGGGAGTTGGTATTAGAGATTGCTCTCCAAGGGTTTGTCTGTGTGTGGGAGTTTGGTGGGAGAAGGGAGTGCTGCTGTGGGAGGTAGGGCATAGGGAAGAAGTGCTGTACCCATAATTGACTTCATTGATCCCAATATATTTTAAAATGAACTAGCTAACTCCAGTCATAATTGCATTATGTAAATTGTATCTTTAGGAATTATCTAGATTAGCCAGGCATGGTAGCACATACTTGTAGTCCTAGTTTCTCAAGAGCTGACCTTACCAGAGGATCATTTGAACTCAGGGGTTCAAGGCTGCAGTGACTTATGATCATGCCACTGAACTCCAGCCTGGGCAGCAGAGTTAGAGGCCTTGTCTCTTAAAAAAAAAAAAAAACAAAAGGAAAAAAGGAAAAGAAATTATCTAAAGCAGTAATGTTTATTACTTACTTAATTTTTAGGTTGGGTTGAATAAAAGACTAGAGAGCACTTTTTATTTTTTATAACAAATTGAAAGATTTTAGTAATTTCAGACAAAAGTCTTGAAAGCATTTCAGAAATCGCACAGACATTTTCTTTCAGGGCTGTTTCCCAACAGATCAGGTTATTCATCACATTTGCAGTCCTTTGGGAGAAAAATGAGTTATCAATGACTGTTGTGTAATAAGTTGTCTTTGTTCCCACTCTCTCTTTGTTTTTTCATCTATAATGAGATTCTATTGAAGTATTGGTACTTTATTGTTATGGGATCCTTGGGGTGTTGCTTGGCCAGCGAGAAACTTCTTTGGCCAGTTGGTGCCTTTGCCCGAGTTTTGCTTGGGTCCACTGGGCCCAGTTGTCTTGTCAGGCTGTGCCCAGCTTATGCTACTAGCCTGGATCCCATGCCCATCAAGAGTGAGTAAAGCAGTGAGGGGTGTGTGAGCAAGTGAGAGTGGGGTCTGGCCACTGTGTACAACCAGGCATGCTGCAAGGTTACAGCTCAGGAGTACCACAAGCAGCTTCCATGGCTGGCACTGGGGAACATGATGGTGCTTGGAAGCTTGGAGACATCAGGAACTGCAGAGCCCCAGAGAGAATGTCACAGCCCTGGCTTGGGGAGCTCCTAGGTCTGGGGTCCCTGAAGAGTCACAGCTCTTTTCTCCTTCTAATCATCTGCAATGTGATGAGCAAGGGTTGTGTTTCAGCCCTGTTGTTTTACAGCTCTTTCATCCCTGACATTTGGCAGGTCCAGAGTTCTTGTTCCATGACCAGGAAGAATGTGGTACACGGACAAGTGGAGGATGAGCAAGGTGAAGAGGAGCTTTATTGAACAATGGAACATCTTGGACAAGTCTCACAAGGGTAGGTCCTCTCCACAGCTAGGGTGTCCTGAGTATTCAGTTCTTAGCAGAGAGGAGACTCTGTGGTGGGTGGCTCTTCTCCACAGCTGTATGTCCCATCATCTTTTCAGTTTTCAGAAGAGAGGAGACCCTGGGGTGGGTAGCTTCTCTCTGGAGCTGGTCAGTTTCTCTCCACAGCTGGTGGCTGAGTCAGAGGTTTTTATGGGCTTCAGAGGAGTGGAAGTGCATGCTGATTGGTCCATGGGAGGTCATAGTTGGGCCTTGAAAAAGCACCATAAGTTCCCACTCTAGTTGACAGGACTGGTAGCCTAGCCACTAGGCTTCAGGCCTTCCCCAGCTTGAAAATGAAACTGCACCAGCCACCCATCTCTTTCTGCCCATGAGCCTGTCGGTCTTCTGCTGCTGTTCATGGAACCCAGGCTGTTTGTGCCAAGGGGTGTCTACAGCCCAGTGCCAAGCTGCCCTCAACCCACCTTGGCCTCCCTCCCATACTCCTCAGTGCCCAAAGTCTGGAGGGGGCTGAGATGGAAGGAGGGTAGCATGTCAGTGCTGCCCTGAGTGTGTACACACACAGCCAGGTTACAATGTGCCCAGGCCTGCAGCCATAGTTTGGGCGGCTGCAGCTGTTCCTGGGAGAGCAAGGCTCCTTGCTACTCCCAGCCCCCAAGAGCACAGGGATGCTTGAATTTGCAACCATGGCCGGGCAGCTACAGCTGCACCCAAAGAGAGGAAGGCTCCCACTGTGCCAACTCAGAAGGGAACAAGGCTTCCCCCGATCTTAGCTCCTGCTGGTTTCCTGAAGGGGACAGCCTGGGCTGTACCTCTCCTACTATAGCTGGCATCATGACAGTGACCACTCTGGTCTGGCCATGGCTGCGATCATTAATATATAAACTGATGAGAAATTGTGGGGAGCCACCACTTCTGGAATGAATTGGAAGGTCATCAATCTTTTTTGCACAGCTCCAGAGAGATAGATTAAAATATTTCATTGACTTATTAACCTTGAACAAATACTAGGACAGAAATTTGACAAAGAGGAATACAAATGTAGTGGTTTGAGGGGCTGACTTTGGAAAAATATTAAAATAACTGAATATGAAGAGTTTGCTGTAAAAACAACTCAAGAGGCTATAGTGACTGACTAAAAATATTTGTATCCATAGAAGAGATAATCCTTCATGCTAGGTAGTGTACAGGCATTATGAAATGGCATGGGAGTGGACCTGTAGGAAAGCAAATTTAAGTTCAATATTAGCTAATTAATTAAAGCAAAGTCTATTAGTTTGAGGGAAAGAAAAGTATTCCTTTGCAAAGTTTTGAGTTACTCCAAATCAAGGAGAAGCAAACAGAGTATGCTGTTGGCTGTTGTCAATGAAGGGAGAAGATGAGTATCAATCCTGATATAATTTATTTCTTTTTTGTTTGATTATTTAAGTAAGTTGGTTGGGGACAACTTTTGAATGCCCAAAAGGTAAAGGTAAAGTAAAAATATTTGGAGTGTATCAGAATTTTTAAATATTCATGACAGAAATGATCTGGGATACACAGAATCCTCAGATAGAGCAGAAACTGAATTATAGTTTAGTTCGAGTAAACCTTGATCACGTGCTGTAATTCATGTGAATATAGAAAGTGTTATATCAATCTTAGATAATTCTCAAACCTTATTTTACCAACTATATTCAAGTTTCATCACACCGTTCCTAAGCTGTTGAAAAGGAGACAATTAGCTGATAGTTATTATATCCCTTTCTTATTTCTCTGCTCACATACTGGGGTAGTTTTGGATGAGTAGTGAAATTGCCAAAATGAAAGTTATCTTGAGTCAGTGGAAGAAACAGGTCAAATGCTCCACAGTGCCGACAATTACACTTAATAACTTAGAGGTGGTTGTGGTTTATTGCTACTGACAAGAAAGGTTTTCTGAGAAAATAGAAGCTATTGCTATTTTAAAATAGAAAAAAGTACACTGATCTTTATAAGAAGTCAAACTGTTCAATACTGGGAATTGTATTATAGCTGTTACTGTAATGTATTAAGATCTGAGAAAATATTTACTATTCCCAAAGGACAAGTTAGGCCAGCAAATTGACTTCTTAGTAAATTTTTATTCACTAGTAACAAGAAATGTGAACTTAAACTTTTAGAGACCAAAATGTACATTGAATATATATATATGTATACATATATATGTGTGTGTGTGTGTGTGTGTGTGTATATATGTATATATATATATATTTTTTTTTAAATTCTCAGCTACCTTGTGAATATATATGTGTATCTATATTATGGTTGTAGATGTCAGGAAATTGTCTATTTCCTGGAGAAACTTTGATGTCCTCCAATGTTACTTTTACCTGGTAGCTCTAAAAGTGTAGTTGTGGAATCACAGAAGTGAGAACTTAGTAGATGTGTTATGTAACTCATTTTTCCATCAGCAGAAGGGATTTACCTTAACTACCCCAGATAATGATATAATCAGTCTCTTGAATATTTGCAATGTGTGAGATATCATCTTTCTTTCAGTGATCTCTTCTGATGTTACTGGCTAACCCTATTTCTTCTCATTTTGCTTTTTGTTAAAAAAAAAAAATAAGACACACAGCTGCTAAATATTTGCTGTTTAATAACTACTTGTATACTTGAGATTGGTCTCATCATCTAATAACATTTTCTTCTTTGAGAGTGACAACAGAATACATCTTTAATATAGGAAAAAAAACTTATTTTGCCTAATTCCTTTCATTTAAGTTCACTACCAATCTTGAAGTGACATTTGGTTCCATCCAGTCATTTTGAGCAGAGTTATTCAGTACTTCTGTCTCTTGGAAATAGTTATAGACTAGATATTAGGACAGTCTCAAGATTTCTGTAATCTCCAAAAAGGAGATGCTCAAAATTGAGAATATACAATACTATCCCAGGGGAGTAGATTGAATACTAGAGATATCTGGATGGAATTTCCCTTACATGGGTTTTATTTTGAGTGTCTGGAAAAGAATTTAGCAAAAATTATTAAGAGAGATGCTTATAAATCTTTACACATCTATTGAACACAACCCTGAATTTTATATTCTATCTTATTTAATTCTCATTATAACACTTTGAGGTCCATAATTTATTTCCATTTTCATATAAGGAAAAAAATGGACTTGAATAATTTAAATAAGTTGCCCAAATTTACCCAACTGTTTATGTGTTGGGCACAGCTGTCAAAATTGTGTCTGACTTTAGTACGAAGTTGTCATGCTCTCCTGGCTCTACTAAGGAGACAAGATTCAACAGTCTCAATTCATAGAAATGATTGGAGCAGAACATATCCATTCATGGGTGAGTGAAGAAGCAGGCATTTAGCTTGTTGTAGACTCTAGTGTGGGGAGCAACTTATACAGCAATCTATTAATAAAACTCACACATAGGGAAATTTGTTCAAGCTCTTGATTGGTGAGTGAGAAAAGGTCTTTGATAAGCACAACAGAGACCAATCTAACTATGAGATGGAATTATAAAGGCAATCAGCAGACGAACTAGACCCATAATGAGGATCTGTTTTCTCAGTTCAGTCTGGCATTCATGTCCTAGCCTCAGCTACAGGCCCTGCATTATTGTTTAAATAAAAATATGTGCCTAAATTAGCTCTACAAAAATGTGTATAGTTCCTATTTCAGTTTACCTTTTTGATAACTCTATATGGCCTCAAATAAAATCACCTTTCTACATAGAATGAAAGATAGACAAATATGAGAAACCAGTCTTGAAATTGCTCCAGAAGACAATTTTAGTAGGAACTCTGCTATCTACAATAGGTAAAATCACAACCCTTCTCTGATGCTTTATTATCAATATTTATTTCATGTTTTAGGTCCTTGTCAAAATTAAAGTTTATTTACTTCTCTTGGTTTGAACTACTCAAGTAATTATGCAATATTTCAGTATCATAAACTGTTTAAACTATGCCCCCCTCATCATTTTGTTCATTATCCAAAATGGTATTATAAATACTCTTGCAAGTCTTCTTTTCAAACTTTCCCTTCTCAGTGAGGACCACATTATTTTATTTAAACTGCAACCTCACTACCAGCCTTCCTACATCCTTTACCTCCTTACACTTTTCTACTTTTAAACATTATGTTTCACTTTAAAAATTTTAACTATATAGCTTATTACTTTCTAACACGTACACACATATCTACATTTACTTACGAATGTGTGTAGGTTATAATTTAAATATTGTATGAATTGTTTGTCTCCACTAGAATCTAAGTTGTACAGAGCAAGGATAATTGTTAGCTTTGTACATTATTGTATTTCTAGTGCCTAAAATGATGCTTGTCACATAGTAGACACTCAATAAATACTTATAAATGAATAAGTTAATAACCAATTATCATTCATACTAATTTCAGCTCTGTGCTTGAACCATTAATTTTTCAAAAGACTAAATATATGCTTTTGTTGGTTTATTTTACAGAGAAGGCAAAGAGAATCACTGGCTTATTCTTACCACTTGACAACTCCTTCAAATGGTATAAATATTCTGGCATCTTTTATCAACCTTCTCTTACAAAAACCAAGTTCACAGACAATATCCAGTAAGACTTAAGTTACTTCTTTATTTGAGACAGTCCAGTGGGCATATCCCCCTTCATTCCATATTATTTATATGAAAATATCAAGCAGGCAGTGTTTTTAAAGGAAATAATTTCTTACAAAAATTTTTGAAGGTGTAGGTGTAATTGTTCTCATAAAGTTATATAATCCTTGCAACTATCTTATGAAGTTTGCTCTATTGAACTGCTACAAGTTTACATATCTTATATAATATTACTTCTTCATAAGTCAGTGAACTAGTATTATGACTGAAGTTGCCTGGCTTCAGAGTCTGTATTCTAAGACCTACTACATGATGCAGTTTCACATCTTAATTTGCTATTTTTCTGAAGATGGAGGGGAAATTAATTGTGTGGTGAGGGTTGGGGGTGGGAGATATCATCTTCTCTTTTTTAGTCCCAGGGAAGTTTTACAAGGTCTCTTCCAAAAACACTGAATTATAATTCAAAACTAGGGAAGACATTAATTTGTCTATACAAGTTCGGATGTCAGCCTCAGGCCAATTCAAAGTAGTCAGAGATCATAGCTTATGAAAAGTATCAGCTTTGCATCAGGATATTTGAGATTAATTGCTTATCTAAAGAGAAATATAGGAATATACCAGTTACTAGGCAATAATAGCTAGAGATTGAGGTCAACACCAGACACCTCCCCAAGAAGAAAAACAACCAAATGCTGTTGTATCAATGCCAAGGGTCATCAAACAGCCATGAACTAAAGTGTCAAGGCCAGCACATAAAAACTACCTGTGTGTTACAAAGTCCCAGACCTTTATAAACCCACTTTTTAATGGTGACAACTTTTAAATAATTGTATTTGAGATGATTTGCTGCAAATTAACAAGGTCACAGGCGATCTACAAGGATACTAAATGTGTCTTTGAAAATTCACTGAAATTTTTAAGGCAACATAAAACTGTAGACATTCACTTGGACTCTGTTACTGATTAGTGAGTTAGTTGTGCTAAAACATCAACATAGTAATTAGCATGTCCTCTAATTAGTTCAGACTCCTTCTGCCTCCCCTCTTCCTCCGACCATTCCTTGGCAATACAAGAGGCAAAGAGGTTGTAAATGTAGAACCCCATATAATTGTGTTATCATTAAGTGTGTTTGATTCAATTATAGCATATAAAGGAATGGTAACTTCCTTGGCTCTTTCTCTGTTGCTTTAAGGCTTAATTATGTTTATATACTTCAGGCTTTAATGATAATCTATTATCTACCTTATTTATTATATGTAAATATATTTTTTTATTCTGTTAGAAACAGTTGAAAAAAGACTTCTAAAATCGTAACTCCTTAGGAGTTCCTTTTCTTAGTGTGAATCGAGTATCACGTAACATATCTTAGAAGAGAACAATGATGAAAGCATTTAATAGTACTGATCATCAGGTTTTTTGAGTCCATAGGCTTATTTTCCATTATCTTCAAAACCCCTGGTGCTGAATGCCTCCTGAGATTGATGATGCATGTATGTTTTAGCATCTGAAATGCAGAAAATCCCAAATATATGACCCTGAAAATAAGTAGAGCTAAGTCATGTTTGTTTGTGCTGTTTGAAGATTCTTCCAGAAAGACAGTTCTAAGTAGTCAGACATCTATTGTGCAAACATTGCTTGAAGAAGAACCCAAGGTATGGTTCTCCTGATCCAAATTCTATTAGCACTCCATTTTATACATGGCATGAATAACTAAGAAACAATAAAATCCGAGTTGGGAAAGTGACTGTGGGTCACAGCATCCTACTTCAAATATAAAATTCTATATAGGAAGGCTTTGGATGTCTGGGTATTATGGAGTGCAAAGGGAGAGTTCTGGTCATGAAGAATAAGTGGTACCAAAGACATGCCCACAGAAACTGCAAAAATGGTTGATGGTCATTTAAACAATTTGCCTTCTGTCTGTAGACCTCACGAGAATATTTTTACCATATCTAAGTAAATCTAGAGTGGGATAAATGGAAAGTCACATTATGCATATTAGTGAACACCCTATCTAAACAAATCCCCCGTATTTAGAGGAAAAATAGGCAAAATAATGTGGCCTATGATAGAAGCTTATAGAGTGAAATTAAAGACTTAACCTAAAGATTTTCATGGCACACATAGCCTCGGTCAAACAGAAGCAGAAAGCAAAGTATAAGCTAAGAAGGCTAGAGAAAAGAATGAATTTCCAAGTCTGTGACTAAGATAAAAATGATATTGGGTGGAAACACACACAAACCATATCAGTCTGATATGTGAATCTTCTAAAACAGAAATACAGTATTTCCCTTTTTCACATATTAATTGGCCTGATTTTTATAATCGTTTATATAACATAATTAATATTTATTTACTCTTTAATTTCTTATGTTTGACCTCTGCTTATGACATTTTGTAATTATTTATCTCTATTTTCTTGATATCAGAAAATGACATTTTTTACATTGCTCTTGGAAAAAAAGTTCATTTTAACTTTCTTCTTACTTTAAATTACTTCCATTTAGTTGTCGTTGATGTCCTAGCTGCATAGTTATATAATTTGCAAATAATAGCCATGTGTTTCCTTCCTTTCCTGTATCTGTACTATTTGTGACTTTTCTTGCTTTATTACATGCAGTTAGCCTTTCAGAACAATATCAACTAGTGGCTCTTTTCATCTTGTTCCCGACTTTAAAGGGATTGTTTCACATCAAGTATGATATTTGCTGTAGTTTTCTGATAAGCCTTATTCAGAATATTGACTTATCCTGCTTTTTCAAATTTACCAAATTTTCTGCTTCTTTTTTTTTTCAATTTTCTAAAGTTTATTTTTTTATTGCATTTTAGGTTTTGGGGTACATGTGAAGAACATGCCAGATTGTTGCAATAGGTACACACATGGCAGTGTGATTTGCTACCTTCCTCCCCTTCACCTAAACATAGCTGTTAAATTTTTGTTCAATGCTTTAACTTTGTCATCAAAGTGTCTATATGTTTTCCATTTCCTTAAAACAATAAAATAGTGACATATGATATTGATTTCCAAAAGCAGACCTCTCCTTCTTTCCTGGAATACAGTTTCATTTTCATACTCTAGTATTTTATTTGTTGATAACTTACATATATGATTATAAATCTATTACTTAAAGAGTGTTTTTGAAAACCAGATAATAACAAAAAGTAATTTAAAATAGAGGGATTTAGAACACCAGGAACAAAAAAGCAAAGAAATCTTATTCCATCTTGTAAATCATATGTATATAAAGATATGTAAATAATAAGATACAGTGGCAGGAGCTAGTTCAGTTAGTTCAATTATGCTAGCAATTTTAAATTATAAATGTATTTTATTAGAACACAGACAAGTTCATATTGGTTTCTTGAAAACTTCACCAAAGTTGCTTAGAAAGACTTTCAAAAACTAAAACACATATAATTATAAATAAAAAATAGGTCAATTAGGTAAAGAAAAGAAATAATAAAATCACCCTAGGATCAACAACCTCCATATTTAAGCACCTATGTATACAAGGTGGTGCATGTACATTGCTAATTTAATTCTCTAAACAATCTGGCTAGTGGGGAATTTATTATTATTCTGTTACAAATAAAGAAAACAATATTTGGCAGAATAAAGTTATCTGTTAATGGTAGAAGAGTATCTGGCAGAGCTAAGATTCAAAACTGGGCCTATTTAGCTCAAAAGCCAGATTATTTTCACTATACTCTAGTGACAGTGCCTCTGCTGAGAGACATGAGTGGACCTGAGGAAAATAGAAAAATATCAGAGTAATAATTCTATTTAATGTAAACATGAATGTAGTTTGGGGCACTAGGTATAGGAGGAAAAAAATATAGAAGAAAAATGGTTCAGTATATATTCAGGTAACTGATATTGTGTAGACTTAATTTTATCTCTGGGTAATTAAAATGATTAGCTCCATGCCACAGATATGAATATTAAAAGATAATATTATTTTAATGTGCATAGTTTATATACAAACACCATAACTCTATATGTCAAACCTTGGTCTCATAAACAGGATACATTCTCAGATATAACTATAACCTTCATATGCTTCCAGTTATTTGATATATAACCCTGTTTCCAGGAAATTGGACACAAGCATTATCAAGTACTCTAATGTTATCAAAATAAAATTATAAATTGATATTTCACTATTGAAATTATTTTAGCTGATTATTTTTAAAGGAATTTCTCAAATTTATTTCTGGTACCTTTTTTCAACTTAGAAATTGCCTTTTTCAATGCAAAGTGTTGGTCATTCAAAATTGTATAGTTTGATTTTACATTATAACTATTTAAAGTATATATTCACATTGTAAAATATGGATTGAAAAACAGCAATAAGAGCTCATGATTCAGCATAATGACATTTCTCTCTATTTACCTTAGCAGTTCCCCATCTCCTTCAAAGTAATATTAAAATCTCATTTTTTTTCCAGATGATAAATCATGGCAATATCAAAATGTTTATATAGCATGTTTTATTCCATTCTTGAGCTGAAAAGGGAAAAATGACAATATTTTTATTGCATCAGTATGGAGCATGGAGTTGGTTGCCATGAAGGCTGATTGAAGAAATACTCCTATTTCACATCCATTTAAAATGATTTTGCAAAGGGTGAGCTATAAACACAAAATGACCAGAACACAGTGAAGCTAACATAACTATTTTAGTCATCTCAATAATTGATTCCAATGGCTGCTGCTGATGCAATTGTGCAATAATCAACATCTATCATTAGGACAGCCTACATGATTGGATTGGGAGCACCATATCGGGTTATCATGTGTGTGAGTGCATGTGTGTGTATTTCCAAGTTTGTACATGCACAATTGGAGGCCAGTGGGATTGCCTGAGTTTTTGCAGAGCCCTTATTTGAGTTACTATTACCAACAGTAGATTTGAGAAAGTGTCAGATCAAATGAAAGCAGTCCAATTACCTATTTCCGGGAAGATACCGTAAGTTTAAAATGAATTTTTCTACAGTTTTGATAATTGTTTTAACATTTATTCGTCAAAGACTCAGATTTACCAAATCAAAATAAAATCATATAGTAACATCCAATACTATAGCTACAACAAAAAACATGTATACATATCATTATTCCCATTTTTAAGTATAAGGGAAGAAAATTTCAATATTGTATTGTTTTCCAGTATTTTAAGCATATCAGATATGGTGAAATTTGGTAAATGAAGTGCTAAGGTTATTAATAGAACTGAAGTACTTTATATTTCAAAAAAAATGAAAGTTAAAACGGCACATACTACAGGGCTCTGATGATACATGTCTGTTCACAGGATCATTTTCCCATGCAAGGTGTCAGAGCATATAGATATTCTGCTAGGTAGAAAAACAATAAAATTTTTGTGTGGATTTCATGCTTTTGAGGACTTCTTTATGTATTTTCATTTTCCAAACTGTATTTTACAAAGCTTACTGCTATGAGATTTTCTGTGAGTAAAAAAAAAAAAAAAAAAAAAAAATCCATGGTTAAGCATTGTTAAAATCCCTGTTTTCTGTCTACTCACCTGGGAAAGGAGGGAAGTATGGCGGTCACAAAGAACATTAATGTACTAAAAGGCTCTAAGAAGTATGCCGATAGGCCACTGACTGATTCTCAAACTTATTTAATTGTTTCCATACTTTAAAAACATATGATTGCATAAAATTGAATGTAGAAAACACTTTGGAAAGTGCTTATATAGAGGATAATCTCATGCTGTTTTCTAGAATATGACAAATATTGCCTATTAACGATTGCAAGAATAAAAAATTGACTGAGGGGGGTATTAAAAGTAAGAAATTATAACGTTGTATTAGGTTCTGTACGTTTTTGGTTTTGTTTTTTTAAATTTTTCTCCCAGATAGTCTTCTAGGAGGTTCTTGGATGCTTCTTGTGAAGTGCAACTCACAGTTACTCATTGATATCTGTTTTGGTTTTTTGTTGTTGTTTTTTTTTGTTTATTGTTTTTTTTTTTTTGTCATCCATGGTTACCTCTGATTCTAAGTTTGATTGTTTCTAATATTTGATAGGAATATATTTTTCTGTGGTTTCCTAGTGGTGCTAATTCTGTTTTCTCTCCAGGGGTGTTGGTGACACAGGAGAGAAATCATACAAGGTCATGGGTCAGGCTTGATTCTTAGCTTTTGCAGATTGGGGAGTTGGATTGGAGAAACAGCCTGCCTGAGATGAACTTGTAAATGATATAAGAAGCTTGCTGGATCAATTTCTGTAGAAAAGGAGCTAACAGGGATCAGGAAATGCTCCCCAGTAAAAAGGAAAGATGGTCTCTTCCAAATTAAGGTTGCCGGGCAGTGAGAAAAAAAGGGAATTCTTGAAGCACAGGCTCTTTAGCGTCAAATTTTTAACCTCTAATTCTTTGGTGACTTTGGTAAAATGAAGATTCACATTTACTAGTTTGGGGTTAGGTCCAAGTTTCTGAATTTCTAAAACTCTTCCAGATAATGTCAATGCTGTGGCTCTGCACTTTGAGCAGCAAGGCTCTAGGAGACATGCAATTTTACTGGTTAGGGAGAGTGGAAATCTATTGAGCCAAGTTAGTTTTCTTAGTCCATTTGAGTTGCTATGACCCAAATATCATCAACTGGGTAGCTTATAAATAACAGCATTTTATTTCTCAGAGTTCTGGAGTCCAGGAAGTCCAAGATCAATGTGCTGGTAGATTCAGTGTCTGTGGAAGACCTGGTTTATAGTATATTGATGGCATCTTCTTCCTGTGTCTTCACATGGTAGAAAGTGTCAGGGGTCTTTCTTAGGCTTCTTTTGTAAGGACATTAATCCTATTCATAAGGGATCTATCTTCATGGCCTAATCATCTTCCAAAGGTCCAACTTCCTAATACTATGACCTTGGGGGATAAAATTTTGACATATAAATTTGAGATAGACACAAATATTCAGTCCATAGAATTAGTTAATGCAGAATTTCCCAAATTTTATTTATTATTAAAATCACCTGGAGGGAGGCTCATATAAATATAGATTCCCACATCCAATTTCATATGTGCCAAATAATGCTCTTTAGAGAAAAGGCCCAGAATTTTTTTATGATTAGTAATTCTGTCAGGTGGTTCTTAAGATTAGTAGTTTGCAAAATGTGGAATTAATTCAGTGTTTTCCCAAGTTGATCTTCAGATCACAGCCAAGCTAACTGCATAAGGATCTCTTTTCCTGGGGAGCTTATTGGAAATAAACTTAGAAGTCTTCACTAATTTTAGAATTCAGATCTCTCCAAGATCCTGAAGCACACCAGGCAGGCTTATGAACCACTGTTTATGTATGCTACTGTTTAATGTGAATTAATATATTCCCCTGACTTTATAGAAAATATTTAAATATTCTAGTCTGACTTATTCACCCAAGTGAAAATGCTGAAAGCAGTGCCTCCCTGACGCCATTGTGGTTGACAGTGGTAATTTCTGAAAGGGTAGACAGAAAGGGCTCCCTGGGGAGAGTGGGGCTTTTATCAAACTCCATTAATCTGAGAAGTTTGTGTTTAAGAATGTTTTAATGATACAAACAAAGTTTCTCATGTTAGCAACTTCAGCCAACTTCCTGAGGTGAAGTAGAATTTTATCACTTATAGGGCACCAGTGGGGGTTGGGGGATAATTGTAAGGCAGAAAGGAAACTTCTGGGTATATTTGAAAAAAAAGACATGTATTTTGAGTTGAATACTCTTAACTGTTGCCTCTGTTTCTTAATAATAGCAATAGTAATAATAGCTAATAGTTATTCAGTGCTTATTATGTACCAGGCCCTGATATAGGTGCAATCTAGTTACATGACCTTAAACAAGTGGCTTAACTTATCTACATTCTAGTATATTCTTATTTCCTATTATTTGATCCCCATCTTATTTGACGCACAAGAAGGAAGATTATTTTCTACAAAAACTATTCTGTGTGACTTTATTTTCACTGTCAGTGGCCTCTGCACCACCGTGGTTGCACAGTTGCTTAATATCTTTAATTTCAGCTGATCTTGTCCCATTTCACATTATCCATCTATTTCACACCCTTAACCAAGGACTGTCCCATTTTAGATATTTCTAAACACCATAACTCATTGTTAAGACTAAGTTTCTGGACAGTAACCTTAAATATGGCCTTATTGTGACTGTCCTTTGACTTTATACTTACAGTTTCATAATTCTTTTTTTCTTCCAGTCTATCTGGCTTCCCTCCCTAACAAACCTGTATCTTTGATTTTCACTGGCACTAATGTTTCAGCGAACTCCTCCATCCCATTAGGATTCACTATTCCTAGGAAATCCTACAATCCTGCTCTCCTCTCTGGTTGGACAGCTAAGTACTAACATAGAAACCCATTCGACCAGGGTGAGTGGTGCCATTATCTATTGAGGGGTCTATTCTTCAAAGGACTGTCAGTGCACCTATTATCCTTTCACTTGCTCATGGTCTGCTCCCCAAAATATTATCCACAGGAACTACTTTAAAGGTTTATTGCTATTCTCAAGGCCCTAAGGGTTGTTAAGCCTACCTGTAGTTTTAAGTCACATAAGAGATTTATTTTCTAATGCTCAGGTTCATACAGGAGTCATTAAAGAAAAATCCCTGAGGGTTGGCTATGCAATGGCATTAGAAAAAAATTCTTCCCAGTTAATTCTAACATATGGCTATGGTTGAAACCACTGCTCTAATGCATTTTCAGTGTTTCTTTTCAGCTGAAAGATTTCATCTCCTGTAAGATACTGAAACAATCACAGTTGAATTCATTTCTCTCAACTCTTTATAAACTTATATGTATTAACATTCATTGGAATCCCTCTCCAGTCTAAGAGATGTGATCCTTGGTCCTGATCATACCCTATTCCTCCAATTTTGTTATTGAACAATTTATTCTTATTCTCTGTGTCAGTTTCTGTACTGCTTCCCTCTTACCTTTGACTTTCTCTGTGCCTGTAATTTGCTGTGTATGCCTCCCTGTATCTCCATGTCTCCCTGTGTCTCTATGGCTTTGTCCCTGAATCTGTCCCTGCATCTATGTTCTGTGTCTCTTTATCTGTAAATTTGTTTTTCGTGTCTCTGTCTTTGTGCATGTCTGCCTATCTCTCTGTCTCTGCCTCATCTCTCTTTCTTTTCCTCACAGCTTTATTTTTTCCCACAACAACCCTACCCCTGCCCCTGCTTCTTTCTGTCTTGTGGCTACGTCTGTGCAAACACCACATGTTCTCACTCATAAGTCAGTGTTGAACAATAGGAACACATGGACACAAGGAGGGGAACATCACATACTGGGGCCTGTCGGTGGGTGAAGGACTAGGGGAGGGATAGCAGTGGGTGGGGGAATAGGGGAGGGATAGCATTAGGAGAAATACCTAATGTAGATGATGGGGTGATAGATGCAGCAAACCACCATGGCATATGTATACCTATGTAACAAACCTGCACATTCTGCACATGTATCCCTAGAATTTAAATTATAATAAAAAAATAGGTTTAAAAAGAAAAACAAAGAAAGTCAAGTCATCTTGTGAAATTCCTTTAAATAAGATGGATTCCATCAGGAGGCAAAAAAAAAAAATCTTTGTGTTAGATGATTTTGCTCAATTGTAGGCTAATATAAATGTTTTGAGCACATTTAAGGTAGGCTTGGCTAAGCTATGATGTATGGGAGGTTAAGTGTATTAAATTAATTTTCAACATAGAATATTTCCAAATCTACGATGACTTTATCAGGATTTAATCCCATGGTAAGTTAAGGAGCATTTGTACCTTCTTTGTGCTTATAACTCCCTAAAATAACTTTTCAGTTTTAGTCTCTTGAGGGTCTCAAAACCATAACCTTGAGGGTCTCAAAACCATAATTCAAAGTTTTCATAAATATCAATAATTTAGGATCTCATAATTACCTCTAACTCAAAACATCTAAATATTGAACAATACCATAGGTTTTCTAATTTATTTAGTGTTACAATTACCCACCAATCACCCAACTCTGAAAACTCTCTAAGATTTTTGCCTCCTGATTTTTTTCTCAATTTCTTCATTTAATCAATATCCTATTATACTCCAACCTACTAACTATTTTCTACTTAGTTCCCTCTCATCCATCATTGTTGAGTCTCAGACTTCTGCCATCTTTTGCCAGGACTGTTGTAGTGGTTTGCTGACTATTGTAGTAATTTGTTTCCCTATTTTCCTAGACCCCCTTGAATTTTTACTACATAGAAATATAACTAAGGTTAGTATTTGACTATATCTGTGTTTTTAAATGTATCCATAAAATAAAATTTACTCTGTTAGCATGACACACAAAACCCTTCAATTTGACCCCTAACAAACTAACCAACTTTATTCTCTCCATTCCACAGCGCTACATTCATCTCAATGACATTTTCTACATGAACTATTCAAATATACATGTGTAAATAAAGTTTCAAAGATCATGTTTCAAATAATGTCATTTCTGTGGCCAAGATCGTCCTACAAATCATGCCATTTTTGTTTATTTGCTTGGTTCAGTTCAATTCAGCCTCCTTTTCCCATTTAGAAAAAAATTGCAGCTCACCTCCAGCACTTATTTAATTTTATATAAATACAATCTTTAATGCTGAAGCAAATCTGTCTGATTTTCAATGTGAAAATAAAATATAAAAACTATTCTTGGAGTTAATTTCTAAACATAACTAACATCAGAATAGTCTGAATCATAAGAATTGTCTATTTTGGAAAAATCAGCTTCATCAAATGAATCTTCAGCCAACAATGGTTTGAGAATGATGTGAACATCATGCATAAGAATGATACGTTTTCTAGGATTTGACATTTTAAGTTATCAAGAATTACTACATTTTGTAAATGGAAATAACACTACTAAAAACAGAATGTTATAAATAGAATGATGTCTTTTGTTTCCAAAGTTGACATACTAGAGCAATGAGAAAATAATAATAAAGGCAAGATATTTTGTGGCAAACTTATATCGGGGTAAACACTACAACCACAAGGGCCAACAGTGAGTACTCTTCCTGTAGTCCCTGGAGATTAGATTAAGACAGTGACAACATGGATGAATCTAGAACTTAATTATCAAAAGGGAAGGAACATGATCTATATTAGAGAAAGACATGTCTGGGGAGATGCATAAAAGTTAATCTTTTTGCTATTCCTTTGTTTGTTTTTACTTATTCTGGGTGTGTATTTTGAATGCCAAATAACATTAAAAATGGGTGAGGTATTTTAGTTTATCATAAAAAAGTTCCTTCAAATAAACTTAAAAGCCCTATTTTCTACATATGTTATACTTAGCCCTGGAGGACCACACCTACTTTTTCCTTATAACACAAAAGTAGGATTATAACAAATTTTTAAAATACTTTAAATAATTGAAAAACATCACCAAATTTTTAAAGTTTAGGAATAGTTACTATCAGAGTTATTTATATTGTCATAGTGTCACTTTTGCATATAGACGCACAGTCATATGCTGCATTATGACCTTTAGATCTAGGAGGAAACATGTACAATGGTGGTCTCATAATATTATCGTGGAGTTCAAAAATTCCTATCACCTCATGACTTTGTAGCTGACATAACATTGTAGCTCAATCTGTAGTGATGCTGGTATAAACAAAACTAGTGTACTGCCCATGATATAAAAGTATAGCACAGATGCATAAAGATATTCCTGAAGATGGCTGACTAGATGCAGCTGGGATGTGCCTCTTCCATGGAAAGGAACCAAAAGGAAACTGAAGAAAATACTGTAATTCGGTTGACATGATTCAGAAGACATCATGATTAAAAAGGGAAGAGGCAGAGCTTGGTGTTGCCAGTCACAAGGACCAGTGCATGGATCAAGACCTGAACCCAAGGAAAGACTGAGTGAAGTAACTCAAGAGCACCATATTCCTGCTGTTGATCTCTGAGATTTCAGCTACACCACGGGGTGAGTTCCCACAACCTCTGCAGGCTTTTGGATTGGTAGAGGGAACTGCTTGGAGACCATGGAGAGGCTCCCACATAAAGCCCAAAAGGTTGCAGTGTGCTGTGCAGTGCAGTAAAATGCACCTCTAGGTACCTATCCCACAAGACTCAACATTTTGCTCTAGGCAGGTACTGTTCCTGCTATCTGCGATGTCAAGAGATAGTAGCCCCAGGTACACTTTTGAACCCCAAAGACAGGCACTGCCACCACTGCTGTGGAACCAAGGTGAATCCAAACATGTGTCTCCATGCTTGCTGGTCTCCCCTAAGACTGTTTGCTTGGCTGTTCTCACAGGGGCAGCCCATAGCACCACCAACGTTATCCCACCTTAGTGTTTTGTTGGCAGCTTGGGGACAGTTCACCCCCAATCACAGCTGATATTTTGTACTAAGAGGCCAGCGGAAAAATCCACTAGTCTGGCTCCAGTTCCCCAGGGTTTAAGCACACCATCCAGGGGTATGGAGATGAGAGCCATGGCCTTATTTTCATAGGGGAAGGAGTTCTCACTGTCGGAACACAGACAAGAGTGTGGTGTGGGTTTGTGTGGTGATACAGGAGCTGGTCGCTCTTCTGTTTGTGAGACTGGACCAGGGAGGAGAACTTCTGCCACAAGGAGTGTAGCAGTCCAGAAACCTGAAGGGCTCAGCAATCTGGATATGAATGGCTTGGAACCAGCCTAACTTGTTGGATCTGTTGTTGGGGCCAGATGGCAGATGGAGACCTACTGGGCTTGGGGTTGTAAGAGCTGGACAAGACCACATGGTCATCTGTTAGGCTGAAAACCCTTGCCATCCCTCTAACACTGAGCAGGCTCTGTGGTGCAGGAGAGGAGACTCTGCCCCTTCTTGGAGTATTGTCCCAGTAGCTTAAGAGCTGCACCTATATGTCCACCAAAGTCAGCACTTGTGGTTGCCTCAGCGAGCCTTGTGACAGACTTTTCCAACCTAGCCATACCCAGTTTTCCTCCCTCCGGCTGCCTTGGTGGCAGAGTATAGAATGGGAAAACCTGGGAGCCCTATGCCTTGTTTGTCACTAGAGATAGCATGGTACTTCCCATACTCAACAAAGGCCAGGTAAAAATTCCACTGCCATCACTGCAACTGATTCTTTTGCGAGTACCACATACTAGCCAGAAGATCAAACCTGCATGGCCCACCACAACTTCAGCTGACATCATTGTACAGCCTCAGACAACTCTTAGCCGCGGTTACTACCTACTCTCCTGTAGGGTCAACTGAAAAATCCGATGTAATTCCACTGACAGAAGTGCCAAGCACTGGAGAATGAAATAAGCCTCCTGAGACCTCCAGCTCCCGTCTCTGTAGGAGACAATGAGCCTGACATTATGCACAAGGCACTGCTACTACAACCTAAAAACAACTAGCATTTGAGGAAAACCACTACTTAGAGGCTATGTATAACAAGAAATTCATACAGAACCTTGGCCTTCTAAAAGCACAGAGAAGCAAGGATCTTACCCAATGTATTCAACAAACACACCATCAAGGAGGAAAAATCCTACCCAGATGAAAGTCAATTCCAAAATAAGAAGTGACGGTATCTCCAGATGAGAAGAAACATACAGGAATTTCAACACTTTGAAGAAACAGAGGGTCATGACACATCCAAAGACCACACTAGCTCTCTATCAATAAATCCTAATCAAAATGAAAACTGAAATATCAGATAAGGAATCGAAAATATGGAATGTGAGGAAACTTAAGGAGATCCAACAGAAAGCTGAAAACAAACATAAAGAAATAAGAAAACAACTTAGAAGATGAATAACAAGATAGATATATTTACAAAAAACAAATAGAACTTCTAGAAATAGAATATTCACTAAAGGAATTTCAAAACATAGTTGATAGCTTTAACAATAGCCTAAACCAAGCAGAATAAAAATTTTCAAGCTTGAAGACTTGTCTTTCAAATTAACCCAGTCAGAAAAATATAAAGAAATTTTTTTTTATAAATAAACAAAGTCTTCAAAGAATATAAGATTATGGAAAGCTACCAAACATACAACTTATATACATTCTTGAGATAAAATAATAAAAAGAAAATTTGCAAAGTATATTTGAGAAAATGGGAAAATTTCCTCAATCTTGCTATAGACATCCAGTTCCAAGAAATTCAAAGAATACCTGGAGGATACTATACAAGGCATATCATCATCAGATTACCTAAGGTCATCATGAAAGAACAAATCTTAAAAGCAGGTTGAGAGAAAAATCAAATACTCTGTAAAGAAAATCCCATCAGACTAACATCAGACTTCTCAGTAGAAATCTTAGAAGCCTGAAGAGATTTTGGGCCTATTTTTAATCTTACGGCAGAATAAAAGTGCTAGCCAATAATTTTATATCTTTTCAAGCTAGAGCTCATACATGAAGGAGAAATAAAGTATTACCCAGACAAGCAAACGCTAAAGGAATTCATCATTACTGGACTAGACCTACAAAAAAATGCTTACAGGAGTTCTAAATATGGAAACAAGAGAATGATACTGGCCATGATAAAAAAACACCTGTAAGTAGAAAGCTCACAGATCCTATAAAGCAATTACATAATTGAAACTCTAAGGCAACTAGATAAAAATTATTATGATAGGAACAAAACTTTATGTACTATTATTAACTTTGAACATAAATGGCCTAACTACTCCACTTCAAAAAATATGGAGTAGCAAATTGGATGAAAAACAGGACCCGATCATTTGCTGCCTACCAGAGACCCATCTAAAGATACCTACATACTAAGTAAAGGGGAGAAAAGAGACATATCATGAAAATGGAAAACAAGAGCAAGCAGAAGGAGCCATTATTATATCAGATAAAAATAATAAAGGATGGGTTTACATAATGATAACAACAAGAAAATTTAACTGTCCTAAATATACATGCACTCAACACTGGAACACATAGATTCACAACACAAATATTAGTAGATGCAAGAAAAGTGACTGACATCAATACAACAATTGTGAGGGACTTTACCACCCCACTAATAACACTGGGCAAGTCATTGAGGCAGAAAGCCAACAATGAAGCTCAAGACTTAAATAGGATTCTAGATTAAATGGACCTAATAGACATTTACAGAACATTGCACCTAACAATGACAAAATATACATTTTTAATCTTTGCATGAAACATTCTAAAATTTGATCATATGCTCAGTAATAAAGCAAGGCTCTATACATTTAAAAAAAAAACTGATATCATATCCAGTAACTTTCCAGACCAGAGTAGAATAAAATTGGAAATCAATACCAAGAGGAACTCTCAAAACTACACAAGTACAAGGAAACTAAACAACATGCTCCTAAATGACTTTTGGGTAAACTAAAAAATTAAAACAGAAATTAAAAAAAAAATTAAAACAAATGGAAACAGAGACAGATACAACATTCCAAAACCTCTTGGATCCAGCAAAAAACAGTGCTAACAATAAAAGTTTGTATCATTAAATGCCAATATCAAAAAGGTAGAAAGAACTCAAATTAGAAACCTACTGTCACATATCAAGGAACTAGAAAAATAAGAGCAAGCCATATCCAAAGGTAGCAGAAGAAAATAAATAACAAATATCTGAGAAAAACTAAATGAGACTGAGAACTCAACAAATGATACAGAAGATCAACAAAATAAAAAGTTTGTTCTTTCAAAAAATAAACAAAAATGAGAGGCTGCTATCTGCTTTACAGTAGAAAAATGAAAGATTTAAATAAGCAAAATAAGAAATGATAAAGGTGGCATTACATGTGATATCACACAAATATAAAAGAGCTTTAGTGACTATTATGAATATCTGTGCACACAAACTGAAATTCCTAGAGGAATTAAAATAAATACTTTAAAAAATACAACCTCACAATATTGAACCAGGAAGAAATAGAATTCCTAAACAGGTCAATAACGAGTAATAAAATTACATCAATAATAAAACAAATTCTTGTGACAAAAAAAGCCTAGAGCCAGACAGAATCAAAGTCCAATTTTACCAAACACACAAAGAAGTGGTGATACCAATCTTGATGAAACTATTCAAAAAAAAAAAAAAAAAATCAAGGAGAAGGAATCCCTCCTTAACTAATTCTATAAAATGAGTATCACCCTGATACTATAATCAGGTAGGGCCACAATGAAAAAAAAAAAAAGAAAGAAAGAAAGAAAGAAAGAAAGAAAGAAAGAAAGAAAGAAAGAAAGAAAGAGAAAGAAAGAAAGAAAACTGTAGGCCAATACTATCGATAAATCTAGATACAAACATTTTCAACAAAATACTAGCAAAACAACTCAAACTGCACATATAATATGGTTTAGCTGTGTCCCCATCCAGATCTCACTTTGAATTGTAATAATCCCCACATGTCAAGGGAAGGACCAAGTGAAGATAATTAAATCATGGGGGTGGTTTCTCCTTAATATTCTCATGGTAGTGAACAAGTCTCACATGGCCTGATGGTTTTATAAATGGGAGTTTCCCTGCAGAATCTTTCTTGCCTGTCCACATGTAAGATGGGCCTTTGCTTCTCCTTTGCCTTTTGCCATGATTATGTGGCCTCTCTAGCCACATAATCATGTACTGGAAGTCCTAGCCAGACAAATCAGGCAAGAGGAAGGAAGAAATAAAAGCCATTCAATTGGAAAGGAGAAAGTCAAGTTATCTCTGTTCACTGATGACATGATCTTACACCTAGAGTCCATTAAGTCTCTTTTCCTTTATAAGTTACTCAGTCTTGGGTATGTCTATTAGCAGCATAAGAAGTGACTAACACAACATAAAAAGCATAATTCACATTTTGGGAGGTCGAAGCAGGCAGATTACCTGGGGTCAGGAGTTTGAGATCAGCGTGACCAACACAGTAAAACCCCATCTCTACTAAAAATACAAAATTAGCCGAGCATGCTGGCACATGCCTATAATCCTAGCTACTGGGGAAGCTGAGGCAGAAGAATCTCTTGAACCTGGGAGGCAGAAGTTGAGGTGAGCCAAGATCATGCCATTGTACTCCAGCCTGGGCAACAACAGAGAAATTCTGTCTCAAAAAAAAAAAAAAAAAAATCAAAAAAACTATAATTCATCACAATTAAATGTGTTTTATTTCATAGATGCAAGGACAGCTCAAGATATGAATAATGTCATTTATCAAATAAATAGAATTACAAGCAAAAACCACAAAATCATCTCAATAGGTGCAGAAAAGCATTCAATAAAATTCAACAACCATTTATATAAAAGCCTTCAACAAAGTAGGCATCAAAGAACATACCTCAAAATAATAAGAGCCATCTATGACATACCCACAGCCAACATCATGTCAAACAGCCTGTAAGTATCGCTCAAGAACTGAAGTATCACAAGAATACCCACTCTCACCACTTTTGTTTTACATGGTGCTGAAAGCCCTAGCCAGACCCATCAGGCAAAAGAAAGAAATAAAAGGCATTCAATTGGAAAAGAGGAAGTCAAATTACCTCTGTTCACTGATGACATGATCTTATACCTATGAAACCCTAAAGATTCCTCCAAAAGACTCCCAGATTTTATAAAATATGTCAGTAAAATTTCAGGATATAAAATCAATGTACAAAAATGCGATATGATTAAAAAATTTCTCCCATTCTGTAGGTTTTACATATGGATGCAAAGAAAAGGAAACGTTTATACTTTGTTGGTGGGAATGTAATTTTGTACAACTTCTATGGAAAACAATACACAAATTTCTTAAAGAACTAAAAATAGAACTGCAATTTGACATAGCGATCCCGCTACTGAGTGTCTACCAAAAGGAAAAGAAATTATGTAAAAAACAAACAAATTGCTTGCACAATTGAAAGTTTATCATGTGACTATTCGCAGTAACAAAGTCATGGAATCATTCCAAGTATCCACCAACAGTTGCTTTGATAAAGATAACGTGGTATATTTAGGCCATGGAATACTATGCAGCCATAGAAACTAATAAAATAATGTCCTTTGCAGCAACCTGAATAGAGCTGGAAGCCATTATCCTAAATGAGAGAATCCTAATTCAGAAACAAAATCAAATACCACATGTTCTCACTGATAAGTGAGCACTAAACAATGGGTATGCATGGAGATAAGGATAGAAGTAATAGACAATGGGGACTCAAAAAGGGAAGAGTGTAGGAGGGGGATAAGACTGAAAAGCTACCTGTTGTATACCATGTTCACCATTTGTGTGATGGGCACACTAGTAGACCAAACCTCACTATTATGCAATATATTCCTGTAACAAACCTGTACATGTACCCCTGAATCTAAACTTTAAAAAAAATATAGCACATACAATTATGTACAGAATACTTGATAAGGAAAATAACTAATATGTTATTGCTTTATGCATTCATTATGCTATCCTTTTTATCACTATTTTAGAGTATATTTTTTCTAATTGTTTAAAAAAAGCTAATAAAACAGCCTCATGCAAGCCCTTTAGAGGTATTCCAGAAGTCATTGTTATCATAGATGACAGCTTCATGTGTGGCATTGAAGGACTGTTCAGGGGTAGAAAATGTGGTGGTAGAAGACAGTGACATTAATGATTCTGACCCTGTGTAAGCCTAGGCTAATGTGTGTGCTTGTGTCTTACTTTTTAATTAAAAAATTTTTTTAAAAATTAAACATTTATAAATAGAAAAAGGTTACAGAATAAAGATATAAAGAATGAGAATGTATTTGGCTGGGTGTGGTGGCTCATGCCTGTCATCACAGCACTTTGGGAGGCCAAGGAGGGCAAATCATGAGGTCAGGAGATTGAGACCATTCAGGCCAACATGGTGGAAACCTGTCACTAGTAAAAGTACAAACAAACAAACAAACAAACAAACAAACAAAAACTTAGCTGGGCGTGGTAACATCTGCCTGTAGTCCCAGCTACTCAGGAGGCTGAGGCAGGAGAATCACTTGAAACTAGGAGGAGGTGGAGGTTGCAGTGAGCAGAGATTGTGCCACTGTACTCCATGTACTCCAGCCTGGCAGCAGAGAGAGAGTCCTTCTCAAAAAAAAAAAAAAAAAAAAAAAAAAAAAAAAAAAAGAATATTTTTGTACAGCTGTAAAATGTGTGTGTATTTTAAGTTAAGTGTTGTTACAATAGAGTCAAAAATGTTTTAAATTAAAAAGTTTATAAAGTGAAAATGTTACAGTAAGCTGAGTTTAATTCAAAATTGAAGAACAAATTTTTTTTTATTAATTTTGTATAGCCCAATTATACAGTATTTATACAGCAGTATACAGTATATCCTAGGCCTTCACAGTCTCTCACCACCCATTCACTCATTCACTCACTCACCCATCCAGAAGAACTTCCAGTCCTGCAAGCTTTATTTATGGTAAGTGCCCAACAAAGTGTGCCATTTTTAATCTTTTATACTGTATTTTAACTATATCTTTTTAATGTTTAAATATGTTAAGATACACAAATACTTACAATTGTAGGTTTTCATTTTGTTTTGTTTTTTGAGACAGAGTTTCAGTCTTGTTGCCCAGGCTAGTGTGCAATGGTGTGACCTCAGCTCACTGCGACCTCTACTTCCTGGGTTCAAGCAATTCTGTTTCAGCCTCCCAAGTAGCTGGGATTACAGGTGCATGCCACCACACCCAGCCAATTTTTTAATTTTTAGTAGAGATGGGGTTTCATCATATTTGTCTGGCTGGTCTCGAACTCCTGATCTCAGGTGATCTGCTAGACTCCCAAAGTGCTGGGATTACAGGCATGAGCCACCACACCCGGCCTACTTACCATTATTTTACAACTGCCTACAATATTCAATACAGTAACATGTTATAGAGGTTTGTGCCCTAGAAAGAATAAGTTATACCATATAGTCTGGTTGTGAAGTATAGGCTATACCATCTAGGTTTGTTGTAAGTACACTCCATGTTGTTCACATGAAAGGGTGAAATTGCCTAATGACACATTTCTCAGAATATATATCCATAGTTAAGCAACATATGACTGTACATGTATTCTTCAGTTTTACTAGAAAAATGGCATTTAGTATATACTTTGAGTATATACCCAGAAGTAGAAGTCCTGAATCATACAATAATTCTATAATGGTGTAAACTTTTAAGAAATTGCTACTTTCCACATGGGCTATACCATTTTTCATTCTCACTAGAAATGCATGAGTGTTCCAGTTTCTCTATATCCTTGTTAATGCATGTTAATTTCCTTTTTTTCTAACAGCCATAGAATGGGTGGTATAAAGTAATATAGAATAATTTTAAATATTATTTTATTCATTTTATTGCTAACAAGTATAAAGAATGAAACTCAAAGTAAGTAGATATATGCATATACAAAATATGGAGATAATTATTTAGTCAACTAAACGTAGAAATATGAATTTAAAAGGCTCACCCATTCCCCACTATTAGAGCAAGTGAAAAGATGCTTGGGTACAATGAAATTATTCAATCAGTATAAAATATTTTGGGTTAATTTGAAGACGTTTCTATTAGTACTGTGTAATTATATCACATTCAGGTTTTTATTTGTCACTAAAAGAAAGTAGAATAGTGATGGCTCAAAGCACAGAATTTAGATTGAGAATGAGCTTGTTTGGTAATTTCTACAAACAGGTTTAACCATACTTCCTATTTCACACGGCCTTTTGTAATATGATTTTGATCTTCTTTCGCCAAGTGGCAATCTCTTTCCTCTGCCCAGTATAGTTGCTAGAGCTGACGAAAATTCTCTGAAAAATATATGGCCTTGGAGTAAATATTTCATTTATTTTGTTGCTATAAGGACCTGGGTTAACACCTAAGAAAAATATGCAATATTTCTGTTAGACTGTCTCAACTAGATATAGGATTTCTTCTTCTTCTTTTTTTCTTTTTTTAGACAGAGTCTTCCTCTGTTTCACCCAGGTGGAATGTAGTGGCATGGTCTCAGCTCACTGCAGCTTCTGCCTCCCAGGTTCAAGTGCTTCCCCTGTCTCAGCTTCCTGAGTAGCTGGGACTACGTGGTTATGCCACCACACCTGGCTAATTTTGTATTTTTAGTAGAGATGAGGTTTCGACATGTTGGCCAGGCTGGGCTCAAACTCCTGACCGCAGGTGATCTACCTGCCTCAGACTCCCAAAATGCTGGGATTATAGGCACAAGCCATTATGCCTGGCCTCAACTAGATACAGAACTTCTAAGAATCATAGTGGCATTTTCTCACAGTATTCTCACACAGACAAAAGAGAGATAGTTTTGTCTATAGATGGGTGTTGAACAATGAGAACATGTGGACTCAGAGAGGAGCATCACACACTGGGGACAGTTGTGGAGGCGGGGTGGCTAAGGGAGGGACAGCGGGGGGTGGGAAGGGTGGAGAGGAATAACATGGGGAGAAATGCCGGATATAGTATGCACCTAGGCAACAACCCTGCATGACCTGCACATGTGCCCCAGAACCTAAAGTAAAATATATCTATTTATATACATACATATATATATATATATATATATATATATATAGAGAGAGAGAGAGAGAGAGAGAGAGAGATCATTTGCAGAGCATGAAGTGAGCTCTAATAAGACTTACAGAAAAATATCAGCGTTATTAAGAGCCTTTCATTAACAAAACACCTCCTGATTAGACTGAAAGAGACAAAGAACACTCAAAATGCAAACGACTTCCAACTTCTAAGGACAACAGGAAATCTGAGAGAGCTACTCAGTTGCAAATGTCACCTATTTCTTTGAGAATAGGAAAGATGACTCTGAAATGAAGTCAAGATCTCAGAAGAAATAAATGGACTATGAAGCCACTGTTAGAAACCAGAACTATATCCCACTCAAGTAATGTTCCTTACACTTAAATACAATACAGTAACACGTTGTATTAAAGTAGGGGGACCTGACCACAAGTGTCCAGCCGGATTCAGAGTTGCCATGGACTAGTGAAAAATAACTACTTCCTGATCTCCTTTTTCTTTCTTTTTGAGACAGTCTTGCTCTGTTGCCAGGCTGAAGTGCAGTGGTGCGATCTTGGCTTACTGCAACCTCTGACTCCCAGGTTCAAGTGATTCTCCTGCCTCAGCCTCCAGAGTAGTTGGGAATACAGGTACATGCCACCATGCCCCGTTAATTTTTGTTGTTTTCAGTAGAGATGGGGTTTCACCATGTTGACCACTATGGTCTCGATCTCCTGACCTCGTGATCCACCCGGCTCGGCCTCCCAAAGTGTTGGGATTATAGGCCTGAGCCACAGCCTCTTATCCTTTTTAAATGCAAATGTCTGTTGCAATTATTTTATCTGTGCTTCCTCAGTGTATTTGTGGTTGTAACAGGCAGGCAATCTAACCTTTTCTATGGGCTCTGAATGAAGAGCAACTGAGCTTAAGTAGCTATAGCTAAGAAACTTCATCCAAATAGTTTAATGACATTATGGGTTTTTGGACAATGCCTTAATGATAAGAAGCTTCTTGAGAAATGAGACGTGTATTTGCATGTGGGAAGAATCAATCCCTCCCTTCCTGCACATCTCCTTGCTATCCTCTCTGTTATTAAGTGGGGTAAACTTCCTATCCTCTTGAATTTCTCCAGGTCCTGGAACTTGTTTCCACGAATAGAATGCAGAGGAAATGGCACTGTATAATGTCTGCCTATGACTTAATAAATCTTAAAGCTTCTGTTTTCACCCTTCCAGTTTGCAGCCAGCTACCAGATAAAGAAGCTTAAACTAGTGAGAAAGAAAGACATGAGGTTCAGAAAAACCTCAAATCCAGCTCTCAGTGGAGTGAAGCTGCAGGAATGAGTTCAGATGACACTAGGTGAAGCAGAAAGCAGAACTCATTGGCTGAATATACTTAAATTTTGGAATGGTTTATTTACACAAGAGATAACTGAAAGATATTTATGTGTCTTAATTTTGGTAAGAGATAAGTAAGGGTGACAGAAACTTATTTACTTTTATGACTTAGATTTTTCAAATAAATTTTTTTTGTGGCCAGACAGTAGAAATTCTATGAGTAATATTACAGAGAGGATTGAAAAGCACTCATGCTATGGCATCACTAACTTTCCTTTTTTTCTTAAAGAAACAATTTACCAATCCTGTTTTCACCACTAAACTGATTATTTTAGTAATTTCTTTGGTAGAGCATCAACATTCTTTTCCTAATTACTATGCTGGATGATTGCCCCATTCACATGACTTAGCTTGGTTCTTTCATCCCAAACAAATTATTTCATTTTATCTGTATTTGCCATCTGGCTGGCCCAAGCACCAAGCAATTCAACTTCTTCAGAGCTAGGCCCAAATAATGTTAGTGTTTTTTCTGCTTTTGACTTTATATTTTAAATAATTATTAAAAATATGTTTTAAAATTATGAATGAATGTTTCATCTTACCATAGTCCCAAATTATAAGTTTTCAGTAGCTGCCTATTCCTAAAGAAATACTTAATCATAAGATTGGTCGGCCGTGCTGGCTTCTGCCTGTAAGCCTAGCAGGCAGGTCACAAGGTCAAGAGATCGAGACCTTCCTGACCAACATGGTGAAACCCCATCTCTATTAAAAATACAAAACTAACCTGGGCGTGGTGGTGTGTGCCTGTAGTCCCAGCTACTCTCGGGGCTGACGCAGGGGAATCACTTGAAACTGGGATGCAGAGGTTGCAGTGAGCAGAGATCAACCCACTACCCTCTATCCTGGCAACAGAGTGAGACTCCATCTCAAAAACAAACAAACAAATAAAAAAAAAAATAAATTAAGAAAAGAAAAGAAAAAAAAAGGAAAAAAAACGAAAAAGGAAAAGAAAAAAGAATCACAAGATTCCAACTCAACCACAACTCGGTAAGATGGAGTAGCATTTTCTAGACATTTCAAATCCAATTGTTTAAATAGTACCAGCATCAAGCTGGTACTTCAGAATAGAGAAAGTCTATTAAATAAAATTGTATGATATCTAAAAGGCAAGTTGCAGGAAATTTAATATAACAATTTAACATATTTGCATCATAATATACATTTACTTAGCCAAGATAGAATTAACGTCAATATCCTTTATAATTTGACCACTTATTAATATATGGCTTATGATAAAAAGAGACATTAATAGATACTGACAATTTTACAGATTAAGTCAAATCTCATCTTAGAAGATCCCTTTCTTTTAACCAATGTTGATTCAATGTCATGAGTATTACTATTTTGGGTTGCTGAATTTTAATTAAAGATTTATAGACTCTCCCTAAACATCTTTAAAACCTCTACTAAATTGTAACAATTAAACCAATTATATGCCAAGTGATGACAATAAGTAAAATGAAGATTTTTAAAAGTTTAAAATCCTATAGAATTTTTAGAATTAAAAGGAGAATATATTGTTAGTTTGGAGAAAATGCTCAAACAGGTTATATTTCCTAAACTTTGTCTTCTTTTATTAATAAATATTTGACATTAATAATGAAGGATTAATGTGTAAATGCATCACATGATTTCCTAATGCTTTTGTACCTCAAATGTTTTATACATTTTTATGTGGTAGAAATAATATTAGTCCTAAACACATGACTTACTGCTTACTAAATGGAATCTCTATAATTAATATTTTAATTATTATGTATGCATATTTTAAATATTTTTGATCTTCATACACAGACTAAGTGTGATAGAAGAGACTAATTACAATTAGAAGACCAAAACCTCAGTGATGTTGCTGTTTGAGTGGTAATTAGAGGAATTTAGAAAAAAAGACATCAACTTTTCAAAAGAAAGTAAACAATGAAAACATTTTAGGGTAAGAGAAGTCAGCATTTTTTGAAACAGTTGAATATATAAATGAAAATGAAGCAGTGTATCTGTTTTGGGAAAACTCTTATACTGTCTTCTTCATCTGCTGTTGCACCAACAGAGCAGTCAACACAGAAGACTTCTGTGATGAAATGCGTGTGGGTTTTTCCCCCATCAAAAAGCTGTAAATACAGGCTATGTATTCTCCAACTCAATTCTGATGTTATCTACCTGAGAATAGTGTCAAATGACACTGATTGAGGACTCAGTCCCCAAGACATCCCCCTGCCCCAAACACCCATCACTAGTCTCAAGTCTGGGCCTCTGGAACTTCTGACCAAATAGCTTCAAATTGGGTTTGACTAATTTATGGAGTAGTTCACAGAACTCAGGAAACACTTATTTATGTTTATTGGCTTGTTAAAGGGACATATGAAGGATATAGACAAAGAGATGTATAGGGTGAGGTATGGAGGAAGGAGCACAGAGCTTCCATGCTTTCCCTGGACACCACCCTCCAGGAACCTGCACATATTCAGCTAGCTGAAAGCTCTCCATAACCCTGTTCTCCTGGGTTTTTATGTAGGCTTCAAAAAGTAGGTAAAATTGATTAAATCACTGACCACTTGTGACCAACTTGATGGTCAGCCCCTTTCTCTTCTCTGGAGCTTGGGAAGTGGGACTGACAGTCACAACCCTTGAATCCCGCCTTGTTCTTCCTGGTGAGCTGCCCCATCCTAAAAGTATCAGTGAATACTGTCATGCAAAACACACTTTGGAGATTCCAAGGATTTTAGGAGTTGTATGTCAGATGGGGGCGAAGACCAAATATATATTTCACAATATCGCAGTACCTAAATGAGAGTGCTGAATATACCTATAATATATAAAGGTAACTAAATATAACTAAATTGAATGCTGGAAGAAAATTCACTTTCATTTAAGATGAAATCGTTTCAGAAAGACAAAGGAGGAGGTAAGAAATGGGGAGGGTAGTATTGGCTCTAAAACGGGTAATATTTGCCTTCATCATTGGAAAAATAATGATGAAGTTTGAAATTCACAGCAATGAAAAAAATTCTCATTTTTGATACATGGGTAGAAAGTGCCAAAGAAAGAAATACATTTCAAACTTGTTTAAATAGTCCTAGTACTGCTTGGAAACCACCATCAAAATGGATGTATTTTCCTCTAGCATGTAAAAATTGAAATGATTTTACTATTATAAAGTATGACTACATTTTAAAAATCCAAATAAAATTGATACCAAGAGGATGCATTCAAGGGGAAAAAAAAAAAAACTAGCTTTCATCTATCATGATAAATGGTTCCAGTTTTTCTATGAATATTTGCTTGCCTTCTTACTCATTCCCTTTTGCCATCTGCTAGAATATGCTATCAGAAAAGTGGCAGAAGTTGCCAATGCTTAAAACAAAAAATTTAAATAGAAAAACTTAAAATTGAGAAATTCTCTCCATTAAATGTAATTCCTGTGACTTGCAAAATCATTATTAAATTTATCAGCAAAACAAATTAAAGCATTCCATATATCTTTTGGCTTATGATTACCACTAGATAATATAATAATTTTTTTAAAGAATTTTTATTTTAGGATTTGGGGTACATGTGAAGATTCGTTACATAGGTAAATGTGTCACAGAGGTTTGTTGTACATATTATTTCATCACCCAGGTATTAAGCCCAGTACATAATGGTTATCTTTTCTGCTCCTCTCCCTACTCCAAACCTCCCCACTCAAGTAGATCACAGTGTCTGTTGTTTCCCTCTTTGTGTTCATAAGGTCTTATCATTTAGCTCCCACTTATGCATGAGAACACGTTGTACTTGGTTTTCTATTCCTGAATTAGTTTGCTATGGATCATAGCCTCCGGCTTCATCTGTGTTCTCACAGAAGACAAGATCTCCTTCTTTTTTTCTGGCTAGATAGTATTCTATGGTGTATATGCTACCACATTTTCATTATTCAGTCTGTCATTGATGGCATTTACGTTGACTTCATGCCTTTGCTATTGTGAATAGTGCTGCAACGAACATTCATGTGCATGTCTCTTTATGGTAGAATGATTTCTATTACTCTGGGTATATACCCAGTAATGGGATTGCTGGGTGGAATGGATGTTCTGCTTTTAGCTCTTTGAGGAATTGCCATACTGCTTTCCACAATGGTTGAACTAATTTACAGACCCACTAGTGGTGTATACATTTTCTCTTTTCTCTGCAACCTTGCCAGCATGTTATTTTTTGACTTTTCAATAATAGTCATATTCTGACTATTGTGAGATTGTATCTCACTGTGGTTTTTATTTGCATTTCTCTAATTATTAATCATACTGAGCTATTCTTCATGTGCTTGTTGGCCACATGTCTGTCTATCTTTGTGAAGTTCATGTCCTTGGCCCACTTTTTAACAGGGTTATTCATTTCTCTCTGTAAATTTGTTTACATTCCTATACATGCTGTATATTAGACCTTTGTCAGAAGCATACTTTGCACAAATGTTGTCACATTCAATTAAGTTGTCTGTTTACTCTGTTGATAGTTTTTTTTTTTTTTTTTTTTTTTTTTTTTTTTTTTTATGTATAGACGCTCTTTAGTTTAATTAGATCCATTTTGTCATGTTTTGCTTTTGTTGTGATTGTTTTTGGTGCCCTTGTCATGAAATCTTTGCCTGTTCCTATGTCAAGAGTGGTATTTCCTAGGTTGCTTGGGTTTTACATGTAAGTCTTTAATTCATCTTAATTTGATTTATGTGTATGGTATATGAAAGGAGTCCAGCTTCAATCTTCTGCTTATGGCTAGCCAGTTATGCCTGCACCATTTATTGAATAGAATGTCTTTCCCCCATTGATTGTTTTTGTCAGCTTTGTTGAAAATCAGATGGTTGTACCTGTGTGGCCTTATTTCTGGTCTCTCTATTCTGTTCTCTTGGTCTATGTGCCTGATTTTTTATCAGTGCCATGCTGTTTTGGTTACTTATCCTTGCAGCTTTGTTTGAAGTTCAGTAACGTGATGCTTTAAGCTTTGTTGTTCTTTTTGCTTAGGATTGTTTTGGCAATTAGGGCTGAATTTGTGTGTGTGTGTGTGTGTGTGTGTGTGTTTTGTTTTGGTTTCATAGAAATTTTTAAATAGGTTTTTCTTTTTCTGTGAAGAATGTTGTTGGTAGTTAGATAGAAATAGCATTAAATCTGTTAATTGCTTTGGGTATAATAGCCATTCTAATGATACTGAGTCTTCCTATTCATGAGAATGGGATATTTTTTCATTAGTGTCTTCTCTAATTTCTCTTAGCAGTGTTTTATAATTCTCACTGTAAAGATCTTTCACCTCTTTGGTTTGCTGTATTCCTAGGTATTTTATTCTTTTTGTGGCAATTGTTAATGGGATTGACTTTCTGATTTGGCTCTTGGCTTGGCTGTTCTTGGTGTAGAGGAAAGCTAGTGATTTCTGAACTTCTATTTTGTATCCTGCAATTTTGCTGAAGGAGCTTCTTATCAGCTGGAGGAGCTTTTGGAACTAGGCTATTGGGTTTTCTAGATATAAAATTATGTCTTCTGCTAACAGATAGTTTGACTTTCTCTCTTCCTATTTGAATATCTTTTATTTCTTGCTCTTGTCTGATTTCTCTGGCTAAGACTTCCAATACTATGTTGCCTAGAAGTGATGAGAGAGGGCATCCTTCTCTTGTGCTGGTTTTCAAAGGAAATGCTTTCAGCTTTTTCCTGTTTAGTATAATGTTAACTGTGGGTTTGTCAGAGATGGCTGTTATTATTTTGAAATGTGTTCCTTCAAGAACACTGGTAACTCAAATGACCAGAGTGCAGTATGTTCTCAAAATCATCTCACTGGTTCTCCAACAAGAATTCTGAATGAGGCTGAACTGGCTAGAATGATAGAAATAAAATTCAGAATTGGATAGGAATATACATCCTTGAGATTCAGGAGGACAGGAAAACCCAATTCATGGAAAATAAGAATCGCAATAAAATGATACAAGAGCTAAAGGATAAAATAGCCAGTATAAAAAGGGAACTGACAGAGATGAATAGCACAATACAAGAATTTCACGATGCAATCATAAATTTTAGTAGTATTGAAGAAGGGAATTAAATAACAGCAATAATGGTAAAAATAAAACCACATAATTTGTAGTTGCTATATAATAAAGTAAATTTTGCTGTGTTGTGTGCTGTTTCATATAAAACCTAACCCTCAGCTCTGCTGAAAATCAACTAACTCCCTATAAAACCTACCTTATCTATTTTCCCCACATTCTCAGCAAAGTTCCCAGGCATCTCAAGACTCCTGTTTTTCTTGCTGACCAGCCACAAAGTCACAGGGCAAGATAACACCCAAAGAATGTACAATGCGTTTCTCAAAATGCTATTTTTTCAAATGTAACATACATCACAAGACATGTTGCAAATTAATTAACTGTTCTTTGTTATGACTTCTATAAACTTGTTAGCTGCTATGTCATTCTGGATGTATAAAAGTACCCCATTTTCTTTCTCTGATGCTCAGACTTGGGATGCTAATCCTCTGAGCTGGTGGCCATCTTAATAAAATCCTCCTGCTTCACCCATTATTCTCTCTGGTCTCTTGGATGTTCTTTAACAGTAGAACAAACCAAGCTGAGGAATGAATCTGAGAAAATGAATATTGGTCCTCTTAAATAAGACAGTCAGAAAAAAATAAAGAAAAAAATAATAAAAAGAAATAAATAGAACCTCCAAGAATTATGAGGTTATGTAAAGAGACCAAATCTATGAATCACTGGCATCTTTGGAAGGGAGGGGGAGAAAGCAAACAACTTGAAAAATGTATTTCAAGATATTCTTCATAAAATCTTCCCCACCCTCGCTCGAGAAGCCAACAGTCAAATTCAGGAAATGCGGAAATCTCCTACAAGATTTTACATAAGAATATCATCCCCAAGACAAGTAATCAACAAATTTTCCAAGGTCAAAATGAAAGAATATTAAAGGCAGCTAGAGAAAAAAGACAGGTCATCTACAAAGGAACTCCATCAGGCTAACAATATGCTTCTCAGCTGAAACTGCACAAGCCAGAAGAGATTGGGGGCTATACTCAGCATTTTTAAGACAAAATCTTCAACCAAGAGTTTCATATCCAACCAATCTAAGCTTTTTAAGTGAAGGAGAAATAAGATCCTTTTCAGATAAGACAATGTTAAGGAAATTTATTACCAGCAGACCTATCTTACATGAGATTTTGAAAGGAGCCCTAAATATAGAAAGGAAAGGTAATACAAGATATAATACTAGATAATACAAGTACACATTTAAACACACAGACCAATGTCACTATAAAACCACCACACAAACAAGTCAACATAATAATCAGTTAACAGCATGACGGGATCAAATCCACACATATCAGTACTAATAAATTTTAGCATTCAAAATTCAACAACAATTCAAATTATTGTTCAACATCTACTTTAATTAAATTTTTACATTAGTTAAAAAAATCTTTGACTTTTAATTGATACTACATGGCATTATAAAGAAATGAGGCTGAGTTTGCATCCTAGCTTTTCCTAAGTGTTCTTGGATGATTATTTAACATTTCTGAGATTCCATTTCTTATTCCTGCAATTGTAATAATACTAAAACTTACATATTTTATCTTGGTGAAATAAATTCAAGTAGTACTGGTCTATAGTTTGATAAAAAACACAATAAATACCAAAATTTTAACATTTGTATATTTTTATATGAAAACATACCAAAATCTCTACCATAATTATACCTTTCGTAAATTATACTTTCAGAGTTTGAACTATATATTAGTCCTTTTTCACACTGCTATAAAGACACTACCTGAGACTGAGTAATTTATAAACAAAAGAGGTTTAATTGACTCACAGTTCTGCATGGCTGGGGAGGCCTCAGGAAACTTACAGTCCTGGAGAAAGGTGAAAGGCAAGCAAACATGTCCTATATGGTGGCAGGATAAAGAAAGCTCAGGGGAAACTGTCACTTTTAAACCATCAGATCTCATGAGAAGTCCCTCAATATTAGGAGAACAGCATGGAGAGAACCACCTTCATGATCCAATCAGTTCCCACTAGGTCCCTTCCTTGACACATACAGATTACAATTCAAGCTGATATTTGTGTATACAGAGCTTAACCATATCAAACTATTACAAACTCAAAATATTTTCATGGTAGTTTTATTTTGATAAATATAAGGAAACATTCAGGCACTTGTATTTTTAAATACCCAGTATAATTTTATAATCTAGAAATAATAATCTATTAATATTAGTCACACATTCAACTGATTAGCAAATACTTATTAGTTTAATTTTGTACTGAATGATTTAGCCCTGTGATTAGAAACACATCATTTGATCAGGTGCAACTTTCCCAGTTTACCAACTTAGAAAACAATCTCATTGTCATTGTATTGTTCTCCTTTCTCAGCTCTCCCGGTACAATTATTTTGCTAGTTCTTCATATTCACATAGATTAAATGTACAGAGGAGTCTATAATCTACCTATTTAAAAGTAAAGAAGCTGCATATAATACAATAGATTACTGAACGGGCCGCAATGAGAACCTAGAGAAGGCCAGGAAGATCACTAAATAGCAATGTAAGTTCACTAGAGCAGTGATTCTACACATGAGAAATGGCTAGTCTGTGGAAAACACACATGGGTGCCGAAGGCAGCACCCAGGTTAATAAAATAAGAATCACTTGTGTGGAGGGAGGAGGCCTGGGCAGTGACATATTTAAAATCTCCCAAAGTGATTCTTACATGTGGAGTGAGAACAACTACTCTAGACAAACTCTTTAATGAGTGCATATAAAACACATGGGAGATGTTTATTGTGGCATTATTTATAATTACAACAAATTGAAAGTGAGCTAATATCCACCAATTAAGTATATGGACAATTCTAGACAAAAATTTTACCCACCATCCCCTCAAAAATTCTGGAAACTCAAGTGCTTTGATGCAACTGGAATGTGTTATTTATGTAGGGAATGGAAGAAACTAAGGCTGAAAAGTTTGGCAGAGACCTACATAAGAGCAATAGCTGACCTATTGCTCTTCTCTGTATTTCTGATACATTTCTCTTTCTGTAACAAATATTTTAAATAATTTATTCATGAAATATGCTAATACACTGATATGTATGTGAGCCAAATACTTGAATGTACGTGAGCCAAAATACATGTTTACATTTTGCTATAGTGTTTTCAGAATTTCTTTTAGTTATTAAAGACTAAAGCATTAGAGACTTGGATACCTAATGCCTCTTTCTCCGTTCTGCCCTTCTACAGGTATTCTGAATTAGATATGTATACTATATTTGTATTTCAATCCCTCCATTATATATGTATTTATCCATATCAAACATTGTTTTAAAATTTATATAGTAATTTACTTTAACATTTTGCTTTTATTTCTTAACATTTCTCAAAGTAGCACATGGACATGCAGATCAAATTCATCTTTTCATTTTTTGTTTAAAATTTTTTTCATTATCATAGACAATTCTATATATTTTAAGAAATTATTTTTAATTTTTGTGGGTACAAAGTAGATGTATATATTTATGGGGTACATGAGATGTTTTGATACAGGCATGTAATATGGAATAATCACATCCAGGAGAATGGAGTATCCATTCCCTCAAGTATTTATCCTTTGTTCTACAAGCAATCAAAAAACACTTTTTTAGCTATTTTAAAAGGCACAATTATTATTGAAAATAATCATCCTGTTTTGTTATCAAATAGTAGGTCTTGATTCTTTCTAACAATTTTTTTTTGTTGTTCTCATAACCATCCTTACCTTCCCCAAAGCCTCCAGAACACTTCCCAGCCTCTGGTAGTGATTCTTCTACATTCTTTGTCCATGAGTTCAATTGTTTTGATTTTTAGATCCTACAAGTAAGTGAGAGCATGCAATATTTGTCTTTCTCTGCCTGACTTATATCACTTAACCTAATGTCATCCAGTTCTACCCATGGCATTGCAAGTGATTGGATCTCATTCTATTTTATGGCTGAATAATACTCCACTGTGTTTGGTACCAAATTTTCTTTACCCATTCATCTGTTGATGGAGACTTAGGTTGATTCCCAACCTTGAGTATTGTGAAAAATGTTGCAAAAAACGTGGGAGTGCAATTATCTTTTCAATATACTGATCTCCTTTCTTTTGTGTATATAATTGTAATTGCTGGACTATATGGTAGCTCAATTTTTTATTTTACTTATTTTTTTAATTTTTTTAAGAATCTTCAAACTGTTTTCCATAGTAGTTGTACTAATTTACATTCCAACCAAAAGTATACAGGGGTTCCCTTTTCTCCACAGCTTCTCCACCATGTATTATCTGACTTTTAGATGTAAGCCATTTTAACTGGTGTAAGATATCTCATTGAAGTTTTTATTTGCATTTTCTGATGATCAGTGATGTTGAACACCGTTTCATATGGCTGTTTGCCATTTTTATGTCTTCTTTTGAGATATATCAGTTCACATTTTTTGCTCATTTTTAATTAGATTGATTTTTTTTCCTATAGAGTTATTTGAGCTCTTTATATATTCTGGTTATTAATCAATGTCAGATGGGTAGTAAATTCATTCTTTTTAAATGCCATGTGTTTTTTATTGTTGGGACATGAGCTCCAAGCTCAGCCGGACTTACTTTCTGAGCACCCCTCACAGACCCTGCTGAACAAAACAGGAGCTAATCTAAACAGGATGTAGCAAATAAACTGGCAAAAAGCAGCTAAGAACAAGATAATGACTAATTGCCCTCATTGCTCATTGTATGTGAAGAGATGCATTTGCATAAGGTTCTCAGTTTACGAATGATGCCACTGATACAGGGCAGGTTTTGGGTTGGCTCAGGAAAGAATTCAAGGGTGAGCTGGTTGTGAAAAAAAGTGGCTTTACTGAGGCAGGGGCTGTGTTGCAATTCAGTAACTGCTACTTAAGGAGCAGGGCTAAGCTATAGGCAGTGTGCTGAGAGTAGCAGTTTATGGGCAGTTTGCAGTCATATTTATACCCACTTTTAATGACATGCAAATTAAGGG
The DNA here is from genome assembly GCF_048565385.1 of Saimiri boliviensis. Lineage (NCBI taxonomy): Eukaryota > Metazoa > Chordata > Mammalia > Primates > Cebidae > Saimiri > Saimiri boliviensis. Next base: position 41,895,803 of record NC_133463.1, read on the forward strand.
GCAGATCATTCAGAAATAGACCAAAAATACGGAGTAACTTTTCAGTTGTTGCCGTGGTAAAGGGAGGTAGCCTTCAGGGTGTTCCATGGCATTGGTAAACTGTCATGGTGCTGGTTGGAGTGCCTCATGGTGATGGACAGTGAGGGCAACTAGTGGTTGCCTTGGGGTGGTTTGCTGGTTTTAACCTTACTCATTCTGGTTTGGAGACGAGTCCTGCCAGCCTCCTACCTCACCATACTAATGACCTGGATGTTAGCTTACATGGCTCTGGGAGCTCCCTGTCTCATTTCCAGAAAGTTCATAAATAACTCATCACTGAATTAGCATATAACTAAGAGTGGATATAAATATAGCTAGCCAGCAACCCATAGTGCTACTCTGGGCCACTCTGCCTATGGGATAGCCCTGCTGTCTATGGAGTAGCCATTTTGCTGTACATTGTTGCTCTAATAAACTTTCCCTTCTCTGTCAGTTTAGTTTTGAATCCCTTCCTAAGCAAAGCCAATAACCCTCCTGGGCTGAGCCCTCAATTTGGGGGGTTAGCTGCATCGGGAGTACATTAGTTGTTTTGTTTATATGCTTATATTTCCAGGAAAACATTTTGTGTAGAATCACAGTTCTAGGATATAGAACTTATAGTAGGAAAGATATATCATAGGACATGTAGTCTTCAATTGTATTAAATATCGTACATTCTCTTCTAAGTAGATTGACAGTTCAGGAAAAAATATACCAAGCTTGATGTTTCCTTTCATATGAAGAGACAATAATAAAAGTTGACTTCTTTCCACCTTCTCTCTTGTGCCTCCTCTGGGGAAATGGAAAGGATTAGCCAGTAACTCTGGAATGAAGAACTGGGCATTCATAGCTCTCCCATCTTCTTCTTTTAATTCTCTTAGGACTTCTACTGAATGTGTCCTTTCCTGATTACTTTCGGCTGTGTGAGAGGCTAAGTAAAGGCCACTGAAGAGAAAGCCTGCAGTTTGACTTCACCGTCTGTGGCCGATTGGTAAGTCTGCCTCATCCTGGGATTCGGTACTGGGAAGCACAATAAAGTCATGCATTTAAGCTATGATCTCCAAATCAGACTACACTAACAAGCACAAGATTTTGATCTTCTTTGTCTGATGACTTTATGTGTCCTGCATAGTTTAAGAATTAGATGGGAAAACGCGTGTTATTTATTATTCCTGAAATTTCAACTTGGCCATGCCTATTTATATTCCTCCCCATCTACACACTTCACACCACTTCTGAGTTCCAAACATTCTTCCTTGGGTACAGAAGCAGATTTACCAAGAAGTTAATGAAAATTAAGATACATACAGGCACCTTCATCTGAAATAGCTCCCACCCAAATCCTTGTTTTCACACTTTAGAGATTGTAACATTTTCAGAAGTTGTATTTTTACATATTCTTTTTCACAAAGACAATGCTCAAATTTATAAGTGTAGCTTCAGAAATAATACTTTTATTAATATCTTATCATTAATACATTTACTATTTTTCCAATATTGGTTTGAAGTGATATCTTGTGGTGGCGCTGTGGTGGTGGTTTTGTATCCCCTTATTTTCTAGGGTGATTAAACATTTTCTCAAATATTCATTGACAATTTGGGTTTTCTGTTCTATGAATTTCTTCTTCGTAATCTATGAACAAATTATTTTCTTTTTTTAGATTTGTTGTCAGAGTTAGAGTTTATAAAATCTTTATGCTAGTTCTTTATTACTTTTAATTATTGCAATTATCTTTTACAATCTAAGGCTAACCTTTTATCTTTGTTTATGGAATCAAATTTATCAGTGCTTTTCTTTATCATATTTAGTCTTACTTTAGAAATCCTTCCATAAATCAATATCATATTATCCCAAATTTACTTATTTTTAAAGTAAATTTTTATATTGAAGGATAATATACACAAAGAAGTATGAAGCTTGATGGATTTTCACAAGGTGAACATCCATCTTTGACCACCATCCAGATTAAGAAATAGAATATTGTCATTACCACAGAATTACATTGAAAGCTGTCCTTCTCACTATTGTTTGCAATGTTAACTACCATTCTGGTTTTTAGTCCAATAGATTATTGTTGTCAGTTTTTGAACTTTATATGACATTCAAATTACTAAGTATTTTTTTGTAATGGTACCTGAATAATTTTCCTTAACATTAGTTTTGTAAGACTTATCTGTGTTTTTGTTTGTAGCATCAGTTTATTCATATAATCACTCTATATTGTTACATGTTTGAATACCCTACAATGTATTTGTCTTTTCTGCTTCGAATGTAGATATGGACTCTTCAGTTTCTGAATATTATGAGTAAGGATGCTGTGAAAATGCCTTAGAAAGTTTTTGATACACATATGCACATAATTTTCTTGGTATATACTAAGAGTGGAATAGGTAGGTTATAGGGCATGCACTTGTTTAGTTTTTGTAGATACTGCCAAGGAGCTTTCCAAAATAATCATAGCAATTTATACTGCCATTAGCGGGGCAAAATACTCCCATAATGGAGCATCCCATTAGCAGGGATGAAAGTTTATCTTTACCGAAATTTTGTATTTTCTACCTTTTAACTGTTAGCTATTATGTTGTATATTTACTGGTATGCTATTTGGGTTTTAATTTGCATTTCCAGATGGTATATAACATGAATCACATTTTAATAAGTCTTTATATTTTTTGTGACTTTCTCGATTAATGCTTTTGGTCTGTTTTTGAAAACTGAATTGTCTTTCTTTTTCTTACTGATTTGTAGGAGTTCTTTATGTTTTCTGGATACGAACCTTTTTTAGATAATATACTCTTTCAGTCACTTTCAATATCTTATTTCACTGTTGGGCTTGATTCCTCATTTCCCTTTTTGTATCTTTTGTTGTTTTTCTTTCCTCTCTCTATATGTATATATATGTGTGTGTACACACACACACACACACACACACACACGATATGGGCAAAAAGTCCTCATTTTGTTTTTGCACATCTACACCTGGAATCAGCTTTTATTTCAGTCTATGTTTTTTAGGAATTTTTAGGAATTTATAAAAAAAATCTTGGAAGATAGATAATGTTTTCCTTTGGACAAAAAGAAAATTGGTTTTCTGAGCAGGAAAAGAATAAATTTAATTTCTCAGGGACAATTTGGATACATTTACTGACAACCTTTTTATAAGATTGAGGGTTTTCTGAACTTGGGTTCTCTTCCTATAATGCATCCTACTGCATGTACAGGCTTCACATGAGGAGACACATTGTTTTGTAAGCAGTGAGGATCGGGAAGTGCTACAAGTGATATTCTGTCTATTGTGATTATTTAAGTAATAAACTGTCCCTTTGACTTTGACCCAATAGGTTCATGTCTTCTGTCCATATTGCTATAACTTTGTTTATTTTTACTTTATATATTTTGAGACCACTGTATTTAGTATTACGTTTTGGATGGAATAATTTCTGAGTTGGTTGACTCTTTTATCGTTTTAAAATGCCCTTATCTCTTTTAATTCTTGTCATTTTATTGTCTATTTATTCTAATATTAATAGCAGCAACTAGTTGAATTTCATTTTTCTAATCAAATAATTTTTATTTATTTTAAATTAGGGTACTTATTTTGTTCATGCTGAACACAGTTATTAACACATTTCTATTTAAATTGACCATCCTGCTCTTCGTCTTTTGTTTGAAATCCTTTTTTCCCTGCTTATTTTTCTTATTGGCTGATTAAATTTTGAATGATGTCTTTATTTCACAAATACAAGCTGATAATTTTTATCTTTCAGTTGGTACATTTAGTACAGTTCTTCATCAATACATGTTTAATTCTGCCATTTTATTATTCACAGTTTTCCCACCTGCTTTATATTGCCTCTTTTATCCTTTTTTGCATATTTGGATTAAGTAAAACAATATTCATCTTTTTATTTTTTTATTTTTTTTGAGACATAGTCTCACTCTATCATCTAGGTTGCAGTGCAGTGTTGCAATCTCAGCTTACTACAAACTCTGACTGCCGGGTTCATTTTTCTGCCTCAGCCTCTTTACTACCTGGGATTACAGGTGCTCCATCATGCCCGGCTAATTTTTGTATTTTCGGTAGAGATGGGATTTCCCCATGTTGGCCAGACTGGTCTCAAACTCCAGGCCTCAAATGATCTGCCTGCCGTGGCCTCCCAAAGTTCTGGGATTACAAGTGTGAGCCACTTCAGACGGCCTTAATATTCATCTTCTTATCTGTCATATTGTTAAAATAATGTTTGAGTGTTTACATGAGAAATTACTATATGTGTTATTGGTTTACTAACATTTCATTTAACTTAGTGCTTTTAATACTCCCTTGACAATGCAAGCACTTCAAAAACACTTTAGTTTCGTTTTTCACCTTCACCTTTTTGCTGTGGTCGTCAGTTACTTTAATTATTCACAATGTTTAAATGCATACAAGTATTATTATTGTTACAATCAATATTCATTTAGATATATCTACATATATTCATTCACATATTTAATCTTTGTTTTTATTTCTATCCGAATTTCCAGACTTCCACATGAGATCATGTTTTTATTGCTTTAAGTATTCATTAAGTATTTTTGTTAGTAGGAATCCATTAGTGATCAATTTTCCTCATTTTCATGTATCTGAAATGGCATTAATGTTATTTTCTTTTTTTTTTTTTGAGACGGATTTTCGCTCGTTACCCAGGCTGGAGTGCAATGGCGCGATCTCGGCTCACCGCAACCTCCGCCTCCTGGGTTCAAGCAATTCTCCTGCCTCAGCCTCCTGAGTAGCTGGGATTACAGGCACGCGCCACCATGCCCAGCTAACTTTTTTTGTATTTTTTTTTTAGTAGAGACGGGGTTTCACCACATTGACCAGAATGGTCTCGATCTCTCGACCTCGTGATCCACCAGCCTCAGCCTCCCAAAGTGCTGGGATTACAGGCTTGAGCCACAGCGCCCGGCATTAATGTTATTTTCACTTGTGAAGTACATTTTCTCTTAGAATCACATTCTAAGTTAACAGTGTCATGAAAATTCAGTTATATTATCATCTGATTTCATCACTTCTATTGGAAAAGCCAGCTGTCAGTTCTACTATTACTTGTAGGTAATGGATCTATGTTTTACTTCCTGCCTACTCATTAATATTTTTTTAAATCTTTAGTTATCCTATAATGTGCCTAGGAGTTATTTTCTTTCTATTTATTTTGCCTGTGATTCATTCTATTTTTTGAGTCTATGTTTAATGTCTTTGAAGTTTCTGAAGATTGTTCTTTATTTTTCTTCAAATATTGCTTATGAACTATTTTCTTTCCATTTTCTCCTGAGACTCTATTTTTAAAGGTGATGTTAAGCATTTTAAACACATCCCATATGTCTCTTAAGCACATTAGTGTAGTTTCCATCCTTTTCTCCTCCTCTCTTTCCAGGCTTGAGCCTGGATCTAATAAACTATCTTCTACCTCATTAGTCTTTTTTTCTTCTTTGGAGAGAAGGCAGGCTGTCTAATCTGCTATTAAACTCTTCTATTGGTTTCTTGGCTTTAGCTGTTGTATCTTTCAGATCTGAAATTATCATTTATATTCCTTTTTTATATTCCCAGTCTTTGCTTTCTATATTTTCTCCATTTAATTCAACATATATTGTTATTATAAAAGATATATCTGATATGTCATTATCTGGATCTCCTTTGGGTTTATTTCTATGATCAATTTTCCCTCTTTTTCCACTTCATCCTCAGTCCCCTGTTGAGTCTTTTATGACATAACTAAAAAACAAGGGTATTTAATAAAGCCTTCCTAAGAGATCCTGAGCTCATCTTTTTGTCTTAAATGTGGGACTGGCAACTGTGCTCAGCTTTTCAGCCATAGCTAAGACAAAGGCAAATATCCATGCTAAGGTCAATGATTGAGATCATTCAGTGACTGCTTTTATTTTCTGAAAGGGCTGTTTTATTTACAGCTTGATTTTATTTCTTTGGGAAACCCATCTTAAATCTGGAGTTCATTGCTAGAATGCCTCCAAATTGATGGGTCCTGAACTCCAACTTTTGTTTCTTCAACTTCTATGAGGTGCTTGAAAGGGCTGCTCAGATTCCTAGATACTTATGCTGCCATTTGCATTTGGAAAATGCCTCTGCAAAAGATAGAGAAAAGATACCATAAATACTGGTCTGTCAGAAATCTGTATTTCCCTTCTCTTTAGGATCTTGGTATTTCCAGACTTGGCTAACTTGGTGCTCTCTGCTAGCTTCAAGTATGTAAATTAAACCCTGTTTTTATTTTTTTTTTTAATTTTTGATGGCAGGGTTGATCAGATTAGAGCTTTCCACCTAGACTTTCAATTAAACAGGTACCAATTTATTGAACATTTAATGTTTTTCAGACTGGTGCAATGCTTCTGGTGATATATAACAAGTTTCTCATTAAAGTGGGGGTTTGCATGTATTCTGTATTCAGTTTCACTGGTCTAATTATCTTTTCCACAATGTTTGAAATATTCTATCTTTTGTCTTGAAATATAATAGCAGCATTTTTTGTTCTTGAAAATGTCTATGACTGTTTCTATGCCATTTAAATTTTAGGTAGATCTTCTCAAATTTTGTGAAAAACACTGAATTTTTGGGTTGTGCTAAATAAATAGAATAACTTTGAGAGAACTTAAGATGGAATATTTTTACCTATAATCATTGTAGAAAATTTACCATTTTGAGTCAGCAATTTAAACAATTATATTAATGAGCTTCATGCTTATTTTTGTCTAGATTTATTATTAAGCATCATATTTTTATAAATGATTTTTTGTGGAGTTTACTTTTTGGAATTTTATAGACTTCTAGAAAAAATGAGAAGATACAATTGAGTACAGCATACTTAATTTCTTCTATTATTAACATATTATATTAGAGTGGTCTATCTGTTAGCATTAATAAGCCAATATTGATACACTATTATTAACTAATGTCTAGATTCTATTCAGATTTTCTCAGTTTTTACCTAACATTTTTTTTTCCTGTTCTAGGATCCCATCCAAGGTACCACACTACATTTACTATCCAGATTTTATCTAATTTTTAATTGTTTCCTTTGTGCTTTTAGTGCCATATCTAAGAAGATTTTGCCTTACACAAGGACATAAAATTTTACTACTACTATATTTTTTTCTAAGACTTTTATAGTTTTAGCTCATCCATTTAGATTTATCATTCATTTTCACTTAATTTTTGTGTATCACATGAGGAAAGTGTCCAATTTTATTATTTTGCAGGTAGATATCCTGTTATGTTACACTATTTGTTGAAAAACTTATTATTTCTAATTTGTCTTGTCACCCTTATTAGAATTCAACTGACCATTAATCTAAGAGTTTATTTCTGAATTTCCAGTTCTATTCCACTGGTACATATCTTCATGCCAGTGTATCACATATTCTTTTTCTTTTTTGAGTTAAGGTCTCTGTCACACAGACTGCAGTGCAGTGGTGTGGTCATAGCTCACTGTAACCTCAAACTCCTGGGCTTCAGCAATGTTCTCACCTCAGCTTCCCAAGTAGCAAATCATGTGAACCACCTTGCCTGGCTAATATTTTAATTTTTTGTAGAGATGAGGTCTCATTATGCTGTCCAGATTGGTCTCAAACTCCTGAGCTCAAGTAGTTCTGTCTTGGTCTCTGAAAACTCTGGGATTACAAGCATAAGCCACTGTACCTGGTAATACACAGTTTTGATTACTGTAGCTTTATCATAACTTTTGAAGTTGAATAGTTTAAATCCTCACATTTTTAGTATAATTTTAGATTTTTAAAGATTGTTTTGTATATCTATACAAGTTTCAGAATCAACTTGACAATTTCTGCAACAAAGCCTGCTAGGATTTTGATAGAGATTGCATTTACTTTGTAGATCAATTGAAGAATATTGCCATCTTCACACTTGTAGATCAATTTGAGGAATATTGATATCTTTACACCATTAAGTTTCTTGATCCATGAATGTGAGTTTTCTTTGCATTATTTATCTTCTAACTTTTTTTTCAGCAATGTCTTGTAGTTTTTAGAGTATGTGCTTTGCATACTCTGATTTGTGTTGAATTTATTCGTAAGCGTTTGTTGATGTCAATGTAAATAGAATTAACACGATTTCATTTTCAGTTATCCATCTGTAATGTATAGAAATGCAATCGATTTTGTACATTAATGTTGTATCCTGCACCTTTGACACCTTTGTTTATTGGTTCTTAAACAATTTTAGTGGATCTTTAGAATATCTTATATATAAGATTATGGCATCTGTAAATAGGGATAGCTTTATTTAACTTCAGTCTGAAAAGGTATTATTTGTCTACTTCATTATGAAGTAGAGAAAAAATCAGAATTGCAAAACTCATATGAATACTAGTAAGTAGCACAATGGAATTTGGAGTCATCTATTTGACACCAGAGCCAAAGGCCAGAGTCTTTCTTCTTTATGGATCTCTAGCATAATGCCAAGATAAATTACTGTAATATTTTAAATCCACAAAGTAATTTTGTTCTTAAAAAAGAATAAATTGATTTTCCACTGTATGCTCCTGTTTCAGTCATTCATAATTTCTTTAAAGATGAAACATCTGTATGATATTAAGCGTGGGGAGTGCACATCAGTTATTACCATTTATCATACCACTTAGAATTTGATTCATGCAGTTACCTCTGGATTATTTAGTTCACATACTCCTCTCTCCCACTGGTATGAGCATTTCTTTCTCACTCCCTCCTCAGCCCTCCTTTGTTTTTCCTCCTCCTTCTCCTCTTCATCTTGTTTTCAATGTTGACATTTTAGTGAATTGAGATCTGCCTTTAAAAATAAAATATAGTAAAACACACAACAAATGGGCGGTTTCTCCACATTTTGAAGTGAATTTGTAAACAAAAATATGTAACAACCAGCTATTGTTTGAAAGTCATAAAGGCCTCATACTCATTAATATCATTAAAAACAAACAAAATAGAAAATAGCCAGTGTTATGTGCAATGTAGAGAAATTAGAGTCGTTACACTCTGTTGGTAGGAATGTCAAGTTGTGCAGCCACTAAGGAAAACAGTAAGGCAGTTCCTCACAAATTTAAAAATAGAATTACTATATCATGAATCAATTTTGCCTCTCTGTATATGACTGAAAGAGATGACAGCAGCATCTCAAAGTGATATTAGTACACTTACATACATAGCAACATCATTCACAATAGTCAGAAGGTGTGAGAAACTCAGGTGTCCATCAAAGCATAACTGGATAAACGGAATATGGTATGTATGTTAATTAAATATTATCTAGCCTTAAAAAGGAAGGACATTTTGACACATGCTGCAACATGGATGAAACCTGAGGACATACGTTAAGTGAAACAATGCAGTCACAATGGATCAATACTGTATTATTCCATTTATGTCAGGTACCTAACATAACCAAATTAATAAAGACAGAAAGTGGAAAGGTAATTACCAGAACCTGAAGGAATAAGGGAATTGGGGAGTTGTTGATTAAAAGGTAAAAATGTCAATTTTGCAAAACAAAAAGAGTTCTGGAGATTGTATGTATAGCAATGAGAATGTACATAATATTACTCAACTGTAAACTTAAATATAGTTAAGACCATAACTTTTATGTTACATGTATTTTACCACAGTTTGACTTTAAAAAAAAAGAGAAAAAATAAAGGTCTAACAAAAAATGTGAAGCAAATATTAACAATAACCAAAGTTTAAAAAAAGTTATAAAAGCTATTGCCTTTACAGATATGATAATACGTAATATTTTCTAGATAAGAGCAGGTATTAACAGACCCCTACTAGTCTTACATAATGGCATTCATATTTTTCATAAAATCTTTTCTTCTTCCAGAAATAAGTAGTCACATTTTAAGAATTTTACTGTCTTTCGCTTACAGTTTTTAAACATTTCATAGCATTTGTTTTTAATTTTTCTAACTTCATCCTTGGTTTTTATTGTGGTAATTTTATATAGATGATTTTCTGCCAGTCACCACCAACAATTAATTTATGTCACAGTTTTTAATAGACTTACTTTTAGTGTTAAGACAAATAGCTTATTAGCACTATAACTATAAGGATCATTTGAGTGCAAAAGTTACAATTTTAAACTGTCTCTGGACCATCAATAATCAGATAATCAATCCTGAAAATATGTGCATAAAATTTTCACTGCTCACATAATTCCAGATGAACAAAACCCTAATTTAAGGTTATTTAATGGTGATATTTGGGTTAGAAATAATCAGTCTGTATACATCTGCTACATATTAGCACTATATATAACCATAATCCATAAAAACTTCAGAATGTTGTACAACATTCTAAGAAAGAAAGCAATATATGCTTAACTTGAAATGAATTGTACTTTTTCAGAGATAAAGCATTAAGTTTGTAGATTTTAGATTAGGCATGGACCTTCTAATTATTATATTTTATTACTATTATTATCATTTCTCCAACATGCAAAATGACTATTGCTTGTGAAATACTTCTACAGCAATCTTGTGGGAAGAAATATCCACATGAAAATGTGACAGAAGTTTGAAATAGTTGATATACCTACCTCAGCTCATATAACTTGTAAGAGATTAGACTGGTTTTGAATTAGTCATTTCATAAGGCTGTTAATGCCTATTGTTAATCAGTGCATTGAACAGGGAAGAAACTTGGCTATTCAAATTATGGCATTATTTTATTTGATTCCAAAGCAAGGTTCTGCCAGTCACCACTAAAGATTATTTATTTATGTCACAGTTTTTAATAGACGGATTTTTCATAGACTAGTTTGCAGGTGGACCTATATAATGAATGATAAGATAAAAGTTGAAACTATAAAAGATTTATTAAAAATTTTCTCTTTCAACTACATTTAATTAAACAGTACTTTCCAGATAAATATGTCTTAAACTATATAAAGAACTTGAAAGAAGTAGTATTTAATCTTTTTAGTCTTGAAGCACATGAAAACTGTATTAGATGCTCAATAAATACCTGCTGAAGTAACAAACGACAAATGGGCATAGAGTCTTGAATGATAGCCACAAGTTTCAGACTTTATTATTAAAGAAAAGTTAAGTTAACCATCACAAAGTACTGTTCTCGGTGGCTGTCCATATCTTGGCCACTGCTTTTTTATTCAGTGACTAAATGTCAAATGCAACAACATATTCTTTTATAAAATTTTAGTATCTGGTAGTGAGCAAAAGTCATATTATTCCCAAGTACTGATAGAGTAAAAATATATTAATGAAAAATAAGACTTTTCCTTGTATTAATTAACAAAACGTATTTGACATTATAGACCACTAAAAAAGATACTAAGGAAACATCAAAACAATCTGGAACATGTCTTCAGGCAATAGGCAGGCTGAGAAACAGTGGATGAAGCATCAGCATTACTCTTCAATGACAGATTCATCTGAGAATAGGTAAGTGACCAAAACTAGAAGTACATATTTTTTTTTTTACTTTGTTTGTAGAGTGGCCTTATTAGTCTTTTACAATTTTACAAGGAAACCCAAATCAATACATTTGATATCTTCATGAACACAGGAATCAATATGCCATAATTACGAAGATTTGAAAGAATTTACCTTTTAAAACTTGGAATACATTATGAACAAAATGAATTTTCTTTGGCCAGATGTCATTTCTTAAATGGCTCCTGCCTGCACACTGAGGAGTGAAGAGTGGAGGGAAACATACAGGAAGTCTATTTCAGGGAGTTTATGGATGATTTCAACTCATCCATGATGCTTGGTGAATTTATAGAACTCAAAAAGGAAGTATACAATCTTTCTTGTAATTTCAGAATTTAAAATTTCAAGGCTCTCTTTTCATTATGGACTGTAAATCTGTATTCAAATTATCTTATCCAAATGAAGGACCAAATACATATGTTTTGTATGTATATGTTAACTTTAAATTGACCAGTGATCACTAAGTAATATAGAACAGATATTTCTGGTACTTAAATAGAACCAGACTTCCTAAACATCATGTTTTGTTCAAAAGTCAATGCTGGTAGAATCCTGTGTCCTTGCTTGAAATGTGCCATTCCATTTTGTCTTGTATCAGATCTCCATTTTTTTTCAGCCTCCAAGGAATACTTTGGGGCTGCTGACCAGAATATGACACCCAGACAAAACCTGAAGAACACAAAATTGTTCTGCTAGATATTTAACAGTGCTTTCATCATAGTTCTTTAAAATCTGTAAATATTTGGAAATGTTTAAAAATATTATTTATATTAAATAAAATGTGATAAATTGGAACCAATACCAATGAATGTATTTAGAGACATTCACATCAATTAACATCATGATATATTTTAATGTTGGATAAAATGTGATGAACTATGAAGAAAAATAATGATTTGCTTATAGGAAAATCACAATGTTGGTTACATTCAAATATTGAGAAATCATAAGTAATAATAATAATAATGAAAATGTAGAATACAAAGGGAACACCAAAACAATTTTTTTGCACTTAAAAAACAAAATACTTTCTTCTTCCAGGTGCTCTTCTGGGCCTACGGGATGGCTATAAATGGCATTGTAAGTGTCGATATGAATGCGAATACATCCATTCTCTTTTTTATGAAGGAAGTGGGGACGAAGGAAAGGGGTCAACATAAATATACTATTTGAATAATGTTAAAACATATTAAATTTTTTTCTAATTAAAAATGTCAAGCTATTAATATACATTAGAGTCTTAATCCAATAAAAATTACAAGTGAAAAGCAGATGACATGATATTGATAATATTACCCCACTGATGTTTATCTAACTCACATGATCACTTGACTGCAGCCTAAGCATCACATAAACTTTGCAGCTTAGTAATTGATATTGATCATGGACAGACCAATTTAGCTACAGTGATTGAAACTGACTGCTAAAATAGCTGAATTATTTGTACTGGTCAAGAACCTGGTCGATTTGGCGTCTATGTAGACATGATAAAGATGAGCTCATCAGTCTTTTCAGAGTAATATGAATCCAACCAAATCTTGATACTTTGGAATAAAAATTAATACTGAGAAATACTATGTGAGTCTAATTTCAGTAATCAATTGTCACCTTATCACCTGCATCACTTTCCTTTTATTATGACTTCACAGTGATATTACACAGCGAAGTACACAGTGATAGTACACAGTGATATTACAATGATCAATCTAGTTTCTCATAAAGATGCAAATACCAACTGAAATTTCAGACACTTTATTTCAGAAATATTAATGCAAGAACATCTTGATGTATATGTGTACCTTTGGAATATGCACAGTTGGGGACCAGTGATATTTTGTAGGGGTTACAAGAAGGATGAAAATCTCTTCTATAACGCAATGTGTGGCTGTGGAAATCCCAAAATTCAAATCTTTCCTGGGGTTGAGGCTTATTTATTTATTTTGCCTTTCCTATTCCAGAATGCCTTTCAGCTGGGATAAAATTCTTCAGGAAGGAGAAAAGGGAACATGCTTACTTCTGGGATGATGTAGACAGAATGTCAATTAAGTCAGAGGAATCTAAGGCTGAAGATCTCATGTTGGTTTCAAGATGCCATCTTATCAACATGGTTGGAAGTACTAAAGTCATCATTCCTGTAAAATTTTTATGACATTCTGAAATCTGAGTAGCTTCTCATTTATTTTCCCCTTTAGTTTCACAAAAGTGTTTAACAGTGAAAAAACCTTTGGAAACACTAAAGTGATGCTGGAGTTAGCTGGGAATTACAGCTTTACAGCCTTAATTAGGGGAGAAGCAGCTTTAATACATAAGTAATACCCAAACTCTACAGTTTTAGGGGATGGAACAGAATAATAATGCTATCTCTAATCAAATACACTCAATAAATCTAGAAAAAAAAGAGAAAAAAGTAATACGAAAATAAAAGTAAACAGAAAACAAATAATTCATCAGCAGTGAAAGTGCAAAATGAAACCATAGCAAATCACAGCCTGAAGAAAACTTTGCCAGATACAAAATGCTTTAGATAATTTGATGAAGACACTTGAAACTGATGCACACATTCTCTTCCTGGGAAAGTATTTTGCTTTTTGGGGAAGGAAATTAGAGGAAGTTTGGCATATCTATCAACATTCTCTGTTTAGGAAGAATTAATGATGGATGCATGGGTAAACCATAGAATAAGTGGAATATTTCTTCCCCTGTCAGGAATAAGCAGCATTTAATAGTTCAATAGCTCTAAGGTAAAACATAGGATTGCTTCTTGCCATTTTTCTCTCTATGCCAGGTTCTTAAAAATAGGAAGAATTTACTCCTACTGGGGTAAATATTTTCTGGTCAGGAGAGGTTAGGTCTGGAGACAAGAGAATAGCACTGACAAGCTGGTCTATTTGGACTAGCTGCATAATGAAGGAGTCAAAGCACAAAGGAATCACACACATCCTCACCAAAGATGATGTTATTAACAGGATTTTTTCTCTCTCTAGCTAGTATCATTATTTGCAGAGAAAATGATCATGTGCACTAAAAATCCAGGAATATTAATGCAAAACTATTAAAAATAACAAAATAGTTCTGGGTCATGGTCAGTTGCAAGATTAATATACAAATATCAATATTCTTTAAGAATCACCAATTAATGCTTAGAAAATAAGACTAAAATGTTGATTTTTAAACAAGAATGATAATTATATAGCTCTGAATATTTATTTTTACTATAAGTTCTGGGATACATGTGCAAAATATACAGGCTTGTTACATAGATATACACATGCCATGGTGGTTTGCTGCACCCATCAATTCCTCATCTACATTAGGTATTTCTCCTAATGCTATCCCTCCCCTAGACTCCAACACTCGACAGGTCCCAGTATGTGAGTTTCCCTCTCTCTGTGTTCATATTCTCATTGTTTAACTTCCATGTATGTGTGAGAACATGTGGTGTTTGGTTTTCTGTTCCTGTGTTAGTTTGCTGAGAATGGTGGTTTCCAGCTTAATCTATGTCCCTGCAAAATACATGAACTCATCCTTTTTCATGGCTGCTTAGTATTCTATGATGTAGATGGATGAGCCACATTTTCTTTGTCCAGTTTATCATTGATGGGCATTTGGCTTGGTTCCAAGTCTTTGCTATTGTGAATAGTGCTGCAATAAACAAAAATGTGCATGTGTTTTTATAGTAGAATGATTTATAATCCTTTGGGTATATACCCAGTAATGGGATTGCTGGGTCAAATGGTATTTCCAGATCTAGATCCTTAGGAATCACGACACTGTCTTCCACAACAGCTGAACTAATTTACACTCCCAACAATAGCATAAAAGCATTCCTATTTCTCCACATCATCTCCAGCATCTGTTGTTTCCTGATTTTTTAATAATCACCATTCTAACTGGCGTGAGATAGTATCTCATTGCGGTTTTGATTTGCATTTCTCTAATGACCAAGAATAATGAGCTTTTTAAAATATGTTTGTTGGCTGCATAAATGTCTTCTTTTGAGAAGTGTCTGTTCATATCCTTTGCCCACTTTTTGATAAGGTTTTTTTTTTTCTTGTAAATTTGTTTAAGTTCCTTGTAGATTCTGGATATTAGCCCTTTGTCAGATGGAAAGATTATAAAATTCTCTCCCATTCTGTATGTTGCCTATTCAGTCTGATGATAGTTTCTTTTGCTGTGCAGAAGCTCTTTAGTTTAATTAGATCCCTTTTATCCATTTTGGCTTTTGTTGCCATGGCTTTTGGTGTTTTAGTTGTGAAGTCTTTGCTCATGCCTGTCTGGAATGGTTTTGCCTAGGTTTTCTTCTAGGATTTTTATGACTTTAGGTCTTAACATTTAAGTCTTTAATCCATCTCGAGTTAATTTTTGTACAAGGTGTACAGAAGGGGTCCAGTTTCAGTTTTCTGCATATGGCTAGCCAGTTTTCACAACACCATTTATTGAATAGGGAATCCTTTTCCCATTGCTTGTTTTTGTCAGGTTTGTCAAAGATCAGATGGTTGTAGATGTGTGGCGTTATGTCTAAGATCTCTGTTCCATTCCATTGGTCTATATACTGTTCCAGGACCATGCTGTTTAGATTACTGTACCCTTGTAGTATAGTTTGAAGTCAGGTAGCATGATGCCACTAGCTTTGTTCTTCTTGTTTAGGATTGTCTTGGCTATACGAGCTCTTTTTTGTTTCCATATGAAATTTAAAGTAGTTTTTTTCTAAATCTGTGAAGAAAGTCAATGGTAGCATAATGGGGATAGCATTGAATCTATAAATTATTTTGGGCACTATGGCCATTCTCACAATATTGAGTCTAACTATCCATGAACATGAACGTTATTCCATTTGTTTGTATCCTTTCTATGTCCTTGGGCAGTGCTTCATAGCTCTCCTTGAAGAGGTCCTTCACATCCCTTATAAGTTGTATTCCTAGGTATTTTATTCTCTTTGTAGTAATTGTGAATGGGAGTTCACTCATGATTTGGCTCTCTGATTGCCTGTTATTGGTATATAGGAATGCTTGTGATGGTATATAGGAATGCTTGTGATTTGTGTACATTGATTTTGTATCCTGAGACTTTGCTGAAGTGCTCATCAGCTTAAGGAAATTTGGGGCTGAGATGATGAGGTTTTCTAAACACACAGTCATGTCATCTGCTGGGAATATTTTTTTAAGTGTAAGATTTGTGTGAAAAGACTATATATACAATTTTACCAAAGAAGAGAAAAGAATAAATATAGAGACATGCAATGTAACTGCTTGATAAAATATAATATTCTAAACATTAGATATATTATTAAATTAAAATAAAAATATAATTTGAGACTACATATATTAGAATATTATATTTTATCAGTTACATTTTAATTTTAATTTCAAAAATAAAACCAGTTTAATCATTTCTGATAACACCTACAAAAAGAAATGTGAAAATACCTAGGACTTTAAGACAAAGAATAATAGAAGGGGATTAGTTTTTTTAAAATTTGAAACATATTTTAAAACATATTATTTAATGCAATTCAGTAAGTTACAAAAATAGAGTAGCCAATGAACCTAAGTATATATGTCTAGAAAAAGACCTGGATATAGTCAAAATTTTAGGAAATTATATTGGGAGGTTTTTCAAAATAATGAAATAAGGAGAAATTAGTCAATAAATATATAGGCAGGTGATTTGCCATAAGTAAATTTAAAAGTTTTGTTCTCTACCTCACGTGTAACGTGAAATATTCCCAGAGCTATCAAAGATGTAATTTTTAAAAATAATTTTTACAATTTTATTTTTTGAAGGGGTGTGATAGAAACACAAAACTCAAAATTAAAGTTTATTATAAAATAAAAAAGTCTAATTACATTCTTAAACATCTCCCCTGTACTACTACCTTCTTTATCAAGCAAGAACAACAACAATCTCTCTATGAAAAATAAAACAATTGATATTTGAGACATAAGTTCATATCTCTGATATATAAAAAATTCTAGAAATTTTCTTTTTTAAAAGAAAAACACGACTTCAGCTTCAAAAAAAAAGGTAAAACAAAATATTGCCTTACTATAGTAGGTAGAACAGGGCTACAAATACTGACAGAACTATATTACAAAGCAATGATGTCCAATAGAAATTTCTATGATGATGGAAATGCTTTCATATTTTTAATATCATGTATGAAAGCTATCAGCCACCTATGTTTACTTTGCAGTTAACATGCCACTATGTAACTAAGAAACTAAAATTAAATTGTATTTTTTCAATTAAAATTAAAATTTGAATAGCCCTCTAGGGATAATTATTATCTTATTGGAAAGGACAGTTACAGAGTTTTCACTAAAATATAGGCTTTTCCACATATGATCAGTAACACTCAAAAATAACTATTTATTTATTTATTTATTTATTTATTTATTTATTTATTTATTATTTCAAGACAGAGGCTGGAGTGCAGTGATGTAATTTTGTTCACTGCAACTTCCACTTCTGGGGTTCAAGTGATTCACCTACCTCAGCCTTCTGAGTAGCTGGGACTACATGTGCCCACCACAACGTCCGGCTAATTTTTGTATTTTTAGTAGAGACGGGGGTTTCACCTTGTTGGCCAGGCTGATCTTGAACTCCTGACATCGTGTCCATCCTCCTCAGCGCTCCAAAGTGCTGGGATGACAGGCGTGAACCACCGCACCTGATCCAAACATACCATTTTTAAAGAAATCTGGCAATATGCATCAAAATTCTCCAAATATATTCTCTTTGACCTAAAATTTTCAAATCTAGCTTTTTATTGCATGAAAAGAGCATGGTAAGTGTAATAAATGTAGTACATTGACACAGGGAGAGGAACAACACTTGGGCCTGTCATGGTAGGTTGGTAGAGGGAAGAGCATTAGGGAAAAGAGCTGATGCATGCTAGGATTAATACCTAAGTGATGGGTTGATAGGTGCAGCAAACTAACATGGCACACATCTACCTATGTAACAAACCTGCACATCCTGCACATGTACCCCAAAACTTAAAAAATAAATGAATAAATTTTTATACAAAGGAGTGTGTTTATTGAATTGGAAAAATTGGAGACCATATAAATATGTAAAAATACAGAAAAAGTTAAATAGATTTGGTTCACTAAGTCACAAGAGCATTCACGTAACATAACTTCCATGTTGCTTCTGTATTGTGGTCACTCTCCCCTAACATTTTACATATAATAGGATGCAATAATTAAGGAGCAGCAGAATCAATTTCAAGAAATTCATATTATCATCTTCTTTGTTTTGGAAACTGCTCTGTTATTAACAACTCCTTAGTGATTTTTGGTTCTGTATGAATAGCTCATCATACTTACTACTCATATTGATCTTACTAATTACTAACACCCTTAACTTTTTTATATACATAATAAAGAGGTACAATTTTGAATCTTATGTATATTATAACATTAAACTAAAATTTGTTATCCTCCTCTATTAAACTGTAAATTCAACAAAGGGTAGGAATGTTTCTTAATAATATTCCCCAGTGTTAGCATATAATTAGTAGTCACATAATAAACGTGTTGAATTAATTAAATAAATGAAACATTCATTCGAGATCTGCCCATATTTAGTTAATTAGTTACTCAAAGCTTATCTGCCATGTATGATAGGTAACTTCAAATATCTAAATGCCAATGCCCAATTCTGAATCTTGGCCTATGTATCTTACTACCATCATTTCTGCATGCATATTGTTTTATTGTGGCAACAATGATTATATAAAACACAAATTATTAAAATATAAATAAATAAGACAGGAATTATGTAGGCATCATAAAAATTGCAAAGTGTGTTAAGCTATCCTGATAATTTACCAGTAATGACTTTTATATTTTTATTGCACAAGCCATAAATCACTCTATTAAATTTTATTCTCAATGTTTAACCAGCAGATTACACATTATTAAAACAGATAGTGTATCTCATAAGATTTTTCTTCTTGCTTTAGAAATATTTATGGAAAAAACAAGTTTAATTTTCAGTTAAAGAATGCTTTAGTTTGCGTTTTCCATCTACTGAAATTTTAATCACACTGACATCATATTTATAACATAGAAGTCTTCCAGAAAATAGATGATATTTCACAAGAGAAAAATGGACAAAACTAAACAAAATTAGAATGTAAGAAACATGAACAGAAGACCAGTTGAATCATATTAGATCAGCTGCCACAGAATGTTGAGCAGAGAAATTTCCTTCAGAGGGATATTCAGATTATTTCATCTTCTTTGACTTTATTTATATACTTTTGAACAATAGATGTATTAGCACTAGTGGTATCTTTATGCATGAATGTTTTATACAGGCATGTGATGTTCATTTTGGCTAGGTACAACTGAGCAGTGGAGTACTTTTCATTTCACTGCCAGGTATTCTTTAAAATGACTTTTAACATTGACTTTTAAGTTGTCATGTTCTTGAATCTGGAGTCAAGAAAGGAAAAAAAAAATTACCTTTTTGAAATTCAGTATTGCTTTTGATCTCACAGTCTGAAGACTTGTAGTTACCAGAATGTTGAGCTTTAGTATCCTTGCTTTGTATTTTCTAAGTTTGAAATATCAACTCAAAAAAATCAGTGTCTTATATTCACAAAATTGAAGCTTCTGTGAAAGTATCCAGTGATTTTCTTTCTTCTAAATATACATTTTTAATAGACATAAATATAGCAACAATTTGATATTTCCAAAAAGACATTCTTTAAGTGAATTTCTTCCAAATATTTTATTTATTTATTTATTTATTTATTTGATGTCACCCAGGCTGGAGTCCAGTGACATTATCTCGGCTCACTGCAACCTCTGCCTCCTGGGTTCAAGCAATTCTCCCTGCCTCAGCCTTCCAAGTAGCTGGGATTACAGGCACTTGTCACTATGCCTGGCTAATTTTTGTATTTTTAGTAGAGACACAGTTTTGCCATGTTGGCCAGGCTGATCTCGTACTCCTGACTTAAGATCATCTGCCTGTTTCGGCCTCCTGAAGTGCTGGGATTACAACCATGAGCCACTGTGCCTGGCCTACGTGTTTTATTTTTGAGTTGATGGTGGTGGTACTTTTTTTGTTCCGTAACTGAGATGGATTTTTGAATCTAATGTGTTTTTTTTGGTAAAATTAAATCATATTTTACTTTGTATAAAATTAAACCATAATTTGTTCCAAATAGTGATCTTAGCTTTTACATTCGGAAACTTTTAGTTCTTCAAAAAAACCATTTATTTTTGACTTTGAAAACTTAGATTTCATAACCTAGAAGGACTACACTGGAGATATAAATTGAATGTATCCTTTAAAAAGATAGATGACAAATCTTTTTACTTTTGATGAAAATAGAACAATTGAATAATAATATTGTAGAAATAATTTTTAATAACCCATAAGAAAATTATTTTCTTCCTCCTTTCACTTCTGGCTTTTCCTAAAACTTGTTTCTCACTTTACATTTTTTAAGTTGTAAAACTTGCTTTTATATTATTACATTAATTAATTTCTTTTTGTCAGATCATTTTTGTCTTAAAATATTTTTTAACATTTTTTTCCTGTTTTGAAATCTTATTTAATGCTACTAAATCTAACTTGTAAATAAGTTTTATACATTTACTTCTAGAGAATTATTAGTGTTTGTGAAAATGTTAATTTTCTATAATTTTCCTAATTTCACATGATTTTGAGAAATCAAGAGATAACTGAGTGTTTTTATGTCCATGTGATTTATTTATGGAAAAAAAAATGGCCACTTCTCAGATAGGCAAATAAAACTGCTAAGGAAAAAGTCAATTTTAGAATTTAAAAAAGATTACTAAAATATAATTTTTAGTCTGCTATTTAAATTATCCTTTCTATGGTTTTAGTTGTTGTTAATTTATCTCTTCATTACAACTTATCAATATATTCTTCTATGAGATGAGATCTCTATCTGTCAGGCAGGCTGGGATGCTGTGCTATGATCATAGATCATTGCAGCCTTGAACTTCTGGTTCAAGCCATCTTCCTGCCTTAGCCTGTCAAGTTACTAGGATTCCTGAGCACAAGCTACCTGCCTGGCTCAACTTACTTTCATATTAAGTAAGTTGTCTACTAAAAGGGTTTTTGTTTTTTTTGTTTTTTCAGAACAGAAAATATATATATATTTGGTCCTAAAATCTGTATTGAATCACTTCCATTCCAATATTGACAATGCCCACAGTAATGTTGGCTCTTCAAATTTTTTATTTCTATGTACACCCATCACTATAATGCGAAAAGTTACAAAATTTTTGATGTCAGAAATCTGCATTGGTTTGGTGCACTAATACAAACATCAGCAATTTTCATTAAAATATATATGTATGAGCACTCACAAACACACATACAGATTCATTCACCCAATACAATGCTGTAAATTGTGATGGAAAGATAACTTATTACCAGATTCTGAGAAAATTTTCCATATATGAGGCCAATGGATCTGGTCCAAGAAACTGTTGCCCAGGTATATTTAAAATCTTCATAATACAATAGCAACAATT
Source organism: Saimiri boliviensis (assembly GCF_048565385.1). NCBI lineage: Eukaryota > Metazoa > Chordata > Mammalia > Primates > Cebidae > Saimiri > Saimiri boliviensis. Next base: position 41,917,837 of record NC_133463.1, read on the forward strand.
AAAAATTTATTTCATATTCCCCCCCCACTATCTGTTAGATAACTCAAAGATCCATGATTTATACAACCACATTTATTTTTCAGCTGCAATCTATACTAAATTGTATTTTTAGTATATCTTAAATTGTATAACATGCATACAGTCTATTGCTATTCTTCATATTTTGTTTAAATATGGTTATACTTTGGCCTATATTGTTTTAAATACTATGACCTTGTAATAGCTATTAGTGTACATATTGTGGCAGACATACCCAAAGCTGACTCACGATAAGTTATGGCCTTCAGTAATTCCTTTCCCTTGAATGTGGGTAGAACCTGTGACTTATAACTAGTAGAATGTAGCAGACATAGTGGGATGTCAATTCCTTGATTACATTACTTTATATGACAAGGAACAGCACTCACTTATGTTATACTACATATAACTTTGTCTTAGCTTTAGATTGGAGAGTGACATTCTTCTGCTGACCTTGACTGGCCACATGTCAGAAAGTTGTGGTTATCTCTATGACCTGAGAGTAGACTCCATCTGACAGTCAGAAAGAAGCTGAGTACTTCAGTCATACAACGAAAACAGAATTAAACCCTGGCACGATGGCTCATGCCTGTAATCTTAGCACTTTGGGAGGCCAGGTAAGCAGATTACTTGAGGTCAGGAGTTCGAGATTGGACTTACCAACAGGGCGAAATCCTGACTCTACTAAAAATACAAAAATTAGCTTGTTGTGATGGCTGGCACTGGTAATACCAGCTACTCAGGAGGCTGAGGCAGGAGAATTGCTTGAACTCCTGAAGTGAAGTTCGCAGTGAGCTGAGATCACACCACTGCACTCCAGCCTAAGCAACAGAACAAGATTTCATTTCAAAAAAGTAAAATAATAAAATAAAATAAAAAGGAATTAATTATGTCAAAAACCTAAATGAGCTTGGAAGTGGATTCTTACCCTATCAAGCCTCTAGATGAAAAGGTAGTCTGGCTGACAACTTGATTTCAAGACCCTGAGTAGGATTCTCCGAGGTGGTGCCCAGAATGCTGAACAAACAAGCTATAAGAGAATAAGGTTGTCTTGAATTAAGCTGTCTTTGGGAAAATTTTGAGCAGCAATAGAAAACGAATGAGGATAACTATACAGCCCACTTTTTGAAGGGTGTGGAATTCTAGATGCACTTTCCCAGATGACTCTGAGAATTATTTTGCTAGATTCTCACAAATATTTGACATTGGGAGCATATTAAAAGTATAAATTATTTTTCAGTGAATATGCATTTTTGCATAAATATGTAGTTTTTTAAAAAGTCTAAAACTATAGTCCCTTGATTCTACCGATATTTTGACATCAAAAATATTAAAAAATGTACCCTGTCCTTGATCCAAATTAATATGATGTTTCTATATGAATATATTAAACTTATTTACAAGTTAGATTTAGTAGCATTAAATAATCATGGGAATCCAAACAATCATGTTGTATAACTACTGAATATAAAGTCAAAATCAATTTACCCATATTTTGTTTTGCTGTTTCTCATTTATCTTGTGAATAATATTGGTACATACTATTATTTCCTTGATGATAGACTTGGTGAGTTTGGGTACATTTCTCTTTTATGAGACTGGGTCTTGTTCTGTTGTCCAGGCTGTAGTGCAGCAGCACAATTGTAGCTCACTGCAGTCTTGACATTCCAGGCTCAAGTGATCCTCCCACTTCAGCCTCTTGAGTAGCTGGGACTACAAATGCACGCCAATGCACCTGGCTAATTTTTATTTTTTTTATTTTTATTTTTATTTTTTTGTAGAGCCAGGATCTGGCTAGGTTGCCTATCCTGGGCTCAAACTCCTGATCTCAAGTGATCCTACTACCTCAACCACCCAAAGTGCTGAAATTACAGGTGTGAGCCACCATGAGCAACAGTAGTTTTTGTATTGAATTGATAAGTCAACATTTTTTTCATACCAAGGCACAGCTAACATAGCATGATGGTTAACTTCTTGGAATGACTTGCTAAAAATTACCTTTAAATTACCTAATTTTGTTGCTTTTCTTAAAGAAAATTTAACTTTCTCTATTTTATTTATTTATTTTTATTACACAACATTCTGGGGTGCATATGCAGAATGTGCAGGTTTGTTATTGTTACATAGGTATACACATGCCGTGGTGGTTTGCTGCATCCATCCCCGTCACCTACATTAGGTATTTCTCCTAATGTTATCCCTCCCCAATCCCACCACCCCGTTACCCCTCCTTTAGTCTCCCCACTCCTTAACAGGCCTTGGTGTGTGAAGTTTTCCTCCCTGTGTCCATGTGTTTTCACAGTTCAACATCCACTTATGAGTGAGAACATACAGTGGTTTTCTGTTCTTGTGTCAGTTTGCTGAGAATGATGGTTTCCAGCTTCATTCATGTCCCCAAAAAGGACATAAACTCATCCTTTTTTATTGCTGCATAGTATTCAGTGGTGATATGTGCCACATTTTCTTTTTTTAAAATTTATTTATTTATTTATTTATTTATTCATTATACTTTAAGTTCCCGGGTACATGTGCAGATTGTGCAGATTTGTTACATAGGTATACAGGTGCCATGGTGGTGGTTTTCTGCATCCCTTATCCCATCACCTACATTAGGTATTTCTCCTAATGCTATCCATCCCCAATCCCCCCACCCACTGCTATTTCTCCCCTACCCCCTCAACCTCCAGGACCCAGTGTGTGATACTACCCTCCCTGTGTCCATGTGCTCTCATTGTTCAACACCCACTTATGAGTGAGAACACATGACATTAGATTTTCTCTTCTTGTGTCAGTTTGATGATAATGATGGTTTCCAGTTTTATTCATGTCCCTGCAAAGGACATGAACTCATCCTTTTTTATGGCTACATAGTGTTCCATTGTGTATAGCCACATTTTCTTTATCCAGTCTATCACTAATCAAAAAACATATGAAAAAACACTCATCATCACTGGTGATTAGAGAAATGCAAATCTATTTTATATTTGTTGGCTTGTTTTTCTGAAGACATTTGATTAATTGCTATTTATATAAAAATATTTACTTCATGGAGAATGTCAACTATATTAGAATAGTTACTAATTCAATCTTTTCATTTATTTTAAATCTTTTCCATATCTGAGAATATGTTGCCTTCCTTATAATTTATATAGTTTGGCCTTTATTCATTTTTCATTTGAATACTTTGTCTTAGATCTCTCTCTCTCTCTCTCTCTCTCTGTGTGTGTGTGTGTGTGTGTGTGTGTGTGTGCATTTAAGAAGCAGAGCTCAATGTAGTTTTTAGTCCTTTCTCTTTATTTCCTGTTTTCTAATGTATCTCTATTAATTCCTTATTATTTGCTTATTTGTTTATAATGATTAGTTGTATTTTTAATTTCTATTCAACATTACAAATGCTTAACACATTGATTAAAAGAAAGATTCTTGATTTTTGAGTAATTTTCATTAATCTCATGTTTTATTGCATTATATTTTAAGCATGTTGTTTCATCTATCATGATTTGTAAGTTTTAATTGACAATGCCAATATGTTCAGAGACGCAGATTTCATTTAATTGATTTACTTTGGAATGGGATGAGCTATTTCTGTCTATAAAAATAATACTTTTAAAATAATTTTTTATTCCTATTTGAATTTTAACCACACATTAATCTTCCCATTGCCTCTTCTTCTGGCATATTATTAATGTGTTCTTACTCTCCATTTTTTTCTTTCAAATTAGTTCTTTAGTCATGGTTTTGTATGTTTTAAATTTTCCCTTCTATTTCTTTCATTTGCGCTTTATCTAACAAATTACTTTTTTACATAATTTGTTTTTTTTAATCAGAATGGCTATGATTTTTCTAGAACTTTTGTGTTTCCATATAAATTTCAGAATTTTTTTCTTTACTTCTGTGAGAAATTTCATTGGTATTTTTATAGGAATTGCTTTGAATCCATAGATTGCTTCAGATAGTATGAACGTTTAAATAGTATTGATCTTTCAATCCATGAACATGGAATATCTTACTGTTTTTGTGTTTTTCCTTCAATTTCTTTCTATTTTTATTGTTTTATAGTTTTCACCGTAGATATCTTTCTTTAGTTAGGTTTATTCCTAGGTATTTTATTTTTAGCTAATGTAATTGAGATTACTTTGTTTATTTTTCAGATTGTTTACTGTTGATATGTAGAAGAGCTACTGGTTTTTGTGTTAATTTTGTATTCTGCAACTTTATTGAATTTGTTTATTAGGACTAATAGTTTTTTAGTGGAGACATTAGATTTTCTAAATAAAAGATTATATCATCTGCAAATTAGTGTAATTTGACCTTTTTTTTTTCCAATTTAGATATCCTTTATTTTTTTTCTCTTGTTTAATTGTTCTGCTTAGGACTGTTAGAACTATGTTGAGTTAAAGTGATGAAAGTGGACATCCTTAACTTGTTAAAAGGCTTTCAATCTCTTCCCATTAAATGTAAAACTAGCTATGTATTTGTCACATATGGCTTTTATTGTAATGAGGTCCTATACCCATTTTTTAAAAGTATTTTTTATAAAGAATGTTGAATTTTAGCAAATGCTTTTTTTTGGTATCTATTGAAACTATCCTGATTTTTGTCATTCAATCTACTGATGTGATATATCACATGTATTTATTCGTGTATATTGAACCATCTTTGCATCCCTTGGATGACTTTCACTTGACCAAATAGAATTCTTCCTTGCTGTTTGACCTTTAGCAAATTACATACTACACTGTACTTCAGTTTCTTCATCTGTAAAATGGCTTTAATGGTTATATCTACTTCATAAGGTTGTTATGAGGTTTAAAATAGTTGTCCAGTCATGTGCCACATAATGATATTTTCGTCAATGTCTGACCGCATGCATGACAGTGGCCCATAAAATTGAAATAGAGATGAAAAATTACTATTGCTTAGTGACATTATAGCTCTCATTACATTATTTAGTACAGTAACATGCTATACAGGTTTTCAGCCTAGGAGCAATAGACAATATCATCCATATAGCCTCAGTGTAGTAGGCTGTACCATGTAGGTTTATGTAAATGCATTCTATGATGTTCCCACAGCAACAAAATTGCCTAAGGATGCATCTCTCAGAAAGTATCCCCATCATTAAGTGATACATAGTTGTATATGTAGCATGTTTAGAGAACTGCCTGCTATATACTAGGTGCCCTTTGTTATCAGTCATTAATAACAAAAATTCATCTTATTATTAAACCTATTAGTTTTTCTGATTATACTCTTTGATTAGAAATGGCTTACCATCCACATTACAGACTCAGGATTTCTCTTAAGTCATAGTCTTCTATGAAGTCCCATCTATGAATTTGTTGCTTCTCTTTATTCTTACTATAATATCAATAGGTAAAAACTCTGAATATTTCTTTCAGCCATATTTTCCTCTTGAGTTTCTTATTTGACCCTTACTGTGGAGAGAAAGAAGGGTTCAATGGAAATAGAAAGGAAATGTCTAGAATTCACTTTTTGTTTAACTAAAATCTGTAGATATATTCTAGTTTATAACAGAGTAAAATTGTTAAACTATGGATTGGGAATAAACCTTCCTTAAAGCATACATATTCAGATTGGGGTTCATAAATCTCAGCATATACTTGAGTTGACCTCATACAGTATAGTCTAGCCCTCCTTAATAGTTCTATTTTTTTTTTAACAGTGTCTCCATAACTTATTTGTTTATCTTTGGTAGTCTGCTCACCATATTCCTGATTTGATTGGGACAATCTGTGCTTGCATCTATTGTCCTGTTGTGATTAAAAGAGACTCTTTTCTCTCTCAAAACTGTCTGAGTTTGGACTATATTTATTTTGTCCCTCTAGTCAAAAGCAAATCTTCAGATCATTAAATTCCAACTCACTCAAAACTGACCAGGAAGGAGCAATATGGTTTTATTCCATTTCTCCTTGCTGCTATTTGTTAATATTTACTTTTTTTGTCCTCTGTAACTTTTAAGCCAATGCCATTTTCCTATCTCACCACAATCTCATCTGCCTACTTTCTGAGAGTTTTTTCCTTTTAACTACCAAGAAATAAAACTGGCATTAAAAATGTGGTTTTACAGATATGTACATATTTTTAAATACATTAATTAATGTTGGCAATATTTTGCCCTAATGTGGTTAGAGTTTAATTCTTGCAATATTCTTGAAATAGTCTTGCAAATATTTTTTCTTAGAAATCAGTTACTGAGGTTTGATGCTGTCACTTAACAATTTTTATAGAGTTATATATCTACAAATTTTGATATTTAGAATTTTTCCTATTTGATATAGGTGGCTTACTTGCTGTGTTTGAAAAATTAATTTATAATGATGATATGAATTATATTTTAAGATGAATTTGTTAGTTCATTTTATGATGTTGTCACAGAAAATATTAGAAATAAGAAATTTCTACCTGAGAAAGAGTAGTACTCAGGAATAATTGAAACAAGGCACTGGTAGCAGTACGAAACAGGTCAGAAGGTTTGTTAGTAAAAAATCTACATTTTATAATAATTATTTTTAATATTTAAAAATAAGTGGAAAATAATAGTTTAAAAAATTGACAAAATGCCACTGAAATAGATAGAAAACCTTAACACTACTGAATTAAAAAAAGAAAAAACTAGTACTAATAACACAAAATGGGAAATATACTTGATTTTGTAGCCAGTAATTCTGCTGAACACTTGCAGAATTGGTTTTAAGAGAAAAATTATGCCTGGAACAGAGTAGCTCCTCCAGAGGCAGATAAGCATCCTCATCAAGCAGCTCCCTGAGCTCAAAGCCAAGTAAATCCATGAAGATGGGGAAAAAACAGCGCAAAAAAAGATAAAACCATCAAAGATCAGAATGTCTCTTCTCCTTCGAGGGATCACAACTCCTCATCAACATGGGAACACAACATGACTAAGAAAGAGTGCGACAAATTGAAAGAAACAGGCTTCAGGAGGTGGGTAATAACAAACGTTTCTGAGCTAAGAGAACACATTCTAACCCAATGCAAAGAAACTAAAAACCTAGAAAAAAGGTTAGATGAAATGCTAACTAGAATAACCAGCTTAGAGAAGAACATAAATGACTTGATGGAGCTGAAAAACACAGCACGAGAACTATGTGAATCAAACACAAGTTTTAATAGCTGAATCAATCAATCAGAAGAAAGGATAACAGAGACTGAAGATCAACTTAATGAAATAAAAAGAGAAGGCAAGACAATAGAAGAGTGAAAAGAAATCAACAAAACCTCCAAGAAATAAGGGATTATGCGATAAGACCTAATCTTCATTTGATCAGTATACCTGAATATGACAGGGAGAATGAATCGTGCTGGAAAACACGCTCCAGGATATTATCCAGGAGAACTTCCCTAGCCAGCAAGTCAGTACAACATTCAAATCCAAGATATACAGAGGACTCCATAAAAATATTCCTCAAGAAGAGCAAACCCAAGGCACATAGTCATCAGATTCACCAGGGTTGAAAGGAAGGAAAAAATGCTAAGGACAGCCAGAAAGAAAGGACAGGTCACCCACAGAGGGAAGCCAATCAGACTCACAGTGGATCTCTCTGCAGAAACCCTACAAGCCAGAAGAGCGTGGGGGCATGCATATTCAACATCCTTAAAGAAAAGAACTTTCAACCCAGAATCCCATATCCAGCCAAACTAAGCTTCATAAGTGAAGGAGAAATAAAATCCTTTATGGACAAGCAATTGCTGAGAGATTTTTTATCTTCACCAGACCTGCCTTACAAGAGCTCCTGAAAGAAACACTAAACATGGAAAGGAATAAGTACCAGCCACTGCAAAAGCACACCAAATGGCAAAGACCGAAAATGCAGTAAAGAAACTGAGTCAACTAACAGGCAAGAAAACCAGCCAGTAACGAAATGGCAGCATCAAATTCACACATAACAACATTAACATTGAATGTAAATGGCCTAAGTGCCCCAATCGAAAGACACACACTGGAAAAGTGGATAAAAAGTCAAGACCCATTGGTGTGCTGTATTCAGGAGACCCATCTTATGTACAAAGACACACACAGACTCAAAATAAAGGGATAGAAGAAGATTTACCAAGCAAAGGGAGAACAAAAAAAAAGCAGGTGTTGCAATCCTAGTCTCTGATAAAATGGACTTCAAACCAACAAAGATCAAAAAAGACAAAGAAAGGCATTACATAAAGGTAAAAGGATCAATCCAACAAGAAGAACTAACTATCCTTAATATACATATACCCAAAACACAGGCACCCAGATACATAAAGCAAGTTCTTAATAACCTAAAAGGGGACTTAGACTCCCATACAATAATAGTGGGAGACTTCAACACTCCAGTGTCAATGTTAGATAGATCAACGAGACAGAAAATTAACAAGGATATCTAGCACTTGAATGCAGAGCTGGACCAGGTGGACCTAATAGACATATACAGAATGCTCCATCCCAAATCCACATAATATACATTCTTCTTAACACCACATTGCACTTACTCTAAAACTGACCACATAATTGGAAGCAAATCACTCCTCAGCAAATGCAAAAGAATGGAAATCATAACAGTCTCTTGAACATAGCACAATCAAATTAGAACTCAGGATTAAGAAACTCCCTTAAATCTACACAACTACTAGGAAATTGAACAACTTGCTTCTGAGTGTCAACCAGGTAAACAATGAAATGAAGGGAGCAATAAAGATGTTCTTCGAAACCAATCAGAATGAAGACACAACTTACCAGAATCTCTGCGACACATTTAAAGCAGTGTCAAGAGGGAAATTTATAGCAATAAACACCCATCTGAGAAACAAGGAAAGACCTAAAATCGACACCCTATCATCAAAATTGAAAGAGCTAGAGGAGCAAGATAAAAAAATCTCTAAAGCGAGCAGAAGACAATAAATAACTAAGATCAGAGCAGAAATGAAGGAGACAGAGATGCAAAAAACCCTTCAAAAAATCAATAAATACAGGATCTGGTTTTTTGAAAAGATAACAAAATAGACCATTCGCCAGATTAATAAAAAAGAAAAGAGAGAAGAATCAAATAGATGCAATAAAAAATGATACAGGGGATATCAACACTGATTCCACAGAAATACAAACTATACAATCAGAGATTACTGCAAATATCTCTAAGCACAGAAACCAGTAAACCTGGAAGAAATTGATAAATTCCTGGACGCTTGCACTCTACCAAGACTAAACCAGGAAGAAGTTGAAACCCTGAATAGACCAATAACAAGGGCTGAAGTTGTGGCAACAATAAATAGCATACCAACCAAAAAAAAAAAAATACAGGTCCTGATGGGTTGACAGCTGAATTCTACCAGATGTACCAACAGGTGCTGGTTCCATTCCTTCTGAAACTATACCAAACAATGCAAAAAGGGGGGGGAATCCTCCCTAACTTATTCTATGAGACCAACATCATCCTGATAGCCAAACCAGTCAGAGACTCAACTAAAAAAGAAAACTTCAGGCCACTATCCATGATGAACATCGATGCAAAAAGCTTCAATAAAATACTGGCAAACTGAATGCAACAGCACATCAAACTTATTCATCATGATCATGTAGGCTTCATCCCAGGGATACAAGGCTGGTTCAATATATGCAAGTCCATAAACGTAATCCATCACATAAACAGAACCAAAACAAAAACCACATGATTATCTCAATAGATGCAGAGAAGGCCTTCAACAAAATTCAACAGCCCTTCATGCTAAAAACACTCAATAAACTAGGTATCAATGGAACATATAATAAAATAATAAAAGCTATTTATGACAAACCTACAGCCAATATCATGTTGAATGGGCAAAAACTGGAAGCATTCCCTTTGAAATCAGGCATGAGACAAGGATGCCCTCTCTCAGCACTCCTATTCAATATAGTATTAGAAGTTCTAGCCAGAGCAATCAGGCAAGAAAAAGAAATAAAGCATATTCAATTAGGAAAGAAGGAATTTCAGCTGTCTTTATTTGCAGATGACATGATTGTATATTTAGAAGACCCCATCATCTTAGCCCAAAATCTCCTTAAACAGATAAGCAACTTCAGCAAAGTCTCAGTATACAAAATCAATGTGCAAAAATCACAAGCATTCCTATACACCAATAATGGACAAACAGAGAGCCAAATCAAGAGCAAACTCCCATTCACAATTGCTACCAAAAGAATGAAATACCTAGGAATACAACTAATAAAGTATGTAAAGGACCTCTTCAAAGAGAACTACAATCCACTGCTCAAAGAAATAAGTGAGGACACAAACAGATGGAAAAACATTCCATGCTCATGGTTAGGAGGAATCAATATTGTGAAAATAGACATACTGCCCAAAGTAATTTATAGATTCAAAGCTATCCCCATCAAACTACCAGTGATCTTCTTCACAGAACTGGAAAAAAACACTTTCAACTTCATATGGAACCTCAAGAGAGCCCACATAGAAAAGACTATCCAAAGCAACAAAAAAAAAAAACAAAAAAAAAAAACCCAAAACCAGAGGAATCACACTGCTGAATTCAAACTATACTACAAGGCAACAGTAATCAAAACAGCATGGTACTGGTACCAAAACAGAGACATAAACCAATGGAACAGAACAGAGGCCTCGGAAGCAAGATCACACTTCTACAACCATCTGGTCTTTGACAAATCTGACAAAAACAAGCAATGGGGAAAGGACTACTTGTTTAATAAATGATGTTGGGAAAACTGGCTAGCAAAGTGCAGAAAGCAGAAACTGGATTCCTTACTGTCATCTTACACTAAAATTAACTCTAGATGGATTAAAGATTTAAACAGAAAACTTAACACTATAAAAACTCTAGAAGAATACGTAGGCAAAAGCATCCAGGACATAGGCATAGGGAAGGAATTCATGACTAAAATACCAAAAGCAAAGACAACAAAAGCCAAGATAGACAAATGGTATCTACTTAAACTTCAGAGCTTCTGTACAGCAAAAGAAACCATCATTAGAGTGAACTGATAACCAACAGAATGGGAAAAAGTTTTGCAATCTACTCATCTGACAAAGGGCTAATATCCAGAATCTACAAAGAACTAAAACAGATATACAAGAAAAAAATCAACAAACCTATTCAAAAGTGGGTGAAGGATATGAATGGACACTTTTCAAAAGAAGGCATATATGAGGCCAACAAACATGAAAAAAATGTTCATCATCACTGGTCATAGAGAAATGCAAATTAAAACTACATTGAGATATCATCTCATGCCAGTTAAAAGGGCAATCATTAAAAAATCTGGAGACAACAGATGCTGGAGAGGATGTGGAGAAACAGAAACACTCTTACACTGTTGGTGGGAGTATAAATTAGCTCAACCATTGTGGAAGACAGTGTGGCAATTTCTCAAGGATCTAGAAATAGAAATTCCATTTGACCCAGCAATCCCATTACTGGGTATATACCCAAAGGACTATAAATTGTTCTATTGTAAAGACACATGCACACATGTTCATTGCAGCCCTGTATACAATAGCAAAGACCTGGAACCAACCCAAATGCCCACCAATGATAGACTGGACAAAGAAAATGTGGCATATATTCACCATGGAATACTAAGCAGCCATAAAAAATGACGAGTCTGTGTCCTTTGCAGGGACTTGGAGGAATCTGGAAACTATCATTCTTAGCAAACTGACACAAGAACAGAAAACCAAACACAGCATGTTCTCATCATAGGTGAACAATGAGAACATGTGGACTCAGGGAGAGAAGCATCACACACTGGTGGTAGTTGGCAGGGTGGGGGGAGCTGGGGAGGGACAGTGGTGGCAGAGGGAGGAGAACATGGAGAGAAATGCCTGATATAGATGAAGGGGGAATAGAGGCAGCAAACTACCTGGTTATGTATGCACCTATGCAACAACCCTTCATGACCTGCACATGTACCCCAGAACCTAAAGTAAAATTTTAAAAAATTAAAAAAAAGAATGATGTACTGATCCATGATACAACATGGATGAACTTTTAAAACATGCTAAATAAAAGAAGCCAGATGCCAAAGGCCACATATTTTGTGATTCCATTTATACAGAATCATAGAAATGGAATTTGAAAGAACCCAGAATAGGCAATTCCACAGAGACAGAAAACAGTTTAGTGGTTGCTAGTGGGTGAGGATAGGAGAGGAAAGGAGTGGCCACTAAATGGAGACAGTGTTTCTTCTTGAGGTGGTGAAATGTTCTGAAATTAGACAGTGGTAATGGTCACATGACATTGTGAATGTACTCAATGCTGTCGAACTGTACACTTTAAAATCATTACAATAATGTAATGAATTTTATGTTATGTGTATTTCATCTTTCTTTCTTTCTTTCTTTCTTTCTTTTTCTTTTTTTGAGATGGGGTCTCACTCTGTCACCCAGGCTGGAGTGCAGTGGCACAATCATGGTTCACTGCAGGCTCAAACTCCTGGGCTCAGCTAATCCGTAATCCTCCCATTTCAACCTCCTGAGTAGCTGCGACTACAGGCATGCACCGCCATGCTCACCTCAGCTAATTATTTTTTTTCAATGAGATGTAGTTTCACTTGGTCGCCGAGGCTGGAGTGCAGTGGCACAATCACAACTTGAGGCAGTCTCCATCTCCAGGGCTCAAACAATTCTCTTGCCTTAGTCTCCCAAGTAGCTGGGACTGCAGGCATGTGCCATCACACTCAGTTGATTTTTGTATTTTTGGTAGAGACAGGGTTTCACCATGTTGGCCAGGCTGGTCTCAGACTCCTGACCTCAGATGATTCTCCTGCCTTGGCCTCCCAAAGTGCTGGGATTACAGACGTCAGCCACTGTGCTCAGCCTCAGCTAATTAAAAAATAAAAATAAAAAATAAAAAAATGTAGAGGGGAGGATCTCACTATATTGCCCAGGTTGGTCTTGAACTCCTGGTCTCAAATGATCCTCTTACCTCAGCCTCCCAATGCACTGGGATTACAATGATCACATTTAAAATGAAACAAAACAACAACAAAACAACGTGACTGCCTGGGAAGAGTGGCTAGAAAACCAGAGTAAGGGGATCTCAAACCACCAGGGGACCTGGGGAGGCCAGCTGGGCCACCCCCTGCATCTAAGTGAGGCCGAGCCCAACCCCTGCAGTGGGAGTGACAGAGTCTGGGCCCAGGCCGGAGCTTTTTTACATCCTTGAACCCCTTCCCACTCATCTCCTTTAAGTACCTGTCAACTCAATTTAGTCTCTTCAATTCAATTTAGTCTTGTGAATTCTCCACCAAAGAATCCAGTGTCACCAAGATGATGTCAATCAAGGAAAAAGATCAATCCTAACCACTGGGCCATGACAGCTGACCTTTGCTGAAAGCAGAGAGTTGCAAAAGGAATCAGATTAAAGATGTTTAACTAACGGTGCCTGGAGCTGCTTCCTAGGAAACGCCATTTGGAAAATCTGAAGGAGAGAAATGCTCTCCAGCCCAGACAGCAAGCCATGACCCTCATAGACTGAAGAGGAGCTGCTTGCCAAGGGCCAAGATTTATGGGGTGGACTCTGTTTACAAAGGAGATGTAATCACATCTCACTTGGCATTTAGTAGAAACAGGCCTACATACCAGGAATGAAAGCCTCAGGAACAAAGAGGTTAATGGCTGCTGCACACACACATACACCATATACATTTGTCTTGAATTTGGGCCACCCAAACATCGAGTTTGGGAATGTCCCTGCTTATGAGGCTTAGTGGAACGCGCAACTTGCCTGCTATTGCAGATGCTAAGATGCCAGTTACTCGCTTTCCCATCCTCTCCCGCAGCTGAGGCAGGGGATTGTCATGGGCTCTGCCCACCAAATGCAGTCGCGTTGGCCTTTGGATTTGGAACCAGAGACACAAAGAAGCTGGTGGCCCCTTAGTGGCAGTGGCAGCAAAAGTTCCTGGTGTGGTAGGGGCAGTTGGATGAGCCACAGATGAGGACTGCGATGACGTCAGGGGCTTGCTTCCGCCTCCGTAGCACCAAGCAGAATTCTGTAGCTCACCTGTGAGCACTTAATAGCGCTGCTTAAATTAGCAAAAGCTGGCTTCTGTAGCCTTCAGTTAAGAACACACCTTCCAGGTGTGGTGGCTCAGGCCTGTAATCTCAGCACTTTCGGAGGTGGAGGCGGGCGGATCACTTAAGCCCAGAGGTTTGAGACTAGCTTGGGCAACATGGTGAAACCTCATCTTTACAAGAGATACAAAGATTAGCAGAGGGTGGTGGTGCAGGCCTGTAATCCCAGCTACTTGGGGGCTGAGATGGGAGAATTGCTGGAGCCTGGGAGGTGGAGGTTGCAGTGAGTTGAGACTGCACTCCAGCCTGGGTTACAGAACAAGATCCAGTCTCAGAAACAAACAAACAAACAAAAAACCGACTCACTCCTTAAAAAAATAAAATAAGAAAAATTACTTTTATTTTCTAATTTTGTAGCTTGAAATGACTTCATCATTTAGCCAGGTGATGACTGTTCTTTCATAAGATGCATTCAAAAATAGTAAACCTTACCAATGTATCAGAACTAGTAATAGTGGATGTAGGCCAAAACATAGCTGTTCCAGCTTTCATGCCTAGTTCTCATAGTTATATGAAATGTGTGGATTCTACTTTTTAAAAAAAATGATTAGTGTGCATCTAAGATTTAGGCTGTAACAAATAGTGAAAAAATTAAACATTTAAAATATTAAAATAAAAGAAGATATCAAGGACTATTTTAGGTCAGGAATAGTTGTAAGCATTAAATAAATACAATATTCTCTACCTAGTTACCCATTCCAACTAGACAAGACTCAAAATGACAGAAGGAGGCAAAATCTATATTTGAAGTAAAATATACAGCCCAGGAGAACATCCTGTCAAAATAAGATGACAGATAATTTCTCTTCCACCAAGTAAGTGTAGTAAGAAGTTTAAATCTGACTGAAATAGGACTATATCCCAAAATAGTTATAAAATCTGTAGCAAGAAATGGGGGCAGCAATAATATTTTATACTGCTATGTGAGGAAAAATTTGATCTACAACGTTATACTAATGAACTACTAAATTTATCTATTTTTAAAGTATTAATTTTATAGAAATATATTCTGCAGACTTACAGTCTGCAAAAGACAGAAATTAATATAAAAAGAAACACTAAATAATAATCTAAAATATTTGTTTGCATATATGTTATACATAGACATATATGCATATATATATATGTCCGTTTAAAATCTCTTCCTATTTGAAGTTACCAGAGTTCTTCATATATTTATCAAGAGAAGGCATTCTCAATTTAGAAGGGCCTATGCAATTATCATCTATAGGAGATACCTTCTTAAAATATAATATTCCCAATATTTTTAGTAGAATGTTAATAATTATCATTCGGGATAATCAGCATCATTTACTTATTGTTAGGAGTTTGGGCAAATCTTAATAAAAATAAAATTATTATTATTTTTTTCTCTTTGATAAGTAATAAGCCCACATTATTGAGTTAGCTACATTACAGTCATCATGATGTCTTAGCTATAAGAATAATTCTGGCGACTGAATTTTTACTTGTTTGATTTTCAGCAAATTACAAATTGAGTTTGTTTGGTATTCACCCAATTTCCTTTTAACAGGCACCTAGTTGAGCTTTTATTCAGGAAAAACAAAGGAAATATTTATCTTAGTCTATTTGCATCCTTTTCTTTATTTGTGCCATTTCTGTCTCACCGTTGTACTCTTCTACAGTCTATGTTGATCTGTGTTCATTCATTCTGGAAAGATCCTCTCTTTATATTAGGTTTGATAACTTAGCTATTGAGTTTTTGGTGTTTAAGGCTGTAATTGCTCAATGTTTTTAAATACTGAGTATAGAGTTGTGTGTGTTTGTATGTGTTTGTTTGCTTTGGTTTTCTTTTTTTTCTTTTTCTTTTTTTTTATTTTAGAAATAGCTTATTCTTTGTAGAAACAGACTTGTGAAAAATGCTGGAGGTTAGAAAGATGCAGGCTGTCAACAAACATGTGCATTTTAATTATGTGTTGCAGCTGTTCGGGAATGTATTAATCTCTAGGCTTCATCATTGTGTGAAGGCTAACTAATTTGGCTTTTTTTTTTCAGAGAAGACAATTTTTGACCTGAATAATATTTAAAGTCTTCATCCACTGTGAAAAATAAAACAACAATAAAGTCCAATGGATGTTTTAATAACTTACTATGTCAAGTTGTCCCTTTAATGTTGTAACATGTGACATTAATATATTCATTCACATTTAGATGTCAAGTAAAGTAGGGTCTTTCTGTGGTTAATATGTTTGCCATAATTAACTCCTGGAAAGAAAATTGGTCAATAAAGAACACAAGATCAGAATGTATAAACTGCCACTATTCTTATGTGTTCACTAATTTCAAAAACCATTAATTGTAAATTGAATATATGATAGCATTTATTCATGTATTATTTCTAATTCCAATAACACTTTGCAAAATTTTGATTACTCTTGTTTTATGTATAAGGGGACTGAGGGCCAGAGTGATTAAATGACTTCGCATGCCTAATTGTCATCCCTAATAAATTATGATTAACCAGTCATCCCTAATAAATTATGATTGTATCAGGCATGTTGCTAGATGCTGGGTATATGGTAGTGAAATGGACTGGCATGGCCCTTGCCCCTGTAGAGCTTAAAGGGTAATAGAATGCTTGGCAGCATCAACAAAACTGAGTTCACTCTAGCCTTGTTCTTTTCTAATTCAGTTCTATTTGCTAGTTTTATGCCACTTTCTAGCTCTACGTAATTTACCACGTGGCAAAGTTTCTTAAGTTTGAAACCATTAGTTTTCTCATCTATAAAATAAGTATTTCATTATAGTTTTTTTGTGAGGTTTGGCTGAATTAATAAGCGGCGTTTTTTTAGTAAGTGTACATTGTGGTGCTTAATTTAAAAAGAAAATTATGTAAATGTATCATATAAAATCTTATACAGACCATGGAACCTATCTTATTGCGCAGTCCTGTTGGATTTTTATTTCTAAAGTCACATTATGTTCCAAGATGGATGATAAAGCCCCAACACTCCATCTATATTTCATCCGGCCAGAAAAATATAAGAATGCTGTAGTCTCTAATGATAAGAATATCACAAAAGTCTTAAGACACTTCCAATAAACCTTATTAGTCAGAAGTTCGCTGTGTGTTTTACGTAATTGAAGGTAGGCTGATAAATATAGGCTTGTTTACACCAAAACTGAGAAAATGTTTGATCCTACTTACAAGTCTACCACTCAGTCTGCCATAGTTTAATAGATGCTGACAGGAGACACGAGACTCCAGAAAAAAGCCAGAAGACTTTATTATTCACAGTAGAGCAGGCATTATGAATTATATATGTCTATCAGTTTTCCTTGTTCCCCAACTCCCTGAGGCACACACGTATGTGGGTCCACATGGATGCCATCTACACAGTGTGTCTGTGTCACGACTGAGGAAATCTAAGGTTAGAAAATTCCCAACCTTACAAGGAAATTCCTAACAAACCTGCCAAAATGTTGGCCCAGACTAAGTTACTATTTGTATTATCTGCTTAGGAAATGTATCTATCCTCTGACCTGGAGAGAAAGCCTATCTATATTTCCCAAGGCTATTTGCTATGCAAATATCTCTGAAATGCTATCCTGGAACAAAAGAGATGCAGAAACATGAGAGAACCATGGAGGAATTGTCTCATCAGATAGTCTGTGGAATTATGTGCTTTACTTAAAGGAAGAAGGTTTGATTAATTCTAAGGAAGGATGAAAAAACAGTTACTGGGAAAATCTGATGGAAAATGCCATGTCCTGTTAGTATTTACAGTGAGGTTTAAATCATGTCTCTACAATTCTGTTTCAGAGAAACTGATCTTGTCATTGCACATATTCCCAGTCTTTGCATGCATTCCTACTTCTGCATCAGTCTTTATTCATTTTCCTAATCTGGAATTTTACTCTAAGGAGCATGTATTGAACACTTGCCTTGTACTCAGCACTACATTTATGTCCAGGAAAATCACGGTAGATGAAACATGGGCTCATCATCTTTCAGTGGCAGTAGAACTTGGTCAACACAATTTGCTCAGTTCCACAATTATAAATTATCTTAATTGCAGTCTGTGATTCTAGTCTATTCGAGCCTCTGCTTGACTCCTCTCTCATTTGGCTGCTGGCCATTTTGATAGTTTAAATCTACACATTTCATTGCTAACTTCATTTTTAAACTTTATTGATTATGTCACCTCCTGCAGAAATCTATTCTTATCTGCTCCTGACCAAGCTTGCACAACCCGAGCCCTTTGCATGAAGAGCTGAAGCAGCTGTCCATTTGACATCATATATAGTAAGGAGGGTTCCATTTAGACAATGAAATATTGATTCATGTGTATTTACTGTATGTTTTTTCATGCATATTTACTGTACATTTTGCATTTCCTATATAAGATTCATTTTATGAACAAAAAAGTCTTACTTCCCATTTAGATTAGGTGTTATAAATTCTGATTCCATGCCTCTCCTTAGGACACATTTTATTGCTTCAATCCTTTCTTGTACCATATCCTACTGCTTCTGACTATGGTTTCTTCTTTTCTTGCCTGCTAATGCAGACTCACAGTATCTGTCCTGTTTTCCTTCCCTCAATGACTCACACTTTTCTGAAGTTTTGAAAGAGAAACCAACCATGAGGAATAAATAGTTTAAAAGAATCTCTCACCTGCTCCGATTTCATTTATCAAAGTTTACACTTTCAAAAAAGATAAACAATATATGACTGTAATATGAATACTTAGTATACAAAAATATAACATCAGATTTAATAACATTTTAGAGGAAAACATGCTCTGTTACTTTTTGATAGATTTGGAATATGAAAAATATCCAAGTGAAAAATAACCCTATAGCTATGGGCTGTGTGGGAAGATGTGCTATTGGGAGTGTTAAATTCTTAAGGTTTAGGCATGAGCATCTGACATTTTCACTGGGGCAGAAGTGCAACTTCTTCTTCCATCCTTTACCATTAGTCTGAAATATTCCTTCATATAAGCCCTGGAGAGAAGCCAAGAGTTGTATAGGTCGTAAGAGGAAATGAAATGGCAAAAGAAGTGGAAGCCTTAAATTACTGCTATAGGAAAAGACATGTTATATTTGTTTATGCTAAAATTTCCAAGGAAGTTTTGATGTAGCTTAGAAGTGTAAATAAAATAAAATAAATAGGCTTATTCATCCTTAAGGGCTTAAATTAGTAATAATGGAGTAATGCTGGAATTTTCATGTTACTTAGTGAAGGAAGATCTATGTATTTTAGAATAAATGAAGATTGTCAAGAAGTTTATTATTAATTTAAAAAACTATAGGAATGGGAATTACCTATGACCAATCAGCTGCAAAAAAATGTTTCACTGGTCTTAAGCAATGGGAGTCAGGAATTACTCTGACATTTTTATTGATGGATTGCCATTTGCAGATGGGAGAGAGTAAATCACTCAAACATGACTCACTTGGAGAATAACTTATTATCCTTAAACAGATTTTATTTTTTAATAGGCTATGGTTAAAACCAATTGGATCAGGAGAAAGTAGTGGGTGTGTGACAACTATGTGTTATAGGATCTGTAACACATATTTGGAGAAGAGAGATGCAAATTCTCAAAACTGATCCAAGTTACTTCAAATTTTAAATAGAAATCCCCACCAATTTATTTCTTTTTTAAGACCAGTATTTTTCTTGTTCTCGATGGCCTAATAATCTGTAACTTTGATAAGCTTTCTGTCACTTCTTTCACATGTAACATGCTCTGCTGAGTGGGGCAACCACACACTTGATATGCTCTATCTTATGACTCTGAATATCTGAAGCACTCACAATCACATTAATTTTTACTTTTATTGAATTTGGTTCAGAATAAACTCCAGTTAATTTCCCTTTAGATTTAAGTAAAAAGGACCTATGTAAGCACTGGCCTGGTTATTATTATTGTCTATTAAAAAATTATAATTACATTTAAAAAGAACTGACACATATTAATATGTATAATAAAAAACAAGCTAACTCAAACCTTTTTTCTTCTCAACTGAGGTATGTTTTGAAGTAAAAATGCTCAGAGCATTGTTCAAACTGAAGTTATAATTTAATGACACTAAAATAAAAAGTGTACCTTTGATGTAGTTTTACCTTATGTTATAGGGTAATTATAATAATTCTGAATATTGAACATTCGTGGTATTTATTCAAATTAATATTTCCTAAGGTATTATGTTAACCAAGATTTTAGTATATGCCACTATGTTTATGCATTTAAGACCTGAGCATATATTATTTACTCTGGGTAACTCATAACATGTTGCTTAATTTCTGAATAGTGCAGTCTTTTTATGTATTTAATGTATATTAATTTAAATATTAAACTTCCACATGGCTAAATAAGACCTAATCTTAAGCTACAATTTATCCATGATACCACAGTACTCCATTAAGTACCTAATTATTCATTGCTAGGGGTGGTCAGGAGGAGATACACAAATTCTTAGCTAAAGGGTGGAAATTAGAACATTCTTTTTATTTACTCACTATTTCTAGTTATTAACAAGTCTCCTCTTTGAAATCCTTTCAGGATACACACACAAACAAATTCACTCTAAATTATATTTAATATACACAATTAATTTAAAATCATTCTCCTCCTGTAGAGAGATTGTGGCAGAGAATAAAAGCCAAATTATTCTCATTTATTGGCATACAAGGGTTTGTTCTTGCTGATGGTACACTGACTCAGGAGGCTTGCAGCAGTGGAGATAACTTCTTTTAGACTGCACCAGCAGTCCCCTGTAATCATTCCTAGTTACCCTCTGAGTAGTAACCTCTGTAATATTCTGACTGATCAAAAGCATCTCCAGCTAAACCCTTCATTGCCAAACTTGTGCTTGAAAGGCTTAAATGGATTGATGACCCCAGTAACGTTCCTAGAGCAACTGTTGTAATGATTAATACCTACTAATCATACTGTTATACTTCTAAGCATCTTCATAAAAGAGAAGCTAATGTTTTCTTGTAAGATTTATCTGTATAGTGAAAAGCATTGTGTTAGTAGTCCTGCCCATTCAAGTAAGATTTGCTGGAACAAACAATATGTGTGTGTTTGGTAGTGAAACTTTTTCTTTCTCTGTCTCTGTCTCTTTCTTTCTTTCTTTCTTTTCCTCTTCTTTTTTTCTCCCTCCCTTTTTCTCTCTTTCCCTTCCTTGTTTTCGTTGCTTTTGTCATATAAATAAAAACAAATAAAATAGTAATTCTTCATTCAAACATATTTTCTTAGGCGTCACCATCACTAGAGACACGATGAATACAATATGGCATTTCCTGTCCATGGTGTAATGAGAGAGAAAAATGAACAAAATAATTATAACACATTAATTTAACCATTAATCAAATGACTCCTAGACAATAAATTAGGATCTTTTAAGTGTTAATTTCCCAGTGGTATATAAAAAGGAAACTTCTTGTGTGAATAGTAGACTCATAATTCAACAGGGAAACTGTGGCAAAAGTGTAAAGTTTTGATATCTAAGAATATTTAAAGATAGCACAGTTCCTGCAGCAAAAGCAGCTTTTATTATTTTGCCAGAGCTGTGTGCCATTCTTCAGCACAATCTTCCATTAAATAATCATGCCATCTTTTCATCATGTATCAGAGAGATGAGAAGCTTCACTTTCTAAAGCCTATGATTCATAATGATACTTGGCCTGATAGACAGCCAGCACCAAAATCGTACACAAAAGCACCTCCAAAAACCTTTTTACTACTACTGAAAAATGAGTCGGTCTATTTTCAGGGTGTGACTAAAAACACTGGACATTATTTTCATTTTTATATTAATTATATGAATATTAAGTATAATAAGGATGAAAAACTGAATTTACCAGGTGTGGTGAGTTACAGCAGGTATCTGAACAATATAGACATTTAGCCTGAATCATCCACCCTGAAACATTTTCTCATTTCTCTAACAGAAGAGAAAATTTTCTCTTTAGGTTAGGTAGATACATTTTCCTAACTTTCAATTTCACTTTGCCTGTTTAGATACAGACATGCTTTCAATACCCTGACAGGTTTTGGAGGGCAAAAGCATATCTTCCTTTTCGTAATTCTTACAACTTTTAGTATGACATCCATTTCCAAAAGGAGAATATTTAATAAAAACATATTATTCTGAATTTAAAACTTATAAAGTCAAATATAGCAAAAGGTAAAAAGTCAGCTGTTCCAGATTCCTGGCTAATTTGTGTTCCAACACTTGCTTCTATGGCTACTTTAGGATTTCAGTTCTCACTACACTAGCAAGGCAAAGAATTACAGCATCTGGGCATTCAACCAAAGCTCATATGCTGTCATTAAAACTGAACCACCATGTAAATAGGATATGCCTAGATGATTTTTTTTCCTCAGTGCAAAAATGACATTTTCCCCTGTCTTAAATTTGCCAAGTTATCTTTATACTATTTAAATTCTTGCAAATTTATTTGTACAATCATGTAACGATTGACAATATGTACAATCCAGAATTATGTGAGGTGACATATTTGTTTTTTCTTTTTCAGAATCAAAACAAACTCAATGCATTGAGTGAGGTGATCTTACTTTTCAATTGAATTAACCATTTTATTTTAACTTTATAGAACATAATGTTTGCTCTTCCTTGAACTTTAAGCTTAACCATGTAACCAGTTTCCTTGTGGGCTAGAGGAAAAGGAATCAGTAAAACTGTACATCTGCCAACTCTGTATGAGCTAAATTTCTTTTTCAATTAAAGACGAGCAAAAGGTCAGGAATAAACACTACTTAAAACTAAAATTAGGAAAATGCAACTTAGTAAGAAATGTTCACCCCAGGAATCCTCACATGGTATCAGAAACAAATAATATGATGACTTAGTACCTTTTATATTGGGATAAATAGTAAACTAACGTTTCAGGACTTCTTAGTGCAACACATAAACTAACAGAGAGAGAGAGAGAGAGAGAGAGAGAGAGAGAGGAGAAGTGAACAGAAGAAATCAGAAGGGAAGACAAGAGAAAAGAACTCCTGTGCAACAATCCTGCATGATCCGCACATGTACCCCAGAACCTAAAGTACAATAATATATATATGTAAAATTTGTCAAGCTGTCTTTATACACACACACACACACACACACACACACACAGAATTACAGGTGTCTGCAAGCCCTATTTTCAGCTTTTCAAAGGCATTCACCATTGTTAAACTTAACTTCTAAGGTCACTGTCTATCTACTTGGAGGAGATAATCTATTGCATTGTAACACTACAAAAAATTGTATCATGTTGCTCAGAATTCTTATCTTAATGAAATCTTTCAGGCATTTTGACAATTTTGGAAGAAGTTTCATTTCTAAGAGGAAATTCCTCAGACTGATTTGTATGCTATTTGCATCACTGAAACATAGGTTCCCCCTCCCCCTTTCCCTTTAGAGTTTAGGCTAACACTACTAACTTGGAGTATCATTCTCTTTTTAATGTCTGATATATTTTATTTTATTTTTCTGTTGTTGTAGGAATGACTAGCTGGCAATGCTATATTCTAATTAAGTGAAGTTCCAAAGGCAAATAAATCCATAGCCTAAATGCGTGTTTGCTACTTTTGTAATTTATCCATGTTGAATAATCCTCTTGTAGGGATCTGTTTATTTTCTGTTTCCATACACTTCTGTATTCTGCTCTCCCACTTTGTAAGTCTTATTTAAGGAAACAGCAAATCTTTTACTTATCAAGAATCTTGTACATAACCATTCAGTTGTGCTACTGTTCACTGAATCTCCTTTTTCATTCTCAGAAATTACTGATTAATTCTTTAGGACCTAATCAGCTTTTTCTTAATTTGCCTACCTGGCTACATATGAAGAAACACTGCTGCTTAGATGCACGCTTAAATTATATTTTTAATCATAATGTATCTTTTTATATTCTTAAATGCAAGAAGTAATGGGATTTATATTGTTTTTATTTAGACAAAATTCCCATTACACTACCCATTTTATGCATAATTATCTCATTATTGATATTTTTTAACCACCCAACATTCCTATCATTTATGATTTATTGAAGAAGCTGCTTAGTTCAGATGCAAAAAGAATTGAAATGAACCTATAAAATTTTGAAATGTCAACCCTTTATAATTAGTAAATAGGTGACAAAGTAGAAAAACTGTAATTTATATTTATTGTGTGAATCATCCTAGAATATTTTTAACCTCATCAACAACTAAACATTTATTGGCCCCAGATAAAATAATATTCTAAAAATACAGAGCTTGTTTCTTCAGTGTCTTTTGTTTATGAAATACGTGATTCTTGATAGGAAGTGGAGACATCTCCCTACTATGCTACTCTAATGATTTTCTTATTTGAAAAGAAAAAAACCCACACAATTAAAAGAAAGAAAAGCTCTTTTGTCTTTTTTCTTTCTTTCTTTCTTTTGGTGCTATGGACATCATCCTAGTACTCAGCACAGAATGAGAGCCTTCTTATGTCACAAAGAAGACAAAAGCAGCAAAGCAAACCTGTGATAGGTTTAATGACTAAACCTTCCTCCTAATGTTGTTATTTCAGAAAAGCCAAGATGCTTACTTTATTTTAAATAAGTTAAAATAATAGTTAATCATTTTACTTGGAATATCCACTACTATAATTTGATGGCAATGCTGCCTGAGAGATCAGAGTAAGAAAAAGAGTAGGAAATTAGCAAAAGGTATGGTGACTATGTGAACACGTTTCTGGTCACTTTAACAATTTTAATATAATCTACTATTGATCACATCACATATATATTTCTTGAACCAGTAACTTCTCAATGTTAATGGATTCTGTCTGGGCTAGAGAGCTTTTCTGTGACTCCTAGAAAAAGTAGAAACTCACAACTCTTCACCTTACCACCTAGATAGAAGTTTTGTTTTTCTTAATATCATCTACAAATTCAAGTCTTCTACTAAGTGGTAATATTGAAAGCACTTCTCAAATAATTTCTGTGAGTGCTGAATAAGATAAATGCATAGTTCCTACCATATAGAAAGTATCAAAATTATTCTTATTATTATCAAAAATATGGACTCAAAATCGTAGTAGATGGTTCTTCATATTTTGTTTTTAAGGAGAAAAATAGCTAATATTCATCAGTGATTATGACATTTTTATTATCCCCAACATATACAACAGTTTCCTGGATTTTTTGTTTGTTTAATATGCCTATATTTGATACTTTCATTATTCAACATTAAAGTCTTAAAACAAATAAAATAACAGAACTTAAAATACTAACGGTATAAAAATATTTGATAAAATTATATTGTATTTTGAACTCAATAAACTATGTGTTGTAAAAAGTTGCATATATACATATATGTATATATGTGTACAGTTCTATTTTGTATATATGCATTTGTAAACAGCTCTCTAAACTTACTTTTACTAATTTACTTTGACAATTATTTGTACGTCTACAAACTTAATTTTTTCCTTCAAATAAGATACACTGAAGTATAGTAAAAGATAAAATCAGGAATCAAGAGAAAAGACAGAGTAATACTATGAACTGGATGCTCTCTAATTAGATAATTCTGATAAAATAGACAAATTCTTAAAAAACAAAACTAACAGATCTTATTTAGCAAAAAACTATGAACATCTAAATAGGTCTATAGAAGTAAAGAGACTGGGCTAGAAATTAGAAAACTTTTTGCAAATAAAATCCTGGGTCTGAATGGCTTAAATGGTAAATTCTACTAAATTTATGCCAGGTCTTCATATATAACTCAAAAAATAGAGAGGAATGAGCACATCCTAACTCATTATGAGACCAGTATTACCCTGATCCCAAACTGTTTAAGGACTTACTACAAAGCTACAATATTCAAAATAATATGTGAGTCTTTCATAAAAATAGGCCTATGTATGCAACCAACATTGGTGCATTTCCATATATAAGGCAAGTATTAACAGAACTAATGGGAGAAATAAGCAGCAATACAACAATAGAATGGGATTTTATTAACTCACTTTTGACAATGAATAAACCATTCAGACAAAAATCAATAGGAAAACAGTGCACTTGAATAACACTAAAGACAAAATGGAGCTAATAGACATATACAGAACATGCTATCCGACAGCAGCAGAATACACATTCTTTGAAAGCACACAGAGAACATTCTCTAGGACACATCATAAGTTGGACCACAAAATAAGTTTAAACAAATTTAAGAAGATTCAATAAAGTCATCTATCATTTCCTACCACAAAAGCATAAAACTGAAAATAGGAGAAATTTTAGAAAATTCACAAATATGTGGAAATTAAAAATGACATTCTTGAATAACTGATTTCTCAAAGAAGAAATCAAAAATATAATCAAAAATTATCTTGATACAAAATAAAATGAATATATAATGTAAAAAAACTTATTGGATAATTGAAAGCCACCCAGTCCACTGGTAACCTGGGGATCATCCCAATCCTTTCTACCATGGCCAGTGTCTGAGTGAATCACTAGGGGGCTTGAGGTTTGGACCACCTGGACTGGCTTTGCCAAAGCTGAGCATACTGTCCAGGGATCTGGTAATTGCCCAGCCCGGAGTACCACCATTGGCACTGGAGAACTCCTTTCAGTATCTGAGTCAGACCCATTCAACCTGTCACTACTGTCACAGCTGGCACCCACCCACTTGTGCCAGATGTGAACCTAAGGACTGGCTACCCATCCTGTCACAGCCACTTTTAACCCAGGTGTCTGGTAGACACCTGATTGTTTTTACCACTGCTACTGTCATTGCCCATGCCATGTCCACTGCCCAGGGTCTTGAGAACATGCCAGCCTGTCTGCTGCCATTCCTAGAACCCATGCAACCCACTTGGAGACCCAACAATTATCCTGCCTGGGCCTGCTAAAACTATTGCCAGCTTATGACCCTCTGGGGCCCAAGGAAAGGTATGCTCAAACTACTGCTACCACCATGGGGTCCAAAGACTAGCACACGTGGTGTCCTGGTCCCAAGTACAACTTTACCAAAGCCTCTGCTCAACTTCACCTGAAGCCATTTAACTAATTTAACTAAATTTAAATTTAACTAATGCACAGCCACAGGAGTAATACAGAGATTACACTACTCTGTGCACACACAATCAAAGCCAAAGTTCTTTACCCAGTGAACACCATAAATCCACTTCAGGAAAAAAGTAGCCCCCTATGAATGCAAATTTAAAGCACTGGAAGAAGTGACTGCTGTAAGAGATGTGCAGATATCAAGGTAAGGATAAAAGAAACATTGGAAATTAAGGAAAGTTGATACCACTGAAGGAATACAATAATTCCCCAGCAACAAATCCCACTAAAAAAGAAAGTTATAAAATCCTGAGAAAATAATTCAAAATATGATTTAATGAAGTTTAGTAAGCTACAAGACAATATTAAAAACAACACAAAGAAATCAGAAAATGAATTCAGGAAATAAATGAGAAATTACCAAAAATACAGATATCATAAAAGAGAACCAAACAGAAATTCTGGAACTGAATAATTATTGAATGAAATTTAATATACATTTGAAGTTTCAACAGTAGACTAGATCAAGCAGAAAAAAGAATCCTAGAAATTGAAGACAGATCTTTTGAAATAAACCAGTTGGGCAAAAGTAAAGAAAAAAGAATGAAAAAAGTTTGGGTGGCATATGGGACACCATAAAGTGACAATATTTTTGCATTTTTAGAATCCTAGAAGTTGCAGATAAAATGAACAGGTTAGAAAAACCTATTAAAGAGAATAATACATAAGAAACTTCTAACTCTAGCAAGAAAATTAAGCATCCAGATCCAGGAGGACCAGAGATTCCCCAAAAGATACAAATTCAAAATGTCTTCTCCAAGACACATTATATTCAAAGTCTCGAAAGTAAAACAACAAATGAGAATTCAAAAATAGAGCAAGGAAAAAGTGTCTAGTCACTTGCAGATTAACCCTCATAAGACTAAAGGTAGATTTCTCAGCAGAAACCTTACAGGCCAGGAAAGAATGGGATGATACATTCAAAGTTCTGAAAGAAAAAAATGGCCAACAAAGGATACAAACCCACGAAAATTATCTTTCATAAATGAAGGAAAAATAAATTATTTCCCAGACAAGCAAAAGCTGAGAGAATTTATCATTATATTGACCCTACATGAAAACCTTGAGAATTCTATACCTGGAAGCAAAGAACAATATCTACTGTCATGAAAACATGAAGACAACTGGTAAAGTAAACACACAAACAAGGAAAAGACTCAAATTATAGCACTACAGAAAGCCTCCAAGTCACAGTGATAAATGAGGAGAAAGAAACAAAGGGTACACAGAATAAACAGTAAGCAATTAATAAAATGACAGAAATAAGCCCTCAAATATTAGTAAAAACTTTGAATATAAATTAATTAAACTTCCCACTTAAAAGATAGAGACTGGCTCAATGGATTTAAAAAATATGACCCAACTATATATTGCCTGCAAGAAACTCATCTCACCTGTAAAGACACACATAGACTAAGAGTAAAGGGACAAAAAAGACATTTTGTGCCAACAGAAAACACGAGTAAGCAGGATTAGTTATACTTACATCGAATAAAATAGACTGTAAGTCATAAGTATTAAAAAAAAAAGAAGGATATTATATAGTAATAAGGGGTCAATTCTAAATATATATCTAATAATAATAATTCTAAACATATATGCACCCAACACCAGAGCACCCATATATAAAATATATGTGAATAGATGTAGAGCGAGAGAGATAGATTACAATACAATGGTAGTTGGGAAATTCAATTTTGCACTCTTAGCATTAGACAGATCATCTAGGCAGAAAACTAGAAAAAAAAATGATTTAAACTGTACGTTAGAGCAAATGGACCTAACAGACATTTATGGAACACTTTATGCAACAGCCACATAATGCACATCCTCCTTATCAGGACATGAAATATATTTCAGGATAGAACACACGTTAGGACAAAACTAAGTCTCAAAAAGTTTTTTAAAATAGAAATTATACCAGGTATTTTCTAAAACCACAGTAAAATAAAACTAGAAATTAATAACGAGAGGAACTGTGGAAACCTGTATAAACACATGGAAATTAAACAACAAACTTCTGAATGATCGCTGAGTTAAGAAAAGTTACAGAGAAATTTTTAAAAATTCTATAAACCAAATGAAAATGGAAACACAATTTACAAAAACATGGAAAACAGGAAATCCAGTAGTAAGAGGGAAGTTCATGGCCGTACAAGCTTGCATTTAAAAAAGTAGAAAGATTTGAAGAAAGCGATTTAACATTGCACATCAAAGAACTAGAAAAACAAGAACAAACTAAGCCCAAAATTAGCAGAAAAAAAGAGATGTTAAAGACCAGAAAAGAACTAAACAAAATAGAGATTAAAATGGTATTCAAATAGGAAGAGAGGACATCAAATTGTCCCTGTTTGCAGATGACATGATTGTATATTTAGAAAACACCATTGTCTCAGACCAAAATCTCCTTAAGCTGATAAGCAACATTAACAAAGTCTCCAGACACAAAATCAATGTGTAAAAATCGCAAGCATTTCTATACACCAATAATAGACAAACAGAGAGCTAAATCATGAGTGAACTCCCATTCACAATTGCTACAAAGAGAACAAAATGCCTAGGAATACAACTAACAAGGGATGTAAAGGATCTCTTCAAGGAGAACTGCAAACCACTGCTCAAGGAAGTAAGAGAGGACACAAACAGATGGAAAAATATTCCATGCTTATGGTTAGGAAGAATCAATATCGTGAAAATGGCCATACTTCCCAAAGTAATTTATAGATTCAATGCTATCCCCATGAAGCTACCATTTACCTTCTTCACAGAACTGGAAAAAGCCACCTTAAACTTCATATGGAATCAAAAAGGAGCCCATATAGCCAAGACATCCTAAGCAAAAACAAACAAACAAAGCTGAAGGCATCAGGCTACCTGACTTCATACTATACTACAAGGCTACTGTAATCAAAACAGCATGGTATTGATACCAAAACAGAGATATAGACGAGTAGAAAGGAACAGAGACCTCGGAATTAACACCATGCATCCACAACCATCTGATCTTTCATAAACCTGACAAAAGCAAGCAATGGGGAAAGGATTACCTGTTTAATAAATTGTGTTGGGAAAACTGGTTGGCCATAAGTAGAAAGCTGAAACTGGACCCTTTCCTTACACCATATACAAAAATTAATTCCATATGCACTAAACATAAGACCTAACACCATAAAAATTCTGGAAGAAAACCTAGGTAACACTATTCACGACATAGGCACAAACAACGACTTCATGACTAAAACACCAAAATCAATGGCAACAAAAGCCAAAATAGACAAATGGGTTCTAATTAAACTTAAGGGCTTCTGCACAGCAAAAGAAACTGTCATTAGAGTGAACTGGCAATAAACAGAATGAAAAAAAAATTGTAATCTACCCATCTGAGAAAGGACTAATACCTAGAATCTACAAAGAACTTAAATAAATTTACAGGAAAAAAACAAACAATCTTATTAAAACATGGGTGAATGATGTGAACAGACACTTTTCAAAAGAAGACATTTACATAGCCAACAAACATGAAAAAATGCTCATGATCAGTGTTCATTAGAGAAATGCAAATCAAAACCTCATTGAGATATCATCTCACACCAGTTAGAATGGCGATCATTAAAAAATCTGGAGACAACAGATGCTGGAGATGATGTGGAGAAGTAGGAATGCTTTTACATTATTGGTGGGAGTGTAAATTAGTTCAACCATTGTGAAAGAGAGTGTGGTAATTCCTCAAAGGTCTAGAACTAGAAATACCATTTGACCCAGCAATCCCATTACCTGGTATACATCCAAATGATTATAAATTGTATGTTCTCTGTGGCACTGTTTACAATAAAGACACACGCTCACATATGTTCTCTGTGGCACTGTTTACAATAGAAAAGACTTGGAACCAACCAAAATGCCCATCAATGATAGACTGGATAAAGAATATGTGGCACATATACACAATGGAATACTATGCAGCCATAAAAAAGGATGAGTTCATGTCCTATGCAGGGACATGGATGAATCTGAAAACCATCATTCTCAGTAAACTGACAGAACAGAAAACCAAACACCACATGTTCTCACTCATAAGTGGGTGTTCAACATTGAGAACACATGAACACAGGGAAAGGAACATCACACATAGGGGCCTGTTGTGGGGTGGGAGAGCTAGGGGAGATATAGCAGGGGGTGGGAGGATTGGGGAGGGATAACATTATGAGAATTACATAATGTAGAAGATGGCGGGATGGAGGCAGGGAACCACCATGGCATGTGTAAACCTATGTAACAATCCTGCTTGATCTGCACATGTACCTCAGCACTTAAAGTATAATAATTATATAAAAAAACAGCAAAAACCTTTAAAAACTTTAAATTAAATAAATTAAGTAAATTTAAGGATTTAAAATCAAAATAGGAGAACAAGTGGCATTTACATGTGTCAATAATAAACTAGTTGAGAAAGAAATTGAGAGGGAAATCCCATTTACAATAGCTCAAAATAAAAATTCCTAGGAATACATTTAACCAAAGAGATAAAAGAGTTCTACAAGGAAAACTACAAAATGCTGATGCAAGAAATGTAAGAGGGCACAAACAAATGGAAAGCCATCTTATGTTTGTGGATTCAAGAATTAATATTATTAAAATAACCATACTAACAGAAAATTCTACAGATTCAATGCAAGTCCTATAAAATTACCAATATTATTTTTAACAGAAATAGAAAAAAATCCTATTAATAAAATTTGTGTGGGACAACAACAACATAAAAAGCCTAAATAGCCAAGGCAATTCCAAGCAAAATGAACCAAGCTGGAGTTATCATACTATCTGACTTCAAAATATATTAGAAGGATGTAGCAACCCAAACAACATAATATTGGGAAAAAAATTAATAAAAGAGAACAGATTCCAGAAATAAGTCTACATATTTATAGCCAATTGAATTTCCACAAAGGAACCAAAAATATACATTGAGGAAAAACATTCTCCTTAATATATGACATTGGGAACATTCGATATACAAATGCAGAAGAATGAAATTGGACCCTTATCTCTTATTACACACAGAAATCAGTTCAAGATGGATTAAATCATTAAGTGTAAGATCTGAGACTATAAAAGTACTGTAATAGGCTGTGCACACTGGCTTACACCTGTGATCCCAGCAATTTGGGAGGCTTCAGCTGGTGGATTACTTGAGGTCAGGTGTTTGAGACAAGCCTGGCCAACATAGCAAAACCCATCTCTACTAAAAATACACACACACACACACACACACACACACACACACACACACAATTAGCTGGACATGGTGCTACATACCTGTCATCTCAGCTAGTTGGGAGGCTGAGGCATGAGAATTGCTTGAACCCGGAAGGCTGATGTTGTAGTGACTCAAGATACTTTCACTGCACTCAAATCTGGGCAACAAAGTGAGACTGTGTCTAAAAAAATAAACAAATAAACAAACAAACCAAAACTACTAAAAGAAACTAGGAAAAACACTGTAGGACATTGTTCTAAACAAAGATTATATGGCTAGGAACTCAACGGCACAGATAATAAAACAAAAATAGGCAATGGGATCACATCAAACTAAAAGGCTTCTGCACAACAAAGGAAACAATCAACAGAGTGAAGAGACAACTTGGTGAATGAGAGAAAATATTTTCAAACTATTCTTCCTATAAAGGATTAATATCCAGAATATACAATGAACTGAAACAACTCAACAGTAAAAAACAAATAATGCCATTACAAAGTGGGTTAATGACATGAATAAATATTTTTCAAAAGAAGATATATTCATGACCAACAGGTATATGAAAATATGCTCAATATCATCATCTGGGAAATGCACATCAAAACTACAGTGAGATGTTCTCAAGAAATGTCAAAAGAAAAATATAAAAAGACCTTAAAGTCGTTAAAGAAAAACCTCAATATCTCAAAAGAAAGATCTCAAACAACCTGATTTCACACATAAAGAGACTACAAAATGAAAAAAACTTAACTGCTAATCAGCAGAAGGAAAGCATTAGTAAAGCTCAGAGAAAAAATAAAGGAGATGGAGACTAGAAATGGAATAGAAAAGATTAACAAAACTAAGAGTTGTATTTTTTTTTTGAAAACATCAACAAATCTGACAAACTTTTAGCAAGGTTAAACCAGATAAAAGGATAGATAATTAATAAGTAAAATTATAAATGAAAGAGCAGACATTATTACTTATACCATAGAAATACAAGGAGTTTTGAGAGTATTATGCACAATTAAATGCCAACTGGACAATCTAGAAGAAATGTGTAAATTCCCAGAAACATAAAACCTATCTAAACTGAATCATGAAGCAATAGAAAATGTGAACAGACCAATAATGGGTAAGGAGATTAAATTAGTAATCAAAAAATCTTCAACAAAGCCCAGGAGCAAACATATTTATGGGTGAATTCTACCAAGCATTTAAAGAATAATAAACTCCAGTGCTTCTTAAAATCTTCAAAAAATTTGAGAGGAAGATCCACTTCCAAGCTAATTTTATGAGGCTTATATTACCTTCATATCAAGTCAGATGAGGATGCTACAAAAAAAGAAGAAATAGAGAAGCCAGTATTTCTGAACATGATGCAAAGATCCTTAAGAAAATAATAGCTAACTTAATTTAGCAGCACATTAAAAATATCATATATCTCTCCACATCTTCTCCAGCATCTGTTGTTTCCTTGCTTTTTAAGAATTACCATTCCAACTGATGTGAAATGGTATGTCATTGTGGTTTTGATTTGCATTTCTCTAATGACCAGTGATGCTGAGCTTTATTTTCATGTTTGTTGGCCATATAAATGTCTTCTTTTGATAAGTGTCTGTTCATATCCTTCACCCACTTTTTGATGTGGTTGTTTGTATAAATTAGTTCAACCATCATAGAAGACAGTGTGGCAATTCCTCAAGTATCTAGAACTAGAAATACCATTTGACCCAGCAGTCTCATTACTGGATATATACCCAAAGGAGTATAAATTGTTCTACTATAAAAACACATGAAGAAATGTTTATTGCAGCACTATTTACAATAGCAAAGACTTGGAACCAATCCAAATGCCCATCAGTGATAGACTGAATAAAGAAAATGTGACACATATACACTGTACTGTGCAGCCATAACAAAGGATGAGTTCGTGTCCTTTGCAGGGACATGGATGAAGCTGGAAACCGTCATTCTCAGCAAACTAATACAAGAACAGAAAACCAAACATTTCAGTTCTGACTCATAAGTGGGAACTGAACAATGAGAACACAAGGACACAGGGAGGGGAACCTCACATATTAGGATCATTGTGGGATGGGGGGGAAAGGGAGGGCTACTATTAGGAAAAATACCAATTGCATGCAGGGCTTAAAACTTAGATGACAGGTGGATGGGTGCAGCAAAAATCCATGGTACATGTATACCAATGTAACAAACCTGCATGTTCTGCACATGTATCCCAGAAATTAAAGTATAATAAAACATATATATATATATATACATACACACACACATATATATATCATATACACACATATATATCATACACACACACACACACACACACATATATATATATATATATATCTCATATATACATCATGATCAAGTGGTATTTATTCCCTGGATGCAAGTACGTTTCACAACATGCAAATCAATAAATGTGATACAGCACATTAACAGGATAAATTATAAAATCTAAATAATCATCTCAAAAGATGTAGGAAAACTATCTGACAAAACATAAGATCTTTTTGTAATAAAAACTCTTAGCAAATTAGGTATGCAAGGAATATAACTCAACATAATAAGGGTTATATATGACAAGCTCACAAAATATACTGTACTCAATGGTGAAGACATGAAAGTTTTTTCTCTAAGATCAGGAACTATAGAAGTTTTCCCACCTTTGCCACTTTTCTTTACATAGGACTGGAATTCTTAGCTAGAGCAATTAAATAAGAAAAAGAAACAAAACACTTCCAAACTGGAAAGGAAGATGCTAAGTTTTCTTTGCAGATGACATATTATATATTGAAAAGCTCTAAGACTCTATGTAGAAATAGTTATAACTAATAAACAGATTCAGTAAAGTTCTAAGATTCAAAATAATCATGCAAAGATTATTTGCATTTCTTTACACCAAAAATAAATTATCTAAAAAGGAAATTAAAATAATCTCATTTACAATAGCATGAAAAAGAATAGAATACTTAGAACAATTTTAACTAAAGAGGTGAAAGATCTTTACATGGAAAACTAAGATATTAATAAAATAAATTGTAGAAGAAACAATTAGATGGAAATATATCCAATGTGCATGGAATAGGATAATCAATATTGTTAAAAATTTTACACCTCCTAAAGCAATCTACATAGTAAATATAACCACCACCAAAATGCCAACATTATTTTTCACAAAAATAAAAAAAAAATTCTAAAATTCGTATGGAAACACAAAAGACCCCCAAAATAACCAAAGCAGTCTTGAGAAAGAACAATGTCAAACCCATTGCACTCTTAGATATTGAATTGTATTGCAAAAATAATTAATCAAAACAGTATGAGACTAGCATGAAAAAATGACATGTATGCCGCTGGGCATGGTAGCTCACACCTGTAATCCCAGGACTTTGGGAGGCTGAGGTGAGAAGATCATGAGGTCAGGAGTTCAAGACCAGCCTGGCCAACATAGTAAACCCAGTCTCTACTAAAAATACAAAAACTAGCTGACTGTGGTGGCATACGCCTGTTATTTCTGCTATTCAGGAGGCTGAGGCAGGAGAATCACTTGAACTCAGGAGATGGTTACAGTAAACCATCATGCCACCACACTTCAGCTGGGGTGACAGTGTGAGATTCGAAAGAAAGAAAGAAGAAAAAAGGAAAGAGAGAAAGAGAGAAATCGAGAGAGAAAGAAAGAAAGAAGGAAAGAGAGAGAGAGAGAAAGAAAGAAAGGTAAACCAACAAAATATAATAGGGAGCCAAGAAATATACCTTCACCCAGATGGTCAACTAAGCTTTGACAAGGTTTCTAAGAACACACAATGGGGAAAGGAAAGTCTGTTCAATAGATGGTGTTAGGGATGCTGACTATTGTAACTTTGTCTTGCGCCATATAGGAAAATTAATTTGAAGCAAAATAAATACTTAAGTGTATGATCTGGAACCATACAACTCCTAGAAAAAAACATGAGAAACAAGTTCCTTGATATTGGTCTCTGCAATAATTTCTTTTTGATATGACACAAAAAGTACATGCAACAAAAATAAACAAGAATACATCAAACTATAATGTTTCTTCACAGCAAAGGAAGAAACCAACAAAATAAAAATATAACCATAGAATGAGTAAAAGTATTTGCAAATCATATATCTGACAAGAAATTAATATTTAAAATACATAAGAAACCAAAGCTACTCAATAGCTAAAAGAGGTCCCTATTAAAAATGGGAAAATAACCTAAATAGATATTTGTCCAAAGAAGACAAGAAAATAGCCCACAGGTATATAAGAAGGAACTCAACATCACTAATCAAAGACATGCAAATGAAAACCACAATGAGCTACTACCTTATACCTTTTAGGATTGCTATGATCAAAAAGAGAAGAGTTAATAAGTGTTAGGATGTGGAGAAAAGAAAATTATACACTGTTTGTGGGAATGTAAATTGGTACATTTATTGAAAACAATGTGTTTTTAAAATTCTAATTTAAATAAAATGATAGATGTAAACTAGGTTGTAAGGAGTAACTATTTATTTTAACAAGAAGAAGTTTAAAAGACATTATTCTTTCTTTTTCGACACAAAACCTATCAGAAATTTCACTCCTACTATTAGCCATATTCTTTCTCATCTTCTTCCCCTAATATAAAGACTAGGCAATGGCTTTCACCTTGACGAATAATAATACAACATTGGCTTTACCGTACAGTGATTGTAGCCTATATTTATAGGGGCTAAGCCACGGTTTCCGGTTCTCAGGAGATATGTTGAACAAGAAAGAAGGACGATATATTTGATGTTTGAATTTTCGAAGAACTTTGAATTCTTTCATTCTTTTACAAGTGATTCCTTATCCAAAAATAATAAATAGCATGGATATTTGGGCAGTTCCAAAAGGATGTTCTGGTGTGATAATCTTGAAAATCTTTCCACAGAAAGTAGTGTGATAAAAACTTCAGAAACATAATATAGGCAAGTTCCTGAAACCATGAAGGTATGTGGGAGCAAAGTTAAGATTTATAATAGTTATAGACAGTTACAAACATGTCTCTATAACTTCGGAACTAATTATTTTTTCTAGATTTTTCCATAGAGCTCAGCTTTTACTGTTCCTATCATGTTTGGGCTCTTTAAGTATATTTTAAAAGTACTTTTGGAATTTGAAATTCAACAGAATTTTTAAAGTACTTAAAAATCCCTACCTTTTAGGTGAGAATAAATTTAAAACCTTAATTTTAGTTCAGCAATTTTACTTCATCTGGAGCTAAATGTGTCAATAAAAATTGACATCCATGTAGTTTCTAAGCTGTGAAAGAATTGCATATTTGAAAAATGCACAAATTTAAACTAAGCTTTTATATATCTTTTTATCATTGGGACGATTTGATAACAAAACCTTTAGGATACCTGCTCAGTATTTAAGAATATTTTCTAATTCTACTTGATGTCAATTATAATGTGCCAAATTTGAATAATTGCATGTCTGTGCACTGTTTCCCAGAAACTTCTCTTATTTCCCACAATAAAATCTAAGCTTGTATTTTCAGCTTTCAGCCATGAGTTTGCAATTTTAAAGGGTCTCCAAAATGTGGGTACTTTTTCCTCTAGACATTCACTTCCTAAATAAAGCCATTTCAGCTGCAAATTACCTATTATGAAGGAATAAAAGCACCCTTTTGAGTGAATGATGAACACCATAGAAACTGATGTTTCTGAGTAAGAATGTTTGCTTTATACAGGAAGTAAGCATTGCTATCAAATTACATGTGTATATACAATATGTTTTCATATCTAATTTATTTTTCTATACTTGACATTTCAATCTCATTATGGGTCAATGCTCAATTTTTGCTTTATATATGAGTTCCAATAAAGAGATGGGTGTCTGTTTCACTGTCATAGAAAATGGCATCATTCTGCAGGCTACAGAGTAATGCATTTGATTTTATATCTTAAGAAATCCTAATTATATTCAGGCACTAACTTTGACCTTTCCAGGACTTCAACTCTATAGATAAATATTTCAAACTTTCATATTCTTTTTATGATTTTATGCATGCATAGTACATTGGTATATTATTTGCAATATTAATTATATTTTAACAGATTAAAATGTTATTGAAATAATAATGCCTATTTAAAGTTTGAAAAAATAAAGCAATAAAATAAGGTAGTGAAATGCAAAAAGTGCTAGAAATCTTGCAAGAGACAAAACTTTTACTTAACATTTTTTCTTAATATTCAGTAACATTGTAAAGCCATGCATATATAGAGAATTGCAGAAAGAACTATTTGCTCCCCACCTCCATTTTTGTTGAGTCTGTCTAGACTCACAGAGTGGATTATAAAATCAGATCAACTGTGTTCATATAGTTCCTGTCAAATACTGGTTCATTAATTTTGGCCAATTTACTCAGTGACTCTTTTTCTTACACTTCTAATTTGAAAGCACAAAGAAGAGCACCTATATTGTAAAGTGATATTAAGATTAAAGCAATATAAATACTTTAAAATAAATATATTTAAGGAAATCTAAAATTTAATGGAGACACACCACACAAACAAATCCATACACAATTTTTAAAATATGATACAACCATCTCTACATCTGAGTTTTTCTCAGTTAAAAGATCTCAAAGTGTTAGAAATTCAAGACAATGAAATGTTAATCAGCACTAAAAAGAAATGAGCTATCAAGCTATGAAGAGATCATTAAGCCTTTAAACCTCCAAGAAGCATTCTCTTCCTATCATCCCAGCTGCCACTGCCTGAGTTGAGAATTTCTTGAACTACTGGGATATTCTTTTAACAAGCTGCTAACAGGATTTTCTGCCTTCAATGAGACTTTAGCCTATCTTACAGGTGAAAATATGATTATTCCTCCCTTACAAAACATACTCTAATGATTTCCCCTTAATCTTGAGTATAGAGTCTGTAATTATAGTAAATGTATTATTTCCTAAACGGCCCAACCCACATGTAAAACTTTACTTCTCTCTTTGCCGTCTTATAAATTCTACATTCTAGCCAAAGCCAAAACTTATTCATTCTTCTTTGAATATATCCTCTGTATGTCTGTTTCATATTAATAAATTCACGTTAATTTGAAATACCTTTCCTCAACACTCAATTTTTCAAGTCCAACATTGCTTCAAAATTTCTTAAAAATTTTCCAGCAGTAACTGATTCCAAACCCATATGACTTTTTAGCTCAGGACCTAGTTACTCTTGCTTCTACTGCCTGAAGCTTCCACTCCTACACCATTCTTCCCTATTTCTTGAGACTAATATTGCACATTGTTCCTACATTCCTTAGAAAGAATGCTGAATTCCAGAGTAGGTTATGGACCTCACAAAGCAACCTGTGTCTTATACTGTCTTGTAATTAACTATTTCTCTCCCCTCAACTCCCTTAGTAGACTAAGCACCCTTTAATAGCAGGGGACTTAGTTGACAAGCTCTTTAATAGCTCTTATCTCAGTGCTTGAGTCACAATGCCTGGCACACAGATGGAGCTCAATAAATGTTTATTGAGTGAGTTAGTTTAGCTGTCTCTCATACATTTCCGACGTATTAAATTCTAAGATAGAATTATTATTTTGTTACTCTTTTGCTTAAATTTTCCTTAATATTTCCCCATTGTTCTTTGGATAAAATCCACACATCTCATCACAAACCATAATATAAGGCAATGTTCTGCCTGATATAATACCTGCTCATCTCTTCAGTACAAACTTCTCTTTTTGAGTCACATTGTTCATGTTCTTACTTGCCTCCAGATATTTGCATTTGCTATTCCTTCTGCTACAGACATTTTTCTTACTCATATTTCTGAGCTTAGTTATAGAAATATTTCTTGATAACTTGCTCATCTCTATCTGAATAAGTTATCCTCTAATGTTCCTAAAACACCCTGTACTCATCCTAATACAATACTTGCCATAATCTTGTAAATATTAATTTGCTTCCTTGTAGCATCTTTAGCTTGTTAGCTCCTTAAATCTCAGTTTTTGAATTGCATATATTACCAGAAATGTCACACTAATCAACTTAATATTGTATTTCCAGATTCTAGCATAGTACCTGACAAAACAGGACATACTGAATAATTATTTATTGAATAAATGGAAGCAGTTCAAATATTTTACTCATTGTAAAACCCAAAGAGAGAAAGCAAAGAAAAAATAATAAGTTCCCTGAGTGCAGTATCCATTCCGAGTGTTTGTGTACTCTTCTCCTCAGAAAACCTAGTATACAGGAGATGTTTAATAATTACCTTTAGAATCAATCAGAATGATTGTTTTACCAACAGAGAAAATTCAGTAAGTCCTTGGATAATGGAGCATTCTACTTCTTGTTTAGAATCTTTAAGAATTTAAAGAATCCCTTAGTCAAGAACTCAAGGCTCACCAATTCTGGCCCTAATGACACTAACTCACATTCATGATTTCACATTCTAGTTGCAACAGAGCCATAAATGGAGGTCAGAGTGAGGCCTAACAAGACTGTAACATATTGTGTCCCCAGAAAACCTGAATCTGGAGAACATATCCATCAAATTATTTAGATGAGTGTTTGATAGAAAGCAAACAGTCTTATTTCTTTCCTTTTAACTTTTAATTTTCTTCTTGCTGCTTCTGAAGATTAAACATTCAGGAGTCTTGCCATTCTCTTTTCTGATCCAAACATTTATATGCATGATGCATTTCATTTTTAATCTTAAACTCACAATTCCTCTTTCCTACTTGTCTTCTCTTGAATTATTTTACCCCTTGCTTTCCAGAAAAAGATAGTTATTTTATCGGAGCTTCTGGCTTTCATGTGTTCCTATATTCATATTCTTTAGCATATTCTGTTTTTAACTCTATTGCTGTTAAGCCTAAAGCACTCTCTTTCCTCAAAGGCTGTTGAATAGTTGGAGGCCATAATGAAGAAAAGAAATTTTTTAATGACATCTTGAACAAATATAGACTTTCACCAGATGGTAATATATATACAGATAAAATAAGACATCATTTGTATATATTTCTTACCATAAAAATTAATAGTTAATAGTTAAGAATTTCTATATAGAGAAGCTTGAGATAAGTACAAATAAAAAGCACAAATGATAGTAAGAATAGGTTTGGTCTTCAGTGAGCAGTGTATTTAGATACTGACCTTCTGTGTTTGTTTTGTTAGATGAATATCTTTAA
Source organism: Saimiri boliviensis (assembly GCF_048565385.1). Taxonomy (NCBI): domain Eukaryota; kingdom Metazoa; phylum Chordata; class Mammalia; order Primates; family Cebidae; genus Saimiri; species Saimiri boliviensis. The sequence continues at coordinate 41,959,492 of NC_133463.1, forward strand.
ATTAGAATTATTAGAGTTAGGCAAGAGAGAATTTACTAGTATATATGTAGATATTTTATAGAACAATCTATCAGATTAAGTCAACAAGTGCATATTCATTTCTTGAATGATAGAAACCTTTACAGAAATGACACCTCATCTTTTCTGACATGGTTGCCTTTTGATTGATCATGACAATAAATTTTATATGATGAAATGATGCCTTTTGTACTCATTGGTATGGCCTGCAAAGTGTCAACATTGTTCACTGGAATTCTGTCATTAAATGAAATGTTTTTCTTTGTTTGTTTGGTTTTTTTTAAGATCCAGGAAGCAATGGGGAAAAGATTCCCTGTTTAATAAATGATGTTGGGAAAACTAGCTAGCAATGTGCAGAAAGCAGACCCCTTCCTGACACCTTACACTAAAATTAACTCTAGTTGGAATAAAGATCTAAACATAAGACCTAACACCATAAAAACCCTGGAATAAAACATAAGCAAAACCATTCAGGACATAGGCATAGGCAAGGATTTCATGACTAAAACACCAAAAACATTGGCAACAAAAGCCAAAATAGACAAATGGGACCTAAGTAAACTCCAGAGCTTCTGTACAACAAAAGAAACTATCATTAGAGTGAACTGGCAACCAACAGAATGGGAAAAAATTTTGCAGTCTACCCATCTGACAAAGGGCTAATATCCAGAATCTACGAAGAACTAAAACAGATTTACAAAAACAAACAAACAAACACATTTAAAAGTGGGTGAAGGATATGAACAGACACTTTCAAAAGAAGACATTTATGAGGCAATAAAACATAAAAAAAATGCTCATGGTCACTGATCATTAGAGAAATGGAAATCAAAACCACATTGAGATACCACCTCATGCCAGTTAGAATGGAGATCATTAAATAATCTGGAGAAAACAGATGCTGGAGGAGGATGTGGAGAAATAGGAACACTTTTACATTGTTGGTGGAAGTGCAAATTAGTGCAACCATTGTGGAAGACAGTGTGGCAATTCCTCAAGGACCTAGAAATAGAAATTTCACTTGATCCAGCAAACTTATCACTGGGTATATATCCAAAGGATTATAAATCATTCTTTTATAAAGACATATGCACACGTACGTTCATTGCGGCACTGTTTATAATAGTAAAGACCTGGAACCAATTCAAATGCCCATCAATGATAGACTAGACAAGGAAAACGTGGCACATATACACCATGGAATACTATGCAGCCATAAAAAGTGACGAGTTCATGTCCTTTGTAAGGGCATGGATGAATCTGAAAACCATCATTCTCAGCAAACTGACACAAGAACAGAAAATCAAACACCACATGTTCTCACTCATAAGTGGGTATTGAACAATGAGAACACATGGACACAGGGAGGGGAGCATCACACACTGGGGTCTCTCATGGGGGAACATGGGAGGGACAGTGTGGAGTGGAGAGGGATAACATGGGGAGAAATACCAGGTATAGTTGACGAGGGGATGGAGACGGCAAACCACAGTGCCATGTATGTTACTATGCAACAATTGTGCATATTCTGCACATGTACCCCAGAACCTAAAGTGCAATATATATATATATATATATATATATATATATATAAATAAGTAAATAAAATAAAATAAATAAATTATAAAAAAAAATCCAGGAAGTCTCAAACTGAGTTTCTCAAGAAGGTGGGATCAGAAGCAATTGTATATGAATTTATGTTTCCTTGAAAGAAACTCTGGAGGTAGTTTATATTACCTCTAAAACTTAGAGGTAAACAAGCACATATTTCCCAAAAGACCACATGTGTTATTTTTGCTCATTTGTTTGATAGTCTTTGACACTAAATTGCAAATTATTTGAGAGTAGTACATTATTTCTGCCCATTAAATATAGCCAGTTCTAAATAATTTGAGTGAATTCAAAATTGCACATATATGTAACCACAGACCTATTATGAAGTCAATAAACAGTACTTATTTTGTAGGTTAATAAAAAATCTCCTCAAAACATAGAGTCAAAATATTCAAAATCAAGGACTAGAATGTGAATCTGAGCTCTATATACACCTAAGGAAATTACCATGTACATGGACACATATATGTGTATACACATATACATAATTATAAAGATTGATTGCAATGTATGTTTATGCTCATGATAACTGCTCAAAAACTGGGAGTAAAGAATCAACTTTTGGCACAAACTTAAATTCTGCATTTGTATCTACAAAAGTTTTAGCATATTATTCATTGTGTATGATTAGGTTTCAAATCTTATTAGCGATTTATTAATAGAAATTTACAATAAAGCTCTTCTGATTTTACTTTAAGGACTTACATTTACAATCTTTACTAACTAGCTCATTAATAGATCCTGGCACTTTTTTATAATTACTTAGAGTAATAATAAAAATAATAGATTAATATTACTGGATACCAGACACTTTCACTAATCTTTTTAATTGTATACATTAATCCTATCTGGTAGATTACTGCTATTATATTCATATAACCTAGTTTCAACTGCCTGTATATCTTTTGAGTTTTGCCTTTTAGGTAGCGTTCAGTTTTACTGCCTGAAAAAATTTTGTAATTCGTATCCTCTAGTATTTTTGAAAAAGGTGAGAGTAAGGTGGCTGTTGGTAAGAGGCCTCTTGTTTCACAATTCCTGTTTATGCTAAATTTCCTCTCTCTTATTTTTTCCCATACAAGATGATTGTATTTTAATCTCCACCTTACTTAATTCCTTGAAGCAACCCCCTTAAAAAGCAGTTGTGTGTAGCCAGTTTTTACTGAGGGTGCCAGAGGGAGGCTAAAGAGAGACTTTTTACAAGAACTGCAAATAGGAGGGCAGAGTAAGATGACAGAATACAAGTCTACATTGTTGATTTCTCTCTGGAATACCAAATTTTAACAACAATTTGCACACAGAAAAGAATGAAGACAAAACCCAAAAATTGGGTACCAGCCAAGCCACAGGGGTAGAGCACCCAGCAGGCTCTTAGGGTTCCCAAACGCAGGTCTAGGCTCCTAGACAGTATTTCTAGACCTGTCTCGGGTCAGAGGGGAAGCCACTGCCCTGAAGGGTGAGTCCTGGCCTGGTAACATTCACCACAAGCTGAAGGAAGAGCCCTTGGGCTTTAAGTAAAACATCAGTGGTGTCCTGAAAGAACCTCCTGTGGACCATTGGTGGTAGTTACCACAAGGAGAGGCTCCTTTGTCGGTGGAAAAGAAAAGGAAGAACGGTAAGGACTTTGAATTGTGGGATGAGTGCTTGGCCACAGTAGAATAGAACATCAAGTAAATTGCCGAGACTTTTGACTCCAATCTCTAAGTCCAAGATATCATCTTTGGTCATATCTGAGGCTTAAGGGAGCTCTCTGCCCTGAAGGGAAAGGCCAGAACAAGACCCAGTGCTGTGCCAGCTTTAGGTCTGACCCAGTATGGACCCAGTGCTTTCCCATTGGTGGTGGTTATGTGGTTATGGGCGCGCGCGCACACACACACACACACACACACACACAGAGAGAGAGAGAGAGAGAGAGAGAGAGTGAGAGAGTGAGAGAGAGTGTTAGTTTATGTTTGGGAGAGTGTAGGAAAAAGGAAAAGCATCTCTGCCTGGTAATCCAGAGAATTCTTCCAAATCTTATCCCAAACCACCAAGGCAGAACGTCTATGAATCTACCAAAACAATAGCATTATTAGGTTTAAGGCCCAAGTTACTTTGAATACTTGGAAAGTCTTCACAAAAAAAAGTCCCAAACAAGCCCAGACTACAAAAAAATTATATATTTCTTCAATGCCCAGACACTGAAGAAAATCCAGAAGCATGAACACCACTCAGGAAATGACCTCATCTAATGAAATAAATAAGGCACCAGGAACCAATTCTAGAGAAACAAAGATGTATGATCTTTCAGATAGTTCAAAATAGATGTTTTGAGGAAATTCAAAGAAATTCAAGATAACACAAAGAAGAAATTAAGAACCCCATCAAATGAATTTAATAAATAGATCAAAATAATCAAGCAGAAATTCTAGAGTAGAAAAATTCAATTAACATTCTGAAGAATGCATGAGTCTCTTAATAGCAAAATTGATAAGGCAGAAGAAATAATTAGTGAAATTAAAGACAGACTATTTGAAAATGGATAGTCAGAAGATACAAAAGAAAAAATATAAAATGGAGGATGCTTACAAGATCTAGTAAACAGAACCAAAAGTACAAATCTAAGAGTTACTCATTTTAAAAAGGAGGTAGAGAAAGACACAGGGGTGTAAAGTGTATTCAAAAGGATAGTATCAGAGAACTTTCCAAACTAGAGAATGATATCAACCTTCAAGTACAAAAACATTATAGAACACTAAGCAGATTTAACCCAAAAAATACTACCTCAAGGCATTTGACAATCAAATTTCCAAATATGAAGGATAATTAAAGAATTCTAAAAGTAGAAAGAGAAAACAAACAAAGAACATACAGTGCAGTTCCAATATTCTGGAAATCTTATAGGCCGAGAGGGAGTGGAATAAAATATTTAATTTGCTGAAGGAAACCAACTTTTACCCTAGAACGGTATATCCAGTGAAAATATCCTCCAAACATGAAGGCAAAATAAAGACATTTCTAGATAAACAGAAGCTGAGGGATGGTTTTATTGGCACCAGACCTTTTCTACAAGAAGTGCTAAGGGGAATTCTTCAATCTGAAAGAAAAGAATGTTAATGAGCAAGAAGAAGTCATCTGAAGGTACAAAATTCACTAGCACACAGAAAAACACAGACTAGCATAACACTTTAACAGCAATGTGTAAACTACTTTTGTCTTAAGTACAAAGATTAAATAATGAAACTATCCAAATAATAACAACCACAACAACGTTTTAAGTTATAGACAGGACAATAAGAAATAAAGAGAAAAAACAAAGTTAAACAGTGGGGGACAAAATTAAAGTGTAAACTTTTTTTATCAGTTTTCTTTGAGTATGTGTGTTTGATTGTTGATGCAATCAGTGTTAAAGTGATATCAGTTTAAAATAATGGGTTATAACCGTATATTCTCGCTCATAGGCGGGTGTTGAACAATGAGAACACATGGACACAGGGAGGGGAGCACTACACACTGGGGTCTGTTGAGGGGAAATGGGGGAGGGGCGGGGGGTGGGGAGGTGGGAAGAGATAGCATGGGGAGAAATGACAGATACAGGTGAGGGGACGGAAGGCAGCAAAGCACACTGCCATGTGTGTACCTATGCAACAATCTTGCATGTTCATCACATGTACCCCAAAACCTAAAATGCAATAAAAAAAAAAAAAAAAAAAAAAAGACAATTTCGGAAACAGTAAAAAAAAAAAAAAAAAAAAAAAAATAATGGGTTATAATATTCCATTTGCAAACTTCATGGTAACCTCAAATCAAGAAACATAAAACAGATAAGAAAAAAAAGTAAGAAATTAAAACATACTACCAGGGAAAATCTCCTTCACTAAAAAGAAGACATAAAGGAAGGGAAGAAGGAAGAGAAGACCATAAAATAACCAGAAAACAAATAAAATGGCAGGAGTTAGTCCCTACTTATGAATAATAGCACTGATTACAGTAAAATCTCCAATCAGATGAAATGGAGTGGTTGAATGGATGAAAAACAAGACCCAATGATCTATTTTCTGTAAGAAACACACTCCATCTGTAAACATACACATAGACTGAAAACAAAAGAATAGAAAAAGATATTCCATGCTGATTGAAGCAGGGGTCTGTCTCGAACAGCCATTGTGAAGATGCCTGCTGTAGTGGGGGAAGCATAGCTGGGGCTACTCTGCAGAGCTGGTGGAGGCTAGGAACATATGTGAGCCCTGCCTCCTACTGAATTGGCAGGGTGGGAACCCTGTACTCATGGGCACAGCTGCAGCTGCCCAGTCATGGCTCTGGACTCACGTATCTCTGTGCTCTTGGGAGTACATAAAGCTCCACTGCCCCTACAGGCTCTGAAGTGGCTTCTTCCACTGCCTGGCCTCTTTCTGCTCCCCGCACTTGAGCAAAGTTGAGGCAAAACATGGGCACTGTAACAAATCCAGCCAATGCACCATGCTCAGGGAAGCACTGACACACTATCCCCTTTTGCCTTGACTTCCTCTGGAGTTTGGGTGCTGGATAAGAGGCTGAAGCGGTCTGAGGGTAGCTTCGTGCCTGCCTACTGGTGTCCCTTTGCACAAACATCCTGGATTCCATATACAGCATGCTGATGGCAGTAGGAGAGGAGGCTGATCAGCTCCTGGGTGAAAAGGGGTGGGCACCCAGTGAAACTCCACTTTCAAGCATGGAACAATCTGAAGCCTGGGGGCTAGGCTACATGTTCCAAGTGAAGTCTATGGCCCAGAGTGAGAACTGGTGGTCCTTTTTCCAGCACCACTTGTGGCTGCTCATGGACCAATCAGCAGGTACTTTCTTTCTTCTGAGCCCATTAGAAACCCCAGACTAAGCTAGACTTGGAAAGATGTCAGCGAGATGAGCTGCAGAGAGGAGCTACCCACTCCAGGGCCTTCTTGACTTGTTGGTATGAGCTGCCTGTGGAAAGGAGCTACCTGGTTTGGGGTCCTGAGTGCTATTTTGTTGCTAACTAAAGCCCCTTTCTGCCTTGCTTGCCCTTCAGTTTTTCGTATACCTCATTCTGCCTGGATGTGGGACAAGAACTCGGGACCTACTGAATGGCAGAAATGAAAGAGCTGTAACACAAACAGAGCTGAAACAGGCTTCCCCCACCCACTCACCAAGTTGTGGGTGAGGAAAAGGAGAGAAGAGCTGCATTTTTTCAGAGAGACCAGACCTGTGGGCTCCCTGAGCCAGGGCTGTGACATCATCTTTGAGGCTCTACAGAGCTGCCCACCTGCCACAGCAGCCAGTGTGCCTGGCTGTGTGCTGTGGCCAGATCCTGTGCTCACTTTTACACATACCCCTTGCTGCTCCATACTAAGCTTGCTCTTGGCAGTTGTAGTAACCAAGCCAGTAGAGTAAGTCATGTGCAGCCTACTAGGCCAAACAGGGAGAACAAGCCCAGCAGGTACAAGGAATACTCAAGCAGAAGGTGCTGCTGGCCACAGAGTTTGTCAGCTGGTGAAGCAACACTCCAAAGGTCCCATGACAATGTCAATTGAAACCAAAGAAGAGAAAGAGTAACTACATTTATTTCAAAGTAGATTTCAAGACAAAATTTTAAGAAGAGACAAATATTATTGTTTAATGTTAAAGAGATCAATTCAGCAAGATGATAAAACAGTTATGAATATATATATATATATATATATATACCCAACACTGGAGCACTCAGACGTATATAAAGCAAATACCATTAGAACTAAAGAGAGAGATCCCAATACAATAATAGCTGGAGACTTCAATCCCCCTACTTTCAGCATTGAAAAAAATCTCCCAGACAAAAAAAAAAATTAGCAAAGAAACTTCAGATTTAATTATACAATTACCTAAGAGATATTTACAGAATATTTTATCCAATGGCTGTGTAATATACATTATTTTCCTCAGCATATAGATCATTCTCAAAGGTAGATCATAAAGCAAGTATTAAAACATTCAAAACAAGTATTAAAACATTAACAAAATTCAAGTAGTATCAAGCATCTTCTCTGACCACAAAAAAAGTAGGAATTCATAAAAGAAATTTAAAACACTATACAAATACATAGTAATTAAACAACATGCAAATAACCAGTGGATCAATGAATAAATAAAAGGGTAATTGAAAAATTTCTTGTAATAAATGTTAATGGAAACACAACATACCAACTTCTATGGGATAGAGCAAAAGAAGTACTAAGAGATAAGCTTGTAAACTAAGAGGTAAGTTTATAGCTGTCAGTGCCTACACAAAGAAAGTAGAAAAACATCAAATAAACAACCTAATGATGCACTGTAAGAAAGCACAAAAGCAAAAGCAAAACACCCAAAATTAGTAGAAGAAAAGAAAAAAATAATAATGAGCAAAGCAGAAATTTGGAATGAAGAAAAAAATACAAAAAAAATCTAATGAAACAAAAAATTGTGTATTTTGAAGAGATAAACATAATTGACCAACTTCCAACCAGACCAAAAAAAAAAAAAATGGAGAACACCCGAATAAATAAAATTAAGAATGAGAATGGAGACATTACAACAGAGATCGCAAAAATTGAAAGTATAATTTTTGTCTACTATGAGCAACTACATGTCAATAAATAAGAACATTTAGAAGAAAAGAATACATTTCTAGACACATAAAATCAAGCAAGATTGAATCAGAAAGAAATCTGAAACATGAGGCAGTAAAGAAAAGCCTAGGACCTGATGACTTCACTGCTGAAATCTACCAAACATTTAAAGAAGAAGTAAGAACAATCAAACTGTTCGAAAAAATAGATTACTTCCAACTCATTCTATGAGGCCAATATTACCCTGATACCAACATCAAAGATACATCAAAAAAGAGAAAACTGCAGGCCAATACCTCTGATAAACATTAATGCAAAAATTCCCAACAAAATACTATCAAACCAATTGTCACAATACATTAAAAAGATCATTCACAATGACCAAGTGTGATTTATCCCTGAGATGCAAGGATGGTTCAACATACACAAATCAATCAATGTAATACATTGTATCAACAAGAGGAATATTAAAATTGTATTATTTCAATTGATGCTAAAAAATCTTTTGTAGTTTAATACCCCTTCATGATAAAACTTTCAAAAAGCTGTTTATAGAAGGAACATACCTAACTATAATAAAAGCCATATATGACAGAGAAACAACTAGTATCACACTGAATGGGCAAAAAATAAAAGCTCTTCCACGTACATCTGGAACATGACAAGGATGCCTACATTCACCACTGTTATTCAACATAGTACTAGAAGTCCTAACTAGAATGATCAGACAAAAGAAAGATATAAAGGGCATCCATCGTGGAAAGGAATAAGTCAAATTATCCTTGTTTGCATATTATATGATCTTACAGTTGGAAAAACATAGAATTCACCAAAAACTATTAGAACTGATAAATAAATCTGGTAAAGTTGCAAGATACAAAATGAACACACACAACTCAGTAGTATTTCTATATGCCAACAGTGAACAAGCTGAAGAAAGAAATAAAAAGGTAATCCCATATATGATAGCCACAATAAAATTAAATACCTAAAAATGTACTTAACTAAAATGTGAAAGCTCTCTGTGATGGAAAATAAACAACACTGATGTATGGAATTGAAAAAAGACATTAAAAAGGAAACATATTCAATGTTCATGGATTAGAAAAATCAACATTGTTCAAATGTCCATACTACCCAAAGCAATCTACAGATTCAGAGTAACACCCATCAAAATACCAATGACATTCTTCAAAGAAATAAAAAAAATAAATAAAATTTGTATGGAACCACAAAAGACCCAGAATAGCCAAAGCTATTTTAAGTCAAAAGAAGAAAACTAAAGCAATTATATTATCTGACTTCAAATTATCCTACAGAGCTATGTAAACAAAATAGCATGGTACTGGCATAAAAGCAAACACAGACCAAGAGAACAGAATAGAGAACCCAGAAACAAATTCACACACCTACAGTGAACTCATTTTTGACAAAGGAGCCTAGATCATACACTGGGGAGAAGATAGTCTCCTCAATGAACGTTGCCAGTAGAACTAGATATCTGTATGCAGAAGAATAAAGCTAGACCCCTATCTCTTGCCATGTACAAAAATAAAGTCAAAATGAATTAAAGACCCAAATGTAAGACCTCAACTAGGAAACTGCTACAAGAAAACATTGGAGAACATCTCAGGACATTAGTCTGGGCAAAATTTCTTAAGTAATAACCCAAAAGCACAGATAATCAAAGCAAAAATGGTATTATATTGAGTTAAAAAGCTTCTGGAAAGCCAAACAAACAAACAAACAAACAAACAAAAACCGTAAAGTAATGAAACAGATCACAGAAGGGGAGAAAATGTTAGAAAACTACCCTTCTGATAAGGGATTAATAAACAGAACATATAAAGAGCTCAAACAACTATACAAGAAAAATTTAACAATCCAATTAAATACAGGCAAAAGATCTGAATGGACATTTCTCAAAATAAGACTTACAAATAGTAAACAGGTATATAAAAAGATGCTCAACATCACTAATTGTTAGAGAAATGCAGATCAAAACTACAATGTGGTATTATTTTACAATTAAAATGGCTTTTATACAAAATTGGGGCAATAATAAATTCTGGAGAGGATATGAAGGAAAGGGAACACTCATACACTGTCGGTGGGAATGTAAGTTAGTAAAACTACTGTGAAGAACAGTTTGGAAGTTCCTCAAAAAATTAAAAATAGAGCTACCTTATAATCCAGCAGTCCTACTGCTTGGTATACACCCAAAAGAAAGGAAATCAGTATATCAAAGAGATACTTGCACTTTCATGTTTGCTGCAGCACTGTTTGCAATAGCTAAGATTTGAAAGGAACCTAAGTGCCCATCAACAGATGAATTTATAAAGAAAATGTGGTAATGGGCTTTATGCACAAGGCTTTACGCACAAGCTTTTTAACTCTTTATACTATTCAGCCATAAAAAGAATGACACCCTGTCATTTGCAACAACATAGATAGAACTGGAGTACATCATGTTAAATGCAATAAACCGGGGACAGAAAGACAAACGGTGGATGTTCTCACTTATTTGTGAAATCTGAAAATCAAAACAGCTGAAGTCAGAAAGATAGGGATAAAAGTACAGTTACCAGAGGCTGAGAAGGGTAGTGCTGGGGTGAAGAGGAACTGGGAATGGTTAATGGCTACAAAAAAAAGTGGTTAGAAAAAATAAGCCCCTGCTATTTGATAGCACAACAGGGTGAATATTGCTAATAACAATTTATTTATACATTTAAAAATAACTAGAACAGTGTGATTGGTGATATGGTTTGTCTGTGTACCTACCCAAATCTCATCTTTAATTGTACCTCTCATAAGTCTCAAATGTTGTGAGAGAGACCTGCTGGGAGATAACTGAATGATGGGGGTGGTTCCCTCATACTGTTCTCATGGTAGTGGATAAGTCTCATATGATCTGATGGTTTATTAAGGGGTTTTCTCTTTCACTTGTCTCTCATTCTGTCTTGCCTGTGGCCATGTAAGTTAAGATGTGCCTTTTGTCTTCTGCTATGACTGTTGGGAACTGGAAAAAAGTGACTCTTGCTTTGTTTAAGCTAAAAAAGACTGGCAGCATTTTGCCTCTGACCTAGAAATTTGTGAAACTTTAAACTTTAGAGAGATGATTTAGGGTATCTGGCAGAAGAAATTTCCAAGCAGCAATGTATTCAAGAGGCAATTTGGCTGCTATTAAAAGCATTCAGTTCTAAAAAAGAAACAGAGCATAAAAGTTCAGAAAATTTGCAGCCTGATCATGTGATAGAAAAAAAAAAATCAATTTTCTGAGGAGAAACTCAAGCTGGCAGTAGAAATTTTCGTAAGTAACAAGGAAACAAATGCTAATTACCAAGACAATGGAGAATATGTCTCCAGGGTATATCTGAGACTTTTGTGGCAGCCCCTTCTATTATACTCCTGGATGACTAATAGGAAAAATTGGATTCATGGGCTGGTCCCAGGGACCTCTGCTTTGTGCATTCTTCAGACTTGGTGTCTCATCTCTCAGCTGTGGCTAAAAGAGGCCAAGATACAGCTCAAGCTGTGGCTTCTTAGGGTACAAGCCACAGGCCTTGGCAGCTTCCAGGTGGTGTTGAGCCTATGGGTGCACAGAAGTCAATAACTGAGGTTTTAGAACCTCTGCCTAGATTTGAGAGGATGCATAGAAATGCATGAACGTCCAGGTAGAAGTTAGCTGCAAAGGTGGGGCCCTCATGGAAAACCTCTGCTAGGGCAATGAAGGTATATGTGAAGTCAGAGCCCACACACAGAGTCCCTACTAGGACACTACCTAGTGGAGCCGTAAGAACAGGGCCACCATCTTCCAGAACCCAGAATTGTATATCCACTGACAGCTTGCACTGTGCACCTGGAAAAGCCACAAACACTTGACACCAGCCTGTGAAAGCAGCTGGGAGAGAGGCTATATCCTGCAAATGCACAGAGATGAAGCTGCTCAAGACTATGAAAACTCACTTCTTGCATTATTGTGACCTGGATGTGAGACAGGAGTCAAAGAAGATCATTTTGGAGCTTTAAGATTTGACTACCCCACTGAATTTCTGACTTGCATGGGAACTGTTGTCCCTGCACTGTGGCCAATTTCACCCATTTGAAATGGCTGTATTTACCCAATTCTTATACCCCCATTGTATCTAGGAAGTAACTAACTTTCTTTTGATTTTACAGGCTCATAGACAAAATGAGACATTGGACTGTGGACTTTTGCATTAATGCTGAATTGAGAATTAAGATTTTGTGGGACTGTTGGGAAGGCATGATTGGTTTAAAATGTGAAGACATGATATTTGGGAGGGTCCAGAAGAGAAAAGATATATTTTAGTTGTGTCCCCACTCAAATCTCATCTTGAAATGTAGCTCCCACAGTTCCCACATGTGGGAGAGACCTGGTGGAACATAATTGATTCATGGGGGTGGTTTTCTCCATACTGTTCTCATGGTATTGAATAAGTTTCATGAGATCTGATAGTTTAATAAGGGGCTTCCCTTTTCATTTGGCTCTCATTATCTCTTGTCTGCCTCCATGTAGGATGTGTCTTTGCCTTCTGTCATGATTGTGAGGCCTCCCTAGCACATGAAACTGTGAATCCATTAAACCTCCTTGTCTTTATAAATTACCCAATCTCAGTTATAGTTTTATCAGCAGCATGAGAATGAAATAATACAACTGGCTTATTTGAAACACAAAGGATAAATGCTTGAGGGGATGAATACTCAATTTTCCAGGAAGTGATTATAATGCATTGCATACCTGTACCAAAATATCTCATGTACCTCATAAATATATAGACTATATACCAACAAAAACCAAGTTATAAAATTAAAAGGAATTGCAAATAATTTATAACTGAGTGATAGACATACTTGTTCTCAAAGTTCTTTTCTTCTCCCTGCGACCACCAATTTTTCATAGACACTGGTCTTTTTAGACTCCATACACCTATCCGGGATCTGGTACTTCTCACTATCACTCTCTAAGTTGACTACTTTTCTTCATTCTTTCCATTGGCTATCCTCTGCCAAATGCATCAAATATCTCTTATTTTGCTATGGGAAAGAAATTTCCTTTTGATTGACTCTTTTCAAGGTCTTCCCATATTAGAACCTGAAGTTTAATTATCCAGAGTCTAGATGAGGTATTAAGATCATCTATACAATACAACAAATCTCTTACTAAGAAATGCTGACATCTGCCTATAATTATTTTGTTTTAGCTTAGGTTTTACTATGATAAAATTACATAGCTAGTAAATGGTAAAGCTGAGATATGAATCCAGGCAATTTTCCACACTTAGTGGCTGCACTATAGAAATACTCATTTTTTATTTTCATCCTTGTGAGCCTTATCTTGAGAACTAATCTTGTTGCTTTATGTCATACAAAATCTGTGTAAATGTTCCCCACAGCTTGACCAAACTTCAGACAGATTTCTTCCTGACTCTAGGCCCCTGACTTCACTTTTAAAAGAATATTTACATTATAAAACTTTCTATTGTATATTTTTTTCTCTGTCCCTTGCCAATTTCATGACCCAGGATCTTCTTTCTCAAGGAGGTGGGAGTTGCCACTTTAAAATGCAATCAACAAAAAGAAAGAGCCTCTATCTCCCACTTTCTGTGGGAGCATAGGAACCTAACATAGATAAGTGACAGCAAACACAGATAGCCTAGTCATGCTGTCCAATTGCCCCCATAACATCTTCCAGTAATTTTCCACTTGCTTACCCTAATGCTTAAAAATCTCTCATTGTTTCTGTGTAGTTGAGTTCAATCTCCTTCTCCTCTAGCAACAGTTTTCAATGATGTCTTCCTTGTCTACTTAACTCTGTGTATTTAAAAAAAAAAAATTTATTTCTCATGCTCAAATATCCCCACACTACTGAATAATGGGAGGTGCATATCTGGTGTTAAAAACACTTTTGAATGTTCTGTTCCTAGCAAATTGTACTGCAGTTGTAAAATGTCCTAGCCATTAACCAGTTAAAGCTGCTCTCCCAGTCCTACTGTGGAAAGGCTGCATCGTGAGGACTTTTTAAAATGGCAGAATGTGTCTTCCTACATCACAAAATGTCATTAGTAAGACATGGGTGAGGACAAACACTCCTGCTTTTTAAAAAAGAGGATAAACATGCATGATTCGTAGATTATTTCACAAACTGCTGACATGGTTACCAAGTTATTTTTATTGAGTTCTCAAGTAATTCATGCTGCCTTTACCAAGTATAATATTTAGACGTTTTTCCTAAAATAAAGTCTTTTATCTAATATGGTAAATTAACTTTTACAAGGTATTCTATACTTAAGATTCTTTTAGATAAGGGCACTAAGTGGTTCTACATTTTGGATTCTTTCAGATAAAGCTCCTAAATGCTTTCTTTATAGCGCAAAGCATTTTAAAACAATCTCTATTATTCAGACAGTTTTGAGATAGCTGCTGACAGCAATAACGGAAACAAAACAAAGTACTTTCCTATTCTTTTGAATCAGAATCTATTTCTGGAGTCGTGTTTTCTGTGTGAAATAAAGCTATCAATCCATCAGTTTATCCATATGTATTTTTCTTTTCAGCACTAATGTCAGGCAATAGAAATTCAAGCTTCCTGTTAATGTTTTCTTTAGTAAAACCTTTGTCTACCTGCAGTGCTAATCTTTAGTTTTAAATTCAGGATGAGATCTATTTTATTTTATATTTGTTTCCTACCATCTCTCTTTTCTCCTATTTTTATTTTAACAATATGATGGAAAAATGTAACTAATCCTGTTATGACAGCATATTTTAATATCTACTTAGTTTCTATCAGACTCTTTTAAATTATGTTTCACAGCAGTCTTATTTAATTTCTGGAATCTATTAAAGCTCCCCCTAACCCTCCAAACCCTGATTTGTGAACACCTAAATATCAGAATGTTATACACAATCTAGCTTACCCAGTATGTGTATCTATGTGTGTGCACGGCTAGTTTTATGTATAACTGGTTATCCATGGAGCAATATACACATATAAGAATATTCACATTTTCATATAAAGTTTTATGCATAGATTGGCTTTCATGGATCATTATTTAATAATCCTTAGAAGGTTTTTTTCAAATATGAAACTGAATTATTTGATAAAATATATCTGATTAATTTTCAGTGTTTTGAAATATGCAAACTTTATGGTTTTGAAGTCATTTCACTTTGATTAATAAAATGTGATGCACTGATATTGTAATTTTTAATATCTTACTCTTTGTTGGGCACTTTATAAGAAACTAAAACTTCAAAGATAAATAAAACATGTTTCAACACCAGAGGTCTAATGTCAGTTGGTCTCCACTCTGTCTGTATATTAGAATCACACGGAGAGCTTAGAAACTGGCCGGGCGCGGTGGCTCAAGCCTGTAATCCCAGCACTTTGGGAGGCCGAGGCGGGTGGATCACGAGGTCAAGAGATCGAGACCATCCTGGTCAACATGGTGAAACCCCGTCTCTACTAAGAATACAAAAATTAGCTGGGCATGGTGGCACGTGCCTGTAATCCCAGCTACTAGGGAGGCTGAGGCAGGAGAATTGCCTGAACCCAGGAGGCGGAGGTTGCGGTGAGCCGAGATCGCGCCATTGCACTCCAGCCTGGGTAACAACAGCGAAACTCCGTCTCAAAAAAAAAAGAAAAGAAAAGAAACCATTCTGGGTCCCACCACAGAAGATAGTGACTGGCTTAATTTTAAAACTTCCCAAATTAAAGTGTATTCATTAAGACTCATTATCTTACAGTCTATAAGACGAGACTGAACTACACATGGGCAGACATTTAACATTGTGGTAGGAACCTTAGATAGAATTATACAGGGATTGTGGAGATGGTGGGAAGTCAGTGAAAACCACAGGAGTTTTTCTTTCCTTTTTTCTTTTCTTTCTTTTTCTTTTTTTTTTTTTTTTCTGAGACGGAGTTTCGCTCTTGTTATCCAGGCTGGAGTGCAATGGCGCGATCTCGGCTCACCGCAACCTCCGCCTCCTGGGTTCAGGCAATTCTCCTGCCTCAGCCTCCTGAGTAGCTGGGATTACAGGCACGCACCACCATGCCCAGCTAATTTTTTGTATTTTTAGTAGAGACGGGGTTTCACCATGTTGACCAGGATGGTCTCGATCTCTTGACCTTGTGATCCACCTGCCTCGGCCTCCCAAGGTGCTGGGATTACAGGCTTGAGCCACCGCGCCGGCCCCGAGTTTTTCTTTTTTTTTGTAAGACTGGGGTGGGAGGAGAAGTAACATGATTCTTGAGCTGAGTTCTGAAGGCAAAGCTTTTCAAGTAGTGGAGAAAGTGGATAGAAATGTGAAGCACAGAGGAATGAAATTCAGATAGAGGAACTATAAACAAAAGGAGTCCTACAGCAGCCCGCTGTGAAAAAACTACTTATGCTTTAGTGCTTTAGAACTCTCAGGTGTACATTTGGGTGTATCCAACTTGGGACTGGAGTGAGGGAGATAATGGAGAGTCCTCAAGATGTATAATACTTTAAATGCATATTCAAATTCATATTGACAAGGAGATAAGTAGGATACAAGAATGAAGTCAAAAAGCCACTCACTTTTGAGAATTGCATAGAGAGATCAGTTACATAATCTTAAGCTGCCCTGGTAGTGGTCATCAAGAAAATAAAATACACTATGTCTTGATTATTGTTACATATGGAAATACGGCATTTGTAACGACTTAGAAAAATTGCTTTTGGAAAAACCAAGATATGTACAAATAAAAATAAACATCTTCCTTGCTAATTTGATTGTCTTAATCCAGAAGAAGGCTAAAAAAGTGTTAACTTTCCTAGCAAATAAAGCCCATTTATGGGGGGCATGTAATGTTCCAAATATTCCCTCTCAATCAATTTTAGTCTATAAGGCTGAGTCATATGTTTTGGCCAAAGTGTTATAACCAAACCCAGATTTAGCTGCTTGTTGCTCATAAGTGAACTCAAGAGACAAGAGTTTACTTAGGAGTTGGCAACCCAAGAAGTTGGCAGAATAGTGTCACAAAGGCCATCTCTGGCTCCTAGGACTTGCTGAAGGGACTTTAAAGAGATAGGACCTTAGGAAAGTATGCACAGGTCAGCATTTCTTATTCTGATGATTATCTTGAGTAGTGGGCCATCTGGTGGTCTGATTGATCTCAGCTAGACTACAAGAGGATTGTAGATTAATGCTCAACTTTGCATTTTGAGAAGGCATTTGCAACTTTGCCCAGGGAGGAGTGCAATGGCACTCAGCTCACCGCAACTTCCACCCCCCAGGTTCAAGCAAGTCTTCTGCCTCAGACTCCTGAGTAGTTGGGATTACAGGCATGTGCCACCACGCCTAGCTAATTTTGTATTTTTAGTAGAGATGGGGTTTCTCCATGTTGGTCAGGCTAGTCTCGGACTCCCAACCTCAGGTGGTCTGCGTGCCTCAGCCTCCCGAAGTTCTGGGATTACAGGCGTGAGCCACCATGCCCAGCTGCAACTTTGGTTCTATCTCAGGGTTCCTTCCTGAAGTTTTTAAGCAAGCACAAAGATGCATTGAAATAGAAAGAATGATAATTTACTTTGAAAATGAGTGACTGCTTCAGCTACAAATTACTCACTGCCAATTTTTAAATCCATTTCTAAGAAAATGAAGCAAGTCTATTCTGGCTACTTCCTGCTGAATGAGGGCTCCACTGGGGACACAGAAATGAAACCATTTGGCCAGGCAGTAAGCTGATCTTCAGGACTTTATTTCAGGTCTTTAGAAATTGATCTCCTAGTTCAGGCATCCCCAAACTTTTTACACAGGGGGTCAGTTCACTGTCCCTCAGACTGTTGGAGGGCCACCACATACTGTGCTCCTCTCACTGACCACCAATGAAAGAGGTGCCCCTTCCTGAAGTGCAGCAGGGGGCCGGATAAATGGCTTCAGGGGGCCGCATGCAGCCCGTGGGCCATAGTTTGGGGACGCCTGTCCTAGTTGAAAAATATGTTGGGCTACAAGTGTGGCTTGAGTGGTCCTGATAGAAACAACTTAATATATATTGCCATTGCTAGATTTCTTCCATTATTGGTAGATTCTCCCACCAGTGCAGAAACATGGAATAACCAACCATGTAATTTTAAAGAGAATCAATTTTTACCTATTTTGAGGAGCGATTTTGATTTACAACAGGGCAATTGACAGTACCTTATCTTGAGTAAAATAGTTTTTTTGACATACATAGGTATTTTTTTAAGAGTACAGTTTATCTTTTTAGTTTTTTCCACCATTATGGTCTCCAAGATAATAATTTAAAGGTTGCAGGAAAGGGTGAGTTACAGCTTTTCCTGACATTACTGCAGGGGATATTAACTCCAAAATATATGGACCCTGTGTCAATAAGAAAGTCAGTAAGTTTGTTCCTCATTATCAGTTATATTTGGATCTCCTGTGAGAATATAATGATATGTTGATTAAATATTCATATTTAACAGGTTACAGGAAGAGCTCTGAATATTTATTAAGGTGGTCCTGACACATGTATATTGAACAAATATGCATGTAACAAACCACTCATGTGCATCTTGGGGTTGAGACTTACTATTTAATCATGTTACAATTAGGCCCTATATGTTAAAGTTTCTTTTCAGGACACAAAAACACACAAGTACACAATTTCTGTAAACTGCCAAAACTAATCCATGGTCAATGATCTCAGGAGAAAGTTACTGGAATCCGTCTCTTGCTCAATCAAAGTTGTAGTTATGGCTGGTGGCACAGGAGCTGGGGGTCATTCAACATCTAGTGGACCTTCAGATTATTTTAATATTGCTTATCTCAAGGCCAGCATTTGTTTAGCTGCTAGAGAAAACTAACAATCCTGTGACAGTTAGGACATAGCATATTCTCTAAGCCTAGGGGTGTGTGCCTTGACTTTTGCCTGGTATAGCCTTAGGCTCTGTTTATAATTTGGTATCATTGTCACAGAGTCTGCTGTCAGCCTCATGATCTCTACGTAAACGTTAATGTGGGTCACTTGTGTCTAAACCATAAAAGGAAAGGAATATAATGAAGAGTGTCTGATCTCCCATTTCATCATGATTGGTAACAGTTTTTAAGGTTTTCTTTCCTGAGGTTTCCTTGGCTAAGGAAGTTTTCATTTAGTTGGTGAGGGACTTAGAATTTTATTCTTTATTTTATATTCCCTCTTTTTCGGTAAAGACATGCCAGAGGCAGTATTGGTGGCTAAGTTTTATTTTATTCCCGATGGATGCTAGGATGATGTGGCTACACACCCGGAGTTCCTCATGTTATATGGTGGGTCTTAGAGTCAAAGATTTAGAACCAATTAACCATTCTGAGCCAGATGGGGATAGAAGTGGTAGGTGCTAATTAATACTTGGCCCTTTTCAAATAACATAAGAGCCAAAAAAACAAAACCTAAAAAAGCAGAATAAGAAAGTTGGCTTGTCCATAAGTCTTATGTATTGAGCCATTAGCTGTTTAGGCACCTGGGTATCTCTATCTCTAACTTGGAGGGTCTGAACTAATTTTATCCCTCAGAACCAGCCCTGACAATATTAAACACCAACCTCTTCCATGATAGTTTCTGAGCTTAGACAAAGTGTGCTTAATCTTGTTTAGTTTTAGCAGCAGTACATTGGCAATGCAAAACAGATTGGCCCACCTTATTTAACAGTTTTCAAATTCTGAACTTATTAGGTAGAGAGAGAAAGGTAATTATGTTGTTATATTCAATTTTTGTGAGCTATAAATAGTTAAAAGAAAAAAGATTTTACTGTCTCTGGAAAAATATAAAGAATTAGCAATGTTTATCTTATTTTGAGGATGTTTGTCAAAGATGTTAAAAGGTTCAAAATATTTGATCAAAATGGAATCACAGGCCAATGAAATATAGTTATTCATTTAACCAAAAGTAATAATCAAAAAACTTTAAGAAATCAATATAGAAAGTTACATGGATATAAAACCCTTAACTTTTAAAGTTCAGTTTTCCTAAGAAATAATAATAATAATAATAATAATAATAATAATAATAAACCTGATAGGACAACACAGAAATTATCTTGATAGCATGTAAAATCTTTGTTTCTTAGGACAGTTATTAAAAAGAAAAAAAAAAAGAAAAAAGAAAACCATCTGCAGTGCGATTGCTTCTCCTTTGGAAAACTCATTTAGATAACCTGGAAACCAAATCTGATGAAAAAAAGTACTTATGTTTTATCAGACACAGAAAAAGTATGTTGAAGGTTATGAGTATAGCAGGGGAATATATAATTCTTAGTAACAATATGAGAATTATCCTAATTAAATTGAAAATGTAGACATGTAAAGAAAAGCTAAGAGTACAGAATCAAATTCTTCACAGGAAAAAAACATTGTTTTTCTAGATCTTCAAGGTAAAACTTTTCAGCATCAGGCCACAATAGTTAGAGACAGAGAAAAAATTTACAGAAGCTGACAAAAAAGTTGGAGAGAATTATCAAGGAAAGAAAAAGCTGAAAGAAGCAAGACACAGTAAAAATTGAACTTTTGAGATATAAATCTGAGAAGTTTTCAAAAGAAACAGGTAATATAATAAAAAATAAACCTTTTTATAATTTCATTAAGAGTATTCATTAATCAATATCTTAAGAAAAGCTTGTTTTAACATAGGAAATCAATCTTAGAATATTATAATGTTTCACTGTTAATTATAGTCAAATTAATGACACAAAATTCTTTTTATAAATTCTTTTTCACAAACCTTATAACAATTTACACAGATTATTTACAACATGCTTGAAATTTTTGAGTTATCCTATACTATTTCTTTCCTAAATAAGTAGTCATTTTACTTTAGGACAAAAATTCACCATATAAGATATTTTCTCATACAATATTATTCTCTGTGTTTTTATAATCTTTCTTACCAAAAGTGCATCTTGATATTTCATAACTTTCCTAACACCTCTCTCTTCTACTTAATAGTTCCTGTCTACCTTCTTTTATAAATGACTTTTAAATCTTTTAAATTACATAAAATTATTGATTTTCTCAATAAGAACACAACTGAGAGAATTATATATTAACTAGAATTATTATTATTATTATTATTTTTTTTTTCTGAGACGGAGTTTTCGCTCTTGTTACCCAGGCTGGAGTGCAATGGAGCGATCTTGGCTCACCACAACCTCCGCCTCCTGGGCTCAGGCAATTCTCCTGCCTCAGCCTCCTGAGTAGCTGGGATTACAGGCACGCACCACCACGCCCAGCTAGTTTTTTGTATTTTTAGTAGAGACGGGGTTTCACCATGTTGACCAGGATGGTCTCTATCTCTTGACCTCGTGATCCACCCGCCTCAGCCTCCCAAAGTGCTGGGATTACTGGCTTGAGCCACCGCGCCTGGCTTAGAATTATTCTTAATGACATAAAATTTTAGTGAAAATATTCTAACTTTAGGAAGAAAGAAATGCTGATCTATCTCAGATGTTAGCATTTTATAGATAAAACTACTCCACAATTTTGAGAAACATATTTTCCCATATCATAAAACTTTCTTTTTAAAAATATATTAAAAAATTTGTTTATTTTATTTATTTTTTATTGCACTTTAGGTTCTGGGGTACATGTGCAGATCATACAGGATTGTTGCGTAGGTACATACACGGCAATGTGGTTTGTTGCCTCCATCCCCCCCATCACTTATATAGGGCATTTCTCCCCATGTTATTCCTCCCCAACCTCCCTACCCTCCCCCTGCTGTTCCTCCTCTGCCCCTGACAATAGACCCCAGTGTGTGATGCTCCCCTACCTGTGTCCATGTGTTCTCATTGTTCAACACCCGCCTATGAGATCCATAAAACTTTCTTAATTGGAAATGACCAGACATCCAATGAGCATCTAGAATTAAATTCAGAATAATTTTAAAATCTTAAATTACACAAAACTTTCACCTACAACCATTTCTCCCATTGAAATGTATTCAATTTTTTGATTTTTAACAGTTTATCTAGGTTACTTCTGAAAATGGAGATTGTGGTATTGGACAAAGTTAATCATCATTTAAAATTATTTCCTTGTTAACCATTTTTAAAGCCTGTGAACATCAGGTGTTCACCTAAGTAAGAATCTTAAACTCGCCAGGCGCGGTGGCTTAAGCCTGTAATTCCAGCACTTTGGGAGGCCAAGGCGGGTGGATCACAAGGTCAAGAGATCCAGACCATCCTGGTCAACAAGGTGAAACTCCGTCTCTACTAAAAATACAAAAATTAGCTGGGCATGGTTATGCATGCCTGTAATCCCAGCTACTCAGGAGGCTGAGACAGGAGAATTGCCTGAACCCAGGAGGCGGAGGTTGCAGTGAGCCGAGATCGCGCCATTGCACTCCAGCCTGGGTAACAAGAGCGAAACTCCGTCTCAAAAAAAAAAATCTTAAACTCATGGGTATTTTGCCAATGACTCAGAAAATTCTACTTTTTTCATTGAACCAACAATTTTAAATTAGTTTTATTTGCCAAAACAACCCACATAAGCAAAGGTTATTCTGTTTTTGGTTGAGTTAATAGTATTATAATCTTTATGCCAAACTCTAACACCTATAAAATCTAGTAGAAGTAAATATAAAATAATCAGTAAACTCACACAAAAATCTGTGTTGAAAATTCTTAAGACACATTTTTATTTTACTAATAATTTAAAAACTATTTTTATTTACTAAAGTTTACTAATTTCACACAAACCTGAAAAGCATTTGGACCTACTTAATTTATGAATATTCATTTATTTATAATCAAATTTGGTAGCATTGCAGACACAACATACAATATAATACATGTATATATACATAAACATATTTAAGCATGTTTATATAAACAAAAGTGAAGATCTAGTAGCTTTTACATCAGAGCTAGCCATGAGACAACAGTACAAATTCACTAGCCTACTAAAGATTGCTGTATCCAAATTATTTTTGACAAAATTGAAACCTGTCCACATGTCTAAACTTGTTTTCCCTTATAGGTAACCTAATGCAGGTTGTGGACTGAGATTTTGGAGAAAGCAGTTTTCATGACAGTTTATTTATTTATTTTTTTAAACCTCTTTTATCTTCTTTCTTTTAAATTTTAAATGAATTTTCATTGTCTATATTTTAGCTCAAACGGACTGGGCTATGCAAGGAAAACAAAATCTCTGAGTATCCTTGAATCAGTATTACCATAAATGGTGAGTTTTATCTCAGCACCAGTAACTTAATAGCCATAGATTCAAAGCAGACAGAAAAGAAAAGAGAAAAATAGAGAAATTTGGAAGACACTGCTTAACTCTATAGCTGCAGGTTAACCATTTAAGCTCTAAATTTTTCTTACAGTAATGCACCCATTAGTTTAAAAAAGCAAACAAAAATGAGCCATAATATGCAACCAGCTGGCGTCCAAGAAAACCTGGCATGCCTTTGAACATTTTTATATTTTTAAACAAGTAAAACCTAACAAACACACAGAAACCAAAACAATGTAGCACTCCCAAACTAATTCCTGAAAAAGGACATCAGAGAGATATCTTTTAGAATCTTCTATCACATTAAATGGTATCACAAACAACCTGGGCTTGGTCCAAATGGCAAAGGAAGCTTAAACAGCAAAAACAGAGGATTTCTGGTGTGCACACTAGTTTGACTTACCCAGTCTTGGAGGCTGTCAGCTCTTCAGATACTGCTTTTTCTTGCATCAACTGAGAATTGTAGGCAGCAGAGGCCATGCAAAGAGAATTCCTCAATGAAAGTGTTTTTGTCAGCTGCTAGGTGTTCTTAGAATCCCAGCTAGAGGGTTAGCTAGCCATGAGCAACTGACACTCATGAGTGGTTGTCACCCTGCCTGGTAGTGTGAATGGGTATGTCCTGGAACACTTCCATGGTCTATTGCTCCATCCATTGGAAACCAGGCAGGTTGGACATCCCAAGACACACATCCCACATTGGATGCCAGGAATTTTCACTGGATCTAGGTTCCACTTCTTGCCATTTGAAAACCAAATTCAAGAGACAAGAGTTGGTGGAAGGAAGAAAAAGTAGGTTTATTGAGGAACTGGCAACCAGAGGAAATGGTAGACTAGTGTTACAAAGGCCATCTCTCATTCCACAGGTTGGCTGAATGGAATTTAAAGGGAAGTGGCCTAGAGAAACTTTGTGCAGGTCAGCATGTCTTGTTCTGATGATTATCTTGAGTGGACCATCTGGTGGTCTGGCTGGTGTCAGCTAGACTGCCACAGTATTATAGATTAGCTTCTCAGCATTTTCTTCATGGGAGTGTTTTCCAACCTTGATTTTATCTCAAGGCTAGTTCCAGAAATTTTTAAGCAAGCACCAAGTTGGGCATTGTTAGAGAAAGAATGACTATTTACTTGTAAAAGTTAGTGCCTGTTTCATTTACAGTACCACTTCAATTACCCAATAACTTCAATTCAATCATCATAGGTTTTAGTGTTACTTTTTCAAAAATGATAAATGAAAATGTGCATTTCTGGATCATAGTGAGAGACTATATATGTATTTTTAACTTTATTACCTCCAGAGATGACAATGAGATGACATTAATGGAATTTTAAAAGTTTACATTCACAGTGATGAAGAAAATTAGTTAATGACTAAAGAAATGAGGTCAACATTCTTTAGATATATGTAAAGAAAACTGAGGAATGGTTGCTAATGAAGTAAGAGTTACAACCTAGGATAAATAAGTAGAAAGTTGTAGCCAAGGAGGGTAGCAGATGTGCTTTGCAGATCTTAGGCAGAGAGTTGGTGTTTAACATACCAATTAAAGAATGGAGATTAAAACAAGGAAATTAATTACAAATTAATAGGTAATATGGTTGAGTAGTCACCTCTCTCCATTCTAGATGTTTAAAACCACTCACTCATCACTAAAGAAACTGAATGTACTCTTTGATGAGAACTAAGGTAATTAGTGTGGACACAGAAGTCTCAGAACATCCCTGTTTTGAGGTCCCAAAGCATGAAAACCCAATTCTCTTGAGAACAATAACTGATGAGACATGTAAACTACTTAAAAGTCATATTCATTAGGAATTGTTTTCCTCTTAGGACTGAAGATTACCAGATTTTTTTTAAAAAAGAAAAGAAAAGAAAAGAAAACTTAGTAGAAAAGAACTTAATATATGCAGGTATACAAGACAGATTTGGTAAGGGAATCAAAACATTACATAATAATTAGAAATATATAATTGAAACAGGAGGTAAAACATCCAACTAATTAGAGCTTGAAGAAGAGAACATAAAGAAAAGATAAAATTTTCTTTGAAATTTTTTTTTCTCTCTCTTTAAAAATTTTTTTAAAAAAATTATAATTAAGCATGTGCTGCACTCCAAGATGGTGCATTGGGAGCCGCTTCCTTGGACTGCAGTCAAGCTGAAAAATTTCAATGAAATAAAGTAGGAAATTTCTCAAGTTGAATGACACATTATACTAAAAAATCTATGTAGATTAAAGTACCTATTCAACATATTTGGAACACTGAGAACAACAAGGCTTAAGAGAAGATTCTAAATTTCTGTAGTGAAAAAGCAAAACAAATCAGAAACAAAACAAATCAATTACAGGGGATAAAAATACTGACTGGCTGCAAAATTTCAGCAACAACAATGAATTTAAAGGAAAGTAGCAAAATACCTTCAAAGTTGTGTACTCTTCTACTGATAATTCTACGACCAATGAAATTATCAAATGTCAAGTAGAAGTCATTTTTAGGCATTTAAACAATTATAATAGTTGTTTATCATTCATTCTAATTTAGTATGTTACTTTAGGATAACTTATAAATAAATAAACAGAAATAAAAAACTTAAAAAGCAAATAGATTAAATATGTCTCAAAAGAAATTAGTAACTGTAGGAAAAATAAACTATCTAACAGTAAGTCATAAAAGTACAATTCCCAATGCTCCAATAATGAATCTTTTATATACTTATAACATGATTAACGGATTCATTTAGAATTTTAAAATCAATTTAAAGCCAAAGAAGAGGACCTAATTTTACTAATTAAATGGAATCAACCTTGACCATATAAAAGTACATGTAGCAAAGTTGAAGGGCAAAATGATAAACAAGAAAAGACAATCAGAAGGATAATAAAACCCAAATCTTAATATGATAATGTTTAGAGTCAAGAATACTACATACATACTGTAGAGTAAGAAATAAAAATATGAGCAGTATCATTTAAAATTTGCAAAACTAATAAATCATACAAATTTGGTGTTGTAATTATGCTGATAGTAAAAGATAAAATGACCTCGATTGAATAAATTATAACAAAAATCCAACTTTATGAAGTTTATAAAGGCAGAAGTAGCAACATTCATATATTATTTGAAAATATTAGCATAACTATCCCAGGAGAAATAGTTAAAGAATTGAATGTGTGAAGGGATTAGACAAAACAATGTTAGGTTTTGTAGGGAACCAGTTTGGTGTGACAAAGGAATGAGAAAAGGATGGATTAAGAGAGAAAGTGGCACCAGGGGCCATCACTTTTAATATTGGGGTTCAGGGTGCCCTCAGCTCCCCTGAGAGCACATTTCTCCAGGTTCTTGGTCTCCTGCCCTCTCAAGAATGAGAGAGGGGACCACGGCACAGTGTGCAGTAAAGGTCAGACTCAAACATGTTTGTAGAAAGTAATTAACTTAAAGAGAGAGAGAAACAGGAGAAGGATAGACAAAGAAACAGCTAACTCTCACACTGAGTGAGAGAATCCAGAAAGATGGAATCCAGGAGAGGAAAGCAGCTTCCACGAGAGTGTTAGGGAATAGAGAGAGATGGAGTTTAGGAGCAGAAGACAGGCTTCCATGAAAGAGTGTGGAAGGGGACTCCAGAGGGAAAATCCAGTTGAGAGAAAGATGGCTTCCATGGAGGGAGTGTTCGTGGAAGGGGACCCAGACATGGAGTCCTAAGGAGTGTGGAAGAAGGGGACTTTTAACCTAGGAGAAACCCCTTCCTTCTCTAAGACCCCTGGCCAATGAAAGGAGTTCCTTAGAACTTCTGCTGGAGTGATTGACTCTTACTTTCTTCTGGTGCCCATGAAACTCAAACATAAACCATTAAATCTCCTGGATCGAGAGAGATGGGAGGGGTGCATGGCACTGGGTAAACTTCTAGGGAGGGGCCATTAGAGCACACAGTTCAAAGAAGGCAGGCTGGGCATGGCTGAGGCTGGAACAATACCCGGGCATCCTCTCCCCTAACCCATCTTCCCTTGTAGGAAAATACTCTTAAGGTTGTGAGACCTGCCATTGACTATTTGGGCCCTGGAACTGGTTTAACTATGACTTTCTAGATGGAAAAGTTCTGCCATAGAGAGAGCCAATCCTAAGCAAAACAAATCATACAACAAATACAAAGTCCCATAGCCTTCAGCTTCTGAATTTCTCCCCAAAAGACTTCCCCAAATCAAGACTAACTACATCAGAGATTTGAACTAACCTTGCAGTCGCAGGACCCACACCTTAACCAACTGTACAAACAGGCCACTTACATTAAAAGAAGGCAGAAAGCTTTCTTAAGCCATAGTTTGAATGAGAATGCTGCACCCTGAGGCAGCGTGGTCTTCCTAAAAGCTGGGCGGGGCTGATGGTCAGCAGCCGCTTCCTCTCCCTCAGCTGCAGGGGCAGAGAAAAAAAGACACTTGCGGCGTCAGTTTAAAAGCCGAGTTCACAGCTGCAGTGAGTTTCTCCACTCCGCGGCTTTTCATCACCATGTTGACCCCACCAGAACCGCATGCGCAGTTGGGCCACTCCCTGAGCAACTGCCCACGCAGGGACTGGCGGCTGGCAGGTGAACGTCCTGGGGAGCCTTTTTACCCTGCTGCCTGGGACCGGAGAATTCCAGAGAGGCCTGCCAGAACCATGAGCCAAGCTGCCGTGCTCCCCGGGCCGTGCAGGCTCCGGCTGTACCTCGCCCCTCCCAGCTGTTTTTCTCTCGGCCCTCAGCGCTGGCGGCTACGGCTTGCGGCAGGCACCTGGGCCCACCTGGGGGGCTGGGCCGTGGTCTCGGAGGTCCCAGCAGGCAAGGAGCGAAAGACCTGGGGGCAGTGCTCGCTCGCTCTGCCCCACAGGCTCCCTCAGGTTTTGGTCCCAGAGATAATATCCGAAGGATAGAGAAGGAGACGGAAAGCAGAGAGAGAGAGCTTGAAGGTAAGAAATCTGCGCTTTAATTCTGGCAGCCCACGCTGCTTGAGACAGGCTGGGTCGTGTCTCCCAGGCTCGGCGTTCTCCACAGCCCTGCCTGGCTGTGGCTGCTTCAGGTGTTCTCAAAGGGACAGGACAGAATGGGGCTGGTTTTACTCACAATTTTGAAGTCTTCCTCTCTGGCTGTACCACTTTCCTGGCTGCACCCCTTTTTCTGGTGTACCCCCTTCTGGCTGGCTCACCAAATGTAATATTGGGGTTCAGGGGTTCATGGAGCCCCCAGTTCCCCTGAGAGGATGTTTCTCCAGCTTCTTGGTGTCCTGCCCTCTCAAGAATGAGAAAGGGGACCACTGTAGTGTGCAGTAAATGCCAGACTCAAAAGTGTTTGTAGAAAGTGATTAATTTAAAGAGAGAGAGAAACAGCTATCTCTCACACTGAGTGAGAGAATCCAGAAAGATGGAATCCAGGAGAGGAAAGCAGCTTCCACCAGAGTGTTAGGGAATAGAGAGAGATGGAGTTCAGGAGGAGAAGACAGGCTTCCATGAAAGAGTGTGGAAGGGGACTCCAGAGGGAAAATCCAGGTGAGAGAAAGACAGCTTCCATGAAGGGAGTGTTCGTGGAAGGGGACCCAGACATGGAGTCCCAAGGGGTGTGGAAGAAGGGGACTTTTAACCAGGGAGGAACCCCCACCTTCTCTAAGACCCCTGGCCAATGAAAGGAGTTCCTTAGAACTTCTGCTGGAGTGATTGACTCTTAGTTTCTTCCTGTGCCCATGAAATTCAAACATGAACTGTTAAATCTCCAGGATGGAGAGAGATGGGAGGGGTGCATGGCACTCAGAAGTTCTTGCCCTTAAAACTATGCCCCCCCCACCCCCGTGGACCCAGAAAGAGAACACCTTCCCTCAATTTATTACTGGAGGAGACAGTGAAGGCCCCGAATGCTGATCATTCAAGCTATTTATTGGTTACAATCACTTTGACCTATGGGGTAGGGGTGGAGTGAGTCAGTGAGCCAGAACTGGTGTGTGATTCTAAGACTGATAACAGTGGTGGTTTTGGAGTTTCTATGTTCAGCTGGTGGAACAACTGGACTTAGAAGAAGCCTACAAGTCTGGCTACATCATAGTACTAGGAAGGGGTTTTACATCTTTGAGCACAATGTTTATGGTAACAGAGCCTAGGTCGTCCTGCACCGGAACATGAGTCAGGGAGAAGTTTACCTCCCCAGAGGCCTCCCACAGTTTGCTGTGGTTTGTTGTCCCCAGTTTATATGTTTCCCTTAACCAATTTATGTAGGCTCTCTGTAAGTGCTTTCTCCTTTGCTGCTTCTCCCAACAGGTTTGATTTTTAACAATCTTATTTGATTAAAAATACATCTGTAGATTATTTTGATAAGCAGAAACAAGTTTAAATACATAGATGTAAATGTGCACCGTGAAGTTTTAAAATTTATTAAAGTAGCTAAGTTCTACTCTCTAGCAATTTTTTTTTTATGGTAACCAGATAGCAGCCACCACAGGGAATAATTGACAGTCTAATCATTTTGCAATTCTTAAAATCTAATGAGCTTTGTACTCAGCTTCTTTGAACCACTACCACTGACTACAGCTTACTCATCGTTTTTTATCTGTTACTGTTTTACTAAGTACCTCATAACTCAATGGTCTTTATCTTTCTTTCTTTACCCCTTTCTTCTGTAAGATGTTAGAAGGTATTGATACTTTTGATGACTCACTCTTGGAAATTGTATATTACCTTATTATTTACATTTTGTGACAGTATTTTCTCCTCATTCCTTTGATATATTTTCAGTTTCTTTTTAGTCTTCATAGGTCTTTCTTTGTTTTTTATTAGGTCTCCAGGACTCACTTTTTATACACTTCTTTGATCTTTGCATCTAAAAATATGGCTTTATGTAATGAGTCCATTATGGCATTATGTAATGAGTAGCTGTTATCTCTTTACTCCACTTGCCTGTATCTTACTCAACCTTCAAATAAAGCTTGATCCCATCTCCTCAGTAAAATCTTTACTTTCTCTGAAAATATTTAGAGATCACTCTATTTTGACTGGAATACGAATTAATAAACTTGTTCTATATGTTAGGCTGAAACTTCTTTTCCCTTAAAAATTATTTATCTTTCCCATTAGATGCTAAAGATTTCTTAAGTAAAAAAATGTATCATATGCCTCTTCAAATTCCTAACGTCTGTATGTCCTGCACATATTAGCTTCTCACAATATATTTTGATAAGATGAATAAAAAATATTTATAAAATACATTTTCCCAATTTTTTTATTGTGGAATAATCTATACATTTAGTGTACTATAGTAAAGCACTAGCTTTTGATGAAAAAAAAAAGTTTTCACATACTCCGTCATCATGTACTAGAATAAATAACACATGTATACATTATTGACCATTAGAAGCTTAATATGTGTTAGTTGATGAAATGTCCCAACAATATCCGTCTAAGAAGTATGACTGTTTTCATATATTAATGGTTTATATTTTTAGACAAGCAAAACCACACATTTTGCAAAAACCACACATATATTTTAGGTTTCCACTAAAAAAGCTGCTAATTATCTAGAAATTCATTTTTTAGGTTTTGGTAAATTTCATGCTAATCATCTAATTTATGAGATGCATAAATCAGGTATTTAGCCAAATTTTGCTCAGTAAAAATGTTAGTTTGAGAGTATGTAGACACAGCTCAAATCAGATTCAAAAAGATGAAATAATAATTTTAAAAGATTGGGAAGATGATAGAGAATAATGCTCATCTGAATATTTCTCACCAAAATTATCCTTATAACCATGATCTGATGATCATCAAAGATGAGAGAGACTAAAGTAAACTTGAAAGAGAAGTGACAAAGGCATCCTAATATTTTTATCTATGTTCTTCCTAAGGCTGAGTTTCTTCCTGGTGGAAACGTAATTCCTTCTCAGAACACTGGGTATTTTTGTTACTGCTTACATTTACAATTACATTCCACTTAAAATATGTTGCAACTAATAAATAACCTCAGAATCTTAATGGCTTACAGCAACAAATGTTTCTTTTTCACTGATGTTAGGTACTAATCGCAGGCTCCCCCTGTAGTTCTGCTACACGTGTCTTCTTTCTAGGTCCTTAGCTGACTGAGCAGTCTCTAACTGGGATAGTGCTTTTACTGTGGAGGAAGTGAAAGAAAGAATGGTACTAACTAATGGATATTTAAGCTGTTCAGAGCTGATGTGTGTCACTTGTACTCATTTCAGTGATAAAAGCAAGTTCATGATCTATCATAAGCAATGTTATGGCACTAAATAATTTGAACAGTAATCCTTCCACAATTTATTCTTGCTATCATAAATATTTACTTACTTTCTTCATATAAAATATTCTCACTTCCAAATAGAGTTAAATTAAAACTTTCATCCATTGCAGCACCAGGCTTAAAGTCCAGGCTCTCATGATCTCTACATTGGTTTACAATATGAATTCTTTTGATCTAGAGATTTCTAAATTAAATGACACATTATGTCTCCCAAACACTCACTTTACAACTTTGGGGGAAAAAAAAAACTGCAATAAATATACCTATAGAAAAAAGGAAAAATGGATGATGCCTAGGTGTCACTGGTTTGTTGCATATTCATTGAGGTCCAGCTCAGCTCCAGCTTAGCTGCATGTGTTTTCTCTCTGCAATTAAGACAGGTGAATTTATCTATATTAGAGGCTCCTGGAAGAAAAAGTAAAAAGTAGTTTGAAACACAATTGCTCATAAAGCTGCTTCTTTTTTTAAAAAAATTGTACTTTAGGTTCTGGGGTACATGTGCAGATCATGCAGGCTTATTGCATAGGTACATACATGGCAATGTGGTTTGCTGCCTCCATCCCCCCACCTACACCTGGCATTTTTCCACACATTATCCCTCCCCTCCCTCCCCCTCAGTTGTCCCGCCCCTTGCCTCCCCCAACAGACCCAGGTGTATGATGCTCCCCTCCCTGTGCCCATGTGTTCTCATTGTTCAACACTCACCTATGAGTGAGAACATGTGGTGTTTGATTTTCTATTCTTATGTCAGTTTGCTAAGAATGATGGTTTCCAGATTCATTCATGACCCAAAAAAGGACATGAACTCATTGGTTTTTATGGCAGTGTAGGATTCTATGGTGTATAGGTGCCACATTTTCTTTATCCAGTCTATCGTTGATGGACATTTGGGTTGGTTCCAGGTCTTTGCTATTGTAAACAGTGCTGCGATGAACTTGAAAACCCGCTGATAATTGCTACTCACATTGTGTTGCCCAAGAAAGTCAAATAGCCAAAACTGACTTCTGGAGGAATAGAATAAAGAATAAAGGTAGAATAAAGTTTGAAAAATACTAAAATCTACCACATTAAATTAGTATAAGCTTAATACAAATGCAAGTGCACAGGAAAATTGTGTATATGCATTTTTGTTGAATACACAGAACGTAGAAAAAGAAAATCTACATTTTCTCAATATGTATGATATGTATTTCAATTTCAATTATATCAAGTAGTTTATTTTAAGTAATTTTTTTTAAATAGACTGAATTTTCTCTAGTATATCTTTTTGTAAATTTCCTGGCTTCTTTAATAGATACTATGATTACAAGAATAATATCTTTGCCCAAGATGATATGATCATCATTGGTAATTGCTCTATATTATCAAAGTCAAAATTAGCCATTGAAGTCTAGCTTAATCTCTCATTTCCTACCTTCCATCACTGAGAAACTTGTATATGTAATATACAACCAAATGCTAAGAATTCAGTATTGGTTGCCAAAATGTTTCTCTTATTGTTCTTTGTCCTGATTTCATTTATAAACTTGGTGATGAAATCAAGTCCTTATAAAAATGAGAGTTTAAAGTGAAAATTCTTGAAGTCTAACATATTTATATGCATTGATAGATAATTCCTCCGAGCTTTTCTGATAATGGTTTACTGTCTTACTAATCAATACTCTGTCTTAAAAGTGTTACCATTAGAATAACTTATATTTACTAAGTATCCAGTAGTTCAAATAAAATAAACTGCTACATTCTTCAACAACTGAATTGAAAATAAATATTTTTATAATGGATCTAGTACATTATTTGTACTTTCCCTCTTTGGTCTTTAATGATATCTGCTTAATATATATTAACAATGTTTGATTTTATATTCAACATATTTCAAATGGGTAAACCAGTTGAGAATATCAAGTGTGCATACAGGACAAATGAATTTGCAAAACACGATATAATTTCTAAAAATGCTAGACATTTCTTTGGATGATGGTTTTGTGTTTTAAGAATATTGTGGTTATTTAAAAAATAATGATCACCATTATTTGCTGAAATCATTATTTTGGCAATGATAAAATATTTTAAGAGGCATCTAATGTATCCTAAACATATCAGCTATCATTTACATTAACCTAGGGTTGTCATTTTGGGCCAAAGTGAATTATAAAAGCATTAAAAAACAGAGAATAAAACTCAATAGATATTTTTCAATTGAATGTATCATGAAATGTTCATGTTATATATTATGTACAATTTTTAATTTTTACATTATTAAGTTTGGTGCCACAGAGGATGAGAGTTCTTTTTTTTTTTTTTTTTTAACTATAATTTCATGACTTCTATTGGAATTTTTTTCTCTAAAATTAACAAATAATTCAAAAATAATTAAACAAGAAATTTTCTATTTTATGAATATATTTGTTTCTATTTATAATGGCACCATCAAGAACACTGCAGCCAAAATTAGTAGAATTCCCATTTGTTTCCTTCACACATGGAAGTTTTCATAAAAATTGAGCCCATTTAAAGTCACTACACTAGCAAGACTATCTTTGTGTGCTTTGATATAATTAAAAGTATGCTTGGAAGCAATGAAATAATTCACAGTTTAAGAAACAGCACTTATTTTTGGAAAATATTAAAAGGTAAACAATTCTTATTATTTTTTTTTTTTTTTACTTTAAGTTCAAGAATACATGCTGAAGGTGCAAGTTTGTTACATAGATACACATGTGCCATGGTGGTTTGCTGCACCTATCAGTCCGTCATCTAAATTTTAAGCCCTGCATTCATTAGGTATTTGTCCTAATGTCCTCCCTCTGTTAGCCCTCATCCCCTGCAACAGGCCCCAGTGTAGTGTGTGATGTTCCCCAACCTGTGTCCATGTGTTCTCATTGTTCAGCTCCCACCTATGAGTGAGAACAGGTGGTGTTTGGTTTTCTGTTCCTGTGCTACTTTGCTGAGGATGTTGGTTTCCAGCTTCATCTATGTCCCTACAAAGGACATGAACTAATTCTTTTTCATGGCTGCATAGTATTCCATGGTGTATATGTGTCACTTTTTTTTTTTTTAAATCCAGGATATCATTGATGGGCATTTGGGTTGGTTCCAAGTTTTTGCTATTGTAAATAGTGCTGCAATAAACATACATGTGCCTGTGTCTTTATAGAAGAATTATTTATAATCCTTTGGGTATATACCCAGTAATGGATTTGCTGGGTCAACAATTGTTAAAATACCACATGTCAAATGTAAGCAGTAGTCATAAAGGGGCATTTAAAAGGAAAAATATAACCTTGTCATAAAATGACACTCAGATGGCACTTAGAGGGAAAAATATAAGCTTAAATTGTCATATTAAGAAAAAAGAAAGATTAAAAATTAATCAGCTATGCAATTTAAGTAGAAAAAGAATAGCAGGCAAAGCAACAGGGAATAAAATGAAATAATAAACATAAGAGAAGACTTTAAAGTGATTGGAAACAGACATACAAAAGTTGGTTCTTTGGAACAACTAATAAAGACACACGTCTTGCTCAGATTAATCACAGAAAACAATAAGAGAAGAAAGTCATAAATAAATTATAGTTGATCCTAGGTACTAGTCTATTTCAGCGTGACTACTGTAAAATATACATCAATATATTATAAAAGTTAATTTTTATTACAACATGCTCACAAGCACTCACAAATAGTACATGACACCATTTGCAGCCCATAGAAATGTAAGCAAACATAACAATGGAGTATTATGTCATACATGCATAATATGTTTGGTACTACTGCTATAGTTTTTTAGCCATCACTTGTTGCTATTATGGTCGGCTCAAGTGTTGCCAGTATCTACTTAAACACTGTGTGACACTAATCATCTCTGCATGAGCAGTTTGTCTTTACAATAAATTGCCAATTTTAGTAAAAAGTGGTCTTTTGCGGTTCTTGTGTACTTTTCATCATGTTTAGTGCAATACCATAAACTTTGAATAACACCGTGACATACAAAATGTCACTAGTAATGCTGGAAGTGCTCCCAAGAAGCAGAGAAAAGTCATGACATTACAAGAAAAATTTAATTTACTTGATATTTACCATAGATGTACCATAGATTGAGGTCTGCTGCTGCAGCTACTGCTATTTTAAGATAAATGAATACAGTGTGAAAACCATTGTAAACAATGGATAAGAAATTTATTAAGCCTTCACTGAAGCTATGGCAGCAGGCACAGAAAACTCACACTGCTTGCACATTACCTTTTTATGTAGTATTAAAGCTGCAAATTTATGTGGATGCAAGATTCATATAAGAAAGGCATACTTACAGACTACTATGATTTGATAAAAAGTGAAGTCATATGCTAAAACTAAACAGTGAAGAAGTATCTAAAGGTGGATAAGGACAAAGAAGTATCTAAAACTGGATAACATAATGCCAGCAAAGAATAGTTTGATAATTTTAAAAAGACATTTGGCTTAAAACAATGTTAGGATAACAAAAGAAGTAGCTTCTGTTGATCAAGATACAGCAGACAAGTTCTCAGATGCCATCAAAAAAAAAAAAAAAAAAAAAGAAAGAAAGAAAAAAAAGAAAAAAATCATTGAGGAGAAAGGATATCTGCCTGAACAGGTTTTAAATAAAGACAAAAGGGCCCTGTTCTGGAGCTCATGGTGCAATGCTGAAGGACATTTATTAATAAGTAAGAGAATAAGCACCAGTATTTAAGGCAGGAAGGGATAGTAAGGAATAGGCTACCTCTGCTCTTTGGTGCAAGTGCAGTCAGGCTTATGATCAGAACTGTCTTATGTCTAATTCTGATAACTCCAGAGCCTTGAATTAAAAACGTAACTACCAAAAAAAAAAAAAAAAAAAAAATGGTTACCAGAAACTGGGAAGGGTGTGGGAGACTGGGGAGTGCGGAGAAGTAGATAAGGTTAATGAATACAATAAAAATAGAAACAATGGGCCAGGCTCACACCTATAATTCCAGCACTTTGGGAGGCTGAGGTGGGTGGATCACCTGAGGTTGGGAGTTTGAGACCAGCCTGACCAACATGGAGAAACCGCATCTCTAATAAAAATACAAAATTAGCCAGGCATGGTGGTGCATGCCTGTAATCCCAACTACGCAGGAGCCTGAGGCAGGAGAATTCCTTGAACTCAGGAGGTGGAGGTTTTGGTGAGTCAAGATCATATCATTGCACTCCAGCCTGGACAATGAGAGCAAAACTCTATCTAAAAAATAAATAAATAAATAAAAGAATGAATGAATAAGACCTACTGTTTAGTAGCACAACAAGGTAAATATAGTCAATAATAATTTAATTGTACATTTTAAATTAACTTGTATAGTTGAATTGTTTGCACCTCAATGGATACATAAATGCTTGAGGGGATGGATACCCATTCTCCATCATGTGTTTTATTTTACATTGCATACCTCCACCAAAACATTTCATGTACCCCACAAATATACATATCTACTATGTATCCTCAAAAATTAAACAAAATCCAGCAGGTAATTTTGGCTTTAGATTAAAAAAGTGATACATAGTAGCTCCTAGTCAGCCTTTTGGTTGTAAAACAAATAAGCTGGAGCAATAAGGACACATTTACTGGTTTAGTTCCAATGATGCTTTGTTTCTGCAGTTAAAAAATACCTTGCCAGTAAGAAAGTGCCATTTAAAGTTGTTTCGATAAGCCATCCAGAACATCATGTGTTCAGTGCCGAAGGTGTCAAAGGGGTCTACCTTTCCCTAAAGACGACTTCAATACAACCTCTCAATTGGGATGTCATAAGGACTTTCAAGCCTTATACACACTCTATGGAAAGAATTGACATCACTATGGAAAAGAACCCAAATAGAACATCAGGAGAGTCTAGAAGGATTACACCATTGTTATGTACTTTGTTCTTACAATAAAGTAAGATAAACATTCATTAAGAAAATTATAAGGAAGAGAAATATATTAACTATTTATTAAGTGGGACTAGATCATTATAAAGGTCTTCATCCTTGTCATAGGATAGATTGAGGAGGAGGGCAAAGAAAGGTTGGTCTTGCTGTCTCAGGGTTGGCAGAGGCAGAAAAGTTAAAGGAGATGGAAAGGAAGGCAGGGGAGGAAGATCTTTACAGAGATTTCTGGAAATACATTGTAATTTCTGTCTCACTTCTTTGCTTTCTAATTATCCTCACAGTGATTCTGTATGGTCCTTATGTTTCTTCCACCATATGCTTTAGTTTCAGTGCCTGTTGTCATAGAAGGGCCCATGCCCTAAAAATAAGTCAAAAGGAGATCTATGACAGATTTTCTGATATCAGCCTGTTTTTTGGGCACTGCTTCATCTGCTTTGTCCTTCTCATGATCCAGCTCTGGTTCAGAAGCACTCATCTCTATCAAGTCATCTTCTGTTAACTCTCCTGGTGTGATGTATATTAACTCTTGAATTTATCCAAGATCCATGCCTTTAAAGACTTCACCTCCCTTATCTTTTTCTGTAGTCACAATTCCTTTCATGATTTTCTTGCTGGCTCTGTCATAAATCCCATGAAATTATACAAAACGCCTGTACGAGTTTTCTGTAGCAGGAATTTATTGTTTCAGGCTTGATTTCTTCCACAGCATTTTCTATAACAATAACATCTTCAATTATGAACAAATTTTCAGCTGTGTGGTTTGTTGGCAAGCCTAACCCCCATATTATTCAAAGTTAAACTCTATACAAAGGGGAAAAAAGATAAAAACAATGCAAGTATGAGAACTAAATATAGACTAAGAGTGTAAATAATTTTATGCCAATAAACTTCAAAGTTTAGATGTAATGATTCTTTATTAGAAAAAGTAAATTTCAAAGCCATCTCAAGAAGAAACAAAAATAATGAAAAGCATGTAACAAATTAGGAGTTAAAAATATTCCCTTAAAAACACTAAGTTCAGATAATTTTGTAGGTGAGTTATTCTAAGAATTTACATCACAGGTATTTCCTACTTTTACAGATTTCTCCAGGGAATATGAGAAAGGGAGTATCTGCCTCCTTATCTGAGGCTAGATTTAAGTTACATACTAAAATGAGATGTCAGGAAAAAAAAATAACAAACATCTCAATGGGTAAGTATAGTTGCCAAATTTCTGAACAATACCTTAGATATAAAAGCCCAGATGTTTATCAAAAGCAAAACTAAACAAAATCAGAATATGCAGTAATGAAGATTTACTTATTGCAGGAATTTCAGACTTGTTTAATGCTAAAAACATAATACAATTATGTCACTTTAAAAGAGTAGACAATGAAAGCTATGTGAACATATTAATAGGTACAAAAAAAGTAAAAATAAATAGTATCCATTTATAATAACATAACTTAGGAAGAGAGGAACATTTACCAAGCATGAGTCAAAGCATTAAACAAAAAGCATACTCCACAATGACACATGAATGTACATTTTTTTTAATTGTGAAGGAGATTATGATGTCTATTTGCACCAAATTATTCAACATTGAGCTGGGAATTCTAGCCACTTCAGTTAAACAAATAACAAGAAATATTTTTTATGAGAAATGCAGCAGGTGAAACTAACTCATTATTTGCAGGTAATATGATATAGAAAGCCTCTCCCACCCAAATCTGAAGAAAAGTTACAATTGTGAATAGAATTTGATAAGATTAGTTAAATAAAAAATGCAGAAATCAATAACTTTTCTATGACAACTGAGGTAGCTAGAAAATATATCTGAAATAAATATACAAGCACAATAGAAAATGTGTGTTTTATTAAAGCAATAAAGCTTTACTAAATAAATAGAAATATTATCTTTCTAGTTGTACAATACTTTAAAATGAAGAATTTTTAAAGTTCTACAATACTTTAAAATGCAGAATTACCTCATTTGATTGATATTTTATAAACTCACTGTGTATATTTCAATGTAAATGGGAAAAACAAACTTGTAAACCAGTTCACATTCTCCCTGGCAGAACAGATTGGTTTACGGATAATTGCTGATTATACTGGAACAAATAATTGTAAATACATTTCACTTTGCTAGGGATAGCAAGAAAACCAATATGCTAACAAAATAATATGCTACAACCAAATAAATTATAGCATAATGGAAGAAAAGTAATAAATATTAATCTAAAAGAAAAATATTAATGAAAGTAAAAAGACTATAAATAATAATAAAAATAAAAGTATTAATATTGACAATAAAACATCCTAATTTTAAAAGATTTATATTAAGCATATTTCTATATTTCTTTCCAAAGTGAGTTTTTTTGTCTTATAATGGTTTATGCAGTTTACCAAAGATAAAATATATTTGTATGACAACTAAGAACATTTATATAATTATTTCAGTACTTGGAATTGATTCAATAAAAGCTAAAGCCCTTTCTTTAAAAAAAAATCTATTCAAAAATTAGATATGCAGCATTATAACTTTAACAGAATAATGATCATTATTAGCTGTTAAAACAGTCAGCCAGCTGCTATACTAAGAAGGGTGGATAGCAAAGGATTAAGCTTGTTCTCTGAAGACAGACATTGATCTTTCCTTCTCATGTTCTACCATGGACTAGTAGGGTAAGCCTGAGGAAGTTACTATATTGCAGTTCCTTCAACAGAAATATGCTGTAAGAGCAGTACCTCCTAAGGGTTTTCTCCAGGATGAAATAAGTTAATAAATATAATGATCTTAGGACAATACTTGCTACGTATTATCTATAAATGCTAGCTTTTAGCATTACTATACATAAATGTAGAACTATGAAAGGTAGTGCTGTAAAAATAGGAAAGAAAATATTTTACTGTTGCTCGGAGTCTGTACTATAAATTTTAATTAAAGCTTTCAATTTAATAATGTTTTTAAAAAACACAATCACATTAAATATATATAACCATAAGATTTCACCTATATTTCAAAAGTGCTAAAGTGTAAGAAAGTATTTTAAGATGTAAACAATATGTTAATATTGGCCTGAAAATGTAGCAAGTTATGAAAAACTGGATTGAAAGTATACATAATTATTCTAACTTATATAACTTCATGTTTAGTATGCTAAGAAGACTAATTTAAAAATGTGAATTAATAAGCCATAACAGAAAAATACATATTTGTGAAAATAATCACGTTTGTAATAACTATCAGGCAACTATTAAAAATCACGGTTAAAATTATCTTGAATGATTTAATACAGGATATAACATTATGGGAGGAAAAGCATGTAAGTATAGGCTTGAGAACTGTTAACATTTATTTGCCCTTATTCTGACACATGAGTTATTTGTTCATTCTTAAAGATACAGTTATCTATTTATATTATAGCTCTTCCTTTTTTATCCCATCTTTTTCTGCTTATTAAAAAGCATATTTATGACATAGTTTCACTATACTGATGTATGACTAATAAAAATATCTTTTTTAAGAATAAATGATTTTTTACAAAAATAACATGGGGCTGATGAAATAGAAAAAAAATAAATCTTGGATATTAAAATTTCTGTCCTTAATATTTTGAAGCTGTTTTAATTCCATCTTGACTGTTTAAAATAAATTAACAGAAGATATAATCTTGGAGTTAACCCTGGTTATTAGCTTGTATCTTTATTTCTCTCTTTATTTTTACAACTCCCCCCATCTCTCAAATAAAACATCATTGTACCTGCAGTTTGGCACAGAGAATATACAAGGTATTAAAAGATAATGTTATTGTGGTAGGGTACTTTATATAATTTTAGGTAAATTATAGGGATTCCACACAAAATGTGTTGGCACAATGAGCAAATATTGACATGGAGTTGTCTTTGAATTAATTTATATTTTGACTTAATTTG
The DNA here is from genome assembly GCF_048565385.1 of Saimiri boliviensis. NCBI lineage: Eukaryota > Metazoa > Chordata > Mammalia > Primates > Cebidae > Saimiri > Saimiri boliviensis. The sequence continues at coordinate 42,001,022 of NC_133463.1, forward strand.
ATATGATGAGAGTCAAATCTCAATACATGTTACTTTCTGATACATTGAGCAGTGTCAACGGAATCTAAATTTAATTTTATAAAACTAGGAAAAACCTTGACTACGTATGTGAACTTAAATGCTGGTACAATTATCCCATTTTAGGTTTGGTGACAAATTAAAGCTGACAAAGTAGAAATGAAATTAACATACTTTGAAATAGAAACATGTTCCCTCTAATGAATTAATTTCTACATTCACCTGCCATCTTTCTGTTTCAGCAATAAGAAAGGGAAAAATTTAATGAAGTTAGATGGTCCTGTAAACTTCAATACAAAGTGAATTCACTGATGTGATTATGGCTTCATCATTTCCTCTGTTACAAGACCCAATTTTCGAAGATATGTTCATTTTCTCTGAAGATTCCTTAGATGAGAATCTTATCTAAAATCTCCATGTAGCAAGGACATAAAATACATCACATTTGTCTGTTCTACACTTTCATCTAAATAAATATTTCCTCTGTGCACAAGGCTAAAATAATCTAAACTTGAATCCTATTTGTCTCAAATTGACCCAACTTGTATATAAGAAAAATCCTTTGAATTATACTGTAGATGTTATTGTATACTGTCTTAAATTCTTATAATTAGAAAATGGATGACATCATGCTAATAATTTATAAGAGTGTTAGGAAACATTCAATTTTCTCTATATATTACTAATTATTAGAAGCACCCTAATGTATTCCAAAAAAGGAAAATCAGTATATTACAATTATTTTAATTTTTGGAGTTAATTATTAAAATAAGAACTTAGTTCCGTTATTTTCATGATTTGAAATTATTACCATAATTCTTTTTTAAGCTGCATATATATAAAATTAGTTTTTTGAATTGTACTTTAAGTGCTGGGGTACATGTGCAGATGGTGCAGGATTTTTACATAGGTATACATATGTCATGATGGTTTGTTGCATCCATCTTCCTGTCACCTACATTAGGTATTTCTCCTAATGTTATCCCTCCCCAACTCCCCAACCCTTGCTCCCTGCTGTCCCTCTCATAAACCCCCACCCACATACAGGCGTAAGTATGTGATGTTCCCTCCCTGTGTGCTTGTGTTCTCACTGTTCAGCAGCCGCTTATGAGTGAGAGCATGCAGTGTTTGGTTTTCTGTTCTTGTGTCAGTTTGCTGAGAATGATGGTTTCCAGATTCATTCATGTCCCTGCAAAGGACATGAACTCATCCTTTTATATGGCTGTATAGTATTCAATGGTGTATATGTGCCACATTTTCATTATCCAGTCTATCATTAATGGGCATTTGGGCTGGTTCCAAGTCTTTGGTATTGTAAGCAGTGCCACAATTAACATACATGTGCATGTGTCTTTATAATAGAACAATTTATAATCTTTGAGTATATACCCAGTAATGGGATTCCTAGGTCAAATGATATTTCTAGTTCTAGATCCTTGACGAGTTGCCACACTGTATTCCACAATGGTTGAACTAATATACATTCCTACCAACAAAGTAAAAGTCTTCCTATTTCTCCACATCCTCTCCAGCATCTGTTGTCTCTCTATATATATATATTTTTTTTTTTTTGAGACGGAGTTTTGCCCTTGTTACCCAGGCTGGAGTGCAATGGCGCGATCTCGGCTCACCGCAACCTCCGCCTCCTGGGCTCAGGCAATTCTCCTGCCTCAGCCTCCTGAGTAGCTGGGATTACAGGCACCTGCCACCATGCCCAGCTAATTTTTTGCACTTTTAGTAGAGACGGGGTTTCACCATGTTGACCAGGATGGTCTCGATCTCTCGACCTTGTGATCCACCCGCCTCGGCCTCCCAAAGTGCTGGGATTACAGGCTTGAGCCACCGCGCCCGGCGCTGTCTCTATATTTTTTAATGATCACCATTCTAACTGGTGTGAGATGTTATCTCAATGTGGTTATGATTTGCATTTCTCTAATGACATCACATGATGAGCATTTTTTCATATGTTTGTTGGCCACATAAGTGTCTTCTTTTGGAACGTGTCTGCTCATGTCCTTCACCCACTTTTTGAAGGGGTTATTTTTTTCTTGTGAATTTGTTTTAGTTCTTTGCAGATTCTGGATATTAGTCCTTTGTCAGATGGGTAGATTGCAAAAAATTTTCCCATTCTGTTGGTTGTTAGTTCGCTATAATGATTGTTTATTTTGCTGTGCAGAAGCTCTTAAGTTTAATTAGATCACATTTGTCTATTTTGGCTTTTGTTGTCATTGCTTTTGGTGTTTTAGTCATGAAGTCTTTGCCTATGCCTATGTCCTGAATGGTATTGCATAGTTTCCCCCAGCCCCCCCCAGGTGTTTGATGGTATTAGGTCTTATGTTTAAATCTTTAATCCATCTGGAGTTAATTTTTGTATAAGGTGTAAAGAAGGGGTCCAGTTTCAGCTTTCTGTACATGGCTAGCTAGTTTTCCCAACACCACTTATTAAACAGGGAATCCTTTTCCCATTGCTTGTTTTTGTCAGGTTTGTTAAAGATCAGATGGTTGTAGATGTGTGGCATTATTTCCGAGGCCTCTGTTTTCTTCCATTGGTCTATAGCTCTGCTTTGATACCAATACCATGCTGTTTTGATTACTGTAGCCTCATAGTATAGTTTGAAGTCAGGTATCATGATTTCTCCAGCTTTGTTCTTTTTGCTTAGGACTGTCTGGGCTATTTGAGTTCTCTTTCCATATGAAATTTAAGGTGTTTTTTTTTTTTTTTTTTTTTCCAGTTCTGTGAAGAAGGTCAATGGTAGTTTGATGGAGGTAGCATTGAATCTATAAATTACCTTGGGCAATATGGCCATTTTGACAATATTGATTCTTCCTAACCACGAGCATAGAATATTTTTCCAACTGTTTATGTCCTCTCTTATTTCCTTGAGCAGTTGTTTGTAGTTCTCCTTGAAGAAGTCTTTCACGTCCCTTGTTATTTGTATTCCTATATATTTTATTCTCTTTGTAGCAATTGTAAATAGGAGTTCACTCATGATTTGGCTCTCTGTCTGTTATTGGTATATAGGAATGCTTGTGAATGCTGAAGTTGCTTACCAGCTTAAGGAGATAATGGGCTGAGACAGTGGGGTCTTCTCAATATACATTTATGTCGTCTGCAAATAGAGACAACTTGACTTCCTCTTCCTAATTGAATACTCTTTATTTGTTTTTCATGCCTGATTGCTCTGGGTAGAACTTCCAACACTATGTTGAATTGGAGTGGTGAGAGAGAGCACCCTTGTCTAGTGCCAGTTTTCAAAGAGAATGCTTCCTGTTTTTGCCGATTCAGTATGATACTGGCTGTGGGTTTGTCATAAAGAGCTTTTTTATTTTGAGATATGTTCCATTAATACCTAGTTTATTAAGAGTTTTTAGCAAAAAAGTATGCTGAATTTTGTCAAAGATTTTCTCTGCATCTATTGAGATAATCACATGGTTTTTGTCTTTGGTTCTGTTTATGTAATGGATTACATTTATAGATTTGCATATGTTGAACCAGCCTTTCATCCCCAGGATGAAGCCTACTTGGTCATGATGGATAAGCTGTCTCATACACTGCTGCATTTTGTTTTCCAGTATTTTATTGAAGATTTTTGCATTGATGCTCATCATGAATATTGGCCTGAAATTTTCTTTTTCAGTTGTGTCTCTGCCAAGTTTTGGTATCAGGATGATGTTGGTCTCATAAAATGAGTTAGAGAGAATTCCCTCTTTTTGTATTGTTTGGAATAGTTTCAGAAGGAATAGTACCAGCTCCTCTTTGTATGTCTGGTAGAATTTGGCTATGAACCCATCTGGACCTTGACTTTTTTTGGTTGTTAGGCTATTAATTGCTGCCTCAACTTCAGACCTTGTTACTGAGCTATGCAGGGATTCAACTTTTAGTATTGGGAGGGGGTAAGTGTCCAGGAATTTATCAATTTCTTCCAGGTTTACTGGTTTATGTGTATAGAGTTGTTTGTAGTAATCTCTGATGGTAGTTTGTATTTCTGTGGAATCAGTGGTGTTATCCCCCTTATCATTTTTTATTACATCTATTTGATTCTGCTCTCTTTTCTTTGTTATTAGTCTGGCTAGCAGTCTATTTTGTTGATCTTTTTTAAAAATAAAAACAGCTCAAGAATCATTAATTTTTGAAGGGTTTTTTTTTGTGTCTCTATCTCCTTCAGTTCTGTTCTGATCTTAGTTCTTTTAATTTTGATAATAGGCTATCAATTTTAGATCTTTATTCAATTCTCATGTGGGCATTTATTGTTATAAATTTACCTCTAGACACTGCTTTAAATGTGTCCCAGAGATTCTGGTACATTGTATCTTGATAATCATTGGTTTCGAAGAACATCTTCATTTCTGCCTTCATTTCCTTATTTATCCAGTATCATTCAGAAGCAGGATCTGAAGTTTCCATATAGTTCTGAAGTTTTGAGTATCTTAGACTTGAGTTCTAATTTGATTGCACTGTGGTCTGAGAGATGGGTTGCTATGATTTCTGTTCTTTTGCATTTGCTGAAGAGTGATTTACTTCCAATCATGTGGTCAACTTTAGAGTAAGTGTGATGTGATGCTGAGAAAAATGTATATTCTGTGAATTTGGGGTGGAGAGTTCTGTAGATGTCTATTAGGTCCACTTGGTCCAGATCTGAGTGTAAGTCCTGGATATCCTTGTTAATTTTCTGTTAAATTTCTGTCTTGTTGATCTGTGTAATATTGACAGTGGAGTGTTAAAGTCTCCCACTATTATTGTGTGAGAGTCTAAGTCTCTTTGTAGGTCATTAAAAACTTGCTTTATGTATCTGGATGCTCCTGTATCGGGTGCATATATATTTAGGATTGTTAGCTCTTTTTGTTGCATTGATCCTTTTACCATTATGTAATGTTCTTCTCTTCCTCTTTTGACCTTTGTTGGTTTAAAGTCCATTTTATCAGAGACTAGGATTGCAGTTACTGCTTTTGTTGTTGTTGTTGTTGTTGTTGTTGTTGTTGTTGTTTGTTTTGCTCTACATTTGCTTGGTAAATCTTCTTCTATCCCTTTATTACAAGTCTGTGTGTGTCTTTGCATGTGAGATGGATCTCCTGAACACAGCAAACTGATGGGTCTTGGCTTTTTATCCAATTTACCAGTCTGTGTCTTTTGATTGGGGCATTTAGCTCATTTAATTTTAGGTTAATATTATTATGTATGAATTTGATACCACCATTTTGATGCTAGCTGGTTATTTTGCCCATTAGTTGATGTAGTTCCTTCATTGTGTTGATAGCCTTTATCATTTGGTATATTTGTGCAGTGGTTTGTACTGGTTATTCATTTTAATGTTTAGTGCTTCCTTCAGAAGCTCTTGTAAGGCAGACCTGGTGGTGACAAAATCTCTCAGCAGTTGTTTGTCCATAAAGAACTTTATTTCTCCTTCCCTTATGAAGCTTAGTTTGGCTGGATATGAAATTCTGGATTGAAAGTTCTTTTCTTTAAGGATGTTGAATATTGGCCCCCATTCTCTTCTGTCTTGGAGGGTTTCTGTGGAGAGATGCACTGCGAGTCTGATGGGCCGACCTTTCTCTCTGGCTGCCCTTAGCATTTTTTCCTTCATTTCAACCCTGGTGAATCTGATGATTATATGCTTTGGGGTTGCTCTTCTTGAGGAATATCTTTGTGATTTTCTCTGGATTTTCTGGATTTGCATGTTGGCCTGCCTTGCTAGGTTGGGCAATTTCACCTAGATAATATCCTGAAGAGTATTTTCCAGCTTGGATTCATTCTCCCCATCACATTCAGGTACACCAATCAAGCATAGATTAGGTCTTTTAACATAATTCCATATTTCTTGGAGGCTTTGTTCATTTCTTTTCATTCTTTTTTCTCTAATCTTGCCTTCTCATTTTATTTCATTGAGTTGATCTTCACTCTCTGATATCCTTTCTTCTGCTTGATCAATTCAGCTATTTCGGCTTGTGTATGCTTGGCAAGGTTCTCGTGCTGTGTTTTTCAGCTCCATCAAGTCATTTATGTTCTTCTCTAAGCTGGGTTTTCTTGTTAGCATTTGGTCTAATCTTTTTTCAAGGTTCTTAGTTTCTTTGCATTGGTTTAGAACATGTTGCTTTATCTCAGAGAAGTTTGTTATTACCCACCTTCTGAAGCCTGCTTCTGTCAATTCTTGAAACTCATTCTCCAACTAGTTTTGTTCCCTTGGTGGTGAGTTGTGATCCCTTGGAGGAATAGAGGCATTCTGGTTTTTGGTTATTTCAGCATTTTTGCACTGGTTTCTTCCTATTGTTATGGATTTATCTACCTTTGGTCTTAGAAGTTGGTGACTCTTGAATGGGGTCTCTGAGTGGGTGTCCTTTCCATCGATGTTAAAGGTGTTTCTTTCTTTTTTTTTTTAGTTTTCCTTCTAACAGCCAACCCCCCTGCTGCAGGACTGCTGGAGGGCCATTCCAGACCCTGCTTGCCTGGGAATCACTTGCAGGGGGCTGCAGAACAGCAGGGATTATTGCCTGTTCCTTCCTCTGGTTGCTTGGTCCCAGAAGGGTACCTGTCAGATGTCAGCCAGAGATCTCTTGTATGACATGTCTCTTTTGATATACAGGGGTCAGGGAGCCACTTGAGGAGGCAGTCTGTCCCTTATCAGAGCTCAAGTGCTGTGCTGGGAGCTCAGTTGCTCCCTTCACAGCTGCTGAGCAGGGACATTTAAGTCCACTGCAGCAGAACTCACAACCACCCCTTTTCCCAGGTGCTTTGTCCGGGGAAGGTGGGGCTTTATTTATAAGTCCTTGACCTGCTGCTGCCTTTTTTCAGAGATGCCCTGCCCAGCAAAAAGAGGGTCTAGTCATGGTGACTGTAGAGGCATTGCTGAGCTGCCACGGGCTCTGTCCTGCTGCTGTGTAAACTTCCTTGTGATATTGTTTACACAGGAAAGGTTAGAACTGCCTCAGTAATGGTGGACACCGCTCTCAACAGAGTTGGACTGTCCCAGTCGAGCTCAAACTACTGTGCTGGCTGGGAAAATCTCAAGCCAGTGGGTTTCAGTTTGCTGGTCTTTGTGTGGGTGGGACCCGTCAAGCCAGATCACTTGGCTTCCTGCCTTGAGCCCCCTTTTTTTCAGGGTATTGGGTAGTTCTGTTTCATAGGCATCCCAGACATCAGCTAAAACAGCCACCCAGTTTTGTGCTGTAAACCCTCAGCATTGGCTAAAATGGCTGCCCAGTTTTGTGCTTGAAAGCTGCCACACTGGCATTGTTGGCCCCCTTGGGAATCTCCTGGTCTGTGTCCTGTAAAGACCATGGGAAAAGCACAGTATCTTAGTAGGAGTGCCGGAGTGCTGGGAAAAGTCCCTAACAGCCTCTTTTGGGTAGGATAGGGGGTCCTCCAGTCCCTTGCACTTCCTGGGTGAGGCAGCTCCCCACCCTGTCTCGGTTTGCACTCCTTGGGCTATGTGCACTGTCCAATCAGTCCCATTGAGATGAACCTGGTACCTGAGTTGGAAATGCAGAGATCAGTCACCTTCTGCGTTGCTCTCACTGGGGACTATGCTCTGGAACTGTTACTATTCAGCCATCTTGGGAGAAGTCTCATTATTACCATAATTCTTAAGATGATGATTTAAAAGTAATTTCACCATATTTTTATTAGCTTGTTTTTATATTAGAAACTTTAAGTAATAAAAAAACTAAACATGGAATATACTTTTCCTGTCATTTCTCATTGAGTTAATATTTTAGATGTTTGTGCATTTATCTTATAAAATTATTTTATCCTGTGCCCTTTAAGCACAATTATCATAGATATATAAAATGAGACATTTGATTTATATTTCCTTTAAATATACAAAAGTCAAGGCTTTAATTGATAATGGTGGCAGTGATGGCTAGGTTTCTACCAAGTTCCACCTTCTTTTTTTCTTTCTAATAGGTTAGTAGTGGGCACATGGATAGACAATATTTTCCAGCATCACTTTCAGTAGATGCAGACTTCATTCTCTCTACTCTAATGAGAGCAAGACTAATGTGAGTGGTTTTTAGGCTGGAGCTTATAAGAGAAATGATGTTTTTTCTTTGTACTTTCTTTCTCTTCTGTCTGCTGGGTATAGGTGACACTGTGACCCTAAAGAATGGTAGAATACAAATATAAAATGGCCTAGGCTCTTGAATCAGTATTTGCAGACTAGCTGCTCAAAATACTTTTCATTCCCATAAATAAGAAGTAAGCCTCTATTGTCTGATGTTTTACATACCTCATAAGAATACAGATATTTTCATTGGAAGGGAGAATTTTGCCATAACAAAATTAAAATATGTGACATTTGTTTAGTTGACAAGAAGTATGGGGTAAAAATGAATATTAGAATGTGGGTTATTCCTGCCAAACCCTAATAAACATTTCATAAACCTGTCATATGCGATAACTTAGAAGGTTGAACATGATTTGAGCCGTTAGGTCTATGGTGAATGGTAGAGAAATAGCAGGTTGCTGTATTTTGACTTGTATTTGCAGAATTTAGCAATATATTATAGGGGATGAGATTAAGTTGGGATTGATAGATTTGTAAAGAGAGGAAAGAAAACAGCCCACAAAATGAGGGCTCTAGGGACTTGAAATGACTAAGCTCACTGCTTCATATAACTTCAGTGTGTTGTCTCCATTAAGTTTAGAGAGAGAACTCTCAGCAAAATAAGGCACAAAACAATGAATAACAAAAAAGCAACAACAAAAACAAAAACAAGTGTGTTGGAAATGAAACACAAGAGAGAACTACTAAATTTCTGAGAGAATTTTATTGCCAAAGAGCCCATGAGCTTTGCCTAAAAAGCCTGATTGTTCAAACTTTAAATGTCTTACCTCGTTATTCTGCCAAACTTCCACAAGAAGAAGAGAATTGTGAAAGTGGTAGGATGACACATTCCCACATGCCTACTGCAGGTATGCTCACAGGGTAGAATGCACAAAGAATTGCAGACTAGCTGAAAATTCTGATACGGCACGGTTGAAAGTCAAAGAGAAAGAGGACAGAGAATTACTAAGTGTGATCCTAGAGATAATAGGAGCTAGGTCATATAGGCCTTACATGCCATTGTGAATAACTTAGCTTTTACTCTGAATGAAAATGGGAGGTTTCCAGGGGTTTGAGTTGAGTAGTGACATGATCTCAATTAAAATTTTAACTTGTTGGAAAGATGACTTTGGATAATCCATTGAGAATATACTATAGGGGTCAACCACAGACATAATGAGGCTATTTAACAAGTATTATAATTTTCTAGAAGTGACATCATGGTAGATTAGTCTGGGTTAGTATGAGTAAAGTTGTGAGAAACTCTGGGATTCTGCATATTTTGTATGTGGAATCCAGCAGGCATTCTTTTGGATTGGCTGTAGAGTGAAAATAAAAGGAGTAAGGGACATTGCATTTTGACTTTAGCAACTGAAAGGATGGAGTTTGTTTCTTGTATCAATTGAATTGGGGAAGTTATTAGAAAAAGCAAATTTAAGTGGGGAGATCACCAGATAAGTTTTAAACATGTTCAATTCGAGATACCCATTGAATGTTCGAGTGAAGAGGTGAACAAAAATGGCAGGTGTTCTTTAGAGAAGCCTGAGCTGGATACTTTCGGGAGTTGTCAACACATTAATAATATTTAAAGCCACAAACCTGGAGCAGATAACCCAAGAGCTGAGACAGAGATGAGAGTAGGGAATAGGGCTGGGTCCTGGAGAGTGCTGACATTAGAAGTCAAAGAAAAGAAAAGTAGAGAAGGAGACTGAGAAAGAATAGCTGGTTAGATAGAATAGATTCAAGAGAGTATGGAATCCTACAGGCTAGTTGACGACATTCTGTTATGTAGAAGGAGTGTGTTATGGATGTCACATGCTGCTGCCGATAAATAATAATGTAAGATAAGGTCTAGAAAGATCTTTTCATTAAGTGAGTTCATGTGGCTATATCATTTCTACTGCAATATGAACAGAAGTGACGTGAGCTATTTTCAGGTCAGGGTTTTTAAGACAGCATCTGTTTCAACCAAACTCTTCTTTTCATGAGGGTGATATAAAAGATGATATGATGTAATCCCAGCACTTTGGGAGGCCGAGGCGGGTGGATCACAAGGTCGAGAGATCGAGACCAACCTGGTCAACATGGTGAAACCCCGTCTCTACTAAAAATACAAAAAATTAGCTGGGCATGGTGGCGCGTGCCTGTAATCCCAGCTAGTCGGGAGGCTGAGGCAGGAGAATTGCCTGAACCCAGGAGGCGGAGGTTGCGGTGAGCCGAGATCGCGCCATTGCACTCCAGCCTGGGTAACAAGAGCGAAACTCCGTCTCAAAAAAAAAAAAAAAAAGATGATATGAGTCTAGGAGATGCTAAAGCCATCAATGGGAAAGAAGCCTGAATCACTGAATCAAGTGGAAGAGTGGCACAAAAAGCCCAGAATATCATTCTAAACTGTTAAGTGAGCAAGAAATGAAGTCCTCTTGTTTTTAGTGATTATATTTTGAGTCTCTTTTTTTACAGTTGTTCAGCTTGCTCTAATTAATGCAGTAAGTTAATGTAGCTTTCTCCTTAATTTCTCCTCCCATCAAGAATGGTATAATAAAACCTTAACTACTCAGTAATATGATCATTTACTGACAGGTTTTCAAACAGTTTTATGTTTTTAAGTAAATCAATGTCTATTTTGTATATTTTAGATCACATTAATGGCTTCTCAGACACCGATATGTTGCTCATAAAAAACACTAAAATTTTATTTAGTGATAACACACTGCTTAATAATAAAAAGAGGGAGTATATTCAAGTTATGGATAAGTTTAATAGCACCATATCTGATTTCAGTACCAAGGGGCTTTTACTTTCTGCCATATTTTGCTTCTAATGTGCCTTTTTCTCCACTTAATTTTTGAATTTTCTTTATTTTCTTTACTTATTTTCTCTATCATCTCCTCTCTTTTAGTGTTTGTTTTCCCGCTTTCCCTCCTTTCTTTTTATTTTCTATTCTTTCTCCATGTTTCCATAACTTCCATTTGTTTCCCAACTGTATAGTTGTCCTTTGTTTGGTTCACAAGAAACAAAAGTCCCTGGAACATGACTGAAACGCAGGGACAGTATAAGCTGGTGTTTGGATAGCCCACAGCAGAGAAAGTGTAGCCAGTTAACCAAAGCAGCAGACACCAGTCTATGACGTTAAAATTACAATGGGTCTAGGAGCCCCTGATTTAGAATGAATTCTCTTTGTATTCTGTTTGCATATTTATGCACAAATTAAGATAAATATATCTTACCAGAAAGTCTAATGCTCTCCTCCTACAAAATTGAGAAAAGAAAAATCATCTTTTAAAAATAGATGTTATTTGATCTGCAGTGTCTTCCAGGCTGCAGCTTCCTGTCCTGCTGTAGCAGCCACAGGGCCCGACTGTGCACAGTGGCTGGACTCCATGCTCTCTCAGTTACACACCCCTCACCACTCCACTCGAGTCTTTGCAAAAGTGTAGGATTCAGGCTGATGGTGAGAGCTGGTGATACATTATATCTGTGAGAATGTAGAATAAGGAGGCACAGGTAGAGTGAAAATCAGAGGTGGCACAGAGCAAAATAGCCAGAAATAATAATGCTTCTAAGACAAGATAATTTTCCTTCCAGAATGTGACTTTTTATAACCAAAGTGTCCAGAAAAAGTGTCCTGAGAATGATCTCAGCCCAAATTCTTAAACTTCTGAGAGTTAAAGTGATTGGGAGTGGAGCAGAAGGCTTTCAAGAGTCAGGCATTAAAGCAAGAAGAACACATAAACAACCTCTGGATCTGATGACCAGATCCCATGAGGGATCATAAGAAGATGCAGGCAGAAACTACTTTGTAAAGATTGTGTGGGTGTTGATAACTCAGCCGTGTCCAGAAGAAGAGAGGCAAGAAGAAGATGACTCGTCATCAATGCCATGGCAAATCACAATCTTCCCTATCTATCACCCACTCTGGAAACTACAGAACTGGGAAGAGTGAGGGAAAGAAAAGGGCAAGTGTGATAATCCTGACTTGACCAAATATTCATAAGAAATTTAGGTTAACTAGGATTAAAAAAAACAGCTTTATTAAAATTTAATTTATATAACATACAGCTCACCCTTGTAAGAGTATATAATTTATTGGTTTTTAGTATATTCACAAAATTGTGCATTGATCACCACTATTTAATGCCACAATCTCTTTATTCTTTTAGATTAAATACTGATATGGAACTTTTAAGACAAAGAATTTGAGAAATTCAGTTCTGTTGTCTCTGGACTAAATTCACTTGAAAAAAAAAATTGTGACTTTTGGTAAGGACGGTGTTGTAAACATTTTGTCTTCATATGGTGGGGAAACACCTCACAGGCCCTTCATTAGAGGTTTGCCTGCCTCAGTTAAGCATATTCTCTCTTCAGATGTAATCAACAATCAGGACTTTCATTCATTTGTCCAGCAAATATTTGTTGAGCCTTTATGTTTTGCCAGGGTAATTGCTAGGCATTGCAAATTCTAAGTCAAGTGAGATTTTCTTAGAAACCCTATGGTCAGGTGGGTGGAGAGATTTCTAAAGCCGTTCTGGCCTTCATGATGCCGTCTTGACTCTATGCTTGAGAGACATGAGCCTGTGAGTGGGGATCCCATACCTGTGGACTTGCAGGAGGGAATTAACTGTATCTGTGAAGAAGATTCTGAGAACCAGCTGAATGTTTCCTGAGAGACCCAGATTTTCTCAGAGATTGGTCTCACACAGATACAGGAGAAACTAGTAAGCTGTTCTGAGAAATGGATGCAGATTCTGAGAAGGGCAGTGAATGTCCTGAAGTGTAGTGAGATATGAACAGAAAGGTTCCCACTGTAGTATGGTTTGCATTCTCACTTCCTTCAGATTTCTGCTTCAACGTAACTCATTAGAGCTGCCTTCCAAGACCATGTATCTGAAGTAGAATCCTATCCTGCTCCATTTGTTCTGTTTAAATGGGAAATATTTTTGATAACATCAGAGGGAATTGGACTCACAGGGTGAGTTAAAATAGAGAAATAGAGGTACATTTTCCCATGCCTGGATTTTGTGGCTATTGTGGTTGTGATGTTTATGTTGGCTACTAACAAAAACAACCATTTAGAGAGTACCTCTAATGAGGCATACACGAGTTAAAGATTTATATACAATATTTATTTTATCCTTATGAGATAGTAACGATACTCACCAATTTACAGAGAAGGAAGCTGACATTCCTGTCTCATATCATACAATCTACAAGTAAATTTTGCAGATGTAATTCTAAGAGTCTTGATTTTAAATTCTTAATTACTATGAAAACATACCTTCAGCAATGAACTCAGAACAAAGAGAGAAAAGACATTTAGGGTACATTAGTGATGCCAACAACCTTGTCCGTGAGTGAAAAGAAGAATGTCACAATCAGCTGTAATTCTAGCTCAGAATATATGTTATATAAACATATATAATAATGTTAATTATATAAAATGGATAAACATATAGTAGCATTTACTAATAAGCAAGGAAACTGTAGCTCATTTTTTTTTGTTATGCCACTGAATACTGCTATGAGAATAATTGCCAAATTAGAGGTCTTACCAAGACAATGTAGAACCAAGACAATGGTAAGAAGTTGAAGGGAAGACTATAAGAAAATAAATGCAAAACAAACTAGCAACCACCAACCAACATAACAAACTCAACTCCAATTTAAAAAACTTAAAATACAACTAATGAAGAAAAATATACAAAATACTTTTTTACTAACTTAGAAATGTTGAAAATAGTTTGTCCCTGTGGAGTAGTAACACATTTAACTGGGATTTTTGAGATTGCTTTAATGGAATAGAGATCCAGGATGAAGCTGACATGCTTCCTAACACAATTTGTCAAATACATCATATTCTTATTACTCAAGGATGTCCATGGATGGAGCAGTGAAATAAACCTTGACTGAAAGCTGGCAGACCCTCAAGCACCACCTGAGACACACTGAATCATGGGACAGAATCAGGCACATTTATGTTTTTATGAACAATATAGTTTGTTTGAAAAAATAAGGCATGCTAATTTTTATCAGAGATGACATATTATCAAAATTAAACTATTTACCTTAATATGCCACTCATAGGCATATGATTCACATTCTTTCAGTCTTCTATGCCACTTTGCCCTTTCTTTAGAAGTTAATAAATTTGATTCTCCACATACATCCTTGGTTCCCCATTCTTGTAAGCCATTCTGAACTCTGGCCAGATTTGGTTGTTCTCTTGTTTATGTTACCATTGGAACTTAGTGTATGTAGCTCTATCAATGTGATTGCATTGGATTATATATACTTTTTTAATTTTAATTTTTTTAAATTGCATTTTAGGTTTTGGGGTACATATGAAGAACATGCAAGATTGTTGCATAGGTACACACATGGCAGTGTGATTTGCTGCCTTCCTCCCCTTCACCTATATCTGGCATTTCTCCCCAGATTATAATTTTTTGTGTCTTCATCTCCCACAAAAAGAAGTCATTCTTCCTATTTTCTTCATAAGTGAGGTAAATATAATTTGGTCATCTGATTATTTCTTCAACATACATTTTCTTTTTTTCTAAGAAATTCTAGTAGGAGATTGGTTTTGTTCTGTTGCTTATTGAATTAATATATTTAAAGTTTGCTTTGAAGTAATATGTTATAGATAGCTTTTCTTATATTCTGGAGTCATTTGTATTATATTTCTAGGGATGTGGCTAGCACATAGCTTTTAAATTACAGTGTAATATAGGCTTGAATAAATAATTCAGACATCACTGATAAGTACTCAGATGAAAAGTGACAATGTTATTAACCTACTCTTTCCTCATTAACCTCATTCTTTGCCTAAGAGGTAATCATACTAACAGGTTGGTATATATCTTCCACACTCTTTCTGTATGCACTGATAAATACAAAAATATTATTTTTGGCTAACATTTTAAGTACTTACTTTTGACATCTCCTTTTGATATCTGTAATAAAAATATTTCTTCAATTCTGTTTGTCTTTTATGTATTTATGGCATCTTTTGCAATATGGAATAGTAAAAATTATGTGATAAATGTTAATCTTTATGGCATCTGTTTTTTTTTTCTCCCCCTCATCTTTTGCCTTTGATTCTGACTGCCAGAATTTTATTTTGCTGAACTGTAACTACAAGGATTGTGTCTGGCTTTGCTTCTTAAAAAAATAGTTACTCATAATGATCCAGTACTGGCGCTGACACATTAGAAGGACTCGATAGACATCACTGGACTGACGGACTACTTTTATACTAAAATGAGTTTCACTAATTGAATACATTTTAAATTCTATACCAAATCTCACTCTAAAATTTCATGTAATGGTGAAATATTAAGAACACTTGAAATGATTAAGCAGAGCCTTCATAATTAAGGTAACTTTTATTACCTATCATTTTGAAAATTATATCTTAATCCATATCAGAATATACTTATCCTTCAAGCTTTGAAACCTTGATTCTGTTCAGAGTGAGCTTATTAGCAGAGCTCTTAAATGAGAGGCCAGATGCTGAAACAAGACTATTTGCAACATACCTCTCATGCTGTGAAATAAAATTATAATGGAGGACTGACTTTATTTTCTTGCATTTGCTAATTTGTTAAACCTGTAATTTTTTTTTTAATATAAGAGGATTTATAGATAATGCTATTGTTAAAACAGCACAAAACCAATTTCTGGTATTTAAACATAACAGCTAATGACTTACAGCATTAATTCCCAAACTACTATATTTGAAATGCGGCTGTATATCATTATACATTTCTGTAATCATCTACTACTTTTGAAGGCAAACACAATTATTCAAAGGTATATGGTAATTGCGGGTGGAAGTCACATGTGTGTATGTGGAAGGTATATGGTAGTTGGGGATGGAAGTCACATGTGTATATTATCTCTCCTGAAAAATTTCTTTCACCTATATTTATTCTAAAATCATTAATTTTTTTTTTTGTATTTTGGGGTAGTTCAGTGTACCATTCATTTCCATTTATGTACATTCATGGATAAAACATTAAACAGCAACCACCATACTTGGCAGGCTCCATATGATACCTAATTATAACTTTACAGTAAGTGAAAGTAATAAGTGTTTTCATATCATTTGACATTTGTAGAAACTGGTGTTGGAAGATATTAGGCAACTTGCTCAAGGTGACATAGTGAATACATGGCAGATCTAGAAGACGTGGAACTCAGCCTTGTTTCACTGCAAAACTCATGTTCTTGGTTTTATCCTCCTAGGAGTTTCAGTTCTTCAAGCAAAAGCTGCTTTTGCATAGTGCTTACAGTGTTCCTTATAAGACTCTGACAGTTTTGATTTGCATTTCTCTAATGACCAGTGATGATGAGCATTTTTTCATATGTTTGTTGGCCTCATGTATGTCTTCTTTTGTAAAGTGTCTGTTCATGTCCTTTGCCCGCTTTCGAATGGGCTTGTTTGTTTTTTTTTCTTGTAAATCTGTTTTAGCTCTTTGTAAATTCTGAATATCAGCCCTTTGTCAGATGGGTAAACTGCAAAAAATGTTTTCCCATTCTGTTGGTTGCCAATTCACTCTAATAACTGTTTCTTTTGCTGTGCAGAAGCTGTGGAGTTTGATTAGGTCCCACTTGTCTATTTTGGCTTTTGTTGCCAATGTTCTTGGTGTTTTGGTCATGAAGTCCTTGCCTATGCCTATGTCCTTAATGGTTTTGCCCCGAATGGTGATCATTAAAAAATCTGGAGACAACAGATACTGGAGAGAATGTGGAGAAATAGGAACACTTTTACACTGTTGGTAGGAGAGTAAATTATTTCAACCGTTGTAGAAGACAGTGTGGCTATTCCTCAAGGACCTAGAAATAGAAATTCCATTTGACCCAGCAATCCCATTACTGGGTATTTATCCAAAGGATTATAAATCATTCTACTATAAGGACACATACACACGAATGTTCATTGCAGCACAATTTACAATAGCAAAGACCTGGAACCAACCCAAATGCCCATCGATGATAGACTGGACAGGGAAAATGTGGCACATATACACCATGGAATATTATGCAGCCATAAAAAATGATGAGTTTGTGTCCTTTGTAGGGACATGGATGAACCTGGAAACCATCATTCTCAGCAAACTGACACAAAAGCAGAAAATCAAACACCACATGTTGTCACTCAAAGGCAAGTGTTGAACAAAGAGAACACATGGACACAGGGAGGGGAGCACTACACACTCGGGTCTGTTGCGGGGAAATAGGGAAGGGACAGCAGGGGGTGGGGAGTTGGGGAGAGATAGTATGGGGAGAAATGCCAGATATAGGTGATGGGGAGGAAGGCAGCAAATCACACTGCCACGTGTGTACCTATGCAACAATCTTGCATGTTCTTCACATGTACCCCAAAACCTAAAAAGCAATAAAAAAAAAGAAAAAGAAAATAGTCTGACAGTTTCAAAAGCACTTATTTTCTCCTTTTTCTTTTTCTTTTTGCTTTTTTTGATTTTGTTCCCCCTCCCTCTCTCTTCCTCCTGGTCTCTGGCAACCACCAATCTACTCTTTATCTTTATGAGATCCACTTTTACTTCCCATATATGAGTAAGAACATGCAATATTTGTCTTTCTATGTTTGGTTTATTTCATTTAACATAATGACTCTCAGTTCCCTCCGTGCTGTGGTAAACAAAATGATTTCATTCTTTTTTATGGCTGAATAATATTCCCTTGTATATATATATACATATACATATATATATATACATATACATATATATATACATATATATATATACATATACATATATATATACATATACATATATATATACATATACATATATATATACATATACATATATATATACATATACATATATATATACATATACATATATATATACATATACATATATATATATACAACTTTTTTTATCCATTCATCCACTGACAAACACTTAGGTTAAGTCCATATTGTGAACAGTGCTGCAATAAACATGGCAGTGCAAGCACTTACTTTTACTTTGCATACTAAAACACAATTAAGTACCAGGATGAAATTTAAAGAGAACAGAAAATTGTATTCACTATTGATCCAGAATTAAAAGATTCAGTATTCTTGAAGTTGGCACTAGGGTCATAGTTTTTGTAACAGGAACACAGTTGATGGTACAGCGGAAGTCCTAGTCATCATCAGCAGAATCTGGTATGACAATGTCAATTTTTTTTTCTATTGTTATTCCATAAAGTTGCAATCAGACAAAGAAAAATAACAATTTATGATATATTTGGTAGGAGTTAATTTATACTGGGAGTGTTTGTCAAATTGAATTTTGCAAAATGTTGGGGCAAATTTTGAGCCAATGTACAAGCAGATATTGGGATTGAAGGCATTGGAAGTGTTAGACTCTCCTAAGTTTTGAAATTGTGAATCTGCAACAAGATTACCTAAATCCCCAGTATCCCAGGAACCCCCAGGGTGTTTTTATATCACCTTCAGTACTATATAATTTCCCTCTGGAGAGAATGAAAAGCAAAGAGATTATTGTTTAAGCCATGAATACTAACTATCTGTCAATTTCCAGCACAGTGCTAAGCGTTTAAGGTAGAGTAATAAACAGCGGTGGCTGAGATAAGCGGGGTTTCAGCACTGCTAATGCTTTTTAGGTGAGCAGGAGTAAATGACAATGACCATAACTGTAGCAAGAGGGCAGCTGCAGAATTGTCTCAGAACACATCATATTTCTTCAGTTTTAAGATGCCAAAAATTGTCAGGTGTACCACTGATGTAATCAGATTTTTAAAAATTTGTAAAATAGACAAAATATATTTATTGAATGTGCATATCATTTGGAAGATGAGTCTGGATTTCTGAAATGCTTGAATGGCTCAGAATTAAGAACATCAGGGAAAATTTTCACGGGAATTAATATTTAATTGGAGGCTAGAAAGATGAGTAAAAGCTGGAGGTTGTTGGTGCATGGTGGAGATAACTGAGGAAGACATGCATCAAGCAGAAGGAATGACTTAGCTAATGTTCCTGAGATGAAAAAGGGTGGTGAGCTAAATAGCACAGAAAGACAGGCAACCCCTGAGACTGGTAATCAACATCAATAAGTAACTCATAGTAAAGAGGAAGGATTCGGCATATGAAAGACTTGTATATCATGATTCGGATTTCACACTAAGTCTAATAAAGAGTTTTAATAGGGGAGTGATCTAACAGCTATTAAAAATATTCTGAGTTCAATGTGAAAAATGCATTGGACTGGGACAGAAGTCATTGAGGGGAGATGCCAATCAGAATGCCGTTAATCCTTTTCAGAGAGAGGGGATTCTATGCCACCTGGTTTGTAGGGATACAGGGAATTAGATATATTCAAATTACATGAAAAATGTTGAACTGATTATGAAAGAAATTTCTGAGTGTAAGTTTTCTTAGACCGTAGGCTATCAATAGTGACATTTGAGAATTCTTATCTGTGGAATGCTATACACCTACAGCAGTGTGTGTAGATAACAGCTGGCCAGGCTAGTGCACAGACCTCTGTGGAGTGTGCACTATATTCAACTGGTGAATATATGCACACTTGTGCAACCAGCATTGTTTTGGTTGATAGGAGGATAACAACATTTGGAAAATAATTAGTATATGTTATGATTTCTATAGTATGAGAGGTGACAAAAACAAACAACAATCTAATGAGTTAGAGCAAGAATGGTTATGTGTTAAAGAAGTGAGGGATTGAACTAGACATTGAAAAATAAATAGGATTTCAAGAGATTAATGCAGATGGCTGAGGCATTCTTCACGGGAAGAACAAACAAAGAAAAAGGAAAAGAATACAAGTTGTGCTTGAGACAATAACTACTAAGTGAAGCAAATGTTACGTAACTGATCTTTGATGTCTTTCTCTCTCTTATGTGCCATTTCAAATCACTCATGTAATCACAAGGGCCTATCAATTTTGCTTCTGGGATAGCTCTCAAAGGCACATTCTTACTTTGAAGTGTTTTTCTAAAGTGCATACCTGATCATATTTTTCATGTGCTTAACATCTTTCAACATTTCCCCACTCTCTGTAGAGAAATGTCAATACTTTGTAATAAGACTTATGAGACTTATATGACTCCATGATCTGTCTCATGCTTAACTCTCTGGTCTCTTCTATGACTCAGCATACTTCCCTCTCTTTTCCACTATGAGTACTGTAGCCAGAAAGGATTTATTTCCTTTTCACAGACATGCCAAATTCTCCCTTGCCTGTCAAATGTTGCATCTAATTTTTCTTTCTTCTGGAAGTCTTCACTCCTTTATTTATCTTTCTCCCATCATTTATGCATCATTTTCTCCAAAAATTTTCACGTTTTTTTCAACAATGAGACTGAGATAACAGCTTCTCCCTTTGCTCCTTGTTAACATTTTGTTTTCATTCATATCTTAGCACTTTCACCATGAAAGCCTTGCTTATATTCTTATTTGGATATCCCCTGAAGCACAACAACATCAAAAACATACCCTACAAACTTCTGAGTGTATACACTAACTTACGTTTCCAGTATTTGCAATAATACCAGGAATTTAGTAAATGCTGAAGATGCATTCTTTGAATGGATGATTGGCTGAATGGTTATCATTTTGAGAAGTGAGGAGTTTGCTTGGCTACTTGGAGAGCACCTTATAAGAGGCTTTAAATGCAACTTGAACAAGGTCCATGTTTTTATTACTTTTATACTAGAGGTCTGCAATCATAGGCCAAATCTGGAACATGACTTACTTGATTATATCCTGTGAGTTAAGAGCCATTTTCACATTTTTAAAGACAGAAGGAAGAAGGAGAGGAGAAGGAGGAAAGAAGAAGACTGAGAATTCATGTGATCTATAGCCTAAAATATTTATTTTCTGGCCCTTTACAGAAATAGTTTACTAGTGCCTGGTCTACAAGAATAGGTAATATGCCATCTTTGTAAACATTTCTCCAGAATAATGTTGATGCTCATGTGCTTTTAACAACACTTGGCTACTTACATACTGAATCTTTATCAATCTTAATTTAAGTGTTATGATATAGCTGCTAATTTTTAAAAATCCTATTACCTAAATTATTTCTCATTTATCTCTGTTAATTTTTTGAAAAACCAGGGAGATGAACTGGATTACTAATTTTTCATTATTTGTGCTAACATGGTATCATAATAATACAACTAGGTTTAAGTTATGGGATCTTGCTATAGTATAAATGTCAGTTTACTTCACAAAACAATACATAAAACAAGTAATATACTTTTGCCATTAATTTTTTAGTAAGTAAACTTCCTCACACATTATATTTATTGAATAAATGATTGGTGGATGATTGGATGAGTGAACAGATGACCCAGATGGGGTATATTGGTTCAGAGAGTGTGAGTAAATTAGTCTCTGTCTTATGACTAGTAAATGACATAATTGGATGCTTTAACCTTGGGCTTCTCCTAAGGCCCATAATAATTTTGTGTTGCTCAAATGTGGATGCCTTTTATCTTAAAACTTCCTTAATGAACATGACAATTATAATCTATTCAAATATTGTAATATTCATATTTATTTACTGAGCTATGTATTATAAGAACTTTACATGAGCATATTTATTTAAACCCCACAAAATTGGATAGAGTAGAAAATATTACCATCTCATTTTAATAAACCAGAAATGAAGGCACAGAAGGAACAAAACATGACCCCAAATCAATCTGTGAACAAAGCCCTGATGTGAACCAGCTTCATTTTCAGAGCTCTTATCTACAGCTGTATACAACTGAAGACTTGCTTTAGGGTACATGCCCACTGTTATGTGTATAGCACTATGCTAGGTAATGTTTGCCTAATGATTAGCCTTCCTTTACAATCTTAGTGCAGGTCAGCATAATTTTCCTCTTTTGGAAGCTGTGCAATGAGTTTATTTGTAAATCAATACAAATTTTATGGAGGATGAAATTGAAACTTAGAGGTTAAGTCATATATTTACAAATGAATATTAGTATAAGTAAAATGGATTCATAGATCTTAAAGAAATACACTGTATCTTTTTCTCACACTAACATCTTCAACTTAGTTCCAAATTAGAGATCCTGAGAATTATGCTTTTGCTATTTATTGTTTTCAACTTGGTAATAAAATATCAATTTGATAATGAAGCAAATATGCAATATTCTGAAGAGAACACAGTTTCCAGTTGATGAAAGATATTTATGTATGGTTATGGATAGCCAACTACTTTTACTGATGGTAATTTTATTTTTAATGAATAATAAAAGCAGTTATGTAGCAGAAAGTATCTTTATTTTTGCACCAAGAAAGTTATTTGGTGATATCAGAGAGATATGAGCAATGAACTTGTATACCTGCAAGAAATGATACTTACAAAGAATGTCTTTTTGTGTTTTATTTATTTTTAATTTTTTTAATTTTAATTTTTAATTATAGGTACATAATTGTTCTATATATTTATGAAGTACATATGATGTTTTGATACAGGCATAAAATGGGTAATGATCAAATCATGGTAAATGAGTTATTCATCACTTTAAACATTTATCAATTCTTTTGTGTCAGAAACATTCTAATTCCAATCTTTTAGTTATTTTAGAATATACAGTAAGTTACTGTTAGGCATAGTCACCCTATTGTACTACCAATACTAGTTCTTATTCACTCTAACTGTATCTTTGTACCCATTAACGATGTCCACTTTATCTCCCCTCCCTGCCGTCTTTTCCAGTAGAATGATAACCATCATTCTACTCTCTACCTTCATGAGTTCAACTTTTTTTTTTAGCTCCCACATATAAATGAGAATATGTGATATTTTTCTTTCTGTAGCTGATTTATTTTGCATAACATAATGTTCTCCAACTCCATCTATCTTGCTGCAAATGACAGGATTTCATTATTTCATTTAGTGTTTGAATAATGTCCCATTGATTTCCTTTCTTTTGGATATATAACTACCAGTAAGATTGCTGGATCATATAACAGTTATGTTTTTAGTTTTTTGAGGATGTCCATACTCTTCTCAATACTGGTTTTACTAATTATGTTAGTACACAACAACAGGGTATGAGGGTTCCTTTGTCTCCACATCCTCACCAGCATTCATTATTGCCTATGTTTTTTATAATAGTCATTTTCACTAGGACAAGATGATTATGTGATTGTAGTATTGATTTACATATTTTTTTGAGACAGAATTTTCCTCTTGTTTCCCAGA
Source organism: Saimiri boliviensis (assembly GCF_048565385.1). Taxonomy (NCBI): domain Eukaryota; kingdom Metazoa; phylum Chordata; class Mammalia; order Primates; family Cebidae; genus Saimiri; species Saimiri boliviensis. The sequence continues at coordinate 42,024,303 of NC_133463.1, forward strand.
CTTGAGTGCAATGGTGCAATCTCTACTTACTGCAACCACTGCCTCCTGAGGGTCAAATGATTCTCCTGCCTTAGCCTCCCGAGTAGCTGGGAGTACAGGCACACACACCACACCAGCTAATTTTTGTGTTTTTAGTAGAGACAAGCTTTCATCATGTTGGCCAGGCTGGTTTCTAACTCCTGACATCTGGTGATCCACTGACTTCAGCCTCCCAAAGTGCTGGGATTACAGGTATGAGCCACCACATCTGGCCTGATTTGTATTGCTTGGATGATAAGTGATGTTGGGTATTTTTATATATACCCATTGTCCATTTTGTATGTCATCCTTTAAGAAACATTTATTCAGATCTTGTGCCCATTTTTAAATCAGATTATTTGGTTTTTTTCCTGTTGAAGTATTTGAGCTCCTTATATATTCTAATTTTTAATCTTTTGTCAGATGGAAAGTTTGCAAAAGACATCTCATACTGTTTGTGATTATATATGCATACAAATTTTACACAGTGATTACATATATAGATTAGAACAAGGTATAGTAAAAGTTATCCAGGTTAGATTTTGAGTACAGATCACATCAAAAATAAGAGCATTATGTTACCGTCTTGTAAACTACTAAATTAATGGCAAAAGAATATTTAAAAACAATAAGGTCCAAATAAGGAACATAGGAGAAAACAAAAACATTATGGAAGTTACATTTTAACTAAAAAGTGCTGCCTGACTTATAAGTAAGAAAGTTGTATCTTAAAATGGCAAGTTGAGGGCTGAAAAATGGCCCAATTTATTCTACAGAAGCTTTAAAAGTTTTCTGAATTGATAACACTGGATAGATAGATAGAAAGATAGAATTAGAATTATATGTATGTGTGTATATATATATATATAAAACAGTTGCAGCTTTTATTTTGCATTTGAGAGTACATATACAGGATTGTTACACTGGCATATTGTGTGATGCTAAGGCTGGAGTATAAATGATCCCATTGCTTAGATAATGAGCATAATACCCAATAGGTGGTTTTTCATCTCCTACCTGCTTCCTCCCCCCGCCCAACTCTGCTCTAGTAGTCCCCAGTGTCTTTTGTTCCCACATTTATGTCCATGTACTAAATGCTTACCTCTCACTTTAAATGAGAACATGTGGTATTTGACATTCTGTTCCGTAGGGTCATGGCCTCCAGCTGCATCCATACTGCTGCAAAGAACATGGTTTTATATGTTTTTATGGCTGCATAGTATTTCATGGTATATACATACCACATTTTCCGTATTCAATACACTGTTGGTGGGCACCTAGGTTTATTTCATATGTTTAATATTGGGAATATTGTTGCAAGAAACATACAAGTATATATGTCTTTCTTGTAGAATAATTTATTTTTCCTTCGGGTGTGTACCCAGTAATGGGATTGCTGGGTCAAATGACATTTCTGTTTTAAGGTCTTTGAGAAATCTCCAAATTGCTTTCTGTGGTGGCTGAATTAATTTCTCACCCACAGTACGTAAGTGTTCCCTTTCCTCTCTGCAGCCTCACCTAGGAAATACCACTACATATTATTTAAATTGGGATTATTTGCTGGAATTTTCATTCAGAAACAGCTATACTTCAAAATACCCTACTTTACTTCTCAGAGCAAAGAAACTTCTTTTTATCTATCCTACATGAATGAACAGAATGTAGAATATCCATACAATTGAATATTATTCAGCAATAAAAAGTAATAAAGTATTGGTGCATGCAGCAGCACAGATGAACATTGGAAACTAAGTGAAAGAAGACAATTGCAAAAGGCCATATATTGTATACGTCCAATGATATGAAATTTCCAGAATAGGCAAATCTATGGCGATAAAAAGTAGATTAGCATTTACCCCAAGGGCTGAAAGTGGAAGAGAATGGAAAATAACTGTTAATGAGTATGAGGTTTCTTTTTGGGGAAAATGAAACTTTTAAATTTAGAGTGTGCTGATGGATGTACAATTCTGTGAACACGGTAAAAATGCCTTATGTTGTATACTCTAGCTGGATGAATGATAATGTTATTTGAATTACATCTTACTAACTCTATTATTAACAAAACACAACAAAATTCCTAAGTATTTGTTCTGTAGAGAAGATAAAGCAAAGCGTCTTTGAACTAAGACAAATCAGGTACAGTAGAGGGTGGAGAAACCTTGCTGAAAATAAGGGGATAAAGTGAATATTTACATACTAAAGCTCACTACTCTTCAGGCTTTTTGTATTACTTATTCTAGAATGTTGGCATCCAAGTTTGTGATCTCCCTAGGTCTTCTTTGGGGACTCTGATCAACCCCAACCGAAACACCCACCGACGAGAACATCAGGGGTTCTCCAAACACTGATCAATCAGATTGCCCTGTACTAAAAACTAAAATGAACACCTTTCACCCTGCGTGTTCAACACTGATCGTCTCAAATAGCTAATAAAAGTCTGGAAAAATATACAGAATAAATCAAACTAGACAAGACAGAGACCATGTAGGGTTAAAAAAAAATGAAAAACTATCACTAATATCTTTGAATAAATGAGAACATAAATTGCATTCCTAAAACATAGAAATTCAGAGAAACAAAATAGCTTTTGGAAATTAAAAACCTAATAGAAATGACAAACTTATGAGAAGTATTGAACAAAAGTAGATGAATCTTTCAAAAATCTTCTAGGAATTAAAATTGTAAATAGTTAAAAGATACAGAAGAATTAAGATATTGAAGGAATCTAACAAGATGTTCAATATCTGAATAAAAGCAGATAAAATAATCACTAAAATAATTTGAAAAATATTTCAGAACTCAAGGACAGGGAGGATATGTACTTGTAGACAAGTAGTTACTTATGTCAATGATATGAAAAATAAGAGACAAGAATCGATAGACTGATACTCAAAATTCATATTTTAGGTAGGTCGTGAGCATGGGCAGTAGGTTCTGAGCATGAGAGAGAGTCTCGGGAATTTGAAGAATGAAGGAACACTGGGGAATAATGTTCTTGAAGAAGCACTAGAGAGTCAGCAAATCTTAGTGCAGTTACAACTCCCAAGCCTCAATCAGAAAAAAAGGGGAATGTGAAAAAAAATAATAAAGCAAAACAAAACAAAGAAACAGCCTTTATTTGAGATTGTAGGGGAGGCAGTGTCCTCAGGTGACAGCCAAGTTTTCCTATAAGGCAAAGAGATGGAGGGGGCTCCTGGGAACATTAGCATGACTTCAGTGGAAAGAAAGAAGGTAAAGAATTGGGTGAGATTAGGTGATTTGCCAAACATCACAGAGAAATAATGGATGATTTCGTGAGCTTGAAATGTCTAGCAGCAATTGAAGTCAACTAAGCTTTGATCTCTAATTTTGATAGTTTCTTAGAGAGGAATGAGCAAACAATTGTACTGGTGATACACAAAGCTTCCATCAGTGATTTATAGAGTAACTAATTACAGAATTTTTGCATGATTTAATGTCACTGATACAGCAACTATGTGTAATTATGACCATTTATGGGAAAGCATAAGTCTATTAATTCTGTCTTTTATCTTTTTCTTACTACCTATGTTATTCTGTATTTGAAATACTTATTTCTAGCTGTGTATTTTCTTACTGTATGCCAAGGATTTCAGTGTAATGCTATTCCACTGATAAGAATCTGGAAAGTTACTTTTGAAAAGATGACTCATATATAGAGATCATATTTGGCAAGATTTTAAAGCTGTATCGAGAATTATAGACCTCAATGGGACTTGGTGGTCTCCTGTATTCTGAATTTCTGAATAGACATTTTCTTTATCCTTAAAATCATCTAAATGTTGGTTGGGAGGGTGGGAATAATCTCTTGGAAGAAGTAGATGAAGGACAGAGGAAAATAAATGAGGAGATTTTTCTACCAGTCCAGTCAATAACCAAAGATGAATACATAGAATCATGATGTTAGTTTATAATTCATGAGGATGCAACCAATAATAGGGATAAGATAAAAGATAGGAAAGGAATAATTGTTTGGAGTCAGACTTCAATTTTTACTCCCATAAAAACACTAACTGAGGCTGGGCACGATGGCTCATGCCTGTAATCTCAGCACTTTGGAAGGCGGAGACTGGAGTATCATCTGAGGTCAGGAGTTCAAGACCAGCCTGAGTAACGTGGTGAAACCCCATCTCTACTAAAAAAAAAAAAAAAAAAAAAAAAAAAACTATCTGGGTGTGTTGGCACATGCCTGTAATTCCACCTACTCATGAGGCTGAGGCAGGAGAATCACTTGAACCCAGGAGGTGGAGGTTGCATGAGCCCTGATCACGCCATTGCACTCTAGCCTGTGTGACAAGAGCAAAACTCCATCTCACACACACACAAAAAACAAAAACAAAACAAACACTAACTGGAATATTCTAGATTATTAGCCTGCTCACCAAGGGAGTAGTAATTTTTATCTGAAAAATCTTTCAAATTTTACTGAAAATTTATAGAGCAATAGCATATTTATTTAAAACATATTTTGAACTTACGATATTTTATTATTAAATCATTACAAATAACTATATTATTTCCCAGCAGAATATTTCCTTAAAAAATTATGTGTCTCAGTTATCTTAAAGATCCTTAAATTCAGTGTAATTAAATATATTTACCAATAATTTATTAAAGACATTTATTGAATATGTATTGTGTTAGACAGTGGTAATAGAAAGATAGAATTATGCTCTGACCTCATGTATCTTACATCTGAAACTATAATATATGTTGTTTGGGCTTTTAAAAAATGTGGAAGAATCAGGCTCACTTTGAAGGTCCAATTTCTATAATTTATTTTTGTTGTTTTTCTTATTTTGCCTTGATTTTTTGATTAATCTAACATTTGAAACAAATTTTATTGTCTGCTGATGGTTAAAATTTGATTTTATTTTTTCTGTTTAAATGGCATTTTGCCTTGGAGCAACCTGTGCATTTGACTTCGTATAACTGTGGCAATTAACCAAGAACCAGTAAGTCACAATACTTCTTAGGCAATCCATCGCCACATTCATAAAGTACAAGGGAAAAGCAAGTTAAATTTGTGTTTAAAATATTCAAGACAACAAAGTACAGAATATAAAGTTACTAGTCTGATGATTTGAGGAAAAGGGTTATACATGGAAAGAACAAAATGTGTTGTGTCTAAACTATATACTACTGATTTTTAGGATCTTGAAAATGTGTATGCAACCTATCTTTTGTAATGAATTTTGTAAGCATCAATTTTTTAAAAAGATTTAAAAAATACAGAATAACATACAAAGAAATCCAAAGTTATTTGTGATTCTTCAAAACTATGATAGCAATAGAATGTGTATATCTGTTTTTGTTGAGCATTTTTTTTTAGTAAATATATATATGAGTATGTTTATATAAAAGTAAACTTGTGGCATATTCAGGTTTATAACTTGCAGCTTCAATTTAGGATTTTATACTTTGTTTTCTCAAACCATTAAGAATTTTTATAAGATATATTTTTAAATGACTATGCAACATCCCATTTTATAGACATTCCATGAGTCACTGTTATAAGGGATATACCTAATGTGGTTATCATAGACATAGTCACAATATTATGCAAAATTTATTCTCACTCTTTAGATTCAAAGATGACATCATATACTATATTTCTTGTGTGAATATTTGTAGCAGATGGTCACAAGAGATTGTGCATATGTTCTTGTAATCTGTTCAATCATTAATTACATAATCTAAAACTGACTATGTTTCTGAGTATGAGCACATAATATCTATTAGGTGCACAGAGAATAAACTGAATCTCTGATCTACTTTTGATCATTCTTTTTATTATGAGTTATACATATATGTTCACTCAGTATTATTAGTCTAGCTAACCGTTTTATTAAGTGATTCTAGTTAGAGCAGAATGTCAGCTTTGGAAGATGGAAGGCGTAGCAATTTACTTAATTATTGCCAGGAAAATCCCAAACACTTAATCATAGCACAATGAGCAGAAGAAACAGTGAGAGCCTGTGTATCTATGGATAGTTCTCAGTTGAAATCTCCACAGAGTCTCTTACTACCCTTTAGCCATGAGCAATTCACTTAATGTATTTAAACTCAGTTTCTTGTGTTACAAAATTCATACACTTACAGGTAACTTGGTAGAAACCACCATAAAAATCATCATAATTCCTTTGTAACACTGGCTGACACATAAAAGTCGTGCCACAAATGGTGATAATTATGATTAGTCTAAATAGGATCTATAGGGATTAGACCCACTTTCAGAAACTCAGCATCAGATCAGTTACAGGTTTGAGACTATATGAAGATGCTATTGAAAGACAAATGGTTCTCTGTAAGGGCAGCAGTGAAATCTGTGACTGTCATTTTATAGCAATATCCCTCTTTTTCTAATCTCACTCAACAGCAAATCAAAAACCAGACAATTTTAATTATATGGGTCCCATGGAAGGTAATAAATGGTTGTTTATAAACACTCCCAGTGTATTTCATGTGCCAAAGATAAATCTTTAGATGCAGACTTCTGCTTTTTGGGGTGGTGCTTACAGATGGGCAGTTGATTATGATGCATTAGTTAGCAAAGGTTAATAGTTTTCAAGGCAAGCTGTGGGGCCTCCCTTAGAGGATAATGAAATCCATTGGAGTGGCTCAGAGCAGCATGTTGCAGAAAGATGTATCATTCTTACTTATGATAGAACATATCTATCTGGTTTTACTAAATATAAATGGATTTCTATTGCTGTCACTATGGAATTTCTTTTATTTACTAAACTTTTCTGTAAAATTAGAAGAATGATTAAGCAAATGTTTTCTATGTTCTTAACAAAATGTTGATAATTGATGAATTTGTGCAGTGAGCTTTTACTTCTAAAGCCATTTTATAATAACTAAGATATGTATGAATATTTAATTTTTGTTCCAATTCAGTAAAATTTGGTATACATAAATATTTTTTAAAAGAAATAATAAATTTTTTAGCTTTAGTTAACTGTCATTCATTTCTAATTAATTAAAATGGCATAACATAGAAGCAAGTAATAGCTCAGATAATGGAACACCAAAGAAACAACCTTCCTTCTTTTTTCTTGCTATGGTCTGCGTATGATAAAGCTAAGGTTTATCTCTAATTCCAGAGCAACACTGCTAGCTCCAGTAGCAACAGAAAACTAAAAAAGCTCAATGTTTTCTTCAAACTAATTACACTTTTAACCAAGAAATCCCTTGGGGTATCAGAGAAAGAAGCAGCTAAAGTTTTGCTATAGAATGCATGAGCATTTTCATTCATGTATGTGTGTGGCGGGGGGTGTGGGTGTGGGTGTGTGTATTTTAGGATTTTGAAAATGTATATGAAAAAATCTCATATGTATATGCACATGTGTATACATACACATACATTTTGTTCATATACAACATAAAAGAACAGCTTGAACATGTAAGTGGGACTTCTTTATTTGAACCACTAAGGTCTAATTTAATATCAGTTGCATGCAAGCTGACTGAAAGAAACCTTTGCACAATGTGTGAAGACAGGTATTCATGTACATTAATGTTTTTAATTATATTGCAACAAAATGTCAAATTTGCTTTAATGGACAAAATATTTCAAAAACCTAAAATATTGTAAAATGCTTTTGTTATAAAGATTCATACTTAAATCATATTTAAACTGCCAGTAACTTTTTACTAAAAATTCTTCCAAGACAATTAATATTAAAATCTTAAGATATTAATAGCTTCAAAATTTTCTTGAAGTATTTTACTTCATAACTCATTTATTCACCTGTTCATTAAATACTTAGGGTTCATATGTGCCAGTTACTTTTCTAAGTGATGAAAATCAAGATAGATATCATTTATTTAGAATCTACTATTTTAAAATAGTTCATCCATTCTTAATATTTTAGTGGCAATATAGTAAAGTAGTTAAAATGAGAGTTCTTAAGCCAGACTGACTAGTTTGAATACAGGCTTCCCCTTGCTAGCTTTTTCTTGCCTCTCTGTACTTTATTTGTCTCATCTACACGTTGAAGAAAAAATGCCACCTAGCTCCACTGTTTTTCTATATAAATGGAAACACTAGAACTTCATTCTAGTTTTTCTGAAATCTAGCTGTGTTACTAGTATATGTGAGTGTACTATGGAGGAATTAAGTAGTCTTACATCCTTTTTGTTACTCCAAATTCTTAATGCTATTTATTTTCTTTTTTATTTTCAATTTTCACCCATCATCTCACAACATATTGGGTAGTATGCCATCCTTCTGTTAATGCTTTTCTAATTTCTTCAAAAAATTTCTAAGGTTTTTGAAAAAAAAACAAAAACACTAAGATTGGTTTTGAAATGTGGAATGCACATAACCAATACAATAATAGGAAATGACTTAAAAGTATATACTAGACATAGTGATTTTGTAGGGTTCCTGACCACTTTCTGGTGAACTATTGTAGGATCCCTGGGTGTCATTTTAAAAATTATTCTCTTCCCCCTAAAACCTATCTCCCATTTTTCTTGTCTTTTCTATGATATACTCTATCACACTTTTCCCTAATAGTCATATAAAAATATCTTAAAAGAAATCAACACATTTTAAAAAATATGTTCCATGAATTTGGAAATACAATCTTGAAGCATGTTGAATTAGCTGTTCACAAATTCTAATTGGGTAACTATAAATTATTACAAAGTGAAAACGACAGTTTAATATGCAGATAGATAGAGAATCTCAATATGATCAGAGACCTAGAAGCTCTACAAATTCTTATGTGACATGCCCTTGTCACCCTACCTTTAACCCCTCTTCTCCACTAAGGTTAACTATCATCTTGACTTCCAACATCAGACAATAGTTTTGTCTGGTTTTGCATTACGTACTTTAACTCCCTCAAGAGTACTTAAGTGTAAACAAAGTCAGTTTCCTTCCCACACTCTTATCTACTGATAAAGTAAAAGGAAATTAATTCTCATTGGAGAGCTATGGGGATACTCCTTAAAAAAACAGATTGACTGATAGAAATATTTTTTCAAAATATAAAAACAAAAAACAAACTTGTGTTTTTGAATCTGACCATTTCATGCTAACACTGGAATTCTGAGCAGTTTATTTAATGTTTCTGATTCACAATTTCCTCCATCCTAATGGGATTGTTGTGTAAGGATTGAGTAGGATGTGGAAGAGCTTAGTAAACTATAAAATGCTGTAAAAGTGTAAGATATTAGCAGCAGCAGCAGCAGCAGAGTTTTGCAAACAAAAAAAAGAAAAATGAGAGACAATTTTGGGCAAGGCTGGTTAGCATAGGATGTGTTGTGGAAATGGTAAGTACCATATACAGATGAGATTGCAGTTATAGTGCCTGGTACATGGTAAAGGGATTCATTATGGGCCATTAAATTAGAAATGTAGCTTGGACACCTGTTGAATCAATCTCTGTTAATATGCAGTATAACCTAAACATACTTTTTAAAGTTTCTTATTATTTAAAGTTATTTAAGCTTTTTTTGGTAGCAATTGAGACTACTTTTTAGAAATTTAGGTATGGTGAACATTTTTTATAAACTTGAAACAAAATAATTTTAGGTTAGCATCTGAACTTCAGAATATGAAGGGTAGTATAACTCATATTATTGGGAAGAGAGACCTCTGGACTGATTACTTCTCCTTAAAGATCCTGGTGTGTATGAGACAAGAAAAAAATCTTCTGTGGCCATTGAAAAATATTACTTGGTGATCAACAAGTAAAATTTAATTATCTAAGACTATGGGTTTAAAACTGAAATCTTCATAGGAATCACTTGAGTGGTTTGTTAAAATGCAGGTTCTGAAACCTACCTTTGGAGATTCCAGTTCATTATGTCCCTGAATGGGCCCAAGGGATCCTGATAAACATGCTCCAGAAACAGCATTTTAACCATCACTGAATGACAGAATCAGATATTCTGATTCTCATTTTAGGGGACAAAGAATCTGAAAATTATGCAACTCTTTGGCTATAAGCAGGTCAGGAGGGAAGAAAAATACTGAAGCACAGCAGAATTTAGCAAATAAAATAAAGGTAGAAGTATGAGTATTCAAATGTACCAGTCAAGAAAAGATGCAGCACTCCAGAAGAGTAGTAAAAGCCACATGAGAATCACCTAAGACACAGGAAGTGTGTACATGAGAGATGCTTCAGAAGAGTAAAATTCAAGAAGTTTAAGAAAGTGATTATTCAGAAGTCTGTGAAGGCAGCTAATCTTTAGTACTGTGTGTTAGTCCATTTTCATACTGCTGACAAAGACATACCCGAGATGGGGAAGAAAAAGAGGTTTAATTGGACTTACAGTTCCACATGGCTGGGGAGGCCTCAGAATCATGGCGGGAGGTGAAAGGCACTGCTTACATGGCAGTGGCAAGAGAAAATGAGGAAGAAGCAAAAGCAGAAACCTCTGATAAACCCATTAGATCTCATGAGACTTATTTACTATCAGGAGAATAGCATTGGACAGACAGTCCCCCAAGTCAATTACCTTCCCCTTGGTCCTTCCCATAAATGTAGGAATTCTGGGAGATACAGTTCAAGTTGAGCTTTGCTGGGGAGACAGCCAAACCATATCATACTGTAACATATGATACTTGATAAGTGTGAAAGAAATGTATCAGTCCTGTGATTTAGACATGATAAAATAATAGAATATCATGCAGTTCCAAGACACTGCATCACCCATTCATGGCTAGAGAATGTGCACTAACACTGAGGCTGACTCAGGGTTTGTGGGTCTGGAGTGCTTTCAGTAACAAACAAAAGAAAACAAGAATACAAAATTATGGATGAAAATGCATTTTTCTTTAGAAGGAGAATATAAATAACAGTTTAAATTTTAAAAAGCTGACATTCACAACATTTAAAATAGTAACACATAACTATAGCAATTGACTGGCATATGTCTGCAATATTCTCCTTAATTTGTTTTGGCTGCATACTCTGGTCTCTTTGTAATTTTACAGTTGTCTAATACCACTTTTTGTTGTTGTTGTTGTTCTTTGAGACAGGATCTGGCTCTCTCTCCCAGGCTGGAGTGCAGTGGTGTAACCCCAGCTCTGTTACTGCACTCTTGATCTCCCAGAATCAAGCAATCCTCCTGCACCTCCCGAATAGCTGGGACTATAGGATCTTGTCACCATGACTGGATGATTATTTTATTTTTATTTTTTGTAGAGATGGGGTCTCACTATATTCCCAGGCTGATCTGAAACTCCTGGCTTCAAGCGACCCTCCCACCTCAGCTTCCCAAAGTGTTGGGATTACAAGTGTGAACCACCACACCTGGGCTAATATTGCTTATTAAAAGAATAAAAAGACAATAAATTCTTGTCTGCAGCATTAGTTACTAAACTGTTATAAGTTGTTACTATTACTATTGATAGTTTTGAAAAGTTAAATTTGCCTTCACAATTACATATCTGTGATGCTGCATTGTACCTTTCTTGGCAGTTCCTTGCTCAGGTGAATCTCTTGCTGGGAGAATGTCTCAGAAATTCAGGCTTTTTTTTTTTTTCTTGGGCTCTGACACTTGCTGCCTCTTGCAGTTCCATCTCTGCATGATCCTCTTTGCTGCCACATTTTCAGGGTTTGGGGAGAGTTTTTGTGTGGGGTGAGATGGTCACAAAACTATCCCTACAAAACGTAGAGAGCAGAGTGAGGTCTACAGTCTGCTTTTCCTGGGGCTTCTTGATACTTAATTAAGTTTGTAAGGAACAGGTTGTCACTGGCAGTGAGCAGATTCCAGCCTATGACCTGGAGACCACCACCAGGGCAGGGAAGGTTCTAGGCTGGGACAATGACTATGTCCTCAATATTCTTGGAGGACAACTCTCTATCCTAAGGTGTTAGGTGTTTGCTAATGAAAATATGGTTTTAGACACTAGTTTGAATCCCTGACATAGTAATTAGTATGTCATACATTTCCAAATCTCAGTAACCTCCAGAGATCACCTAATGTCTGGATTCATGCTCAGACAAGGAAGGATATCCATGATTAGGTTATTCTGAAGCACTACATACCTTGCAGAAAACAGTGTTTGAATTACCTTCATAGGCACAGAGACCTTATAGACACATAGGCAGCAGGGCCATTTCAGTCCCAATATAAGTGAAATTTGCATGATTGTTTCCAAATATCAATTAACTCATATTCATGGGATAAAAACCTATTTGTCATTACCATATCAAAGTCTAAACATAAAAATATACTTGCAGACATCAAAAGATTAGATAATTTGCTTCAAATTAAAACCAGACATAACTAAACTGTTATTTTGAATACTGTGCATCATGCCCTTCCCCAGTTTTTATAGTTAGCTGAGAAATAAAATGACATAATTAAATATCTTACAATTGTGCTATATTACATTATATTTTCTGAGAACTTTTAGAAAGTTGTTCTTCAACTTAGTGTTCTAAATTGTGGGTTATCATAATCACCACTAATAATTTGTTCCATTGATTGAACCACTTAAGGGATTCTGCCAGTCAAATGATGAGCATTTTTTAGGGGATGATCTATGAAATAATTGACGTGTTTAGAAAAACTAACTATGAGTAATAATTCTAATTGTATTTGACTGACAGAAGGAACGCCTCATGATTATTTAGTGCAGGATCTAAAGCAATGCTTATCATTAATCTGATTTTTCCATCCTAGCTAAAGTCAAAACAAAATCATATTGTTGGAAGAATGTAGAATACAGAAAAAGGAGCTTGAGTTTTTGAAAGGCATACTGTTGCTTAAAACAAAATATAATATTCTGAAGTCCTAGATATTGTGATGTTGGTGGTACTTATGTCTAATGTGGTGACTGGAGACTTGACCAGTGGTCTCACCAAAAAAGAGCAGTGTGTGTGTGCGTGTGTGTGTGTGTGTATGTGTGCGCACATGCGTGCACACTCGTGCACACATGTGCATGTGAAGAGATATGGGGGAAATGGAATTGGGTGAGTTCATGTGAAACATGGTCATAATCTCCATCAGTGTATCCTTTGCCTACCCAAAGCTGCCTTTAAATATCCATATCTATTAAAAGTAAACATGCACTTTAATTAAAATTCATATACATGCTATGCAGATTCAGGACTAAGATAAATTATTGAGCCCTGACTTTCAGCTATATTCCAACTTGATTTCCTCCACTAAGTGTCTCCTGTATAAGAATTGTTGATTAGTATTCTTGTGTGGCATCCATACTTGATAGAACTGTGAGCGGGCAGAAGGAAAAAATGGCAGACTGGCTTACATTATGCAGCTAGTGGGCTCTTGTACATTACTGATTAGATCTCATGTGATAAAGTTCTTTGAGTTTCTTCTTCGTGTGCCTATGGCATTATATCAACATTTTGCAAGCTGTTAGATGAGAAAAGAGGTGAACCACACAGTCAGGTATAATGGATTAGGTTGGAGTAAACATGAAGTATAATCTTGCAATTCTGTTTTTGAAGGGTTGTGTTGAGTGGATGGGCAAGAGCCTGGGCTGAGGCCTCTTTTCGGTAAATACCTGCAGACAGACAGACAGACAGACAGACAGACACAGACAAAGACACACACGCATGCATAACCCCATGAAGTTTTAGGAACGTCTTGGATTCCATGTAATAAAATTAAATCTAGTCAAATATTGGATTTGTGTTATATATTCAAACTTGAAACATATTATTACCTGGGATACTAAGACTTATTCTGAAGTTTACAGGTAGCAACTAACTGGTAAAACTAAGCATCCAAGTGTTGGAATTCTCACTGTTTTAAGTTAGAAACAATCATAATAAGAATTGATGAGGCTGGATGATCAAGATACAGTTAATTATCTTTAATGATTCTAAGAGGAAAGGAATTCAGTGTAGAGTTCATGTATAATATAGTATACCCTTCATATGGGTTTTTAAAATAGTTTTGTGTTATTGTTTATGCTTTTAGTGTTCTGTTGGTTGTGAACTGAGTGTGGCAACTATGTCTCATATTTCTTGCTACCTCAACTGTAGCCTCCTGTCATTAGAGATTATTAATAAATGCATATAATAATGGTATTATAAATTTCTAGAGCAACCACCATTCTTTACTTATTTCTAGAAAAAAACTCATGTACAGAGGACAAAGGAAAAAGATTAGTAGTTTTGCAATGATGTCTTTACTGTTCCTCCAAACTCTGTTCTCTATGTAAAACAATGAATCAGTGAAATTTGTCAAATAGCAGTATTGTGCCTTGCTGGGTTCCAGCTCTAATGTCCACTTATAGAAACTAAGCAAGTTTCATGACTGCACTAGTTGTGATATCATTAAATTGGGAGACTGGCATTTATGATTTCCAACATTGTAGAAATCAATATTGCTCTCTGGTATGGTAGAAAATGTGAGTTTGTTGTATTGTATTTCTTTGAATAGAAAGATAATAATTGAACTTTTCATTACTAATATTTGTAGAAACAGTTACATTTACTACATCAAGATTGTTAAGAGGTAAAAAACGTGTTCAATGTTTGTCACTCAACAATACTTTATATTGAGAAAGATAGTATTAACATTTCATATGTATCTTATTTTCATCTGCATAAAAGCAAAATGTACTATATATACACATTGCCCATTTTGTATATGAGGATCTTGAGGGACATAATAGTTAAGGAACGGTGCAAATCTGGAATCTCGGAACTCCTAGTGAAGGTGCTATTTGTTTGACACTCTGAGTTTATAAGCATCATCAGTTCTGATCTCTAATTTAAACATTGCCGTCTCACTTAGTTTGGCCCTTATCATTCTTTATTTCTTATTTTGATTTCCCTCTACCTTTCTTTTCTTCCAGTATCCCTATGACCTAGCTTGCATTTCAGTTGTAGAGAAACTTCTCATAACCCAGAAAGAAAAAGAGAAAGACCTGATTACAATTTTCAAGCATGTAGTTGCTATTGTAGATGGTATAGAAGAGTATATTTCTTTAGGATGTTTGTTGTTCTGCCTTTGTAACAGACATTTCAGCATACTGAAGTCATGTCTCTGAGTTGCCCTTGTCTTTTCCAATGAAGTTATCCCTCTCCTAGGAGCCATGCTCTTGTTTGGCCAGCTAATTTAATGATATTTGTATGAATAGTGTTGAAAGTGACACTCTGCCATCATGTTGGTTGTAGAGAGGTCATCAAAAATATAAATGGCAAGGAGCAATCAATACATCTCTATTATGCACAGATGGAAGGGAAGTGTTTAAGACAGCAGTTCTATCATCTACAGGCGCTTATATATTCTCAAAGTAGCTGTCTTTAAAAGAATCAATTTTTAATGGGGTTAGGGCCTTATCACTTTAAAACTGTTTGACCAGTCTATAACTTTCACAAACACCTTTATGTCATCTCTCATTTGTGAAGTTCTTTTTCAGCAAAAATGCCTAGAGTAAAATTTTCAAATAAACAAAGAGCCATCTAGTTTTTCTGTGAAAGAATTTTTTTATAACAATTCAAATTTGTGCATTTTGAAATTAATAGCTACCTATTAAAATACCAGTTTTCAAAAATAGCAAACTCATTGTGAAATGAGTATAGGTTTTGAAAAAAAAATTCTTAACCTTAGAAGTAAAACACAAATAAATTCTTCCAGTAAGAGGCTTAATAATTGGATAGGAGTAAAAAATGGGTTTGTTAGAATTGAGTAAGAACTCTTTCAAGCTGAATAATGACAGTACTGATATGAAACTAACTCAAGCTTTTCACTAGAGCTTGACATCTTAGCATTAACAGCCTCAGGGACTCAGCTGTTCTTGCTGAGATTTTCTTTAGTTATCTGCTGTATTTGAGTCTCACTGGCATTCCATAACATTTCTATTTTAACATAGTAATGTTTATCTAATGGCAGTAACTTTTGGCTTTGTGTCAAAAGACTTGCAACAGCCATTGAATACAAAACTTACCTGTTTTGATTTGGTCTACATATACTTAAAATTTTATGTTACAAATTTTTAAAACATTTTATTGGTTTATAATTGGCATATAATAAATCTTGTATACTTAAACAGAAAATTTGACGTTCTGCCATATGAACCAACTCCACATTCAAGGTAATGAATGTATCAACTCTGAAAGATTTTTTAATGTCCTTTTGTCATGCTTTCTTTCACTGCACTCAATCACATCGTGCCTCCTTTTCCTCAGCAATGATTAATCTGCTTTCTGTTACTATTAGTTTGTATTTTCTGGAATTTTACATCATCAGAATCCTAGAACACTTTTTCATGTAGATGATTTCAGTCAATTTTTCTTGAGATTTATTTTTGTTAATAAGTATATCAATACTTAATTTTTTCATATTACTGGGTAGCAGTCTATCATATGAATTTATCACATTTTGTTTATTCATTAACCTGATAGACATTTGGACTGCTTCCAATTTTTAGTTTTTGTGTATAAAGCTTTCATGATCATTCATCTTCTAATCTTTGTAGGGATGTATACTTCCATTGTTCTTGAATATCTACCCAGAAGTAGAATCTCTGAGTTAAATGGTAAGTATATGCTTATCATATTAAGAAATCATCAGTTCAATATATTTTCTGAGATGCTTGCACCATTTTACATTTCAACCAGTAGTATATGAAGGTTTTATTGCTCTATATCTTTGCAAAAAATTTGTATGGCTAGTCTTTTTTGTAAAACTTTATTGTTAATATTATTTTTGATTGTCAAATCATAATAATGTACATTCATGGGGTACAATGTGATATTTTGATATATGTGTACAAAGTGAAATAATTATATCAAGCTAATTAACATGTTAACTTTCTAAAAGGTGTGTAATGTCATTTTATTGTGGTTTAAATTTGCATTTTCTAATAACTGATGATGCTGAATCTGTTTTATGTGCTTATTTTGCACCCATTTGTCATTATTGATGAAGTATTCAAATGTTATGTTAACTTTCATATTTTGGTTATTTGTTTTCCAATTTTTTGGTTCAAAGTAGTCTTTACATATTCAGAATACTGCTCCTGTGTTGGATTTGTGATTTGCAAATATATTCTTTCTTTATGTAGATTGCCTTTTTTTATAGTGATTTTCAAAAAGCAGAAGTTCCTAATTGTGTTAATGTCCAATTTTTCAATTTGTCCTGTGAAACAATTTCATATTATTTAATTTTTCAATTGCATACATTTAATATTGTGTCTAAGAAATATTTAGTTTAAAAAGATTTGTAATTTTTCTTTCCAGAAGATTTATAGTTTTAATTTTTATATTTCAGCCTAAGGAGGGTTATTACTTAATTTTTGCATATTGTAGTAAGTACATATCAACACTTTATTTTTGCACATGAATATCTAATTGTTCTACGTAATTTGTTGAAAAGATAATGGTTATTCTCAGAAGTGCATTTGGACTTTGGCCAAAAATTATTTGTTCAAGTTGTTGTGGGTCCATTTTGGAACTCTTTATCATTTTCCATTTATCTCTTTGTTTATATTTATGAAAATTTCTAAGCATCCTAATTATGTCAACGTTATAATAGATCTTGAGATTAGATAGTGTATATCTTCCAATGTTCTTTCTTAAGTTGTTTTGGCTAGTCTAGGTTATTTTTATTTCCACATGAATTTTTGAATCATCTTATAAAGTACTACCAAAACATCTGCTTAATATTGGATTGGGATTGCATTGAGTCTGCAGATCGATCAATAAATAAAGAGAGAATTAACATTTTAACAACATTCTGATTTATAAACATATCTATTTAAATTTTTTAATTTATTGACAGTGTTTTGTAGTTTTAAGAGCACAAGTCTTGGACAGTTTTGTCAATTTTATCACCATGTATTTCATATTTTTAATAACATTTAAATTTAAAAAATAAGATTGGCTACTACTATACTAGTAGTATGTATAGTAGTGTGTGTGTGTGTGTGTGTGTGTGTGTGTGTGTGTGTGTATACCAGTATATATACTACCAGTAGTAGTATATACCACTAGTGTGTTCCTGCAAAGAATATGAACTCATTCCCCTTTATGGTCGCATAGTATTCCATGGTGTATATGTGCCGCATTTTGTTCATCCAGTCTATCATTGATGGGTATTTGGGTTGGTTCCAAGTCTTTGCTATTGTAAACAGTGCTGCAATAAACATACATGTACATGTGTCTTTATAGTAGAATGATTTATAATCCTTTAGTAGAATGATTTATAATCCTTTAGAATCCTTCATTCCATAGTAGAATGATTTATAATCCTAAAGGTAGAATGATTATAAATCATTCTACCTTTAGTAGAATGATTTATAATCCTTGTGGTGAGCTGAGATCTCACCACTGCACTCCAGCCTGGGAAACAGAGAGAGAGAGAGAGAGAGAGAGAGAGAGAGAGAGAGAGAGAGAAAGGAAGGAAGAAAAGAAAGTCAGACAAGGATATGCATTCTCAGTATTTCTATTTAATAGGCCGTTTTTGACAGTCCAAATGGGCAATAAACTGGAAAAGAAGAAGTAAACTGATCTTACCTACAGAATGCATAATCATCTATTAAAAAATAGTTCAATATATACTACTAGTATAGTAGCCAACCTTATTTTTAAAATTTAAATGTTATTAAAATATGAAATACATGGTGATAAACTTACTACTGAATGTTATTAAAACCATGAAGTACGTGGTGATAAAATTACTAGTATGTAAAATTCAATAACTTTTAAAATTTAAACGTTAAAAATATGAAATACCTGGTGATAAAATTACTACTAAATGCTATTTAAAATATGAAATACATGGCGATCAAATTACTGGTAGTATGTAAAATGCAATTCAGTTAATTTGTGCATATTGGTCTTGCATTCTTCAACCTTGCTAAATTGAGTTATCCTATGCACATTTTTGGAGGTTTTTGGACTATATTTTAATAGATGATTATGCATTCTGTAAGTAAGATCAGTTTACTTCTTATTTTCCAGTTTATTGACCAGTTGGACTGTCTAAAATGGCCTACTAGATAGAAATACTGAGAATGCCCTTGTCTGACTTCTTTCTTTCCCTTCCTTTCCCTTCTTTTTCCTCCCCTCCCCTCCCCTCCCGTTCCCTCCCCTTCCCTCCCCTCCTCTCTCCTCCCCTCCCTTTCTCTCCTCCCTCTCTCCCTCCCTCCTTCCCTCCCTCCTTCCTTCCTTACTTTCTTTTTTCTCACTCTGTTGCCCAGCTGGAGTGCAGTGGTGAGATCTTGACTCACTGCAACCTTCACCTCCCAAAGGATTATACATCATTCTACTATAAAGCACATGTACATGTATGTTTATTGCAGCACTGCTCACAATAGCAAACACTTGAAACCAACCCAAATGCCCATCAATGATAGACTGGATGAACAAAATATGGCACATATACACCATAGTATACTATGCAACCATAAAAAAGAATGAGTTCATGTTCTTTGCAGGGACATGGATGAAGCTGGAAACCATCATTCTCAGAAAACTAACACATAAACAGAAAACCAAACACTGCATGTTCTCACTCATAAGTGGGAGTTGAACCATGAGATCACACGGACACACGAAGGGGAACATCACACACACTGGGACCTGTCAGATGGTTGTAGATGTGTTGTGTTATTCCTGAGGCCTCTGTTCTTTTCCATTGGTCTATATATTGGTTTTGGTACCAGTACCATGCTGTTTTGGTTACTGTAGCCTTGTAGCATAGTTCGAAGTCAGGCAGCATGATGCCTCCAGCTTTGTTCTTTTCGCTTAGGATTGTCTTGGCTATATAGGCTCCTTTTCGGTTCCATGTAAATTTTCAAGTAGTATTTTTGCAATTCTATGAAGAAAGTCAAAGTAGTTTGATAGGGATAGCATTGAATCTGTAAATTACTTCGGACAGTATGGCCATTTTCACAATATTGATTCTTCCTATCTATGAGCATGGAACATTTTCCATTCATTTATGTCCTCTCTTATTTCCTGGAGCAGTGGTTTGTAGTTATCATGGAAAAGGTTCTTCACATTCCTTGTAAGTTGTATTGCTAGGTATTTTATTCTCTTTGCAGCAATTGTGAATGAGAGCTTACTCATGATTTGGCTCTCTGAGTTTGTCTATTTGTGGTGTATAGAAATGCTTGTGATATATGCACATTGATTTTTGTATTCTGAGACTTTGCTGAAGTTGCTTATCAGCTTAAGGAGATTTTGGACTGAGGAGATAGGGTTTTCTAAATAGACTATCATATCTTCTGCAAACAGAGACAATTTGACTTCCTGTCTTCCTATTTGAATACTCTTTATTTCTTTCTCTTGCCTGATTGCCCTAGCCAGAACTTCCAATACTGTGTTGAGTAGGAGTGGTGAGAGAGGGAAACCTTGTCTTGTGCTGGTTTTCAAAGGAAGTGCTTCCAGGTTTTGTCCATTCAGTATGATTTTGGCTGTGGGTTTGTCCTAAATAGCTCTTGTTATTTTAAGGTATGTTTCATTAATACCTAGTTTATTAAGAGTTTTTAGCATGAAGCGGTGTTGAATGTTATTGAAGGCTTTTTCTACATATATTGAGATAATCGTGGTTTTTGCAACCAGTTCTGTTTATGGATTATGTTTATTGATTTGCATATGTTGAACCAGCCTTGCATCTTAGGGATGACACTGAGTTGATCATGGTGGATAAGGGTTTCGATGTGCTGCTGGATTTGTTTTGCCAGTATTTTATTGAGGATTTTTGCATCAATGTTCGTCAGGAATATTGGCCAGAAATTTCTTTTTTTGTTGTGTCTTTGCTATGTTTTAGCAACAGGATGATTCTGGCCTCATAAAATGTTTTATGGAAGAGTGTCTCTTTTTCTACTGTTTGGAATAGTTTAAAAAGGAATGGCTCTCTTTTAATTTCTATTCATTTTTGCTTTCCAATTGAAAGATTCTTTCTTTGTCTCTTTCTTCCTTTCTTTACATTTATTATCGCTAAGTAATCTGAAGAATTGAAGATTTTATCATTATTTAATTTCTCTCTTTCTTTCTGGCCATTTCATTTGCACCAAAGTTGAATATACTTGATATCACTGTTGCTACTACTTTTTCAAAGTTTCATGTTTGGATAGTACGTCTTTTTTCATTTTTGTAATTTTAAGCTTTTATCCAATGCTGTCTTTAGGTTTGGTGTGAGCTTCTTAAAGATAGTATATAGTTGAATTATGTTTTCTTACTTCACTCTGTAAATATGGGTTTTGTGCCATAATACTTATTTTTATTTATTTATTTTTAATGACAAGACATCACTCTTAATTTTGCTCACAGATGGGACTCAGAAACATCTTTTATGCATGTGTTTTTATTTTTAAAATTTTCTTAATGAAATTGTACACACTAATATATACAGTGTGACTTTTGATAGACATAGACATAATAAACTGATTAGCACAGAGAAACTAATTAATATAGATATATTAACTATGTATTTCTTGTTTGTTAAAACTATTTACAGAATAATGTGGTTTTGCCCAGAAAAAAAGCCCCACATTTTCTTCTATTCATATGGTTATCTTTTTTTAAATTTTTTTTTATTTTGATGTGTTGAAAACACTCAAGATTGATTCTCTTAGCAAATTTCATGTATATAACACAATGTTATGAACTATGGTCCCCATGCTCTACATTAGATTTCTAAAACTTATTCACCCTACATAATTTAAACTTTCTATGTTTTGACCTGCATCTCTCCATTTCCCCAGCTCTCCACACCCCTCATAAACCATAATTTCACCCTCTATTTTTATGAATTTGACTATTTTATATTAAACACTGAGTCAGAGAATGCAGTATTTCTTTCTGTGTCTGCCTTATTTCACTTGCAATAACATCCTCAACTTTCATCCGTTGAGTCACAAATGACAAAATTTTCTTTTTTTTATAGGATGAATAACATTTTATTGTACATACATACCACAAGTTCTTTATCCATTCATCAATGGACACTTAGATTGTTTTCATATTTTTGGCTATTTTGAATAATCTTATAATAAACATGGGAATGTAGATATCTCTGATATACTGATTTAATCTAATTTAATTTTATTTGGATATATACCTAGAAGAGGGATTGTCTCCATTACTCCAGCTAAAGCAGTATCATAGGTGTTTCCTAAGTCTTGGATAAAAACTCTACCATCTTCCTTAACTCTGTTAAGGAAGCTTCATTTTTGTATATTCCTCCTCTTTTCTCTTCATTTCCCTGTCTTCTGCATAATCATGCCCTCTTGCTAAGTAATTCCATCCTAAGGTCTTGGAATACTAAAATCACAAGCTTAGGAGAAAGAACAAAGTTGTTATTCCCCTCCAGCCACCAAAAAAAAAAGTATTTTTTTTTTTTGGTTTTGGTTTGTTTTTTCAGTACAAAGTTAGGTCTCTATTCAGGCAGTAGAGTAAGGAACAGCAAAGTGGGAGGGCTACACAATCACTGTGGCAATAGAAAGCCTCATAAACGTAAAGCCTCTTGACTTCTGTCACGCAGACTATTCCTAGCTCAGGAAAAACACATTTTAACTGGTGGAGAACAAGGTCAAGAAGCCTGGCTACATTGTGGAAGGGCACCTGGATGTGCTGCCTCTGGTTTGTCCTGAAAATGCAGCAGCTCCTGCTTCAGCCCACTCTTCAGCCTAAACAACCAATGGGCCCCTTTCAGCATGGGCACAGTGAAGTTGCCCAATGTGCCCTTGCTGATATGGTTCTTCAGCTCCCCTTCTGAATACTCTACCTTGGGCCTTTTGCTTCCAGAACCTTCATTATTGTGTTTTCTCTTGGTAACTTTCCCTTCATGATTATAATTTGGTGGCTAGACAACTTTCTTAAAGTCATCCACCAGGGAGCACAGTCATATAGTGGTTCTATTTTTAATTATTTGAGAAAACTCTATGATATTTTCTGTAATGACTATACCAATTTACATTGTCACTAATAGTGTACAACCATTGCCTTTTCTCCACATCCTCACCAGCACTTTGTTGTTTGTTTGGTAACAGACATATGAAGTGACATCTCATTGTAGTTTGACTTTCATTTTTCTGATGATTAGTGACATTGAGCACATTTTCACATACTTATTGTCATCTGTGTATCTTTAAAAAAAAAAAAACACTATTCAAATCTTTTACCTAATTTTAATTTACTTCTGTCTTGCTACTGAGTTGTCTGAGCTTCTTATATATTTTGGCTACTCAGTCCCTTATCATATATAAAATATGCAAATATGTTCTCCTATTCCATAGATTGTCTTTTTGTTTTATTGGTTGTTTCCTTAACTACGTAGAAGCTTTTTACTTTGATGTAATCTCACTTGTTTATTTTGCCTTTGCTTTTGTTGCTTGTGCTTTTGCTGTCATATCTAAAAAATTATTGCTGACACCAATGTCAAGGAGCTTGTTCCTATGTTTTCTTCCAGGAGTTTTGAGGTTTCATTTCTTAAGTCTTTACTTCATTTAAAGTTGATTTTTGTGTGTGGTGTAAGGGTTCAATTTCGTTATTTTGCATCTGGGTATCCATTTTTTCTCAGTGCCATTTATTGAATTGACTGTCCTTTTCCCATTGTGTATTATCGATACCTTCATCAAATATTAGTTGCCTTTGTATGGGTAGATTAATTTCTGGGTTCTCTATTCTGTATCACAGTCTATGTGTCTGTTTTTATGACAGTGTTGGCCTCTGTTGATTATCTTCTTTTAGTCAAGCTGTGATTTTTCTTGGTTCTTTGTACGATGAGAGATTTCAATTTTGGGTACTATATAGTATGATTCTACATCTTATTTAAATCTTCTATTTAAGCACACAGCCACCTTGCTTAGGTTTAGTGCAAAATTCCTGGCTACTTCTGTGGGCTGTGGTTCTAAGGATAATTTAGTTTTAGAATCTTTGTGGTGCTATTATTGTCTGCTTCATTTGTGTGATGGCCAAAAGCTGCTCTGCAAATGCAGAGGCTGTTAAACACTGCAGTTCATTATCAAAACTTTTGGTGAGTAAATTCTAGTCAACATCAATTGCATCTACACAGGAATTCCTAGTCAGGTTTTTTGTTTGTTTGCTTGTTTTTGACAATCTTACTCTGTCACTCAAACTGTAGTGCAGTGGGTGATCTCTGCTCACTACAACCTCTACCTCCCAGTGTCAAGCGATTCTCCTGCCTCAGCCTCCCGAGTAGCTGGGATTACAGGCGCACATCACAACGCCTTGCTAATCTTTATATTTTTAGTAGAGACAGCATTTCTCTATGTTTGCCAGGCTGGTCTTAAACTTCTGACCTCAGATGATCTGCCAGCCTCAGGCTCCCAAAGCGCTGAGACTACAGGCATGAGCCACTGTGCCCAGCCCCTATTCAGGTAATTTTCTCTAGCTTTCTCCTTTCTTGTATTCCATCTCCGATGCCTACTTGGGTGAGAATGGATGCTACTTGCCATCACTGGATTGCAACTGAAAGACTACAGTGCCTGCATTCTCTACTGCCACCAAACCAAAGGGTGAGGGCAGTCCTATCCTGGGTCATTTGATGTCACTCCTCCCCACTGACACTATGATGGGTGGAGGGGTCATCATCTGTGGTGTTTGTTCCTGAGTCCTAAAGGCCCTAGACCACTCAACTTTATAGCTCCATCTTTCATAATCTTCTTATTATTGTTTTATGTCTTTAGCGAAAAGGAGCAGAGATAAATAAATGTGTACTATTTTGTCATTAAAATAGATTCTTTAAAAATCAGAAAATGCTAATATCTTGTGGAATTGCATGTCTGTGGAAGTTAGTTGTGAAATACTACTGAATTAATTTATCAATGAGTGGAGAAAAATTAGGGTTTTGTTTGTTTGTTTTTAAGACAGAGTCTTACTGTGTTGCCCAGAGTAAAGTCTAGTGTCACAATCTTGGCTAACTGTAACCTCGGCCTCCCAGGTTCAAGCGATTCTTCTGCCCAGTCTCTTGAGTAGATGGGAATACAGGTGCCTGCCACCACACCTGGCTAATTTTTGTATTTTTAGTAGAGACGGCATTTCCCCATATTGCCCAGGCTGGTCTTGAACTCCTGACCTCAAGTGATCTTTCTGCCTTGGCCTCCCAGGGTACTGGAATTACAGGCAAGAGCCATTGCGCCCGGCCAGGAAATTGTTAGTTTTCTTATGCTCACTGCTTTCCAACTCTCACTACCTGTATTCATTATTTAAGAATAACATATGATGAAGTAGATAATTCTGTATATTTTATATACTCTATAAATACTATTATTGATATTATTTATATACTGTTAAATAGATGCAGTTCTCAGTTAGGAGTCATCACTCCATTACTGCAGAACCATAGGCAAATTACTTAGCTTCTCATTCTTGATTTCATTTCCAGAAAAAAAATGGAGATGATACTATGCCATATTCCTCACAGTTTTATTTTTTCATTTGTTATGCTCATTCTAAACCAATTAGGATAGTTACATCCTTCTTGCTTTAGTGATAGTTACATCCTTCTTGCTTTAGTGATATAATCTAATTTAGATCAATAAGATATGAGGAGAGGCATACTCAAAGCTCCTGGGAAAGAAAGACCAATCTTTTTTCTAGCTTGATGGATTGAGAAGCATTCTAATCCATTGCCTCTTTAAGCCAGTTTCCAACCAGAAGGTGAACTAGACTTAGGATGAAATTTATACTCTTTAAAGCTGAATAAAACTAGGAAAACATGGGCCGTTAAGAATATTAAGAAGTATGACATCAGACAGTGTTGAAGTCTGTCCTTTTTCTGGACATCTTCAAACATGAGATAGTATTCTTTAAAAAACAATAGTGAAGTCAATTGGAGTTGCATAATTTGCAGTATCCTAAGTAAAGCGGAGAATAATAATGAATCCTGATTTATAGTATGATGAAAATTAAATGAAATAGTAAGTGTTGAGTACATATCACAATTCGAGTCACATGAAAGGAATTCAGAAACTGGTATTGATTATTTTATATTTTTGGAGGTTAAGGCTGGAGTGAAGGAGTGAGGGAAGATTAGGAGTGAGGAAAATTAACATCATATAGAGCATAAAACGTCAAGTTTTTGAAGGAAGCACATATTACTAATGATGAACATTTCCCCCTTCTTGGAACTCCAGAAAAATCAGGCAAATTATTTGCCTATTTGACTATTGAGCTTGATACAGCTTTAAACTGTTCTGGGACAGCCATCTCCATCTCTGTAGGTCCAATTCAAACTGTTCTGTTGTGGTTCACTGAAAGCACACCTATGTTCATTGCAGCACTGTTTACAGTAGTGAAGACCTGGAACCAACCCAAATGTCCATCACTGATAGACTGGATAAAGAAAATGTGGCATACATACACCATGGAATACTACACAGCCATAAAAAATGATGAGTTCGTGTCCTTCATAGGGACAGGGATGAATCTGGAAACCATCATTCTCAGCAAACTGACACAAGAACAGAAAACCAAACACCCTATGTTTTCACTCATAGGTGGGTGTTGAACAATTAGAACACGTGGACACAGGGAGGGGAGCTCACACACTGCAGTCAATAGAGAGGGCTAGGGGAGGGACAGTGGGGGTGGGGAAGGTGGGAAGAGATAATGAGGGGAGAAATCCCAGATATAGGTGATGGGGGGATGAAGGCAGCAAACCACCTTGCCATGTATGTACCTATGCAACAATCCTGCATGATCTGCACATGTAACCCAGAACCTAAATTACAATTAAAAAAAAAAAAAAAGGTCTCTTAGTTTAGAATTTCTTAGTTGACCATGGTTACTGAACCATCCATTTTGTTCAAAATGTAGGCATTTAGTTTTCTAGGAATTGTTACTTTCAAATTTGCAACTGTCTAGAAATAATAGTATCTTAAGAAAAAAATACATATATTAGAAAACATATTAATAGGCTTAGATGTGCCAAAAGCATCACAAATTTAAATAACTAGATTCTCACAAATAGTCTGTTTTTTAGACACGGACTAAATATTCATGCTTTATAAGATTTATACCAACATACAGACACCAGTAGGGTGAAAAAGTCATGTAACTTATCTATGCCTTCTTTACATATCTTTATTATTAGATATTAAAGCAATGGCTGGATTCAGAGGTATAACTAGTTTTTCAGTGAACCAAGAAGGTAAAAGTTACCACAATTATTGACCCTAGAATATTTTAAAACTTTTAATCCAGAATTTAAATTTCTCTGAATAAAACCTATTGTTTTCTGTAATAACATCATATATATTACAAATATATTTATATATTTATATAAGAAACTCTAAGGTTTAATTAGTACCTTTTAAGTAACTTGGTTTGCTAGGGTGGAAACTAGTTTTAGAAGAGAAGGGTATTATGTTTTTTAAAAATTACTTAAAGCAGAGGCAAACATTAAAATAACCACTGTTTAATATTATACCTTGATTTTATTGTATAGCATTTATTTTATTCAAACCATTTCTATAGCAACAATACTGTAGGATAGAACTGATGGTCCCAGATGTCATTGCAAGATTATAGAAAGCTGTTAAAATTTAGAGATATATGGCTAGTAAAGGTATATAAGTGAATATTATCTTTTTAATATTATTAATGCTCTTGGTTTAACATATTCTGTTTTGAATTGCACAATTCTATTGACATATTTTTAAGGTATCTAAAGGTATAAATTTAGTCACAACTATATATTTTATAACACAGGTGTTGTATCATATGAGGAACATCTGTTGAACCAGTTGTTGTCACCATTTAAGTTCAAGCTGTTGCCAGGGAGCCTTTTCCCCCATTCGTTTTACTTGTTCATTTGGGGAGAATGATCTGGGACTGAGTGCCAAGGCTAGATGTGTTTATTATAGTAAAGAGTGATTTGGTGGGCCTCAAGTGGGCCGTCATGTCTCTGCAATTCTAGTGGTCTGAATTGCTGCCAGGACATATTGGAGTATAGTTGATAGATATGCTGAATGGCACTATTAACAGTGATGGTGAAATATTTTGCTTTAGTGAAGGTGAATGTGAACTCTGCACAGGAACCTGCTATAAGTGTAGTCATTTAACCAGAACAAAGTACTTGTTACCCACTGAACTCAGGTAATAGAGCCAAGAGTCTGACCCATGCAGTCAAAATGAATTGCAGGTTGAGCATGAAACTAAGTTCATTTTGGTTGTTCAACGAAACACCCACATTTTCTAGGTTAGTTGTCTACATTTTATTTCCTCTCAATTATTGTTAACCTCTTTACTTTTGTAAACAGCAAAAAAGTTTGAGATATGACAGTAGTTTAATTTAGTTGCAAAGATTAAATAGATGCTCAAATATCAGCGGGAATTACCTCCAATTATTCAGCATGAGAATGAGGTCAGAAACATAGAAGTATTTCTTTTCTTAGTTTGTCTCACAAATATATATCTAATTAGAAGAAAGCAGTGATTTGTATGTATTTTTTGTACATTTGCCCCAGGAAATCACAAACCTCTGAACTGACCTGTCCATCATGAGAAAAGAGAGCTGAGACTAGATGTTAAACATATTATGTTCCACTTTTTAAACTGTGATACAAGCAAGATTATGCCAAGGAGAAGAATAACAAAAAATGCTTTTACAAATTCTTTTAGATTGTGCTGTGGGTAAAAGAAACTACAGGATAAAATGACCTGTGTGTCAATGTCTTTACAGAAATATCCATTTACAGACATTTACATTGATGTTCTATTGAGTTAAATGCCTTCCTTTTCAAGACAAAGGAAATATATTTCACACCACTGAGACTATTTCTCTAAGACATCTCAGGGACACAGGTTTGCTCTTCTCTGAAATTAGGTCACTTTCTTTGGAAAAGTTAGAGAAAATGCAGTACTGGCAAGTAATGATACTCTAATTTTATGCGAGGAAACCCAAATTCGGTTATGCTGGGTTTCAATTAGGATATAGAGCAATTTTGCTTATGATTAAAAATCTTGATAACATGCCAAACACAGTGACTCATGCCTGTAAACCCAGAAGTTTGGGATGCTGAGGCAGGTGAGTCACTTGAGTCTAGGAGTTCAAGACCAACCTGGCCAACCTGGGGAAACACTATCTTTACTAAAAATACAAAAATTAGCCAGGTGTGGTGACACACGCCTTTAATCGCAGCTACTTGGAAGGCTGAGGTAGGAGAATCAATTGAACCCGGGAGGTGGAGGTTGCAGTGAGCTGAGATCTCACCACTGCACTCTAGCCTGGGTGACAGAGTGAAACTGTGGCTCAAAACAAAAACAAAAACAAAAAACACGAACCCTTGATAAGAGTAGATTATCTGCAATTTTTATGCTAAAAAAATAAAGTCATTAGGGAGGTAGTACCTAAAGCCTTAGGATCACTGGTGTCAGGTCTTTGATCCTCTCCATTTTCTAGAATTTTAATGTTGCCATGATCTGCTTTTTCTAGGCACTGCTCTGTCAGCCCATGCTTCCAATGACAATTTATCCTATTTGCTCTCCTCTCTACACTTTTAATAATGAAATGCCCCCCCACCCTGCCTCACCACATAAAAACATGATGCTTTCAGTTTGGCTGAGATTAGATTAAGAACATTTTTGGATGTCACACTCAAGAGTTTAGAATTTACTTTTATGTGAAAGGAGATAATAAAATATTTTTGACCAAAGTTTAAGTTGAAAAATGACACACTCAGATTGAATTATATCATTAAAAAATAACAGTCCTATTCCTCATATTCAAAATATACCACAGAATACTTAGGATACTTGTTAAGTTGGGTGCTATAATCTTTGTGAAGTGCGTAAAATCTAGACATTGTGAACTCAGGAAGACTCTTCAAAAAAGGCCATTGTGAAAAATGAGGAAGAAAAAGAATAAAAAGAGGATGCATTACAGGAAAGGTAATTAATTAATATGAGAGACTTACTGAATATGACTTACTTAATGACTAGAGACTTAATGATTGGAGAGTTTTCTGACACACATTAAAGAGAAGGGAAAAAAAGCAATTCAATGAAGAAACATGGAGGAACTTTAAATGTATATTATTAAGTTATAGAAGCCAATTTAAAAAGGTAGCATACTATATGATTCTAACTATATAACATTACAGTAAAAAGAAAAACTAGACAATAAAATTATCAGTAGTTACCAAGGATTATGGGGATAGAGGAATGGCTAGATGGAGCACAGAAGATGTTTAGGGCAGTAAAAATATTGCGTATGATTCTGTAATTGTCATGGTTAATATTGGGTGTCAACTTGATTGGACTGAATAATGCAAAGTATTGTTCCTGAGTGTGCCTGTGAGGGTGTTGCCAAAGGAGATTAACATTTGAGTCAGTAGACTTGGAGAGGCAGATCTACAGTCAATCTGGGTGGGCACCATCTGATCAGCTGTGTGTGTGGCTAGAATAAAGCAGGCAGAAGAAGGTGGAAGGACTTGACTTGCTGAGTCTTCTGGCCTTCATCTTTCTTCTGGGCTGGAAGCCTCCTACCCTTGAACATCAGACTCCAAGTTCTTCAGCTTTTGGACTCTTGGACTTACACTAATGGTTTGCCAAAGACTCCCTGGTCTTCATCCACAGACTGAAGGCTGCACTGTCAGCTTCCCTACTTTTGAGGTTTGGGGACTTGGACTAGCTTCCTTCCTCCTCGGCTTGCAGACAGCCCACTGTGGGACTACACTTTGTGATCCTGTAAATCAATACTCCTTAATAAACTCTCCTTCATATATACATCTATCTTATTAGTTCTGTACTTCTAGAGAACCCTAATACAATAATAGTGGATACATGTCATTACACATTTAAAAAACCCATAGA
Organism: Saimiri boliviensis; assembly: GCF_048565385.1. Taxonomy (NCBI): domain Eukaryota; kingdom Metazoa; phylum Chordata; class Mammalia; order Primates; family Cebidae; genus Saimiri; species Saimiri boliviensis. The sequence goes on from NC_133463.1 coordinate 42,055,076, forward strand.
TATGCAACACCAAGAGTGAACAACAAGAGCAACACTAAGAATGATAATGATGTATCATTGTGGGCTCATCAATTGGATTATAATGAAGATAACCATTTTGGTGGAGGATGCTGATAATGGGAGAGGCTCTGCCTATGTGGGGTAAGGAGTACATTTCGTCTCTGTACCTTCTGCTCAGTTTTGCTGTGAACCCAAAATTGCTCTAAAAAATAAAGCCTGTTAAACAACCAAAAATATACATAATGCAGCAAAACATTGGCCAACTATGCCTTGCCAGTGTTTCAACTTGCCAAAAGAATTTTCCAATCTAATGAGAGAAAAAATAGGAGATAAAATGAGGCTGGAAAAGCTTCTGTAAACTGTTCTATTTTATCTGCCTCTTCTGCCCAGCACAAGGTTGACTTCTTCAAAGAAAAGTTCGGAGCATTGGATGTTTGGGGATGGTCCTGGGTGGTCTTCAGTCATTATCAATGCTGTCATATGAAAAGTAGGTGTCATACAATGTTCCTGTATCCCAGGAATTATCTCTATATTCTCAAATCAAAAATAAAGTATACAAGAAATCTAAGCATGGAATGCCTTTTCCCATTAATCACACCTTAAATTTTCAGTCCCATACTGATATATTGGGGAGCTGTTGATTCTCCTTATTTTGATGTCCTTTAATCTGAGTCAAAATTCAGCTTGTAGAAATGCAGAGAACCAGTTCTCAAAAAAAAAAGTATATTAGTTTTCATGAGATTATTATTTGCTAAAACTTAAAATAGAGGATGCTTGGGAGACAGAATCACAGACATAAAAAGCAAAGTGACTTGTTTCCATCCACGGATTAAGGTACTGCAGGAAGAATTTAAAGTTATTACAACATGAAGATTTTGGAGGGATATTGAGCATCAGTGGACCATTTATCATAGATAAGTTTTTTTTTTTTTATGTATTAAGGTATTTAGAAGGTCAAATGAACAAAATGTGGTAGTAGGTTGAATATTGAGGGTAATGTAAAAGTAATTTGGGAGAATGATTTCTTAACTACTTTGCTTGACAATAGGATGAGGCATGCCTCTGTACTCTTGGTAGAAGAGAGAGAGGGATAGCTGACTTGATGCTAGAGAAAGAGAGAAAAGATGAGTTCAGATTTTGATGTGTTAAACTTGTGTTACCTTTACAATGATCCAAGAAAAGATATCAAAAAGGCTTTTGAATATCTGGGCTTGGTAGGCTTGAGGCTTCAAGGAATTCACTGGGGTGAGAGATAAATTTGGAGTCCTCTATGGCTAGAGACAAGGGCTCATTACTAAGACTTGAAGACAAGGGCCTATTACTAAGACTTGAAGAACTCCTGCAATTAATATCTGCTAAGTGGAGGAAAGAGCCCTGTGGAACAAGAGAACAGTAATCAGTGAGGTAAGAATATCATCAAAAAAGTATCACAGAAATCAAAAGTGAAGGTTTTCAAAACAATGTGTCATCAAAATCATAAGAAGCCATTCAGAGATCATGAGCAAGACTAAAGTTAATACCCTTGGTACTCAGCACTAGAAGATATTGGTGACTTCATCAAAATATTGAGTGATAGGGGCACATGCTGTGTTAGTGTGGGTTGTGAAGTAAACAAAACATGAAAAAATTAATACAAAGAAGACAACATTTTCAAGAGCATGGCCTTGAAAGATCAGTGATGCAAAAAGAAAGATGACAGATATAAAATGAGGGGACATTTTTCATTTGTTTTGTCTTGTTTTAATGTGAAAAGCATAGTCAAAGTTTGATTAAAAAAAAAAACAGTTAAGTCAGAGAAAGCATACAAGAGAGGGAAAAATAATGAAAAATGTAAAGTTCCTGAAAAATCTAAAGATGTGTCTAAAAGATAGGTAAGGATTAGAATGAGAGAAAGAATGCTTTTCCTGGTTATTGTGGCCTTGTTTTTCTTTTTTTCTTTTTTTAAATTAATTTTTATTTTTATTTTATTTTTAGTCTAGCCTAAAGGAGACTGGGAAAATGTAGGGAACATTTTTTTCTGAGAGGCAATTCTGGTTTTATTTTTTTCTTGCTCATTTCCCTGAGTTTAGACATTGGATTTATGGAAGCATATTGGTAGAGCAGAAAGACTGTGGCATTTGAATCTGCATACTTGTCTTTGAATGCCAGCACTGCAGCTTAGCTTGTTACATGATCTCTGGAAAATTACCCAATCTCCCTGAGTCCGTTTTCTCATCTCTAAAATTAAGACAATTACATCATTCCAAAAGTTTTACGCTGAAGACTAAATGATATAATGAAATGCAAAACACCTAATGGTGTGTTTCTCACATACGAGGCATTTAACTGATCTTAATTCCTTTCTCAGTTGAGCTTCATGAGATTTTAAAATTTTACTTTCAAGGTTGAAGTTAGAATGAGATCTACTTTCTCTAAACATAGACTTAAAATCAGTGGCCTGTGGTTGGTTTGTGTCTTATCTAGACAACAATAAACTTTATTAATGTAGGATCCTTCCTTATTTTGCCGAAGAACCTACAGTTGTGTTTTTATTTTTTTTTTAAGACAGGGTCCTTCTTTGTTGCCCAGGCTGGAGTGCAGTGGTGTGATCATAGCTCACTGCAACTTCAAATACCTGTCCTCCAGGGATCCTCCCACCTCAGTTTTCCTGAATAGCTGTGACCACAGATGTGCGCCATATCGTCCCGCTATTTTTTGTAGCCACCAGGTGTCGCTAATTTAGCTCAGCCTGGGCTAGTACTCCTGGGCTCAAGCAATCTTCTGCCGTAGCCTCCCAAAACAGTGGGATTACAAACACGAGCCACCATGCCTCGCAGGAACTACAGTTTTGCCAAAAACATCTCGGGCACTTATGCTGGCACCTAGGGGTCTTCTGATATGGCCAACTCAGTGAATTTCTCTCTGATAACATGTGACCAGCAACCATTGGAAAGTGATGAATTTAGCTATGCTTCTCAACGTACATAGTCTCTTAATTCAAAGCTCACCCAGAAAGGCCTTTACTCTGGCCTCCAAGATCATCTACTTATTGTTCAGAATTCGAGTATCCATGGATATCATATACTCTATGCCACTCATAGAATCCATCCCACTTCAATCATCCTTGCCTTGATTATAGTGATTTGGTTGGATCTTGGAATGAAACTGCCTGTATTAGATCATAGCTTCATCAAGAACCAACTATATGATCTTGGGTAAATGCTTTAAAATACTTGTCTTTCAATTTCCACATTGGTAGAATGAAGATAATAACTCAGGGCTATTTTGATGATTAAATGATGTAATATATTTAAAGCTCTTCAAGCAGTCTCTGCACATGGTAAATGCTGATTACATATAATCATTTTCACACTTCACTAGTTTTCATTTTTTTAAAAATTCAGCTTAATTTTTAATTAAAACTGGTATTTTTAAGCAAAAACTTCAGTCTAGAAATGCAACATGATCTCAATATACCAGCCCAAACTTTGATTCCAGATTAGAAGTTAGAATATACTCCTTGAGAGCCTTAAAGGACGGTGGAAGTAAAGTGAAGATCACTCCTTCTTTTGTCAATGAATGAAAAGAAAGGAAAAAAAGAGAAAATGAAAAGAAAAAAAAGACAATTTTTAAATTTCTCATTTTATTATTTATATCTTATAAGAAGAATTTTAATAATTTAATATTTCCCTTTACATAGTGAAAAACGTAAGTATACATGGTACTTTGTGATGAAGATAAAAACTGAGCAGGTATGGAAAAAAATTCAGGAATAAATAAAATGATCATGCTTGGTTATGGAATTAATTTAAGGGAGTCTCAGAAGCATTGCAACATTTAGCACACATATATGTTGACGTGTAACAAAAGGCAATGCTTATACAACGTCCTGGAGAGAAATTGTAGAATGAAAAGATGGCATAGTGGAAAAAGAAAATAAATTTTGAAAACAGATATGACACGTTGAAAAAAATTAATGCGTGGTCTTTGGAGAAAGAGATAATTCTATTTTCATTTTCATTCTTGATAAGCAAATAATTAGTGTTTTTATTTTTCTAGAAATTTAAAGCAGCTATTTACTGAATTTTCCTCAAAGGTAAATGTATCAAAATTTACCCCACATTTTTTCCCATGTGAAAGCAGAAAAATGCAAGCTTTTAAAATGTGGAAACATTTGGAAGAAATCCCCCTGAGCAACAGGTACAGAAGCAGTTCTGGGTTTCTCTAGGTCCTGGAATAAATCATCACTTGAACATTATAAAATCACATAGCTGTCCAGGCACAGTGTCTCACGCTATAATTCCAACACTTTGGAAGTCTGATTCAGGAAGATCACTTGAGCCCAGGAGTTCAAGACTAGCCTGAGAAACATGCAAAAACTCTGTCTCTATGAAATACAGAGAAAAAGAAATTATCTGGGAATGTTGGTGATGGTGCATTTCTGTAGTCCCAGCTACTTGAGAGGTTGAGGTGGGAGGACTGCTTGAGCCCAGAGAGGCTGAGGCTCCAGCAAGCCTCGCATTGTACTCATCCTGGGTGACAGAAGAAGAACTTGTCTTGAAAGAAAGAAAGAAACAAAAAGAAGTAAAATTTCACAAGTGAGACACATAGAAGCTTGGGCTTTTCTTTCTGGAGAAATATTCAAGAAGAATCATAAAGAATGATTAAGCTTGATTTTTTTTTTCTTTTAATATCCCTGTGAGCTAGGTTAAATTAAGCAAGAACCATGATTCATATTTTATTGTCCTTCACTTTTCTCTTTAGTGCTAGGATTTTCATTCCCTAATAATTTATTTGATCCCATCTAATGTACTTTAGATGCATGTTTAGTTTGAAGATTGTTCTGTATTTATTTCATTGTTCAACATGTCAGCTAAAGGAATGAAAATGTCTATCTAGCTTTCTCTCTCTACTTATCAATCTATTATCTATCTGTATCTGCATATACATCTACCATCTCAACCAAAGTTTGTAATTTAAAAGATAACCATATGTAAGTATGTGTAATTATTTTTCCATAAACAAGAATACTACTGTTACTTAATTATCAATAACTTTTTAGTCGTTGTTTACTTCTTGATTAGTCTTTGCTACAGTTACATGAGATTACTGAATAATGGGGATGTGTTCATATTTTAAAAGTTTTATAACTATTTTTATATATCATCGGCTTCTAATAGATCTTCTTAATAAGTATATATAAACACAATTAGAATATGTAGGCAAATAACTTACAGACATGCTCAGTGAAATGAAGAAATACGGGATTCTTACCTGTAAAACTTTACCAGGTTCTTGGTCTTTTTATGAACTGTGTCTATGAACATCCTATTAACCAAAGGATCTTTCTATACAGACCCTTTTGTGTACCAGTTTTGGAAGAAAGGGGTTGTCAAATGTTGAAACCTGTCTCCTCATCTCATATTTTACAGGTTGGGTATGCAGGGACATAGTACAGCCCTGGTCTCAGATATCGGTATGTGATTTTCTTCACATAGTTTTCCAATTTGTAAAATTAGGGACGTGATAAGATAACTTCCAAATTATCTATGTGCCTTGGGTCAAAGACATTCTATGATTATGTAATTTTACATTACACATCATCTTGATAAATTCATGCAGCAATGTTAAGAACGAAAAGTTCATTTTTTCTCTGGTAAATTCAATTTAAAATAAATGCCATGTAGGTGGCAATTTTTAATTGAAGTAAAATAATAAAATGTTGACTGCCATAAAAGAGAAGCACAATCTTCCTCTTTGCCAAGATGCACCTTTCAGCAAGACTGTGCTCTACAACACAGCATGCTAATTAGGCCTTTGTTACTGTCAGCAATGTCACAGTCTTTACAATGCATATCCAAACTGCTAAATCTAAAACAGACCTGAAGAACCTTTTATTTCTTCCTACTCTATACTGGATATATTATTTTACCCTGATATTCCCCAATAAAAGGTTTATGTGAACAAGAGAAGAAAGTTATAATAGTAAACGCATTGATTAGGATAAAGTGTTACTAAAGATAATTAACTGAGTCTTAAACTCCATGACTAAAATGGCAGAGTAATCTCTGTACTTTAAATCCAACAAGGATGACTCTGCAGCTTATGATCCAAATCATGATACTTTTTAGAGTCGAAATGGGGCAATATAATAATTATGCCAGGGTGGTAGGTGTAATCATATGTATTCTGAAACACTCAGTAGTTGTACAAATGCAGGCTACTGTAAAAGCTTGTAACACAAATGTGTTTTTGATGAAGAGCTAGATAAATAGTTGGGCTATTTTTAATTTATAAATGAAGAAATATGGTTATAGCACAGTTACTAATAACCCAGATATGTACCAGGAGGAGGCTATGAAACAAGAAATTTGCAGGATTACTGATTATTAGATTAATGCTCTTTGAGTGTTTTAGTGACTGGGTAATTACAAGAATAACACCTGATGTGGCAATGGGAATACAAATATTTCAAATATAAGGGAACTTCTCTCTGGCCTTTGCATCATAGCTGAGCAAACAACTTATGTATTCAGTACTTTACAAGGTCCTTTTCTCAGATTAAACTGCATTTTTAAATTTATGAATAACAGCCCTTGTTCAGAATCATTTAGGTTATTTGTAACTCTATCTCCTATTGTCTTAATGAAAAATATTCTATCCAATCAATATTAGCTTCTGTTGGCCTCAAGAGATATGTCTATAGTAGAAATATTCATACATAAATATTCAAGGACAGTGTGGTAGTGTTTCCAATTTAAACTTCTTGTATAATCTTTATTGAATTATGAGCAGTTTGGGGAATCCAGTCTGAATTTCCACGAAAGATGAAAATGTCAAATATTTGGTTTTCCACATTGTATTTATAGAATTCCAAAAATAAGATATTTGAAGTCAACTTTATATACATATTTAAGAACTTTTGTATAGACGTTATTTATTCTCAGAGCAAGCCTCCTTAAGCTGTTTGACAGTATTAAAATAAACTCTGGACAAATACATTGTTTTGACCGTCACATTCACTAAACTTGTCATCCAAACAGTAACTATTTATTACACAGGGGTGTGAATAACATGACCACACAGATCAATGCTAAGATCATGAAATCCATTTCATCATTGTTTACTCTAGCAATCTAGCCAAAGTAATTCTTAGACAAATCTTATTAGTCTAGATATGAATGTCAGCCCTGAAGTAAGCCATCTATGATTAATTTATTCAGCTACTCAGTTCCATTTCCTACTAATAGTGTGTTTATCATATAACTGTATTCAAGAGCTTAGCATTTTATCTGATTTATAAACACATTTAATAAATTTGCTGATGTAAGTTTTCATGTATTTAATAAAATGCTCTATCAAGTTTATTATTAATGTGCAAATTTTATAGATAACTGAGTAGAGACTGTATCTTCTATTTAGGTCATACTTTAAACAATATACAACTACTTTTAATGTATTATTTAGATGTCTTCAGAATTTGAAATGAGGAGCCTGAGGCAGCTAAGATGGCATATTTATTTCTTGGGGTAGTCTTACAATTCTAATAGAAATTCCATGCACATAGAACCTCCTTTGAAAACCTATATTTTAAGAGGATCTGGATGTACAATGGAACATTTTTTTCTCAGAAATGAAAATCTTAAGCCAAATAAACTTTATCCTCCCCCCCACACACCCATAGTATCTAAGTTACAATGTATTTCTTCTCCAGAATTTTGAACTTTGCCGTGTTTAATATCAAATTTACTTTTCTGGCACATATTCTAGATGCAAGACAGACAATTTTAAACGACAACAAATGCCTATCTTTTTGCTCTTTTGAAATAAATATGAAATGACAACTGACAAGCAACTGAGACAAAGGCCCAGATTAGGATCTAGAAGTGTCTGGAAGACAATAACAGAAAGAGAGAAGCTAAGGAAATTTAAATATCATGAAGGGGATAGGCTGTCATAGAAATGAAGATAACTAAGGAGGTAATGCAAATATACACAGAAGCTTACTGGCCTTGTATGATCTAAAAAAACAAGAGGCAAAGAGCTTTGCTCAAGACACCACACACTGTCTTTCTAAACTTAACATGAGTGACTGTTCCTTTAGAAAAATGCTGACCTAGACTACATTTGATTGTTGAAAATATCACAGAAGACTGATACACTGAATGTTAAATTTTATGGACAGGAGCCTTTGTCCAGAGCCATTCTGGACATTTTCTTTTTATTTGTCGTCTTAAAGAGATGGGTCAGTTCATGAATCTATCCAGATTGATCAGTAGTTACATCTCTCATACACATTATCAAATTGATTTCTTATTTTTTAAATTTATTTATTTTATTGCATTTTAGGTTTTGTGGTACATGTGAAGAACATGCAAGATTATTGCATAGGTACACATGTGACAGTGTGATTTGCTGCCTTCCTCTTATACAGAATCTTTTTGTATAAGTTCACACATCCTAAACTCCTTTTCTCAGTTCAAATACTCCTTGGAAAACTTCATTTCTAAAGTGCCAGACCAGCCTGAGCAAATGATCAAACTCTGCTGGTTAGTACTCTGTGATACACAGCCTGGTGTTTGCAACCCTTTGTACCCTACAAGCATGCATCCAAGAACATTCTGAAATATTTGGTACTGTATAAATGCATGCTTCCAAGGTTTATTTCCTATTTCCTATTGGAACAGTCAGCAACAGATAATTGTTCTGTATTGAAAATCAATAAAGGAAAACTAAAAAAAAAAAAAAAAAAAAAAGCCCATGCAAGGGTATAATCTAATTTGTATGCTAGATGATTGGATTCCTGGACCTTGTGCCTGAAAAAGAAGCTGAATTACTAAAGGAAAGGTTTGAAGTATCATAGAAAAATAGTTTAAAGTAGTTTTGGCAAGGTTTCTGGTACAGAAGATCAGAAGAATTTGCTTATATATTTTAATTATAAACCTTAGTACCAATTTCCCCTTTGGGTTGTTGATTCCAGTGATGGTTGGTTAAACTTGGACTAAAGATAACATTTTAATATGAAGAAGTTTTGAAAAAATTGTTAAGAAAATTTAGCTGATATTTGGTTGAGTGCCTACAATGTGTGGAACATTTTATATATTACTTTATAGTTTCTGGCGGAGGAATTATTATCATCTTCACTATTTAAATTAGAAAACCTCCCCAGTTTAGAGGTTATTAAGTAGCAGATGTGAGATCAGTTTGAACCTGTTATTCTGGTTCTTTGGCCTTACATGATATATTAGGATTTCTATAGTAAATTGAAAATAAAATAAAGATTTTTCAAATACTATTGCAAAGCACTAGATGAGCATAAGAGTTGCTAAAACAAAAGAAAACTATCTGGTGTTTCTATAGAGGTGCCATGTTAATCAGAGGAAAGTTAATGGCCTAGATTGAGCATGACTCAAACCACCAGAAAGGGCAGAAGAGAATGAAACAGAGATGTCCTCACCAAGCTCCCTTCTTTTTTCCCAGGCGTTTTACTCTTACTGACAGAGACTTCAGACTTTGCTGCAGAGATTGCAAAAAAGAGAAAAAAAGTTGGAAAATAAAGTGTGATTTAAGAAATGAAGAAGCTGGTGCCCTGTAGAAATATGGTAATGTTCATGGCTCTTATCACTTTATACTTTTTTTAAATTCCAAATGTGAAGTAATTCATGTTCATTTCACATCATGAAACCTTGCAAGTATTTTTTTTTAAATGTAGCCTATCTCCCCCTGACAGCCCTTTCTAATAATAATAGCTTAATGGTGTCTCTTATGACTCTTATCCATATGCATATGTGGGGTGTATTGCTTTCTTAACACACATAATAATTATTTTGACTCTTAATTTCTGATTTAAAAATATATTATAGTCATCTTTCCAAATTAAGATATACTTCTAATTATTTTTAATAACTATTAATACCCAGAATGTAATCATACCATATTTAACAATTTCCTCATTGAAAAACATTCCAATTATTTTCAGTTATATTGCTGTCACAAATAATGCTGCAATATTAAAATATTCTGTAAGTATAAGTGCTGCTTTTCTTTTTTCTTTTCTTTTTTTTTTTTTTTTTTTTTTTTTTTTTAAGAGATGAGGTCCTGCTATGTTACTCAGGCTAGAATGCAGTGGCTATTCACAGGTGCTGTGTTTTTCAAGGGCTCTAACTACTTATCACAAAACAGTTAGGTCTTATGTTTAAGTCTTTAATCCATCTGGAGTTAATTTTAACGTAACGTATAAGGAAGGGGTCCAGTTTCTGCTTTCTGCACATGGCTAGCCAATTTTCCCAACACCATTTATTAAACAGGGAATCCTTTCCTCATTGTTTGTTTTTGTCAGATTTGTCAAAGATCAGATGGTTGTAGATAAGCTGTGTTGCCTCCAAGGCCTCTGTTCTGTTCCATTGGTCTATATCTCTGTTTTGGTACCAGTACCATGCTGTTTTGATTACTGTAGCCTTGTAGTTTAGTTTGAAGTATGGTAGTGTGATGTCTCCTGCTTTGTTATTTTTGCTTAGAACTGACTTGGCTATGCGGGCTCTCTTTTGGTGCCATAAGACCTAACACCATAAAAATCCTAGAAGAAAATCTAGGTACCATTCAGGACATAGGCATAGGCAAGGACTTCATAACCAAAACTCCAAAAGCATTGGCAACAAAAGCCAAAATAATAGACAAATGGGACCTAATCAAACTCCACAACTTCTGCACGGCAAAAGCAACAGTCATTAGAGTGAATCGGCAACCAATAGAATGAGAAAAAATGTTTGCAGTTTACCCATCTGACAAAGGGCTGATATCCAGAATTTACGAAGAACTAAAACAGGTTTACAAGAAAAAAAACGAACAAGCCTATTCAAAAGTGGGCAAAGGATATGAATAGATACTTTACAAAAGAAGACATACATGAAGCCAACAAACATGAAAAAATGTTCATCATCACTGGTCATTAGAGAAATACACATCAAAATTACATTGAGATACCATCTCATACCAGTTAGAATGGCGATCATTAAAAAATCCGGAGACAACAGATGCTGGAGAGGATGTAGAGAAATAGGAACACTTTTACACTGTTGGTGGAAGTGTAAATTAGTTCAACCATTGTGGAAGACAGTGTGGCAATTCCTCAAGGACCTAGAAACAGAAATATCATTTGACCCAGCAATCCCATTACTGGGTATATATCCAAAGGATTATAAATTGTTCTACTATAAGGGCACGTGCACACGAATGTTCATTGCAGCATTGTTTACAATAGCAAATACCTGGAACCAACCCAAATGCCCATTGATGATAGACTGGACAGGGAAAATGTGGCACATATACACCATGAAATACTATGTAGCCATAAAAAATGGTGAGTTTGTGTCCTTTGTAGGGACATGGATGAACCTGGAAACCATCATTCTCAGCAAACTGACGCAAGAGCAGAAAATCAAGCACCACATGTCACTCATAGGCAGGTGTGGAACAATGAGAACACATGGACACAGGGAGGGGAGCACTACACACTGGGGTCTGTTGGAGGGAAATAGGGAAGGGACAGCGGCAGGTGGGGAGTTGGGAGGGATAGCACAGGGAGAAATGCCAGACATAGGTGATAGGAAAGAAGGCAGCAAATCACACTGCCACGTGTGTACCTATGCAACTATCTTGCATGTTCTTCACGTGTACCCCAAAACTAAAATAAAAAATAAAAGTTATTTCACCTCATGGGCATTTTGATAATATTTGTCAACCTTTTTTGGTTTGCATGATGTTTTCATCTGAGGACTATCGTATTGATGCATACTATTGTTTTAAAAATTGACTTCATCAAAAAGCCACTAACAAGATTCAACATCTTCAACAAAATGTTTTAAAACTTAGTATCTTTGAAAACCTACTACAAACGTTATAAGACCAGTACCAATTATAACAAGGGGTTATATATTTGTATTTCAATTTTTTAAAAAACTGAAACATTAAGTCCACTTAACATTTTATTAAGATTTTTATTAAGATCTTGGTCTCTTTATTTTCTGTATTTGACATATGATTTAATATCTTATAATGATATAATATCTTATGTCAAATGTAGAAATTAAATATTATATATGTCATATCATATGTGTATATAAATCACATTCTCATGTATCATTAAATTGGAATCTCTGTCTTGATTGTTTTTGTCTCAATATTTTCTTATGTCTGGAGATATCACATCAGAGCTGGTGAATCTTGGCCAAGAGCTGGACTTTAAACAGTAATATAAAAAATAGTTTGATGACAATTGTACATTAAATTCAAACTTAGAATGCTAACAAGCATTCACCAGAGAGACTGAAGCAATAAGATATGTACACACACATATATAGATATATGAGAGGGGATTTATCGGGGAAATTGGCTCATGGGGTTAGTGAGGCTGAGAAGTCTCATGATAGACTATCTGCAAGCCCGAGACCCTGGGATGCCAGTATGCCAGTAGCGTGGTTCATTTCAACTTTGAAGGCCTCAGGATCAGGAAAGCTGATGGAGTAACATCTAGTCCAAGGCCTGAGAACCTGAGGGCTACTGGTCAAAGTCCTGGAGTCCAAACACTGGAGAGTTTGAAGTCTTGATGTCCAAGGGCAAAAGAAGAAGAGTGTTCTAGCTCCTGGAAAGAGAGAGAGAAAGGAAAAAAAAAGAAAAGAAAAGAGAAAAGAAAAAAGAAAAGAAAAAAGAAAGAAAGAAAAGAAAGAAAAGGCCTTTCCTCTGCCTTTTTGTTCTATCCAGCTCCCAATTGGATGGTGCCCACCTAGATTTGAGTGCTGATTTTCCCCACTTAGTTAGTGGATGCACACCCAGTGTCCTCTGGAAATAGCCTCACGAACACCAGAAATAATGATATACCAGTTTCAGGTATTACTTAATGTAGTCAAGTTGATGTCTAAAATTAACCATCACAATAACAAAATAAAATATCCAAGAGTTAATGGGCAGAACAGTAAATAAATGAACGTGTGTGCAGTTCTGAGGTTTTGAGGTGGTTAGAAGTGAAATGAAAATGTTAATTATGTAATAACTGTTTCCTCTTTAAGCCATGATTCTTTGTAGGTGCTATTTTCACATTTGAATTAAAGAATAAATGTGGAATATGCATACCATAAGTAAATATGTTTATAATAGAAGTATTTCACAGCTTAATAGAAACTTAATATAGTCAATTCACCTTATTTTATGGAATAAACCTAAAGAGATTCTTTACCAAAAGTTTCAATTTTATTGTCACTTGAAGCTATCTTCAGATATTAGTGAAGAAAATACCATGCTGAGAAAAATTAAATATCAAGGGAAATGAAGAGTCTGCCAGACAATTAGCATGACTTAATTATTTCTTTCTTTTAGGATAACCATTAAGGTCACAATATTTCAAGCTGAAGTGAGTTAGAATGACCTGCCTCAACTTCTCTATTCTTTATCTTTTCCAGCAAGAAACAGCAAGGCCACTGACCATATGGAGACTGCTTGTTGGCAAACATTTGAAATACGTTTTAATTTGTAAATCCAAGCACAACAGTAAAGTCAGTCCACTTTGTTTCTGGCTTCACATCACTTCTGCCGTGAGCTGCACTGTGTGCTATCAAATAAATAAACATTTCTCACTTGGGGCAGAACTCTGAAGCCAAATTAGACTGAATTTGTGTGAACAAGACTAGCATAATTTATCTCTTCAAACTTGAACAATTTAAAATACAATATTTAAATATAGCTATTATCATAAATATATTTAAAAGATTCTTAGACTTCTTCAAATATGTATCTGGACAATGAATAGAGGGCAGTAAGGCTTCATTCCCTGGCTCTGATATTTTGATCCAGTCAAGCCAGAGTTAGTATTTGTCCAGCTGATGGAGTTGCCCAGTTGTGTGCTTTGATTGACGTGACTTTAACTTCTGTGGCATTTTAAAAAGGTAGCTGATACTTTTTTACAGGACTAGCATGACTAAATACAGAACAATGACAAAAACTCATTATACTGATTAATTTCTTCACTTGTTAACCAAATTTGCCCCAAGTAAAAAAAAAAATGGACTGAATTTAGAGTGTAGATTATAATCCAATTGATTAAAAATTATAGAGCTGCCCTATCTGAAAGCTATAAATCACATGACCAAAAGTTTAAATTCATTTTTTAAATTAAAAATTCTGCTCCTCGGTCATACAAGGCACAATTCAAGCTCTCAGTCGTATGTGACTAGTCGTCAAAATACTCAACAGTACAGACATAGAGCATATCTTGCAAATAAGAAAATTCTGGCCCGGGTGTGGTGGCTTATGCCAGTAATCCCAGAACTTTGGAAGGCAAAGGCAGGTGGATCACCTGAGGTTAGGAGTTTGAGACCAGCCTGTCCAACATGGTAAAACCCCATCTATACTAAAAACACAGAAAATTAGCCAGGCATGGTGGTGTGCACCCGTAATCTCAGCTACTTGGGAGGCTGAGGCAGGAAAATTTCTTGAACCTGGGAGGCAGTGGTTGCAGTAAGCCAAGATTGCCCCATTGCACTCCAGCCTGGGCAGCAAAAGCAATAAAAGAAAAGAGAAGAGGAAAGAGAAGAGAGAAGAAGAAAGAAAATTCTATTGGACAGTATAGCCACACAGAATGAGTATATTGCCCAGTGATTTGTTCTTTGCTGCTTCTCATATACCTTGCAATGCTGTGCTTTGTTTGAAATGCTACAGAGTCAAGGAGACTGGATCATATTGCACTCATCTTCTGAACATTTCAAAGTCATGTTCTGGTACCAGAATCAAATCTATAGCTTCAGTCATCTATTCCAAATTACTACTCCCATACCATTTCCTAACTAGGAAATTTGTGTATACTTACAGGCAATTTTAAAATTCTATCAATTTAACTGTGTGCCTTGTGTTTCCAGGTCTAAAATTAAAGATTTTGTCTTTATGTGTATATTCATGTGGGCTTCAGAAGCTTGGAAGAAGTATAGCTTTGCATTATATTTATTGCCAATTATTGATTTTTGGCTTTGGAAATTGTATTAACACATCATTTGACATCTGTTTGGACATGAGTCAGTCTTATAGAGTATGTGTAAGGTTTAATTAATTTGTAAGACATTGCTGCTTATTTTGTGTCTCTGTCCACAAATTTAAATACAATTTTTCTTATTTTTAAAGTTATAAACAGTGATGATTTTTTGAGAAATATAAAAACACTATTTTCCACTAGTTTAATAAAAGAATAAAATGTTTTAATATTCTGTCTTAAGTCTAAAAATAAAACATGTTAGATATCAAATGTAAACCAACATTAAATAAGAAATATTTGAGTCTTACTCATATTATGAAAAAAAGAAGCATTACTGATTCTTAAGCTTAAAGGAATGAAGTTGCACATTAGTTATTATGATACAATACTTTAAAATATTAATATTTCTTTTCATATGTATTTTTAATACTTTCAATTATTTATTTAAAATTACATTTTAAACATCTACTTGAGCATAAATGTTAACATCTGATTGAAAGACTTGATAGACTGGAGTAAGTAAATTTTTAAAATTAAGACATTTTATGCATTCAGATTATATATATACATACATATGTGTGTGATGAATTATAAAAATCTTTTGTAAAAGTCCTTCAAGGTCATTCACGATGCATATACAACAATTAGTGAGGAAACAGAAATTCTATAAAGGCAAAATGAAAAAAAAAATTGACCTGTTACCAGCTTAAGATAATTCATGTTACTTTTTTGATGTGTGGTCTTATAGGTGTCTATCACATAATTATATAAATATACACACACACACACACACACACACATATTTCTATATATTTAAATATTCATTTAAACAATTTTAAAATGAGATATTTTATACATTTTATTTTGTGTATATGCTTTGTCTGTAATCAATGTGTCTCATGTAATGTCTTGTAAACATCCTTGGTTTTATTATCTATCTTCTATAACAGCATTTAAAATAGATATGTGTTCTTCCATATAAGAAAAGTAGCCAAGGACATCAGTTTACACCTTTATTAAAATGTGTCTGGCTGGGCACGGTGGCTCACGCCTGTAATCCCAGCACTGTGGGAGGCCGAGACGGGTGGATCACGAGGTCAAGAGATCAAGACCATCCTGGTCAGCATGGTGAAACCCCGTCTCTACTAAAAATACAAAAAATTAGCTGGGCATGGTGGCGCGTGCCTGTAATCCTAGCTACTCAGGAGGCTGAGGCAGGAGAATTGCCTGAAACCAGGATGCGGAGGTTGCGGTGAGCCAAGATCACGCCATTGCACTCCAGCTTGGGCAACGAGAGTGAAACTCCATCTCCAAAAAAAAAAAAAAAAAAGTGTCTGTTTCAGAACAGCAGAGAGATAAGTTTTCTGAGGAAATTAGAAACTTAAAGATTTTACAGAACATTGTCCAAGTTCAGTCAAAGTTGCATTAATCTTGAAATAGGTTGTCAGGGCAGTAAGACTGTGGTCACAGTGTACTAGCCATTGACTGATCATTTTGGGTTCAGAAAAAGGAGCACAAAAGAGCAGCTGGGGATAAGTTCTTACAGGCATCACAGTGAAACATTTTTAGTCCTTAAGGGTCTTTCAGAATGCATACACCATAATTCATTTAATAAACAAAGGACACTCTTGGGGATATAATTTTACTTATTTAATAAATTAAAGCCCTTTAGCTGAGCTTCTCCAGCTAAGTCTTTGTACCCTCTCCATATTTTCTCAGGCCTTTATAATAAAGATAAATATTTGTAATAATGGAACCTGGATCAAACAAGTGTATTAGATAAACTTAATGTATGAGATGCCTATGTTTATAGTTTTTGCACATCAAGTGACAGCTTCTTTCTTGCTTAAGTTTGTTTAAACTGATTATCTGATTATCTGCATTTCTCAAAAATTTCTGAATACTTTCTAGTGTTATTGCTTGTAAATACAAGATGTAAGTTAACTGAAATAGAGGTTTGAAATAGTGCATGCGTATTTTTATGTCTTTTCCCTCCATGTGATCTCACTGAGAGTGTGTCTGGGCTAGTCTGTCACAATGATGTAACAGATTTATGGAGGAGAGTGCAGTGACACAGTTAAGGTCCTTTTAGACCAGACAGCATCAAGCTGACCTATTAGTTTACCAAAGACCCATGAAGAAGCCCAGCTGAGATCAGTTAAGCCAAGCCTATGTTGTCAAAACCAGCTAACTGACCCATCGACTCATGCAGAAAAGAACATTTATTGCCATATGCCACTGAAATTTGTGGTTGTTATGCCACATTATTATAGGAATAGATAACTGATATATTGGCCAAATGCAAGGACAAGGGAAGCCAATCAATGTACTCTGTTTTTTCCATACATTTCACATCTCTGGGGGAACACACATAAGTGGGAAGTGTGGGGTGCATGTGTGTGTGTGTGTGTGTGTGTGTTAGCAAACCCCCCAACATACACACACACACACACACACACACACACACACACACACACACAGAGAGAGAGAGAGAGAGAGAGAGAGAATCAATCTTAGTAGAAAATCCACGGCAAAACATTGTGAAGACTTTCTGGAAGTGAAGAAGAAGATCATTAATCCTCTTAAGCTTCTAAAAGCCCTCCCCCCTAGACTTCTACTATACATTTCAATAGAAGAAGTACAGGCTGGGAGACTACCCTTAATCACACTCCTGTAGATTGCAGGCATGGTATGGAGGAATCTTTCTGGAAGGCACTGTTTTTGCTTAAACACAATCAAACCCCCACCTAAGTCTCATACCCCAGGCCTACTTCATGAATCAAGACCCTTTCACATATAATTTCTAGAATTGTAAGCCCAGGACCCTTTCACATGTAATTTTCAGAGTTGTAAGCCTTTAAAAGGGTAAGGATTTTCTTTGTTGGGGAGCACAGTTTTTAGGCATCTATGCCACTGCAGCTCCCAGCTGAATTAATCGCCATTTTCTTCCCAGTTTGGTGCTCAAGAGTTTCATTTGCGGCCGTTCCCACTTCAAAAAGAGATAGAAGATGGCATTAGATACACAGAATAAAAATTCCAGGAGAAACTAGTTTCAAACCTGCATTAGAAATGCTGTAAGGTGTTGAAAAACATTACAGAACAATTCTTATTTCAGATGGAATAACTATTAGGTGCATCCAGAGGCAAACACGAGAGATGAATTGGAGCATTGCTTTAAGAGAAGGTGAATTCTGATTCTGATGTATATGCTTTTAATGAAAATATGCTCTGGAAATAACAAAGAAGAACAATGCTATTTTGAAAACAGTCTGTACTTAACACTAAAAATACAATATTGATCTATTGAAGTTCACATTAGTAACACAATAGAACATTGCTGTTATATCTAAATATCTTTATACTGACATGAACCAAGTAGAATTTATTTTCAGTTGCTGTGCTTTTGATGAAGTTGTGTACAGTTGATCTAATTTCGCATTGATTGACAAAGAGTAACTGAACCTGACATTCTGAAGACCATTTCACTTTGGATATTTAATACTTTGCTGGGTCTCTACAGCTCTTACCTCAATATTTAAAATAAACTTTGGCAAGCGGTCAAACTTTTATTTGGGTATTGAAAAAAATCCCCTCATATGGCAAGCTGCTATTAAGTAAACATTTGAAATCTTTCTCACATTGGTAATAGCCACGGTCCCACCCCAAATTCAATGTTTTTGTTCTGTAACATACAAAATATCTTTATTAAGGGTCTGCAAAGCTTTTGCTATTGCTATTACTCAACCTAGAACTGATTAAGTCAGGAGTGGCAAGCTGTTCTGGGCTAATCTAATTAGATTATTTCTTAGACATTTTGAACTGAGACAGAGAATATGTAAACTGAAAGATACATACACATCACGTTATTTAAATACTTTGGTGAGGAGGCTCATGGGAAAATCCTCATTTCTTTGCTTTCAAGTCTTCATGGTTCAACAGTTCCACAGATTTTACAACCCCAAACCCTGTGTGCATATGTAGGCATACACACACTCACAGGTACACCTCCACATGCACACACTTTAAGTTGTCTTCTGGTTCTTACATCCAGATCCGTTAGTATTCTGACCTGAGAAGAAATTCTTCACCTACATGAAAGTGTCAATGGTTCAATAGACTTGCTGGTCCTTGGAACCAAAAAGCAGACTGAACATTGAATAAAATATTTAATAATTATGTGTTGAGTATTAAGAAGGAGTATATCTCTGAAATGGGCAACAAATAGATTTGTCCTTTTTTGATATACTAATATTATTAGTTACTTCTATAGAAAAATATAAAATTTTAAAGTAAGTACGCTAAGGTATG
Organism: Saimiri boliviensis; assembly: GCF_048565385.1. Classification (NCBI taxonomy): domain Eukaryota; kingdom Metazoa; phylum Chordata; class Mammalia; order Primates; family Cebidae; genus Saimiri; species Saimiri boliviensis. The sequence continues at coordinate 42,074,379 of NC_133463.1, forward strand.
TTTTGGTATCTTAGGGACTGTTCCTTACCTGGTTTTGAATGGATCTAACTGAATCCAAGAAGAGTCCTCTTGATGAGCACTGAGGAATACAGAGCAAAAAGAAAACTGGAGCTGTGGTTCTTTACCACAGGTAAGCAGACTTTTAGCATCAGCTAAAAACTGTCTTAAAAATAGTTGAAGAACATATTCAGCATTAAGGCCTCCCTGCCTAGTGAGTTTGTCTCATTATTGAACCAGTTTGACTCTGAAAAGCAAAAATCAAAAACAAAAGAACTCCACTTCTGCCTGTGTAGCCAATGTAATGTAATTAGGTCGATGTGGAATTGTTTAATTGTTACTGTAGAAACACAGCAGGACACCTGCAGAATCAAATTTCATCCTAGGTAAATCTAGCCCTAAAAAACCAAAATCAAAACAAACAAACCAACCCCCACTAGTTTCATGCTTAGGCCAAAACAAGTTTCAGAACATCATATCCATTCTTGAAATTTAACTGATTTTTATAGATTCAGTAACATTTTGAAAGAAAGAAAATAAATGTGGACTGTTTTATTTATAGGCAAAAAAAGCAATGATATTCAAATTAATCCAATTGTAAAAACTTTTTTTCTTTTCCTGGAGAGGATATCAGTGATTTTCGTGTAAATTCACATTCCTGTAGGTTTATAACCTTAGGAAAAGAAAGCAAGGGATTCTAAATACTAAACGATAGTATTACTTAGAAATTAGCTTTTCAAAGATGCATATATCTGGTTATCTTAAAATAAAATCTGGAAAAAAGGAGGAAAATTTTACTTTTGTTATTTTAATGTGTGAATGAATATTTCATTTAAAGCTGACATATTAGAGAAAGAAAATAGAAAACATCATTCCCTTACCATGGCAAAATGTAAACATCTACTACATCTAGGTAGTTGGTACATGACTGACGATTTGTTCTGTACTCTTGTTTGATAGGTAAGTTTCACAATTGTGATTACACTATAGTATTTATGTAATAGCAATTTATGATAAATACATACAATGTCTACGTATTTATTGTTACTCTGATTCATACTCATAGCTATAAACATGAATGTATGTTTTAGAAAATATAATTTAGTTATAAAACTTCTGAATTGGGGAAGAAGCAAGAAAAATTATACTAATAAGATAAATTTCAGAGAAATCATGTTTAACTTGTACTTTTCTTTGTTGAAAGGTAAATTAAAAATAATATTTTTTTCATATAGAATAAACCAAGAGATACTTTCAGGAATTTTATTAAGAATTTGATTTGGGCCAGGTGCAGTGGCACATATATGTAATCCCAGCACTTTGAGAGGCCAAAGTGGAAGGATCAATGGAGGCCAGGAGTTTGAGCAACAAACACAACAAGAATGCATCTCTACAAAAATTTTATTTTTAATTAGGCAGACAAGGTGGCACATGCCTGTAGTCCTAACTATGCAGGAGACTGAGGTGGAAGGATAGCTTGAATCCAAGAGTTCTAGGCTGCTGTGAGCTATGAATGTGCCCCTGCACTCTAGCCTGGGTGACAGAACAAGACACTATTGCTCAAAAAAAAAAAAAAAAAAAGAAAAGAAAAAAATTGATTTGTTCAATAAATAGAGATTCAGTTGCTGAGTTCAAAAGCAGTATAGTCATAGTTGTCAAAACACATCTACTTTACAAAATGAGATTAAGCATTTATGTACAAAACTGTAACATCTTATGAATCCGTCAATAATATAATTTTCCCTACATCAGGCTGTATATAGTCATCATTTACTAATTAATTCACATTGAGATTAATTGAGTAAGCCAGAGGGTTATTAGTCTTCCCATTTTGCAGATGAGGATGCAAAGGTAAGAGAAGATAAGATACATGCCACAGGCCCCAATAAAATGATGGAACTTTTTATTTACTCATGCCTTGTAGATTCACAAAGCACTAGACTGAATCACTCACTAATTCTCTTAATTTTACTGTGCAGTTGGTAGGGGACAGGTACAATTATCTTTGTTTTGCCTTTAATGAGAGTGTACTGTTCTCACAGAAATAGCTTGCCCAAGGTATTTGGCAGAGTTTAGAATTAGCATCAACTTTAATTTACAAAAGTTATTCTTTGTGTCGGCAAAATCTACTTTCTGCTAACTGAAGTCTTATAATTTAGAAGCAAGTAAAAGTGTTTTTGATATCTTTTATTGATCTTAGCCATGATTTGACAGTTTGTTCCAAAATTTTTCATGAGTGTATCAATATTTAAAATACTGTCATTTCAGAATAATAATATGTGCAAGAAAATTATAACCAGAGGAAATTAGAATTGGCTTAAATATATAAAGAATGATGTGGAGAGCCTGGGAAGGGTTTAGGTAAAAGATTGATCTTGATTGTACATCTCAACTTTGCTGCTGATTGCCCATGATGAGAGGTTATACTATATTATTTTTAAAACATACAAAATGGCTATGAATAACCACCTGAACCTCTCTCCTTGTCATTAATTCTGATTTTTAGTGTTGCGTCTTTGGACACTAATGAGAGTGTTTAATCACCAAAGATAGAGGATAAATACATTCTAATTTATTTATAAATTAGAATACATTTAAATTAGAAAATACAATTAATTTATACTTAAGTAAAGAACATTTCAAATTTTTTTCCCTAGGTTAAACAAAATGGCAAAAGAGTAGCAAAATCATAAATTGTTAGAGCTGGAAGAACCCAAAACCTCATGTTCAATTCCTCCTTTTAAATGAGGAAATTGAATATCTGAAAAATGACTGACTCAAGATTCCACAGTTAGGGCTAGAACCAAGTTAAGAATTTAGGGCTTCAGTCCTTCCAATCCAGTACCCTATTTAGATCAAATTCAAAAAAAAAAAAAATGCCTAGCAAATTGAATAATGCTTGTCAAGTAACGCATATACGAAGCACTTCTCTTAACTACAGCAAACTTAAAATACCCCCGTATAAGTCATAGAAAGCATCATTCTCATTCTTAAAAAGGATTTAAGTTAACATAATCAGAACAAAACTTTTAGATGCCCTCTCTTCCAAACAAATATCCTTATTTTTGTACATGACAATGCTGTTAAGTAGCATCATACAGACTTAAACTTTTGAATTCAGTTTTGGCTTTTCTCTCTACCTTGGTAGCTCACAATTAAGCAGCTACCCAATCTGATAGTTTCATCTTCAAAATCTCTTTCAACATGGTTGGTCATCTCCTGGCCATTCTGAGATCAGTTTAGGGAAGGATTTTATTACCTCTTAGATTGGCTACTACAAATAAATTTCAGCTAGACTTTTCTAATAGCCTCCCTACATTCCACATTTTTTATATTCCCCGGAAAGTAATATTGCAAGATACAATAATATCAGCCCCTCTCCCACATGAAAGCACTACATACTGATCTATTACCAATTGATTTCATAATTCCTGTTCTACAAATATATCAAGTAAATTTGGACTTAAAGGTCTTTGCCTGTGCCATTCCCCTCCCTGGAATGCTCTTTCCCCATCTTTTTTATGGATAGCCCCCTTTTCTTGTTAAGATCCATCCAAACAATATTGTCCCATTACCCTCACCCTCAGTCCACCTTCCTCTATAGTGAAACCATCTCTATAATTTTATGTAATTAACAGGGAAGAAGAGATGAGGGAAAAATGAAAATAAACCAAGCTTGCAGGGAATTCAGTAAAAATCGTTAGGTCACCTTGCTCTCTAACCTGCTTGCTTATAGTGATTTTGCCCCTGAATGACAGACCCTGTCGCATGATTAGAGCTCCCTTTAACTGCTCTATAGATAACAACTTAAACATTTTGAAATGTTTAAGTTTTCCATTTGAGATATTGCTGGTCATACATACCAGTGAAACTACTGATGGCAGCTGTTCTGAAGGACTCACTAAACAATATAGTTTTCACATCCTGATGATCTTATCCCCCTAACCCTGACCAGTCAGTAACTCTAATTTTCCGGTCTTTCACCTTCTATGACCCACTTAAAGCCCACAACCCAGAACTCCTCAGGGAGATGCATTTGGAAGTCTCTCTCATATCCTTACTTGGCTACTCTGATATCACTAAACACTTTCTCTGCTTCAAACCCTACTGTCTCAGTGTATTAGTCTGTTACAAGACAGTGGGCATAGAAACCTGTTGGTCCTATAACAATAGCACACAGTGTCTGAGATAATCTTGCCATTTTTTTTCTTTTGTATTTGCTTCTTATTTGTCTGTCCTAACTAGCATGTATGCACAACAAGAACAAATATTTACTTCAATCATTACTGGATCCTGAAAGCCCAGAAGAGCAATTTGGCTCTCAAAAAAAAAATATATATATGTTAAATACCAAAAGTATTACCCTTGTGTACAACCAGCTCATTCTCCAGCAACCACTTACCTTCCACATTTATCAACCATTTCTTCTTTATATACACGTATGTGCCTTCAGTTCCACTTACTTATGATTCCAGATTCCAGATCTTGTTGAACCTTGCATCAGGTTGTTAAAATCCAGGGATGGAGAGCACCACTTTGTGGATTATCCACTTAATTGAGATCATTTGTAAAAATAAAAAAATCCTTGGCCTCTCTCAAAGCTCTTCATTAATGAACCACAGTAAGATTCTGATTTGGAAGTCTATGAATCTTTACTTTAAAATTTCCAAGTGGTAATCATGTACCATCTGGTTGGGAACCAGGTTTTTACCCACATGTTCTCTACCAGTACTAAATACTCCATCCATGAAAACCAAACTCAACTCTTACATCTTTACTAAAACATTTTATGTTATCCTTGAAGAAATTTAAATTTTCTTTTTCCTAAGGCTGTAGAACCCTCAGTTTGTCTCTATGTTTATGGTTCTAATGAATCTTTCTTAGCTGGTAGGGCTCTGTTAATCCTTATTTGTTATGGTTATCATCATAAATGTATTTTTGTGTTCCACCTTTTTCTTCTTCCTAAGGAAACCACTCACTACCCTCATATGCCTGTGTAGTAGATAGCTATTTTTAAAAATCAATATTTTTTGGTTCTTCGGTATATTAGTTTCTTCTCACACTGGTAATAAAGATATACCTGAGACCAAGTAATTTACAAAGAAAAGAGATTTAATTGACTCACAGTTCAGCATGGCTAGGGAGGACTCAGGAAACTCATAATTTTGGCTGAAGGGGAAGCAAACACATCCTTCTTCACATGGTGAAAGAAAGGAGAAATGCTGAACAAAATGGGGGAAAAGCCCCTTATACAACCATCAGATTTGATGAGAACTCACTATGACAAGAACAACACAAGGGAACCACTCCCATAACCTAATTCCCTCCCGCAAGGGTCCCTCCCATGACATGTGGGGATTATGGGAACGACAATTCAAGATGAGATTTAGGTGAGGACACAGCCAAACCATGTCAGTTGGTTAATTTTATTTAAATCCATATTTTCTACAAGTCATAGTACGGTATTTTGCACACAAAAACTATTAAGTATTTGATATAGAAATAGAAGGAGGGAGGGCAAATGAAGAAAGGTTGGTTAGTATGCACAAAAAATACAGTTAGACAGAATAAGTTCCAGTATTTGTTAGTACAGTAGAGAAATTATAGTAAAAAATATAATTTATTGTATATTTCAAAATAGCTGGAAGAGATGACTTGTAATGTTCCCAATACAAATAAAAGATACATGTTTTCATGTGAGGGATATTCCAATTAACCAGATTTGATTATTACATATTACATACATGTATCAAAATGCCATATGTACTGTAAAATATATAATACTATAATCAATAAAATGATACAAGAAAGAAAGGAATAAAACTGAAAGATTGGCATAAACTAGAAAGAAGTAAAAGTAAAGAGAAAAAAAGAATGGAAGAAGGAAGAATTTAATGGAAGAAGAAAAGAAGAAAAAAAGGAGCTTATACAATTTTTGAAAAACAGTTACTGTTTCCTTCCTTTGACAAATATGAAATATGTTTTTGTATAAATTAAAATATATTCTTCATTATTCTAACCTCCTATGAAAACAGATGGACAATATTTGGGGCTGCCCTCATAATGTATTTAGGGATTGAAAATGAAAATGAGATTCACTAATTTCAGGCTAGTGTTCGGAGGTCACTGTTTCTGTCCCTAAAGACCACTCTCTTCCTTCTCCATTAGATAGTGGAGAGTGGCTAGTGTAGTCTATTACACTTTCAGTTCTATATATGGTACAAATTGAAGTAATACAAGAACTTTAGTACTATAATTCACTGTCTCTGAATGACAATATTAGTAAGTGTCTGAGACAGCAACAAAAAATGAAGTAAGTGCTTGAAACATGTGTAACATGTGGAATGACACAGATAATAAGTCAGGCACAGTTCAAGAGTTTGAAAGGTCCAAACTTAAAAATAAAGGCAGAGGTATAAATTACTGACTCCATCTCCTCACCACTCAAAATGCATGACAGGTGTCGACAGGGTGAAAATGACAAGGGCACAAAACAGTAACCTTGTCAGTAAAACTGAATATGTCTTATCAAATATTTGAAAGTAAATACACAGATGTTCATGCACAATTGACTAATATGCTAAAATGTAACACAGTGAGTGTGTAAGTCAATTAAAAATTCCTAAGTAACTTGTTTGGCCTCCTATAGGGCAGAGTTTAGGAGAAATTATTTCATCTTTCCTTTTCTTTTTTATGCTAAACTAACTGAAATGGATGCTCTAACTAGCTCAGATCAGGGATGTGCTAAATATTAGTTTGTTTTATGTAGATACAAATAAAAAATATCAAATATTAAGAGTGTAACTCTTCTGTGTCAAACCCTGAGCTTTTTGATAAATGTATAAACAAACAAGTAAGTGCTGTGTCTTGGAGACACTCATAATGGGAGATGGATTCAGAGACAGAAAAGTAAATTAATAATGAATTGTGTTAAGTGTTATAATACAAGTAGACTCAGTATGCTATGGATGCACAGAGGAGAGATAGGCATCTTTGGCAATGGGTAGATCTTGATACTGTTTACCAAGAGAGATGACATCTGTTCAACCATCAAGAGCTATGCACCCAAAAACAACTAATTGTTATGTAATTAGAGAAACATTACACTGGCAAAATTGATAGCACTGTGAAAACTTGAAAGAGAATGTCTGCCTAGGAGTTTTAGGAAGAAAATATTTTATCTAAACTTAAAGAATGACTCAGAGTTTATGATATGAAAAAGTGGGTAAAATTGTCTTTCTTATAGACAGGAAGTAAAGGTACCAGCGGCGTGTCTAAGCAGCTATTTAAGAAATGTCCAATAGCTAGATATTGAAAGATAACTGCAGGAGTTCGTATGAATGATTGGAGATATGGGATGCTTCAGGATATAAGTTTAAAATTTAAGTTGGGCAAGAACCTGGTGGCTCTGAGGGTCATACTAAGCAAGTTCAATAGATCATTGTAGGCTTTTTGGATGGATATCAGATACTGAAATAGGGCGATGGCATTTTCACACGGTGCTTGCAATGTAGATCATAAATTAAAGAAAAAAATCAATTAGGGAGCTATCAAATTAGGCTGGTACAATGTAATTGTGTTTTTTCCAAATATTATCCCAGGTGAGGGAAAAATGAGTACAAAATATGGAACAGGGGCACCAATTTTAAAGTTAATTCAGAATCGAGCTTTAGTAGATAGAGAGATAATATATACATAATACCTATTAGATTACATATAGTATAAAGTATATATACAGATTTATATGTATATATGTATACATATGTATATATATAAATCTGCACATTATTCATACAGTATGTGTAAGTATACTTAATATCAAATCAGGGATATGCTGATATATAGACAAAACTAATATTGTATATTTACCCGTATAGTATAGTGTGTGTTTGTGTGTGTGTGTGTGTGTGTGTGTGTATATATATATATATATATATATATATATATATATATATTTAGAGAGAGAGAGAGAGAGAGTGAATATATATGGTGTATATGCACTATATATGTGTGTGCATATAAAATATGTATATATATATCTATATATGCATACACAATATACTATATGGATAGATAGATATACAATATTAGTTTTTATAAATTCATATTATATGTTCCAGATATTTTGTTACAAATTTCATTTACATTAATTCATTTAGCACCTTAGGGAATATATACAACTTCTCTCTATTTTAGAATGAGGAAACTGAGCCCTGACCTTGTATAGCTAGTACATGGCAAATTCAGGACTCAACTGATACTGCTTTTTTATAAAGATTTTTTTCCTTCTAAAAAGATAATTCTGGATGAAAATATGCAAAGAGAGGAATGGTGACAAGTACACTAAATACAGTATTCAGGGTTGGGTGCACGCATTTCATTTTTCAGACCACTAGGGCACTATTTAGTGGGGTGCAGTAAATTAGAAAAATCCAGCTTAATACTAGAGAATGTCATTGATACTGAAAATTATGAATCTCCAAAGAATCATAAAACCCTGAGCTCAAGGAAATCTTAAAATGTGATGTAAACTATTCCTACTTCTACTAAGATTGACTGTACAAAAACCACCTCTAAGGGATGAGTATAACCAAGTGTTCTAAACCTAGTTTTTGCAAGAGCGGAAGAAAATCTCAGTGATATGGCACCAAGACCCCTCATCCTGAGATAATCAGGAATCAGGGTTGGTCTAGGATAATGTACTTGCATGCTCTATAGTTGTTAAGTGAGATCAGATGTTCAATTTTACAAGTCTTAACATTCCTCCTTTATTACTCCCCTCCCCACTTCTAATAATATTGTCAGAGGCATTTGAACCAGAGTGACTCCATCTTGCATAGGGGCTGAGTAAAAAAATGCTGATACCTACTAGGCTCCATCTCCAAGTGGTTAGGTATTCCTAGTCATAGAATGAGATAGGAAGTTGGCACAAAATGCAGGTCACAAAGACCTTGCTGATAAAATAGACTATGGTAAAGTAGCCAACCAAATCCCACCAAAACCAAGTGGGCAACGAAAGTGACCTCTGGTCATCCATGCTGCTACTTGTATGCTAAAATGCATTAGCATGCTAAGAAACACTCCCATCAGTGTCATGACAGTTTACAAATGCCATGGCAATGTCAGAGAGTTACCCTATATGGTCTAAAAGTGGGAGGAACCCTCATTTCTGGGAATTGCCCATCCCTTTCCTGGAAAACTCACAAATAATCCACCCCTTGTTTAGTATATGATATAGAAATAACAACAAAGAAATAGCCAACCAGCAGCCCTCTGGGCTCCTCTACTACGCAGTAGCCATTTTTTCCTTTCACTTTTCTAATAAACTTGCTTTCAGTTTATTTTCTGAACTTGTCCCAAATTCTTTCTTGCATAAGGTCCAAAATCCCTCTCTTGAGTTCTTAGTGGGGACCCCTTTTCAGTAACACTATGATGATCTTATTTTCTTCTAGGAATTACAGCATAAACCTTTGCTCTGCTCATCCATAAAAATGCCTTAAACAGGGTAAAAAAGAGGAAAACTATAAACATGCTATGGTGCAATCTGAAGCTAAACTATATGCATTTTGTGTATAATTTTTATAATACACAACTCTTAGATAGAATTATCATCATTATTGCAAGAGAGGGAAGCAAAGTAGTATTGCAGAGAGATATTATGTCTTTTGAGTGCCAGATCTCTCATTTCACTTATCTGAAACACACCACTTATAACCCTCAATAAAATATGGAAAATTATTAATGCCCTCTTACTTTAGAGTGTTGTATTGTGTCAAATAAAACAGTTATATAAAAGAACTCTGGGAGTTGAAAAGTAACATGGCACGTACATAGACTGTATTCAGGAATAGAACATTATTATGTAATGACCACGGCTTATCTAGTCTACCCTCAGGGACACAGCATATCATAAACCAAAAATAAAATTCTAAACACCCCAACCAACTGAATGGACCCCTCCTCTTGGCCAAGGGCATTCTCAGGTAAACCTCAAATACTAGGTCAGGCCATGATAGAAATGGGTATTTGGACATGCCTCATTGTATGTTCCTCCCTTTGGATTTCAGGTGCGGCTGATCAGAATTAACATTAAAACAGAGACCTTAAGACTGACAAAACCGACTCTTGGTAGCAATAAGACAAAACAAGGAAAACAGCAGGCCCTGAAAATAATTGAAATATTATATCTCAAAATATATTTCTATGACATGCAAAGCTATCTCTAGTGGGGAAAACCTGCATTCTGTAGAGAATTCCCTTCCTTTTCCAGCTATTTTCCTTAACTCAGGAGAGAATTAACTAAAGAGTTGAGTACATTTTTAAGTATAATAAGAAACATTTACAATCTATTCTCTCTGAAGCCTGCTACCTGGAAGCTCCATCTGCATAATAAGAACCTTGTTCTCCGCAACCCCTTATATTAACTCAGCTACTCTATTCCATTGAGTCTAGGTTTTCAGATAAATTCTTTCAACCAGTTGCCAATCAGAAAATCCTTGAGTCCACTTATGACTTGAAAGCACCATTCTGAGTTGTCCTGTCTTCCCAGACCAAACTAATATACATTTTACATGTATTGATTGATGCCTTCTGTCTTCCTAAACTGTATAATACCAAGCTATAGCCCGACTACCTTTTGGCACATGTTCTCAGGATCCCCTGGGGCTGAGTTACTGGCCATGTTCACTCACATTTGGCTCAGAATACATTTAGAGTTTGACTCTTTTTGTCAATAATATTCTTCCCTATAGTTGTTACCTGGATCACAGATGTAGATAGGTTAATAATGAATATTGTGCATTTAATTGAAAATTCTAGCAGAAATTATTGGCTACTGTAACTGCCCATTGGATTCACCTTGCCCACTGCCTAGACAGATTGTATTTATCAAGATAGAGGAATTGCAGTACAGAGGCAGCTATATGAGAGGCTGGAGTTTAAGTATTACTCAAATCAATCTCCCTGAGCATTTAGGAATCTGAGTTTTTAAGGATAATTTGGTAGGTGAGGGAAGGTCAGTGAGTCAAGAGTGCTGCTGATTGGTTGAGTCAGAGATAAAATGGAAAGCTGAATCTGTCCTCTTGTGCTGCATCAGTTTCTGGGTGGGGACCACAAGATCAGTTGAGCCAGTTTATCGATCTGAGTGGTGCCACTTGATCCTTCAAGTGCAGGGTCTGCAAAATATCTCACGCACTCATCTAAGGAGCAGTTTAGGGAGAGTCAGTGGCCTCCAACTGCATGACTCCTAAACAACAATTTCTAATCTTGTGGCTAATTTGGTAGTCCTATAAAGACAGTCCAGTCCCCAGGCAAGAAGGAGGTTTGCTTTGGAAAAGGGCTGTTATCATCTTTGTTTTAAACTATAAGCTGTACACTAAGTTACTCTCAAAGTGAATTCAGCCAATGCCCAGGAAGGAATGAGGACAGCTTAAAGCTTAGAAGCAAGATGAGTTGGTTAGGTTAGATCTCTTTCACTCTCAGTCATAATTTTGCAAAGGTGGTTTCACTATTAGAAAATAACTAAGTCCAAGCACCTAAAGTTAAGTATACTGACAAAAGTAAACAATAAATCTAATGTAAAAATATGTAATAAATTAACATTCCTATTTAAAAATATATTTGTACAATTTTATATAGTTCAATGACAGAAATTAACCTCTAATTTAAAAAATTAGCATAGTGACTACAATGAAAGCTATCAACTGGAAAAGGGAGCAATAAAGCTTCTGGGGTGAAAAAAATATTTTATGACTTGAACTGGGTAGTCATCTAAGTAGTATATACAAATGTAAAAATTCATTTAGCAGTAATTTTAAGATATTTAAAATTTAATTTATGTAAATTATACTTCAGTGACACCTTTGCCCGAATTCTATTCTTGCTACTTCCTGAAAACACATTATTTTCTTCTAGAGATCTTTGTCTATTCACTATCCAAAGAGCATGTAGGAGAGCTGAGTGCTTCTTTGGAAAAAATAATGATTTTTGTGACTGTCCAGACTCTGAGTACAGAGCCTTTAAGTTTAATTTCTATGTAAGTACTACCATTTCTACATTGTTGCTAAACATAAAGGTACCTCAGTGCTACTTGAGGAAGTCAATTAGCTTCAGTGAAAGGTCTGTTGAACCTACTTCTGACCACTTTTGATTTGCAAATTGTCTCTGTTGCTGCTTTTAGAAGAGTAAGAGAAGTTGTATAAATATATTGGTTGTCTAAGCTTAGAGAAAAAACTTGAAGGCTGAATTCTAACTGGTAATTCTCCTCTGATGTGCAAGAATATTAAATTATATTACTTTCTGAATCATCCCACCAGATTCTGCTCCTAACTGAAGCAACCTGAGGTTTTGCTGTTTTAACTCTGTAATAACCCAAGGCATGAGTTCAATATTATTGTGTAAATATTGACTATTATTGTCAAATTATGAAAGTCCCCAGTCCTTTAGAAGTATATAAAGTGTATTTCACAGACAAGAGTGTTGCTTTTTTGTAGGATGCCATTGATATTTTGAATAAGTGACATACATGAAGAGGAAGGTTATTAATGTTGTCATCCCCACCCATGTACAAATTCTGTATTTTGTGCCTTATCTGTTGACTTCTGTCAACCAAAAAATATCAAATTCTATAAAATATTTGAAGAGATTTATTCTGAGCCAAATATAAGTGACCATGGCCCATGACACAGCCCTCAGAAAGTCCCAAGAACATGTAGCCAAGGTAATTGGGGGTGCAGTTTGGTTTTATACATTGGGGAGACATGAGACTTCAATCAAATACATTTAAGACATATATTGGTTTGGTCCAGAAAGGTGAGACAACTTGAAGTGGGGGCTTCCAGCTTACAGGTAGATTTAAGCATTTTCGGGTTTGACAATTGCTTGACTTTATCTACAAACCTGGGATTGACAGAAAAGAATATCTGGATTGCAGTAAGATGTTGTGAAGACCAAAGTTTAATCATGCCGAGGAAGCCTTCAGGTAGTATCCCTCAGAGAGAATAGGTTATAAAATGTTTCTTATGTCTTAAACTCTGTGTTGATGTGAATGCAGCATGGTAACCTCTGTGATTGCATGCACACTCCAGTTGCGTTTCTGGAACTAGAAAGTCTGAAGTAATTGAAAAAACACAAAAAGGAGTAGAATGATCAACCCTGTCGCATCTAATTAACTTTGAGACATTTCTCTACTGTTCCTTATTCCCACTTCACCTGATATGGCAACTGGATTTTGAAACGAACCTTGGTCAACCTCGTGACTCCACACCCTATGACCCCCTCCCAGCTTGCAAAATCTGCCCTGAACTGTAACTTCTGTAACTTTCCACTGACTACCCCAAACCTATAAAACCAACTCCTATTCCACCACCCTCTGCTCTTTTTTCAGACTCAGCCCGCCTGCACCCAGGTGAAAAAACAGCCATGTTGCTCACACAAAGCCTGTTTAGGGGATCTCTTCATTCAGAGCACATGTTTAACATTTTCTATACATGCTAAGGAGTAAATGATTCCAGCAGATTTTCAAAGCGTAAAAACAAACATCAGATTTATAACCACATTGTAACAATGAAGATTGTTGTATTAATATATGTGTCTGTATAACTCTACAGGAGGAAATGAGTTTATATTGATAAAAGATGTTTGATATAAAAAACACAGCTTTAATTAAAAAACAGTTTAAATCTTTTATTTCTCTTATTACTAACAATTAAGTAATAACAATCTTATATATATGCTATTGTCTATTATAGCAACATTTTTATAACCCTATGCTCTTTCTTTCAACTGTTTCTCATGTTATATTTAAGAAAACAAGAAAAAAAGCTAAAGACTGGGAGTATAGTTTATACAATTTCTTTCTAAGTTTAAAGAAGAAAAAAGATTGTGAAAGCACAGCAAGTGGTGAAAATCTTTTGGATTTCAAGTACTATGACATTCTTATTGGCTTTGTGACTTGTAATTTACATTTTCATTCATTCATCTTTTCTTCAAGGAGGAAGCGATTTAGAAGGGGTGACATACAAATTAACCAGACATTGTGATGAGTGCTTTCTTAGACAGAAGCAATTTGAAATGCTATTCAGTTTAGCAAATTGCTTTCACATATATCACACCATCTGATGCTCAAGGTGTTACTTGGAAGCAGGTAGGGTATGTACATATTGCTCAAAGTATCCGCATTTTATAGTTGAAAGAAGTTGAGATTCGTGTTTAATTTCCCTGAAACCATATAACAACAACAACAACAACAACAAAAATGTTGCATTTGGTGTTTAAACCAGGGCTTCTAACATCTATTCCTGTGGCCAATCCAGTAAATATATCTGTACTTGTTAATATTCCTTAATAATCTATGGCTTCACATTTCTATCCAAGTGACTCTGAAGTCTGGATGAAAAATGTATTTTGTGCTGTGTGGAAGAAACCTAGTCTAGAAAAAGAAAAAGGATGTTATAACCAATCATGGTGCAATGGATAAAAAAGAATGGGTAACAGATATTCTCCTTAGATCTTGTTAATAGTATAAACACATCTTTGTTCAATACATTTGCCAAATAAAGTTTGTAAAACATAGCCATGTGTTGTAGAAGCTTTGAAAACATGCAGGAAACAAAGTGGATTAATAATATATTTAGTTAATAATATATTTAGTTCATATAAGACAAGAATAGAAAATTAAGTTTTAGAGCAAAAATTAATTGAACAAAATACCTGTTTGTAGAAAAATATTTCAGAATGCCAATGGAAAAATATTAGGGATCTTTTAGAGAAAAATCCATAAAGCTTTTAAACAAGCAGTCAGCTGAAGTCAAAGCAGAAAGAATGACAAAATTTTATTGGCAGAAAATGGGACACAATTCTACAGATAGCCTATTATTTCAATGCTTGGAATTTGTATAAATACTGCATAAATAATGCACAGAAACTGTTTTAATGCTACACCTTTTTGCATAAATTTTTTGTTTACTTCCTGATAACTTTCAGACTAAAATGCCTTTGAGTGAATACTCAAACTTAGGGATTAAGTCTTCCTTCTTTTGCTAGTTATTAATGTATGTTTACAGCCTTTTAAACTTTAGGATATTTTTATTTTATGAAAATCCAGAAAATTTAATAAATTTAGAAATTCTCTGTTGTATCCATGTGGCATGCCAGGTCTCAGTAACACAGGCAGGCATTCAGAACAATCGTTTCAGTACTGAGTGGTCAAGTTAAATATTAGAAGCTAGTGCCCTTATGCAAAGGCTGGAATGCAAAGAGGAGAGCACCAAGTGGGTTCTTAAGGTACCCAATTTCAGGCCATGGTTTTTGAACAGCATTTTTGAACCTGCCCTGGGCCACAAGGGTGCCCACTGCCTTAAAGGATGAGTCCCAGGCCAGCCAATATTCACCACAAGCTGATTAAAGAGCTCTCAGCTCAATGCAATGTCACAATTACTGTGCACTCCCTTCCCAAGTGTAGATTCTCTCTCCATGACATGTGGCTGCTGCCAGGAAATGGAGGAGGGTGATGTTGCTGATTGAAGGCTGTCTTGCTTCCTCTCTTCAATGCCTCTTTCAGCAATGAGAAGTTAAAATGAGGAGAACAGCAGAAGTAGCCTGAAGGTACTCCCCACGGGCCTGTGGTGGTGCTGGCCAAGAGGTAAGGCACCTCTGCCTGTGAAAAGGGGAGGGAAGAGTGAGAACGACTATGTCTCATGGTTTGAGTGCAAGATTAGCCATAGTATAATAGAATGCCAGGTAGATTTTTAAGATTTTTTGACTCTAGTCCCTGACTCCAGAATGGTACCTCTCTACCAATCTAGGCCTGGGGGAACTCACTGCCCTGAAGGGAAGGAAGAACACAAACCTGGCTGGCTTCATCCCCTTCTGATGGTAGAGTCCCTCAGGTCCTTGAGAAAACATAGATGATAGCCAGGTAGTGGTTACACTGGCCCTTGGGTGAGACCAGTCCTCTACAGGCCTAAGGACTGAATCAGCCCAATAAAGACACACATAGGCTAAAAAAAAAAAAAAAAAAGAAGAATGGAAAAGATATTGCATGCCAATGAAAACCAGAAAAGAGTTGGAATAGCTATGTTATATCAGGCCAATAACTGACGAATTTTGATGAAAATTTCTTAACAAAATACTAACAAACCAAATTCACCAACATATTAAAAAGATTATACATCATGACCAAGTGAGATTTACCCCAGGTATAAAAGAATGATTCAACAGACCAGCATTTTATCAATTATTCAACAGACAGTAAATCAATTCATAATTAATGTGATACATCATGCTGACCAAAAAAAGACAAAGGTATCATTTTAATTGATGCTAAAATCATTTGATAAAATTTAACATGTTTCATGATATGAACCCACAAAAAACTGTGTATAGAAGGATGATAACTAACATAATAAATGCCTTATACGGCAATCACACAGCATCATATTGCATGGAAAAAAACTGAAATTCTTCCTTCAAAGATTGGGAAAATAACAGTGATATCCACTTTAAGCACTGTGTTCAACATAGTGTGTGAGTCTTAAGAAATCGGACATAAGGAAAAAAATAAAGGGCATCCAAGTTGGCAAGGCAAAAGGCAAATGAACCTTCTCTGCAGATTATATAATCTTATATTTGGAAAAGTCTAAAGACTACATGAATAAACAATTAGAACTGATAAATTTAGTAAGCTTTCAGGATACAAAGTTAACATACAGAAATCAGTAGCATTTGAATATGCCACCCGTAAACTCTCTGAAAAATAAACTAATTACATTTATAATAGCTACAAATAAAGTATGTAAGAAGGGACTTAACCAAAGAAGTGAAAGTGTTCTACAACGAAAACTATAAAGCACTGATGAAACAAATGTAAGAGGATACAAAATAACAGGAAGATATTTTGTGTTCATGGATTAGAAGAATCAATATTGTTAAAATGTCCATACTACCCACAACGATCTATAGATTTAATGAAAGTCTTATCAAAATACCAGTGACATTCTTAACAAAATAACAAACACAATCCTAAAAGAAATATGGAACCATCAAAAACTCATAATATACAAAGCCACCCTGAGCAAAAAGAACGAAACTGGAGGAATCACATTACTTCACTTTACACTACAGAGCTATAGGATCCAAAATGACATGGTACAGGCCTAAAAATAGACACACAGATCAGTGGAACAGAATAAATATTCCATAGATATCGCTAGTGAATTCATTTTTGACATAGATGCGAACAACATACATTGGGGAAATGACTGTCTCTTCAGTAAATGTTGCTGGGAAAACTGAATATCCATATGCAAAAGAAGGAAACTGTACTCCTATCTCTTACCATATACAAAAATATAATAAAAATGGATTAAATTTTAAATCTAAGATTTCCAACCATGAAACTAGTAACAGGAAATATTGAGGAAATTCTCCAGGACACTGACCTGGGCAAATGTTTCTTGAATAACATTCCACAAGCACAGGTAACTAAAGCAAAAATGGGCAAATGGTATTACATCAAGTTTAAAAGTTTCTATACAGCAAAGGAAACAAACAGCAAGGTGAAGAGACAACCCACAGAATGGCATAAAATATGTGCAAACTACCTTCAAACAAGGGATTAATAATCACAATATATAAAGAGCTCTAACAACACTATAGGACAAAATCTAATCATCCTATTTAAATTGAGCAAAAAATTTGGATAGGAATTTCTCAAAAGAAGACACACAAATGGAAAACAAGAATATGGAAAGGTGCTCAACGTTGATTATCTGAGAAATGCAAGTCAAAACTACAATGAGATATCATCTTACCCCAGTTATAATGACTTTAATCCAAAAGATAGGCAATAACAAATGCTGGTGAAGATGTGGAGTGAAGGGAATCCTTGTACACTGTTGTGGTGGAATGTAAATTAGTACATCCACTATGGAGAACAGTTAAGAGGTTTCTCAAAAAATGATGAATCGAGCTGCCTTATAATCCAGCAATCCCATTCCTATTATATACCCAAAAGAAAAAAAAAAGTTGGTATATAGAAGATATAGCTGCACTCATATGTTTATTGCTGCACTTTTCATGAGATTTGGCGGCAAGCTAAGTGAACATCAAGAGATGAATGGGTAAAGAAAATGTGGCACATATGCACAATGGAATACAATTCAGCCACTAAATGGAATAAGAGTCTATCATGGCACAACATGGAAGGAACTAGAGGACTTTATGTTAAGTGAACTAAGCCAAGCACAGAAAGCCAAACTTTGCATGTTCTCACTTATTTGTGGAGGCTAAAAATGAAAATAATTGGATTAATGGAGATAGACGACAGAAGCATGGTTACCAGAAGCTGGGAAGGGTAGTGTGTAGAGAGGTTTCAAAGTGGGGAGAATTAATGGGTACAAAAACACTGCTGGATGGAGTAAATAAGACCTATATTTGTTAGTACAATTGGATGACTACAGTCAAAAATAATTTAATTGTACATTTTAAAATAATTAATAGAGAATAATTGGATTTTTTTTTTCTAATACAAAGGATAAATGCTTGGGGTAATGAATACTCCATTTACCCTGATGTGATTATTTCAAATGGCATTCCTATATCAAAACATCTTATATAACCCATAATATATATGTATAATATGTATCCACAAATTTTTAAAAAATATGTTAAAAAATAACAATGGGAAAAAGGAAGATGTGTGAATGGTCAATAAGTACATTAGAAAGCATTATATCTTTAGGCATTAGAAAATTACAAATTAAAGACAGAATTATATATCTCTACTTGTGGGATTCAAAAAAATAATAAAAAGCTTAAACCGGTTAAGCATAACAAATAATAATAATTCTTAATATATTGGTTAGGACATAGTATAGCTAGAACTGTTATATATTGGTGAGAATGTTAAATGCACAACCTTTAAAATAACTCTAATAGATAATTTTAAAGACTTTTTAAAGGACATTATTAGGTTCAAAGCAAAATTGAGAAGAAGGTACAGAGATTTCCCATATTCACTTTTTCTCACACATGTATAACCTCCTCCATTATCAACATGCCTCACCAGAGTGGTACATTTATTACAATTGATTTATCTACTTGGCACATCATTATCACACACATTTTATAGCTCACATTAGGGTTCACTCTTAGTATTATACATTTTATGGGTTTAGATGAATATTTGCCATTACAGTATGCAGATTATTTTACCTTAGAAATTCACTGTTTCTTATATTTGTATCTCCCTCACCCAACCACTGACAACCACTGATCTTTTTTTATTTTCACTGTCTCCACAGTTTTGCCTTTTTCAGAATGCCATATAGTTGGAATCATACAATATGTAGCCTTTTTAGACTGGCTTCTTCAAATTACTAATATGCATTTAAGTTTCCTTCTTGTCTTTTTGTGGCTTTATCACTTTTTTTTATAAAAGTGCTAGATAATATCTCATTGTTTGGATATACCAGTTTATTTACCCATTCACCTACTGAAGGACACCTTCAGGACATCTTGGTTGCTTCCAAGTTTAGCAATTATAAATAAACCTGCTAAAAATATTCATATCTTTTGTGTAGACATAAGTTTTAAACTTCTTTAGAGTTGTGAAGTACTGTGATTTCTGGGTCATATGGTAAGACTATGTTTAATTTGGGAAGAAGCCACCAAATTGTTTTACAAAGTGGCTGTACCATTTTGTTTTTCTACCAGCAATGAATGACAGTTCCTTTTGCTCTACATTTTCTCCAGCATTTGGTATTGTTAGTGTTCTGGATTTTGGCCATTTTAACAAGTGTGTACCGGTATTTTATTATTGTTTCAGTTTGCATTTCCCTGATGACGTAGGATATGGAGCATGTTTTCACATGGTTATTTGCTAAGTATATATCTTCTTTGGTGAAGTATCTGTTAAGATCTTAAAATGCTCTCTTTAGTTTATACCTAGTGTATGAAGTAACTGTAATGTGAAATATAGCAATTAAGTTCTTACTATATTTTATTTTCTAATAAATTCAAATAAAATCAACTTAAAATAAGAATGTACATATACATACTTATAGAATATATGTATATTCTATTTTGGTGAAATATATTTCATATAGGCTATGGCAGGCATCACTCACTAAGGGCTTATTTTTTTTTTTTTTGTACACTTTTCTTGTGCAGACATGTCTTCTTTGGAGGAACATGTACCTCTATTGAGCTCAGACACAATGAAGTAGCATGAGTAAAGAACAATTGATTTCAAAATGCTTAGAAAAGCATTTCAGCACTACTTGGGCCATCATTTCAGAAGGAGAGGTAGCAAGAAAACAATCAGAAAATATACGATCTTCTCCAAAGATCAGAAAGACTGAGATTCCCCCCCAGTTGTCTAGATTAGATATTCCAGGTATTATTCTTTGATAGTAAAGAAAACTTGATCGTGGAAGGCTGTATACTTTTTTTGTGGTTTGTGTAGTTTATTTAAGAAATTAGTTGCTTAAGTCTGGGGGCAGTGGCTCATACCTGTACCAAATACATTGTGGGGCTGAGGTCAGAGGACCACTTGAACCCAGGTCTTTGAGATCAGCCTGGCAACACAGTAAGATCTTGCCCATACATACATACATACAAACATATATACATAGATACATACATACATACATAAATGGCTAGGTGTGGTAGCACATGCCTGTAGTCCCAGCTGTGATGGGAGGATCACTTGAGCCAGGTCAAGGCTGCAGTTACCTATGGTAACACCACTGCCCTCGAGCCTACACAAGAGAGTGAAACTGTATCAAAAAAAAAAAAAAAAAAAAAAAAAAAAAAGAGAGAGAGAGAGAAATTAGCTACTTAAACATTAAACTATTATTGTTATTATTATTTTGCCCAGTGATCTTAGAAACAGAGTTATATATAGGTTGTGGGGAAGGTGCACATGGGCTACAAAGAAAGAAAAATGGAAACAGTATAAGGAGCATAGACTAGAATCATGCAAAACTATGTTTGATTTTTTTTCCCTCTATGACTTATTAGCTTAAAAATGTTGAGTTTCATTGTCTCGTTGGTACTGTAATTGTGGTAGTTACATGAAATGATAATTGTAAAGTTCTAATAAGTATCTATTACATGAGTATGGATACATCAGTTATCTTATTTTTATCTCTTCTTCAGTGTTGTTAAAGCAGTCCCTGGAAGCTTTTACTGTCAAAATCGCAGTGTAAACAGATGGATCTTGTTCAGTTCCTTTCTCGTTAAGGGAAGAGAGTGTATTTGAAATAGGGAAGACGTTATAAATATAATGGGAATGGAAAAAGGAAATGACTTGCTTCTCTGCTATTTTGTTGGGGAGTAGAGCAGTTTCCCTTCCTCTTCCCGGAGAAGTGATAAATAAGAGTAGCTTTTAGAAAGGTCAGTAAACATAAATAGAACCGGAGTGCTGAATATAAAGTTTCTCAAAAGTGTTGAAGCTAATAATTTTAAATTATGGCCAAGAAACTGGTTGTAAAAAGAAGATGAGGTTAGAGCAAATACTCAAAGTATTTTTTGTGTCTTTTTACAGACATCAATTAATCATTTCTAGCTATAAAATTTGTCTCTGAGTGTGATGTTTCTCACAGTGTCATGTTCCTTTATTTTTCCTAAATCTCACAGCTTCTCCTCTTGATATCAAATTCCTAGTGTGCAAATTTTTAATGTTTTGCTCATGAATTAGGATTACAGAGACAATGATGGGAGTGGGAGAAACAACAGTTCTGTATATTAACTTCTTATAGTATATCCAGGGTTTCCTAACGCCCAGCAAAATCAACTCTTGTTCCTCTTAAGTGAAGAGAAAACTCATAGGTCAGAAAGAGTAATGAAGAAACACTTTTAGAAGCACTCGTAATGACTACCTAAAATCCTTGCTTCTGTAGAAGAAAAAGAATATTGGAAAGTTCTTATACATCAACTTTTTCAGAACTCTGCAAATTAACAAATGACTTAGAATTGTTTGAGGAAGATTTATTAAAAAAAAAAAAAAAAGTGGCTAAATCCTAGTAGGAAAAGAGGACTTTCTTAATGTTTAATTTGCTATAGTTCTATAGTTGACTTCAAAATCACAGCCCTACAATCGAAATGAAAACCAGCAGCTTAGCAGCCACTGGAGGGAACAGAATGGGTTTGAAGCAACACAGAATATCCCACTTCTGCAGCATTGTCAAAATTCGACCTGTCAGGAAACTCACATGAAAAACTCTTTTCACAGGAGTTGTCTTTATTTTACTTGACTGGAATCTTGCTCAGTGAAGAAATACCTTCCCCTAAGGCATTTAATTTAACATTGGCTGCCTATGGCAGTGATACCAGTTGAAGAAAACAAGAGGATTGCCAAAAAAAAAAAAAAAAAAAAAAAAAAAAAAAAAAAAAAAAACCTAAAAATAAAAGCTTATAGAGTGAAATGTCCGCAGGAGGCTTAAAAAACTGCAGTATATTCCTGGGGCTCTAGAAGGCCTTGAAGATGAGTAGGGCTTGTGTATGACCAAGAAAGGCCCAGGAATTTCACCTCTGGCTAATGTTGAGGCTCTGCGCAAGCAGTAAGTTAGTCAGATAAGCCACAGTTGTAAGCTCCTGGAATGATGAAGGCAAACTCAACACTCACACAGCACCTCTTGGCAAAAGGTGGGAGACTTATTGTTTCAGGTGTTTAAGGAAATCTCTATCTAATTATTAGGTGACCAGTAAGCTAACTGAGTTTGCAGTGGTTATACACTACAAATAATACATATTTTACAGAATTATTCCAAAAAAAATCAATAAAGCAACAGAAACTAACAACAAAAACAATATAAATAACAAATCCTGAGGAAGAGTAAATTTATTTCCAGAGTCTCCATATTATATTATTTAGAATGTCCAGTTTGTAGCAAGAAAGGGTGACACACAAATAAACAGGAATATTATGACCTATAAAAAGAATAACACATATAATCAATAGAAACAAAATTCTAAAGTTGGATAATACTCTAAAGCAGGCTAAAAATCTGGAGGAATTTTGTTATTCTAAAACACATATTTATTTGGGGGAAAGTTTTCTTTTTCTGTATGCAGAAGGCTCGAAAAGATTTCAAACTAAAGAGGTTTATCAGATATTTGTGTTTTAGTGGAGCGAGCATAGAAAGTCAACACCAAGACAAAGATATGCCAAATTGCAGGGTCTTTATTGTTGGTGGCCACAGTGGACTCGCGTCTCTCTAACCTGTGGCCCCAAAAGGAGGGTGTCAAGACCTTTTATACCCATAAAACCACCTCAGGGGTGAGGGTGAGGCGAGGGTGGGGGTGAGGGGTTTCAGACATTCTGAGGGCTAGTGGATTCTGTAAATCACCTCCCGGGCGGAGATGAGGGTGAGGGGCTCCAGACATTCCAAGAGCCAGGGGACTTTCGACATTCCGATTGTTACTTAAGTGGTTCACAGAAGTCAAGATAAGCATTAGTTTGCACATTGTCTGGGCAGGGTGGAAATCACAGACCTTAATTATTTATTACAAGTCACAGGGGCCAAGATGGCATGGGTTTGGACTGCTTTCCTGTCACATTAGTGGTTACAGAGAGCAGTTTCAACAGAAAGCCAAGGTATGGCTGAGGTATGCAGTTTTATGGGGCTTTTACAATGTGACATTTGAAGAGTATTGCTTAAATAGTTGTTAACACAAACTAGATTTTGTCTATTTAATGACATATTTAAGCAACAAAAATTAAATAAATATTGGCTTTCCTAAAAATGTAACTACCAGGATTGTGATATCAGAAATATAAGGCATATGCCTATTCTTTTACAGTAAAAAATAGAAGAAAATTTAATTTTAGCTGTTGTTAATAACTGTTTATAAATTTTAGTTATATTTCTTTCAGCTGCATATTCTTTTAAACTTGAAGCAGTACATTATTTTTTTCAAGTAATCAGGGAATTATTTTTCAAAAAACTTTATTCTCTTTATATTTTTACATATATATTTATTTTAAATTTTACTTCAAATTGTTACAGTCCAGAGAAATGTTTTTCTTTTTTCCTTCACTCTGAGAAATAAATTTTAGGGCAGACTGTCTCAGAAAATTTTTATATAGCTTATTTCTGAATTTTATAAACAAACCTATTAGGGTAATTTAGGCAGTTTACTTTTTTTGGTAAAATAATCATTGAGTAGCAGTTATAAGAACTTTGCTAAATATATTGGGCCTATAAAACACCTAACAAGTAGTGGTTCCTTTCTATGGAATTATTATTTTTATTTATTTTATTTTTATTTTTTTTAATTGCATTTTAGGTTTTGGGGTACATGTGAAGAACGTGCAAGATTCTTGCATAGGTAAACACATGGTAGTGTGGTTTGCTGCCTTCCATCCCCTCACCTGTATCTGTCATTTCTCCCCATGCTATCTCTTCCCACCTCCCCACCTCCTTTCCCTCCCCCATTTTCCCCCAACGGACCCCAGTGTGTAGTGCTCCCCTCCCTGTGTCCATGTGTTCTCATTGTTCAACACCTGCCTATGAGTGAGAATATGTGGTGTTTGATTTTCTGCTCTTGTGTCAGTTTGCTGAGAATGATGGTTTCCAGGTTCATCCATGTCCCTACAAAGGACGTGAACTCATCGTTTTTGATGGCTGCGTAATATTCCATGGTGAATATGTACCACATTTTCCCTATCCAGTCTATCATCGTTGGGCATTTGGGTTGGTTCCAGGTCTTTGCTATTGTAAACAGTGCTTCAGTGAACATTCGTGTGCACGTGTCCTTATAGTAGAATGATTTATAATCCTTTGGATATATACCCAGTAATGGGATTGCTGGGTCAAGTGAGATTTCTATTTTTAGGTCCTTGAGGAATCGCCACACTGTCTTCCACAATGGTTGAATTAATTTACATTCCCACCAACAGTGTAAAAGTGTTCCTATTTCTCCACATCCTCTCCAGCATCTGTTGTTTCCAGATTTTTTAATGATCGCCATTCTAACTGGTGTGAGATGGTACCTCAATGTGGTTTTGATTTGCATTTCTCTAATGACCAGTGATGATGAGCATTTTTTCATATGTTTGTTGGCCTCCTGTATGTCTTCTTTTGTAAAGTATCTGTTCATATCCTTCGCCCATTTTTGAATGGGCTTGTTTGTTTTTTTCTTGTAGATCTGTTTTAGTTCTTTGTAAATTCTGGATATCAGCCCCTTGTCAGATGGGTAGACTGCAAAAATTTTTTCCCATTCTATTGGTTGCCGATTCACTCTACTGACTGTTTCATTTGCTGTGCAAAAGCTGTGGAGTTTGATTAGGTCCCATTTGTCTATTTTGGCTTTTGTTGCCATTGCTTTCGCCGTTTTGGTCATGAAGTCCTTGCCTACGCCTATGTCCTGAATGGTTTTGCCTAGATTTTCTTCTAGGGTTTTTATGGTGTTAGGTCAGATGTTTAAGTCTTTAATCCATCTGGAGTTAATTTTGGTGTAAAGTGTCAGGAAGGGGTCCTGTTTCTGCTTTCTGCAGATGGCTAAAAATATGGAACGCTTCACGAATTTGCGTGTCATCCTTGCACAGGGGCCATGCTAATCTTCTCTGTATCGTTCCAATTTTAGTATATGTGCTGCCGAAGCGAGCACTCTATGGAATTATTAAATTAGGTAGAGAAACAATCATCCACAGGAAATTGAAATAATAAAATTACATATCTGTCTAATGGCTACTGCAAATCACAAATGCTGTACACGTTTTGAGAACAATTTACGGTGTCTCAGTGGTCAGATAACTTCATGAAGCTCAGTGTTGAGCTGGTCTTGATTTAGATAGGAAGTGACGAGTGTTGTAAATATTCCTACCTAGTAGAAAATATGTAATGAAAGATAAGAAGACAATAATTTTATTACTTAGTGTTCTCTAGAGGAACAAACAATAGGATGGATATATAAAAAGAAGAAACATGAAAATTGACTCACATCATTATGGAGGCTGAAAAGTCCCACAGTATGCTAGAGAACCAGAAAAGTAAGTGGTGTAATTCAGTCCAGGTCTGGAGTCCTGAGAACCAGGAGAAGTAATGGCATGATTTCCCACTAGTCTAACAACCAGGAGTTCTAACAACCAGGTTGTTTCTAACAACCAGGGAGGTAGAATGCTGGTGGCAGAAGTAGGCTAGCATAAATCATGGAGTCTGAAGGCTTGGGTACCAGGAGCTCTGATGTCTGAGGAAAGAGGGAAATGAATGTCCCAGACCATGACTAGACAGAGAATTTCTCCATTTTTCTGCCTTTTTGTTCTGTTTGGGCCCTCAAGGGATTGAATGATGCCCACTCCATATTAGTGAAGGTGGATCTTCCTTAGTCTACTGATTAAAATGCTAATATCTTATAGAAACACCCTGAAAGACTCACTCGGAAATAATATTTTAACAGCTATCTCAACAGCACTTAGTCTAATTTGATACATAAAATCAACCACCACAACAATGTGTAGGAAATAGTAAGCATAGCAACCTTAATTAACTTAGGAATTTAAGGATGTGATTAGTGATTAATGAGATTGAAAAAGACTGTTAAAATAAATAGATGCTAGGCTAAGTATTCAGTTCCGGCTACATAATATGCAGAGCCCAAGGCAAATTAAAAATATGGGATCCTTTGTTTAAAAATATTAAGAATTCCAAGATGGTAGCAGCAGATCAATAAGGCAAACATGGAGCCTTTCCAAGTATGAGACTGTTTGCACAGTTAGCATGTCCTGTGAAGAGCTTAATCCTCACTTAGTAGACAATGGGGAGGTTCCAATGAGATTTCATTAGGGAGAGAACACGATGAGTATGATGATATATTTAAAAAAAAAAAGTTGGTGATTATTTGCAGGCTAAATTAGAGACGATCAAGAGAAGTGTGTATAGTATCCCAGAAATGTACAGCTAGGATTCTGGTCCCTGATAGAAGCAGAAAGGAAGAAATTTTCTATAATTAAATTGAACAGGTTTCTGAATGGCTAGAAAAGAGACTAAGGGAAGTAGGGGAGTAGAGATGTGTGAAGGATTTCAAGCACACTTGACTGAGAATGATTTAGAACAGGAGTGGGGCTGAAATCATTAGCTATATTTTAGAAGAGCTTGTATTGAATGGTGGTAGGGAAACAAAGTGGAGATACTCAGTTATTATTTACCAATACATAGATGGAAGAGTGCGAGAGACAAGTTTTTCTGCAAGATGACGTAAACAGTGCAATCAGCTAATATTTAGTGTTACTAACATGTTATTATAGATCTTAGTAATGATATTGACCTATTTTATTTATGGATTTCATGTTTTTCCTCCAAATAGTTAACTTTTTTCTCTAAGAATTACTACTTAACCAAAATCAATGATTTGACATTCAAAGAACAAAAATGGTTATGTGAAAAAACCTCCATCATTATTTAATAAACTAATTGCACTCTTCAAGACCCCATTCTATTATGTCTTAAGTTTCCCAACAACCTTATAAAGTATATACTATTTTGTTTCCTATTTTTAAAGATTAAGAGACTTAATAATAGGTAAGCAAACTAAGTTTATTAGTTATTTGAGTACTGCTTATTGAGTGATTACTAATCATACTGTTCCAAGTGCTGGGTATGTACTATTAAATAAGACTGTCAGCCACTCAATTCTCACAAAGGTTACAAGAAAGATATAATAGACAAAAACGCAATAAAGACTTTACATTAATGGTTGGAGGAATAACTTGCCCAAAGTGATAAAGTTAAATTAATGTAAACTAAGGTTTGAACTCATTTCTGCAAGTATAGAGAATCATCTCTCTTTTTCACTGTTGCATTGCCAGTAATCAGAACACTGCCAGTATATATTAGGGACTCAAATGGTTGTTGAAAAAAAATGAGTAATAGCTCATATTTATTGTTGACATGCCATGCATTGTACCTATTATTTTCATGATATTTTAATATTCATAAAGTCAATATTATTTTCATTTTAAATATTTTCAATCTGAGGTTTATGACAGTAAAATAAATTGCCCAAGGTTAAACAACAGCTATATAGAAGTTAGCATTTGATGTTCATATGCGTCCAAAGGCAGTAATTTCCCAGTGGACACTCATTTGCAATGACTGCATGTGTCTTTATACGCCCTAGGCTTGGAGGCATTGTCACTGTGAGAGTCTTGATGGAAGGATACGAAAAAAGTCCATATTCTTGTATTTCATAACACTAGCAGCCAGTGGGTGGATGCTTCACTAAAATAATGCCCAGGGCCAGTGCTCTGAAGAGAAGAGAAATTCAATAATACTTGAACACATTAATGTATTAGTCATTGAAAAAAATACATTATAAAACTTTTAAATATTTAAATATGAAATTAGTGCCCATTTCATAGCACAGATTGAGTCACAAATATCTCCTTTGCTTTCAAATTACATTTTTCTAAAAGCTTAGCATGAAATTATTAATGATTATTGAGTTTGTTTATGTCTATGAGTGCCCGACAAACTGAGCTGAGCTGTGTTTTAGGTGCTGGGACTGCTCTGACTCTTTTAATATGCCAAAACAATAGGTAATACTAAAGAAATCCACTTGTCCATGAAGGTAGGAAAAAAATAAATAGCTCAAGTTGTACTTTGTTTAAATTCTGGCTTCTTTATAATAAAAATTAATTAAAATATGTAATGCTCAATATCCATAAAATTTCATATGCCAATAATATGAAACTGTGTTTTTAATTGTATTAAGAGATGGAAAAGATATAGTTTGATATCTTAGTAATGGTGGATATTATATCATATAATCTAAGCAAAGTTAGAAAATCTATTAACATTTTAGCCTGTAGTAGGAAACATGCTGCAAAGAAGGCTGAAGATAAATCACCTTTAAGTACAAGAATCGGTTGATGGTAACAAAATGCCTTATTTTCCACATTATAATGAACCTCTTCTTAAGCATGCTGTGAGGAACTGCCACAAATTGGGCAAGCCAGAATAGATCAGTAGCCTGTTCTGCATCAAACCATACAGATTTTGTTTGCTGCAACACAGAAGATACCTACCAGCTGCTTTCTAAGAGGAAATGCATCAACATATTCTTTAGACTTTCTGAGTTATTAATAAAAATAAGCTGTTCTTTCCCCCACAACACAAAGAATATAGTTAGTCTCCACATTCCAAAAAGATTTGTAGTGCAGATACATTGTAAAAGAGTCTAATACACTCTTTATGATATGCATCATACGGTAGTTCACACATGGCTTTCATAGGCTGGGACTAATTAATGTTTCTCCCCCAAGTGGCAATCTCAAAACTGATTTAATATATATCTGTTGAGTTCTAAGTGGCACATTCAGTGGTTGGCACTGGGAATATAGTGGTGAGCAAAACTGATTACCATTTCTGTTCTCATTAGAGGCTCCTCATTAGGGAAAATCTACAGCCCAACTTTTTTTTTTTTAATATTAAATGTTTACATATTCTCTGCCTATTTAATTCTGTCTTATTTTTTTCCAAGCCTGTCTGTATACAATCATATTTGTCAAAGAACTAACAAGTTCAAAGTGGCAAATATAAATGGAAGAAATGAGCAACAATGTGAAAGGTAGTTAATCTAGCTTATTCAAATCTGGAAAGTTAAATATGAATCTGTCTGAATTATGGTGTCAACTCCTCTCTTCATTTTAATTGGATAAAATGTCAACTCCTCTCTTCATTTTAATTGGATAAAAAGGATTGTTCACTAGCATGCTTATTTATAGTTACAGGATAAGACTGAGGAGGCAAGGTAATCTATCACCTTATTTTGTATTGCCTGTGATCACTGCATTTTTTTATGACCCTCTTTTACTTGCACATTGATTTCTTTCATGTTGTGACTCAGGAAACTGTAAATGATAAATGATTGTATTCACAATTAAGCCATTAAGGTAACACAGTCTTATAATATGAAGATTTATTATAAAACAAGTAATAAGAAGTTATAGAAGTTCAGTTTTCAATTCCATTTTTTAACAACTATGCAAAGACCCTATATTACCTAATTTTAAAATTATATTTACTCAACTCAATTTTTCCTATAAATTTTTCATGTGGTCAAGATTTCTTTCATATTCTCAGCATCTCTTTCTTCTCAAAGATTTTTAATTTTTTAAAAACTTATTGGAAATGCAAACCAGGTTTTTGATTTTGATTTTTTAAAATTCTAACATTTTGAGATGCTATTTCCCTGTACTTTATAAGCATTTTAAAATATGAGAAATACATTATATAATAGGAAATTAAAAGAGTTTTATTTTGTTTATTTGATTACTAACTTCCTTTGGTCCTCTATTATTCACATTTCCCAACATACTTTATCTCAGATTTCACTCATCAAATACTCATTAATTAATTACTTCAAAAATATTTTATGAGCATCTACTTCAAATTATCCAATGCTTTGATTTCTGGGAATGAAAATTGAAGTTCACAGGGTCCTTGATTTTACTGAATGAGGAATTTAAAATGGGCAATAAGGACACAATATAATGAAGAAAGTACAGAAATCAGTAAGAGCAGGTGGAAGAGGTACTTAACCTACTCTATATATCCCTTCATATCATACCACCAAACTCTAAACATCAAACCATACCAAATTTAAAGTGTCCAAATATATATCAGTCACTTGGTAAAGAGTTACTTAGATAAAGTGTACACCTTCTGATTCAATGTTGTAACAATGTCATTTGAAAATATAACTGTATCACTATGTCTGTATCTATCTCTCAAGTATGTGTTTGTTTATATATGTATCGTGTTTATATCCATAGACATCTTTAGATGTATTTTTTATCCTGTATCAAGCTAGATGATATAAGATATTCAACTTTAAATTATGTTGCTTTTGACCTTCATGGGTTTGCCTTTATAAATTGCAATTTTGACATTTAACTCTGAAATTGCTTTGAGGTACATATATGTCAGAATTCACATAAACTTTTGAATTTATGATTTTATTTATTGTAGTGGCATTTTGAGGGATACTATTTTCCATATCATGTAGGGTCTTTTTTTTTTTTTTTATAAAAACTCTATAAGGATGGTGATAGGAAATTATTCTCAGGCTTCATTGACAGTTCAGGCCATGCTTCTCATGAACCAAGGCAATGTTTTTAATCTTTTAAACACACTGATTTTTGAAATGATCACATTTTTACTGTTGCTTGAAACATTGGAAACTTTAGAATAAATTATTATTTCAATTCAATTATATATGACTTTATTTGTACATGTCTGTTTCAAGCTTTATCTTTAACTTATTATTCTACCTTTAGTTTTTTTCATGATCTTTCTTTTTTTCAAATGCTTTCTTTTCATAGGTATTGTCTTATGCATGATTGTATGTATTAATATGTATTATGTATGTATTTTCTCTTGAGGTTTTATGAACAAATTGAAATGATAGCACACAAAATATAAATGCTTACTGTTTTTATGATTTTTAAATATTTATCTTGATGGTTTCTTATTTTATCAATGATCAGCCTAAATTTTTCTTGATACAAATATATAATTATGTTTATTATACTGCTTGTGTTGGTCCGTTTTCATGCTGCTGATAAAGAGATACCTGAGACCAGGCAATTTATAAAAGAAATAGGTTTAATGACCTTACATTTCATATGACTGGAGAGGCCTCACAATTACAGCAGAAGGCAAGGAGGAGCAAGTCACATCTTACATGGATGGCAGCAGGCAAAAGCAGAGAGGTTGTGCAGGGAAACTCCCCTTTATAAAACCATACTGTGAGACTTATACACTATCATGAGATCAGCATCAGAAAGACCTGCCCCCTTAATTCAATTACCTCCCACCAGGTCCTTCCCATAAGAGATAGGAATTCAAGATGAGATTTGGGTGAGGATACAGACAAACCATATTTATTAGGATGGTACTTGTAACACCTGTTTATGAAAGCTGACAACAGAATGCTATTTAAAAGATTTTATTCATTTCTAATAAAAATAAATTGGGGCCCCCTTGTACTCAATATTATTCTGCTGCCATTCAGGAAAAACATTCATAAGTTTAATTTATCAATGTAAAATGAGATTATATCTGTTTTAAATATCTGAAGACACTTTGGTTCATTTCTCTTACGACTAAAACAGTGTAAGAAACCATGGCAGCTAAAGGTTCCTTTGTTCAGGATTTTGCTTTTACAATGAATTGTTTTCGTTATTGATTGACTCATGTTCTTATATGGTTAGAACTACTTCATTTCCCCTTGATTTATTCTTTACCTTCTCAGCACTTTTCAGTAGTTACCCAATGTCTCACACTAATCGAGGCTGCCTTTATTGGCTGATCCAGTAATCATTTGGTAAAAGTGAGAGATAGAAGTGACAGCTCAGGAAAGAATAGAAAAAAAGGAATAGATAATGAAAATATTTCAATTAAAAGATATGATTTTCTTTTTGTTCATCTTCTGTTTTTTTTGTGTGTGTATATATGTGTAAGTGAATTTTTCACTTATAAAAATAGTACATTCAGAGAACTCAAGATAGTTAAAAATACCAGAAACAGTGGAAGAATAAGAGCAGTCCTCTATATTAAAAACATTTCACAGATTCAGTTCACATTTAAAAACACTTAGCACACTAGAAAGTTTTAGTCCATTAATTATTGCTTAATAATAATGTGGTGGTCACATGTGAGATGAAGAGTTTTAAACCTTTAAACGATTCGGTTACATCCTAGATGTTGCTCAATAAACTTTCAATATAATCAAGCTATGCCTTATCATCCCTTTTAAAAATAATTAACAGTAATTATAGAATTAGTCTTAACATTATGGATTCTGTGCTCAAATGACATATATATGTATAGGTGTATGTATATATGCTCACATGTATATATATAATGTTTCTTTTAATAAAATTAAATTTATTTTTAGGTCTTCTAAAATCAGTAAATATTGGCAATTAATTTGTGCTGCATATTTGAAATGTCACTTGAAGTTGCAATAATAAAATGGTACTTGAGCTTCAGTGATATCAGTGGAATTTTGTAGGATATTCAGACTTGATACATATTCTAGTTTACATTTAAATTATGAAATATTGAAGAAACAGCTGTTGGTGTGAATCTGCACTTGTACTAAAATGAAAATACATTAGTGGCTCATTATTATTAAGAGCAGAAAAAGGTTTTCTTAATGCTAGCTTATAAAACATTGGCACTTAAACTACAATTTGATACCTTTTGAGCTGGCAAATTTAAGAATTTACTTTTTACCAGCAAATGGAAAAAAAAGTAAAAATATTTTTGTAACTGTATCTTCCATATTGCTTAAAAAAATACACAGAACAGGTATTTAGAAATTTCAACAAATCATCTTGAATGAAACTTAAAATTACTGGACAAAAATTTTGGAGTCCTAAAAAAGCTTTGTATATCATTATATGAAAAAGAAATTTGGCAATTGCCTGGAGATACTTAGTTATGTGGGTGCAGTTAAATATTATTGAAAGGAAAAATTTTTTCTATACATTTTTCTTTTTTCTTTTTTTTAAATTTTTTCAGACAGAGTTTGACTCTTGTTGCCCAGGCTGGAGTGCAATGGCACAATTTCGGCTCACTGCAACCTCTGCCTCCCAGATTCAAGCAATTCTCGTGTCTAAGCCTCCCAAGTAGCTGAGATTACAGGGCATGTATCACCACACCTCTCTAATTTTGTATTTTTAGTACAGATGCAGTTTCTCCATGTTGGTCAGGCTGGTCTTGAACTCCTGATCTCAGGTGATTCACCTGCTTCAGCCTCCCAAAGTGCTGGGATTACAGGCATGAGCCAATGCGCCCAGCGATACATTTTTCTTCCTAAATAACAACAGAAATTGGCCATTAGTTATTATTGATAATTAACATGAAAATCTAAATTACAGAATGTCTTTCTTCATAAAAATAATTATGCAACAAACACTTATTGGATTCAGTTAATAGATAAAAAATTTAAAACCCCTAACCTATGGTATTTAAATTTTAATACAACTGTAACTACATAATATGTCCTGTTTTGACATATATTTGTCCCAAATTATTAGTTAACCTTAAAGTGGGCATCTGGTTTTTGGCAAACAAGATTTATTTATTTTTTAAAAAATTGGTAAAGCAGAATTGTCAGAGGTAAAGTAAAATGCTAAAGTAAACGTAATTACACAAACGTTTATTGGAAATAATTTGTGGAAAGCGTGGACATAATACATTTTATTAAATAATGATACAGTTCTTGTAAGGAAGAGACATATGTCTTAATTGTTAAGAATTTTGATCATATGCACACACTATAAATAACAAGTAGTGTCAAAAGCAAATATACTTGGCGTATGACATAACACATAGCATTCTTTCAATAATCAATTGCAAATTTTTCTAAAATTCTTTCTTCATGTAGCTATAAAGTAGTTTTCCAGACACTAATGAAAAATAACAAAATCATATATATTTTCATAATTTATCATGGCAAGTTTCTTGAAAAATGTTGGTACCTGATATTCAGATTTCCGAAATGACAGAAACGAAGTTTAAAAATAAATTAGTAATGTCCAAAATAAAATAAAGTGGGCTTCATCAGTAGCCATAGATGCATACTTTAAGACAAAACAATAATTCAAATGCTTCGGTAGACAAATAAATGTTAATAAAATAAAAGCATAGTCATAATAAATTAATAAAATAGCATCCTTGGTAGCTTCTATATGCTTGTTTTATTTTGTTTTGAAGATATATTTAGTGTTTACAAAGTGAAATTTGAAATTAACAAAGTTTTTTTGTAGTCCATATATTTTACCTTAGAAATTAAAATTAGTTGTCATCTAATTGGTTAGAGAAGTGAAATGACTGTACATCTAGAATGCAACAGTTTATTCAATGGCCAAAGATTTTCACTGATTTCCATTTAAAAGATAGCCAAAAAATTTAGAACATTTTTATGGCCAAATAAAAATCCTGTGTCTGACTTTTTCCATACATTTGTTGCAGAACTTGTACTATCTTAGATTTTGACTGCTTTATTTTGGTAGCTCCCAAGTAGTCAAAAGTCATTAATTGTTCAGATTAATTTTCTAAAACAAGATTTATCAAATTTGTAAAATTATAAACTCCATGATACAACATATATAGTTTTGCATATATGCTTTATTTTTCTAGCAAGAATCTGTTGAGTTTGGAAGAAATGTATCTTAGCATAATAAAGGCCGTATATTACAAGCCAACATATCTAACATCATACTCAACAGTGAAAAGCTGAAAGAATTTCCTCTAACAGCACTAACAAGACAAGGGTTCCCATTTTAGCCACTCCTACTCAACATACTTCTGGGAGCTCTGGCCAGAGCAACTAGAAAAGAAAAAGAAATAAAAGGCATCCAAATCAGAAAGAAAGAAGTTACATTGTCTCTATTTATAGATGACAATATCTTGTATATAGAAAACCCCAAAGGCTCAACCAGAAAACTGTTGGGACTAACAAATTAATTCAGTAAAGCTGCAGGATACGAAATCAACATACAAAAACCAGGTTTGCGTTTTATACACTAATAATAAATTATCTTAAAATAAATAAAATAACCTTATTTAAAATAGTATCAAAAAGAATAGAATAGAGATAAACTTAAGCAAGGAGTTGAAAGATTTATAAACTGATAACTATAAAACATTAATGAAAGAAATTGAAGAAAACACAAATAAATGAAGAAATGAAAATCCATGTTCATGGTTTGGATATCTAATATTGCTAAAATGTCCATGATACCCAACTTAGCTTAAAATTATAATTCAATAACTACCAAAACACAATGATATTTTTTACAGTAAGTAAAAAAAAAATCCTGAAATTTGTATAGAACCGTACAAGACTGAATTGACAAAGCAGTCTTAAGAGAAAACAAAGCCGGAGGCATAACACTTCTGAATTAAAACTATATTACAAAGCTGTAGTAATTATGACAGTATGGTATTGGCATAAAAAAGATGCATAGAACAATGGAATGGAATGGATATCCTATAAATAAACCTATACATATGTAATTAATGGCTATTTAATGAGGGAGTAATGTATACGAAATGGGGAAGATGTTAGTTTCTTTAATAAATGGTTCTGAGAAAACTAGGTTTCTTCATGCAAATGAATGAAATTGGGCCTCTGCCTTAGTCTGTTCTTGCATTGCTATAAAGACCCGAGACTGGATAATTTATAAATAAAAGAGATTTAATTGCCTTACAGTTCCTCAGGCTGTACAGGAAGCATGGTTGAGGAGGCTTCAGAAAACATACAATCATGGCAGAAGGTGAAGGGGCAGCAGGCACATCTTACATTTCTGTAGTCAGAGAAAGAGAAAGAGAGGGGAGTGCTACACACTTTTACATAACAAGATCTCACAATAACTCACTCACTGTTATGAGAACAGCACCACAGGGGAAATTCACACTCATGATCCAATCATATCCCACCAGACTCCACCTCCAATTGGGGATTACAATTTGGCATGAGATTTGGTCAGGGACACAAATTCATCCCATATCAGCCTCTACCTTTTAACACTAATAAATATTAAATAAATATAGATTAAGGACTTGAATGTAAAATGTGAAACTGTAAAACTCATACAAGAAAATAAAGAAGAACACTTCTTGTCATTGTCTTGGCAATAATTTTTTGGATAATACAATGAAAGCATAGTCAGCAAAAGCTAAAGTAAACAAATGAACTCCATCAAACTAAAAGCCTTCTGCATAAGAAAATCGACAATTAAAATACTGAAAAGACACCTATAGAATAAGATAAAATATTATCTTATTTTATTTTGCATCTGATAAGGGATTAATATAACCTGCATCTGATAAGGGATTAATATAAACCCTGCATCTGATAAGGGATTAATATAAAAAATCTGCGAGGAACTCCCAGGAATTAATATCAATAATAACCATAATTAGCTGATATTAAATTGTCTATTCAAAAGATCTGAGTAGACATTTTTCCATAGAAGACATGCAAATGGCCATGAGGTAGATGAAAATAATGCCCAACAACACTAATCATAAAGGAAATGTAAATTATTACACACAGTTTGTCTAAATCAAAACATCACTTGTACCACATAAATACAGACAACTTTATATACTCAATTAAAAATTTAAAAAAAATTAAATCAAAAAATGAAAAGACATATAAAGTATCGGTTCAAAATATTAAAATTGCTATAATAAAAATTACTAGAGAAACAAGTGTAAGCAAGGATAAGAAGAAAAGAAAGTTTTGTACACCATTGTTGGGGGTGTAAATTGATACAATCACTATGGAAAGCAGCATGGGAGTTCCTCAAAAAATTGAAACTACCAAATGATCCAGCAATCTCACTTTGGGATAAACAGAAAAAAAAAAATCAAATTAGTACTTGAAGAGGTATCAGCACTCCCACGTTCATTGCAGCATTATTCACAAAACCAAGACATGAAAACTAAGTCCTCCTCAGGAAATGAATGGACAAATAAAATGTGATATATATCTAGAATATTATAATATTACACATTATAATATATATAAATGTGTGTGTGTGTGTGGATACACACACACACACACACACACACACACAGACATGCTGCATAACCTCACTTTTATGGGCAATCTAAATATATCAAGCTCATGTAAACAGGCCATAATGGTGGTTGCCAGGTACTGTGGGATGAGGGAGATGGGGAAATATTGATTACAAGTACAAAATTTTAATATTAAGATGAATGAATCTGGGGCTCTAATGCATAGCATGGCAACTATAGTTGATAATACTTTTTATATACATTAAACATATTGAGAGTAGATCTTAAATGTTATCACCATACACACATAGAGACACACACATATGCAAATGGTGCTTTTGTGAGGTGATGAATATATTAACTACCTTGATGGTGGTAATCATTTCACAATTTGTAGGTACCTCAAATCATCATGTTGTACACCTTAAATATATGAAAGTTTATTTGTCAATTGTATCTCAATAAAGCTTTAAAAAGTTATCATTTCATTATGTAAATTATCAATGAGCCAAAAGAGCTAAACAGCAAGGAATCTAGGTGGGGACAAATATGTGTTTGGAAAGACATGTTGGAGATCTAGGAAAGTAGAGTCTTACCTTGACCCAGCAATTAAGAAAATATACTGATCAAGCAGAAGAAGAGAAAATGTTGCTCTATTCTGTTAAAAGTTAAATGAACACTGTTATGATTTAATGAACATTAAATTGTTGATTCTATTATTTTCTCTTCTCTCAAATATCAAATGTTTAAGTCTTCTAAAAATCAAGTTAACTATAACAATGATCTTTTAGAAATAATAACTACTTATATCACAAGTAGGAGCCCTTATTTGATTTTATTATTAAACTTTTATTTTAGGCTCAAGGGTTCATGTGTAGATTTGTTGTATAAAGTAAATTGCATGTCTTGGAGATTTGGTATACAAATTATTTAATCACCCAGGTAATAAACATAGTTCTCAATAAGTAGTTTCTCAATCCTCACTTTTCTCCCACTCTCCACCCTAAAGTAGGTAACAATATCTGTTGTTCATGTCAATATGTACTCAATATGTAGCTCCCACTTATAAGTGAGAACATGTGATTTTATTTGGTTTTCTGTTCCTGAGTTAGTTTGCTGAGGATAATGACCTCTAGCTCTATCCATGTTGTTGCAAAGGACATGATCTAATTCATTTTTATGGCTTCATAGCATTCCACGGTATATATGTACTACATTTTTAAAATTTAGTCTACCATTGATGAGCATTTAGGTTGGTTGCATATCTTTGTGAATAGTGCTGAGGTAAAATACACTTGCATATGTCTTTAAAGTAAAGGATATATTTTCCTTTGAATATATACCTAATAATTAGATTACTGGGTGTAATGGTTATTCTGTTTCAAGTTATAACAGAAATTGCCAAACTGCTTTCCACAATGACTGAACCAATTTACATTCTCAGCAGTGCAGAAATATTCCCTTTTCTCCACAGCCTCACCTGCATCTGTCATTTATAAATTTAATAATAGACATTATGACTGAGGTGAGATAGTATCTCATTGTGGTTTTGAATCTATAATGATTAGTGAAGTTGAGCATTTTTTCAAAGGCTTGTTGACCACATGTACATCTTTTGAGAAGTGTCTGTTTATATTATTTGCCCAGTTTTTAATGGGTTTGTTTTTAGCTTCTAAATGTCTTTAAATTTCTTATATATTATGGATGTAAGACCTTTGTTAGATGCATCGTTTGCAAACATTTTCTCCCATTCTGTAGGTTGTCTGTTTACTCTGTTGATAGTTTCTTTTGATGTAAATAAGATCTTTCATTTCAATAGTACAACTTCTCAAT
Source organism: Saimiri boliviensis (assembly GCF_048565385.1). Lineage (NCBI taxonomy): Eukaryota > Metazoa > Chordata > Mammalia > Primates > Cebidae > Saimiri > Saimiri boliviensis. The sequence continues at coordinate 42,113,756 of NC_133463.1, forward strand.
TTTTGTTTTGTTGCAATTGCTTTTAATTTCTTCATGAAATTTTTGCTAGTTCCTGTGTACAAGATGGTATTGCTTAGTTGTCCTCTAGGGCTTTTAAAGTTTTAGGTTTTATGTTTAAGTGTTTACTTCACCTTGAGTTTTTTTTTTTTTAATATGGATTAACAAACTAGTCCAGTTTCAATCTTCTGCATATGGCTAGCCAATTATCCCAAGAATATTTTTTGAACACAGGGTTCTTCCCCCATCAGGTGGTTGTAGGTGCGCAGCATTATTTCAGGGCTCTCTGCTCTGCTCTATAGGTCTATGTGTATATTTGTGTGCCATGCAGTTTGGCTACTGTAGCCTTGTGGTATAGTTTGTATCAGGTAACATCATGCCTCCAGTTTTGTTCTTTTGCCTTAGCTTTTTGGGCTCTTTTTGGTTCCTTATAAATTTTACAGTAGTGTTTTCTAATTCTGTGAATAATGCCATTGGTAGTTTGATAGTAACAGCATTGAATCTATACATTTCTTTGGGTAGCATGGCGATTTCAACAATATGGATTCTTCCTATTCATGAACGTGGAATGTTTTTTCAAAGATTTGTGTCATCTCTGATTTATTTGAGCAGTGTTTTATAATTCTGTTTATTGAGTTATTTTGCCTGCTTCATTAGCTATATTCCTAGGTATTTTAATCTTGGTGTTGTTATTGTGAATGGGATTTCATTCTTAATTTGAATCTCAGCATGAATGTTGTTGATGTATAGGAATGCAATAGAATGGTGTACATTGATTTTATGTCCTAAAACTTTGCTGATGTTTATCAGATTAAGGAGCTTTGGATAGAGACTATAGATTTTTCTAAGTATAGAATTCTATCACAAACAGTGATAGTTTGCATTCCTCTTTTCCTGTTTTGATGCTTTTTATTTATTTCTCTTGCCTAATTGCTTATGGCAGTACTTCAAGTACTACGTTTAATAGTCATGGTGAGAGTGGACATCCTTATTTTATTTTGATTTTCAAGGGGAGTGCTTCTAGCTTTAGCCCATTCTGTATGATATCGACTGTTGGTTTGTCATATGGCTCTTATTATTTTGAACTATGTGATTTAATGCCTGATTTATTGAGGGTTTTTAACATGAAGTTTTGAATTTTATTAGAGTATGTACCATGTCTCTATAAGAAGAATTCGTGTTCTATTGTTTGCACATAGAGAGTTCTCTAGGTGTCTATTATGTCTATTTGGTCAAGTGTTGAATTAAGCTCCTAAATATTTTTGTTGATTTTCTGCCTCAATAATCTTTCTAATACTGTTAGTGGGGTTTTGTAGTGTCCCACTATTATTGTATGATTATCTAAGTCTCTTCATAGGTCTGTAAGTCCTTCTTTATGAATCTGGGTGCTCCTGTGTTGGGTGGATATATATTTAGGAGAGTTAGTTCTTCTTGGTGAATTGAGCCCTTTACCATTATGTAATGACCTTCTTTTCCCTTTTGATCTTTGCTTGTCTAAAGTCTGTTTTTTTCTGAAATTAGAATAGCAACTCTTGCTTTTTTCTGTTTTCCATTCACTTATAGGTTTTTCTCCATCCCTCTACCTTGAGATTATGGATGTCATTGCCTGTGAGATGTGTCTCTTGAAGTCAGCATGCCATTGGGTTTTGCTTCTTTAGCCACCTTGCCTTTTATTCTGGGGGCATTTAGCCCATTTACATTTAAAGTTAGTATTGCTATATGCTGACTTGTGTCATCATGTTTTTTTTTTTTTTTTTTTTTTTTTTTTTGCTGGTTATTATGCACACTTGCTCATGTGGTTGCTTTTTAGGGTCTCTGGTCTAGGTATTTAAGTATTTTTGTAGTGTATGGTAATAGTCTTCCTTTTCATGATTAGCCCTCCTTTCAGAACCTCTTGTAAGGCAGGTCTGGTGTTAATGAAATTCCTTAAATTTGCTTTTATGAAAAAGATTTTATTTCTCCTTCACATATGAAGCTTAATTTGACTGGATATGAAATTCTTGGTTGGACATTCTTATCATTAAGAATGCTGAATATAAGCCCCCAACTCTTCTCACTTGTAGTGTTTATGATGAAAGATCTGGTGTTATTCTGATGAAGTTTTCATTGTAAGTTATCTGCCCTTTCTCTCTAGTAGCCTTTAACCTTTTTTCTTTCATTTCAACCTTTGAGATGTGAATCACTCTGTGTATTCAGGGTTGTCTTCTTGTGTAGTATTTTACAAGGGTTCTCTGCATTACCTGAATTTGAATATTGACCTCTCTAGCATTTTGGGGAAATTTTCATGGATGATATTATAAAATATGTTTTCCACATTGCTTGCTTTCTCTTACTGTCTTTCAGGGAAACATATGAATGATAGATTTGATATCTTTGCATAATTCCTTATTTCTCATAGGTTTTATTATTTTTTCTTTATTTTTTGCTTTTTTTAAATTGCCTGACTTAGTTATTTTGAAGAGCTGTTCTTCAAATTCTAATATCCATGCCTTACATTGGTTGATTCTGCTGTTAATACTTGTGATTGTAATTTGACATTCTTGAAGTGGATTTTTCAGCTTGGTTGATTCTGCTGTTAATACTTGTGATTGTAATTTGACATTCTTGGAGTGGGTTTTTCAGAACCCAGTTTGGTTCTGTCTTAATGTGGATATTTCATCCTTTATCTCCTGTTTTATTATGTTCCTTAGATTCTTTGAATTGAGTTTCAAATTTCTCCTGAAGGTAGGTTATCTGTATTCCCATTCATATTCTGAATTCTTTTTCTGTCATTTCAGCCATTTCAGCCATTTCAGCCTGGTTAAGAACCATTTTTGGGGATCTAGTGTGATTGTTTAAAGGTAACAAGACATTCTGGCTTTTTGAGTTGTGTCAGGGTTCTTGTTCTAATTCTTTCTCATTTTTGTGGGCTGATGTTCCCTCAATCTTTGAAGTTGCTTTCCTTTGGTTGGGTTTTATTTTCTTTTATCCTCTTTGATATTCTAGGGGTTTGATTATGGTATAAGCTTCAGTCAATTGACTCCATTTCTGCAAGATTTTAGGGGTCCAAGGCACAGCTCATGACTGCTGGGCTGCATGCTCTAACTCTGGGGGTCTGATATTGGACCCCTGACTTTGTTCTCTTGCCAATCAAGGTTAGGAACTAGCTGTGCTGGAGCATCTGATGTGTTGCTAGACCACTGGTCATGACATTCCCATGGGCGGTGCCAGCCAAAGAGCTTCCTCGGGCAGTGGTAATGGAATTGGTGGTTGTTTGTATGTGCCAGCAGCAGTGGCAGTGTAGCAGGAGGCACTGTGGTTGGCTGCTGGCAACTTCAGGGGTGCTGTAGATGTTTGCAGCAGTGGCAGTAGCAGTGTGGTGTGAGCTGGTGTGGGGCTAATAGCATCTGTGCATGCATTTGCACAGGCAGTGACATTGGCACAGGGTGAGGCACTGCAGAAGAGGGACTGGGCCCCTCTGTGTGTGTCTAAATGCAGATAGCAGTGCCTGTGCAGGGTGAGGAGTCAGGGCCACTAATCTTAATGGGTAGGTTCTCACCAACAACAGTGGCAGCTTGGGGGTGAGGTGCTGGCAGCCATGGGGCTTGTGGTCTTTAAGCTTGTGAATATGCCAGCCAGTGACAATGGTGCTGCAGGGTGTGGAGTGAGCAGCTATCTTCCTTGTGTGTCTTTGCATTAGCAATGGGGTACAGGGGTGGTGGGCAGGGTGTACTCACACTGGCAGCAATGGCACGGTGGGTTGCACTTATAAATGTGTGTCACCAGGGGAGGGGAGGGGAGGTTTACCCTAGTACACATATGCTGACAAAATGATATGGAGATGGCTATTGGTGAGTGCCTGATGCAAAACAGCTTGGAAAAGGCTGCAGAGGCAGGAGGGCACTGATGGGCTGGTGTACATTAGTCTGGACTACTCTGCTGGAGCTCTCCAACAGTCAGGCACAGTCCACCAGGCACAGGAGCTATGATTCAGGACCCCAAAAGGCACCTCAGCTAGACATCTGAGGCTGCACTACAAACAGGTGGGGCCAGGGTAGGCTCCAAGAGAGGCCAGAAAAAAGGAGATACTCAGGTTAGATGAGCCCCATTTCATCAGCAAGAAGATCCTGCACTGTTCAGGTCCTATAGTTTATCAAAGGCTAAATACCTAGGGGAGCAACCCTTGGAGGATGGGTATCCCTGGCCATGCTCTACTACAGAGGCTTCCACACCAAATTCTCTGGAATCTGTACCAGCTGGAATTCTGCTCCTACAACTTCTCTAAGCAGCTCTTCCTGTCCAATGTGTGTCCATGAAGGTAGTGATGTCTTCTGCTGCCAGGATTTGAGAGATTTCTGGTGAGAGTGGGTCACTCCTGTGCTTCCCAATTCATCCATTTCCCAGGAATCACTGGGGGCCAGGAATGAGTCCCAGTGCACAGTAGCCCCATGCAGCGTTCCTAGCATCCTCCCACTTCAGCCCAGCATCTGTGTCTTCCTTTCGCTCACTCTCAATGCCTTCTTTCGCAAGGTCTGCTCTGAGTGCACCAGTCTTCCCAACGTCCCAGTCCCTCAGTGGCAGATGTTCCTCCTGGTTGCATCTAGCTGGCTTTGTTCCTAGTACTCAGGAACACTTACTTTAAAAAGGAATTCTATAGATATAACTTTTTTTTTAATGCTTAAAAAAGCTTCAGTTTTATTTTCCCAGATAAAATTATATTCAGTTACATTTTTTTGGAGAAAATTATGTTTAAAACAGATTTTAAAGGTCCATGTAAAAATCCATAAAAATTTTCAACATGCACATTTTCATATGTTTTTGCATAATACTTGCTCAACATAGATTTGCTAATGGTGACAGAAATCAATAAAACTTATTATTTTTACTGCTTTGATATAATTCAGCATAAAATATATTTTTAAGTAAAAATATGAGAAACCATCTTGATACAGAAAGTTATTTAGAGAAGAATTCAAACTGCTTCTAATATTTAATTCAAATCTGCCTTCCCAAATTTAGCTCGCATTTGGGTTCCTAAAAATTTAATTGAATATTTTGTCCTTCATTATCTGTGAAAATCTATGCTAGATCAGATGTTAAAGCACAGAAGACTTACAATAGGCTCTGTTATAACATTTTTTTGACAAAGATTAAACAGGAGACACTCAGAATTTAAATATATAACTTAAAATATTGAATTTTCCATAGCAGTTTTTAATCAAAAGAGTTTTGAATAAGTTCTAATTCATTTTGAGGCTCTTTCAAAATTGATTTCTATAAAGAAATGTCATTATTTCCTTTATTCAGATGTATAAAACAATCCTTTTTGGAATCAATCTTGACTTTTAATGAAGAGTAAAAGGAAAAGCTAGAAACAGAGACATGCTATATTCCTTATCACAAAATGATCAAACAAAGAGCAATTTGAAGTACTTGTTTTATTTGGGGATAGAATGAAATTTTATTTATTTATTTTTTGCATTAAATTGTATTATTCCCCCTTGTCATGAAACAGGAAGATCAGAATATTCCACTTTTACTCTGAAAAGGATTTCAGGATTTAATAAAATGCATGCAATTGGGTTAAAATTTGATTGTTATTACTCAAGAAGTAGACATTTTCACTGGGGAAGGCTTTACCAATTAATCTTATTTGTACTTTTTGTAACCCCCTATATAAGTATACAAAACTTTTAAAACTTAAGATGATCCAATTCTAGTAATAAGTTTGTAGAAATTATTCAATACTCATTGTACAAAGCATTTAAGTGGTAGAAGGTATCTTATTGTTTACTATTTAGATAAAGATCCACATTAACTCAAATACAACATAAACAATTACACTTTTGAAATATGATCCTGCTAGAATTCATTACAATATTCCGATTCTTTTTCATGTGCTATTCAGCTACATGTATTGATATTGGAATGACCTCATTAATTATAGTGACAAAGTAATGGATAAGAATTGTATTACATAATCATTCACAACTATGGTAGAAAGGTAAAGTGTCATTTTCAATTCCTTTAACATTAGGTATCAGAATAACATAAGGATTAAAAGCTGAACACTAGTATAATTGTCAGTTTTCTATCTAAATCCTTTCAATCTGAGGAATAGAAGGTTTAGACTTAGATATTACTGTACAGTGATCTACTTGGGACGGTGAAATTACTGAATCTGTATCATCTCTCTTTATGTGACAAGAAGTAGGACAGGTCTATTTACACTTTAGAGTAGAGAAAAACATCCATTCCTGATATGGAAAACAGTAATTATTTTAGTATATATAAAAGAGCATTTCCAAATACAGATTTCTAGCAGACTGACATATTTAACAAGGTTGGAGAATAAAGTAGTTATATTCTAAATCAGTATGAGCAACAAGTCATAATGGATTATAATAGGTAACCTCATTTACCTCTTTTATTAAATATTTTGCAAATAGAGAAATGGAAAGATACTTTAAACAATTAGGTGACAGATACATAATGTTTTAATTTGTACTTTCATTGAAAGTATAATATTTTTTGCTTCTTTTTGGAATCAAAAAAGTTATCACATGAAATCGCTGTAAAAATTTATGAGCCATTTTTAAAGTAACAAATATTGTAAGATCTTAGATATTTTTTAGAAATGTAAATCCATAGTTTTTTATAAGCTTGTTAGGTAGGAAGTAGGGCATTAAATATAATAGTTATTTTTAAAAATTATTACAACACAATTATTGATTTCAATAGCATGTACATCCTCATAAAATCTATACATTTGAGCAGAAAAAAAATTGATTCTGTTCACACTTCTAGAAAGTGAAAGGTAGAAATTAAAACCGAGGTCTGACTGGCCTAAACTCTGAGCAGTTGACAGATAGTACTTGATGAAAAGTAAGTTATTTGCTATTTTCATTTGTTTTTCAAGAGTGGAAAGTCCTTCATTGGCTGATGCTAAATGGGAGTGAAAAATGCTTGGCTGTGTCTTCTCGAACAGGTTCTTTGGATGTGGCAGAACCTGGCTAGATTTTAATTATCTCTTTATTATTCTTGGGCAAAATGCTAGATGACTATTCCTAATAAATGAGGCATTGTGTATAGATTCTAGCCAGTAGAATATAAGCAATATTTGAGTTGTGAAAAGGCAAATTTTAGTATTTATTTAAAATAAAATTGAAATATTTAGTTTATATTTTCAAAATGCAGGAATATGAGTATATCTATGGATGTTAATCTCTGTATGAGACTACTTCCAAATATACATTGCTCAAAGCCCCTCTAAGTAAATATTATAGATGCATTATTATTTTATTTTCAGTAAATTTTCTCCAAACACTTTGCCCAAATTTCGTAAAAATTTATCCTCAGTTTCAGGTACCATTGAGAATGATTGTCTGCCATTCATGGCTCTACACTACAGTTAATTTTAAATGCTTTTTAAAAAAATTAAACCATCCCAAACATACCTTCCAAATGTCTATGAGACAACCTATTTGTTCTCCTGTTATATAGTAAGTCTGTAAGAAACTAAGTAGACATGAAGTAAAGCATTATATACTTTTAAATTGTTCACTTATTGTAATAGAAGTATTTTAGTTTTTAAAAATTTAGGTAAACAGCACATTAAGTTCACTAAAATATCATTTAATAAATTAAAAGACTTTGTTTTTTGTCTACCAAAATGAGGGAGTTGTGTTTTGTACCTTCATGGGCGTTGTATTGGAAAGATAAACTGAAGTAAGGTACTGTACAATGTAACTTTCACACCACTGAAAATTGAATCTCAAATGACAATTTTGAATGATTTCTCAAAGAGATTAAAAAAACAGCCTTAGGTGATATTATATGGGGGAGGCTTTGTGATTTTCACCTTTGAGAGTCATGGAAAGAAAAAGATGTTCAGCAACTAAATCATAATGAAATGATGAAAAAAGTCACTACTTTTATAGGTCAATAAGATATTATCATTGGGAGATTTCTGGTTCTAAGTTACAAAGCTTGGTCTCCCTAAGTAGAATAAAATGGTTATGCTGACTTTAATAAAGTTTCCACTACAAATAAGTGTGAGAACTGAGAAATAGAAAGGCGTTAAGTGCCCTCACCCCTTCTGAAATATCAGCTGTGAGGGGTAGGAACCATTGAAGAGGAAGCTTGTGTCAGATGTAATGAGAAAGAACAGGGACACTCACTATAGAAGGCGCAGCCATAAGGAATACTCGTAATATGCATTCTCCCTGTTTTGATACCAAAATAAAACTCTATTTATTTACTGTTTATACTATTAATCACCATCTTTTTAAAATATATTTTTAGTATCCATAGTTTTTATTTTGAATTATTTTAACGTTTATTTTAGGTTGCGGGATACATGTGAAGGTTTGTTATACAGGTAAACTTATGTCCCTGGGGTTTGTTGTACAAATGATCTTGTCACCCAAGAATTAAGCCTAGTATCCAGTATTTCTTTTCTTCAGCTCTCCCTCCTCTCACCCTCCTCAATACTTTTTGTGGGAACATGGATGAAGCTGGGGGCTACTATCGTCAGCAAACAAACACAGGAATTAAAAACAAAATATAGCACAGTCCCACTTAGAAGCTAAATAACGAGAAATCCTGAACACAGGGAAATGACAGACACTGGGGTGTACTTGAAGGTGGAGAGGGGGAGGAAGGAGAGCTGAAGAAAAGAAATCCTGGATACTGGGCTTTAATTCCTGGGTAAAAAAATCTATTGAGATAGTTATGTTGCTTTTGTCATTAGTTCTGTTTATATGGTAAATCACATTTTTTGGTTTGTGTATGTTGAATTAACCTTGCATCCTGGAGATGAAGCCTACTTGGTTATGGTGGATTAGCTTTTTATGTGCTGCCAGATTTGAATTGTTAAGTATTTTGCTGAGGATTTCTGCATCAATGTTTATCAAGGATATTGACCTCAAGTGTTTGTGTGTTTGTGTGTTGTGAGTGTGCATGTGTGTGTGTGTCTGTCAGGTTTTGGTATCAGGATGATGCTGGCCTCACATAATAAATTGGGGAGGAGTCTCTCCTCCTCATTTTCTTTTTTTTTTTTTTTTTTTTTTGAAGGAGGTTTCCAGCTCTTCTTTGGGTAGCTGGTAGAATTCATCTGTGAATTCATCAGGTCCTGGGCTTTTCTTGGTTGGTAGGTTATTTATCATTCATTCAATTTCAGAGCTTATTATTGGTATGTTCAGGACATTAATTTCTTTCTTGTTCAGTCTTAAGAGGGTGTAAGTGTCCAGGAATTTATCCATCTCTTCTAGATTTTCTAGTTTGTTTGCATAGATGTATTCATAGCAGTTTATAATAATTATTTTTATTTCTGTTGGGTCATTGGTAACATTCCCTTCATCATTTCTAAACAATCCTGTGCCATCAAGTTATAGTTCAAAAGTGGTCCTTTAAAATGTATTACAGACATACAGTCTCCTCCATTCTTAATTCCTTGTACCTAAGAAGCCTCTTCCTATCCTAATTGCCTAATGATGAGAACTGGAATCTACACTAGCAAGACAAAGGTCATTATGTTATACAATCCAATCACATAAATGACATCCCTTCACTTTATTGTTTAAGAGTGCTAGAGAATTAAGCAGGATATGGATACCAGGAGGCCAGGCCATCTGGGGGCAATCTTAAAAGCTTTCTGCTATAGATCCAGTGGTAGGTGGTATGGCACTAGAGGTTTCCTTTTGATTTGTAACACAATATATTCTATTTCCCTGTCACATCCATGAAGTTACAGTGATCAAAAGGTAAACTTCAGAATGCAGATGATTTAAATTTATTTATCAGAAACAGGAGAGTTATTAGAGATTGCAATCTCATATTTTTCAAATTGTAATCAGTGAAGTTATAGAACTTCCCTGATACAAAGGACTGATATTTGTTTCTATGATTGGTGGAACAACAAATCAATTATAATCCATTGAAATACCTTGATAAAAATTATTATGATCTGGAGAAATTAATTCAAAAGAGAAGCTCATGAGTACTTCTTAAAGTAATGGCATTGTTTTCTAAAGTACCTTTAATATCTGATACTGAGTATTTAATTTCTTTGTCATGATAATTTTGATAATATTGCTTAATTCATAGAGTTGTAAGGAGAAAAGTAATATAAAATGTTAAAATATGAAATACTACTACTACCATCATTAGCCACCATTTTTTTTTTTTGAGGAGGATAGAGGGTTGGTGTGGGGATAAAAATAGGCAATCTTATTTTAAAATGTTGGTATTTATCTTGGAGTCATCTATCTTTATTACCAACATGATCTGTAAAAACTTTAATAGTCTAATATTAAGGCAAAGTAGAGATTATATTTACTTAAGCAAGCAGGATTTCAAAGTGGTTTAAAACATGAAGTCCAACTGCTCAGGTTTAAATGTTGGTTTCACCACTTATTCACCCCATAGCACTATCATTAAAGACTTTTTTTACATAACGGAGATAATAATAGCTTTTACTTTATGTATATATATATATATATATATATATATATATATATATATGTGTGTGTGTATAGATAGATAGGTATACATTTTAACATTAAGTACTATAATGTATGTAAAGTGATTAGCGCCAATATTTGGTACATAGTGAGTCCTCAGCTGACATTAATTACTCTCATGATCATTAGTAGTCTTATGATAGTAATTTCCCAGATCCAAGACTATGGTTTACATTTCTTCTATATCAGTATCTTCCAATCTTAGCACAATGTCATAAAGTACAAAGTGGTATGGGATCATTGACAAAACTCAGAGAGAGAAGCAAAAATGGGAAATAAAAAGTTTACAAGAAGGAATATGCACAGAAAGGACATAAAAGATGACAGAATTTGGCTGGGATGAGGTTGAATAGCAAGCTATTTGGGGTCTCTTCATTTACCTTGCCGATCTACTTTCTTTTCCCCAGCATAGCTTGAGACTCTGCTACTTATCTCATGTCTCCATATATTTACCTGTCCTCCTTCCATAGGGTGTGAATATAATAGATTCTATTCTCATTCATAATATTCAGAATCAATGCAAATGAAAATCAAGGCAAATCATATTCTGCATCTCTAATTAGCATATTATTATGGCATCAATGGTGTTGAAAGCAGAAAATGTCAAACAATGTTGAAGTGCTCTGTTCTTGTCATGGGCAAAAGGTTTTACATGAACCAGACTTTATTTTTTGTGTTTTGTTTTTCAGTGGATTTAGTAAACTTGATAAAGCCATTTTGTTATTTCCCTCTGCTGCAAGTTAAACCTTCTCAGGATGAGCAGAGTGTCTGATTCCTTAAGCTTCTGAATCTACAATGCCCAGAGCATTATGATCAATTTGCCAGTAAATTGTCACTGAATCAATTAGTTGAGATCGGATGCATTCAGGATGGTATAGCTGTAGACGGAAACAATTAGGAATGTTTAGCCACAGATTTTCATCACACTTGTAGATACTTTTTTAGGCAACTCGACATTAGGACGTTTTGCCCTGAAGTCTTCTCTTCCCCTCCCTTATTACTTCAAGCCATTTAAAACACACTCACATTTAAACCCACATTCCCTCTCACAGAGACTCCATGCTGTTTCGCATTATTCCTTTTATAATCATTTTAAAAAGTATATTTAATTTTCTCTTTCCTGTCCACATGCCACATCTGTGGCCAGGTTGTGTTGTGACTGAGGTATGTGTTTGAAGGGATAGGAAAGAGAATTGTGACTCCCCGCTGAATGGACTTTTTACCTGCTGCTCTTCTGATTATGTGTGCTAGGATGAGGCAGCTCTTAAAAAGATGTAAGATTAAGGTTGCTCAGAGGGAGACTGAACTGGGTACCAAGAGAACACAGGGGAGAATCGATGAATTACTTGCTGTACTTACCTCACCTCAGCAGCATATTTAGACATTCCTGTGTTTGCAAATTTATTGTATCTGGCACTTCTCCCTCTGCATCTATCATAAGAAGAGAGAAAAGCCAACTGAGATTCTTGATCCTAGAGCTAATGTTTTCTTTATAGGCTTTCTATAATATGTTTGTTGACAGTTTCCTGTTGTGCAATTTCCTTTCACTCCATGGATTTCTCTTTTCTCAGATCAAATCCAAGGTTGCTATTTTGAAAGAGGAAAAAATGTTTTAAGGAAAACGAAACATCCCTTTAGTGACCCCATTCCATGTTTGATAGTAGGGCATTATTAAAAAGACAGGGCAAGGCTGCTATTCAGGGAAGGGAGAAGGCAGTAAGCAGTACCAGGTGGACTTAGGTCACCTAGAGTGGACAGACGTTGTATTGGAGAGAGAGTCTCTGGCAACAGCCACCATAACATAAATTGCAAATCAAAGCATTAACCACCACTCTGCCTGCAAACATCATACAAGGCCACCTTTTTTTTTCTTTTCATTATTTCTGCTATGTATCTGCCACAGAGCTAAGCATCCACTCCATAACTCTAGGTCCACCCCACTCCTGTTCTTTATGTGGCTTCTACATGGAATCCACATTACACATTACACTTCTTCAAGGTCACTTCTGGTCATCACATTCATTCTATGAAACACAAATGTTCAAAAAAATCATATTGTCTAAAAAACTGTCTGAACTCCCTGGATTGAAGTCCCTAATCCAAACCAATACTCCCCTTACTTCTCTCCTTGCTGCTTCTTTCTCTCTGCTTTCTGTTTTCTCTCTTGCTCTTTTCTTTTTAACTTTCTCTGTCTTTATGCTGCTCTCTATTCTAGGCTTAAAATACACTCTTTTAGTTTTCATATATATTTATCTACTTGGCCACATAATAATATTATGAGATAGATACTATTTTAGTCCCATTTTACAAATCAAGGAAATAGATGTTCAACAAGTTTAAGTACTTTGTTTAAAATGATTCAAATATACAAAGAGGTAAAACTTCAACTAGTATTTTCATTACTTATTTTTAAATGTATCCTTTAGAACTATTAAATTAAATTTAAAGATATCATATATATCTACTTGGATATATACTAATTACATCCTACTATAGGATAGTAGATAAACTACTGTAGGATAGTGGTAATAGATATACTATCCAAGTACATCTTCTTGGGCATATATGATATCTGTGAAATGTAAAGTAGAATCCAATTTATTCTTGATAGGTAGTTGGATATGTGTCTCAATTTTAAGGGAAATGTTTGGGCTACAAATATAATCTTCAGAGCCAGTCATAAATCAAGATGAGATCAACTATGAATTACCATTGACAGAAAATGAAGAGATGAAATAAGAGGCAATATTGCTTTTGTGTCAGAAGGTTGCTTTTGAATCCCAGCTCTATTTGTAACCATTAGTTACCATTACAAATAGTAGTCTTAGAAAATATGCTTATTACTTTAAACATTAAATTGTGAGAGGCAGTGCATTTTAGTTTTTAAAAATATAAAATTCCAGCTTTGTCACTATGTAAAAGTGAGCAAGTTATTTAAATTAGCAGAGTATCCGTTTTCTCATCTGGAAAATGGACTAATAATTATATCTACTTCAGATGGTTGTTTTGAAGTTTTACATAAATTTACATTTGAAAAAATACTTAGCATATTTAAGGCATCTAGTAAGACTCCTATATGTTTTGCTGTTTAATTTTTCTCCTGCTTAAAACGTAGTTGGTAATATCATCCGCCCCATATTCTGCTTTTGACACATTGTAATTTTACATATAGGGTACGATTTGATGCATATATATGTTGTATAATAATTAAATCAAGGTAAATACATTTATCAGCTCCCACATTTATCTTTTTTTGTTTGTTTGTTTTTTTGAAACTGAATTTTGCTCTTGTTGCCCAGGCTGAGTGTAATGGCATGATCTCAATTCACCGCAACCTCTGCCTACCAGGTTCAAGCAATTATCCCACCACAGCCTCCCAAGTAGCTGGGATTACAGATGCATGCCACCATACCCAGCTAATTTTGTATTTTTATTAGAGATGGGGTTTCTCCATGTTGGTCAGGCTGGTCTCGAACTACTGACCTCAGGTGATCCACCCACCTCGACCTCCCAAAGTGCTGGGACTACACCACCACGCCCAGCCCATTTATGATTTGTGTGTGTGTGTGTGATGAAAACATTCAAAACTTCTCTTCTAGCTATTTTGTAATACGTAAAACTTTGCTGTTAACCCTAGTCACTCTACTGTGAAATTGAAAACCAAAAATTATTCTTCCTATTTAATTGTAACTTCGTACCTGTTGACCACCCTCTCCACATCCTGTCTTCTACATCCTCACCTCAGTTTTGTGTCACCACTGTTCTACTCTACTTTGACTAGATCACTTTTTTAAAACAAATTCCACAAAGGAGTGAGGTCATATGGTATTTGTCTTTCTATGTCTGGCCAATTTTAATTAATATCCTCCAGTTTCATCCATGTTGTTGCAAATGATAGGATTTTAAAAAATTTCTATGGCTGAATAGTAATCCATTGTGTATATTCACCACATTTTATTTTTCTATACATCTATTGAACAATTTGGTTGATTCTGTATCTGACAATTGTGCCTAGTGTTGAAATAAATATGGGGATGTGGGTATATTTTTGACATATTGATTTCATTGTTTTGGATATATACCCGGTAGTGAGATTGCTGGATCTTGGGAGTATCTCTGTAATGTTTCTCATAATGGTTTTACTAATTGACATACCCATCTACAATGTATAAGTGTTCCCCTTCCTCCACATTACTGTCAACAGGTATTCTTTTATCTTTCTGTTAATATCCATTCTACTTGGAAAAAAGTGATACTTCATTGTGGCTTTGATTTGCATTTCCCCGGAAGAAAATGGTATTTCACTGTGATTTTAATTGGCATTTTCCTGATGATTAGTGATAATTGAGAATTTTTATATGCTTTTTGGCCATTTTGCCCCATATTTGAATGATTAAATGAGGTAAAGCTCATACATAGAATAAATATTAACTATCATTTATAAAATCTTGCATATCCTGGTGATTATACTGTGCATAATAGATTCATTATTAATTTATTACGTTCTTTTACATAAACAAACATAACTTTAGTTCTGTGCAGATAGCTATTTAGTTCTCTTGTCTTGAAATTTACCCTTTTGATTACTCTTGAAAGGCATATATAAGAGGTTCAGACACAGAGCTGTCTGTGAACATTTTAAATATCCCTTTACCTTGCTATAGACTTGAGTATATGTTCATTTTCTTGATTCTTTCAGCATAATCATTTCAGATATTGGAATTCAGTTTTTTTTTTCTAGTTGATACATAATTTATTGCAAGTGTCCAAAATATTAAATTTGAAGGACTTGAGACTTCTTCCTTCTCTTTAGTTTTCAAAAATATATCTAATATTTCCTTTAATTAATATTTTATGTTGTTCAAGATTAAGACATCTTCGATAAGTATCTTTGATACTAGTTTAGGTTTGGTTCCATTAAATGTCATATCTTAGTCTTAAATTTGATAGTTAAAAAAAGCCTTTTTCTGGCTAGGCTCAGTGACTCATACCTATAATCCCAGCACTTTGGGAGGTCGAGGTGGGTAGATCACGAGGTCAGGAGTTCAAGACCAGCCCAGGCAACATAGTGAAATCCTGTCTCTACTAAAAGTATAAAAATTAGCTGGATATGGTGGCACGGGCCTGTAGTTCCAGCTACTCAGGAGGCTGAGTATAGAGAATCACTTGAACCTGGGAGGCAGAGGTTGCAGTGAGCCAAGATCACATGACTGCATTCCAGCCTGGGGGACAGAGATACTCCATCTCAAACAAACAAGCAAAAAATCTTTTTTTTTCAAATTGGATAAATGTTTAAATTGTAAATAACGAATAGCTTTTGTTAGTCTTCAATAAGTATTATCAGTGCTTTTACAGTGGGTGTAGGCTTTTTTATGCAAAATCATTTTTACTACAAGGATTTTTAAAATTCAAACTGTGATTAAAACTCTTAGCCTTAATGGCTCTTTTCATTCTCAGGATCAGACAACAGTATCACTTTACAACTGGAAAGGGAAGCTAGTTTAGTTGTCTGGAGACATCTATGAGGATTTCATTGCATCATGCTCACCTAACTGCATATTCTCTAAGTAAAACTCCACAAAATTTGATTATGTTCTTAAATAGACAACATTAAAATAACAGGCTGCTGAGATTCCTAGGAAATTTTCAGAGAAACACCTTGAAGTAAACAGCATTATTAAATAGAACAACTTCATGAATTTAGTCCACATGCTGCATAATTTCTGAGAAGGTTAAAAACTGTTAGCAATCCTAGTCTTCCCTAGGTGGGATTATCAGTTCAGGGTTTACAACTGGATGGACATGGGAAGCCAAAGGAAAATTGAGAATATTGGTATGCTAAAGAAGAGACAACAGTGATGGTTGCTTTGGTCTAATTCTAGGTTGTTCATGGTAGAGTGAAGGGGCACATCTAGTTCTACAAATCTTCCAAGATTTTCAAGAATCAGAATAACTGTTGAATTCAAGACACAGCTCTTCTTACTTATGTAAAATGGTGGTCACAGTATAACACAGAGGGAGTTAGAAAAAAGAAATGTGATTTGTTACTCAAGACATCATATCTAGAATTTCTTCCCCAAAACCAGCTTTTGAAAATTAGAGAACAAATAGAATGTGAAAGATAATAAGAAGACATCAGAAATGTTAGAAAGAGGTGAGGGGTTTAGAATATTGGCAAGTTAAATTGTGTAGGTACAAATGGATTCTCTTGGTGGCAGTATGTGGAGACATAAGGAGGCGTGATAAACACACACACACACACACACACACACACACACACACACATAAACATAGAGGAAGGAAGTCTGTGTTCTAATTTTAACTCTATCATTAAGCTAGCCATGTAACAAATTTCAACTTGTTTTCCACAGTAGCCTATTTAAGAATCAAGTGATGATTCAAAGTGGGTCCAACTGTGTTCTTTGGACTTTAGGGGTTATAGGATGTGCTTTTGAGGTCTTAGAATATGGGAGATTGGGCCGGGCGCGGTGGCTCAAGCCTGTAATCCCAGCACTTTGGAACGCCGAGGCGGGTGGATCACGAGGTCGAGAGATCGAGACCATCCTGGTCAACAAGGTGAAACCCCGTCTCTACTAAAAATACAAAAAATTAGCTGGGCATAGTGGTGTGTGCCTGTAATCCCAGCTACTCAGGAGGCTGAGACAGGAGAATTGCCTGAACCCAGGAGGCGGAGGTTGCGGTGAGCCGAGATCGCACCATTGCACTCCAGCCTGGGTAACAAGAGCGAAACTCCGTCTCCAAAAAAAAAAAAAAAAAAAAAAAAAAAGAATATGGGAGATTGAGGATGGAGTTGTGAGAAATTTCTGTTAGTGGAGTCTGGGGTCATCAACGTCATTTTAACTAGAAAAGGTTCATTTTCATTTTTTCTTTTACTTTTTTCCCTTTGCATTAGGATAGATGATCTGAGGACACCTGGGACTCTTAGATGCTAAATTTCTATATTGCAGTGACTGATAAAATGATAAAAATTAGTTTTCAATAGAATAATTTTCACAATATTATTACAAACTAGAAAATGATCTAAATATTTTACAAAGAAAAATACAGTATAAATTATCAAAGATAATTATTTCTGCAGCATAGATATTATACTATACACAGTGATATGTTAATGTCTAGTAATAGAACTGATAAATGTAGTATAGCTGAACCAGAAATAATTTTATGTTTGTTTCAGAAAGAAATATTTAATTGAAAGTTCTCATAAATATGAATACAATTTTAATATAGATATACTCATTAGGGGCATAAGTTAATTTTTATTATCAGCCAGCTAAAAAATAACCATGAATTAAACTTATTTATACTAAGGTAAAAATATTCTTATTGTATTAACATTGACTGATCTGTTAAAACTACATATGAATTATAGCATCTATGGAAATAAGGAATCTTTTATAACTTGGAAAATGAAGTCATACTACAGAGAAATCCTCAACTATAATCATTTCCTAATAGACTAAAGAAATTCACATTGTGAATATAAAGTTAAATCAGATTTATTAATCACTTTTAAAAAACTCACATCATAATAAAAGAAAAATTGATTTTTTATATTTTACTTATACCTTATTAAATATTAAATATATGTAAATATAGCACATAAAATATTAAGAATAGAATAAACATTCTTGTACCAAAACCCAGTTTAACCTTTAAATTTCTTTAAATATCATAAATTTTACCCTTACCTTTAAAGATTACCTTTAAATTCCTCCATGTGGCCTTTGAATCTTACCACCTTCTCTCCTGACTCAGAAAGTAATAATTATCTTCAATTCAGTGTTTTATCACTGTTTTCTCTATATTTTACCACTTAATCTTTCATCAATGTAAATCAAAGCATCTATGTAAATACTGCAACTTGCTTTCTTTTGCCTTATGTATCTGAGAGTTACATAATAAATTGTGAGATATATAATGAAATACAGCTACAATACATTCATTTTATTTTAATAAAATAAAGAAATATTAATTAATACTCAGGTTTTTGGTATCAGAGCTTCCTTAAATTGTTAAAAATTATTAGACTCCCAAAGGCTTATGTAAATTATATCCATTGACATTTACTCTATTGACAAATAAAACAGAAAATTTGAAACTATTACGATAACATTTTTTATGAAAATGCTAACATACGCTAATATATTTTTATAAAAAGTTAATTTTCATAAAAATACTTATTAAAAACTAGAGCATTGACTTAAATTTTTGAAAATATTAAATACATTGCATTTATCAATACACAAGTACCATATTTTTTGCTGTAAATTTTGATGCTCTGCCATAGAACAAAAAAAAATCCATCTGCTACTAGTATTATTGAAAGTATTTTATAAAAATCTAGAGTAACTGCTGTATTTTTTCTAATGTACTTTTTATCTATTGTAATGATTACATGTTTTTTCCTGTTATTCTATTAATTTCATAATTTAAATCAAAGCATCTATGTATATATGGTAACATAATGATTTTCTATAAATAAAGAAAAATTTTATTCCTTTCTATATTACTGGACTAGTTTGGTCTATAACTTTCCTTTCTCACAACACTCTCATCTGATTTTGATAAACATTAGCTATCCAAAATAAATGAGATATTTTTTAAAAAATAATAAATTGTATATGATTAGAAAGATGATTCTTTTATATTTTGATAGACATTTTCTGTAAAACCAGCTGTGCCTAGTGATGGAAAGATTTCTAACTAATGACACTATATTTATAATTTTTATAGGCTCATATGTATTTTCTATTTCTATTTTGGTAAAGGTAAAACATATGATTTCACTAATTTATCTCCTATGACTTAAAATTTGTGATTAGAGAAAACCATTTATTTTGTCACTTTTTTTCTCCATGACATCCGTAGATATATACATATTTTTATTGCTAGTATTATTTTATTTGCACCTTCACTCTTTTATTCTTGAATCATCTTCTCATGATATATATCTTACATGTCAGTAATTCAAAGATACACTTTTGTCTTTCTCAATGCTGTGTATTTTACATTTGTATTTTGTGTAATTTCATTTAGTTTCATTAATTTTTGATCTTATGATTTGAAGTATCAGTATAATAATTTAGTTCTAAATGTTTTTGTATTTCTGTTATGAATTCTTGTTTAATCACTGTTATTTAGCAATATATTTACTAATTTGAAAATATGTATTTTTTTCTAGTTTTAGCTTCTTTTAATTTAATAGAAATATAAAAGAAGTATAATTTCAATATGGATGCATTCATTATGATATGTAATACTTATTTTTCATAGATGTTCCATATGTAGTTGAAAGACTACAAGTCATTTTGTTGGTTGTGACAGCTTATTTATACATTATTGTCATTACTGTTATTAATTTTGCTTAAGCTATTAGTTACTGAGAGGGTTATGAAAGCTTTACACTATAATGAAAATCTATTTCTTCTTATATTCATTCATTTTTTCAGAAATATTTTGATTACAAGTTCATAAAAGCATAGACATTCATATATGTTACATTTTTCTAATTAATTAAACTTTTCCTCAAACAACTGTTTTATTTCCAGCCATTTTTCTTCACTCCAAATCTTTTGTGTCTAATATAATAGTAAGATTATATTTAGCCAGGCGCGGTGGCTCAAGCCTGTAATCCCAGCGCTTTGGGAGACCGAGGCGGGTGGATCACGAGGTCGAGAGATCGAGACCATCCTGGTCAACATGGTGAAACCCCGTCTCTACTAAAAGTGCAAAAAATTAGCTGGGCATGGAGGTGCGTGCCTGTAATCCCAGCTACTCAGGAGGCTGAGGCAGGAGAATTGCCTGAGCCCAGGAGGCGGAGGTTGCGGTGAGCCGAGATCGCGCCATTGCACTCCAGCCTGGGTAACAAGGGCGAAACTCCGTCTCAAAAAAAAAAAAAAAAAAAAAAAAAAAAAAAAAAAAAAAAAGATTATATTTAGATTTAGCAATACTTTATTTAGATTGCTTTGCTTTTCCTGGAAAATATTTTTCATCATTTAAAAATATCTGCTTGTGCTTTTAATAACATATATTTGGCTATAATTTCTATTTATGCCTGACAGTCTTTAACGAGAGAATTTAATCCATATATATGTATTACAGTAATTCATAATTGATATCTTTAGCTTACTTCTATTTAATGCTTTCTAAATATCCTACATTTTTTATTTTTCTATCCCTTTTTTCCTCTAACTTTTAAATAAATTATTCTTTCTCTCATTTACTTTTTTCCCATGCATTTGCAGTTTATGTAATTTGTTTCTAGTTTTTATTGGTTATCTAATACATTTAACATGCATAATTAGCTATTCAAGTTGGAGAAAATCAATTGCTTTTTATCCCCTGACTCCACCAACAAATAAGAAATTTTAAAATACTTCATCAGATCATATCTCTCCTAACTGATACAGCTAGTTACTCAACATTTTAGTCCCATATGATTTTCAGTCAAATACCAAACAAATCACTATCATTATTTTGTAAAGCCCTAATTGGCTTAGATTTACTTACTTTTTTTTTTTTCCACTTTCTTTCCTCTTAATTACTTCTTGTACATCAGATGTTTTAACTGAAACACGTTCTGTCTGGATTTTGGAATGTTTAGAATTTCTAAACCTTCTAAAGTGTTATTAGCAACTTCCCTGTTTTTGTTCATCTTGTCTGAAAAGTGTTTACACAGCCTCCATTCTAGAAATATTAGTTTTAATACATTTGTAATTCTAATTCAATAATTATATCTTTATCATTTTAAAAATTATTTAGTTTTTATAAATTATTATTGTGAAGGTATGATCCCACTGCCTTCTTATTTACAGCGCTGCTATTGAAATCTTGCACTTTCAGTAGGTTTTCTTCTTTTTTCTCTGACTCCTTGTAGGAACTATCCTTGTCTCAGCTGATGGTAGTCTGAAGTTGAATAGACACAGTGTTTGTTACATGTCTTGGTATGGATTTCTTCTCATATATTCTATTTTTGATTCGGAAGAACTAATATATTGGAAGGTTTATATCTTTCTATTCTTCTGCAAAATACTTAGATATCTATTCACATATTGTCTTTCTCTTATTCACTGACTCTTCTCCCTTTGGAATTCTAACTGGAAAAATATTGGATCATTATATGCTGTGTTTTGTGTCCTTTAATCTCTATGTAAAGTGTCCATATATTTAGTGAATTATGGAAAGTTCATTCAGAACTTTTTGTCCAGTTCACTAAGAATTTTTGGACTATTTTTAATTTTCTCAAACTATTGATTATATTTGATTTTAATTATACATTTCATTTCTACAAGTTTTGTATGCATATATATAATACACACACAGAGACACACAAACACAGACACACACACACACACACACACACACACACACACATATATATATATATGAACTACATGAGATATTTTAATACAGGTGTACAAGGTGTAATGACCATATCAGGGTAAATAGAGTATCTGTCATCTTAAACATTTATAATTTATTTATGTTATAAACATTATAATTGTACTCTTTTAGTTATTTAAAAATGGATGATAAATTTTTGTTGACTATAGTCACTCTTGTGCTATCAAATACTAGATATTTAAAAAAAATCCTTATATTACATTTAACTTTATGAATAGTGTATAAAAGTAGTGATGTGAATACAAACATTTTTTAAGAGCTACTACATATTATGCACTATAGAGTTGACCCTTGAACAACACAGTGGGTAGGGGTACTGATCCCTTGCACAATAAAAACCCAGCATATACCTTTTGACACCCCAAAATGTAAACTCATCACCTGCAGTTGACCAGAAGCCTTACTAATAACAGCAAGTATAAATTAACATATATTTTGTGTATTTTATACATTTATATTCTATATTCCTACAATAAAATAAGCTAGAGAAAAGAAAATGTTATTAAGAAAAATCATAATACTTACCGTTTATTAAGTGAAAGTAGGTCATCATAAAGGACTTCATCCTTTTCTTCAAATTTATAGACTGAAGAGTAGGAGGAGGAGGAAGAGGAGAGGTTGGTCTTGCTATCTCAGGAGTGGCAGAGGTGGGAAAAAATTTGAATACAAGTAGACCTGCAAACTTGTGTAGCTCAAGGGTAACTACATTTTTGCCTGAATTATTTCATTTAAGATTCACAACTATCTTATGAAATATTTAAGTTATGCACATTTTATGGACAAGGAAACTGAGGTGCTGACATGTGGCATAATGTTCCAAGGTCATACACATCTGAAAAACCTGCAAAACTGAACTATGAAACGAAGTTTGACTGGCCTACAAATTTGAAATATTTCTACTTTAGCATCTTCTAGGTACTCAACAATTTAAATTATTAAGAATCTTAAAATAATTGACAAAATCAATACTCAGCCAAACTAATACAGACATCTAAGTTATCATCAAATGATCTAGGTTGTGATGATATCACATTCCAAGTTGTTTTTATTTAGTCACATTGGTATTGTTTATATTAGATTATAAACACTAATGATACAGAGAACACAATTACATAATTAATTTTAAAGCAACTACAGAGTACTTGAAGAAGTTAAAAAATTTATCATTGTTTGCTTAATTCTTCTTTGATGCTTCTTTGGCTGACAATATTTTATAATTCAGGTATTTGCTGAAATGTCATTTCCTTAGATCATTGTCTTGACTGCCCTGTCTAATAATTACATATTGAATACTCTTAACACATTATTTTATATATTATTTTTTATGAGTGCTTATGATCAATAATTTTTATTTATTTTTATTTGTTTATTTATCTCCTCCCATTGAATTGTAAACTATAGGGAACTTGTCTATTTACCATGGATGATGTCTCTAGAATCTGGAACAATGGACATAGTTTGTATATTTTTGTGGAATGAGTAATGTTTAACAGAATTTATGAAGTCCTTTTGAATCCCGTATTCTTTAAACAATACTTTAAAAATTGAAGAGAAGAATGTGGTTATATGTGTAATGATCTGACTTTGCTTACCACAATGCAATGTCTGATTCATCATCACCATGAGTTTTCCTTTGTATTTCTACTTTTTAACTTTTTTGCCCTATCTTTTTGACTTTCTTTCCCTCTATTTTATTTCCTTTTCTTTTCTCCTATCTGCTAGGTAGAGAGTAGATTTTTCTGAGTCTGGCTGATTATACTTTTTGCCATTTCTAATGCCTAACAGTCAGTGAATTTTGCAAAAGTGGAAATTAAAACAGCAAACTCAGTAGCTCAAGGTCAAATATTAATGCTCATCCATATAGTACACACTAGAGATGCAAATGGGGGTGTTGAGTTTTTCTGAGAGTATCTGTGTGGAGCTTTTATTGTTTTGTTATTAGGAATATAAGTCACTGTGAGGATCAAACTACACTTTGCATTCATTTTAATAACTTTTCTTACTGTTGCCCAGAAATGTGCATCAGCATAGATTGTAAACTACTGTTCCCTTAATCTTCCATTCAGGAAATGAGTGTGCCTCAATGAAATATTAATACATTTTCCTTTTAGCTTTAAGTGTGGCCTATTTTTCCTCTTGATTGCAGTTGAAAACAAGAGTCTGTTTTTTAAAACATAAAGTCACATGCAAGTAGGCACTCTGGTGACTAGTAACATGCCATCATTGAATGTGACATTGTTTTGACTGCTGGAGAAGATATAAAGTAGGATTATAAAACCCAATAAAGTATAAAACAATATCAGTGTGTATGCTAAGACAAAGTAAATTTAAGGGCAATTCTGCACATATTAATTATAAATGTAATCTGATTTCTAAACACTGAGAGATGTTGTGCACAGATATCTCTAGATTGACACAAAAACTGCTTCCTTATATAAATAGATTTCCACAAAAATAATAGTCTCAAGTTATGCATTTACTAATCATATAGAAATTCTCATTAATAGGTAAGATGCTTTTGTTAGCAAACCCTCTATACAGGCAGTTGTTCAATGCTTACAATTCACCAAACTCTTTTAAGGGCGAGTTAGAGTGACAAACCATGCAAGACTTCTGCCCTCATGGAGATTATATTTTACAGAGGGGAGAGAGACAGTAAACATGAAAACAAAAGTATAACATTTTCAGCCTGTAGTAACTGCTTTACAAAATGAGTAGATATGATAGGTGCCATTAGAGATACTTTAATTGGGGCAGTCAGGAAAAGCTATGGTGCAGAGGTTACTTTGAGCTGAGATACAAGTCACACAAAGGTAACTATGCAAAACACCAGAGAACTAGCTCTGTAGTGAAGGGGATAAAAGGTACAAAGACAATGATACTTCAAGACTAGAAAGAAGGCACACATAGCTGTGGAATATATTAATTGAAAAGGGAAAATTAATAAGACATAAAGCTGGAGACAAAAGTAGTCACCAGGTTATGTGGAGTTTTATAGGAAAATTATAAGAAATTTGAATTTATTATAATTTGTAAACCAAGATGTTGAAATAAATGTTTTAAGGAATAATATTATGCTTCTTTTTCTTAAAAAAAAAAAAATCATGTTGTCTTTGGAGAATGGGTTGAATATGATAAACCTGAAAGTAGAGAGACCAGTTAGGATGTTTTATCTGTTTGGTATGTGAAAAATAGTGTTGGTCTGGAATGATGGGAAAAAAAGTGTAAATAATCAAGAGTGGTCAGATTTCTGACTTTTCATTTTTTTGATAAAGCAAACCAGAATTATTGGTGGATGGCATGTGTCAAAGAAGAAAGAAAATGAGAATGACATTAGAAACTGATCATCCATCTTTCAGTTCCTTTTTCCCCGATAGCTCGACTGCCTCCAACAGGAAACTGTGTTTGGGATTGTTTGGGCCTAAAACTATGCGATGCTGCTAGACCGAGTGACTCCCTACCAGCAACCAGTTTCTGCTCTTAACTTTTTATGACTCTTTCTTTAAGAATAAGCTTTAAACTTTTCTTTACTTGCCTGACTGCCTTGTACCCTAGATAATGGTTTAACTGTGGGGATATTTGCAAAGCAAATGCCACTATACGGATGGCTTTGATCCCTGACTCAGAGACTCCTGAATAGGGGGAGTTGAGATAAGTTGAGTTTGAGTCAGGAGCAGACAGAGGAGAATCTGGTTAAAAGATATTCTGATGAGGAAAACCAGAAAACCTTTTGACATCTCAGTTCTAAAACAAGATCAAACCAGAAATACCTGCAGCCAGGAGGAATAATGTCTGGACGTAAACAAGCTTTGTGATCACAGGAAATTCTGTTACTTTTTACAACCACTGATTGTGTATCTGACTTCTCTATTGTATAGGCTGCGTAAGGTATAGATTTGCATTTCCTCTTGCAATGACGTAAACCAGAGCAAAGAAAGTGTATTTATTCCTGGCCTTTGGAAAATAAAATTTGCTGTTTAGGCACGGCCTATCCAGCCCTCCAGAAAAAAAAGAAAAAAAGAAAATGAGAATGACTATAGTCTTTTGTTTGAGCAATTGGATGAACGTACATTAGTGTCATTATAGACTAAGAAGACTGAAATAGATTTAAATTATGTAACTTAAATTGAATAAAAATAAATTTGGTGGGTACCTTATTATAGGCATTATAGATAGACTTCCCAGAAATCTTAGTAGTTTGGTAACTATTGGAAGGTTTATTGTAGGACTAGATTCTAGTGAACACTCTGCATGTTTATTTCTTAACAGAATTTGAAAATATGTTGCAGCCCCAATTTTTGTATCTTGTATGTTATATATATTAAATTTCTGTCTTGAAATTAAAAAAAAAAAAAAACAGAATACTTGCATTGACAATTAATAATTGTAAAATATAAAAAATATAAACCTAAGTAATTTAGTAATGTTTTTAATTTTGTAAGTGATATTACATTTTATCATGAAACAATAACAAACTTGAGCATTGAAAAACACATCAATGATAAGCATTAATTGAAGGAGTGTTAAGAAAAAGGACTAATGAAAGGCTTTCAAAAGTACTTTATCATAGGAGAAAAGAGGAGAAGATATTAACTTATGTAGGAATTTCTATGGCATATGTAACAGGACTGCTTCACAGATGAAACCACTGTCCTTATGATTCATTAAAAAAAGAATGAATATTCACAGATCCTAATGTTTAATGTTTATATTTTACATTTCTTTTAAGAATTTAAATATTTGTATGTCTTCAGATTTTCTTGAAATTCACCTAAGTGATTTTTCCTATGCTTGTGCAACCAGTATTGCCTAATTTTCATTTCCATTGAATTGTGATCACAATAATTTAGTTTTCTGGAATGAGATAGCATTTTATTTTCCCATTAGTATTTACAAGAGGCATATTTTGATTAAAAAGTCACCACTTTGCAGCCTGTCTTCTTTTTAAAATTTGATGTTGTTAATCTGCAATTCTTCCCTGAGGTATTTTTTATTACCACTACAAACTGATAGTCAAATAATTTTTTTTCTTAAATTATGAAGACATATGGTGTTTTCATAAATGGATTGTTGAAGGTACATTTATGTTTAATATACAACAAAACACTTTTTTTCTATACCTATTTTATTACTTTGTATATTTAATTCTAATAACAAAATTTGGAACAAATTTATCTGTATAGACTTAGATTCATCTAATTATTTTACATAAAGTATTAACACCTCCATATTGATGTAATGTCAATTATATAAAAAATAAAGTAGACTATGAGGTCAAAATCTCAAAATCTTTAGAGTAAAACTGATTTACCTTTTATTTTAGAGCATAACAATATTTATAGACATTCTTTTAAAAAATCAGATTAAGCCAATTATCTTTTCTCATATTTCTATGTGTTGTGTCTGTGACACAGCTTGCTTTTAAATCAGGAAAACAAGAAAAGTAACCTGGCTGGTCTATTATAAAGATAGGTCATAACTGTCCAATTTTCTTGGAAATTCAGTGAGGAGATCTAGAGATAATGTGTAATAATAAAGCTTAGCCATTATTCGGTATAACAATTAACCTCAAGCTAGAAAATTGCCCCACAAAGGTTGGGCAAATGTAATGCATGGAGATGTGTTTTCATCAAGTAATTGCCACAGAGTACTTTTGGAGGAAAAGTTTTATAAAAGAGTGGATGAAATACTGCCTGAACTTTTGTTCTGTGAATTATTGTTTTAGAGATACTTACCAAACTATGTGTCTGACAGGAGCCCAATACAGAATTTACAGAGAACTCAAACAACTCAACAGCAACAATAAAGACAAATAATCTCATACAAAAGTAGACAAAGGACAACTTTTTTTTCAAAAGGAGACCTGTAAATGGCCAACAACCATATGAAAAAATGTGCAACATCACTAATCATCAGAGAAATGCAAATTAAAATCACAATGAGATATCATCTTAAACCAGTCAGATTGACTATTGTTAAAAATAGAAAAATGTAACTAATTTTGGCTGGATGTGGAGAAGAAAGATTGCTATACACTGTTGGTAAAAGTATAAATTAGTGTGAAGATTTTTTTTTTTTTTTTTTTTGAGGCGGAGTTTCACTCTTGTTAACCAGGCTGGAGTGCAATGGCGCGATCTCGGCTCACCGCAACCTCCGCCTCCTGGGTTCAGGCAATTCTCCTGCCTCAGCCTCCTGAGTAGCTGGGATTACAGGCACGCGCCACCATGCCCAGCTAGTTTTTTGTATTTTTAGTAGAGACGGGGTTTCACCATGTTGACCAGGATGGTCTCGATCTCTTGACCTCGTGATCCACCCACCTCGGCCTCCCAAAGTGCGAAGATTTCTTAATGAAATAAAAACAACTACCATTTACTCAATCCAGCCATCCCCACTACTGGACATCTACCCAAAGGAAAATAAATCATAATATCAAAAAGATATTTGAACTCATATATTTATTGCAGCATTATTTACAACAGCAAAGCTATGGAATCAACCTAAGTGTCTATCAATGAATGAATGTTTAAATAAAATGCGGTATACATACTTGATGAAATTCTATTCAGCCATAAAAATGATTGAAATTATGTATTTTGCAGAACCATGGATGGAACTGGAGGCCACTAAGTTAAATAACTCTGAAACAGAAAGTCAGCTCATGTTCTCACTTTTAAGTGGGAACTAATTAATGTGTGCTTATTATAAACAGTGTGAAATAACAGACACTGGAGACTCAGAAGGGTAGGGGAGTTGAGAAAAAGAGAATGAGAAATTACTTAGTGGGTACAGTGCACATTTTTGGGTGAGGGATACACTAAAAGCCTAGACTTCACCACTATGAAATATATCCCTGTAACAAAATTGCACTTGTACCCTTTAGATGTATACAAATAAAAAAAAAAAAAAAGAGACAAAATCTGCTCCAAAATAGCGCCCCCCCAAAAAAAAAAGTTTATTATGCAAATATTGTGTGCCAAATACTGTGCCATTCCTTAGGAACACAAAGGAGAACTTGATGGGAATGCATCTTTCCCTCATGAATTTTACATTTTTGTAGACAAGGAAGAGAAAACATGTATGCATTTAAGAATACAAATTTTGAATATTT
Organism: Saimiri boliviensis; assembly: GCF_048565385.1. Lineage (NCBI taxonomy): Eukaryota > Metazoa > Chordata > Mammalia > Primates > Cebidae > Saimiri > Saimiri boliviensis. The sequence continues at coordinate 42,142,790 of NC_133463.1, forward strand.
CTAGATTGGAATTATAGGGATTAATATTAACTAGAACTACTTTAGATAATCGATCTAGTAACTGCTTTAAATAAATTATATTTAAACTGAGCTTTTCAGTAGAAAAGGAGCTAACATGAACAAATAAAATCTATTCAGGTGAAACTTTTTTTAGGATTGAGGACTATGAAAGAAGAGGATAAAATTTTTAAAAGTTATTTTTTTATTTTTACCTTGTCATGCAGTATCTTTTTTTTTTTAAGAAAGAAAAAAGAATAAGAAAAAGAATAAAGAAGAGGAAGAAAGAGAAAGAGGAAGAGGGAGAGAGAATGGGGGTATTGCTTTATTGCCCGGGCTAGAATGCAGTCTAAACATGGGTATGCCTATAATTGTCCTTAATAATGGAGACATAAAAGAAAATGAGGGAAGAGAATAACAAACAAGGAGCCAACCAACATTTCATTTAAACTTCTATGTTGATATGATGTGGTACTGATAAGACTGTATATTTTGTGTATTTAAAGTGGAGAGTTCTATAAATGTTATTTATGTTTACTTGTTCCAGATCTGAGTTCAAGTCCTGGATATCGTTGTTAATTTTCTGTCTCATTGATCTGTCTAATATTAATGTTGAAGTCTCCCACTATTATTGTGTGGGAGTGTAAGTCTCTTTATTAGTCTTGTATGCCTGGGTATTCCTGTATTGGGTGCATATATATTTAGGATCTTTAGCTCTTCTTGTTGTTGCATTGATCCTTTTATCATTATATAATGTCCTTCTTTGTTTCTTTTGATCTTTGTTGCTTTAATGACTATTTTATCAGAGGCAAAAATTGCAACTTCTGCTTTTTATTTATTTATTTTAGCTCTCTGGTTGGTTGGTAAATCTTTCTCCATCCCTTGTTTTGAGTCTTTGTGTATCCTTGAATGTGAGATGGGTCTGGATGCAGCATACTGATGGGTTTTAGTTTTTTATCCAAATTGCCTGTCTGTCTTTGTATTGGGGGATTTAGTCAATTTAGAATTAATAATGATATGTGTGAGTTTAATACTGCCATTTAATATTAGCTGGCTATTTTGCCCATTAGTTGATGTAAATTCTTCATTACATTGATGCTCTTTATGTTTTGGTATTTTTTAGAAAGGCTGATACTGTTTGTTCCTTTCTATGTGTAGTGGTTCTTTCAGAAGCTCTTGTAAAGCAGGCCTGGTGGTGATGAAATCTCTGAGTGCTTGCTTGTTCACAAAAAACTTTATTTTTCCTTCACTTATGAAGCTTGGTTTGGCTGGATGTGAAATTCTTGGTTGAAAGTTCTTTTCTTTAAGGATGTTGAATATTGGTCCCCACTCTCTTCTGGCTTGTAGGGTTTCTGCTGAGAGATCTGCTAAGTCTGATAGGCTTCCCTTTGCGAGTAACCTGACCTTTCTCTCTGGCTGCCCTTAGTATTTTCTCCTTCATTTCAACCCTGGTGAATCTGATGAGTATGTGCCTTGGAGTTGCTCTTCTTGAGGAATATCTTTGTGGTGTTCTCTGTATTACCTGGAGTTGAATATTATCCTGCCTTACTAGGTTGGGAAAATTTTCCTGAATAATATCCTGAAGTGTATTTTCCAGCTTGGATTCATTGTCTTCGTCACATTCAGGTACACCTATCGAGCGTAGATTAGGTCTTTTCACATAGTCCCATATTTCTTGGAGACTTTGCTCGTTCCTTTTTATCCCTTTTTCTCTAATCTTGTCTTCTCGTTTTATTTCATTGAGTTGGTCTTCGACCTCTGATATCCTTTCTTCTGCTTGATCAATTTGGCTGTTAAAACTTGTGCATACTTCACGTAGTTCTCATATTGTGTTTTTCAGCTCCATCAATTCACTTATTTTCCTCTCTAAATTGTGTATTCTTGTTAACATTTCGTCAAACCTTTTTTCAAAGTTCTTAGTTTCTTTGGATTGGGTTAGAACAAGTTCTTTTAATTCACAGAAGTTTCTCATTATCCACATTTTGAAGCCTGCTTCTGTAATTGGAACACACTCGTTCTCCATCAAGCCTTGTTTCCCGTTGCTAATGAGGAACTGTGATCCCCTGCTGAGGAAGAGGCATTCTGATCTTGGGTATTCTCAGTCTTTTTTGGCTGTTTTCTTCCCTTCATTGTAGATTTATCTATCTGTGGTCTTTATAATTACCGTGTTTGTGATTGGGTTTCTGAGTGGACGTCCAACTTATTGATTCTCAGCGCCGAAATCTGAGCAACCCACTGCGCTGACTAAATCAGCGGCATTAAGATTAATGGTGCTTTTCTGTCTCTGCACTGCGAACCAACGCTCCGAGGCGCCGGTAAAACCGCCTCGCTGGTCGCGCTGGCGACCCGTGGGGCTCCTCCGCTAGGAATCTCCTGGTGCGTGAGCAAAAGAATTCATGTGAAGGTGTGGCGTCCTCTCGTTCTTTGCGCTTTCAGTGGGAGCTACATTCCGAGCTGCTAGTTATCAGCCATCTTGGATCTCAAAAACAAGTTTTAAAACAGGGAAAATGTTACATTTGGCACCAAATACTGTGAGACTGACCTAAAATGATTATTTGAGAAGTTAAAGTAGCCATAAACTTAGCAAATAATTTAAAATTTGTGCAAAACAGGTGCAGTCTATGTGTAGTATTAACCTTTAGGTAAAAATATATTTACGGTTTTCAGGTAAGTGTGCTTGGTTAAGGTAGTAAAACTTTTGCCTTTTGAATGATTTGCTTTGCTCTGGGAGTAAAACATGTTTAGACGACACAGGAATCTGATGTTACCACTTTGTGGCAATTTGACAAAGGGATATATTGTGTTATTTATTAATTATCCAAACCATTAAAAATATTTCCCTTAATGTTTCTGGCTATAAAAAGAATATAAAGATTTCAAGCAATAAAAGAAGTATAAAAAAGAGAAAACTATTTTAGAAATATAATTCAGAATTATTGCTGTTAATACATTCTACACTTCTAAGTCCAATATATACATTCCACAATGTTGCCTGTATGGTATCTTATATATTTTCCTATGAATGGGCATTTAGATTTTTAATTGTTTCAACTACTAGTAACTATGCATCAGTACTTAATATTCTTGTCATATATTTATTTTTGGTGCATATCAAATTATTTCCTATGATACATTTAAGAATGTTATATTGTTATTCAATATATGAGAGATGAATACCCCATTTACCACAATGTGATTTTTTATGCATTGCATGCCTGTATCAATGTATCCCATCTCATGTACCCCATAGATGCTACTTTAAGTGGTAAAAACCATGATTACTTTTGTGCCAGCCTTTAGGTTTCAGGTAAATGTGCTTGGCTAAGGTAGTAAAACTTTTACTACCTTTTTGCTTTATGCTTTGGTGCAAAAGTAATATACCTATTATGTATCCACAAAAATTATTAAAAATTATAGAAACCTAAAAAAGTTTATATATTTTCAGGTTCATATCTATTGTAAAATGTCCTTTTAGAAGGATGTATTTTTGCCCATTAACCTCTCAACCAAAAGAAATTATTGTTTTTTTTAAATTTTGCCAATATTTGAAAAAATCATGCAGTTTTTAGAGTTCTGCTTTTTAAGGGTTCCAATTTCTTTTTTTAATTATTATTATACCTTAAGTTCTGTGGTACATGTGCAGAATATGCAGGTTTGTTACAGAGGTATACATGTGCCATGGTGGTTTGCTGTATCTCTCACCTCGTCATCTGCATTAGGTATTTCTCTTAATGCTAACCCTCCCCTGGCCCCCCATCCCCCTGCTATTTCTGCCCTAGTACCTCACCCCTTGACAGGCCCCAGTATATGATGTTCCTCTCCTGGTGTCCATGTGTTCTCATTGTTCAACACCCACTTATGAGTGAGAACATGTGGTGTTTGGTTTTCTGTTCTTGTGTCAGTTTGCTGAGCATGATGGTTTCCAGCTTCATCCACGTCCCTGCAAACGACTTAAACACATCCCTTTTTTATGGCTGCATAGTATTCCATTATGTATATGTGTCACATTTTGTTTATCAAGCCTATCATTGATTGGCATTTGAGTTGGTTCCTTACAAGTCTTTGGTATTGTGAACAGTGCCACTATAAAAATATGTATGCATGTGTCTCTATAATAATAGAACAATTTATAATCTTTTGAATATATACCCAGTAATGGGATTGCTGGTCAAATGGTATTTCTATTTCTAGATCCTTGAGATTCTATTTCTAGATCCTTGAGGAATAGCCACACTGTCTTCCACCAGGCGTCCCTAAACTTTTTACACAGGGGGCCAGTTCACTGTCCCTCAGACCGTTGGAGGGCCGCCACATACTGTGCTCCTCTCACTGACCATCAATGAAAGAGGTGCCCCTTCCTGAGGTGTGGCGGGGGGCCGGAAAAATGGCCTCATGGGGCCACATGTGGTCCACGGGCTGTAGTTTGGGGATGTCTGGAATAGTTAAACTCATTTATATTCTCACCACCAGTGTAAAAGCATTCCTATTTCTCCACATCCGCTCCAGTATCTGTTGTCTCCTGATTTTTTAATGATCACCATTCTAACTGGCATGAAATGGTATCTCAATGTGATTTTGATTTGCGTTTCTCCAATGATCAGTTATGATGAGCTTTTTCTTTTTCATGTTTTTTGGCTGCATAAATGTCTTCTTTTGTAAAGTGTCTGTTCATATCCTTCACCAACTTTTTGTTGGGTTTTTTTTTTTTTCCTTGTAAATTTGTTTAAGTTCTTTGTAGATTCTGGATATTAGCCCTTTGTCAGATGGGTAGATTGCAAAAAATTTTTTCCCATTTGTCTATTTTGGGCTTTTTTTTTTTTTTTTTTTTGGTATTGCTTTTGGTGTTTTATTCATGAATTCCTTGCCCAGGCCTATGTCCTGAATGGTATTGCCTAGGTTTACTTCTAGGGTTTTTACAGTGTTAGGTCTTCTGTTTAAACCTTTAATCCATCTGGAAAGCTCTACTTTTTTTTTTTTTTTTTTTTTTTACAAGCGAGGCTGCACATTAGTTTATTGACTTTCATTATTTACCTGTTTATTCTATTGTGAATTACCAATTTATTCTATTGATTTCTTACCTGTTTTTTTCTATTGTAAATTTTAAAATGTTCCTAATATTTATAGGAGAATCATATATTTTTTAGTTATATCTTTTTAGCAAGTAAGGTTACGCATTAGTTTATTGACTTTGACTCCTTACCTGTTTATTTTATTGTGAATTAAAGCATGTTTCTGTTGAAGAATTTCCTTTAATCAAGATAAGTGAGGTTATATATGATAATAAAGAAATCTCGATATCTCAGTAGCTCAGAAAAAAATTAATCTCTCATTCATGTCATAATCATATTTTACATTATTTCCAACCACATTATAATGGCCAGAAGAAAGAATAACTTTCTTTTGTTTTAAGCCAACAAGTTTGTGCTAATTTGTGATAGCAGCCCAAAAATGTAATATAGTTGTCCCTTGGTATCCATAGGGGATTGGCTCCAGGACATGCTCAGATACCAAAATTTGAGGATGCTCAAGTCTGTTAGATAAAATGGCATAGTATTTGTGTATAACCTAAGCACATCTACCTGTATACGTTAAATTATATCTGAATTACTTATAATACCTAATATAATGCCTACACCTCACTACTTTCACTTGTAGTACACAGTGCATGGCAAATTCAAGGTTTTCTTTTGGGAACTTTGATAATTTTTTCTTTTCCTGAGTGTTTTTGATTCAGTTACTTGAAACCATGGATGCAGAACCCATAGAGATGAAGGACCAACTGTGTTTGTACAATCCCTGTTTTTATAAAGCTCTGTGTAGTGCAGGAGTCAGGTATATATATATATATATAGATATGTGTGTGTGTGTGTGTGTGTGTGTGTGTGTGTGTGTGTAGGCACACTATAATTATATACAAATAATTAAATAATGCCATTTTAATAGAATTTGAAAAGCACTGTCTTTGACTCAGAGAGACTTGAATTCAACTTCTTATGCTTCTAAACTGCTTGTTCTTCAATTGTCTTATTTGTATGATAAAAAAACATCGTATTTTTTCGGATTAAAAAATATTTATTATACATTAAGTTCTGGGATAGTTTTTAGAATTTTCTTGACTGATAAATGAGTTGATTTTAGAGTCACTCTCATGCTCATACTTTAGGAGTGCGGGGTATTATTGTCCATTGTGTAACAACCTTGCTGATCAAGCACACGTGGAGCAATGAAGAGTGTAAAAAATTGTACTTTTTATTAGGTTTAAATTATTTCTTCCAGTTGTAATTAGTTTACAGTGGATCAATGGATAATTAGTCAGTAACATTAGGAGATTCTCTATTTTTCTGACCTCTCAGTCTTATCTCTGAGTTTTCATTGAGTGTAGGCTTTTCACAAAATGCCCTTTGATTCTCTCTTTCCTCTATAATTTCCCTTTCAATCTTTGTTACTTTTCCTATTTGTCTTTTGGTCTCCACTACTTGTTTACTTGTCCATGTTTTCCTTGATCTGATGACTGTATGAAGAGAAATTCTCTTAACATCCCTTTTCTATCATGTCTTCTCATTAATCTCCTGTATTTTGTTGGCTAAAAGTATCTGTGTCTTTCCCTCAGCAATATACTGCTAAATCATGTTTTATACACTTTCTCAGAATGTTGAATTGTGTTATTGATGATACACAGTTACACATGTTCATACACAAATGCACACATTAAACTCACCCTACCAAATATATAGTGTACTGTCTTGTACATACAATAGACTTAAAAGTTAATGTTTTATTTAAAATGGTAAATAAAGATTATATGCACAATATAAAAATACCTGAACTATGTGGCATTTTAAAAAGTGGTATAAATTGAGAAAAGAATTTAAGTCATTTTCAACCTTCAGTAAATCTCTGCATTGGATAATTTCTTGATCTTCTGTTCCTGATTTGATTCTTTTTCTCAAAGAATAGTCAATAATGACTCAGTACCCAGAATAAAGAAACTTGTTTTATCAAAATTTGGAAAACTGCAGAAATTTTCAAGGAACTTGATTTTAATGCACAAACTGATGGCAAACTACTCCAGAGGAAACTCAGTTTCTAGACATGAAAGTATTACTGAGTTTATTGATTTGAGCAGCATATTCACCTTGGGATGCCACTTTCTTAACAAATGTTCTACCTTGTGTTCGTTGTATATAGAAGAAACAAAAAATATGACTACAATTAGTTTTCTAAAAGGTTTATATTACTCAAATTATAGTAAATTGATAAGAATATGAATAGATAATAAATATCAACTTGTGATTTCTAATACAGTAGAAATATTATCTAAGTAAAAAAGAGATGGACATATTCAAGTTAAATGAAAATGCAAGTGAAGAATAAAAAGAATATTGTATTTTAACATAGTATTTACATAACATATGGCCTCATCCACCTTTGCATGAATAACTTGCTTGATGGTTGTTTAATAAATTGCATTAGCAAGTTTTGTTCTTCCTGGGATTTTAAGTCATGGCATGTCAAATATTCAACAACTCTGTGAAAACATTCCACCATAACACTTCAGGATAGTCTTAAATCTTTAGGATCCTAGCATGTAACTTAGAACTGAAGTGAATAGGTTGGGCAGGGTGGCTCACCCCTGTAATCCCAACACTTTGGGAGGCCAAGGTGGGTGGATCACTTGATGTCAGGAGTTTGTGATCAACCTGGCCAACATGGCAAATCCCTGTCTCTACTAAAAATACAAAAGTTAATCGGGCGTGGTGGTGGGTGCCCATAATCCCAGCTCCTCGAGAGGCTGAGGCTGCAAAATTGCCTGAATTCGGAGGCGGAGGTTGCAGTGAGCCGAGATTATGCCACTGCACTCCAGCCTGGTGGCAGAGCTAGACTCTGCTTCAGAAAAAGAAAAAGAAAAAAAAAAGTGAAATGAATAGAGGTTTCTTTAATATCCATAAATTTGGGATTATTATGGGGCACAATATTATATCCTAAAATGAGAGAGAAAGGAAATAACTGCTTTTCACAGTAAACAGCCAGGGGAACGAATCTCAGAATGTTAGTTTTAATAAGAAATAGGTGATAAAGGATAAAATTCCCTGAACATTGTCTTGCCTAGTATTGCCTTACAAGTAGAATGAAGGCAACTCAGGGGCACAAATAAGACAGTTGTAAAGGGAAAGCAGTAGTGAAAACAAAGTCAAAGTTAATCAGTTTCATTGGTCTAATAGTTTTATTTCAATGTACTCTTTTGCTTACTATAAATGACTAAAAGTCACAGGTTTTATATAGCATGCAGTTCACAGGATTAAAAGAATTCATTCATTCATTCATTCATTCTTCTAACAGATATTTTTCGAGTGCCTGCAATGTAACTAAAAGTTGTATGGCTGCATGCTCATGACACAAAGATATATAAAACAGTTTTCACTTCAGTGGAACTTTTATTGTAGAGCAGGAGACAGATTAAGTAAATAAATGATTTTAATGGAATTCAACCAGTATTAAAATAAAAGTCTGCTGAGAGAGCTAAGGCAGCAGAACTATGTAGCAGGCATTATTGCAGAAAAGTAGAATCCAATGTCAAGGTAGTTAATCCTTATACAGTGATTTTTATACAAGATTTTAATTCTTTTTTGGTGCATTTTCTGGGAATGAACAAGATGTACTTTCATTTTAAAGGTAAACTGTTAATATGTAACTGTAGCAGAGCTAAAATACTAATATTTAATTAGTAGAAAACAAACATCCCAAAGGGAATTAGTCTAGTATAGTGTTCTATAAGCTTCAAAGTAAATTGCCACTGAATAAACAAAGAGTTTCTAAACTGTAATGGAACAGTAAAGGGCTTAGTATTCAGAATACACTTTTCACTTTATTTTTCTTATTTCATTGGCTCAGTACACCAAGTGGGATTTCTATTTATAGTAATGTGAAAAAAATTAGATCAAAGAGAAGTATATTCCAAAGTCTAAGTATGGCTACAGTAGAAATTTTCTGTTTTAAAACAAAACAAAAATCCAGTTGTAGAAATATCTTAATGTATAATGAGAAATTACTAATGACATATTTGGAATGTAGAATGATCAATCATCTGCTATTCTTGGATATGAAGTGCAGATTATAATGTTTATTACAAATTTAGCCACAACAATTATTCATTTTTTTCTCTTAAAAATATTGGACCTATGGAAAGCAGCTGATAACTGAGCTAAAGCTTACATTCTTCTTAAAACCACTCATATTAAAAATTTATATATTAACAAAAGGTAGTGTGGTGTTGCAGAAAGTTTAAGGACTCAGATACATTAGAAAATATATTTGACCAGAGTCTTATTTATCTAATTTGAGTCCTATTAATCTAATGGAATGATATCAATTATTTGAAAGTTTTGTTGTGAGGGTTTTATACACAATATTTGTGATGTGCCCTAGCATACAGCAGGTACTCCATGAATGCAGGAAACTCCTCCTTTGTAAGCTCCTCTCAGTTGTCTAAGCCACAGCATATATTTCTATGTTATTTACAGGGATAGTATATTCTTTTTAGTTTCAATAAACAATCACTTTGTACAATCATTGTACAGCATATAGATATGTATATTATACATATTTTATATATTTTACCTATCATTAATATATTTAATAGTAACAATTTGCAAAGGACAATTTTAGGGTGTTATGTTAAGACATCGGCTAAATTTGACAGCAAAACAATAAAAGTGGGGCAAGATTGCTAAAGTGCTTTAAGTCATTATTTTTCCTATTTTAGGTTATGCCTATTGTTCTTAAGATTTAGCCAATTCCATATTTCTTTTTGGCAAATGAGTTAGACTTCCAGCATGTAGGACTGAATGGGTAACTTAGAGTCCTGTCTTGAAAGTCTATGGACCTTACATTTAAGGATAGTTTGTTCCTGAATCATAGGTATACTTACCGAAAATATAGGAGAGTCAGAATTGGTTTTACACAGTATATGTAAAATTTATTAACTAGCTTACGGAGTGTGATTCGTATGTAATGTAATGGTAAATAGGATGTGATTAAATTTCTTTATACATAGAAATCAAGGAATACCTTCCAATGCAATCCTAATTTTAAAAATGTTTCTCATTTATTTAAAGAAAAACAGTGCTGATAATTTGTCAAACTATTAGTCTTAAGCCTTAATAATAACTCTATTGTCAATTTAACGAAAGACAGATAGAATACTTTCAACTTTTCCTCATTGACTATGAAAGCTGTTGGTCTGTCATATATGGCCTTTATTCTTGTACCTAATTTCTTGAAGATTTTTATTATGAAAGGTTGTTTTCTGAGGCTAATTATTCATGGCTGCTATCGCTGGGCTAGCCTTAAAGTGGTGAGAAACTCTCTGGACTCCCATGTTGATCCTAGATCTTCATGGAGCTTTTGAAGTGATCTCATGGCAGGTGGTACTGGTTACTAATCTCAGAAAGCAGAAAATAATATTCTGTGAAGGAAAATATCTCAAAATTTCAATTTAAGTTTAATTGAACTTTTCCTATTTTAAGTTTCTCCAATTAAGGTCAAACATAGAGCTTGCAAATGAAGATTACTGAACATATGAGAAAACTGTGTGTAAAATCCAACAGACAAAAAAAATAGGAGAGTAGATTCTGAAACTACTGGATAAGTAATATAGAATATAAATAAATAAAGGACTCAATATCAAGTATAATTAATCTACAAAGTATTATACAATAATATATACCTACACACACACACACACACACACACACATATATGCATACATTTTTAGCAATCAAAATCATGGTTGCTGAAAGCTTCATTCATGGATTAAACTTCAAAATATAAACAGTGAAATAATACATTAGTGAACTGGAAAATAAACTGTAAACTAAAAATATCACCTGGAAACTCCAAAGCAGGCAACAAGATGGACTAATAATGAGAAAATTAGAAGATAGGCAGGATTAGATGAGAAGGTTTAGCATAATTTTAATCAGAATACTAGGTTTCCATGTAGAAGGCAGACACGAAGTAACAAGAAGACTTAACTGCATGTAACCATGGTATTTATTTCAGGTTTTGTTTTGTTTTGTTTTGTTTTGTTTTTTAATCAAGAGTAACTCCTAATCTCCCATTCAGTCAAAGGGATCTCTAATTAAGACCAATTCATCACTAGGAACTGGATGAGGCACCACTATGATGCCTCAAATTTGGTCTCCAGTTACCATACATAGAGGCTGTATTTGTTGTTGTTGTTGCTTTTAATTACAAAGATATCATTAAGACTGACAGAATCCTTGAGTATCATATTTTTTCAAAATACATTTTTGATCCTACTCCATGTATTTTGGACATCACATTCATCTTTTTTTTTTTTTTTCTCCTGATGATTAAGGGCTGATAAACAGATTCAAACAGATTCTCCAATTGTGGTATTCTGAAATTGCCATTGGAATCAGAGATTTGGATTCAATGGAAGTATTTTCCATTTTCATCACCAGACAGATAATATATTGTTTATTATTATGCTTCAAACATGTCTGTGGTATTTTGTTACAGGAAACTAGTTTTTGGTATGAGGAACGGGATAGTGTAGAAACAGATACCTAGAGATGTAAAAGTGCTTTGGAATTGGGTAATGAGTAAGGCTAGAAAAAAATTTGTATCACTGATAGAAAAAGACTAAATTGCCTTGATGAGACTACTGGTAGAAACATGGACATTAAAAGTGATTCTGAAAGAAGTGAGATGAGTTACAGGGAAAGCTTCCTTTGTATTAGAAAATGCATAGTTTGTCATAATCAGAATGTTGCTAAAAGTAATACCATTAAAGATTCTGCTGGTGGGACCTCGTATGGAAATGAGGAATGTGTTATTGACCTCAGAAGGGAAGATGATACCTGTTTATACAGTAGCAGATAACTTGACTGAATCTGTATTATTTTCTATGGAAAGCAGAATTTGTAAGCAATGGACTTGAATATTTAGCTGAGAAAATTTTGAAGTAGTGTTGAAGTAGTCTTCTTGCTGCTTTTAATAAAAATGAAAAGGAAAAGAGATAAATTGAGACATGAACTGTTAAGTAAAAAGGAACCAGAACTTGAAGATTTGGACAATTCTCAGCCTATTCAAACAGTGTTCTCTGGAAATAGAGCAAATGCATGGTTGTAAACCATTTGCTAAAGATACTAGGCATGAGACTCTTGGATCCAATCAACTATCTCAACAGAGCCAGAAATAAAAATATGGGTATCCATGAAATATTTGTGGGAGAACTTCTTGTCACATGGCTTAAAGTTTTAAGAATTTTCATACCGAAAAGAATGCTGCCAGTCTAAAATGAAGGGAACAGAGAGAGGATAATAAAGAAAAATAACTGAGGAAAGAGGCATGGATGCAGAAACCAGAGCTGACTGGACATCCTAAGGCTGAGAGAGCAGGGTTGCTGCCCCACTGGAGAGAGAAAGTGAAGAGCATAGAACCACTGTCTTGTAGGTTTTGGAATTGCTTGGAGCCCACATTCCTTTATACCCTTTCAATTTCTCCCTTTTTGAATGGGAACATGTAGCTTATGTCCATCCCACCATTGCATTTTGGAAACAAGTTTTTTTCTACTTTCATAGCTTCGTAGACCAAGAGGCATTTTGCCTCTGGATAGACTTTATACTTAGAGTCTCATCCAGACCTGATTTAGATGACTTAGAAGATGAGATCTAAGTGTTTTGAGTTGAGTGTACAGTTGACATTCTGAACTTGGAGCTGATGCAGGAATTGTGTGAGAATTTGTGGGATGCTAAAATGGGGTTAATATATTTTGCACATCAGAAGAATATGAATCTTGGGGACTAAAGGACAGATTGTTATGGGTTGAAGTTTGTTTCCCAAAAGACAGGAGATTGAAATCTTAACCCCCAGTAGTTCCGAATGTAGCATTGTTTGAAAATCGAGCCTTTGCAGATGTAATTAAGTTGAAATTGCGCCATTAGAATGGGCCCTAATTCAATGTGACTGTTGTCTTTGTAAGTCAAGAGAATATGGACACAGATATAGTGGAAAGAAAGCAATGCAAAGATAGAGGCAAAGATTGGAGTGATGCTATCCCAATCCCAGACAAGCCTGCCCACCGGAAACTGGAAGAAGCAAGAAAGGATCTTCTTCTGGAGGCTTCAGAAGGAGCATGACCCTGCTGACAACTTGATTTTGGATGTTTATGCTTCATAATTATGAGTGAATAACTCTTAGTTGTTTTAAGACATCCAGTTTGTGGTACTTTGTAACAGCAGCCATAGGAAACTTATACAAAGGGGAATATCCTTAGTGTCTGTTGGAAGGCATAGTTAAGGATTCAATGAGTAGGCTACACATGATAAATCCATTCCACCTTCCCTATAATCAGAACCTTTTGGAATCAATTTTACTTAAGATTAGTGCCCATTGAGTCTAGGTTCAGTTAAACAACCAAGGAAACAATTCTAGATGCTTGAAAAGTTATTGCATATAAATTCTCTGGAAAAGAAATCAATGCCATTAATTTATCTTGACATAAAACATCATTTATTTAAAACCATCATCACTTCCCACATACATTGTTTTGGTCTATGGTTTCCTTATTGGTTTGTCTTAATTTTATTTTTCTCTTGTGCATGCTGGATTCAGGTTTAGGTATAGGTTTGACGGAGCATGAGAATTAGCAAAGAACTTTAAGGTAATTGTAATATCTCAGATGTGTTATTGTTTTCAAACAAGACAGGGCAATCTTCATAAAACTGGTGGAATTAACCCTCTATGATAAGGGAAATTCAGTGATATTAGAGTTTTGAAATCCTCCAAATTGTTTTGTTCTAGTGACAATATTCTTTACCAATCGTTGCCCTAACTTTCTTGTAAGAGACTTCTTAAAGCTATGAAATTAAATTTTAACAGTAGGTCCACTATTTTTTTTTTTAAAGCTGAGTCAGTCTTACAGCTAAAGAGATGAGAGAGTCTTTTGGTACAATCATAGACACTTGCTAATTCTTTGACCACACTGATGTCTGAGAATTGAAAATATAAATCTTAAACATTTCTTTATATTTAAGCCCTCTATTTTAGAAATAGTCAAACACTATTATGGTCATTGTACTTCATGTCCTTTACAATGCTCTTTATTAGTGACCTATCATTTAATCAAAATGTCATCTTCAATAGACGTTTCATTCCAGGAGTTCATAAATAATCATTTAAGTAATTGTTTCACAATTATGTTACACGGGCCTCTGGTATATTAAGAAAGTAGGCCATAGCTTAAAATCCTTAAATATAATAGAATTCACTACCTTTAAACTCACCATATCATCTATTCCACCCCATATTATAACTTGAGGGTTTTGTGTGTGTGTGTGTGCATACATCAATCAGTGTAAACTTGGAAACGTGTTTCCAGAAGAAAACAAAATTTTGATTGATGTATTTTTGATTTTCTGGAATCTGGACACCAAGTTAAATCAAGAGGTAGGGGCAATATTAGACTGACTAGTGCTTCTGTTATAAGTTTGATCCTACTACTATTTGCCAAAATCCTATTATTTTCTTGCTCTTTTGTTAGATCCTGGGGATAGAAGTGAAAATGAGGTAGCTACTTTTGGGTAAAGATGGAAGATATACTCTGAGATAAAGGGATGATAATGCAAAAGACTCTGAGATACCAAGTCATGAGAAAAGTGGTCTAAATAATAATGATGAAGGCAGTTTGGCATCTGCATTGATAATATTACATATACCTGGAAAATAGTTTGTAACTGTTATGGAGGATATTAAAGACCATGCAAAAAAATCTGCACTGAATTTGGAAGGATAGAGGAGCCCCCAAAGGCTTTTTGATGACAGGATAACAAGGCTTATGTTACTTTATAAGAAGATTACATTAAGATTCCTTTATCTAACAATGCCTGAGAGGAATAGAGAATTTATTCATTTCCAAAGTGTTTTTAATAGGTTTAATCTTATTTTATCCATATAGAACTCCTAATTCCAGATAGGTCAAATATATTTTTGCCATTTTACTGTTAGAAGGTTACCAGTTTTCTAAGGTTAGACAGTTCACCTGACATCAATCTATATTTTAAGATAACTGTGAGATCATATTTTAAAAAATATCTTCCTCAGAATCTTTTCAAGATCTTAAATAGGTCAAGCTATGTTTTCTTTTGGACAGCTAAAGCTACAGATCATCTTGATTAAAATATTAATTTACAATTCACTGCAGAAAACAGCTTTAAATATGTCAACAGATTCTTACAGTTTAAGTGACTCACAAGTAGTAAAATAGAGCCACTAGCTTAAATTGCTTCAAAATGAATAAAGAACTCTTCCTCCTAATAACAGTTATTAGAGCAAAATATGCTGTGTTTACAAACACTTGTATTAAAATTGTTTTTGCTCCTCCATAGTGACTACAGTTGAAACTAGTGTGAAATTATGAAATTAACTGTACTAATTGTATTTGTAGAGAAGATTTTCAATGCAAGAAGTTAAGGTCAAAAGATTAATTTATCGGCTCAGATTTCAGTAGTTATTAGCAAAGCATAACTGGAGTTCTGTTTACTTGAATCACATCACCATAAACAGAAATTGCTTTATGACAGAATCATTCACGGAATTATGCAGAAATCAGAAGAACATTAGATAATTGGACCTTTAGTAGGAATTTATTTTTATGTTTTGCTATCATAGTAAAGGTCAAAAATGAATTATACTTTATGTATGTTATTGTATGCATAAATGTATGTATGCGTTTAAATCTCTCTGCTCTGTTAAGATTGCAACATTCTTGATTTTATCTATTCCCCGTCTAGATATGAAGTGAGTAGGTTTATAGCTTGCCTTAAAACATTGAAAGAGTCTGAGAGCCCAACACATGGATACAGTGGAGAAATATTAAAATTACTGTTTCATGATATTTAGACTCAGAGGCCCACTGTCATGCTGCTTTTTAAAGGAGCACTTACAGGTTTTAGCCAGCACTCATAATCCATTGCTAATAGAAACCAGTCATTTGATGGACAATGGAAATGAGAAAAAAAATTCTAATTTACTAATTTTTGGGGGGAGTGCCTTAGGTACATATGCCACTGTCCCTGGAGTGTTCACACTTTTCATGCTCTTACTTTTTACAACAGAGATATTTAGAATGTTGTTTCTTTAATCCACTTTATCCTTATCACTTTCCTTTTAAACGTGGGAGAAGTTTTTTTGTTTTTTGTTTTTTTTGTTTTACTGTAATAGAAAAAAATAAGCATATTTGACATTTTTTGTTTATTAAAATATCTTTGATTTTGATTACAGCAGTGGAATATTCTTGATACCCATTTTTTTATTCTTACTAAATGCATTTCTTCATGAAATCCTTCTGTCTTTGTTAATTGACCATAAGTGAAACATTATTGCTCTAGAAAACAGAGAATTTTGAAAGAACCCAATTACAAAACTGTGAAATTGCTGCCTTTGAGTTCCAAAACTGTCTTGAAATGCAATTTGGATCTCAGTTGCAAGAGCCTTAGATTTGCAAGAATTTTTTAAATATTTAGTTCCAGTAAGTTTGACCTTGACTGCCAAATTAAAGTTTAACAATATTTGTAGCCTGAAACACAAAGTGTAGAGAAATGCAAGATGATATAAAAAGAAGAGACAGAATGGGCAAGATGCAAATTTTAATCATGAATAAGAAGAGGGATGGAAAACTAAATTATATTTGGTTGATGGAGTTAATGTTTGCATGTTTTAGTTTTGCAAGCTGTCAGACTGTGAAGCATCTTTGCTACATCCTTAGAAATCTATTATTTCTTCATAATATATGTATGTGGGAGGGTATGAACTTAAATGAGAAAATGTTTTTATTTGGATGGTTTCATGTTACTTACAACAAATATCTTAAACTTGGGTTATTAAATGCGCATGCACACACACACACACACACACATAGCACTCCAAATTTAGTGGTTTTAAAACAGCTATCATTTGATTATTACTGTCAGTGTTTTGCTTTATCTGCACACCACCTTGATTTTAATTGATTTAATATTTTTATCCTCACTTTAAAAATATTACATACGTACTTGTCCTAATTTAAATCAATCATATAAATTAAATCTTTAGTATTACTGTATACCTTTAAAATATATTTGTATTAATTATAAACATTATAAAAATAATACATGCCCCCAAATTATAACTAATATTATCAGGCACTTAATAAATTTTGAAAAATATGCATCTCGATAATGATTACATGAGAAAAATCAAACAAAAGTCTAATATTTAGCATTTCTTAATGAGGTAACATTTGGCATTTTGAGGGTGGGTGAGAGAGAAATGTCTTTATTCCTTAGGCATGGTCTCTCTTTGCATGACATTAAGCATCCCTAACTTTCAGGTACTAAATGCCATGAATCCCTTACAATTTTAATAAAACCTATTCCCCAATCATTTCTAACCTCTTCCTATGAGATTTTGGCACCAAGAGTCTCGATACAAAGAATATATATGCATTCCTAAATAAAAACATAAATACTCAATTAAATCAATCTATTATGATATGTTTAATGATTTGTAAAAAACAATAGAAAAGTAGAAGAGAGTTTCAAAAGAAAAATACATGAGTAGGATAAGATGTCAGGGCAGGAATATGTGTTTTGGAACTAAGAAATATGAAACCAACCAAACTGGTGAACTAGGAATTACATTCCTACATCTTATAAGTAAAAAGTTATTGAGGCTTGTGCAAGAGGAATGGATCAAAGAACCAATCAATTCTTTTCTAGATTTTGTCATGAATTGGCATAAAGTTATAAAGAAATTGTGAGATAAACTAAAACCAGCAGACTTATGTATTAAGATGACAGAAATACATCAGGGTGCACTAACTGGTTCTCCTAGGGATGCTGAACTCAAAAGGATAAATAAATTTCACCTAAAGCTTTCAGGCTGTTAAGTCAAATTACTCTATTTTTCAGATATTCTCTCTTCTTAAGACAGAGCCAGGAATTAAACACACACACACACACACACACACACACACACACACACACACACACACAAACACACACCTTTATTTCTGTGAATTCTAAAGTCTGCAAGAATATAATTCTAAAGTCTGCAAGAATATGTGCCCTACTACATTGTTATGAAATGGGTCCATTTTGGCAACTATGTAACAGTTTAAAATAAATAGGACAAGGGCACCTACAGGATGTGAAACAATAAATAACCACAGAGTCATATGTTTGAGATTCTTAACTCCATTATTGCCAGTGATAATATTAATTATTTATATAAAATATGTTAAATAATGTTGACATATGTAGTTTAATGCATGTATTTAACTTCTATTTATCAAACTTTAGATTTACATTCAAATGTGAATTTATCAAATGTGTAAGTAATTGTATAAATACTTGAATTCTAAAGTTTGCTGTTATTTACTTTGTTGAAAACCATTCCCTTATTCATGGCAATAAATGCATTGAGAAATATTAACATTTATATTTAGTAAAAATTATTCCCATAAAAAGTAATTGACAAGAGTTCTTTAATCATTTTCAAAAATAAAAGTAGATATACACATAAAATACACATATAAAACTAAAAAAGTTAAAATTTCTGAGAGAAGATACATATACTGAAAATATATTTTATATATTAAGAAGTTGGAGACATTTTTATTGAATGAATACATATAATCAGGAACTATGCTAGACATATTTATGTAGGTTTTTAAATTCCTTCAAACAATTTTATAAGGTGAGAATTACTATCTAGCTTCGTTACATATTTTAACTGAGACGCAAAGGGTTTGTGTTGCCTAAAATGTGTGATTCAGTGGTTTTCACTTTCAAATCCAGTCAGACCTTCACATCACCTCAGAACCATGGGTTAGAATCTGGATTCATTTAAACTTGTAAAGCATAGAATATAATGACTTGCCAATACTTTTCTAACTAGATGTAAAGGTAGAGTTTAGATGTGCTATATTTAAACAAATATAGTGAAGAAAATTACTATTGCATTTTCCTTCTTGCATATTATGTAAAAGGAGAAATTTATATTTTTCAAAGTAAATTTAACCTTTCAATGATAGAATCCCATCATATTTAGAAGGGACTATGCTAAGATTGGGAGAAGCTGGAGGTAGAGAATCAGTTGTCTATTAGAAGGTTTGCTATATGTTAAAGGCAGATAATATGAATTTGCTGGGAGCACCTTGTGTTTAGTTACTATAATGATAGAGATGAATCTTGTTTCCATTTAGGTGAAAAAATAAATTATCAAGGATTTGGAACAGAAAACATGTTACTTCTTCTAAATTTTCTTTAAAGAGATATAAATAAAGAGAAAAACAATGAAGAATGTTTTGCTCTCCCTAGATCGTGAAACATAGCCACCAACTAGAGAGTCAAGTAAAGATGACATGAGGTAAACCAGATACTGACTTTGCAATAGTCAGCAGAAAAAGACTGACAATTCACAATCCTGAGAATTTTGTCACTGTTTTATTAATGTTGCTGGCTATTTTCTTTTTCTTTTTCTTTCTTTCTTTCTTTCTTTCTTTTTTTTTTTTTTTTTGAGGCGGAGTTTCACTCTGTTGCCCAGGCTGGAATGCCGTGGTATGATCTCAGCTCACTGCAACCTCCACCTTCCGTTTTCAAGTGATTCTCCTAACTTAGCCTCCCGAGTAGCTAAGATTACAGGCACTCATCACCACATCTGGCTATTTTTTTGTATTTTTAGTAAAGATGCGGTTTTGCCATGTTGACCAGGCTGGTCACGAACTCCTGACCTCAGGTAATCTACCCACCTTGGCCTCCCAAAGTGCTGGGATTACAGGCATGAGCCACTGACCCTGGTTGCTGTCAGTTATTTTCTATCATCAAAAATCTGTCTGTTCTTTAAGTCTTATTTCCCTTCACCTAAAGTGTGAGGTTTAATAAGGTTTAAAGCACTTCTTCCTCTTTCATTGTATGATCTTATGTTTGTTTGCATTTCTTAAAGAATTTGTAAACTGGTATTTACTGATTCTAGGTCCCCTTATATTTTACGTTAATTTTAGGAAGGTAGGCATGTTAACTGTTTTATTATTAAACATGATTTCATAAAACTAAACTGCTATTCATAAAATGATCATTTTTTCCCTAATGTGGAACTATATTTAAAAAGTTGTTAAAATGCATATATTTAAAATCGATCATTTATGGATCATTCTGCCTGATACATGCTTTTTAAAATTAGTCATGCATTTGTAATATTTTATAGTAATAACAGTTATTAAAAATAGATATTTTAATTTACTGAAAGATTTTCCATCATACCAGATTAAGATCAAAATCTTTATTATTAAACTCTCTTTTAAAACAAAGTAAAAACTGAAATAAGTATATTGTATGCTATGTGCTTCTTGCTAACCTATCAATTTAAACAAGTTTCTTGGGATAGAAATCAATTTGGTTCAACCATTTCTAGGTTCTTTTTTGTGTGTATATACAGCTGATTTGAATGCATATTGAAATCTCTTCTTAAGCCTGAGCTGAGATTCTAAAGCTCTCACTGACATGGTGGCCTATGCAATAGCTATGCTGGTTTCACGGTTCTATTATGTAAATAAGGTAATACATCTATTTATGCCCCTCGGAATGCAACTGAAAACTGTAAAGATATACAGTTGAGTGAAATGTGTCTGGAAAATTTTTACAGAGCTTTTTATGTCTGGTTATCAACTCAGCAAACTAATTACATTCATAAGAGAAGGAAAACGTCCTTCCTTTACATTGTGTGTAGCTTCACAACATAAAATGAGAACAGAAGCAGCTACCTAGTCTTAGGAAATGTTAGTCCAATTTAGCTACATTTAGGCAAAAAATATTATTTTAGCATACAGGTTTTAGGAACAGTTGCATCAATCAAATTTTCTATTTTTGGTCTGTGCAATTTTTTATATTTCTAATCAAACATGCTGAAATACATGACTTTGGAGATTTAATCATAAAGCAGTTTTATTTCAATTTCCCACTATTCCTTTACATATGTACAGTGGAGCTAATTTTCCCATTGCCACAGGATAAAACAGAGAGCCTTTCTTTCTTATGACTTCTCTTCTCATAATTTTGCAATACAAATTGCATTTACTTTAGTTATTGAAATCCCCAATGACATGCCAAAAACAAACTTCAAACTGGATTCAAAGTCAGAGTACCTCCTCCATCCCTCCACCTCTCAGTTTGGATTCATACAAAGGAGAAGACTGAAAGATGCAGATACTGCCCTCACAAATTTGTTTTGCAAGGCATCGGTCAACTATGTATCTTCTGGACCCTCCAAGCTGGGATGAGGAGGTGTGAAGTGACTAATCCACTCTAACCCTGCAATCTCCCTAAGGCTTTGGATTCCTTCCCCTACGTTAAATCAAGGGAGATGAAGCATTTCCAGCTCACTCACAGTGGGCCCTCTTTTAATCAGTATGTCAGATAACCAATCAAATAAACTATTAGAGTCTTATTTAACTTCCTGAGCTGCAACATAAAATGCAGAGTCCTACTTAGTGGGCCAGAATCAGTAAATTCAGCATCATCCAATGGTATGTTCCTTCTACCATTTTCCCATATCCTTAATATTTATTTTTTTGCCTGGACACCTGGTGGGACTGTGTATGCACCTTTCATTGCAGGTCAGCCACCCACATGATAAGAGCTTTTGTCTGTGCTTCCACAATCTCAACTCTTTCTCTATAGGAGATAAGACTCTCACTCAGGGCGATCTTAATAGATTTGAGGCTCAGCATCTGCTTCTGAAGCCAGGAGATAGGATCCCTGAGTTCATTTTCTTTCATCATTTTGTCCATTGAACTTAGGAATAATCAACCAGCTTCATTATGTTCCTTGGTTCTCCACATATGGTTGAAAGTATTATGCATAGAGTCACTAAACTTTTTGCCTCTCATGAACATTGAATCTGGAGCGTCAAACACATGTATTTTGCATAACTCTCTAAACAGTTCATGCCAAGGACTAGCAGTGTTCTCCATACTGTTAGAAGTAGAGTCCTTAGCATTTTGAGGTCTAATCATGAAAAAACTCAATTTTTGACATTCTATTCCTCTAGAACCACTCCTGCTACCAAGATCTGTGTTAATCAGTGTTTTCTCGAGGGACAGAACTAATGGAATATATATATATATATATATATATATATATATATATATATATATATACACACACACACACACACACACACACACACACGAGAGTGAGTACCTTGCTTTTATATACAATTACATTCCATACATGAGAGACTGACACTGTAAACTGTCTACATGAATTAAATTTAGTCTTTTTTTCATTCAGCTCCTTCTCCATGTAGCTAAAGGAAACAAACAAGCATTATGACTGGTATACTTTAAATTCATTTATGTTGATCTCAGTTAGGCTCTCAGTAATGTCCAACCAACTGTATTTATCTTATATTTTCATTCTTCATAGTCTGAGAGGCTGGTGTCATGGCCTCTTCACTCCTGAAACTTCCTATATTTCCCCAACTTCTCATTCTCAGGTGTTGTTTCTAGCTAGTATTTCAATGAGAAAAGAGAGCCATTCAGAAAAATAATTTCTGCCTACCATCCCCTGCACTTACCACATCCACTTGCAATCAAGGAACTGGGTACATTTATTGATTTTCTTTTGGTCCCTTTGGGAGAACTCCTCCTTTTCTTATCTAAAGCCAAACAAGTCATTTGTATACTAGATTTGACTGCTCTCATACCCTCAAAAACATTACTGCCTGGTTGTTTCCTCTGTTTCTTAGAATGACTTTCCCCTAATGACCTGCATCTTTTCTGTCAGCCAACAATTTGTAATATCAGCCTTGTTAACAAAACAACAACAAACTAGTTTTGTCGTATCTCCTGCTCTAGTTAGCTCAGCATACACCATTTCTCTCTTACTTTATACATGAAAAATTCTCTGTAAATTAGTTTATTTTTGTTTTCTTCAGCTGGGTCTCTTCCCTTTTTCCCTTGAATACAGTATAGTCAGGCTTTAGTTTCCAACATTCCGCTGATACAGCTCAACAGTGAGCTCTATTACTAATACAGTGGGCAATTCCCTATGGTTAAATTATTAAATTCATAATTTGCCTTCAGCAAAGTTAATAATTCCCTTATTTCATAAAAACATATTTTTCTCCACTTGAATTCTGGAAAACTCATGGCTCTTTATCCTCTTACAGCTTAATTAGTATCTCCTAAATTTATTTTTTATTAGTTTCTTCTTATTTCCCAATTCCTAAAGTTTGGAATGCCCACTGTCTAAGGTCCAGAATTTCCATTTGATCTGCTAATAGAACTCTAACAAGAGATTATAAACATTATTTGACTGTTCAACTGAATCTTGAACTCATTGGCAGTCTTTGCTAAATGAAATTGAGATCCCACATATTTCTTAGAATACAATAGAAAAAAGAATTCAATGACTTACAGAGATAGGAAAATTAGAGCAGATTTTTTATTTGTGACATGGTGACTCACACTCCACCATGTCACACAGTAAGTCCTAGAAAACAATTCCTGGATCATGTCATTGACAATACGTGAGAGAGGGTAACACCAACCTCAGCAGTGAAAACTCATTATAGTAACTGTTTCCTTCAGCCTATGATCTGAAGTACCGTTCCTAAATGAGATTCCTGTTTTCAGTGGGGAGGATGGACTTCCAGAGTAACATGTTGAACTGTAGCAGCTATCATCTAATGTCCCAGTGGGCATGGTTATTGTAACAGGGAATGGGCCCAGACAGGTAGCCACAAAATTTGAACCATGACAATCTGTAGTGGAGACTGATGAGACTTTAAGGACCTGGGAAGCCCAACAGAGTTCTACTTATTTGCACAGCCATGACCACAGCAACACAAATTATCTTTGACTGGGGTTAATCTACCCACCTCTACCTGGGTTTACAGCCACTGATCTGGCAAGTACTATTTTTCTATTCCTTAACGAGGGAATGCTGGCAGCACTTGTATGTGTTTATTTTCTTATTGCCAACAATATATCTACAATATTGACTGAGACTTACATCAGCTCTCTAGATTCATAACAATTTTCTTCACAGAAACTTTTATCACAGGATATGCCATTAGGTCCCTGTATGGATTATTTAAGATGATATGTCTAAGTTGGTAGGAAGTCACAGGTATTTTAGATTCCTTGGTAAGTTACTTTGGTGCCTGAGAAAGGGAGATAAACCAAATAAAAATTCAGGCTCCTGCCATGTAAATTATTTTCTGAATGTCTCTTCAAAGTAAAAGATATATCCTGCGTCTTATATCATCTTCAAGAATGAAACAAGCAAACCCTGATGATTATCTTTTAGTTTTGGAGTCTACATATACTAATTTTCTCTGTTCCATTTCCTATGTGAACTCTAGCTTGGAAGCTGTAATAATTTTAAGCTGATTAAGGCTGAAGTACAAGCATAAAAGGGACTTCATTTTGAGGATCTTATTTTATAACAGTGTGTGTAAAAATTATTACATACACATTCTGAAGCAAGCTTAGATAGATTAATTATAGAACTAGGATTTTATTGTTGCTATTGGCTATTTCGTTTTGTTTTGTTTTACCAAAGCCAAATCTTGTTGAGCAAATAAGTATCTTGATTTTTAGAGGCAATTTCTGGTTTCCTTCTGTGTTTTTATAGAAACCTTAACCTGACCCCAGTCACCATATGACCCAAGGTTTCCCAGTCCAACAAATCATGAAATCAAGTATATTAGCACTTCACCTCCACATGGATTTATGTCTTTGGACTGTTACTGGAAACGTCCTGAGGTCTTAAATGCTGGTATATCAACTTCACTGCCTTCTCTCACATGAATCATATTTTGGCTTCATGGAAAACATTTTATGACCTGTTGTATAAGTGAAACTTGTTGGCTGATGACTCTAAGTGATATATTAGCAGCAATAGGAAAATAAATACTGTAGCTCTGTAAAGACACAGAGAGTGGTCCCTTCAACTATAGTGGAGTAAACAAATCTTTCCTGTGAAGAAAATATCTAATAGCAGGCCAAATTTCATTGACTAGAAAGATGGGTGTTCTAAAGTAAAGAAATACACTTATTCTGCTTAGAAGCTAAATATTTTGACATATTAACAGGGATTGGGGATCGGGAAAACCTGGAGGATGAATAATAAAAATATTTGATCAAAAAGTATATGATTGAACTTCTCAGAATGGACTTAGAGTGCTAGTATGCTTTTTCTTTTTCTTTTTAATTTTTGTAGCTACTTTGTAAGTGTACATATTTATGAGGTATATGAGATAATTTGATACAGACATACAACATGTAATAGTCACATCAGGGCTAATGGTTATCCATCAACTAAAGCATCTATCATTTCTTTGTATTACACACTTTGCAAATATATTATTTTAGTTATATTTAGATATCCAATAAATTATTATTGATTGCTACCTTGTTGTGCTATCAAATACTAGATCTTACTCATTCTATACAACTATATCGCTAATCCATAACTATTCCCACTTCTTTCCCTCTCTTTGACTAGCCCTCCCTTTCTCTGGTAATCATCGTACTACTCTCTATCTCCATGAGTTCAATTGTTTTAATTTCTTGCTTCCACAAATGAGTGAGAACATGTGAAATTTGTCTTTCTGTGTCTGGCTTATTTCATTTTACATAATGTCTTTGAGTTCTAGCTATTCTGAGCATAACACCTTTGCAAATAAGACATTGAAAGTCAGGTAGACAAGGTGACATGTTCTGTGTCAGTCAGCAAAACACTTGCTTTAAAAATTGTGTGGTTATAAGGAACATGAGTTACATGCTTAATACAAATCGCCACTCATCAGTCTGACCTGGTTATTGCCACTACTGGCTTCCATTATATAGTGTATTTTCTGGAAAACAAAATTTACTTTCCAAAATTATATATATTTTCTAAAAAATTTAGACTAGGAAATTTCTACTATGTTACAGGAATAGCTAACTTTATACCTTAAGTATAAATTTCTAAAAACTATTAATAAGATTTTAACTAAGAAGAGAAAGGAATGAGAGTCAGAAATAGTTAACAATATGATATCATATACTTCAAAATTATGTTAAGGGTCTGGTGCAGTGTCTTATGCCTGTAATCCTAGCACTTTAGGATAACCTGAGATCAGGAGTTTGAGACCAGCCTGGCCAAAATGGCAAAACCCCGTCTCTACTAAAAAATACAAAAGTTAGCTGGGCATGGTGGCTATGTGCCTATAATCCCAGTGACTGGAGAGGCTCAGGCAGGGGAATTGCTTAAACCCAGGAGGTGGAGGTTGCAGTGAGCTGAGATTGTGCCACTGCACTCCAGCCTGGGTGACAGAGCAAGATTTTGTCGCAAAAAAAACAAAAAACAAACAAACAAACAAACAAAAAAAGCCAAAAAAAAAACCAGATCTTATTTTTTTTTTTGTTTGTTTGTTTGTTTGTTTTTTGAGATGGAGTTTCGCTCTTGTTACCCAGGCTGGAGTGCAATGGTGCGATCTCAGCTCACCGCAACCTCCGCTTCCTGGGCTCAAGCAATTCTCCTGCCTCAGCCTCCTGAGTAGCTGGGATTACAGGCATGCGCCACCATGCCCAGCTAATTTTTTTTTTTTTTTTGTATTTTTTTTAGTAGAGATGGGGTTTCTCCATGTTGACCAGGATGGTCTCGATCTGTTGACCTCGTGATCCACCCGCCTCGGCCTCCCAAAGTGCTGGGATTACAGGCTTGAGCCACCGCGCCCGGCCCTGATCTTATGTTAAATGCTTTTACCACAAACTCAACCAATGACACACACACATACACAGAGGAAATCTTTACTATGATAGTATCCTAGGTAGATGCATGTATATAAACTCACCAAATGTATACATTAGACATAGTCAGTATTTTGATATAACAATTATACTTCAATGAAGCTTGAAAATAATTAAAATAATTAATATCAAATCACCTTTTTTTGAGGGAGGTTGAGTGTGATTAAATTTTCATTTGCATGAGAAATAGTGTCTTAGGCGAGATCAGCTTGTTATAGCTATTATGTGGATATTTATTTTATTTTTTAACAGTGGTAAACGATTTTTATTCAGACACTGAAACAGGAAAAACATTATTTGTAATAATTGTAAGAATTTGGCAGTATAACTTTTACAAATAGTTACTTGACATATAAAAAAGTAAATTGCTATGCACATTGAATTTTTGTAGGTGACCATTTCACACAATAGAATCCCAATAGCAGTAGCCAATGCAGCATTCATCCTTGCAGATTAGAGGCTCCTAACACACTTCACGGCACTCATGGTGACATGGTGAAACAGATGTGCAATGAACATCTACTTGGCACATTAGTACAAGGGACAAATATTGACAAACACACTTGCAAGAGGCAATACTGAAAAGTTTACTGCTACCAGCTTGGAATGGTGGCTCATGTCTATAATCCAAGTACTTTGGAGGCTGAGGTGGGAGGATTGCTTGAAGCCAGGTGTTTGAGATCAGCCTGAGCACCACGGTGAGATCTCATATCTACAAAAAAATTTTAAAAAATCACTTGTGTGGACATTTAAATAAGAATATACAAGGTCTTTGAATACTCAAAAGGTCCCCATGTGCTTACTCAAATTTACTACTTATGACAATGACATTCTAGATTAATTTTTTCTTTTTCCTTTTTTTTTTTTTTTTCCTTGCTGGCCTCTGGAAATTTTTCAACTAGAATTGAAGACTTGCTGTAATGGTTAATACTGAGTGTCAGTTTGATTGGATTGAAGGATGCAAAGTATTGATCCTGGGTGTGTCTGTGAGAGTGTTGCTAAGGGAGATTAACATTTGAGTAAGTGGGCTGGGAAAGGCAGACCCACTCTTAATCTGGATGGGCACCATCTTATCAGCGGCCAGTGAAAATAAAGCAGGCAAAAAACCATGAAAAAGCTAGAATGGCTTAGCCTACAATCCTACATCTTTCTCTGGTGCTGGATGCTGCCTGCCTTTTAACATGAGACTCCACATTCTTCAGTTTTAGCCCTTGGACTGGCTCTCTTTGCTTTTCAGCTTGCACAGGGCCTGTTGTGTGACCCTGTGATCATGTGAGTTAATACTTAATAAACTCTGCTTTATATATATATTTACCCTATTAGTTCTGTTCCTCTAGAGAACCCTGACTAATACACCTGTATATTACTTAATTTTCATGAGATAGATTACTCCTTAATAAGCTTGCAGGTAGAAGAAGTAATGTGAGGAGTTAGTAGTACCTGGAATCACTGGCACTCCTTTCAAACATTGTGTCAGAGACATTAGCACTGGCAGTGAGGTTTTACTTCAACATAATTTAAATTGTGCATGGTGTAGTACACTTTTTGCAGTGTCACCCAGAAACTCGTTTAAGGCTTCCAGCTGTTGAGAGTGCTGTCAGCAGACATCTCTACAGCCAGCCATCTCCAGGGATTGCCCTCTCTCTGCTGAAGAGAGCCACTTTTCCATGGTCATGGCCTTTTTCAAGGATAACATACATATAATGACTAATCAATGCAGGGTTGTAAAGTGTCATCCTACTTGCTCCAATGCCACGAAAGTGTGAATAGCCTTCTCAGCTTCAGAGTTTATCGTTGCATATAGATTTTTCAAAGATGTATAAGGTATCTTATTGTAACTACAACACTATCAGCTCCACAGACAAGCTATTTAAATTGTTCCTGTGCAGATCACCAGCTAGAAGTCATCAGTGAGAGTTCTTATTAGTAGTGTTTTGTCACAGAGCTATAAATTATAATGAGAAGCACTTTTCAATATAGATTTTTAGTTTAGGTCTGTTGTCCATGTTTGCTTTCTAGTTGCATAAACTGGTAATAGGATATGAACAAAAAAGGACGTTTAAATAGAAATAAGTGTTTCTATCCAACAATGTCTGACAAAATCTATAGGTCTTATTACTGTAATTTAAATTTAATTTTTCTTAATTGTGTTTTCATCTTTTGTGGGTCACTCTTCTAGAAACTTGCTCATGAATTCAAAGTGCAAAAATCATTGGTTAGCAGGAGAAACATGCAACTAAAGAACATTATACACATTTTGCTCATTCCTATTTTGCCTATTATAGACAAGTATTCCATGGTTTACAGGTACCACATTTTCTTTATCCAGTCTATCATTGATGGGCATTTGGATTGATTCCATGTCTTTGCTATTGTGCATAGTGCTTCATAAAGCATACATATGCATGTATCTTCATAATAGCATGATTTATATTCCTTTGGGTATATACTCAGTAATGGGACTGCTGGGTCAAATGATATTTCTGGTTCTAGATTTGAGGAATTGCCACATTGTCTTCCATAATGGTTGAGCTAATTTACATTTCCACCAACAGTGTAAAAGCATTCCCATTTCTTCACAACCTCATTAAGCA
The DNA here is from genome assembly GCF_048565385.1 of Saimiri boliviensis. Lineage (NCBI taxonomy): Eukaryota > Metazoa > Chordata > Mammalia > Primates > Cebidae > Saimiri > Saimiri boliviensis. The sequence goes on from NC_133463.1 coordinate 42,172,247, forward strand.
TCTGTTGTTTCTTGACTTTTTAATAATCGCCATTTTGACTGTCATGAGATGGTATCTTATTGATATTGATTTGCACTTTTCTAATGATGAGTGGTGTTGAGTTTTTTTCATGTTTGTTAGCCACATGAATGTCTTCTTTTGATAAGTGTTCATGTCCTTTGCCCACTTTTTAATGGGGTTGTTTGTTAGTTTTTTTCTTGTAAATTTGTTTACATTCCTTTTAAACTGTGGCTATTAGACCTGTGTCAGACAGAAAGATTGCAAAAATTTTCTCCCAATCTGTACGTTGCCTGTTTGCTCTGATGATAATTTATTTTGCTGTGCAGAAGCTCTTTAGTTTAATTAGATCTCATTTGTTAATTTTTGCTTTTGTTGCAATTGCTTTTGACTATTTCTTGAAGAATCTTTGCCAATGCCTATGTCCGGAATGATATTGCCTAGATTTTCTTCTAAGGTTTTTATAGTTTTGAATTTTACATTTAAGTCTTTAATCCATCTTGAGTTAGTTTTTGTATATTTAAGAAAGGGGTCCAGTTTCAATTTTCTGCCTATGGCTGACCAATTTTCCCTGTACCATTTATTAAAAAGGGAATCGTTTCCCCATTGCTTGTTTTTGTCAAGTTTGTCAAAGATTATATGGTTGTATGTGTGTGGTTTTATTTCCGAGTTCTCTATTCTGTTTCATTGGTTTATGTGTCTGTTTCTGTACCAGTACCACGCTGATTGGGTTATTTTGACATTGTAATATAGTTTGAACTCCAGCAGTTTGATGCCTCCAGTTTTGTTATTTTTGCTTAGGATTGTAGTCCAGTAGTCTGATGCATTCAGCTTTGTCCTTTTTGCTTGTCTTGTGAACTATGAACCACTGCTCAAGGAAATCAGAGAGGACACACACACACACAGAAAATGTAAAAATATTACATGGTTATGGAGAGGAATAATCAATATTGTGAAAATGGCTATAGTGCCCAAAGTAATTTATAGATTCAATGCAATTCCCATTAAACTATCATTGACATTCCTCACAGAATAAGAATAAACTATTTTAAAATTCACATGGACCCAAAAAAGAGCTTGTATACCCTGATCTCTTTTTCAATGTGCTCCGCTAAGTCTTCAGCCACAAGGTGCTATTTGAATCCTTTTCTGCTTAAGTGAGCAGTGCCTCTGATATTTTATTTACCTGTGCTATTCTAAATGTCATTTCAGGAGGTCTTAAATGCATTTCTAAGAATTAACAAAATTTTTAAATTAATCCTCCTTTTTTCTCCACAGGTGTTAGCACTATTTGCTGCATTTAAGTGCCTTCTTTACCCTTTGTCTACTGGACCAGATATTAGCTTTTTTAACATATTCATCTACTTTTTATCTGGAAGTATTTCAGTTTGAGATATAGCCTTAGGAAATTTTGAGTCTATCAGAAACATTCATGGTTCAATCAAACAACGCCTACTCTATGTACTCAATTGGATAGTCTTACCAAGGAGATAACTCCCATCTAATCTAGACTTGAATATAATGTACCATTGTCTTCCCTCACTTCCATTTAGTACATCTTATCTTGGTGTGTGTTTCTTTAGAAGGTTAGTCCCATACGTTTCTTAGGCCTTCCTTTCAGGACACAGAAAATACACTTGTCTTTGTGTCTCTAACTATGGACGGTCTGCATGTGCTCTGAGCACCAAATTTTACTTAGGACAAAACCTGAAATTTTATTCTTTCTTTATTTCTGACATTTTTTTCTAAGTGAATATGCTATTTATAATTTTATAGAATCAAGGAGAGAAAGGACTACTTTTTCCAATTCAGTAATAAAATAACTTTGAAATATAATAAATACATAAAGATATGTATAAATTATTAACTTTATTATGATTTGCTATTATTTGCTTTATTCTTTACTCTATTTTCTATACATTTTTAGAAATAAAGCCTTGAAAAATTCAATTCTGAATACATTATAGGGTATACTGTGTAGTTTATCGTTCATTTCAAGAGACATATAATGTTTAATAGCTGTACCAGTACTGCTGCTAAGATTGATTATAGATTACAGTGCCGTCAGCCCTTCCCTTCTATATTTTCCCTTAAACTAATTTTTGAGAGATAGTTTTCATTTGGTATAGAATTTTCATTAGACAGCTATATTTTTTCTCCTCTTTTAAAGATATTATTTACCTCTGTTCTGGTGTTTGTTGTTATTGTCAATTTGATGTCCCTGCTCTGTGAGTAATTTGCCTCTATTTTCTGCATGCATTTAAAGATTGTGTCTATTTCTGGTGTTCTGCAATTTGACTATGAGGTCTGCAGTTAAGGATTTCTTTTTATTTATCATGCTTGAGATTTGTTGTGCTGTCTGAATCTTATCATTGCATTTTTATCCATTCTAGAAAACTCTCAACTCTTAATTCTTGAAATATTTTTTATCTTCCAGTCTGTTTTCTCCCTTTATGATCCTATGAAGATAAGCAGATTTTCTTTTTTTATAGTTATATCTTTTACCAAACTGACTTTTTGCATCTGTTTGACTGTACTATACAACTTCTTATCGATTCTCTGGTTCTAAGATTCTCTCTTTAGGTGGGATTAGTCAGCTATTTAAATTTTCAGAGTTTCTAATCTCAGGAATCACATTTTTCTATCTCATTTAGATTTTTTTCAAGTATCTCTGAGATGTTTTGAAATAAACATTTTTATAGAAGTATAATATGTATAGACAAAGAAGCACACACCTAATGGTAGAGTCAACAAATTCTCACACTATTAACATGCTCTATGACAATGACCAAACAACAGAACATTATTTAGCACCCCAGCAGCCTCCCCCATGACTTCTCCTAGTAGTTACCTCTTCCTTGCCCCCAAAGGTAAACTCTTTCTTCATTTATAATGCTACATATTAATTTTTCCAGTTTCAGTTTCCATATAAATGGAGTCACACACTGTATTTTCATCTGTGTCTGAATTATCTAACACCGAATTACATTTGTGAGACTGATCAGTGTTATTTATTATATCTAGTAATATTTTCCATTATATGGTATTCCATCTTAGGTACATTACGTCCATTATTTATCTATTTTACTATAAATGAACAATTTACTTCTTTATAGTTTGAGACTTGTAAGGCTGTTTACCTCACCTGGAGTTCGGACACGCCCATCTCCCTCCCCACTTGGAAATCCCCTCTGCACTAGGATGCCAGTCATCTAGCTCCACCTTGGAAATCCCCTCTGCACTCAGCACCTAGCCCGCCTTGAAAATCCCCTCTGTACTCGGCACCTAACCCCACCCTTGGAAATCCCCTCTGCACTCAGCACTTAGCCCGCTCACCGGAAGTCCCACCTACCTACCAATAGCAGCTCCCACTGTCCACATCCTGTTTCTCCAAATCCAATCAAACATCTTCACTCCCTATAAAACCCCACTCCTGAGAGGAGTCAGGCGACTTCCCTGGCCCCTCTCTTTGGGACCACGGAACCTCACCCGGGAGCATCTAATTTTCTTGTACTAGCCTCAGTTTCCTCATTTTTTACTGGGCAGTGAACCTACGGAGAATAAACTTTACAAGACTCTTATAAACAATGCTATAATAAATATCCTTGTGCATGTCTTTTGTCCACACATATACTGAATTCCGTAGAATATATACTTGAAACTTAAATTACTTGTCCATTAAATATTCAATCTGTTGCATCATAACAAATAGTTTTCTAGAATGGTTGTGTGTGACATATCATTTTACATTCCCATTTTCAGTGTATGAGGGTTTCAGTTGCTTCACATTCTCACCATGCTTGATAGTGCCAGCTTTTTAAATTTCAGCTATTTTGGTGGATAGTTATTGCTATAACGTAGCAGTTTTAATTTCTTCGGTAGCTATTGACATTGTCTACATTTCTTGTTTGATGTTTTGAATATCCTTTTCTGCAAAGTACTAATTGAAAATATTAACCATTTAGGTATTACTAGTCAAGGCAATTTACAGATCAGTGTTGTTCCTATTAAGCTCTGACATTCTTCACAGAATTAGAAGAAACAATTTTAAAATTCATATGGAACCAGATAGAGCCCAAACTATTGTAAAATTCATATGGAACCAAAACAGAGCCCAAATATCCAAGGAATCCTAAGCAAGAGAATAAAGCTGGAGGCATCACATGACCCAACTTCAAACTATACCAGAAAGTTTATTTCTGCGCTCTTTATTCTATTTAATTGGACAATGTGTCTGTTTTTGTACCACTGGTACCACTGTTGTAATTACATCAAAAACAATACCAGTGTTACAAAAACAGACACATTGCACAATTAAGTAGAATAAAGAGCCCAGAAATAATGCCTCACTCCTACAACCATCTGATCTTTGACAAAGTGAACAAAAAGAAGCAACAGAAAAAGGAATCTCTCTTCAGTAAATGATACTGGGATAACTGGTGAGCCATATTCAGAAGATTGAAACTGGACCCCTTTCTTTCTCCATATTCAAAAATCAACTCAAGATGCATTAAAGTGTTAAACCTAAAACTATAAAAATCCTGAAAGATAACCTAGGAAAAACCATTCTGGATATAGGGCCTGGTAAAAAAAAATCATAATGAAGATGGCAAAAGTAATTGCAACAAAAACAATGATAGACAAGTGGAACCTAGTTAAACTAGAGCTTCTATAGAGCAAAAGAAACTCTCACCACATAAATAAACAGACTACAGATTGGGAGAAAATATTTGTAAACTATCCATCTGACAAAGGTCTGATACCCAGCATCTATAAAGAACGTAAATAAATTAAGAAGCGAAACACAATCTAGTAAAAAGTGGGTCCTATGCAACAATCTTGCATGTTCTTCACATGTACCCCCAAACCTAAAATGCAATAAAAAAAATTTAAAAAGTGGGCAAACAGGCCAGGTGCTATGGCTCACACCTGTAATCCCAACACTTTGGGAGGCCAAGGCAGGTGGATCATGAGGTCAGTAGTTTAAGACCAGCCTGGCAAAGATGGTGAAACCCCATCTCTACTAAAAATACAAAAAATTAGGCAGGCTTGGCAGCAGGTGCCTGTAATCTCAGCTAGTTGGAAGGCTGAGGCAGAGAATTGCTTGAATCCAGGAGGCAGAGATTGCAGTCAGCCGAGATCATGCCACTGCACTCCAGCCTGGGTGACAGAGCGAGATTCTGTCTCACACACAAAAAAAGGAGGGAGCAAACAACATGAGCAGATATTTTTCCAAAGAAGACATACGTGTGGCTAAAAAGCATATTAAAAAAAGCTCAATGCCACTGATCATTAGAGAAATGAAAATAAAACCCACAATAAAATACTATCTCACACCAATTGGAATGGCCATTATTAAAAAGTCAAAAAATAACTGATGTTGGTGAGGTTGCAGAGAAAAGAGAATGCTTATACCCTGTCAATGGAAATGTCAATTAGTTCAGCCATTGTGGAAAGCAGTGTGGTGATTCCTCAAAGATCTTGAAACAGAATTACCATTTGACCAGCAATCCAGTTGTGGAGTATCTAATCAAAGGAGTGTAAACCATCTTTCCATAAAGAAACATGAAAAAATGCTCAGCATCACTGGTCGTTAGAGAAATGCAAATCAAAACCACATTGAGATACCATCTCATGCCAGTTAGAATGGCGATCATTAAAAAATCTGTAGACAACAGATACTGGAGAGGATATGGAGAAATAGGAACCCTTTTACACTATTGGGAGTGTAAGTTAGTTCAACCATTGTGGGAGACAGTGTGGTGATTCCTCAAGGATCTGGAAATACAAATACTATTTGACCCAGCGATCTCATTACTAGGTATATATCCAAGGAATTATCGATTTATTATAAAGATACATGCACACATATGTTCATTGTGGCAGTGTTTACAATAGCAAAGATGTGGAACCAACTCAAATGCCCATCAAAGATAGATTGGAGAAAGAAAATGTGGCACATATACACCATGGAATACTACACAGCCATTACAAAAAGGATGAGTTCATGTCCTTTTCAGGGACATGGATAAAGCTAGAAATAATTTTCAGCAAACTGACACAAGAACAGAAAACCAAACACTGCATGTTCTCACTCATAAGTGGATGTTGAACAATGAGAATGCATGGACACAGGGCAGAGAACATCACACACTGGGGTCTGTTTGTGGGTGAGAGATAGTGGAGGGATAGCATGGGGTGGGGAGATTGGGGAGGGATAACATTAGGAGAAATACCTACATAGGTGACACGGGGGATGGAGACAGAAAACCACCATGGCATGTGGTGGTATTGTTAGATAGGTATACCTACCTAACAATCCTGCAAGGTCTGCACATGTACCCCAGAACTTAAAGTAAATAATAATAATATAAAGAAACATGCATGGTGTTTGTTCATCTTAGTACTATTCACAATAGCAAATGCCCATCAATTGTAGACTGGAAAAAGAAAATGTGGTACTTATACACAATGGAGTACTAAGCAGCAATATCAAAGAATGAGATCATGTTCTTTGTCACAACATGAATGTAGCTGGATGCCACTGTCCTAAGCAAACTAACACAGGTGAAGAAAACCAAATTCTGCATACTGTAACTTATAAGTAGGAGATAAATGATGAGAACACATGGACACAAAGAGAGAAACAGCAGACACCAGGGTCTACTTGAGGTTGAACAGCAGCAAGAGGGAGAGGACTGAAAAACTGCCTGTCTATCGGGTATTATGCTTGTTATCTGCATGATGAAATTATCTGTAGACCGACCTCTGTGACAAACAATTTACCTATATAACAAACCTGCATATGTAATCCTGAACCTAAAATAAAAGCTGAAAAAGAAATTGTTAACCACTTAAAAATATCAGGTAGGCCAGGCACGGTGGCTCATGCCTACAATTCCAGCACTTTGGTAGGCTGAAGCAGGAGGATCACTTGAGGTTAGGAGTTTGAGACTAACATGGGCAACATAATGAGACCCCATTAAAAAAACATTAGCCAGGAATGGTGGCACACACCTGTTATCCTAGCTACTTGGGAAGCTAGGTGAGAGGATTGCTTGAGCCTGTGAGGTTGAGGCTGCAGTGAGCCACTGCACTCCGGCCTGGCAGCCTGGGTGATAAAGTGAGACCCTGACCAAAAACAAAAACAAAAACAAAAACAAAACAAAACAAAAAAACACCAATCAGTTTATGTTCATTATTTATTAACTTCTTGTAACTCTCACTATTTTAGCGTATATATCAGTCAGGATTTTTTCTTTATATATTATTACATAGTTCACAGAACTCATATATTTTAGTATTTTCATTCACTCAACAGCCAGCACTAGATCCCTTCCCAAAGTTCCAGATTTATGTATTTAAAGCCTCTTGACAGGTCTTCCTGGGTCTTCATCTAATTGGCATCGTGAACTTAAAGCACCTAAATCTTAGATACTGATACAGATATTCATCTAAACCAGCTACCGCCAAAATCCTTTACTGGTTAGTAAATGGCAGTTTCAGTTTTTGAATTGCCCAGGCCACACTCTTTGATTTTTTAAGTTTGTTCATTACCTCATATTCATTCCATCAACAATTTTACTTTTGGCTCAATCTTCAAAACATATCCAGAAGTATAAGGTGTTTCACCACACCACTGCCAGGACTTTGGCCCAGAGTTCTTTCATCTGGAATATATCACAACAGTATCAAAATTTGTTTCTTTGTTACTTACTTTGCCTCAATGAAGTCTAGTCTCAACACAGATGATAGAATAATCCCATTAAAATTGAAATCTGGGCTAAGCACCCCCCCGCCAAAGTTTATTATCTTATGGAAAATAAAGACAACGTACTTACCATGACTCACAAAGCTTTGTGTGATCTGCCTCTCAGCCACCTCTGTGATTCCTCTTCACCTCCTGCTCTCTCCCTCCTCACCTGCCTCATCACCCTGATCTCCTTGCTGTGCCTGGAACAGGACAGGCAGCACTTCCTTCCTCAAGACGTTTTCACTTAGTATTTTTTCTACCTGGCAGGTTTCACTCTTGGACATCTACAAGAGTGGCCTTTACCTAAAAGTCAGTCACATGCTCAGTGGAGTCTTTCCTGGTAATCCTACCTAAAGTACCCAAACTGCCCAGCTCTGTCGTTTTATATTTTTCTATTCTGCTTATATAATCTTAGTATTTATCACCATTTAATATACTATACACTTTTCTTCTATATCTTTATTATTGACCATTTGAAATACTTGAAAGCATGTTCCATGAAGGCATGGATATTTTTGTCTGTTTTGATCACTACCATAGTGTCCTTTCTGGGAATCATGCCAAAAACACAATACATACTCAAAAGATTTGTTGTACGAATGAATGACAACAGAAATAGATCCAATGTAAGGTTCTACTGTAGTGTATTTTTTTAATGAAATTCATTTCCTATACATCTCAGTAATAATCTTTCTCATACACTTCAAAGTCTTTTGATATGTACAAGCTTCTATATGTTTGTTATTGTTTGTTGCTTATTCCTGTCAGTATTCCTATCTAAAATAAATAGTCTAATAGAGCCCGAATTTGTGCCTTTTGTATTATTTTTATTCATCTCCTCCTTTGCATAACCCCTCCAACAATTCATGCTTCACCCACAGTTCTTTCTAGCATTATGCTTTCATATATGGAGATGAAATACAAGAATATGTGCACATATGTAGTCAAAATTCTAAGTGATAAATTTTTCGTGTCTCTGGTAAACTGAAATAGAGAATCTACTGCTAATTTTCTGTCTATGAAAGGTAAACTTCTAAGTACTTTGGGAATATTCAAAGCTTTCCTTTTGCCCTGAAACATTAATTTAAAAACTTAATCCCCAATAATCCATTTAGTGTATGTACTCTTTCAAGTATTCTTTTTTATCTCTACTGCCTTTGACATTTCATAAACAATCCAGGACATAATACTGGATATTTATCTGGAGTGCTGATAAGTGTAAAGGAAAGCATGGCTCAACAACATAGACAATGACTGAAACATTGGGGTTATTTTTGAACATCTTAAGTGATTTTTTTTCCTCTGAGTGTCTATGGTCTATGTGTGAACCATTAGAGATGTTTAAATTTGACTCCTCTCACGAGTAAGGTATTCATTTCAAATATTAATGAATTATGGACAGTGGAATTCCAAGGCATTTGTCAGTGCATTACTGATTTTTCTCTGATTTTATTTGTATTTTAGCAGAAAGAAAGAGAAGAGCAAATATGATATTTCCATGAGCTGCTATTATAGGCTGTTTTGGTTAACTTAAATTTAAAAGATTATTTTAAACATAAAGTTGGTCACTATTTTGCTGTTATTAACTTAAAATATTATTTTGTTATTTACTACGTATACATGGTGTGAAAAAAATGGTGTTAAAAGTTTATAAAAACAGAAACCTGTCAATTGAAGAAAATGATGAGACAAACATCAGTCACTTTTGGAGATTTATTTGCCAAAGTTAAGGATTTGCCTAGAGACAGGTCTATGCCTTTCTCTAAAGATGATTTTGAGCTCTCCAAATTTAAAGAGAAAAGGGCAGGATATTGAGAAGCACACAGTTTTTACTTGAACAAAATGGGGAAATGAAAAATGTGGGAAATCTGTATTTCAAATAAAATGATACAGACAAAATGGGGTAGGGGAACAATCTGATACGCATTTGTATCTGGCAGATGTGTATAACTGCACCTGTAAAGATAAGCTATCAATTAGTGTTGACATGGTGTAGTTTCAACAGCTCACCAGGAATTTCCTTTCACAAACCCAACAATTCTTGGTCAGCAATACACCACATAGTTTTACCAATTTTTCTGTCCAGAGCAAACTACTTGAATGTCTTCTAAAGATAATCCGGTGTGTTTTCTTTCATATTTTTACTATCAGCATTTTGCGTTCTCTTGTCTCAGCATTTTATATTATCTCAGCATTATCCAACCACACTACACGCAGCCCAAAGTCCTCAAATTGCTATACTGCAAATCTGAATAAATAGCATTGTGTTTTTTGTTTTCTTTCCAACCTTTATTTCAGGTTTTTTTTAAGGGGTCAATTGTATGTTGCAGGAGTTTGGTATACAAATGATTTTGTCACCCAGATAGTGAGTATAAGACCTGATAGGTAACTTTTCTACCCTCACCCTCCTCTTACGCTTCACCCTCAAGAAGGCCCCAGTACTTATTGTTCCCCTCCTTGTGTCTATGTGAACTCCATGTTTAGCTCCCACTTATAAGTGAGAACATGTAGTAGTTGGTTTTCTGTTCTTGTGTTAGTTTGCTTAGGATAATGGCCTCCAGCTGCATCTATGTTGTTGCAAAGAACATTATATGATTCTGTTTTATGGTTGTATAGTTTTCCATGGTGTACATGTACTATATTTTCTTTATGCTGTTCATTGTTGATTATCTAGGTTGATTCCATGTCTTCTCTACTGTGAATAGTGCTGTAATGAACACAGGAGTTCATGTGTCTTTTTTTGTAGAGCAATTTTTTTTTCCTTTGATATATACCCAGTAGTGAGATTGCTGGGTCAAATGGTAGCTATGTTGTAAGTTCTTGATGAAATCTCCAAACTGCTTTCCACAGTGGCTGAACTAATTCACATTCCTATTAACAGTCTATAAGTGTCCCCTTTTCTTTGCAGCCTCGCTGACATCTATTTATTTTTATTTTTATTTTTCAATAATAGCCATTCTGACTGGTGTGAAATGGTATCTCATTGTGGTTTTGATTTGCTTATCTCTGACAGTTAGTGATACTGAACATCTTTTCACATGTTATATTGGCTGCCTATATGTCTTCTAAAATGTGTACATGTCTTTTGCCCACTTTTTAATTTTTATTGTTGTTGTTTAATTTTTTAAGTTCCTTATAGATTGCGGATATTTGACCATTTTGGATTCATAGTTTGCTAACGCTCTCTTCTATTTTGGTAAAGTCAGTGTTTTGACTTTTTTTCTGGCTTTTATTATAAGATACTACTAACTGATCTTGATCTCTAGTTTTTTGTATATATTTTCTATTTCCCTGGGACAATAATTGACTCTTAAAAAAAACAACTTGCTTTCTTTTGGAATCTTTGGCATAGCCATCCCACGATTTATACATGCTGTAAAATGCTTGGGTAATACAGTTCTTCACAAGCCCTTTTGGCTTAAATAACCTATTTGTTGCCATTTCTTTCTTTTTTTTTTCCCCCAGCCTTTCCTGGAATTCTGGAGCCCCCTCAGATTGCACTATAGATGTGTTATCTGCTTGAGTTGTCATCCTTGGAATTACCTTCACCTCTTTCAGGTGTTGGGTATCCTCTTTTTCCAATACCTCATTAAATTTTTCTTCATTTATTTATTTGTTTTGTTGAAATACATACTCAGAAGCTTTCTGAGAAAGGAATAATGAGAGCTACATTTATTTTTTGAACTTTTCATGTACTTGAGTACCAGTTTACTGGATTAGAAGTCTAGTTCAGGAAATATTTTACCTTCCAAGTAAGCTATTTTACCTTGTAAGGCATTTTTTTCCTATTTTTTATCTTCTAGTGTTGTTATTGTGATCTCAGATGTTCTTTTAATTCTCAAATTTCAGTAAATTTTTTCTGCTTTAGAAAATTTAAAAATAATATTTCATCTTCACTGTAGTAAAATTTGGCAAAATGAAAATTGTTTGCTTCTGCTGTACTGTCTCTCCTCAAAACTTATAACCTTTTATTTTAGGAAAAAATATTTATAAGGTAATATTCTTCATATCAAAACTTTTTGTTTGTTCTTTTTGAAACCTCCCTCTGTTAGTGAAATAATGTATGTCTATCTCTATCCCTTAATATTCCTTTAGTAAAAATGTTTGCTTTGGTTTCTACACTTTATGTTGCAAACTTCCCTTATGAATATGGAAATCTTTGCTCACTCATATTCACAAGTGAGGCAGTGGAAAGCAATCTGTGCATGGATGGAGCTTGCCCACGGTGAGCTTGTATAGGATGAACATGTAGCTTTAAGATTTTTCACTGGAGTACCTCACATATCAGAATGCTTAGGTTTTAATTCTGGGATTCTCATTTACTTCATACTAGATCATCCGGCCTGTTTCCTGTAGATTAGTAGACTGGATGTTTATATTCTGGAGCTCAGCAGTCAGCACCTGCAGTTTCATGGTTGAGAAAAGAGCCTTTTACTTAACTTTAAGTTTTCCTGTTTTAGGACTCACTTCTTTTCATCTACCATACCACACGCCTACTACCTTTGAGCCAGAGATATCCTCCCAGAAGCTGGAGAAAAGATAAACTTAGTATTTACCAATAAAATATATGCATCGAGAGTTAAAAGTGCCCTTTATGTAGATATTTTTACAATATACTTGTTGAATGGCCTCCTGACCCACAGCCTCTGATAGCATCTGGCATTCCCACTCAGCTTCCTTAATATCAATAACCTCATCTGTGGGCAGAGGTACATTCTTCCAGGAACTTGCCAATTTATGGGTGATACAGAGCAAAGCAGCATTTTTAAAAACACAGACTGCCAGAAAACCAGCCACATTTGAATAGATAATAAAAGTATCAATATATTCAGATAAAAGCAAACTAGAACAAGAGAATTTTTAGGTCAGAATTTGAATACCAGGAGCCAGAAAGGATTATTACAGAAAGGGCTCTTAAGCAAATTCTGAAAGTGGGATGTGCCTTGTTTTGGAAGAAAAAACTTAACCCCCTGATGAACAATTATTTTGTATTATCTACAAACAGCATCTCATTTTAGTGAATGTGAATTGTATCCACGAAACTAAATATATAGACTTAGCAACATCTCATTTCTGTCTGAGATTAGCATGCCAATTTTGGTGATATAAATCATATGAAAAACATTTTAGTTAGTTTTAGTACTAAGCAAAGAATATTTGAACAAGGTGTCACTTTTATCTAAATACATGTGAAATAAGAACACTAAAATCTTGAGTACTTTTAGGTATATTATTTCTTATTTACAAATGTTAGTTAAAATTTAAAAGATATTCATAGATCTGACTATACTCAGCTTCTGGTTATCCTGAATGATGGAAGGTAGCCATATTTTCAATAAATCAAATATATATTTTCATTCGTTTAATGTATTTATTAAAAATGTAAAACTTAATAAAGTTTATACATACTGACCAAGCTATCTTTATGCACGATAGCATAGCAAATAAAACAACAACAACCTGGAAGAAGTAATAGAAATCATATTTGGTGGCGATTCCTGTGGCCAAAATGAATTTTTCTGGAAACTGTCATTATAATGGTAGATTTGTCAATGTCATTATCTCATAACAACACTGAAAAATGTTTACCAGCATCTCACATGATGAGTTTTAGGCTCACTTCTGTAAATTATGTGCACATAATGCATTCCTGGTATAAAAATATAAGTACAAAACATGATGAAAGAAAAGATTATCAGATGCTGAAACAAAATGAACTAAATCTCCTTCCATATGATATAGAAATCTAGGCCTAGGCAGTAAACATATTATTTAAAATATTTAATGTATGTCACTCCAGATCTACAACATCCTGTTAGGAAATAGACATGTCTCTATGAAATGTAAAATATGTATTTGAGACAAAAAGAGATTGTATAAACTTCAGCTGGTATGAAAAGGTTAAGGAAAGGCAATTTATTATGGAGCTTTCAATACTTGTTAGACATTTTACTAGCTGCTTAAAATGTGCCATGTCATTTAGTATTCCAGAAACCTAGATTAGGTAGATATTGACATTCCTATTTTAACTCTGTTTCCTGGTGGGCAGGTCTAAACAAACCTACCTTAAAGTGAAAAGAAGCCAAGAGAGAGGCCAAAGGCAGAGGCTGACAAATCCAGGTTCTTAGAAAAAAGCATTTAATAGGGACTTAAGAATAGAAGACCTGGCTGTGTTCTGGGTGGTGGCAAGACCAGATGGTGGATTCCTGCCCCGTCACCCCCAGGCACAGAGCTTATGTACCATAAGGAAGGGGTAGCACAGAAGGGATGTGTAGGACAATTGAAGCACAGTAACAGCAAGGTCGCTTGACCTAATTGCAGAATTCATTGCACCGAAGGACTAAGTACCAGCTCTTGCATGAGGAACAATAGACAATGGAAAAGCTTAGAGGGCTCCTTGGAACTAGAGTTCATCAGCAGCCAACATGGCTAATTAATATCCAAGATGGAGTTTCTTTTGCTTCCACAACTCAAACAAGCCAAACTGTGAGAAGGTAACAAGAAGTTCCAAAAACAAATATCTCATGTGAGAAGTTAGGTATTAGTAGTTATTAGTTGGTTCGATCACTAAAATAATTCATAGACCTTTTTATTCACGACATCAAAATAGAGTAGCAAGTTGCCAGCTGTTTATGATGTGCTTTCCTTGCAGCTTCAATGTTCTCATTGCAGTTTTTTATTTTTTCCTATGTGTCGATTGTAGCCCGAGTACAGAACTGGTGTACAAATGTCACAAAGAGTGGGAAAAAGAATGAATGCTACCTGCTTGTGTCACAAGGTGCGTACTGGTATTGCTACATCAGTTTTGTGTGTGCCACACAAAGTACCATATGTAAAATGGCACTGAATGCATGCATTTGAAAATTATCAGTAACTTTCAAATTTACATAGGATGTAAATGTAATGAATAACGTAACTTCAACTTCACAGTGACCAGTTTTCATTGTAAAACACATGTTTTCAGAAGTCTAGGTCAGTTGCTATTAATTAGATTTTTGAAAGAAATTTGACCAGTTTGACATAGCTATGCTTAAATCCTAGATTTTATTATTATTCTCATTCCTCCTGATGAAGAATTAATTTAATTCCATAAGAATAATATAATTGTTTATAATTGAATAAGTGTTCTAAACATGTGCTTGTTCGTTTTCTCACTGCATCCTACCATTATTTTCAGTTTAAAGTAGCCAAGATGAAACATAGTTCATTTTCTTCCAAGACAATTTCCTACACATATTCCCCCTCAAAAAAAATAGTAGTCCCAAATCTAAATGAAAAATTAAACATAACAAAGCAATTTTTTGGTTTAGTTATTTTTTCTCTGTTGGGTTATTCTTTGTTTTCATCTTATTATTCTCCCCAACTTCACTTTGTATTTTCTGCCTTTTTGGACTCTAATGTAATTTCTTGTTTGTTGTCTATTTTATTACTATACATTAAAATAATAATTTTCAGAATTAGAAATACATTATTTTTATGAAACATTGCATTAGAGTGTTTATGAACATTATCAATTTATATTTTACATTTGCAAATTACTTTTTACAATGCATTAATATTTAAGATGGATATATTCTTATATCAAATCCATTTCCTCTAAGTTTATCATCAATTTAGTGGTGCATTAACATACTGTGCTTTGAATCTTACTGCCTTGGCGTTGTTACTATGGCTTTCGATGGTGTATAACTTCTCAACATTAATTTCCACATTCAAAACAGGTTTTAATATTTTCTTTATGTCACGGGGAATTCTCAGTATAAAAAGAATTCTGTGATCATTTTAGGGTGATAATATTAAATCAATCTAAAATTTAATGAGACAACAAACCAGACTTCCATAATACTCACCATGAAATTAATGTCACTGGAAATAGATATTTCATCAACATATTTAACTTTAAAACTATTGCAAATAAAGCTTTTAAAGAAGTCTTAAGCTTTTTTAAAGAATATATAAAAATACACATATATATATATGATATTTTTGATAATAAATATGTAGGAAAATTCTTGCTATGAAGTTCTTTAGAAACCCTTGTTTCTCTTATCAGTATACACACACACACACACACACACACACACACACACACAAATTTGTTGACTAGGCAAGAACATTTACTTTGAGATGGAATTTGTGTGTATAGAAATTTTCCAGAAAATTCATTTAATATTGAAGCTTCATTAGTTCAAAGAAATAATAGTTTGAAAATATTTATCTTTCTCTTAGCATTTTAATAAAGTATCTTCAGATTAT
Source organism: Saimiri boliviensis (assembly GCF_048565385.1). NCBI lineage: Eukaryota > Metazoa > Chordata > Mammalia > Primates > Cebidae > Saimiri > Saimiri boliviensis. Next base: position 42,188,253 of record NC_133463.1, read on the forward strand.
ATGTAAATTCTAATTATAGCAATTATATCTTAGTGTTTAATAAGGATATGCACACATATAGTATACTTACCTACATTATTTTAAAGTTTATGTTTCTCAATATTTTTTATCTGTAATCACCATTTTATTTTAAATTGGTACTCAAAATGTATTTGTTATTGAGTGAATTCTTGAAGGAAAGCATTTATATCATACTACAGATGAATAGCTAACTTTCAACTAAACATTGAAAAACAAAATAACCCTTAAAGTACAGGAGAATTCCATACAAGCCATCCTCATAGTAATAAAAAAAAAAAAATAAAGACTAAGAATCACTCATCTTTTAATTATACTAGTTTATTTTTTCTGGTTAATTGCTAGTGATCAAATCAAGGAAATAAATAAAAAATGAGTCACCAAAAAATTAAAAATGAATAACTTCTACATTTCTAAATATTTCTTGAAATCTTGATTTATCTTCATTCTTATCAGTCTTCAACAAAGTAAGAGTTTTTTATATTCTCTAAAGATTCTTGGTGCCATCATATTCTGAAAAAAAAAAAAAAAAAAAAAAAAAAAAAAAAAAGTGCTCCCTACTTCTGTCTGAAAGGAGAGACTTTGTCCTGTATGATTACAATGATAATTCTCTACTAGAATTTCCTGTTTGAGAAAAGAGTGAGATAACTACAAAACTTGCTTCCTCTCTTATTTTAATACATATTTCTCATAAAGAAAGTTTTTTTAAAAAAAGTTTTGCTGTTACAAAAGTTAAACTTTTGATAAAAGAAAGGGAATGGTTTCATAACATACTAAAGTTACAGATGCTGTACTTTGCTCTCTCTATATAAAGACAACAAATCCTAGTATGATCTTCAAAGAACTTGTATCCTACTACTATACTGGAGTAATTGATATGTGAGCATGTCAAGGGGTATAAAACTTGCTGAAATTCAGGAAATTATGTCACGTCAGTCAAAAACATTGAATCAATTACCATTGTTTGAGCTAAACATAATTAAGCAACTTTACCAATACCTGCATTTCTTAAAATTTTAATAAGCCTAGCTACCAAAAACGTCTTTCTTAGATCTTGAAGGCCTCAGGAATCTTCAGTTTTGTCTGTGTACTTCTTGCACTCTTAGCTCATGCCTCCCCTTATATTGTAATTTGTGTGTATAGATCCTGTCTTCCCAATAAATTATTACCTTTAAATGGTGGGTATTTAATTTGTCTTATGCATCTTAGCATTTCATTTCTCTATAAAAAAAATGCTATATGCAAAAGAGGTTTTCATGAAATTATTCGTCTTGGTCATTTACTTACAGGGTGGTAGAAGCCTGGTAGAAGGGGACAAGAGAGTACCTCAGGGAGCTGGCTGGCAAAAACAGCAAGGAATTTTCTGAAACAGGAATATGAGGTACTAAATATCACTTATTCTCAGCTGTGGAGTATACTCACTATTCTAGGAAAGTTGTAAAATATCTCACAGGGAATCCCATTCCATCTACACAAAATAGAGCCAACATATGTATAAACTTTATATCAACGCTTGCTGTGTAGACAAAAGCAGATCATATTTCTTTCCAAGTACAACTAGAACATGCTGTAACTCTGTAAGGGAGACTCTGCCCTCCTCGTATCAAGAGTGATGGTCACACATAAACCCTCTTCTTATTGTTACATACATGTTTTTTGATCTTGCAATTGGAATAACAGAAAGGATTGGAAGGTTTATATTGTTCTGTAAACATTTCTAAGTCACTATGCTATTAGCAAGTGAATGTGACACTAATTTCTAGACAATTTCTATAGATTATATGAATTTTCAAAATTTTTAATTGGAGTAGGAGAGAATAAGTAGAAGGGCAATATCCATTTTTATCAGTTTCTTTTTTTCTACTTTTATGAATATATAGAATATCAGAGTTCTCCAGAGAAACAGGACCAATATAATAGGATGTGGATATGTGTGTGTAAAAGATTATCTATCTATCTATTCATCCATCCATCCATCTACCTATCTAACCATTCATCCATCAATCCATTTACCTGTTGTCTTCTGTCATCTATCTATCTATATAAGAGGTAGATTTGTTTTAAGGAATTGGCTCATACAGTGATAGAGCCTGACTGGTATTGTAGCTGAAGTCCAAGGGCAATTTAAAACAGAATTCTCTCTTCCACAGGTGAGTGTCATTATTTGTTCTGTTAAGACTTTTGATTAATTTGATAGGGGCTGTCCACATTATGGAGGATAATCTGCTTTACTCAAAGTATACTAACCTAAATGTTAATCTCATCTAAAAGTACCTTTGCAGTAACATCTAGACTCATGTTTGGCCAAATATCTGGGTATAACTGTCTAGCCTAGTTGACACATAAAACTTACCATCACAATTGATATTGTGTTACCTTCTAAAGGACTATCTTACTTTTCCTCAAGCTGACTGTTCAGTCATATTACTCTTTCTGCTGACCCCTTTACAAAAGGAAGCAGAGGTTGCTACTGTACACTGTTTTCCTGGCTATGTTATGGCTGTTGATCAGTTCATGTCCATTTATATATGCTATATATTATGCAATAGAAGATTGAAGACCATTTCTCCTTGATTCATAAGGTGTTCAATAAAAATTAGGAAAATGAAAAATCAGAAGATTAATGAAGGTTAGGAATTGAAGCTAACCAATGAGATCAAGAGAAACATAATTAGATTTTATATAGAGGATGAAGATGATTAACTTCTATTTGACTAGTAGAAAGATTATGTTGAGAATCTTAAGCATCAGGTGACTTGGAGAGTGTAAAACTTTTAACAAGAGGAAGGGGAATATTTCTCATGTAACACAGTTTGAAAACGTAAGACTCCTGAACATAGAGTCAATCATGTTCTATATTGCAGTCAGTCTCTTTTTAAAATTTAACACTATTTTTTTCTTTGTGCCTATTAACTGTGCATTGATTCAGAATATGATAATTTTACCCATTACAGTCACTTTGAAAGGTAATCTGTTGCTACTGAATACTATGCCTTTTTATCAGTTCTAATTAGTGATTATTTATGTATACATATCCAGCTTTTCCTTCTACATATATACCGATTAAAATAATCCTCTGATGTTTTGAATATTATGTCTAACAACAGATATTTTGTGTCCTGACTTACCATTCATAAATAGCTAAATTTCTCATTCTGCCTTTTCACATTAAATACATTCATATATAGGTAAGTTATTTAAAGTTCAAGAGTTTGAATTAAATGTCTTTAATTTCGATAACAAAGTTACCTAGAAGAAGCTTTATAATATATTCTTCTGAAGAAACTAATGTAGACAAACTCCAGTAACATTGAATACAGAATCCATTAACTTTAATATAGTGAGATGAAGGAAGTGCTATCACTCATATGCCTTGCCTGAGTCTGTAAGGCACATCATTCAGATTACTGAAGCATATGGTTAGGTCATTACTTTCTGTCCAAAAGTCTGCACAAAATCATTATTTTGTATTATACTTAAATTGATTAAACACATTTCTTAAAGTGAAGCAAATTTAGAAGACATTTTGAGATACTTAAATGTAACTCCATCAGTGAAATTGTGTAGTAGATATACATCTGAGTTCTACTTTTAGAAGTATATCAATAAATTATTCTTATTAGAATTCCTTCTAAAGGAATGATTTTGCCTGCTATATTTAGCAAAAATTGTGTGTCCTTTGCCCACTTTTTAAAAGAAGTTGTATGTGCAGTCAAAAATCATATGAAAAGAAGCTCAATACCACTAATCATTAGAGAAGTGCAAATCAAAACCACAATGCGATATCATCTCACACCAGTCAGAATGGCTATTAATAAAAAGTCAAAAGTAAGGGATGCCAGCTAGGTTGCAAGGAAAAGACGATGCTTATTTACGCTGTCAGCAGGAGTGTAAATTAGTTCAGCCATTGTGGAAAGCAGTGTGGTGATTCCTCAAAGAGCTAAAAACAGAATTATCAATCCCATTGCTGGGCATATATGCAAAGGTATATAAATCGTTCTATCATGAAGATATATGCATGTGTATTTTCATCTCTGCACTATTTAAAATATCAAAGACATGGAATCAACCTCAGTGCTCATCGGTGGCAGACTTGAATAAAGAATATGTGTTTCTTTGCAGCAATATTTATGGAGTTGGAGGCCATTATCCTTAGCAAACTAACACAGCATCAGAAAACCAAATACCACCCGTTTTCTTGTAAGTGGGAGCTAAATGATGAGAACACATGGGCACAAAGAGGGGGCCAGCTGACACTGGGGCCTACCTGAGCTTGGAGAGTGAGAGGAGGGAAAAGAGCAGAAAAACACAACTATTAGGTGCAAGGCTTAGTTCCTGGGTGATGAAATAATCTGTAAACCAAACCCCTGCAAGATAGGCTTATCTATATAACAAACATGCACATGCGCCCCTGAGCCTAAAATAAAAGTTAAAAAAAATTTAAGAATATATTCTACTCTATTCACAATCTTCATTAAAATTTTAACTTCACCATCAAAGACTTAAACTCCATTTATTTTGAAAAAGAAAGAAAATTTGAGAACTTATACCATACAATTCTATGTGCTAGGCATAGAGAGAAATATGAGGAAGTGTACAAAGAGTCATTTCAGATTATGACTGAATAGCTGATACATTAGCATTTTCTTGCTGTTGTAACAAATTATCACAAACTCAATGTCATAAAACAGCTTAAGTTTATTATCTAATAGTCAAATGTCTAAAATAGGTCTTCAGGGCTATGCTCCTTCTGGAGGATGAAGGGGAAGAATTTCTTGTCTCAATTTTATTGGCTTCTCAAGCTGCCCACATTTCTTGGCTTATGGCCCCCTCTACTCTGACCTTTACCTCTGTTGTTAGCTTTCCTTCTTTAATCTTGGGCATTGAATATTCCAAAATCTCTCACAAATTATATGCTACCTATATTTATATTTTACTTAACTATCCTCTAGTAGCCAACATAGTTACTATTTACTCATTTGACTTATTATCAGTGTCATAAAGAGTAATAATATTGCTGCTATGAGTTCCTTCCACATAAGACTAGAAATCTAATATTTTATATTTCAGATCAGCAGCAATTTTATTTTTTATAAAACAGTACTTATAGCAAGATTCATTGCAAAATGTTTTCTTTGAACTTACATTTTAACACATTTTTTTCTTTCTGTTCATAAAGAATATAGAAAAAAAGAATATATTAATGTAAATTACTCTTTAAGAGAACTGGGTAATATTAAAAATATTCTAAGATAAATTATTAGTAATATATTTCTGTAGTGGTAGCTAAAAATAAGAGGACTTGTAAACATGTAAAACATATCAAAGAAAATTCAGTGCACTGCTTTTAGATAACCATAGAATTTTATGAAACAATTTCAATTTCAAATAAAATGTTGCATGAAATAATTAAAATGTTTATGGTGATTCTAAAATTTGCAAACTCCTGAAACAAAATCTCTTTTCTGAACACAATATAACTCTTGGAAATTTCTATCAATGCCGTAATGTAATTAATGTAATTAGGTACTGACTCATTTTAATACTTATTAAATTATGAAACACAATTGTATCTAACTCATTTTGGCTTTATCATGAGTTCTATTTCATTTTATATGGAGCACTCTTTTAGTTGAATCTATGTGGAAACTCTAGAGCTATATTTACATGTGACATTTTCCAAATTAAACTCTGACAGAGTTAAACGAGTATACACTATCATATAATCTTTCGTGTATTTTAACATCTTACATTTTACTGTTGACTGCATTTTCATGTACCTTTAGCAACAAAAACGAAATAATTCTTGATGTTTTTTATCCTCCCCTTTTCGCCGTGGAGATGCAATGCATTTGTAACATGCTGTGCAGTGTGAATTGTGCCTCTGAGCTGTGCTTGAATGAGGTCCTCCTGAATAAACTCTATCAAGCTTGACTTTCCTATCTTGTACATTATCTCAGTAAGAGGCTACCTAGCAGCATATTCTGTATTAAATATTTTTAATGTGTTAAGACACTGAATCATGAAAACAAATTTATTTTACAGTTAATGTGAAGAAAGAAAATGCAGTCACCCACAACTAATACTAACTAAATCAAGGGTAAAGATATTTTATTGGGAGCAGAAAAGAGTATGGATAAATACCATAAATCTTGTATAGATGAAAAAACAACTTTAGGAAGATGTAAGAATAAGGACATGTTTACTGTTAAAAACAGTAATTTGAAGATGCAGAGTTAGAATTGATCTCCGAAGTTTCTCTGCCTTTGCTATCTCAGGCTCTTTATTCTGATATCCCACTGCTCATTCCAAATCCCAAGGTCCCAAGGAATTGTCATTAATCGACTCATGGATAAGCTGCCCAACTTTGATCTAATTGAAGATGTTCAGGGTCTGTTTCATGTTTTGCATGGTGATTACCAGGTTCACCAGTGCTGATAATGGAGAATGCAGTTAGACCTTGAGATGGGTTTAATGCAGTTTTTCAGATTTGGGGGTTTTGAAAAGTTAGATTATCTGGGTTAGAATCTGGGCTCTGCTTCCAAGCTGTATGAATTTGGACCATTTAACTCTGGTATGCCTTAGTTTCCTAATTTATGAAAAATAATGATAATAACCCAAACTTTATGAGAAAATTGTGAAAAATTAACTTATGGCAGAAGTTAATTATGGCAGAAGTTTATAAAACATTGGCATACAGTGGGCACTCTATAAACAATGGCTGACATATTATTATCATTATAGACCAGGACAAGTTATTTTGATGATAACCTCTGTTTTTTTGTGTGTGTTTCTTTTTACTTTCTTTCTGTATTTTTTTACTTTGATTTACTTCCATAAGCCAAGTATTTGTATTCCCTTTGTGTAACAGGCATAAATGCAGAAGTTATTTTCACACAAGTTACATTATTTGCTTGGGCTTGAAGGGATTAGTAGACGTGAAGAAACAAGTATTTTCAAAGACAGGATGGAGACAAAGACTCCCTAAGGTGGGGAAACATTAAAGAAAGGGAAAATGCTATTTGTGCTGCAAACATTTCTCTTGGATATACTCCTAAGAATGAGGCTGTGGGATATAGTGGAAACATACAACTTGAAAAAAAAATCTCAAATTGTTTTCCAAATGTCTATGGATCTAAACGTACATATACTGCTTATAAAAGATCCATTGACTTGAATTCTCTTTATCATTTGGTATTGTCAAAACTTATATTTTCCAATTCATTGGTTGTGAGTGGCTTCATTAAGAGCATAATTTTTATTTCCCCCATTGCTTGTTTTCTCATATGTTTGTTGGCCATGTGTATTTCCTATTATGTGGAATGCCTGTTTGCAGAGTGACATTTTAAACATTTAGCAACTGGTACAGGAAAGGCAACAACCATTGTAACTAGATATTAGGCCAATCAGAAAAGAAGCTGGATGTGAAGGACAGTAAGCCTATTCTGTATGAGCTGAACATTAATTAGCACAAGTTTTTCACATCTTTTGTCTATTTTCTACAGGGTTGTATGCTTTTTCATTATGGATGTTTGCTTTGTATACTTTATATACGGATCCTTTATCAGACATGCATATGACAAGTATTTTCTCCCAGATATAGCTTATTTTTTAATAAAATCTTAATTTTAATATAGTTAAATTTAGCAATACTTTATTAAAACTGATGGTTTTTGTTGCTGCTATTGTTTCTATACCTCATTTAAGACATCTAAATTCCTAAAAGATATCCTCCTTTATTTTCTTCTAAATTTTTAAAACATTTCCATTAGATAATTAAATGTTCTACATATAATGTGAGTCCAAGATCTATTTTCATTTTTTTAATAGATAATGAATTTTCCTATTTACTTAGTACCTCCTTTCTTCAAAAATATTCCATACCAGTGTTTTCATATGTTAAATTTTTACATATTCAATTTTTTTTTTACTCCTTTCTTTGCTTTATTGGTCTGCACGCTTATTCCTGGGCCAATGTAATTATCCTAAGTACTTTAGTTTTACATTAAGTGTTGATAGCCAAGTCCCCCTTCAGAAGGGTTATATATCACTGAACCTTTGCTTTGTATTCTTTTTGATTTTTTTTATTTTTTAACTTTTATTTTAAGTTCAGGGGTACAAGTGCAGGTTTGTTACATATGTAAACTTGTGTCATGAGGGTTTGTTATACAGATCATTTCCTCACCCAAGTATTAAGCCTGGTACCCTTAGTTATTTTTCCTGATCCTCTCACTCCTCTCACCCTCCACTCTCTGGAAGGTCCCAGTGTGTGTTTTTCTCCTCTGTGCCCATGTAAGCACATCATTTAGCTCCCACTTATAAGTGAGAACACAGAGCATTTGTTTTTCCTCTACATGTGTTCGTTTGCTAAGGGTATTGGCCACCAGCTTTATCCATGTCCCTGCAAAGGACATGATCTCATTCTTTGTTATGACTGCATAATATTCTATGACATATATGTAGCATATTTTCTTAGAGCTTCTGCACAGCAAAAGAAACTATTAACAGACTAAGCAGAAAGCCTACAGAATGGGATAAAATTTTTACAAATTCTGTATCTTTCAAAGGTCTAACATCAAGCCTCTATAAGGGACTTATGCAAATTAACAAGAAAGAAAACAACCCCATAAAATAGTGAGCAAAGAATGTAAACAGATACCTTTCAAAAGAAGACATATATATACTTAATTAGAAGTATATGTCAACCTAAAATAATCAAGAGGGTCAGAATATACTTTAAAGAGAGTTTATTCAAGTGCAAATTGTATAAGCCACCCAGAAACACTAACTCCAAAGAAATGGAGGCAGCATCCAGAAGTAGAAAAGTTATGGTTTCATTTATATCGGCAGAGAGTGATGAGTTTTTAAGAGAATTGCAACATTTTCCATACAAGGTTGGTGCATAGTTAAAGCAATTGGATTGGTTATAGACAATGTTTCCTCTTGGGGAGAGTACATTTAACATTTTTTACAGAGAGTATAATAGTCATAGGTTTTCTTTCATCTGGTATAAGCAAAGTAGGACAACAAAGGGGAAGTTAATCCACAAAAAGTGTCATTATTTAAGAAGCCAGGAAGGTTTTGTTTGCCATGTCATTTAATTATCTCTAATGACTGTATAGAAGGAGAAAAATAAGAAAGTTATTTAATCCACAATCTGAGAAACAGAAGTTGTAGCTATGTGTGACTCAGATCACAGTCACACCTCTCTCCAGGCTTGACATGTTTTGGTGTTTCAAGAGCTTTTAAATTATATTTATTTTCACATATATTTAGATCCAATTTTCTGTCCCACATATTTCCCTTCATTGTCTCTAATGCCTTTTTCTTTCCAAAAACTTTAATGGTTTAATAGTTTAATAGATCTGGCTTGTTTTAGAGAAATCATCTTGTCTTTCCTTCAATAAGATATATTTATTAAAGTTTTCTGAATAGATTTCTTTTAAAGGATGAAAGCAGCCCATGTACTTCATTTAGTATAGTTAAATTATGTTCTGAAATTAGATCTATGAAACCTATTATTCCACTTATTTTATCTAGTCCGTTTAAAGACTTTACAAATTCTTTTGTAAGTATAAGACCTCAGTTTTCACTTAGGCTATTGCAGTTATTTACTACTGTCAAAAATAAAACACATCAAATTTAAAAAATTTAAAGCACTACCTGGTGAATGACAGTTAATAACAACGTATTGTATTCTTGAAAAGTAATGACAAGATTTTAAGTGTTATCACAAAAATGACAACTATGTGCAGTAATACTTGTCTTAATTAGCTTGATTTTGCCATTTAACAATGGACATATATTTCAAAACTTCATGTTAGCCATGCACAGTGGCATACACCTGTAATCCCAGGTACTCAAAGGCTGAGGTGGGAGGATACCTTGACTCCAGAACTTGGAGGTTGCAGTGAGCTATGATCACACCACTGCTTTGCAATCTGGGCTCCAGAGTGAGATCCCATGTAGTAAAAATAATCACTTTATACTCCATACATATGAACAATTTTATGTGCCTTAAAAAAAATTACAGAAAGTTTATCTCGCACAGGAGAGAACAGTTCGTGAACCTAGAGGTCTTAAGCCAAAAGTGGCCTCGCTTTATGAACTACTTATAAAGTCAAAATTTAGAAGTTTTTTAACCTTTACAATGATTGTTATTACAATAGGGTTTTTGGGAGCAATGCATTGGTTAAAACGATCATCTTATATCACTTTTAGAAGGCAACTTAAGTTTTACTTATGTTTATCAGAGGCATTTACAAGAAATAACGTTTCCCTTACATAACCTAAGTCGTTTTATTTACTCTAGGGATTCTCAGGCATGGTCTTCATTTTATTTTATATTAACTCTACAAATAAATAGTAAAATTTAAACATTTAATATGACTTTCCTAATTTTCGATATGGCATTTAATGAAGTCAGAAAATAATGAAAGTCAGTTTTGACTTCAGCACTTTTCTCAGTGGGGTACCTCCTGTTGTCAGCTACTAACAGAGCTTTTGATATTCAAAGTAAGACTGCCTCATAACTGCTTGATGATAGTTAAAACAAACACGTACACAAATAAAAGGCAAATGCCAACATTAGGTGAGTGGCCTATTCTGTGTTTAACTGAAAGCAAACTCACTATATGATAAGACTACTTAAAGTCATCAGAATCTAGATGCTTTTCTGATACACTAAGCATAAACATTAAGCTACAGATAGAAAAGTTACTGAAGGGCAAGAAACCATTTTATTCCTTTAAATGGCATTAGTGTGATATAGAATTTTCAAAGCAGGTTCCAATACCCTTAATGGAAAGGATGTATGTCATATTTAATCCTTGGAGTAGTGAATATAATGTATAGAGTAGTATGTGGGAAAGAAATGACTTAATTATGCTGCAGTGATGGCCCTAATTATGACATTTAATTAAAGTATGTTAATAGGCCAATAATTAACTTTAAAATTTGTGCTGAGTTTGAGGCTATGTTACTTAGTATAAATAGATATGATTGTCAATGAATGTCTGAGAGTTGATCAGCAAGTTGGATCACTAATGATTCTGTGTATTTATTGCAATCAGTGGAGTCCCTGACCATTCATTGTTTGGCAACTAATATTTGTGACTGTTAAAATAATGATATCACCTGGCTTTGCTGTTTAAGGGCATTCATTAGTCCATTATTACACTGCTATAAAGGCATATCTGAGACTGAGTAATTTTTAAAGAAAATAGTTTGAATTGGCTCCTACTTCTGTGAGCTGTTCAGGCTTCTGCTTCTGAAGAGGCCACAGGAATCTTACAACCAAGGCAGAGGTGAAGGGGAAGCAAGCACATCTTCACGTGGAGGGAGCCGAAGGAAGAGAGAGCAAAGGTGGAGGTGCCACAGACTTTAAAACAGCCAGATTTCATGAGAACTCTGTCACAAGACAGCACTAGTAGGATGGTGCTAAACCATTAGAAACTGCCCCCATGATCCAAGCACCTCCCACCAGGCCTAACCAATGGCACTCAGGATTACAATTCAACATAAGATTTGGGTGGGGACACAGAACCAAACCATATCAGGGCAGAACAGTGAAATTGGAGATTTATCTTCCCAAATGTAAAGTAAATAAACATTAGTCTCAGATTTCGGAGTGCTGATGGGCAGTGCCTTGGGAGTGACTGGGAAAAGTAGACGTTAGAGGGTTTGAATGAATTGTGGCATGAGTGGGGCTAGACTTCAAGCATCAGAGTTTTATTCTTGGCAATAGTTTCTGTCCTTCGCTAGTGATGTAAGGAGCATATAGTAGCTATAGAACCAGAGGCAGGGAGTCTTAGACAAGAAGACTCCCAGTGACGATGTTGGATTAGACATTAGAGACCCTCCTTCCTTCCTCCACTTTCCAAATAGAGAGGTAAGCTAGATCTCTGTAGTTCTCTGCAGTGACCACACAGGCTCTAATAATGCCTGAGTTGGATTTTCCCATCTTTCCAGTGTAATGAAGTCTTCTTTCATTTGGATATCAGTTACTTAAGCACAATTAAGAAATACAGTATTTGGCTGGGTGTGGTGGCTCACACCTTTAACCCTAGCACTTTGGGAGGCCAAGGTGGGCAGATGACAAGGTCAGAAGATCAAGACCATCCTGACTAACAAGGTTAAACTCTGTCTCTACTAAAAATACATGTGCCTGTAGTCCCAGCTACTCAGAAGGCTAAGGCAGGAGAATCACTTGAACCTGGGAGGCAGAGGTTACAGTGAGTCAAGATCGAACCACTGCACTCCAGCTTGGATGACAGAGTGAGACTCCACCTCAAAAAAAAAAAAAAAAAAAAAAAGTATTTACTGCACATCTAAATCTGTGAGCTGAGTAATGTCTCCAATGTTTATTTGTAATGTACTGAATTTTAGTCTTTTAAAATATTATTTGGAAAAAAACAATTCTGATTAAAAAATACAGGGGAATAAAGTGAGGAAAGCATTTTTAGGCAAGGAATAAGACATAAGAGACAGTCTATAAAAAGTTTGCATTGACAGAACCAAGTCACCTGAGTTATATTCTTGGATGGTTTGCTGGGTCTTCTTATCTCTTTCCAGGACCACCTGCCATGCCTCTTGTCAGGCTCAGGGTGTGTTTAGATATCTCCTCTTCACCATTACCACTTCCATTTTTTGTCATCCAGGATAGATAGAGGATTGACGCAGTCAGTAAATTCTGTTTATAACACCCATTAACCTCAGCGATCAACATACATGACAATACAGGGACACATCCCTTTACTAAAAGTCATTCCACTACTTCAGCCTTTTTCCTAGTGAAACTAATAGACCTGGGCTTTTTAAAGTCATTTTCAACTGAGGTTAGAATACCACACTGTAACCCCCCCTCCACCCCCCCAAAAAAAAGAGAGAAAAAATAGACAAAAACATGCCAGATTTTCATAGGTCCAGTTAGGCTTCTCATATGAATGCAATTTTAGTAAAGTTATTCTATTTAGATAAGCCTTGAGGTAGGTATTTTTCTCTATCTTTTAGATTTGGGGAATTAGAATACTATTACAGTAGGTTCAAAAATACCTACAAATCACAATTGCACATTTCCAAGGTTACAGAATTTATAAGAAATAGCATTTCTCCAAAGAACTCAGTATTTTATACAAGTCATCAATTCAACTGATTTATTATTCAGTGTGATTTAAAATTAGATGGAAAAAGAAGCAGAGCAACCGTGTTTGCCTGTCCATGATTATATCAAATTTTGTGCATAAATCTACAAACGTTTGTAACATACCCATTTATATAAAATAATATATCTAAGGAGGTTTATGTAAAGAGGTTTTATTTATTTAAAGAGGCTGATTTTGAGCTTACAGAATATAATGTACTTTAGACTAATATTAACAAAAGTTCTGTTTTTTGAAAAATGTACCTCATGATCTATATGGTGACTTTGTCTCTTTTTGAGAATAATATCTCTAAAATCAGATCTGTCTGATTAATTTTTACATGTTATGAATTATTCATCACTTATTCATTATGAACCAAATAGGCTTATATTACAGAACTCATAAAGCAGGTAGTAATGTAACACTAAATCAAAGCCAGTAGGTTTAAAAGCATAGCTATCTTGTTTTCATGTGTTTCTTACTCCAGAATGTTTTCTAATGCTACTACAATATTTGTATCAAATCAAAAATTTACCATACTATTTTTCTTCCAGTTCCATATGTACTCTAAGTACTATGCTTTAAAGATTAAAAATTCACTGAAAATAGCTGAATAGAAGTAGAAAAATGATTCTCTGGGCTTGAAATATGTCTTAAATATTTGTATCAGTTTATTACTAGTTTAATTTCTTGTTCTTTTTGCTTCTAATATGAAAAATGCACATTACATGGTTATTTAGTATTTTTGTTAAACAATAGTTATTTTGATGAATTATGAAAATGCTTGGCAGTGGTAGAATAGAAAAAGTGATATTGCATAGGCTAATTACAGTGTGCACTTCAACTGGCAGAAATTAAAGCCTGAGAAAGAATTAGCTACACAATGAGACTTGGACTTGGGGAGACTCAGTCGTAGATGAATACGCTTAGTCTAATGAATTCTAGGCAATAAGGACTTGCAGAGCAATGAGGACCCTGAGGAGCTTCAGACATGGTGCAAATTTTCAAAGGAAATATTTTATCTACCTGGCTATGTATATAGGTATGGATATTGATATGCATTTATTCTTGATTCCTTCTCAAACTAATCTGAGTTAGCCTTGTAAAATCCATAATATATGAGCCATCTCAAAATTAATATTAAACAAATGAGCATGTGAGTTCTGTATATGAGTTAATTCACTTAATTAATGTAAAACTCTGTGAATGTTTATGGTGATTCTTTACAGATCTAGAAACTAAGCCCCAGAAAAAGCATGTGCCTATTTTCACCAAGATAACATGTTATTAGATAGAATATATCAATGTCTCCAAAGACTGATAAAGGGTATAGTAGGCCATAATTATAAACAAATTACTTTTTCTTACAACTAGAATTTTGGAAATAGTGAAGACACAAAAACCATTAATAATCATTATCTTAAAATCTAAATGTGGATCGGTATTTTGTCAGCTTTTCAATAGTTTTAGCTTGTTGAAGATTTATGTAGTTTTGTCCAAATTTATGAATTATTTTCAACATGAGTGATGGTCTCAGCAAGACTAATCAACATTATTAGAAAGTGGAGTGTCCAATGAGTAATTTCTGTCCATTCCACTAAAGAGACCTTTTCCTCGACATTTTTCATTTTAAAAAATGATTTCTCCCTTCCTTTTGTTAAAAACATACACACACATAAACAAACCTGATTCCAGAATAGATGATATTGCATCTCAGCACAGAAATAGGTAGAAGTATCTGCTGGATTCCAATATTTACTATAAACAGGAGTTCTGAATCTTTTGAAATGTATGCCAAATAGGCAACAGATCACTGTTTTTAAAACAGTATTTCCTGTATAGGTAGGGGTGAAGAAAGTAGTAGCCATAGTAAAATCAAGGGTGTGTACAAAGGGCAGAGTTGTGGCTTGGGTTTCAGGTCCTGCTTTTTTAGTTAGGAAATTTGGCTTTAATGTAAACTTCTATTTAAGATCCAAATGAAGAAAGAAACCTAATAATAATAAAAATTAAATAGCTTCAAATTCTCTTCGAAAATCTTGGAAGATGGCTATTAGAATGTCTCTTGACTTGACTCTATCCCCAACTTCAAAGATATTATTTTCCTAAGCAAAGCAGCTTGCTGTTTCTCTCAGGCAGTCTAATCTTGCAATGTGAAACTAGTCATTGGCTTACAGAAGTTCTGATAATAAGAATTTCTGTGGGTTCTTCTCATCTTGGCATATAAGAACCTGTGAATTAGGGGAAAAAATAATTCATGATAAGCATCTGAATGCAGAGCATCTGGAACAAGCATGGCTCAGCAGCCCCTGGACTTCGCTGGAGAGGAGAGATATTCTCCCTTCTAGGTAAATTTGGTCTTTTTCGTTTACAAGAAGCTGAGAAGCAGCAAAATAGATGACCTGCCTTTAAGAAATGGGTCCTGGGCCGGGCGCGGTGGCTCAAGCCTGTAATCCCAGCACTTTGGGAGGCCGAGGCGGGTGGATCACAAGGTCGAGAGATCGAGACCAACCTGGTCAACATGGTGAAACCCCGTCTCTACTAAAAATACAAAAAATTAGCTGGGCATGGTGGCGCATGCCTGTAATCCCAGCTACTCAGGAGGCTGAGGCAGGTGAATTGCCTGAACCCAGGAGGCGGAGGTTGCGGTGAGCCGAGATCGCGCCATTGAACTCCAGCCTGGGTGACAAGAGCAAAACTCCGTCTCAAAAAAATAAATAAATAAATAAATAAATAAAAAATAATTAAAAAAAAAGGAATGGGTCCTAAAGATAAAAGCTTCCTCCTGATATCTAAATGGGGCCTGATGAGTAAGCGTTAACTATTCATTTAAGAATAAAAACATTGCTGAAAAGATCATTGTAGTTCAAATTATTTGCAAGACTTTTGCAACTTTAGGTACCAGAGCAACTAAATGCACAGTGTCTCCCCCACCCCGCCCACACACACACACACGCAAACCATATGTATGTGGTCAGGAAAAACCAGGTAAAGTTCTAAGAAAATGTTGCTAAAGACTAGAGAAGATAATAGTTAAGGAAAAATATATAATTAGACATCTACAAAAATCGAACATCAGCACTAGTTTGTCTGCCAATGAAATATAAACTCACTTAAAAAAATTAGATTAATTGAAGGAGATGAACACACTGTCAATACATGATTTGAAGGACCTGGAACATCCAGTGTAACTCATATTTCAAAGCAATTCAAAACTAAAGCATAACAATATAGTTTGGTAGAAGGTGCTGTGTGCTATTTACTATCCAATATTATCTTTCAACTCAGTAATAAAAATATTCTTTAATTTAGAGTGATCAAGTATTCAGTTTAAAAACTATCCCAACCTTTTTTTGCCGTCAGTTGTGGCCATGCAACTCAAACTTGGCCAACAAAATGCAAGAAGAATAGTTGTACAGAATAATTTCTGAAAATGAGATGCGATGAGCAGAGCGTCAGAAGACACCCTGACCGATGAAGAAGGAAGTTAGTATTAGCATGGCAGAAAAGAACCTGAGTCCCCAAAAACCTCAGAAGCACCATATCGAAACAGAACCATCTTATCTTTGGTCTTCTATTATGGGACAGAGCAATAAGTTTCTATTTTATTCAAGTAACTTTAATACACGAGAAACTAATCTGAACTTATGTTAGTGACAACCATATGATAATTGTAAGAGAATTGAGATAGAATTTCAAGAGGGCTAGTGTGAAAAATTAGTTCTACAGATAAAAAAAATGGTAGAAGATAACAATGTGACAGAACTAACTAAAAACACAATTAAGGAACATTTTCCTAAACTACAGAAACAATTAGATTTGTAATCTTTTCTAAAGAAATGACTTACAGAGAAGGTTACTGGAAAAACAAAGAACAAAAATAATCTTAATGTCAGCAGTAAATGACAAAGCAAAAACTATTGAACAACTTCATTAAAAACCAGAGAGATTGGTAAGGAAGGAATCAGGCAGTGTACTAGGTGTAGCTGATTCTGAGTGAAATAGAGATACAAATAAAATGCTCATACTGGAAGTGATACAGATTCTCTCCTGTTAAGTATAATACCCTCTTTCTCTGTGTTATATTAAGGGCTTTTTATAAGAGAAACACAGTTTAAGCCTTAGATTATACATTATGATTTTGAGTAACAGATTTAGTCTAACGCTGAAGCAAAGTTGAATAAATTAATGCATTAGAATAATTATTTATCATTGCCAATATCCTGGAGTAAATCAGTTTTCATTCAAATCACTTATCTATTCATATCCATCACTGAAACTTTTATTGATGTCCTTTTGTATGGTTCTTTTTTATAGGTCAAATATAGAATATATGCATATTTGCATAAGATACAATTGATGATATTTTTCTACTGCTCATATTTCAAATCTTGACAAATGGAATACAATAAAGACATGGGCAACATTACATGTGTGTCTACTGTGGGTGGAAAGTCAGGCCTTGATCCTACTCTCCCTCACGTTTCCATCCAGGGCAACAGAAAATTCCATAAGTAGATAGTTGACACTGGGCATGAATCTCAAGATCTTGAAAAAGGCTATGTTCAATGTAGTTGAATCTCAAAAGTATCAAATATGTAGCTGACTTTTCCCCATCACTCTTTCTCACACCCATTAAAAACGTGACACTATGGCAAGTTCTCATATGTTTATGATTTCTAATATTAATAAAACTTTATTTTATTGTCTCATATATATGTATTGATTTAAATAATCTGCTCTTGATTAATGAACTGCACTAATAATCAGGATAGCAGAAAAAATACAGCTCTGTTACATATATCTATGAGAACTTTTTGAATATATTCTGTTTTTTAAATCATTGAACCAAGTGACAATCATGCTACAAAGGATAGTTGATTCTTCATGTCTGTATTCAGATTGTAAATCAATAGATAAGTTACCTTTGTCAGTGATATATAGTGGGTAATGGTGAAAAATGATACCAACGACAATTTGGAAATTTTGAATTCACTCTCTAAAAGCTACAGAGTAAACACGAACTTGCTGAAACAGCACTTAAAATTTAGAGGATGGCTTTCAGTGAAACCACAGAGTGCAATAAGAACGTTTTATTTAGTGAACATAGCACTCCTAAAATATAGGGAAATTCATCTTAAAAATTGAGGCATAAATAACTAATTGGATCAATGAGCAACATTTTGAGAGATTTGATAAACCAAAGTAAATCTTTCTCTGAGGGAATCATATAACAGATCAATGGAGCTTGTATCAAAATAACTATGGGAAGTGTTTAATTCCATCTGATAAATTTTGAGGGCAATTAGAATTGATCAGAAGATAAACAACACATTATAGATACACCTCATCTTCTTGTTAAGTTTCAAGCCTAAATTTTCTTTATTACTCTATTGGAACTTAATCTCGATACACTAATTGCTTTGAAGGAATGGGTTTGCAGAAGTATACTATGAAGTCCAGATTTAGTATGCGATATATTAATCTATTTATATTTTCCTTTTTTGTTGAAGTTTAGAAACACATAGATTATATTACATTGCTGAAAATATTTCAAACCCAAAAGACTTGGATATTACATCACAGAGGAAGGTAAAAATAAAATAAAAATTATTGAGATGGACCTTTTCCTGTTGATAAATGTTAAGAAATAACTTTGACAAACTGGATGCTAAATTCTCAAGAGAAATTTATTATTATGATAGTAAATGGTATTATTATTATTTTATATTTTCAAATCATTCTTCAGTTTTCACTTCCTTGAATAATAAGCATAAGAGCCACCTCTACTGTTTTGTGTACATGACCAATACATGTATCCTACAATATAAAGCATTGTTTGCCAGTTGTGTAGATTAGATATAACTGGAAGAGAGATCACTATAATATGAAATCTGAGAATCACTGAATACTGCTATGTAGATGGACTTTAAATAAAAGCTAGAATTTTGAGTGCAGTGTAATTACCATGAGGTCACTATTTCTAATTTTAAATACTCTTTAATGCTTTTATATATTTATGCATCAAGTTCATATATTATTGAAAAGATATAGAAAAGTATTATATGAAAAAATAATCTCAATTCACATCACTTAGGAATAAAACAGTTAACTTTGGCTTTATTCTTGCCGTTAGATGTACCTAAACTGACATCCACAGACACATTTTAATATTTCAGTATTTATAACTAAAATTTTTTTTATACATCTATGAATACTTAGGAATTTTCTAACTTACTTTCTCAACTTAATACAATTTTGCAAGAGTTCTTCCAGTGATTAACTTCTCAAGGAGATATTTATTGTTTCAATTTTTTTATTCTATTTTAAGTTCTGGGGTACATGTGAAGAATGTGTAGATTTTTACATAGGTATACATATGCCATGGTGGTTTGCTGCATCCATCTCCCCATCATCTATATTAGGAATTCCTCCTATTGTTATCCCTCCCCAATCCTCCTACCCCTACTATCCCTCCTCTATTGTCTTGTATTATTATCATATATGTTATATTATAATATGGGATATATTATATATAATCCTAGCTAAATTGTGTCATCTCACATATACATGAAAGACTGAGGGAAAAATATATAAAATTATTTTAGCGCCTCTTCAATTATCCTAGTGCCTCTGCAACAAAAACATATGGTTGTTGGCTAAATTGTTTCTAAAATGACCTTAAAAATAAAGGTAACTGTTTATGCACAAAATCAGTTGCTTGATTTAACTAAATTTGTCTGTCCTTAGGTCCAAAATGAACCCTTATTAAGCCAAAGGGTCAGCATTTGCTGTTATGTTGTTCTCATTGCAGAATGAAAGTAATTATTTTCTACTGCCTAATATATATGAATGTTAATCCAACATGGGTTATATGTCCACAGTTCTGATCAAGGGAAACCATAAAAATTAACTCTCTTTTACCAGAGAAATAACGTCTATGATATTAACAAATATGGCAATGATATTTTTCGTGAGCACAATACAAACTATTATATCAAAACTAGGTAATTTCATAATTATAACTAATAATACTTTTAATTTGAACTTATTGAACATCTATAATATGCCAGATGCTGTGTTTTGAAGGTGTAGTAGGAGAGCATTTTTAAATAGCATCTAAATTATTTTCATTTAGGATTTTTTTCATCCATTTTAGTACCACTTGCTATTGAGATAAGGCCATTGGACTGAGGCTTATTCCAACTGGGAAATAAAAGGAGAAGTATTTAGAAAAAATGTTTTTCTTCAGTTTTGATTTGCATATCTGATTTTTTTTACCATAGTAAATAATTGTCTTGAAATTTCAAAAAGAGAGAGATGATGTTTTCTTGAAATTCCTCACATTTAGATTTTAAACATCAAAAACTAGAACAGGAAGAAAAGATCAATATTCATACCATAGAATAAGAGAGCTAAAAATATATTGTAAAGGATGTTTCTGCCCCACAGTACCTCTGGTAAAAATATGTAAGGTAGGAAAAAATAGAGTGACAAAAAAACCTCATGGGTCTTGCCACTCCTCATGTCAAAAGTTAAAGAGTATGTGGTAGAAATATATAGATAGATTTGTGGGGTCAGGTTGTCAATTGAACCCTTGCAAGGTTTCCAGAAAAGGCTTACAGTCAGCTTTGCCTTAAATCTCACATGGCATGTTTCTGAGTGAGTAGCAATGACTTTAGAAGGCACTGAGTAAAGATGGTCCTGAATAAAGCCTTATTAGTTTACATAATCTCAGTGTAGAGAAAGCAAGAGTATTTTTCCAGTCATCTCACGGGAGAGTGGGTTAGTGTATCAGAAGAACCATAGATTTAGAAGGAAGCGATTAAAGAATATAGGGCTCTCCCAAGTGGAGCCATTGGTAGGGTCATAATAATTACAACAGTGCCTGACCCAACATGCAAGCGACCTGGAAAAGCCTGGTCCAAAACAGTATAAAAAGTGCAGAAGCCTGGTGCCTTGATGGGCTAAACTCTACCAGAATGGGGACAGAAAAAAAAAAAAAAGCCAAAAAGTGTAGGCCAGATAGAACTAAGTTGATTTTGAATGCAACTTAACCAGAACTCAAGGAGAAACATTACCACTCTGCCAGTACCCATGGAAATGAAAGCTCATCTTCACTGAAGGTGAAGAAAGAGCACGAGATTAGGCCTCTTGAAAAGAGAAAACCTCCAAAGAAGACTATTTTAAAAAACAGATAGATAGATAGATAGATAGATAAAATTTTAAAAAGCAAGTATTTCTGCAATTAGTGAAAATGGAAGTGTGAAATCAAGGTAATAAATATTTTGTTCTTATTTTATTTTTGAATGCATGTATTTTAAATAGAATTCTTCCAGTAATCTTGAACTATGAATGCCATCATCTTCTTGTTTTTGATAAAACCAAAAATAGGCTCAGATGGATTGACTGACTTTCCTAGGATATCAATGCACAGTGACAGGTGAGGACAAGATTTGGAGTCAGATCTGTTGGGCTCTGAATCGTGCATGATTCAACAGCACCTCAACGTCTTTGTCTCCACTTTCAGTGTAGTATCTGTAATTAATGGCTATGTTAATATTCTGTAGTCTTTCTACTCTGTGGAGATACCTGACAGCATCTTTGCAGCAAAATTACTATAAAAAGATCATTTCTGCCTTATTTCATTAAGCCCCAGAGTATGTGGCTTGGGATTCAAAAGATCATGCAAGGACATGAAAGCCTTGTATAGTTGGGAATTACATTTTGCTTCTTAGATTTAGTGTCTGAAAATTTGAGTTTAATTATCAAGTCTTTGACTTCCTAGGGGTATGAACTTTACATAACTTCTCTGAGGCATAGTTTTTTAATCTGTTAGAAGATGCCTGTCTGCCTCAAAGACTCATTATGAATATTACTTGGAAAAATGTGTGTAAAAGTGCTTTGTGAGTGGTAAAATTCTCAATATATATAATATTTTAAATATTTTAAAAATTGCCTAAATTTACTTTGTGGGCTTGATCAAGCTAAATAAGAGTAACCCCATATACTAGAATATATTGAAAAGGTAAGAAAGTTATGAAAATTGTTTGAATATACATTTTACAGCAATCAGAATGCTTATGGAAATAATAAAAATAACTATAAACAATTATGTTCCATACTCTTAAATTACCTAAATAGCCAGGATATATTATGTTTCAGGAACACTAATTAGCATTTATATTATTCTGTAGTTAAATCAGTATCATTATTTCTACACATGCGTAATCTAATAGAACTTATTTTAAGACTTATTTTAAAACTTCAAGTTTTACTGGGGAGTGGAGAGGTGCTTGTAAAATATAACCTGGATATATATATTTTAAATACACATGCATAGCTTCCTTTAAGGTCTTATTGAAAATCAGTTTCCAATAAGAACTGTAGATCTATAGGGCAATTTAATTGTTAGCGCCATGAATTACATTTTGACTCCTGCAAAGAACATTGTGAAAGCCTATAGAATACACAAATAGATAGGTCAGACCTGAAGCTAAATTAGGTTAAGTTATCACTTAGGTTCCTTATAAGTTTCCTAATTATATTGTTTCTCTGCTTTGCCCTTCTACTTTTTATGTAAAGTCATATATAAAGGTTTAAAAGTATATAGGTAAAGAATTTTCAGTTAGTGAAATTATTTTCTAAAGATGTGTAGTAAAACTAGTTTTTTTTTTTTAAAAATCAAATCATGAATTCAGAGTATACCTAAAGTATTCCTTTACATAACTCAGTAGAATAGTTTTGCTTTTGTGTCCTGTAACTCCAAAGTCAATCATAGTTCTGGCCAGACTCAATCTACTTTTTTTTAATGAGTGAATGACCAGTGAATCAATCCATCATTAGTAGATTCTCATTTTAAGATAGTTTCCTATAAAATTGTTTTTTCTTTAAAATTCTCTCTCTTTTTGCTATTGTTATAGGTAACTAAATAAATCATTAAGAACAAAAAAAATATATATAGAGAGAGAGAAAGGTATATGGCCTTGAAAAACTACTAGACACCCAAATTTTGATTACGGCTTCCTTAGGTCTTCGCTTGCCTCTGTCCCCACCACCACAACAGCAACTCACAGATGCATTTTTTAACCCGCTTTCTTACATGGTTCCTTAATGAAACCATGGTTCCTCAAAAATATTATGTAAAGTGTCATTTTTAAAGCCAAGCATAAAAGGACATGACTCCTTCAATTGCCTCTCTTTGTCTTAGTTTTTGTTTTTCTCTCACTTTACTGGATCGTTACCAAGAAATAAACCGGCTGAAACAATTTTTATATTAGCAACCCATCCACTGAATTCCATTTCCCTCCAATTACCATCCCACTTATCTTCTTTTTACAATTACTCTTTAACGGAGTTATCTACCCTCTCTGTCTCTGTTTCTTCCCCTGCAATTCTCCCTTAATCCTTTCAAATTATACTTTCTTCCCAACATTCCACAGAAACCTCCTTCTTCAAGGTGACTTATGGCTTACACATGATCATATCAAATATTAAAATCTTGGTTCTTAGCTTACTTGGCCAATCAGCAGCATTGATAGTTGCTTCCTCTTTTTTTGTAACTTTTTTTCATTTGGTTTCCAGGACATAATTCATTCTTGATTACTCTTCTGCTTAACTAGGCTACATTTTCTTGCTGTCGTTTTCTTCTCATGTTTCCAACTTATAATTGTGTCTCAGTATTAGAACCTTACTTTCTCTATATTCAGTTTCTATGTAATCCCATCCAAACCACAGCTTAAAAAAAAAGGCAAAGCATAAACAATTTTATAGATCTGTTTTTTCTTTACATTTAGCTAGGATTCTGTCTATCTACCTATCTACCTACTTACCTACCTACCTACCTATAAAATGCATATTTGTCAAAAGTTTGTAGAATAAACAAAGATCAATGTGTATAATGGGACAGATAAACCCAGTTAACAAAACTCATCTATCTGATATATCATGAAATATGCACCCTACAATTACCAAAACAAACAAAAAATTATATTGTTTTCAATTACACAGGAAACATTTTCAAACATAATCATAAGCTGATCTATGGATCAATTCAAATCATTCAAAGCACAAGTCTGACCACAGTGAGAAAAATTTAAATATCAATAAAAATAAATAATTAAGTCAGCCACTGTGGCTCATGCCTGTAACCCCTACATCTGGGAGGCCAAGACAGGAGAACTGTTTGAGCTCGAGAGTTCGAGACCAGCCTGGGCAACATGGCAAGACCATGTCTCTACTAAAAATAGAACAAAATTAGCTGGGTATGGTGATGGCATCTATGGTCTCAGCTACTCAGGAACCTGAGGTGGGAGGATGGCTTGAGCCTGGCATGGGGGGTCAGAGGTTGCAGTGAGCTGAGATTGCACTACTACACACCAGTCTGGGTGACACAGCAAGACCCTGTCTCAAAAAATAAGCACATAAATAAACAATTAGAAAATTCTGAACTATGTGGAAATTAAGAAACTAGCAGGGTTTTTCTTTAGTTTTATTAAAGTATATTTTTCAAGTAAAAATTTGTATACATGAAAAAAATGCAGTGTTTTGATACATGCACTCATTGTGAAATGACCACCACAGACAAACTAATTCATTTGTCACTTCACATTTTTACCGTTTTCTTATCCTTTCCTTTTGTGTGTGTGCATGAAAAAAGTAAGATTTATTCTCTTGGCATATTTTAAGCACACAATGTAGTACTGTTAACTACAGTCACCAGGCTGTATATTAGATGTTCAGAACCTATCCGTCTTCCTAAACAAAACTTATACTCTTTAACCAACCAACATCTTCCCATTTTCCCCTCCCCCTTGCCTGCGGATACCACCCTTTTACTCTTTGCTTTCGTGATTTGTGTTATTTTGGATATCTTACATAAGTTAGATCATGTAGTATTTTTTGTTTTGTGTCTGGATTATTTCACTTTGCATATGTCCTCTGGTTTCACTCAGTTATGACAAATGTCAGGCTTCCTTCTTTTCAAATCCTGAATAATATTTGTCATGAATATTATGACATCTTTAATATTAATATATATAAATATATATTATATATTACATTTTATTTATTAATATTTTAACAGATATTTAGTTATTTCTACATCTTAGCTGTTGTAAAAAATGCTGCAATGGGCATGGGAGGGCAGATATATTTTCAGCACACTGATTTTGTTTCCTCTGGATGTATACCCTGAAGTGAGATTCTGGATTATATGGTAGTTTAATTTTTTATTTTTTGAGGACATTTCATACTGTTTTCCTCCATTTACATTCACCTCAATAGTGTACAGAAGTTACTTTTATTTTACATCCTCGCTTCCCTATTGCCCAGAGAAGTGGGCAATAGGACCAAATAATACTAGGGAGACATCTCTGCATGTCCTTATAAACTATAGTTTTAGCAAGAATCTTGCTAAGTCATTAAGCAGGAACCACTCACCTTCAATAACTGATCACCTTCAAGATCTGATCAGGTTCCTCATCCTCCATCATCCTCTACCTGACATCTGATCATCTTGGCCTTCCGCTAGCATTAATACTGCTAGATTAGTTTAGTCATAATCCCCCTTACCCTATCTCTTCGTTTGTTCAAGCTGAGGTAACTGAGTACCATAAACAGAGTGGCTTGAACAATACACATTTCTTTCTTACAGCTCTGGAGTTGAAAAGTTCAATATCAAAACACTGGAAGATATGGTGTGTGGTGAAGGACCATTTTCTAATTCATAGAGGGCCCATCTTCTCCTCATGTTCTCAGATGGCAGACAGGAGACGGAAGCTTTTCGATGCATCTTTTATATGGGCACTAATCCCATGCATGAATGCTCTGCCCAACCTAATCACCCTCCAAGCGCTGCACCACCTCCTAGCATCATCACAAGGGTTTAGGATTTCAAAATGTGAATTTGAGAGGACACAAACCTTCAGTCTATAGCACCACTGATGTTTCCTCTCAGTATTTTTCTTATACGCTGAACTCTGCTCTGTTCTTTAGCTATAAATTTCCACTTGTCCATGCCATATTCGGAGTTAAGTCAAATCTTCCTTCTTCACTGCAACACCCCATTGCAGTGATCCCTACGTCTACCTGCCATGCCCACTTCCTTGAATGAAGTTTGCCTTACTGTCTTCAACAAGTAGCATGATTTTTTTTTCTCTAACGTCTTAATTACTAATGCACGTGTTTTCAATTCACAATATCCTCATTCCAATACTAAATAATGAAGATAATATCACTAATAACAGATCATCAGAAAAAGAGACTGGATAATATCCCTTTATCTATTAATTACTCCATTTATTACTAAAGCATTTTTAAGGTTTTCATGAGTTAGAGTAATTGAGTAGCTAACTGCCTTTGATATCACCATTGAATAAAATAAACTCTTATTATGTGTGCCTGATGTTTTCACCACTACATCACCACTATCCTTTGGAGCAAATGAAGTTATCTTCCACAGTGGCCAAATTAATTTACATTCCCACCAACAGTGTAAATGTGTGTGTTTCTCCACAACCTTGTAAGTATCTGTTGTTTCTTGATGTTTTAGTAATCGCCTTTCTGACTGGCATGATGTGGTATCTCATTGTGGTTTTCATTTGTTTTTCTCTAATGATCAGTGATGTCAACCTTTTTTCCATGTTTATTGGCCACATGAATTTCTTTTTTTGAGAAGTTTTCATTCATGTCCCTTGCCCCCCTTGTTAATGGGGAATTTTGTTATTTTTCTTATATATTTGCTCAAGTTATATTTTATGAAACAGATGACCAAATTGGTTCCATAAACTTTATATTTTATTTAAAATAAGTGATGGTGGAATACTACTATGTTTTAGGCACCATTTGCATCTGTGTGATATAAGGATAGAAAATAAATTTAGTCTGCCCTCATAGACTTCACATGCTCTCTGACTTATTTTCTATAATTTCCCATTCTTTAAGTTAAAGAAATGACTGGTAAATTTACAAGTGCAGTTTAAATCATGGTTTTTTGGCAGTTTTAAATGAGTGTGATGAATCATATTTGCTTTTGGTTACGGGTAATATTCAGTCATTTTTGTGGTGATTGCCTGAAGACAAATTTAGTGTGATCATATGAACAAGTCTCAGCATAAAATATGATGGTGAGAAGCAAAGATATGGGTATATCTTTCTTGTTTTCATTTATCACTGGACAAGATAAAGAATATATAATTGGCATTTTTCTTCTCAAAATTTTACCATTTTTAAGATAGAAATAAAGGTGTGTCAGAAATGTGTCTAATTAAACTTTTAAATTTTAATTTCAGATGCTAATGCTCTAAATTCATTCTTTGCTGACATCTCCATGTTTAGTTTTAGAGCATTTTTTTTCTTAAAAGTTTGTTAGGGATTCCTTTGCTTTGGCAAGTAAGCATGAGGTCTAATTTTGACTGAATATTATAAACAGACAACATGCATGAAATGCTAACCTAAAAATAGGATTTCTAGTTGCCTTACAAAAAAAAAAAGATGATGCTATGTATTCTTTAAAATGCATTTTGCATGATTTGCCTTAAATATTTTAAAAAGTGTGCATCACTTCTCACAAAAGCTACAGTAATATTTTTCCAAATTTTTCTGTCATAGTACAGAAAGATCTGTAATGATAAAATGACTGTAAAGAATTCTATAAAGTAACCCTTTGCTAAGAATTGACATGAATAAAATGAATATATTAGGAAATGATCTAAACCAATGTGTAGTCATTGTTTCTGTTGCTATTACCTAAGGTTTAGAGATGCTGGGTTTTGTTTTTTGTTTTGCAGTACCCTTCCTAGGCTAAAGCTGTATATTTCTTCCATTAAAGAAAAAATTCAAGTAAAAAAATGGACTAGTGAAATAAAATACCATACCTATAACTTTTACAATGTTACTTTCCAAAGTTCATGATTAAGCATAATTTGAAAGCTGCTTTTATTGTACCTGTAGTTGGGGAAATAGGATGCGGGATAATCTACGTTGACATATTTTTTTTTTTCTAATTGTCCATGTAAACAATACATATGTTGCTGTTGGTAAAATTCAAATAATAAAGAACAGTAAAGAACAAATTATAAACACCATTGTTTATTCTCCCTTTCAGTATTGCTGTTATCTATCTGGTAGGTGTCTTTCTCTAGTTTTTTTCTACATATATTTAAATGCACATGTATGCTCATATGCATAATATTTATTACCTTTACATATAAGTGTTTTATATATATTGCTCTAAAACTTGTATTTTTCTAACAGTATAGCTTTGAGATCTTTCAAACTTTGCCTCATTTTTTATGTATGCTTATTATAAATACAAATGTCAGCATCATAAATACACCATATCTTTATATACACAGAATGGTACCTTGTTCAGTACACATATAGATTGCCTAAAATTTTTAAATCCTCTATGTAATGTCTTAGTCAATATCCTTGAGCATACATATGTGTACACTCTATTATACTTTTAACTACCAAACTATTATAATTGTGTAACTATTTTTTTTCTAAAGTAACATTAAATTTAGTGTTACTTTAGAAAAAAATAGTACTACCCAAAGCTGGTTGTCTATATAGGTTTTTGTTTTTGTGTTTGTATTTTATCTTGCTTTCTTGTAAAAATTATTCTAGATATCATTTCCAAAATCTAGCATCTAAGAAAGACTTCAATGTTTTGCAAAATAATAGGGGAAATTAAGATTATTAAATTATGTAAGAAATAGCAGAAAAGCATTTATGTTTATATTTGTGTATGTAAATAAGTAAATGAGTGAATGTGACTGAGATTCTATGGAAAGGTGTTTCATTACTATGTATTCCTTTGACTTATATGGTTATAAATGAACAGAAGATAGAGGAGGCAGTAAAAGTAGTCTTGTATTATTGGTAATGTTGACAGGAGTGGTCATTTATTATGAAACTCAACTATCTTTCCTAGTACATTGAATGTAAAACCTGGAGTTGAGGTACTTGTCTAAGGGATTATATAGCCTTGCTTGCCATCATTAAACTCAAGCTGGAGGATAGAAATCAATTCTAAGATGGCCTGCAATCTTCAATATGGCTTAGTTTTTGTTGTTCTTGATCTATGTGAAAGTAAATCAGAATTTTAAAATAATTGAATTGTCTGTGAAAATTCTTAATTTCTTTAAATATATAGCTGCATCCACTTTACTTGAAAATTCTACTTAAAAGAAATGTATTGTGGCTGGTATCTTGATTATTAGATTTCAGATGCATGTAGGAGTTTAAATAACAACAGAAAATAATGAGCTGAGTCAAATGAAGGCAGCATTCCGGGTTCATGATCTTTAGCTCTAAAATGAGGAAGAGAATGCTCCCCTTCAGTACCTTTACTATGTGGTCAGGATTAACATGACACTAGTTAAGGAATGTTGGTAAACACATTTTTTTTTTAATGTACATGATAAAGATTGTAATGGTTAGGGCTACTAACATTTTTTTCCTTGAAGAAAAAACATTTTTTACGTGATACTTAAATTTTATTTAATAACATTTAAATCCTGGCTAATGAAATAACAACCTGAAAAATTTTGTAGCAATGTGAAATGCTTTCTTTGAAAAACCAGTGGTTAATAAAAATGCATGGAAGTGTATAGCTTTCTATCTCGAAATATGTAAATAAATATAACGAACAAATGTTATAGTTGTAACATAATCAGGGTTTATTTTCTATATCAGTTCTAGATACAACTATTACTAAAATCATACTAGAAATACTAACACCTTATGAAAATGTTAATAATGTTTAAGGTTTGTATTAGGAAGATTAGAACTCAGGCATGTTAAAAAAAGTTTTACGTACCAATGTGTTTTTTAATTTTGAAAGTCTATTTCCAATAAATATAATTCAAAGCATTGAAACTACATGATTTTTACCCATGTCTGCCTTTTTACAGAGTTATGTTGTGATGTAGACTTCAAAAGACCTCCTGCCATATAAAACA
Organism: Saimiri boliviensis; assembly: GCF_048565385.1. Classification (NCBI taxonomy): domain Eukaryota; kingdom Metazoa; phylum Chordata; class Mammalia; order Primates; family Cebidae; genus Saimiri; species Saimiri boliviensis. Next base: position 42,218,377 of record NC_133463.1, read on the forward strand.
TACTCTTTTCCCCTTTGTTTGTATCATTTTTCATTAGCTTAACCAATGTTATTTGAAACGTTTACTATTTATAACACTAATTCAGTGAAATATGGGAGCATCCGATAGATAGAAACAGATCACTAATCACAGAGCGGCCCTAAACTGCCTAAACAGATTTCTATAATAAGAAAAAGAATTACAACTTTGTTTTATTTAAGACAATGAAGATTCAATAACAAATGATAATATTAATTGTGGCCTGTCTCTGGTACATTTTTTTTTTTTACTGCAATAACATAAATAAAATCATGACTCAAATGTTCTTACACAATAAAGAAATATATTATTTTTCCAAAATGGAAATCCACAAGTAAAATAGGATCATTGGACCATGTGACCAATGGCTCTTGTTGATGCAATTAGGAGTCAGATTTACTCAGCCTCTCAGCTCTGCAGTGCTGGTGTCAAATTGAATAGCTTTCATGGCTCCTGCCCCATGATCATAACGTAACAACCAGTGCCAGTTGGGGCTAAATTATTTTTTCCTGCCAAATAAGAGGAGACAGGAAAAAAAGAAAATAAGAACAATTTGCTCAAACTTGTATCATAAATCTTCCCTTTAATATGGGCCTATTTAAGTTAGATTTTCCCACTTGAAGCATTAAGAGTCACTTGGGAATGCTGTACACTAATTGGCTAAAACTAATCAACACCTATTTCTAGAACTTCAGATGAGATCTCCTTTTTATGAGTTACAAGAGGAATCTAGATATAAGAACCAAATTAGTTTCCTTTAGGAAAACAGAATAGCCAACTAACAAGTACTGTGAAATACCCTTACGAATCACCAATTTCATGAGCCCTGTAAAATGAGTAGAGGAGAAACTCTGACCAGAAAAAATAAAAGCTATTCTTAAAACATCCCAGAAGTTACTTTTTAAACCTCAGATTTATTAACTTTTAAGGTATAGGTTTATTTGAAATACCAACTCAGTTGAATTTCCTCATGGAAAGTTTTAGTCCAATAATTTGAAAGAGGTCTAGAAAGAGGTAGCCATGTGTAGATACAATTAAAGTACATATATTCATTATTACAACATGGAAAAGTTAGTTGATTTCACATATAGAGAGAAGATAGTTGGCCTTTCTAAGTCTTGACTATAATATCAAAATCCAATATGAAATACAGATAAGGTGTTTAGTATATGACATAGTTTTATCATTGATGTTCATATATCAAGTAATTTAAGGCATACAAATACTCTATGAATAAGTGATTATTTTTACTTTTATTTATAATAGAAAAATTAAGACATAGAGAGATATATAATTCTTTAGATAATATAGATGGAGATTGGCATAGTTGCATTTGAAATCAGACAATGTGACTCCAGAGTTAGTGGTATTAGCTACTATGAAACTTCCAATTAATACTAATTTTTTGACAATTATCTTTTGGAGCATCTGAAATTGGCCAAAATGCTCAAGATAATCATGGATAGTGAACAGATTTTTTTAAAATTTTTGTTTCAATGTTTTTCTGCTTCTAAACTTAATTTTTATCAAGGGAAATATTGCAAATTATATATTAATGTGTCTTCTACACTTTTCTGTTGAGTTCACTATTGTACAGAATTTGACATTTTATTGAATTCAGGCTTCAGATTGCCTGGAGAAATTTTTTATAATTCCAAGGTCATTGCATTAAAATTCTACTATTTTAACAACTAGGATAACAACAGTGAAAATAACAGAATGAATACACATCCTATCTTAGAGTAGAGGTATCCTGATGTTTCAAAGACATGCAGTTTGAAACACAGATATACAATAATTGAAAGTCCAATAGCGATGTCCTGTTGCATCCCTATGTTCATTTGTTCACTCATTTACTCATTCATCCGTGTATCTATTTGCAGTGACAATGCAGCTACTGAAAAGCAGCATAGCATTGCTATGAATTTCAGAGGCTGTGAATATAGGCTGCATTATTTGAATCCAGAGTATCACCAATTTTATCATTGAAAATTTTGGTAACATTTACTTAAACTCTCATCAAGAAAATGAAGTATATAAAGGTGATTTTTTAATATAATTATTGTTAAAAATTAGTTAAAGCATTCCCGTATTTAGAATAGCATCTTACACACATTAAATGCTAAAAAGTGTTAGATATTATTCTTTATTCAGAAATATTTTTTGAATAAATACTTTCTTTACCCCCTTCCATCTCTCTCCTTCTAATTTCTGACCAGTTGAATTATTAGTACTCCTTTGTCTCCCTCCATGGGTTCTGATATTCTCTACTGTCAGAATCTCTTCACTGCCTACAAGAATGTTTGTAAACTTAAACATGAGGCCGGACTGTATGCAAATAGCTTGTAACAGTGTGGACTGTAAGTCTAGAAAAGAGAAATGTTCAGTATGGACTAATAAATGCTCCATGGCGAGGGTAACATTTGTGCCAAAGAACAGCTACAATTTATGAAATGCAAAAATATTGAAAGGATTGGAGAAGATGCTTTAAGAATTAAACAAAATTAGTAATAATGAAAACATTAAGAAATTGTAAGATAAGTTTTGGAAATAGCAAGCAGGCTGCTATGGTTGAAGATAATCTTTCTCACATTTTGTTGTCACATATTTACAGGCAGGCAAAGTAAGGCAGTATATTATTGTTGCTAGGATTTTAGTATTACAAGTATAACACCTCTCATGTTTACCATTTATCTACCTTCTGAGACAGGATAGAAATTGTGCCAGGTATGTCACATTTATTTTCTTCCAAATGAACTTGAAAACAATATTAAAGAAAGATGCTGTATCCTCATTGCAGAAATGAGCACTCTAGGGCTTAGGTTAAATACTATTCCCAAATCCAAAAGTGAAAGAAAGGATTTCACTCCAAATTTATCTAAATGCTAAACAAAGGTTCTGTTTGTTCATCAAGATTTTTCACCAGTTCTTTATACCTTATTTATTTAATTTCAGTAGTCTTACCCACTGATTTTATGAGACATTCAATTATCTTTGAGAAATCAGGAAATACATGTTTAAATATTTGATAAGTAAAATATAAAGTGAAACATAGCTTAAACAATTTGAAGTATAATTAATCATTTAAAATATATTTTCTTAAGCTAACTGAAACTTTAAAAACAGGAATTTAAATTTTACCTTCAAGATGAATTTTTAAACTGGGATCTAAATTATACCCTGAAACTTGAACTTCTTCTACTTAAAGAGTTAATTTTAAAGATTCTTCATTAACAGTTTTTGAACGTGAAATATTGACTTTATTTTCTACTTTCATTGTAAAATCATCACTGTTGAAAGTAACAGTAAAAGACATGAATGAGTACAGAATAAAAACATGGAAATTGATATTGAACCCAAACATAGACCATTAGAATTTTATAATATTGGCACGACACAACATAAACTATTAGGAATATAATTGAGATTTCCAAACATCTAGATTTGTTTGAGAGAATCTGCATATTCAAGAGGTTGATAGTTTATATGTATAAAAGATGTTTTCAAAAACCAACCACACAAAACTGTAATTAAGTTTTCTTGCCTTCATTTTCTTGCAATTCCAATGATCAAAGCTCTCAAAACTGTCTGGCTTAGTTTGAACCTTCAAGATAATGGCAACCAATTCTCATACAGTCACTGATATTTGAAATAAGGACAAAATGTTATTTTTTTTACTTTAAAACCCAAATACATAACTCAATTATACAAATATGCATCCTCAGTACTCCCCTTCTTTTGCAGAAAGGCAATATTCACTTCACTTTAAATTTTCCAGGCTGAGATGCACAAAACAGAAATGATGTATATGTAATGCACTCTACTGAATCAAAGTGATAGACTCAAATAAGAGGAAAAGAGAGGGAAATAAGAGGGAGAGAGAGGGAAGAAGAGAAAAACAGAAAGAGACCTAAGTCTTCTAATATAAATAAATCTTAATCTGGAGAGAAGAGGGGGAAGTTTCTAAGTCCATTATCCTTTGGAATGTAGGCAAATGGTCCCAGGGACATTTATACCTGGTTTATACCAGGCATAAAATATATATATACCGAGGTTTATACCTGTACATCTTCCCAGAGGTCTCCATCTTTAACTGCCACGGTTAATTACCTTTTAGTCATTCTTTAATGCAGGTTACCTGCATTCTGTTCAGCAAATTCTGAAAATGCAGAAAAATAAACCTACTCAATTAACATTTTTTCCTGATAGGAAATTTTATTTGACAATTTTATAAAGACCAATTCATACACAAAAACAAGATTATATGTATTCAAATTTAAAGACTTTTGAATAAAATTCTAAGAATTCACACTAATAGTGTGTTGCTATTAGTTTCATAAGAGAAGAAATAATCCTTTATAAACATGATTTTAATATAAATTAATAGAAAGTTATTTGAAGCCCATGTTAAATATGCATTATAATTTTAGGAAAAATATATGTCCACACAAGTCCTTACATTTGCCCTAGAGATTCTCCAACTGAATATAATTAGATTTATACTTTAATTTGAACTATGTATTGTTTATTATTTGATCTGATATTTGGTAATAATAAAGAAAATGGGGTAACTAATTTTTATGTTACCCAGTTAATTTTTGTTACCCCCAAAATATGCCTAACTTGTCATTGATTGTATTAGTGTTTTCACATATTTGTACTTTTCCCTCCCTTAGAATAGGATTGTATATCCATGCTAATTGTCACTAAATTGTAGTGGAGTATATGCTCCTATGCTACTAATTTTGGGTTTGTCTGTTTTACTTGCGTCGAACAATAATACGTGAGTGAACATGATCTATATGACATATGAACAGATGATTTACGAGCTACTGAGTGTTTATGCCAGTTATCTTACATTTTTTCCTTTTCCATAAGAAAAGCATAGTGCAAATAGAAGCTAATCCCTAATACTATAAACTGGAATGAAGGAAATATGTGGAAGGCACCCCCAGGTAACTTACAGCACAGAACAGAGCCACAACCTGAAATAAATTCTTGGCAGAGTCTGAACTAAAATTAGCGAGAAGTAGTATTTGTTCTTGTAAGCTGCTGAGGTTTTCGGTGTTTTTTTGTTTTTTGTTTTTTATCATGACCTATCACAGAAAAGCTGATTAAAACATCACTCATACATATGAAAAGGTGTTCTAAACCTTTGGTATTCAGAAATGTAAATTTTAGAAAATGAGCATCAATTTCACCCTGCTATATTCAGAATGATATAAAATGCTAACATCAACTTTTGAAAGGCTGAAAGCATAAAGAACTCCCATCTCACATCCACATCTGGTAACTATTTGTACAATCATTTCAGACAAGTCTCTAAAATACTGGATAGTCTTGAACATGTTCATAAACAAAGATTAACAATCTGTTTCTTGATGTTGACCTTGGCGATATTATTACATATGGACAACAAGAGAGGAAAAAAATAACCCATTAAGATTTTCTATATTTAAAAAAATTATTTCTTTAGCCAAAAATATTAATTTCACTATATAGGGAACATTGAAAGATAAAATGTTGTTGAACAAAGTCATTTTTATAAAATTTATATTTTATTATTTTATATTCCTTTTTCCTAATCTTTCTGACTTATTTAAAGGGCTCCAAACATTGATAGCATGAAGAAAAACATGAGCCCCTGGTCATCTTTTCATTTTTTAAGAAAAAATTGATTTATTATACTTTAAGTTCTGGGGCACATGTGCAGATCATGTAGGTTTGTTACATAGGTATACCTGTGCCATGGTGGTGGTTTGCTGCCTCCATCTCCCCATCATCTACATTAGGTATTACCCCTAATGCTATCTGTCCCTAATCCCCCCTCCCCCTGCTATTCCTCTCCTAACCCCCCACTCCCCAGCTCCCAATGTGTTATGGTCCTTCCCTGTGTCTGTGTGATCTTATTGTTCAATACCCACCTTTGAGGGAGAACATGTGGTGTTTGGTTTTCTGTTTGTGTCAATTCGCTGAGAATGATGGTTTCCAGTTTCAACCATGTCCTTACAAAGGACGTGAACTCATCCTTTTCTATGGCTGCATAGTATTCCATGGTGCATATGTACCACATCTTTATCCAGTCTACCACTGATGGGCATTTGGATTGGTTCCAAGTCTTTGCTATTGTGAACAGTGCCAAAATAAACATGTGTGCATGTGTCTTTACAACAGAATGATGTACAATCCTTTCAGTATATACCCAGTAATGGGATTATTGGGTCGAATGGTATTTCTATTTCTAGATCCTTGAGGAATTGCCAACACTGTCTTCCACATGGATGAATTAATTTACACTCCCACCAACAATGCAAAACCATTCCTATTTCTCCACAACCTCTCCAGCATCTGTTGTCTCCTGATTTTTTAATGGCCACTATTCTAACTGGAATGAGGTGGTATCTCAATATGGTTTTGATTTGCATTTGTCTAATGACCAGTGATGATAAGCTTTTTTCATGTTTGTTGGCTGCACAAATGTCTTCTTTTTGAAAAGTGTCTATTCATATCCTTTGCCCTTTTGGATGAGGTTGTTTGTTTTTTTCTTGTAAACTTTTTTAAGTTCTTTGTAGATTCTGGAAATTAGCACTTTGTCAGATGGGTAGATTGCAAAAAGTTTTTCCCATTCTGTTGGTTGCCAGTTCACTCTATTGATAGTTTCTTTTGCTGTGCAGAAGCTCTTAAGTTTAAATAGATCCCATTTGTCTATTTTGGCTTTTGTTGCCAGTGCTTTTGGTGTGTTAGTCATGAAGTCTTTGCACATGCCTATGTCCTGAATAGTATTGCCTAGGTTTTCGTCTAGAGTTTTTATGGTATTCAGCCTCATGTTTAAATCCTTAATCCATCTAGAGTTAATTTTTGTATAAGCTGTAAGGAAGAGGTCCAGTTCCAGTTTCCTGCATATGGCTAGCCAGTTTTTCCAACACCATTTATTAAATAAGGAATCCTTTCCTCATTGCTTGTTTTTGTCAGGTTTGTCAAAGATTACATGGCTGTAGTTGTGTGTCATTTTTTTCTGAGGCTGGGCCTGGTCATCTTTTCATCATCAGCTACACCAGGTAGTGATTTCTGTGTTTATTATGTATGTTCTGTAACAAGCCACAATAAAAATTGATCATTTCATTTCAAATTCCAATTCATCCTTTATTCAGTTAAGGTAGTGTTTACCACAATCTTCCAGCCACATGCAATTTCCAATTAGAGTCATTATGAGAAACAGAAGTTTAATTTTGAAAGAGATATAAGCCTATCTGCTACATAACACATTCCACTTCAGAAAAGAATGTGATAAAAGTGTGAATATAAAATATGGTTCTTTGAAAATTATGCTCACAAAACTTGAGTTTTCTAGTAAAAATAAGAAAATTGGGCAAAATTAATTATTAAAAATCCACCTTGTTTACTCTTGAAAGTGAAGTTTTTAAAATTAACTTTAAAAATGTGTTTGCTGTTTATAAGTATTTTCACTTTGTGAATGTCACTAATTAGAAATGTAACAGCTGCTGTTGATTAATAGTTGAATCAACTATTAATCTCCCCCATCCCCTCTTTTTTTCGACAGCAAAAGTAGTTTATACATTTTGTCACAGACAGAGGAGTGAAGACTATTTTTCAAAACCCACAAAATGTAATTAAGAAAGAAAATAAAAAGGGGGAAAGATTATAACTGTAACTACCTTTAATGAAATGAATGAACAGCCATACGCCCAGTTACACTCTGACCACACATGATCTGAGAATGCATGAGTCAGCTCTTGATCTTCTCCTTTGTTTTATTGTGCAAGTGCCATATTGACTAGATTTTAAATTCACGAACTTGTTTCAAGAACACAGAATAATGCTTCATGCCTGATAAGACTTTCAAACAATATTTGCTCAAGTAATAAATAAACAAAAGAAATTTCATATACTATCTTAAGATAAAACATCCAAAACAAGGTTACCGAAATTAATTATCCTTATTAATATATTTTCATAATTAAAGGAGCATCATTTTAATACTTAGAAATTCAATTAAAATGAAACACCTGAAATTAAAAGAAATACTTTTTCATGTGTATTATTTCTGCACAAAGTGAAAATGAAACATCAAGAAATAACTTCTATTGTAATTGATTTTTACTGTTTGTCATAATTACTAAATTTATTTTAAGTTTTACATATAATTGTAAATATGTAATAAATTATTTGCATTTAATAAATATTATATATATTTATGCATACACATAGAAAAATTTATAAAGGTGAATTGAATATTCACTGCTTAATTTCCTTACAAATATTTGCATTTAAATGAGGTGGAATAAAACTCTTGTAATATACTTTTGTTGTAATTATATTAGCATAATATGCATATGTGTAATTCAATCTTTAGAAAATAAGGGAGGAAGAATCGTTAGAATCCTGTGGATGAATTATATTTAATTCTTTAACTACAGTGTCTCTCTTTAAATCAGAAATTGAAAGAAATAGTAACATAGAATTACATACAGCTACATACTATCACCAACCAGTGACTGTGATCTAAGGGGTTCTACGATTTCTGTATATTCCTACCAGCATCTCCCTAATTACTTAGACCTTGAAAAGTCCTGGCATCATGCTTGTTCCAAAGGCAAAAGGTAAACAACGATTTAAGAAAAATATCCTAGAAAATATGTGATTCACTTTATTACAAAAGGAAAATAAAATACTTACACATAGACACACATTATCATTTGATTTCTTATTTTACTGTCCAAGAGTACAACCAATGTTACCCTATCTAGACGACCAGGGTTGCATGCACCAGTACAGCTGCATCAGCAGGTACAGTCAGCCTCTGTTCTGATTGGTCTGAGTAAATGCCAGGCTGGTTGTTAAACATTTTCACTGTCATATCTGCAGGTAGCTAATATTTTGAAATGTTTTTGAGATAGCTGAACCTTCATTGTTTAATTGGGTTCATTGTATATATGTTTGCGTCTAAATATATTTGTTTGGAGGAGTGCTTTAGGCTTTATCAGAAGCATTAAGGAAGGTAACTTGTAAATTGGGGTACTGTAATTTGAGTGCAATAACTGCTTAGAAAACAAAGAGATATAATTGTTTCTAATTCACATTTGATGTCTATTTTCTCTCTCTCTCTCTCTCTCTCTCTCTCTCTCTCTCTCTCTCTCTCTGTCTGTCTCTCGGAACTGCATATTGTGGCAGTGAACAGGCCACTGAACTTTTAATACATTTTGGTTCTTCATTAGCCACATATTCTTAAACATAGGCTGCACTGAAAGAAATACTGTAATTGCAAAGGTAAGATAAAAGAGAAAATCACCGATAGAGCATATCAAAAGAATAAGAGAAGTCATTATGAAATATTAAGCAAGGAACAGATAAGAATTTGAAATGCAACTGTGTCTTGTATTTCCTTCAGGGCAAATTCTTACCTTTTCCTGAGAATGGCTTGTTCTGTTATATTGTGATTATAAGTTTTAATAAAATATGGCATACAAATAGGTCATAAATCCCAATTTACATATGATATGTATTTTAAAGTTTATCATAATTTCAAAAGCAAGTTAGAAACAATTTACTGAAGACAAAGGTAACATGTAATTTAGTTTTTATGTTCATAAATTATTAATGGATTTTAAGTAAAATTGAGTCCTATTCAAATGTGCATAACTTTTCCCAGGAACCAATGGAAGTTGGGAAGTATAAATTCCAGTCAGGTAATAAAATAATAAAAGAAATATATTCTAAATACATGTCTGCTATTTCTGGAGAGATGATGCCGTTAGACTTCACAGGCCCTAGAGGAAAGAGAGAGGAGAGTGAAAACAGACAGTGGAGACTGGCGTTGCAACTTTAGCAATTTTACCACCCAGGAAATATGCACAACCAAGACCAAAAGCCTCATTTTGATCCCGTGGAAACCTGGCATTCTTAGTACACAGCTCTGGACACACAGAATGTGCTTCACAAATTCAAATCATTAAGTCTCTGACTCAGCGAATTTTTTTTTTTTTTTTTTTTTTTTTTTTTTTTTTACTTAAAGATGGTTCCATCATGATATTAAATGAACTCTTAACTTAACGATATTCTCAAATTTCAGTGGGGTTATTTATTGTTGCATAGCCCCCTGGTATAAATTGAGAAGTGTCTGTACCTGCTTGATGAGTAGTTGGTTCATTATACATTTTAGTATATTTATATTTAAAAGCAATACTGTAATTACAACTTTGTTTATACAAATAAACGTTAAAAAGTATATTCTCCTTCAAAATTGGCACAAGAAAAGGATGTCCTCACTCTCCACTCCTATTTTTTTAAAGTAGCATTTCTGTGCACCAACAAAAGCCAATCCTATAGCCAGATCAGTAACACAATCTCATTTATAATTGCCACAAAAAGAATGAAATATGTAGAAATGCAATTAACCAGGTAGTGAAAGATCCCAACAATGAGAATTACAAAACATTGCTAAAAGAAATCAGAAATGACACAAACAAATGAAAAACATCACATGCTCATGGGTAGGAAGAAGAATATTATTAAAATAGTCATACTGCCCAAAGCAATTTACAGATTCAATGTTATCTCTATCAAATTACAAATGGCATTCTTCACAGAAATAGAAAAAAAAACTATTTTACAATTCATATAGAACTAAAAAAAGTCAAGACAATTCTAAGAAAAAGGAACAAAGCTGGAGGCATCACATTACCCAACTTCAATCTAGACTACAGGGCTACAGTAACCAAAACAGTATGGTACAGGTACAAAAACAGGCACACAGACCAATGGAACAAAATAGGAACTGTAGAAGTAAGGCGACACCCCATGACAATTTGATCTTAGACAAAGCTGACAAAAACTAGCTGTGGGGAAAAACTTTTCTATCGATAAATGATGCTGAATAACTGGCTAGGCATAGGGTGAAGATTGATATTGGACCCCTTCCTTTCTCTATACAGAAATTCAACTCGAGATCAACTCAAGACTTAAATGCAAAACCCAAATCTATGAAAATTCTGGAAGACAACTCAGGCAATACTGTCATGGACATTGAAATGAGCAAAGATTTCACGACAAGGCACCAAAAGCAATTACAACAAAAGTAAAAATTGACAAATGGGATCTAATTAAACTTAAGAACTTTTGCCCAGGAAAAAAAAAAAAAAAAAAAAAAAAACCTGTCAACTGTCTACAGAGTGAGAGAAAATATCTGCAAACTATGCATCTGACAAAAGTCTAATATCCAGCATGTATAAGGAAATTAAACAAATTTACAAGAGAAAAACTAACATCCCCATTAAAAAGTGGGCAGAGTACATGAACAGACACCTTTCAAAGAAGACATACATGCAGCCAGCAAGTATATGAAAAGAAACTCAATGTCACTGATCATTAAAGAAATGCAAGTCAAAACCACAATGAGATACCATCTCCCACCAGTCAACACAGAATCATTAAAAAGTAAAAAAATAACAACCGCTAATGAGGTTGTGGAGACAAGGGAACACTTATACACTGTTGGTAAAAGCATAAATTTGTTCAGCCATTACAGAATGCAGTATGGTGATGCCTCAAAGAGTTAAAAAAGAGAACTACCATTCGACCCAGGAATCCTGTTACTGGGTATATATCAAGAGGAGTATAAATCATCCCATCATGAAGACACATGCAGCTGAATGTTCATTGCTGCACTATTCACAATAGCAAAGACATGGAATAAACGTAAATGCCCATCAATGACAGATTGGACAAAGAAAATATGATACATATACATCATAGAATACTATGCAGTCATAAGAAAAAATGTCTTTTGGATGTCTCATGGATGGAGCTGTAGGCTATTATTCTTAGCAAACTAATACAGGAATAGAAAATCAAATACCACATGTTATTACTTGTAAGTGGACGCTAAATGATAAGAACTCATGAATACAAAAAAAGGAACAGACAATGGGGCCTACATGAGGGTGGCAAGTGGGAGGAGAGAGAGGAGGAGAAAAAATAACTATTGGGTACTTGGTTCAGTACCTGGGTGATGAAATAATCTGTGTGACAAACCCCCTTGACATGAGTTTACCTCTATAACAAACCTACAAATGTATCCCTGAGCTTAAAATAAAAGTTGAAAGGAGAAATTATTTCATATCTTAAGAAGCATCTTTTATTTTACTTTATTAAACAAAAAGGAATGAAGCCCTGAAATATTTAGCATCGTTCATTTATTTACAAAAGTATAGACAGTTTAATTGCATGCAGAAATAAATTATTCTAAATTATACATGATTTACCAGGTTGAATATACACATTCTTTCACTTATAGAAGCCAAAATATCACATTGGGTATTGTAATACATGTCTGTATTATAACTCACAAAATCACCTTTGCAATCATGGTCAAACCAGACGTATTAAGAGATTTACTCCAAATATTTTATTTATAAGCTTATGTGTAAATAGATTTCCCAGGTTTGAGGAAACTCCTTTGGACCAAAGCCTTGTCTGGATAATCTCACAAGGTCTTGACTACATGTCTCTAACTTAAAATTTTAATGCTGATTAGTACCCAGTGATATTATGATATAGTCATACAAGGGCATCATCTGTAAAAACTGGACATTGAATTTTCAGAAACAAGCATCTTATTATTTAACATTAATAATAAGATGCTAAATAAAAATATCAAGGCCTGTGGGAATGATCTTGATTACTTTGTGGTTGTAGGTCTATGTAAACCATTTGGCGTGTACTCTGGATGCTGAAATACTTAAATTTGCTTCCTCTAGCCGCCATTATATAGTTAACATATTATGTTTAAGGAATGGCATGAAAATAAATGAGGTTTAGATAGTAAATGACACCGAAATTAATAATAATAATAGTAAAGAATGGCAAGATATGTATCTTAATTCATTTGAATTTATAGAAAAAGGGAAGGGTTGTCTTATAATTTGTTCATCAGAAAGGACTCATTTCTACTAGTGTAAGCCAAGTTTTGATTATCTATATACACATCCAGTAAGTATAGAAGCTTTCCCATTTGTGGCAAGAGGCAACTTTGTTTGTGAGATTTGGCTGCCTTGTCCTTTAAAAGTTATTTCTTTCAACATATTGCACGTCAGGACTTTGAAATTCATTAGTTAAACCCTCAGAGACAAAGGATTGGGTCCAACAGTTGAAACAGTAGAAATAGGCCTAACATTTCTATATGAAAGTATATAGGATCAAGAAATATATTAAATTTCCTCTACAAAAACCTAGTTGGATTAAATTCTGTCCTATAACAAATAACAACACTCCTCAAAATTGATTTTTAAAAAATATATTTCCACTTACAGGTGAATTTGACTGTACTTTTTCAGCTGACTTTGCTCTGTTTCTGAAACAGCACAGCTTTCAGGATACTTTTAAGGGAAATTAATGCTCTTAGCTGTGTGTATTTGGATGACTCAACAAAAATATTGCTGAGTTGATGACACCTCCTGGAGCTCCATCAAAGCATTTAATGATGTTTCCTAATCTCTTGGCAAGAGAAAGAATAGCTAAATGTTTTCTTAAATTAACAACATAAGAAAGTGAAAGATGATGTTTTCTTCATTGTAACATCTATTCAGATATACTTTTTTTGTTCTTTATAACTTAAAAACCACCATTTTTAAAGGTTTATAATCTACCTACAAATATTGGATAACGAAGAAACAGTTGCTTTCGCAGAAAAATTATGTACTCACTAAAGATTTTATTTTACAAATCAATGAGTCATTAAACATAATGGTTCATGTATGATAAATGTTTACTTTAGGTTTTGATTGATATAAATCCAACATGCCTGAAGGTTGAGTGTATTTGCTTAACTATTTTGTTAATATTCATCACCTCATGAAACCTGATATGTTAAATAGTAAAACATCCATAGGGCTTTACTTTGACACTTTTATTTTGATTATATATGCTTATGTTTGATGACTACTTTTGTAGAGAATTAGAGAAGTATTGTTTATAGCCCCACCTAGAAAATGTAATGGCAGTCACCCTCTATATTAAATGATTTCTATTTTATAATATGCAATTAACTTTTATTTTCAATTTAGTTCTTTATAAAAAAATGAAGGTACTAACAATCGCTGGATCTTTATCTCTCAACCTATAGAGGGTACAGGAAATTTAAAATTGTTAAAATACATCAGGTATTTATGTTACACGTGAAACTTAAGGCTTTCCTTTCATGGCTTAGTTTTCCTACAGGGTATTGGATAGACTTAAAATTATAAGACAAAATCTTATGGAGATATGAAAAATATAGTGGATTATTCTGTATTTATGGTCAGATACAGGCATACCTCATTTTACTGCACTTTCATGCTTCACAGATACTGCATTTTTTTTTTTTTTTTTTTTACAAATTGAAGATTTGTGACAGTGCTGTGTCAAGAAAGTCTGCTAGTGCCATTTTCCCAAAATATGTGTTCACTTTGTGTCGCTGTGTTGTGTGATTCTCACCATATTTAAAACGTTTTCATTATTATAGTTCTTATGGTGATCTGTGTTCAGTGGTCTTTGAAGTTGCTGTTATAATTGTTTTGGGGCACTCTGAATCACACCCATAGAAGATGGTGAACTTAATAAATATGCGTGTGTTCTGACTGTTCCATTTACCAGCTTTTCCCAGTCTTTCTCCCTTTCCTAGGGTTTCCCTATCCCCAGAGACAAGACTGTTAAAATTAGATCAATTAATATCAGTAATTTTAATAGCATGATTTCTATATTAAACTACTCTCCCACTCAAAGTGCCACATCTATTTGCTTTAAGTTTGTTTTCATTTATTCATTCTTTCATTAAGCATGTATTTAATACTTAAATGGAACAGAATACTGCCAGAGCACTTAGGGATGTGTGTGGCTAATGCTTTCCTGCAGGGATAAGGAGATTAAAAGATGAGCCAGATTTTTATGGGAGACTTTTCAGATTTAATAGAAGAGAGAGTTAGCTCTATAAAGACAAAATAGTCATGGAACAACTTGGATACCATAAGGAATGAGGAGACATGATGGAAAAGATGGGAAAATAAATGTCTAAGATGAATAAAAGATCAAGAGATTAAGTTCCATGTCTTGAACCTTAATGGCAATTTTCCCTCTCTATTATTTTAGTAGTAGCAATAGATTCAGGGCTTTGAGAAGAGAACAAAAGGTGACAGGATTCGTATTTTCTTGTTCCATTAAAATTTTTTTTTTTAAATAATAGTTTCTTAGAAGCTGTGTGAAGGATATAGAAGAGTTAGGAAACTTGTCAAAAAGAAAAGTGGTACCTGATATCGTGGCTCACTACTGTAATCCCAGCACTTCCGGAGGCCGAGGCAGGGGAATCACTTGAGGTCAGGAGTTTGAGACTAGCCTGGCCAATTTGGTGGAACCCCATCTCTACTAAAAATATAAAAATTAGTTGGGGTGTTGGCGTGTGCCTGTAATCCCAGCTACTCTGGAGGCTGAGGCAGGAGAATCACTTGAACCCGGGAGGCAGAGGCTGCAGTGAGCTGAGATCGTGCCACTGCACTGCAGCCTGGGCAACAGAGGGAGACTCTGTTTCAAAAAAATAAAGAAAAAAAAAAGGTAGGAAAGAAGGAAGGGAGAGAGGGAGGGAGGGAAGAAGGGGAGCTATAGAACTCTCACCTGAGTAAAGCAGGGAGAGTCTGGAAACAGAAACATTGTCAGTAAAATGTAGGCCTTTTCCCTGCTGTCTCAATTTTAATCTATTTGATTCTCTTGAGCCAAGAAGCCTTAGGTTCTGTTTGGCAGCAGGAAGAAGTGGTGTGGGGCTTTTCCCACTGTAGTGGAAACCTCATAAAACACTCATAGATGTATGAATAGAGCATGACGCTAGGGTATAATCTTGTTTCAAATAAAATGTTTGGAAAAGAAGTAGATTACTTGAAATGAACAAACAAAAATAAACCAGCAAAGGATATTAAATGGTATAGAGAGTATGAGGAACTGTAAGAGAGAGATAATGTCATGAGAGAAAGGAAGAATTGATCCACAATGAATGGATGCTTGATATTAAAGATACGGTCGGGTATAGACGAGAAAGGGTCATTGGATTCAGCAGATAGAAAATTTTATCAGACTGTAAAAGATGTTTCAATGGAGAGTCAGGGATTACCTTGATATTGAAGCAACTGAAAGATGAGAAAAAGAGTGAATATATATTACATATTTCAATAAATTTGGAAGTAAATTGGAAGTAGTAGTAAGGTGACCTTAAACCAGACAGAATATAATCATTTTGGAATTCTAGCAGAGAAATTGGAACCTGTTTTGAGCTAAAAGGTGAGAGAAAGAAGGTAGTGATGTCTGAAATCAGTTGTATATTTTGCCTTATAAGGCTCAATCTTTAATTAGAAGTGTTAACAGCTCCTAAATTCTCCATCTCATACTCCCATAGACAATAAATGAAATAAATAAAATGTATATATACTTGTTGCTAGGAGGAAATATGTCCTGAAAATAGTACATATTTTTGTTTTTTCACACTCAGAATTTTAAGAATATAATTTACAGTTACTTCAAAAGGGATGTTATCAAATTTTATACATGCAAGTCTCGTCTTTCAGCAAAAGACTTTTTCAGGGAACAGACATGCACCACATTATTGAAAGTATTAAAGACTTTCTGCTAATTTCTTATGTAGGACTGAAGACAAATGTTTTATTTTGTTTGAAAGTTCCTTTAATCAAAATATGTATATACAGTTTTTTAAATCAAATGATCTTTTCACAAAGTTAATGCAATACTCATTTTATGGGAGAATCTTTTTCACATCCTGGTGTGACTCATAATAAATAGTAAGAATAGCTTAAATTCACATTTCTTAACATGAACCAACTGAAAACTATTTTTTAAAAGATTGAGTACAAGGATTCTCCCTGTCATTTATTTCAAAGATTAGTTTTATAACATTTTTATGCACAATGAAAATACAAACTTAATGCTCATGGTCTTTGACAAAATGTAATCTTTTATACTGCTTTAATAACTACCATTCACATTGCTCCTCAAGTTTATATGAGTTTAAAATATGATAAACTCTTCAGTTGTAACTGGATTTTTACTGGTGATTGATGGGGTTGAAATTCAGCTTAATGAAATCTTACTTACATTCAAAGAAAATAATTTAGTTAAGTAGCATTATCTCTAATTCTCTGTACTTACTATCATGCTCCAAATTATATCATTTAAAAAATTAACTTCCTTTTACCCTGAGGACTGGAAGAGCTGCCTTATTTGAAGTTAGATTATTTTCTTTTCTTATTTTCATCAGTAAAAAGTAATTAAGTGATAGGATGTGTTTGGGAGGAAGCAGGCAAGCATGACATATTTCACTTCCTGATTTTTTAGTTGCCTTTATTGTTTTGGAAACAGTTTCATAAAAAAATTTCTGAATAACATATATAATAACAACCAATATGTTGTATGTCGAATCCTTTTCTTCTCCTACCTCTGAGTGAAGGAAATGACAGTAGCACAGAGAGCAAATCAAACAGCTCTCTGTGGATGGCTCTGATTCTCCTCTCTGGAGACAAGGAACAAGGATTTCTGTTATTTTCATTCCTGCTCCCTGATTTCTGGAATTCCATTTCAAGCAGTCATGAATTAGACTAATAGAAACTGGTTTTAATTACTACAAGGTGTATTACATAACAAGGATTCTAATGAAGATCACTTTTATTACAAGAAGCAAGTCAACAGGATGCAGTTGTTTTCTGTTTTCTTCTCTAAAACATGTAAATTGAAGTTCATTTTGAAATATTTGTTCAGAAAACGTAATGTTTCCTTAACCTCATGTGATTTTTCTCATTATATATTAATTATTAGAAGACCATATCCTTTTACTGGGACCACCAGAGTGGAGCAGGCCCAGTGCATCTGGACCAAGACCTTAAAGTCTACCTAGGCACATTTCCCGGTATCTTTAAATACCTTTACTACCTTGGGAAAAGAATATAATCCACATCTAAATTCTGAAGAATTTCTATTTCTTTGGTTTCTCTCGCATCAGGTATATTTCTTCCTTCTTTCATATTTTAAGTTTCTTCTACATTTATTTCTTCTTTACTTCTACACTTTCTTCTGAATTTACTACTTTTACTCCGTCTACTCTTTAGCAGGTAAAGTTGGTATCCCTTCACCTTCTTCCATATCACAAATTCTTCTCAAGTCACTATTTCCCACCCATCCCTATATGACAAACATATATTGTCATTGAACTGTGACAGAAAAAAAATTATTTTTTTAGAAGAAAAAAAAAGAATGAAGGAGAGGAAGAAAGAGAAAGAGGAAGAGGGAGAGAGAACAGGAGTGTTGCTTTATTGCCTAGGCTAGAATGCAGTCTAAAAACGGGTATGCTAATAATGGTGCTTAATAATGGAGAAAGGAAAAAATGAGGGAAGAAAATAACAAAGAAGCAGCCAACTAATATTTCATTTAAACCTGTAAGTAGGTGTGATGTGGTACTGATTAGAGTGTGTATTTTGTGTATTTAAAGTGGAGATTTCTATAAATGTTTATTAAGTTTACTTGTTCCGGATCTGAGTTCAAGTTCTGGATATCCTTGTTAATTTTCTCTCTCATTGATATGTCTAATATTGATGTTGAAATGTCCCACTATTATTGTGTGGGAGTCTAAGTCTCTTTATAAGTCGTATGTATCTGGGTGTTCCTGTATTGGGTGCATATATATTTAGGATCGCTAGCTCTTCTTGTCACATCGATCCTTTTATCATTATGTATGTACTTCTTTGCCTCGTTTGATCTTTGTTGCTTTAAAGTCTATTTTATCAGAGGCAAGAATCGCAACTCCTGCTATTTATTTATTTATTTATTTATTTATTTATTTATTTACTTTTTCTCTCCATTTGGTTGGTAAATCTTTCCCTGTCCCTTTGTTTTGAGTCTTTGTGTATCCTTGCATGTGAGATGAGTCTGGATGCAACATACCGATGTGTTTTGGCTGTGTCTTTTGATTGGGCGATTTAGTCGATTTAAATTTAGGATTAATAATAATATATGTGAGTTTAATACTGCCATTTGATGTTAGCTGGCTGTTTTGCCCATTAGTTGCTGTAAATTCTTCATTATATTGATGCTCTTTTTTTGGGGTATATTTTTGGAAAGGCTGATACTGGTTGTTCCTTTCTATGTGTAGTGGTTCATTCAGAAGCTCTTGTAAAGCAGGCCTGGTGGTGATGAAATCTCTGAGTACTTGCTTGTTCACACACACAAAAAATATTTTTCCTTCACTTATGAAGCTTAGTTTGGCTGGATATGAAATTCTGGGTTGAAAGTTCTTTTCTTTAAGGATGTTGAATATTGGCCCCTACTCTATTCTGGCCTATAGGGTTTCTGCTGAGAGATCTGCTGTGAGTCTGATAGGCTTCCCTTTGTGGGTAACCTGACCTTTCTCTCTGGCTGCCCTTAGTATTTTCTCCTTCATTTCAACCCTGGTGAATCTGATGATTATGTGCCTTGAGGTTGGTCTTCTTGAGGAATATCTTTTTTGTGTTCTCTGTATTATCTGGAGTTGAATATTGTCCTGCCTTGACAGAAAAAATTTAAAAGAAAATTTAAAATAATATTGGAAATATTAGTGTAATACAGAAGTAAATAAAGAGAAGAAAAGGAAGAGAAATAATCTATCTTCCAGAATTTTGTAATGTAATTAATACCCGAAGCCATGTGGACTCATTTTATTTATTATTTTTTGAAATGGAGTCTTCCTCTGTCACCAGCCTGGAGTGCAGTGGCACAATCTTGGCTCACTGAAACCTCTGTCTCCTGAATTCAAGTGATTCCTGTGCCTTGGCCTTCTGAGTAGCTGGAACTACAGGCACGCACCACTACGCCTGGCTAATTTTTTGTATTTTAGTAGAGATGAGGTTTCACCATGACCATGATGGTCTTGATCTCCTGACCTCATGATTCACCTGCCTAGGCCTCCCAAAGTGCTGGGATTACAGACATGAGCCACCATGCCCAGCCTTAATTTTATTTTAGAAAAAGACAAATCAACTTTGTGGGCTTTCTCTAAAAGGATAAAATATTTAGTGGGAAAATATTTATGTTTCAAAATACAGGAAAGATATAATTTTTATACTATAAAATCATGAATCAGGACAATTTATAGTAGAATTGTTTGTAAGTGAACCTAAATTACTAATATAACCTTTATGGCCTTTAAAGGGTTAGAATATAACCCCAATACAATCTCAAACACACTCAATGTAAGTGTCTAATGTTTTCTGTCTGTGCTGCAGACAGCCAATAAGCAATGTTTTGAAGCTATGGTTATTTATCTCAAATTTTTTTCTAAGTATTTATATAAGTATAAAACATATGTGACTAGCCCAAATATTGTGTAAAGCACAAGAAATGACAGGCAGTTTTTCAGTTTTCTTACATCTCAATAATTTATCTCTGTCTGCTTCATAGTATTTGAATGTGATAATTTTCCTATCAAGGAAAAACATGATAAATACCTAAATATACTCATATGTATGCACCAATATACTTTGAAAATTATGCATAACAGCAAACTCTTCAAAATATATTCTAATGATAATTTATTATATTATTTTTAAATTATTGCAATCCATGAAATTTCAAAAATGTCATAAGATAGTGTCCTTTTCCATTATTTGTTGACTTGTGATCCTTTAATCACATGATTAAGAAATTAATCATGCAATCTCTTATTTTAACCAGTGTTATCTTTCTTAAAATCCTGTTTTTGGTTAATTCTATGAGTTTACAAAATTATTTTTCAAATATAATTAATCCTCTAACTTCCCCTCTCTCCCCTCCTCTTCTTCTAGGATGTGTTTGACCACAAAATTGATACTTTATATTTTATGTCTTCTATTTTTAAATATATGCTATACTTTTTTATCCCTTTCTGTCTCATTTTTAAAACTCCTGTTTGGCCACTTACCTTACTTATTTGTTTCTTACAGATTTATACTACTCTTTAACTCTTCCAAGTACTTTATTTCAAATAACTTTTCATATTGTTTTATCTTGATACTTTTTTCTTATTCTTGTTAGATATTGCTAACAGCTTCCCTTATTTCTTTGAACTTTTGTTCTGTTTATTTCTACTTCTAGATCTGCCCTTTGCACCGTTTTGGGTTGACTTGATATATGTTCTCCATTGCGTTGATTTTTTTTTTCTTCTGAACTATCAGCTGAGGCAGTTATATTCTTCAAATATCTACTAATTTGGCCCCTAAGTTCATTTTTCTCTGGTGATCATCTACTTGGCTCAGTAGCATATCTGTGGAAAAAAAAATAAGATGAGGTCCTGATCTCCATTAGTCCAGTGGTTTGAGAAAAGGAAATGGTATGAAGTATAGGATAGAGAGCTTTGAGCACCACAAAAGTACCACTAATCATTCCCTTTTATTGTCAACGTGGACACTTACTTCAATTAAAATATCTCATCCAGAAAACTTTGAAAAAAGCAGAATTTGGAAGGCAGTTAAAGTTGAGGGTTTCATCATTAATTTCAAAACTTATTTTTGAAATTATGTATATATATATAATATAGTATAGAATTTTAGCTTGACAATATTTTTATTACTGTCTTAAATCCTGTTTCTTATTAGTAATATTTTAATTATCCTATTTTATTGTCTTCTGTTTGCACAGACACAACTAAAAAGTATGCTGTAATTCTTACATTTGTAACTTTGCATGTAATAAACTTTCTTTTCCTCTGGCTGATTTTAAGATTTTCTCATAACTAATTTTAGGCAATTTTACTCCGTTGTGCCTTAGTTTTAAATTTTAAAATTTCTTCTTCTTGGGTTTGTTGAACCTCTGACATTTGTGGCGTTATAATTTTTATCAAACTGGGGGAAATATGAGTCATCAGTACTGAAATAGTTTGTTGTACCTTGCTTTCAAATTCTTTAAATTTCTTCTTGGGTTTGTTGAACTTCTGACATTTGTGAAGTTGTAAATTTTATTAAGCTGGGGAAAATATTAGTCATCAGTACTAAAATACTTTTTCTTCAACCCTCTCCATTTGAGCCTTCAGGTACACATATAACACTTTATGTTATCCCACATTGAAGTCTCTGTATTTGTTTAGCTTTTTTAATCCTGGGTGCTATTTTTAGTAAGTTCTATTTCCATGCTTTAGGCTCAGTGATCTTTTTTTCTTCAGGCTAACCTTCTGTTAATCTCCTCTGGGATATTTTTATATAGATTGCATTTTACACTTTTTTTTCTAATTTTTCTGCTACTGTCCTCATCAATGCCTCTACTTTCATTAAATCTTTATGCTGATAGTAGGGCTCCTCCAACCTAACAAGCCCACCAGCAGTTTAGAGCTAAGATTTTTATATATAGACAGTTTTTTGGCGTGAAGAGTAGTATTTTTTGTGTAGGCAGGGGTGTGTGTGTGTGTGTGTGTGTGTGTGTGTGTAGAATTTTATGTGTGTGTGTGTGTACTTAATTGATATTTGTTTATGAATGACTAATCCAAAATTACTTGGCAGGTAATTTAGAGATTTTATGTCACAGGAAAATAATTAACACTTATTGAGGGCTTATATTATGTCAAGCATTGTGTACAGCAGTATATTTTTTTTAGTTTTAAATTTTGGGGGGTACATAGTAGGTATATATATTTATAGGGCACATAAATATTTTGATAAGGAATAGAATAATCAATAATCACATCAAAGTAAATGGGGTATCTGTCACCTTAAGTGTTTATCATTTCTTTGTGTTACAAATGATCCAGTAATCCTTTTTTAATTATTTTTTAATGTACAACAAATTACTTAGATGGTAGTCACTTTGGTGTGCTATGAAATACTAGATCTTATTTATTCCATCTAATCATATTTTTGTACCTAATAACCATCCCAACATTACCCCCTCACCCTACGACACACACACACACACACACACACACACACACACACACACACACACACACACCCACTACTCTTCCCAGTCTCTGGTAACTATCATTCTACTCTCTCCTCCATTGTTAAATTGGGTTAAATTGTTTTCATTCTTAGCTCCCACAAATAAGTGAGAATGTGTGAAGTTTGTCTTTCTGTGACTGGCTTATTTCATTTATACACATGACATACTATGAAAAAGAATGAGATCCTGTCATTTGCAACAACATGGATGAAACCGGAGAGCTTTATGTTATGAGGAATAAGCTGGACTATAATGTTTTCATCTACTGTTAAAAATTCTTTTATACTATTTAAGTTTCTTATCTACTAAATTCATTGTCTTTCATATTTCTGTGTCTGTTTATATTGAGCAGTTTTACTCCTGGTTAAGGACAACAGTTACCTACTTCTCTGCATGCATAATCATTGAGTGCCAGAAACTGTACATTTTATGTTTGGGGGTACTTGATTTACAGGTATTTTTATAAATAGCACTGGATTTTATCTCATATGCAGTTAAGTAACACACAGATTAGTGTGATCTTTTTGAGCTTTGCTTATAGTTTTACTATGGCCAATCCTGAGTGGCATATATTATGGGACTACTTTAGTTCCACTAAGAAGGTAATATCCTTCTGAGAAATGTGTCCAAAGTCTTCTAAATTCTGAGTTCTCTTTATGCTGACTGTGGAGAACACTGATTTTTTCTAGCCCTTGTGAACTTTAGGAATTATTGGACCTAATATGTTTTAGTAGTCTTTCCTTGGTCTCTTCTAGTTTCTTCTTAAGCATGTATGATCACTACTCAGCTAAAGACTTGAGAGTATTCCTTTGCAAATACTTGAATCTTTCTCTTTCAGTGCAGTCTTCTCCTCACCATTACTTTTCCCAACAAGTTTTAGTGACCCCAGTCTCTCAAAATCGACATATCTGTCTCCCTACTTGAGTGAGATTCCTTGTTTCTGTTTGGTCCTATCCTTATGTACAGTGGTATCAAACACACCTTTTGGCATTTGTCTGGGGCTGTTGTAGGGCTCTTCTCTCAGAGATCCTTTCTTCCAGAGATCAGAGACCTCCACTGCTTGTTACTCAATGTCTGGAGCCATTGAATAATATATTTTGTTTTCTAGCTATTTACAGTGGGGAGGACAATCGACCTAGTGACTAATCATTTATGGAAGCCTAACAGAGTTTTGAGGCAACTGATCAATTCTCACCTGTATTTATGAATTTCTTTTACCATTAAAATTTTGTACTGCTCTGGTATTCACCTTCTTCTTTACCAGCACTTTACATCTAGGATGTTATTTACATGTAATTTCTTTGACAAAAAAATAAGTAAGAGGGGATATCTAAAGCAATGAAGACAAAAGCAATCCTTTAGGGAATCACTTTGATGAAGAGTAAATTAATGTTTATCTCTATTCAATAAAGAGAAAAAGCATAACTAAATCCATTTCTCACAATCTACTCATTTCTTCCCAACTCTAACCACCCACTCTTCCAGGCTGTTTGTTCACCCAAGACCATTTCAAGTACCCTTCTTACGTTTTTTCAAATTGTTTATTATCTCTTTCATTCATTCTCACTCTTGTTTCAACAATTTATCAAAAAGTAATTTTGTGAAGGAAGATGACAGCCTTTCCTAGTTTACAATCATGGCAATAAATCAATGTGGTTTTCTTTTTCCTCCAAATATGGTGTAACCTCTCTTCTATATTTCCTCAATGTTCTGTTTTAACTCTATCCATCCACCTTCCTCTAAATTTACCACTGCACTTAAACCTTATTACAACCGTGGTTTCCAACCAAGAAGAATTGGTGGCTAGGGCTTCAATAAGAAAGGTCTTTGATGCAGAGTGTGACGTAAGCAGAAGGTACATGGTAAGTTATAAGTCTAGATAGAAGACACACTACCAGTGAATTAACACCTGGATGTTAAGAATATGATTTGCCTTTAGGCAGAGTAGTCTTGTAAGCATTGTTTGGAGAAAAATGGTTGGCTCATATTTTAGATCTATATCTTTGGACTACATGAAGGATAATTTGAGAGAAGCTATATTCAAAGCAAAGAGATCATTTAAGTTGATTAGTGGTAAAACTGGAGTTATAGCAAATAACATGATAGAATTACCTTAATTAATTTTTGATAAGTTCATGAGAATTAGTTAATGATCAAATATGAAATATTTGGTAGACTGAAGAACAGAGAAGAGCTGTTATACTTCCAGGTTGGATGATGGGATGGTTGTCTTATGAATGGCGAGCATCAGGGAGAAAAAGGCAGTTGGCGCAGAGCATTTTAGACTTGTTTAATAACTGTAGGACATACAGGTGAAAGTTTGAGGCTTGGGAGAGAGAAAATAATTCAGTTTAATTATTATTCTAAAAGGCTATATATTGATGATCTTGCTATCTCAACAAGTTTTTGTTCCCTAATCTTACTCTCTTAAATTTATTGTTTATATAGTGTATTAAAAATGAGTAAGAAGAGATTAAATATTATAATTCTAAATTAAAGGCCATAAAACAATAATATTTTATATTTCTATAATTAAACATAATCGCATATGGGCCAAGATAAAGCTATTTTAAATTCAATTATCTTTCATAATAAGCATTAGAATGGGAAGATGTTACTTCTCCGATATCTAGCATAGAAAAGTAACCTTAGTTGCCAGAAAAAAAAATGTTCTGTTCTTCTAAGTATAAAGAAGCTTTGTAGTGCTTTAAAAAATGTGGCACAGGTAACTAAAGAAACTTACTCAGCTAAGAATTCAAATCTTATCAATCTCTTTGATGTGACCCTCAGAAAGAGAAAATTTATTATAAATCTGTTAGTCTTTTATTCTGTATTTTTTGACACGTAAAATGGGCCTCAAAGTCAATAACAATAGAAACCACAGCAAAACCAAAAACCGAAAACCTAGATAACCACATATGGAATTAGCCCTTTGGTAAACAATTCTATTTACTATGCCATTGTTTTGAAACTCAACCATACTGTTCTAAATGTGAGCAGTTTTATTGAAAGGTGAGGAAAGAGCAGTTCATTTTTTCTTCTGCATGAAAAAACCTAATGGAAAATATCACCAGGAAGGGACAGCACTCTATTAAAACTTTTTCATACTTTCTGTCTCTTTAACTTTAGCCCTGACGTTGCATACACTTTAGAGTAAGCCCTGTCATTACTTTTCTGACATTATGACATTACATCTTGCTTCCAGCTGTGTTGAATATTCTAAAAGAATATTTTTTCTAGGTAAGATACAATTAGTGGTGCCAGAAACTCTCTCTACATGTAGGAAGCATAGATTATAGCTGGAAAAGTTGGGCCAATAATAGCTTAGCTTATCATCAGCTAGGCCTCAGGGATATCTACAAAACTGAGAATCTCATCCATGATATAGTTAGAGAGGGCTTTGCTATGCTGTAAAGCAGGCATCCCCAAACTACGGCCCACAAGCCGCATGTGGCCCCCTGAGGCCATTTCTCCAGCCCCCCACCGCACTTCAGGAAGGGGCACCTCTTTCATTGGTGGTCAGTGAGAGGAGCACAGTATGTGGCGGCCCTCCAGCGGTCTGAGGGACAGTGAACTGGCCTCCTGTGTAAAAAGTTTGGGGACACCTGCTATAAAGACTAAGTTTAAACTGACCATGATAAAATATAAATAAGTGTCTTTTTGACCAAATGTCCAAGGTCTTTTAATCACAGAAAATCAGGTGTAATTCTGGTATGTTTTGAAACTCAGATAATGTTCAAGGATAAAGAACACATTTTGCTTTGTGTTCTGAAAGCCAATACTACATAACTAGATTAATAAAACCAGGCAACCAGTTTTATAATACGTTCAGAGTAAGACAGTTCTTCTTATTCATTCCTGCCATTGAGTTAGTCTGCAGTAAAAGAGTATATATTTTTTCCTCTAATATATAGAATTACTTTTAAACACACTGCACAGTATATTTTAAACACATTTAAATTGCTCATCAGTGTTTCCTTTTAAACTTTCTCAAACTCTTCAGAAAACTACTTGTATCTTAATTCAAAAAAATATAATATTTGGAATAGCAAGATGTATTCAGGATAGAGGCATTAAATAGGAAA
Source organism: Saimiri boliviensis (assembly GCF_048565385.1). NCBI lineage: Eukaryota > Metazoa > Chordata > Mammalia > Primates > Cebidae > Saimiri > Saimiri boliviensis. Next base: position 42,245,463 of record NC_133463.1, read on the forward strand.
CAAAAACTCTACTTTTATTCTATAGCTTATGTTCCTTGGAAAGTATATGTGGCAGGCAGAAAGTATATATAGGAAAATATGGAATTATTAGTTAGAAAGTTTGGGTTTCAGTTCCAGCTGTACCATTTACTAGCTATTTATGTTGAGTAAACCAATTTCCCATAACTTAATTTATATTATAGGATTGCTGTGAAAAACAACATATATCATGGAAGTATTTTTCAGTAACAACAAATATGTAATTTTTTTTTACCATTAGTGTCTGTCCAATGAGCAAAGAAACCTTAAATTTCCATTATTCAATATCTTCTAATGCTATTTTTTTTTTTTTGCCTTTCTACCGTAGATAAATCAAATGTGTTTTACTGGTTAGAAAGATAAACGTTAACCTGTAAAGCTTACTGCTAATTTAAAAAATACTTGGGGGAAATTTTACTATTGTCACATTTTGAAGACTTTTAATTTTTTTTTTTTTACTTCTCTCCTTCTGTAATATAAACCTTTCATTAGTTGGTGGCTAGGTAACACTTTTATAGAATTCTGTTAAAAACATTTACATAACTCATAGAGAAGAGATATTTGCTCTTTGTCAATGCTTCTGCAGTGCTTTGTTTCTCCCCCTGCAAATAATTCTGTAGGATATTTGCCACATTTCAATAATTTTTGTTCTATTTCTTACAAAAAGTAAATGAAGCTTATATTGAAAATCTTTCCCACATATTATCCAAGCAACAACAATATACATTTCTGTTCTTTTTCATGTCAATAGGAAATAATAATAATAATGATACTCAGTAATTACTGAGCACTTACTATGTGTTCACACTTTTCTAAATATTTGCTATGTTACCTCTACTAATTTTTTAAAATAACATGAATACCAAGCCTCAGAAAGTTTGAATTTCCCAAGGCCATTCTCTTAAGGCAGGATTTTACTAAAGACTACAGTAATGATAATCAATAATTACTGACCACTTACTGCATGTTTACACTTTTCTAAATACTTGCTGTGTTATCTCTATTAATTTTTAAAAAAACAACATAAATACTAAACCTCAGAAAGTTTAAACTGCCCAAGGTCATTCTCTTAAGGCAGGATTTTAACAATGAGCAGTTTTGACTCCAGAAACCTTGTACTTATGGTTATAGATTAGCACATGAAGGAAACATGAGGTATTGAAATAAAATTTGTCAAAGTTCAAGAACACAGGGAAAAAATGAGAGTGACACTGATGATCTACCCATAAAATTGGAAAAAGCCATTAACAATAAGTAAGTTAGATCAAATTTTCCTTGAGTATGATACTTCAGAATGTTTTTTTCTAGAATTTTATTTCAATCGTATCCTTCCCATATTTTTCTGTTTTCAGAATTTAGAATGGATCTTGCCCTAATGAGTACCCAACAAATGCTGTCAAATAAAGTCAACAGTTGATGTGTTTGGTTTCTCTTGTTGCTATCTTGAGAGAAATATGTAGCATAATGAAAGAGGTAAGAGGGAAATGTTAAATTGGATGTCTAGTAACTTGAAAGCACATTTTATACATCATTGCATTTAGTTCGTATCATAAACAGCGAGGTGCTTATTTTGAATCTCACATTATGTGATGAGTCATTTGTTCAAGCTAGCACAGCTGGTTATTTGAACAATCAGGATCTGGCCCCTAGCCTGTTTAATTACAAATCTAGTAGTTTTCCAAGTAGTCTACACAAATTAGTGGAAGAGTTGAACAAGTGTTCCTTCGCCTCCCTTGCATGTTTTTGTATGTATTCTGTAGCCAGTGAATGTTCCATAGCCTTCTATTCTTTCAGGTGACTAATGTTTCCAGCAAATATAGAAGGACAGTATAGTTGATGCACACAAAGTGGTCTTCCATCCTACATTACAGATATTTCTTACTTTTGATATGATAATTTGTAGATATAATCAAGACAGTTTCCAACTTAACAGTCAATAAATTTGTCTTTTAGAACTGAGTCTGCCTGCCTCTCCTAGCTTCGCATTACTGAGAACACATGATTAACCTTCACAGAATCACCTACCATGATTTTTTTTTCTAGTTTAGTAAAAATAAGTCAAATAATAAGGTGTTTTGGTTATATTTTTTCTGAAAGGGTTTCCACAATTATCCTGTTCATGCTTAGCATTTTTCTTTATTTTCCCTTTTTGTTCAGCTGTCAACTTTCCATGAAACATTCAGAATATCTAATTAGAAAAACAGCTTTCATAGATGTGAAAAACCTTTGGCGTATTTTTTCTTGGGATGCAATATCTAAGTTACCCGGCTGAGCTGTGTGACTTTTTTTGTTTTGTTTTGCTCTTTTATAATAAACAGGTTACTTGTTATAAAGAAAAGAGCAAACATTCCTGAAGATTGACCTTGGTTTGAAAAGTTTTTTGAATATACAAAATAATAGGTTATGCCATATAATTTTATGGAAATTTAATACCAGACTTCTTTTAATTTATACACTAAGTTATAACTCTAGGCTTTCTTGTCTGATTTATGCTGGAGGAACTGTGGGAAAAGAAGACATTATTTTGTGGTCATGCTCAGTAATTGCTACATGCTGTAAAGCTTGTGCAATGGTAAATTGAAATAATTGCAAAAGTTATCTTTTCACTATGACATGCTTCTTATTCTCCTGGGATGGTGCAACAGACCGGAAATTCTAAAAATTCACTTAATCTGATAATATCCCTCCAATTAATTGTGAAATACATGATCACCAGACAAGAGAGAATACCAATAGTGCAGTGAAGCAACTGTGTCTTAGATGTGTGAAGCATATGATGGATGAAAAAGAACTTACCTTGGCTAACCCAAGAAAGGGAGACAGGCATCAGGATATACAAGAACCTATTTTTTTCATCTTACATTAGCTTATATGTCTCTGGAAAGACTTCAAAAAAGAGCAGTAAAATTACAGGACACTCTGTCAAATCCAAAATAGAAAAGCTTTTTGAAATTTTTGTTTTGAAAATTTTGTCTTTTTATCTCTTTTTATGCACATTGTTTCCACACGTATTTGTTATTACATATATCTGCATAATTAATTATTTAATTTGTGTACATGCTGCTTCTGCAAATTTGTCCTGGTACTTTATAGCTTAAAGATATAATACGCACATTTTGCCTCTTCTTGATGACAATTTTGTATGGTGCAAATATCTAAATTTTAAAAAATATTTTTCTGAAGTTAAGGTAAACCCAATAATATAATAAGTACTTAGGAGCAGTTTAGTAAAAACTTACCAAAAAATACATTAATGTTAGATTATAGTAATGACTGTATATGTGTAAGTATATGTATATATACATAGATATCTGCAAAATTGGATTCTACAGCCCATGTTACTTATCTGCTCCCATGCCCTTTTATGCCACTTAGTATAAAAATATAGTTATTAACAAGATCTACAGTGCCTCTCATGATCTAGCCTGTCTACATCTCAAATCACACTATCTTCTACTTTTCACTTTAATTTCTATGAATTATCCACTGGCCTTTCTATCTGCTAAAGCTGCCAACCTCTTCCTTCCATAGAATATCTTTACTCTTGCTATTCTTTTTCTTTCCTTCTAGATCCTGCATAGAAAACAAACTCTTGCTGTTCTTTATGCTTAGAATCTCTACTCCCAATTAATGTATTATTGGCCCATTGTTGAGTTAATTATCAGCTCGTACATCACCTGCGCAAATAAGTCTCACTTAAATTTCCCTCCTATCTTCTCATGAAATCACTTTTTAAAGAAATTATTATTACATCTTATTTATAGTGATCACCATTATTTCACATTCATTAAAAAAATTATACTTTAAATTCTGGGATACATGTGCAGAACTTGCAGGCTCATTAAGGTATACATGTGTCACAGTGGTTTACTACACCCATCAACTCGTCATCTACATTAAGTATTTCTCCTAATTCTATCCCTCCCTTCAGCCCCTACCTCCAGGCAGGCCTCAGTGTGTGATGTTCCCCTCCCTGTGATCATGTGTTCTATTTTTCAACACCCGCTTATGAGTGAGAACGTGTGGTATTTGGTTTTCTATTACTGTGTTAGTTTGCTGAGAATGATGGTTTCCAGCTTTGTCTATGTCCCTGCAGAGAACATGAAGTTACCCTTTTTTATGACTGCATAGTAGTCCATGGGCCCCATTTTCTTTATCCAGAATCATATTTCTTAGGCCTCTTTTGCCTGTGACAATTTTTTAAGATTCTATAATCTTAAAAGTTTAAACTACTTGCTAGTTGGAGGAATATGCCTGTAATCCCAGCACTTTGGGAGGCCGAGGCAGGCAGATCATGAGTTCAAGAGATGGAGACCATTCTGGCCAACATAGTGAAACTCCATCTGTCTCTACTAAAAATAGAAAAATTAGCTGGGAGTGGTGTTGCACACTTGCAGTTCCAGCTACTAGGGAGGCTGAGATAGGAGAATCACTTGAAACTGGCAGGCAGAGGTTGCAGTGAGCCGAGATCATGCCAGGGCACTCTGGTCTGGGCAATAGAATGAGACTCTGTCTTGAAAAGAAAAAGAAATGTTTCAGAATCTTTCACTTACTAGAATTAGCCATTTCTTCAAGGATCCTTAGTTTCTTTTATGGGAGAATGGCATAGGAACCAACACATTTGTGCCTAATATGCTGTTGCTATTGGAGTATTGTTTCTTTTAGCATCTCTAAACTGACTGAGCAAAAACATATATGTATTTATACTAAGTCATGTAAAGACACACACACACAAACACACACCCTTTTGTAAGTAACCACCTGTAACTATATTAAGCTAAACATGATTTTATGTAAATACTCCCAATTCTAATTGATTGTTACATTGATCATTGTAGCCTCCTCTAGTGGCTAAAATGATTTGCATTTTGTTTGGATCTACAACACATTCTGATTCTTATTTTAAACACGGTTTAAAATACTTACCTTGCTAAAAATAGTTCAGTGCCAGAAATTACTTGAAAACAGGTTACAGAGTCAGAAAGCTTCGGCGTCATAAATAATAAAATTTGTTTTACAGGTAAATATAAAATACACTAAAAAAGACACAGCAATTCATATCAAGGACTTAAAAAAAAAAAGAAGCCAATAACCTCAGAGAAGTCAGGGCAGACAGTTTAGTCCAGAACATGATAGAACTCATAAATTAGAATTGTCATAATCTTAAAGAGAATTCAGCCTTGAACACCATGTTCGTTCTTCAAATAAACAACTGATTGTAGCAGTTAAGAAATTGGTATCAAACTACATAGTAAACATGAACATAGTAGACAGTACTTTATGAGCATATGTTTGTGTGTGTGCATATGTATTTGTCATTTCAGAGATATGTCTTCTAGAATGCTTAATAATTATTTTATCGTATTTATAAATAGTATAAAATTACTAATTATTTAGGCACCCCAGTTATAACAACATAAGGATAATCATTCCTACCTAATGGTAATATTATGGTTATCAAAGTAGAAAAGGCCAAGTAGAATTATAGAGAGCCCTAGAATGGAGGGTTCTTTAAAATAAACCTAGAAGTTTATTTTCTCCATATGTGCTATCTAATTAATAAGCAGGACTTAAACTATTGTGTAGTAAAATATTTGAACTTGAAATTAAGAACTTAATTACGTTAACACTTTAGTTTCTCTTGGCTCTAGAGATTATTCTAATATGTAAAATATCAGTAACATCAGCTTAATAAGCTTTCCCTATATGTGACTCAGAGTATTAAGGGATCATGGAGTTGGCTTGTCTAAATAAGAGCAAACCAAGGAAAATTAAGCAGCCTTTGTTAATTTGTATCTTTTAGTATTCACTGAAATAAGAAAATGTGTGTATTAAAAGGCTCTAAGTAATAATATGCAAAGTGACAGTAAAGCAGCTTATATTTGTAAAGGCAAGAAAAATAATTATCTTCTGTTAAATAATGGATATAATTAAGTATACAAGTATTTGCTCTAATATTAAATAAACTATATATGTAATGAAGCATTTTTAACTGAAATTTGCCAAAATTATTTGTATTTAGAAAAATCAACCAAGCTAAAACGAAGAGTTATGCATCACTATTGGAAGAGCTAATCTTCCATATTAATATATATATATAAATTTGTTATAAAATATAGCTGATATTACTAGAGAATTAAATCACTAATTTTCCTCATTTCCCAAACTTACCCTGTCTACACACACCTGTGTACGCATTCACATCACAACACTCTTCTTTATAATTTAGGAGAATTTTTGATATAGTTTGATAATTGCCTTCACTCAATCTAGAAACACTAGAGTGAGAACAATAGGAAACGGTTTCTAGGGCCAAAAATTTGGCAAACCAAAATGCATTGCCAGGTTTCTCTGCATTTCAGAATGGATAGATGGCTCTATAAGGGGTCTTTAATTTAATGCATATAGGATTTATGTACAAGATAGAGAGCTTAGTCTCCATGCTCCTCGCCTCTTTATCCAGTGCCTTTTCATGGCATCATGTTACTTCCTGTGGCTTTCCATAAAATTTTCTCAGCTAGAAATGTCTCAAAAATTGTACCTTATGAAGAATGCTACATTCAAAAGCAGGAGAGCTCTATTGGAATGTTAAAGATAGGATATAATGAAAGAGAGGAAAACAAACGTTCTGATTTTTAATGACTGTGGCCATAGCATACCAGAAAAAAAATTTATTGTGATAGTCTCATAATTGGAATTTAAAACTGTTTTCTGTTGTCTCTGTAATTAATCTTATCCTCTCTAATAAATCAGAGCTATGAATTTGCTCTTTCAGATAGGGTTATGCAGAAATGTGCTTTGTTTTTTCTTTAAATCTTTTGGGTATGCTCTGAGGCTGCATTACAAGCAGTTTAAGTGCTGGAGAAAATTCTGATTATATTGCAAAGTTATCTTAATATAACGTTACTTTATCTTTTGTATTTCTTCCTGTAGCAACCTTCAATTCTTTCCTTCTTTTTATAATATAATCCTTACTTTCCCTTAAGATATTGCACTTATTTTTTTATTTTATGAAATTGCAATGAACCTGTTAGTCGTAAAATGGGAATAAGACCTAAAGTAGACCAATATAAAGTTTTATTTAGAGAATTTAAATCTCACATTACATAAGAATGAAAAAGTATAGATCTAAGTGATTTTAATGGTGGCACACTGAAGAAATCATTCTTTGACACCTCAGTCAGAGAAGTCCATTGTCACTGATCATCCTGCATTCTGGTAGCTCAAATTTTTCCTGGAGTCTGTTAACTATTTCATACTTTTGAGTAAGATTGAATAGATTTTCTTTGTTTGCAACTAAAAATAAAATATACAACTTTTGTTAATATCCAAGGCCCCTACTAGCTTGTGGCTGACATCTGTCATGTACTTTGTATGAACTTTCTTAAAACTTATTGCAAGCCTAAATAATATAAGTATGAAATTAATCATTAAATATTAACTGAACTCTTTTCTTTATAAAAGGTGAAACTTTGTTTTTGTATTGAATTTTAGTTTGTCATTTTGTTTCCATTTCGCCTTCTGATCTTTGGCTTTACTTTGACACCTTTGAAGTTTACATGGCTCATGGGTCATCTCCTGAAGCTGGTCTATTCCTATTCCAATCTTTTACCCTATGGCAGGTGTCTCCAAACTTTTTACACAGGGGGCCAGTTCACTGGCACTCAGACCATTGGAGTGCCACCACATACTGTGCTTCTCTCACTGACCACCAATGAAAGAGGTGCCCCTTCCTGAAGTGCTGCGAGGGACCAGATAAATGGCCTCAGGGGGCCATATGTGGCCTGTGGGCCGTAGTTTGGGGATGCCTGCCCTATGGCTTTGTTATCAGCTTAGAATTCCAGGTCTTACCTTTTTATTATTTTTCTTGAAAAGCTGCTTTTACAGACTTTATGCTCGTGTTTTTCCTTATTACCTATACTTTATTACTACTGCTTACAGCCTCAGTCTAGGCTGGAACATATGTGTCAATCTTATACATATATTATAATTTTTTTCTGAAAATTCTAGTAAGACAAGCTTCTGGCTGATTTAGGGTTCTTTTTCGCCTTTCTAAGGCTTAATCTAGTCATGACTAAAAAATAAATCAACTTATTTTCTTGATGGATTTGTAATAACAGTCAAATAAATTAATTTTTACTCATTTAATGAAACATTTTTATTTATAATTTCTTCTATAGATGTGCTTTCAAAATAAATTTTTATGAGCAAAGATATTAGCATGCTGTCATAATTATTTGTTCTAGGATGTATTTAATGTTATGGCAGACCCTTTGGTTGCTCTTTAAATTCTTTAATCACAACCAGAAATTTAAGGTACTGAAGGACAGAAACAGTATAAAATATATTTAAACTTTACCCATAATGCTTTATTTCTTCTGTTTAAAGATTTTTTTTAAAGAGTGTTCATATTGTCCTGCCATCACACTTACAGTGCTGGTTCATGACTGATACACACAATTGGTTGCTAGGTACACTCCACAGTTAAATCTCTAATAGTTTGAAAATAGTGCCCTCAATTTTGAATGCCCATATTTGGTCTCCTAGAATCTCTGCAGAGCTAAATCTCATTAATCTTTGCTCAGGCAAAGACAAATTTTAATGATTTGGTACAGGGTTAGAAAAAAAGAGGCTATCTAGGCAAAGATAAGGACTTTGTGTATGTTTTTAATCCTCACCAAATGAAAAAGTACATAAGATGATATTGTTGCAAGATGAATTGCAGTAGCTGAATTATCAAACAATAAGATGTTATTAATATTCTAGGTTCATTCAAGTAGTAAAAATCATATGTAGGCTAATGGGGGATTCAGATTCCTATGAGAACTCTTTTAAGGGGTAAAACAAAGACAAATAGATGATATTTCTAAATGTTTTTCATTCACTCTTGCATTCCTACAGCCTAATCTCAGCTATTTTATATATCATTCTACCATTAAGAAGAGATATAAGAAATAAATAAGAAAAATATCTAGTTCCTATTTTAGTGCCAGTAAGAGTAAGAGCCCATAACTGGCCCTAAATGGCTTCTGTCTAGGTGAGATGAGGCCAACTTCCATACCCTTGCATCATCAGATGCCAGCTGTCATGTATAATGAGGAAGGATGTATTGCAGTTTTATAACAAAGGAATTAATAGAAGGAAAGCTGTATCTCTATCATGGAGAATAAGCAGCAGCTGGGACAGTCTAGAGGCAATGAAGATAAGATGAACCATCCATGGACATCACTAAAAAATACGAGATTTTTAAAAATAAAATTAATAATAACAGAGACTTGAGTTTTGCAAAACTTTGTATTATGTCATGCACTTCCATTATTATGCCAGATTCAGTATAGAACATCCGAGTTGCTCCTCTAGTCCTCAAAACACACTTTAGAAGTGCTGCACTTGCATTCCTAGCTCTGTTCCATCTGTTTGATGTTGGTGATGATTCTCAAACCCTCCCACTAGATTGTGAAAATCTGATTGTCAGAGAGACAGTGACAGTTTGGGGAGATCAGTATACTCTAGAACAATTTCAGCATTTTCCTTTACAATTCTAAAAAACTAAAATTACAGAGTTAGAATGAAGAATATGTTTCAGAGAATGTCTAACTCAGTGTTACATACTTATTGATAAAGAAATTCAGGCTGAGAGAAATTGAATGATTACCAATCTGGGAAGCAAAACTGGCACTGAGTCCTGGAACTACATTTCCACTGACTTCTCATTATAGGGATAAATAAGTCAGCCTGTTAAAACTTAAATTTTCAGTCAATTAAATTCTATTAACCAGGTGAGCATGCAGCAAGCTTTTTTTTTTTTCTTTTTTTGTAAATGGCCATATAGTAACTATTTTAAACTTTGTCCTTCTTAAATGTTTTAAATATTAGGCTACTATTACAAGGATGGGCTCTGCCTTTATAGCATGAAATCAACAATAGACAATAGATAAACAAATGTGCATGGCTAATATATCTATAAAATGTAGAAACATAAGCCACAGCCTATATTCTATTTTTTACCCAAAAGCTACTATAGTTTAGTACCCTTGGACTATCTATATATGTGCGTGTGTGCGCCTGTGTGCTTTTTTGTGTGTGTATACACTCACATAATAAATTGCTTCAGTGAACAAGGTAATAATTTGTACCAAATAGTTTTAGTTTTATGCTGCCTGAGAGCTGCTGAGAAAGACTAAAGTAACTAAATATTGTATTTTGTCTTCTCAAGTTAATTACATTATCGAAACCAAAATTTCTGCTTGCCTCATATATTGTTTAGAACCTTTTCCTTTCTTTCTTTCTTTCTTTTTTCTTTTTTCTTTCTTTCTTTCTTTTTTTTTTTGTATCTATTGGCACCTTATCAGCTTACCACAAAATATGTAATCGGATTACATCTACCTGGAGATACTATTTATGGCAGTAATTTGTTAGCCTACTTGAAGTGAATAAGTTTGAAGGAATTTAAAAAGATGATGTTCACTTTACAGGCCCAATAAATTTATACTGTTTTAGAAATCTTAGAAAGTATGCATACTTGAATATCACACTCTTAAAAAATCAGTTCTAAAAAATAGGAATGAATGGCCGAATTAAATTAGAATTGATACCTGCTGGTGTCCAATCTGGGCCCATTATCTCAGCTCATTAGAGCTTGGTGTTAATGAGGCCAAGGTCAGGGCTTTATTCCACATATAAGACAGCAAGCATCACACAAAGACAGCCTTCTATTTCCTGGATTTACATGTACACCCTATTCTACTCATGTTTCATGAATAATTGCACCTGGCCACAAGCAGAACAAGGGAATGAATATGTAAGGTAAAGTTCATCCTCACTACTAGTGGAAAGAATGTCACAGCACTGCTTCCTGAAGCAAACAAGATTGTCTTCATGGTAAAGAATACTGCATTTTGTTAGACATACTTCCTTTATATACTTAATAAACGATAGCTTCAAAATGTCTTAATTTTGACATAAGGTTTATTTTAGTTCAATTTCACTTGCATTTATTCATGCCTTTATCTGTCAGTTACTATGTTATATTCTGGGAATATTAAGATCAATAAGACCACAACAACCTGACAGTGAGTATAACCAGAAAATTTGGGTTGGGGGCCTTTTTGTATTAATAATTAGGCCTACTGAAAATGAGGATGGTGCTCAGTAACTTTTAGATGACATTTGGCCAGCTGAGACAGAAATTCACAAATTTTGTCTTGTCAACAATTTTTCTTCTAAACTTTTTTGAGGGAGATAGAAAGACAAGGTACACTGACAAAAAAATCAACATTATATGTTGTTACTAAGGAGATTTTTGCTTCCAAGCAATACAAAATAGAAATGCAGAAAACTCCAGTAACCTTGAGACTGGACTATATTGCTGTAAAGCTAAGTTATTTTTTACACCTTTGCTATATTTCCACAAAAGACTTCATTCCAAACTGAAATCCTTTTATACTTTTATCTGCTGTGTTCAAGGTGATCTAAACAGGGTCTTACTGGAAATCTCTCCTGCCATGCTCTAAGAAAGTACCAAATCAGTTTACCTTTCCAGGTGCAAGATTTATAGAGAAAAGAGACTGAGTTAAACTTGTGGGATAACCGTTTAACCAGCAGAAGACATAAAAAGGAGGCTTAATTAGTAAACTACAAGTTAGTGACATAAATTAAAATTATCTTATTTTAGAAATGAGGAGCATAAGCTTATTTTGTTTCCTATTAATTTGCATTTAGACATGCAACATCTTGTCTATGTCACATAGAGAAGTTAGCTAACTGCATTAAAGTTTGGTAACCTCCAGTATATTACAAGAAGAATAATATGCACCAAACAGCCAGGTATTGAGTAGATACGAGTATGTTTGCTCCTTTTCCTTCTTATGATGTCATATATAACTTTACTTGTTGTTAGAAATTAGAATTTAGGGATGGTTGAAACTCACAGCAAACAGTGGATGTTTGATCTAGATCATAACAGATTTGCTGCCAGATAAAAAGAGTATTTCATAAAGTGAATAAAGCATTAAAAAAAGGACTATATGCTAATGTGCATGAATTACTTAGGTAATTTCAGGAAATTTAAATCAAAAAATAAAGCACTGAAGTGGAATAAACGTTGAAATTGAATGCTAATATCCAAAAACAATAGAAATAAGTATATTCAACTTTCGGTTCTACATAGAAAGCCTATGACCCATGATTTATGTAGTTTTCCTTAACTTTTAATGTACAAGTTAAGTGATGACTAATGATCAAATATCAGATTCTAAGTATATAAAAATATTTATAAGTTATAGCAGAGTAGTCTAAAATTATTAATGTGTATGGACTTTGTTCAAAATGAACAACTAAATAACTAAATAAGATTTGTAGGATGCAGGGATAGACCATGGTGGGGGCGGGGGGAATTTATTGTCCTTCATTTGTGTCTGTTTTGGTTAACATAAAAATTTGCTTAGATAGTGGCAATGGAGAGTGCTTCCGAACGTAATACAAATAATGAAAAATAACGTCTAGTGGGTTTAATACTATTATACCTATCATTGAACTGGTATTGAAAATTTCATTTTTTTCTACATTGCTACAATGTGTTGTTTAAAATCCTGGAAAAGAATGTTTAAAGAGAATGGGTAATCAATAAAGGAGCACAGTATTATCAAGGCTCAAAATGAGAAGATGGGAAGACACAAAGTAGGAAAGCATTAGACTTTATCTTGTTGCCTGTATCCTGAAAACCATCTCCAGAGGGAAAACTTGAATTGAAGCCTCTGAGTGAGAATTGTTGTTTCTTACAATGTAGCTTAAATCTCAGGAACAAAGCCTCGCAAAAGACATCTAAAAATATGTTGTGTGGTGTAAAGACCTTTTCTACATAAATGATTTTTTGTAATTATTAATTTTTGACTTAAATGCTATTCCTATATACTCTGTAGTATTTTACTTACATAAAGTTTAAATATTGTGAAATGAAATAGGCACAGAGCATTGATTTCATTTGCACTTACATTTGCGTCATTAGCTGGTAAGACATGCCAACATACTTTCAAGCATATAATGCTAGGTAAACCCACCATCACCACCAATTTTCTATCAGTTTATTCCTAAAGGAAATCTTAACCTTTGTCTCAGGGCTCTTGCCAGCTGTCTGTCACTTGGCACATTCTCAATTTGTGGATTGATCTCTGATAAACATGTATTTATACTCTTGAAGCTGCATAATGCATTCATTCTCAGCATGGAGGTTCCCAGTTGTTATATGCTAAGGGTGTTATTTGCGTTCTTAACAATTTTGAAACAGAAAATAGGTCTCAAATGTTTCCTAAAAAACAATTCCAATCCTAGATTGTTCTCTCAGTAGAGGAAGAATTTCCATTTTTACTTCTGTAAGGCAGTGTTGCTGCTACTGTTCAAAAAATTCTAAGAAGCGGCAACACCGTTATCTTTCCTATGGAACACTTTCTGGTCTATAAACAACTAAAAATAATGTTAGTCCTGCTCAAAAAATGGTCATATCATGCTTCCATTGATTGCTTATACTTGGCCCATGATTTTCTTTAACCCATAAAGCCTGTTGTTCTACAGATGATGGAAATAGTGAGAACTTAAAACTGTCAGAACACGGGGGCTCCTTCAGCAGTGTGCTGATCATACAGATAGGAAATGAAACTTATGGTCATATGTACTCTTGTGTATGAGTCTCTTTCTATGGCAAATGTATAACTCTTTTTGTCAGGTTAACCCCAAACATCTATTTTAAAATCAGTAGTGCAGCACATTTATCTCTTTCCAAATGCATATAAAATAAATATATTTATCTGACCTATGCATAAATTCTTTCCAGCACAAACCTACACATTGATGTGAGATCAAACTGTTCCCAAGCTAGAAAGCTTTGAAGAATTCTTACAGCATTGCATCATCCTGAATCTCTAATTCTATATCATAAATGTCTCTTTTATTTAGCTTCTTCTTTTTATGACCCTTGACAGTGCCTTTTAAAATCTCACTTTAATTCTGATGTTATTCTACTAACTTGAAGATGTAATCTAACTTCCAGACTCCTGCCCAGTATCCTCCTGAAGACATGTACTAATCATATGGCTGCTCTACTTAGAAACTACTATCAGTTGCCTGTTATCTACAGCATAATTTCAACCATCTGAACTTGCTATACAGGATGTTGTCCCCATTTTATTTTTGAGACAGAGTCTCACTCTGACACCCAGACTGGAGTGCAGTGGCACAATCCTGGCTCACTGCAACCTCCGACTCCTTGGTTCAAGTGACTCTCCTGCCTCAGCCTCCTGAATAGCTGGGATTACAAACAGGTGCCACCACACTGGGCTAATTTTTGTATTTTTTTAGTAGAGATGCAGTTTCACTATGTTGGTCAGGCTGGTTTCGAACTCCTGACCTCATGATCCACCCATCTCAGCCTCCCAAAGTGCTGGAATTACAGGCATGAGCCACCACTCCTGGCCAGGATGTTGCATTTTTAAATATTGTGAAGCGAAATGAGCATATAGCACAGAGACCGTTTCCTGCCTCATCTTTTCTTGCTCCCCTACTATTTCACTGTTATAAGAAGAATCCATTTTGTTTTATTCTTGGTTTCAAAAGAGACCCTTTTAAAATTCTAGAATGTCCTAAGTGATACAAGTGTCTCTAATACTCACGGTAGGCCCTTGTAGCATCCCTGAGTTTGTGCCAATAAAATGACTTGGAATGGGGGCTGGTGACAACAGAAAGATAAACCCTATGATTAAGTGGTTGATGATTTAAGCCAAATTATGTTAATACAACCTCTTGACCTTTGGGGAAGGGAGTACGGCTGGTGATTTCAATGATATGACTAATGATTCAATTAATCACGCCTATGTAATGAAACCCTAATAAAACTCTGGACACTGAGGGTTGGGTGAGATTACTGGTTGATGAACACAATATTGGTCTGAAGGGTGATATGTCCTGATTTTAGGGGTAAAGGTCATGGATGCCCCATGTCTGTGATCCTCTCACACCTTGCCCTATATGTCTCATGTGACTCTTCATTTGGCTGATCCTGTTTTGTATCCTTTATACTACAATTATAATTGTAAGTACAGTGCTTTCCTGAGTTTTGTCCATCATTTCAGTGTCTTATCAAACCTCATGGGGTCATGGAATTCTTGAATTTGCAGCCAGTTTTTCAGAAGTCTGAATGGCCTGGGGAACCCTGAACTTGTGGTTGTTGTCAAACAGTTTTGTTGAGAACTCTATTCTTAAACCTGTGCAGTCTGTACTGACTCTAGGTATTCAACAGTAAGCATCAGAAAGCCATTGTAGTATGGCACACACTAGACATTTTGCTACTTCCAGCTGATCATAGTCTCTGTGATACCTTCTCTTAGCACATAGTATTTGTCTTTTTTATTAAAGCTATACAGACTTTTTCTAGTTATTGAAAAGAATATTACAGAATAATTAAATCATTCTCTAAGCCTATGGATTGAGTTAATTATTCTTTTTTTCCTGAACTCTTCAGCTCTTGGGATTTACCTTTAGCTTTGGCTTTTGTTTTGGTATTAATTTTAGTTTAGTCTTTGGGATTATGTATAAACAGTTGGTGTGATTATATTTGACACTTGATATTTTATTGTTTTCACCATTACCCATTTGTTTTAACTTTTATTCTTTTTTTCTACTCATAGTATCCATTTTATTAAAAATAATGTAAATCTTGCCAATTGAATTTCACTATATTACTTTAAAATACACAGTAAAATATTTGCATGTTTTTAATTTTTATAAATGGTATTGTGCTATACATCTCTTGAATTTGCTTTGTTCTTTGCAAGTAATTTTTTAAGATACGTCAGTTAGACCCATATATAATTCTAGATGTTACTTTTTACTACATAAATGGACTGATAGATACTATATGTGTGTATATTACTATCTTTGTCTATACATACATTTATGTGTACGTTATTTCTTCAATTCCTTAGTGATGGACTCCCAGCTTATTTCTAATTATCTGCTGCTTAGAAAACATACAGTAAAGGCCGGGTAAGGTGCCTCAAGTCTGTAATCCCAGTACTTTGGGAGGCTGAAGCAGTGGATCACCTGAGGTCAGGAGTTCTAGACCAGCCTGGCCAACATAATGAAACCTTATCTCTAATAAAAACAGAAAAAAATAGCTGGGCATGATGGCAGGTGCCTGTAATTCCAGCTACTCAGGAGGCTTATGCAGGAGAATCACTTGAACCCATTTATTCTGTTGCAGTGAGCCGAGATCACACCATTGCACTCCAACCTGTGCAACAAGAGTGAAATTCCATCTCAACAACAACAAAAAAGGAAAAAATATAGTAAAATCAATATCTGTATATTAAGCTGTTTGAAAACTAATCCATGAGTAAGATGTTATTCCATGGGGTATACATAACCTTCTGCAAAATAGCTCCATTAGTTCACAATGCTACCAGGAATGTATGAGTTTTCTCATTTTCCCAACTCTTCACCAGTGCTTCATATTGCTTGGCATGATTTTTACTTTCCCTTCATAGGAAGTTCTCTTGTCCCTTTTAAAGCTTTTGATTGTGCCAGCAGAGGTCATTTTGGTGTGAAAAGCCACTATCGTCGTTATCTGGAGTCAGCTGCTTCTAGTTCATGCCATTTCTCAGGCTGTTCTTCCGGAACCTACTCATTAATCCTGCTGCCGTTTCTGTACTTCTCCAATGGTTGTCACACTCTCTTATAATTCCCTAGACTAGGCTTGAGAAGAAATAGAGAAGGAGAAAATGATTAAGGATGAACAGGCCTTTGTGGACTTAATGTTTGATTCTGGCCCCAGCACTAACCTAAAGATACTCTACCATACCACTCTGGCCCTTTTACTTTGATACATGGAAGAGACAACTGAACTATCCAGAATGAATCCAACAAAGTGTAGGGAAAGCTCTTTTCCCAAATGCATCTCTTATTTATATCCCCAGTGAAGCCCCACCTAGGATTCCCTATTTATTCTGTAGCAGGATTCAGGTGCTTTCTTGCTTCCCAAGGTTTTTTCAGCTTTTCCGAGTTTGATTATGGTATCTATAGAACCATATTTTCCATTTGTGGCATATCCAGGTTTGAATTCAAGGGAAGGAACTGAGAGGATTTTTTAACTATGTATCTCGTCTGATACATTTTGATCTTATTATATCTGTTAGTCATTTATAGCCATGATAATTTTCATTGGACCAATTTGCTCTTCAAATTATTAGAACTCTGTCCATAGTGGGATATCCATAAATATTTGTGAACTAAAATTGATAACTGTTGTGGTCTTCTTATAAGCCTAAGCAGGAAAATTCTACTTGGGAGGCAAATTTGTATAAAAAGAATAACTCTATGCATACCCAAGATCACTGACTTTAATATGTTAGATCCTAGTTATATGGAGACAACACACAGTTTCATGCCTTCCTCAGGCTTTTAATTCATGTCTGATGTATATATGTGCCATGTGTTACATAAATATGTATAGGCATTCCAATGGAATTACATCACTTTAAGAATGTTCTGTGAAGTACAGTTTTTTTCTTCAGTACATACACCAAAATTTTGATTAAAACTATTTGAGCTAAGATAATATTTATATCTGCATTCAGTTATAAACTAAAGATTTTATTAGTACACATGCAGAAAGCTGGTGCAAATATTTTAAATCTCCAGATAAAATTTTGAATTATAAGTCTATCTTGTCCATGAACTCATGATCCATACTGAAGTGGCTTCAGTAACTGCAATAAGTCAGCTTTGTGGCTATTATTTGCAACTAACCCAATTTCAACTTAAATAATGAAGGAGAATTTTTCATTTACAAAATGAAAAGGTAATGAAAGAGTAAATTTAGATAAAGGTTGATGTGGTCTTTGAGTTTATTTCTCTGTGCTTCTTATGGTCCTGAGCTCATCCAGGTGCAAGATTTATATTCTGGCTGAAGGATTGCATTTATCTAAAGTTACAAGCTTCCTCTTTCACCTCAGGAGTGAGAGGAACGGGAAATACTGCTTCATAGATTAACTGAGGAAAAGTCCTGAGCTTCATTGTATTGGACCATGATGAACCAATCACTGAGGATATGAAATTGCCATGAACTTATTTGCTTAGGTCTGGAACCCAGCCCTTCACTGAAACATTGATGTTCAAAGGCAGTTGAGCTTACACTAGCTAGCAATGGTAGAGTCTGACAAGGGAGAATCGCATCAGGTTACCTGTGTGTGCTAGTGGAGGAGAGATTGTTTCTCAGTGGAAAGAGAGGGTACTATTAGGAAGGTGAGGTAACAGGGAACACACTGTGGGCAAGGAAGACATGTATATTTTACCTACTAATTGTTGCTTTTTCTGATTTTCTTCTCCAACTCAGTGGATTCCCACTTGAAACTACCAATAATTTCAAGTCATAGTTCCTAACCTAATCTGATCATATTACTTCCTTTGTCTGAAGCTTTGCATAATTTTCCATTGTTGAAAGAGCCAAATTCATAAGGTTTTTCATAGTAATGACCCAACAAAGTATAGGGCTTTATGTCTTTTGTTTGTTTTGTTTTGTTTTGTTTTGTTTCCTTTGAGACAAGAGTCTTGCACTGTTGCCCTGGCTGGAGTACAGTGGTGCAATCTCGGCTCACTGAAACCTTTGCCTCTCAGGTCCAAGTGATCCTCCTGTCTCAGCCTCCCAAGTAGCTGGGATTACAGGCACCTGCCACCACACCCAGCTAATTTCTTGTATTTTTCAGTAGAGACAATGTTTTGTTAGGCTGGTGAGGCTGGTCACAAACTCTTGATCTTATGATCTGCCCACCTCAATCTCCCAAAGTACTGGGATTACAGGCATGAGCCACCGCACTCACAGGGCTTTATACTTTATAACCATTTCTGTAGAACTTTTGCTTTTCTGCATCATATTAGCCATGAAATCTCACATGCCCACAATTTTATTTGCAGTGTGTCCTCAAGCTTCTTTTTCTTTGCCTCTGGTATTACTACCTCTGTGAAGTCTTTCCTGACTCTTCTATGACATTAGATACTCCCTCCTTTATGCTTCCAACATTTTTTTAAAATCATTTCATAAAGTTCTTTCACGGCTCCTACAAATTTTTTCTAATGAGATTAGTTTGCTTTTACATATGATTTATTCATGTATTCTAGTCAGTTTATGTAATATTACCATTTCTGTTTGGCATACATAATGTACCTTGAAAAAACATGTAAATAAATAAATAGACATTACATTTTCTACATGATTAAGAATTCCTAACCTCACTTCATTCTTTATAGACCTGTATGGGTGGTAGGAGTTTTAGATAATATATTAGCTGTTGATGAAAGGCCAGCTACTGGCATTTATTTGCTGCTCTTAAGAAGTTACAGTGATCCATTGTAGACCAAAATCGGCTAAGACTTTCAGACTAAACTGATGGACAATCATAGATAAGTCTAGTTTATTAATGCATGATAAAGGTAATACTGCATTGGTTGTAATATGTGCCAGGTTTGTTAGCATACATCAAATGTAAAGATAACTATTTGGCCGGGCGCGGTGGCTCAAGCCTGTAATCCCAGCACTTTGGGAGGCCGAGACGGGTGGATCACGAGGTCGAGAGATCAAGACCATCGCGGTCAACATAGTGAAACCCTGTCTCTACTAAAAATACAAAAAATTAGCTGGGCATGGTGGCACGTGCCTGTAATCTCAGCTACTCGGGAGGCTGAGGCAGGAGAATTGCCTGAACCCAGGAGGCGGAGGTTGCGGTGAGCCGAGATCGCGCCATTGCACTCCAGCCTGGGTAACAAGAGCGAAACTCCGTCTCAAAAAAAAAAAAAAAAAAAAAAAAAAAAAAGATAACTATTTAACACATTCGGATATTTAACAAAAGTATTAAATGTATTTAAGTTGCTACATTTATACTTTTATTATTGGTGTATTACCTATTACTTTAATCAAATAATAAAAAGTATAAATGCAGTATAACTTATTTATAAACAAATAAGTTGCTACATTTATGCTTCCTATTTTTTGATTAAATTAATAGGAGTGTCTAGAGGAACAAAACTGTATTTAATATATCTCATACAGACAACATAACACCATAAGTGTTCACAAATTATTTATTGAAGCAAATGTACACACACACACACACACACACACTTTATTTTGAATAAGTGGGAAAACAACCATCTAAAATATTCTTACCTATGAAATGGTATAAGATATGAAAAGGATTGTTGGACATAAATATAACTGAATGAGAGTTAAAAGACACAAATCAGTGAATTATTGAATAACAAAAATTTCTTAAAAATTGTGTTCAGTTATTTTAACCATCCTAAGACAGTTTTTCAATTGTTTCTGGAAACTCTTAATGTAAGAGAAATGAAAATATTAAGATATGGCCCACACCCAGTACTTTGGGAGGCTGAAGCAGGTGGATCACCTGAGGTTGGGTGTTCCAGACCAGCCTGGCTAACATGGAGAAACCATGTCTGTACTAAAAATACAAAAAGTTAGCCAGGTGTGGTGGTGGGCACCTGTAGTCCCAGCTACATGGGAGGCTGAGGTTGGAGAATCACTTGAACCAGGGAGGCAGAGGTTGTGATTATGCCATTGAACTCCAACCTGGATAATAAAAGTGAAACTCCATCTCAAAAAAAAAAAAAAAAAAAAAAAAAAAAAAAAAAAAAGATATAGCCCACAAATATTATAGGGCAACAAATAATTGTTTTAATACTGTGGTTAGCCACATATTCCCCCTAAAATAACTGAAAAAGGAAAAGAAAATTAAATTGGATAAAAACACTTGCTTAAAGTTAAGCTAGGATGAGAAAGGTACTCTATGAGTGTATACATAGTTCAAGAGATATCTTTTTTTAGTTATCACCAAAAGACTAAAAAATTTCATTTTTTTATCATTATAATTTTATTCAACCAAGAAAAGGAAAATAGGGCTGTAGAAAACCAAGCAGTTCATAGGTGCAAACTTTTGCATGGGAAGTACAATTTCAAACAAGGCATTTTATTGTGTAGCTGTATTTTTAAAGTTTTATAAGAGAAAATGTGTGCTCATTCACTTTTTTTTCTTATTCCCCAAACTAACCAAAGAAATTAAGAACTCACAGAAGACATATAGTTCTATAAATTTTTAGTTGCAAGCTTACATTAAACTTAGAATACTTCCCTCTGGACTATGTTTTATAATCTTGATAAAATGATCTAAATGGCCCCACAGTGATGATGTGAGTTTCTATAAAACAGGTTAATATATCCGTAACAGTGTACTCCTACATTCTCTAACAGTATGAGTATGGCTAATCTATTTTTATTGAAATTATTTAATTTTGGAGGCCTGGGTTAATACTTTCTTGCCTCAGGAGGATAATATGACATTTATGCTTAGGAACCAAAAATGACAAATTTAGTCATTAGACTCATCCTTTACATAACCATGCATTACCTTTTAGTCTCTGTGTTGCTTATCAGAGCCTTAAGCTATTTGTCTATAAAACAAACATATCCTGAATTTGCAGACTCTTTTGTCCATGCTGTTTTCTGTGCTTTTGTACATGTACTTATAATATGAATCAAAGAAGGTAATTTATTCAATAGACATATATTTATTAAGTGCTATATGCCAAGCTCTGGGCTTCTTTCAAGGAAGCCATGATCAACAATGGAGACAAGAATTCTGCTTTCACAGTCCTTAGGTCCAGATGAGTCAGCACACAAGGAAGATGGCTATTATAATAGAGTGTGATAAGCTAAATGTGATGATAGAATTGACCACATTAAAGACTTAGTAAAGTCAGCAGCAACTTGCAAGTGGAGGGCAGAAGAACCAGTTCAGAAAAACTGACGTTCTGTCTTACTATAGCACTTGTTCTCTACAGAGGATTATTTGTCTCTCCGGATCCCCGACAGAAAAACATACTAACTAATGGACATGATATTTGACAATATCTGGGGACATGCTTAACTATCATGCCTTGGGAGTTACAACTATCTATTAGAAAGAGACAAGAGAAGCTGGAGCCCCTCACCACCCACTCCAAAAGTCATTTCCCCTAAAACAATAATGGTTATTCTGAGAAGTCTTACACTAAAGCAAGTATACAAAACTATGAAAGCAGAAGCATATTTTTGCCACCAGTAAAATGTACAATTACTAAGTACTATGCAGGGAGATAACTTATTTTAATAGATACTTAAGCACCTTGATTTTTATTACTACAGTGTAAATAAAGGCATCAAGAACATTTTGTTTGTCTATTTGGTTTCTCCCATCCTCATATACTCCAGTTTCTTCCTCCAGAATAAATTTAAAGTGGTCATAAACATTTCTAGGTGATTCACTTTATACTATGTCTGTGACCTTAAAAAATAATATGTTGAAATATTCTGTGAATTACATCTGCTAAACCTAAGACTCTCTTGGTGTTATTTGCATAGTTCTACTAAAATGATCATTGAACAAACATCCCTCAGTAGGACCTCATGTCTTGACTGTTTAACATCTTTTCATCCAAATCAACATGCCCAAAGATGTTCTATTTAGCTTTCAGTTCCTTGCTTGGTGTCACTAGCTATTTCTTGCAGTCATTGCACAGTCTTGTAAAGTACTTTGAGAGATGCATTTGAATGATAAAGCACTGTACATGTAAAAGTGATTGTTGATTTTGTTGTGTGTTTCCTGCTGGGCTCTACATGATAGAATGCCTGGCTTGGAGCTGTCAGTTATCCCTGCCAATTATCAGCCATATTTTATCTCTGTCTTCTAATAACATCAAATTATGGCAGTTGCAATAGTTATTTTTTATAAAACCCTTTCAATGGCTGATTTTAATTGTCATTCACATTTCTTTCTGTTATGAAAGAGTATAAGTCTATAGACCCATTAACAGCATGAAGTAATATTTTTAAAAATGAGAGTCATTATTTCTGACCTTAATGTATTTCATTCATTTATTTTTAGGTCAACAACTAAAAGAAAGGGATATCAATTTTAGAAAAAAATAGAAAGTTTTAAATTCTGTATATATTTTAAAATACTAAATGCAAAACATTTCTTTGGATACTAAGAAATATTTAAAAATAAACTGTCTCTTGTCAAATTGAATTGGCTTTGATCTCGACATTAGGAAGCTATTTCTTTCAGGGGCTTTTTGATGGCATGGAATGCAGATGCAGAAAATCTCCACATCTCTGCAAGATTGCATGCCAGCAGAAAATTGGCAACATCAGCAGTAGTAAGGGGCAAATTGTGTGAAGAAATAGAGGAGATGACAAAACTGAGGTTAATAAGTCTTGCTTACCTGATATTGCATAGAACATTGAAACTTGTGCTAAGAAGTTTAGACTTTTCTCTGAAAATCTAATGATATTATTTAAGGATTAAAAAATGAATCAAAACTTCTGCCAAGATGGTCGAATAAGAATAGCTTTGAAGCACAACTCCCAGTGAGAGAGATGCAGAAGACGAGTGATCTCCCCATTTCCAACCTAGGTACCAGGTTTACTTCAATGGGAATAGTTGGACAGTAGGTGTTGCCCAGGGAGGGTGAACCAAGGCAGGGTGAGGTGCTGCCACACCTGGAAAGTACAACCAACTGGAAGATCAGGGACTTTACCCCCTCTGCACTCTGAGTCAGATACGATGCTTCTCCCATGACCTTTGTAACCCACAATCTAGGAGAATGTCATTGGGCTGAGAAGAACCGTGAGTTGCCAGAGCAGATCTGAGAGGCAGCTCTGGCTGGCCTGGCACTATGAGTTGTCAGCACAGAACTGGGCAGAGGTTTTGGCTAGCACTGAGAGCAGCTGCAGGATGCCCTAGAAAGAGGGGGAACTGAAAGCAGGGAGACAGGTGATATGGCTTGGCAAGTCCCACCCTCACAAAGACCAGCAAACTGAAACCCTCTTGCTTGAGAGTTTTGCAGCCAGCACATCAGTTGTAGCTCAACCCAAGACAATCAATCTTGGTGGAAGGAAGGGCAACCACCATTGGAAGGATTGTCTAATCTCACCTGTGTAAACAAAAGCCAAAGAACCCTACACAGCAGCCGGGCTGAGTTCGAGACAGCCAGCAGTGCCTCTGCAGGCAGAAAATGGACAGACTGCATCCTCAAGCCATTCCCTGACCCCTGTATAACCAAAAAAAAAAAAAAAAAATTAAAAAAAAAAAGCATGATACAGAAGAGAAGCCTGACTGTTAGAAGGAAAACTAAAAGACAAAAAGAAATAGCTTCAACATCAAAAGAAAGGATGTCCACTCAGAGACCTCATCTGAAATCACCAACTTCAAAGATCAAGGGTAAATAAACCCAGAAAGATGGGAAGAAACCAGCACAAAAAGCATAAAATCATTAAATACAATAATGCCTCTCCTCCTCCAAGGGATCACAACTTCTCACCAGCAAGGGAACAAAACAGGATGGAGAGTGAGTTCGAAGAATTGACAGACACAGGCTTCAGAAGGTGGGCAATAACAAACTTCTCTGAGCTAAAGAAACATGTTCTAACCCAATGCAAAGAAACTAAAAACCTTGAAAAAAGTTAGATTAAATGCTAACTAGAATAACCTGCTTATAGAAGAACATAAATGACTTGATGGAGCTGAAAAACACAGCACAAGAACCTCACAAAGCATACACAAGTTTCAATAGCTGAATTGATCAAGCAGAAGAAAGGATATCAGAGATTGAAGATCAACTCAATTAAACAAAATGAGAAGGCAAGAATAGAGGAAAAGAGAGTGAAAAATAAGGAACAAAGCCTCCAAGAAATATGGGATTATGTAAAAAGACCTAATCTACATTTGATTGGTGTACCTGAAGGTGATGAGGAGAATGAATCCAAGCTGGCAAACCTCTAACATGTTCAGGACGTTATCCAGGAAAACTTTCCCAACCTAGCAAGGCAATCCAACATTCAAATACAGGAAATACAGAGAATACCACAAAGATATTCCTCAGGAAGAGCAACCCCAAGGCACATAATTATCAGATTCACCAGGGTTGCAACAAAAGAAAAAATGCTAAGGGCAGCCAGAGAGAAAGGTCTGGTCACCCACAAAGGGAAGCCTATCAGACTCACAGCAAATTTCTCAGCAGAAACCTTACAAGCCAGAAGAGAGTAGGGGGCCAATATTCAACATCCTTAAAGAAAATAACTTTCAACCCAGATTTTCATATCCAGCCAAACTAAGATTCATAAGTAAAGGAGGAATAAAATCCTTTACAAACAAGCAATTTCTGAGAGATTTCATCACCACCAGACCTGCATTACAAGAGCTTCTGAAGGAAGCACTAAACATGGAAAGGAACAACCAGTACCAGCCACTGCAAAAATGTACCAAATGGTAAAGACCAACAACATAATGAAGAAAATGCATCAACTAACAGGCAAAACAACCAGCCAGTAACAAAATGGCAATATCAAATTCACACATAACAATATTAATGTTAAATATAAATGGCTTAAATGCCCCAATCAAAAGACACAGACTGGCAAAATTGATAAAAGGTCAAGACTCATTGGTGTGTTGTATTCAGGAGACACATCTTATGTGCAAAGACACACATAGATTAAAAATAAAAGTATAGAAGATTTACCAAGCAAATGGAGAGCCAAAAAAAAAAAGAAAAAAAAAAGAAAAAAGAAAAAGAAAAAGCGGGGTTGCAATCCTGATTAAACGGACTTTAAACACTTTAAACCAACAAAGGTAAAAGAGACAAAGAAGGACATTACATAATGGTAAAAGAATCAATGCAACAAGAGCAACTAACAATCCTAAATATATACACACCCAATACAGGAACACCCAGATACATAAAGCAAGTTCTTAATGACCTACAAAGAGACATAGACTCTCACACAATAATAGTGGGAGACTTTAACACTCCACTGTCAATATTAGACAAATCAATGAGACAGAAAATCAACAACGATATCCAGGACTTGGATGCAGATCTGGACCAAGCAGACCTAATACATATCTACAGAACTCTTCACCCCAAATCCACAGAATATACATTCTTAGCACCACATTGCTCTTACTCTAAAATAGACCATGTAATTGAAAGTAAATATCTCCTCAGCAATAAAAAATCATGGAAATCATAACAAACAGTCTGTTAGACCACAGTGCAATCAAATTAGAACTCAGGATTAAGAAATTCACTCAAAACTACACAACTACATGGAAACTGAACAACTGGCTCTTGAATGTTGACTGGATAAACAATGAAATGAAGGCAGAAATAAAGATGTTCTTCGAAACCAATGAGAACAAAGACACAACATACCAGAATCTCTGGAACACATTTAAAGCAGTGTCTAGAGGGTAATTTATAGCATAAATGCCCACAGAAGAAGCAAGAAAAGAGATAAAGTCAACATCCTGTCATAAAAATTGGAAGAGCTAGAGGAACAAGAAAAAAAAAAAAATGTCCAAAGCTAGCAGAAGACAAGAAATAACTAAGATCAGAGCAGAACTGAAGGAGATAGAGACACAAAAAACCCTTCAAAAAATCAATAAATCTGGGAGCTGGATTTTTTAAAACATCTACAAAATAGACAAACCACTAGCCAGATTAATAAAAAAGAAAAGAGAGAATAATCAAATAGATTCAATAAAAAAATATGAAGGGGATATTACCACCGATTCCACAGAAATACAAACTACCAGCAGAGATTACTACAAATAACTCTATGCACGTAAACCTGGAAGAAATGAATAAATTCCTGGACACTGCACCCTCCCAAGCCTAAACAGGGAAGAAGTCAAAACCCTTAATAGACCAATAACGAGGGCTGAAGTTGAGGCAGCAATTAATAGCCTACCAAAAAAAGCCCAGGTCCAGATGGGTTCACAGCCGAATTCTACCAGACATACAAAGAGGAGCTGGTACTACTCCTGAAATTATTCCAAACAATCCAAAAAGAGGGAATCCTTCCCAAATCATTTTATGAGACCAGCATCATCCTGATACCAAAACCTGGCAAAGACTCAGCAAAAAAAGAAAACTTGAGGCCAATATCGATGATGAACATAGATGCAAAAATCTTCAATAAAATACTGGCAAACCTACTGCAACAGCACATCACAAAGCTTATCCATCACAATCAAATAGGCTTCATCCCAGGGATGCAAGACTGGTTCAACATATGCAAGTCTATAAACATAATCTATCCCATAAATAGAACCAAAGACAAAAACCACATGATTATCTCAATAGATGCAGAGAAGACGTTTGACAAAATTCAACAGCCCTTTAATTCTAAAAACCCTCAATAAACTAGGGATCTATGGAACATATCTCAAAATAATAAAAACTATTTAAGACAAACCCACAGCCAATGTAATACTGAACTGACAAAATCTGGAAGAATTCCCTTTGAAATCTGGCGCTAGACAAGGATGCCCTCTCTCACCACTCCTATTCAATATATTATTGGAAGTTCTTGCCAGAGCAGTCAGGCACGAAAAAGAAATAAAACATATTCAATTAGGAAAAGAAGAACTCAAATTGTCTCTATTTGCAGACCACATGATTGTATATTTAGAAGACCCCACTGTCTCAGCCCAAAATCTCCCTGAACTGATAAGCAACTTCAGCAAAGTCTCAAGATATGAAATAAATGTGCAGAAATCACAAGCATTCCTATACACCAATAAGAAACAGAGAGCCAAATCATGAGCAAACTGCCATTCACAATTGCTACGAAGAGAATAAAATAGCTAGGAATACATCTAACAAAGGATGTAAAGGACCTTTTCAAGGAGAACTACATTCCACTGCTCAAGGAAATAAGAGATTATATGTCATATTTAAATAATTGTAAGAATGTATATGTGACATTTCATTTAATAAAATAGGTGCATATATATATATATATATGATATTTATTTATTCATTGTACAAATATTTATTGAGCACAGCTACTGTTTTGAACTTGAACTCCTGACTTCAGGTAATCCACCCGCCTTGGCCTCCAAAGTGCTTGGATTACAGGCGTGAGCCACCACACCCAGCCTTTGCACAGGTACTGTTTTAAGTGTTAGGGTTACAGCAGAAAACAAAAAAGGAAACTCCTGCCTTAATTGAGCTGCCATTCTAGTAAGATGTGCTACAAACAAGTTGAATAAGTATAGCATACAAAATCTTTACAAATGAGTAAATATATTGTACATAAATAAATAATAATAAATGCTCAGAGAGAGAGAAAAAAAATAGGAACGGAACTAGGCCCTGCGTAGGCAGGGGTTTTCAGTCTAGATAATAAACCTAGAGTAAGATGTACAGACAAGTTAGCATTTGACCAAGCCCTGAAGGCAGAGGGGGAGCAAATAATGTTGGTGAGAAAAGTGTCCTAGACAGAGAAAGTAACACATGGAAATTTTCTGAGGCGGAAGCATGTATGACTAGTTACGAATAGGAAGAAACTTGTTGACACTGCTGAGATAGAAAACCATTAGAAGCTTTTGAGAAGACGAATGAAATATTCTGTCTTGTGTATTAATAGAATTACTCTGCTCTTTTAGTAAAAACAGACTGAAGACAATCACACTCAAAAGCAAAGAGAACAGTTGAGGTTACTGCAATAGTCCAGACAAGTAGCAAGTGTTAGCTTGAACGAGGGAGATGGTAGAAAAAGATCAGATTGCACCTATGGTTTTAAGGTTGGCCTAAAAGAAATTCCTAATGATCAGATGTAGATTTGAGGAAAAAAAGTAAGATTAAAATAGTGTCCACATTTTTAGTTTTAATGACTAAAATGGAATTATTGTTAATACAACCTCTGTTGTATTAATATGGGTAAGATTGCAGCGAGGTGTTTTGATGAACAGAAGTATAGTTTAGCACATGTTAATAGTGGAAATTCTCTTAAATACTATTCAGCATTTAAATATTAGCACTTATTAATATCAAATAATCATAAGTCTGAAATGAAATATAAGAATAGAGATGATACTTATAAACATGGCAATGGAGGCAATGATAAAAGAGCTGAGTGTAACTAGAGAAAAGAGTAAAATCAACTTCTGGGGCTCTCTGTTAAGTGTAGAAAACTACAAATGAATTGCTTCTTTACTAAGAAAAGTTTTTGTGTATTTTCTTGAAAAATGTATATCATTTTTCAAGCGGAGATAAAATTAGAAAAGTAAGCCACTCAGACTGTTCTCACTAAATGTTTTGAGTAAATGAATAAATTAATAATGTAATTATCAAAAATTAGTAATAATGACATATTTGATTTAAACACCAAGGAATTCTTGGCTTTTGTCTCTCCTTCTTGCTACTGTCATGATCTGATCTCCTGGTAAGTCAAGCATAATCATAGGAAAATTAATAATGCATTGTTTTTCTCTCTAGTCACATGTTTGTCACCATCTTAAGCAAGTCCATAATAATCAGAATCATGTTATCTAATTGTCTCCTCATTTTCCTCTTTGACCTCCTTGATGTTAGCAGCTTTCATCTTCATTCTTCTACAACCACCTATTATTAGGGTCAAATTTTGGATATTGCCAAAGCTCTTCTACCAAGAGCTGTTTCTCTTTCAAAAATTCTTAACTCCAATATCCTGTTCTAGGACAAAAATTCATTAATAAAAATCTAATAATGAAATAAACCGAAAGTGTTTCTTTTGCATGTATATACAATTTTTAAAACATGAAAGCAAACATGGGTGGTTTTATAAATAGATTTATATCCAGATTGATACAAAATTGTGTTTTCAATATGTCATAATTATGATCATTTTCATTGTTACTATTATTTATTGTTATTGTTGTTAATGTAGCTAAAGTACTGTGGCCAAATCTGTGAAGTAGTTTTTCTGCCCTATGATTTTTTTAGTATTATCCAGTTTATAGTTTTATAGTTCCTTCTGCTTAGCTATTAGAGCTTACAGTGTAGAACCAGAACCACATTTATAAAGGCAGTTTGAGACTCAGGTCACAATGATACTGTGATATAGTCTTTGAGTCAGTGTGGGGCCAAGTTCAGTTCATTGTAAAACTACGTCTGTGTTGTCGTAGTTTCGTAGCAGTCTATTTAAGGTTGTAGTTTTCCAATAATTTCTTCAGCCTTTTTTCATAAGCTGGGTATCTTCACTCATCTCTTCTTCAAACCATGAGCCTGGCCATGTTCTCCTGCCCGGCGTCATCACAGAAAGATTAAACTGTCTGATCTTGCACCTTGCAGAGTAGTGGCCTTCATGCTATGACTAGTTTTTATTTATTTTCCTTTTGTTTACATTGACATAGATATTTCTCTTGTATTTTAGCTAAACTAATTTTTAATTCATTTTTATCTTTTGAGAGAGTACCTACCCTTGTTACTTGTTTGAAAGTTCAAGGTTACTTTATACTTGCAGTATTTGTGGATTATTTATAAGCTACTCAGCAAAATAATAGCTATTCTTCTTTCTTAGAAAAATATTTCCATATAGTGTGTAGAAAACAATTTCAACAATAGTGGAACAGTAAATTCATCAAGGTTGTCAGAAATTTTTTATTTAACATGATATTTATCAGTATCACTCACTACCATCACATTTAATCACAATCTATATTAAACAACAGTTATAATAGTTACCTCTATGACAGTATTCTGGTGTGTAGTTTTCAAGGAACTTACATGATTCTTAAAAAAATTAAAGCAAAACTATCAAGATAATTAATTGCTTAGCAAATTAAAATGATTAAATTCCAAAGAAATGAAAGCTAATTTCAAAACTGTTTTTGAAAGACAAAGCATTTTCTTCATATTTGAAGCAAACCAGATTAATTCAGTAGTTATGAACTGGGTTTTGTTCCTATCAAGTACCTTCCAAGTCACTTAATTGATGCAAATTTTAGTTAATTACACCTTGATTAATTTATTCTCTCTTATTTTGAATAAGTCATGTTTCTCCAGAATTCACTTTCAGTTTCCCTCTCACAACAGGGAAACAAAATTTTATTTGGACATTATTAATTTTCATTTGTACCATGCTTTTCTGATAATAAATTTGTTAGTATAATAAATAACATTTTCTGAAGTGTTCCAGTTTCACATTAGTGCCCCTTGGCTTTTTCCAACACAGGAAAGCTTGATGATTTTTAAAAACAAGCACTCGAGTAAAAATAGAGTATTTGACATGGGAAGAAAATTGCTATGAATCTCAAATATTTTAAGATATATTGCTGTCATACAAGATCACCTCTATAAACATCATTCTCCTTGTGTTATCCCAAAGTATTTTCTATATAAATTATATACTGTCAAACTTACATCATATTTCATGCCCTAAAAGCCTTTGACAGATTTTAGAGCTGCAATAAATAACAATCAGAAGATACTACTGAAAATATTAAACTACAAATTTAACTGTATAACTAATAGACTACCATTTAGAGACTAATCCTCTATCTTGTCTTAGTTATTATTTTGGTGAAAGCAGATTTTTTTATGTGTATGTATGAACTGAGATTTATTCATTCTTAGTTTCTATGATTCTATTGCTCTCAAGGTAACTATCAAAAATCTTTAGTATTTAGAATTACTATTAAAAGAATAAGTTCATTTTCCTTTTGAGAAACCTAACTTTTATTGTTTGACATTTAACAATGTCAGAAATTTTACATGTAAAATATATGGCAGTCTGGGGGAATACCACTGCTAACACTATGTATAGTGCCACTTCATTTTCTTAAAGTTAAAACCAACTGACTACTAAAGCTAGATAAATGGAGTAACACAAAAATGTTGGGATGAGCATTAAGGAAAAAAAGTAGCATTTTTCCTTTATCTTGTGTCAGTTGATTCCTCATCTACTACACACTTGCCGGATTTTTATCAGTTGAGTTGTGAAGAATAGGTCCTCCATCATCTTTATTAACTAGAATATAGCATTTCCCAGTGTGTATTCCAGAGAATTTGAAATCCTTGGATATATTAACAGTATCCATATTCACTTAAATATCAAATTTCTTTGAGTAAGAAAATCATGAGAAGTTAGTTATCCTCAAAGAACCCTTTTGTAAATATGCCCTAAGGTGATAAATATATTTATTTGTTTTCTTCCCCTTCCTATCTTAGACGCTAAAACATCCTATTAACAAGTTTGTTCTGGGTTAAAAACACATGCTTCCTCATCAGTTCATCCTCAGAAATCATTTTGTATGATGAGTAGAAGTTTCATATTTCAAATTTTAAATTGAGCTAATAGTCTGCTTCTATGAAAGAGAGTTATACAAATAATAAAATATTATTGTAGTACCTATTAAGCAGTAGATGATTTTACTTTTTCCTCTTGTCTCTGATAAACTTCTCTGATATTCTGCATTTTTATTCTATATTTATTTATTCAGCAAACATTTATTTGCAAGTTTTATAGTTAAGCACTGTACAAATTTAGAGTGATGTGGACACAAAGGTGATTAAAGTAACAGCTTATTTCATAAGGAACTCCAATTTTAGTGGAAAAGATAGAATTTTAAACAAATAAACAAAATAAAAACCCAAATACAAAATCAATGCATGCTTTAATAGGGTTGTGAAAGATTATAAAGAACAAAGAAAAGAGGGGCTAAAGTAGGCCTACTGTGAAAATAACTCATTTTAAGGTTATCCTTACCCAGCAACTATAATGTTTGGAGATACAGCAAGTTATGATTTACTTATTTAACAATACAAATTAGTTACCCATATTAAAAAAATTAAGTTGCTTGCAAAACACTGATTGTCAGGAAAACTAAAAATGAACTTTATAGATTTTTTTTTCTGCTGTAAGATTGGGGCAATCATATGGAGTTTAAAACAATGCTTGCTTTGGAGTTTGAAATATATTCTAGGATTATATCCAGATATAAGTAGATTCAATATTTGGAATTTAAACAATGCTTAAAATAAAATGAAGAAATACTAGACCAAAAAATATGGAGTAGACCTATTTCCTTCACAATAAGCACAATGATAAACTCTGTTTGTAGTGCATGTGGCAATCAAGAGAGAGCACTGAAAGCTGGAAAGTGGAAGGCAAACTGGTTTGGGAGCATAAGATCCGAGAAACAGCACAATGACAAAGAATCATATATTCTCTTACACCATAGAAGAAATACACAGACGTTCATCATTTCCCACCCCCCACAGCTACCAATAGAAGAAAACCCAAGTAAGATCTAAAAATCAAAGCAAATGAATTCACGAAGATAGAGAGTAGAAGGATGGTTATCAGAAGCTGGGGAGAATAGTGGGGGTGGTGAGGGGAGGTGAGAATGGCTAATGAGTACAAACATGACCTACTATTTGATAGCACAACAGGGTGACTATAGTCAATAAGTTTCATTGTAGATTTGAAATAACTTAAAGATAATAGGATTGTTTGAAACACAAAGCATAAATGCTTGAGAGGGTGGATACTACATTCTCTATGATGTGACTATTACATATTGCATGCCTGTATCAAAACATTTCATGTACTGCATAAATATATAAACCTTCTATCTACCCACACAAATTAAAAATGCGAAACAAAAATAACAAAAAAAAAGACAACCCACATAAGCTCATTTTCCTCGTGGACTGAACAGCAATTTCTGTGGCAACCTCAAGCAAGTGCGACATTGATAAGCAAGATAATTGGTACCCTGCCAAAAACAAGCAGCCAGAGGAAGCACTCAGCAAAGAAACAAAAGGCAAAAAGAACCAAAGGGAAAATATAAAACTTAAATAAATAAATAAATAACTTACTTATTGGATGGGTTCTATAGTAGTTCTAAAGTATCAAGTAAAAAAACTTGAGATTAGAAAATTTCAATAAATCAAATCTCAGTAGTAGAAAGTAAATATCTAATAATGGATTGCTGGGTCAAATGGTATTTCTTGTTCTAGATCTTTGAGGAATCTCTATAACACCTTCCACAATGGATGAATTAATTTACATTCCCACCAAGAGTTTAAAAGCATTCTTATTTCTCCATAACCTTGCCAGCATCTGTTGTTTCATGATTTTTTAATAATCACCATTCTGACTGTCATGAGATGGTATCTCATTGTGATTTTGATTTGAATTTCTCTAATGATCCATGATGTTGAGCACTTTTTTATGTGTTTCTTGGCCACATGAATATCTTCTTTTGAGAAGTGTTTGTTCATGTTCTTTGACCAGCAATCCCATTACTGGGTATATAAACAAAGGAATATAAATTATTCTATTACAAAGATATATGCATGTGTATGTTCATTGTAGCACTATTCACAGTAGCAAAGATATTAAATCAACCCAAATGCCCATCAATGATAGACTGAATAAGGAAAATGTGGTACATATACACCATGAAATAATATGCAGCTGTAAAAGGGAGCAAGATCATCTCCTTTGCAGGGACATGGATGGACCTGGAAGCCATTTTCCTTGGCAAACTAACACAGGAACAGAAAAATAAACACTGCCTCTTTTCACTTATAAGTGGGAGCTGAACAATGAGAACACATGATAGGTGCAGCAAACCACCATGGTGCACATTTACCTATGTAACAAACCTGCACATTCTGTAAATACACCCCAAAACTTAAAAATTGAAATTTAAAAATAAAGTAAATAGACTACAACAACAACAACAAAATGAACAGAGACTCAGAGACTATAAGACAAGAACAAAAGATCTAAAAGCTCTATCAGCAGAGTCCCATAAAGAGAAAACTAAGCAAGGCTAAAATGTCTTCATTATCATATACATAGTAACAGAAATCTTTCCAAATTTTGTGCAAAATAACTGAAACTGAAAATTTTCCATATGATATATGCCAAAAGAAATCCATGTCAAGATACATCATACTTCAACTTAAAGAAAATACTAACAACAAAGAAAAAGTAAAGCAGTAAGAGAGAAGTGTTTATTTACTTATAGGGGAACATAACAAATTTCTCAGCAGAAATAATGGAAGCCAGAAGTAAGTGGCACATTGTTTTTCAAGTGCTGAAAGAAAATAACTTCAATTACAAATCTATACCCAACAAAACTATCCTCAGTCTGGACAGGAAAAATGTGGCACATATACACCATGGAATGCTATGCAGCCATAAAAAACGATGAGTTTGTGTCCTTTGTAGGGGCATGGATGAACCTGGAAACCATCATTCTCAGCAAATGGACACAAGAATAGAAAATCAAACACCACATGTTCTCACTCACAGGCAGGTGTTAAACAATGAGAACACATGGACACAGGTGGTGGAGGGGAGCATCACACACTGAGGTTTGTTGGGGGCGACTAGGGGAGGGAGAGTGGCAGACAGGGAGTTGGGGAGGGATAACATGGGAAGTAATGCCAGATATAGGTGATGGGAATGGAGGCAGGAAACCACATTGCCATGTATGTACCTATGAAACAATCCTGCATGTTCTTCTCGTGTACCCCAGAACCTTATATATATATATATATATATATATATATATATATATATATATATTTTAAAAAGAAGAAATAAAATTCTTCTCAGATGAATCATTTGAAACTAAAATTTTTAAAAAATTGTCCATTAGTAGACCTGTATTTAAAGATTGAGCAAGGGAAGTAGTTCAAAGAGAAAATTAATTTAAAAAGAAAAAACTAGTGCATTATGAAGGAAGAGGGAATATCAGAACAAAACAGAAATATAGGCAAATAAATACACTGTCCTTTCCCACAGAGGTTTTGTAAATCATATTGGGTGATTAAAATACATGTTCTTTCCACAAAGGTTTTGTAAATATTTGGTGATTAAAATAATAACATCTGACACTCAAAACAATAATATTTATAAGTGGTAAAATAAAGGACATTGATAGAAGGGAGAATTCCACACACCATTCAGAGTGGTATATAGTTAATACCAATATATGGTTATAAGTTACATACACATATTGTAATACTCAAAGCAATCACTGTGGAAACTATAAAAAGATACACTCAAAAACACTCAAATGTAGATAAAATTCTTTAAAAGTTTAGGTAGCTGGAGAAAAGCAAGACTATAGCAACAGGAAAATGAAGCCAAAGAAAAGAGGTACAAAATAAAATAATAAAATGGCAGACTTAAGTGCTAACATAGGAATAATTCTCTTAAATGCATATAGTCTAATACTCTCATCAAAAGACAGACTGTCAGAGTAAATAAAACAAGACCCAAATATATGCTGCATTCAATAAACTCAATTTAAATTTAATAATATTGGTTGCTTGACAGTAAAAGGTTAGAAAAAGATTTACTATTCAAACATTTATCAAAAGAAAGCAAGAGCGGTAGTTGCATTACTATCATTAAAAGTAGATTTAAGAGAAAAGAAAATAACTAGAGACTGAGAGACACTATTGCCTGAGGATAAAGGGAACAGTAAGACATAATGATCTTAAATATTTAAACCTTGATCAACAAAGTTCCAAGGCAAATAAAACAAAACCTAGTAGAACTGAAAGGAGAAACAGCAGTTGTGGTTGGGGATTTCAACATCCTCCTTCCAGCAACTAAAACGGGCACACCTTTTTGTTGTGTTTTGCTTTATTGAGCTTTGCAGACACTGATGGTTTATTTATTTATTTTTAACAAACTGAAGGTTGGTGGCAACGTTGTGTTGAGCAAGTCTATTGGCACCACTTTTCCAATAGCACGTGCTCATTTTGTGTCTTTGTGTTACATATTTTGGTACGTCTCTGAATGTTGCAGATGTTTTCATTAGTATTATATCTGTTATGGTGATCTGTGATCAGTGGTCTTTGATGTTACCATTGTAATTATGTTCAGACAACATGATATGCGCCCATATAAGAAGGCAAACTTAAAAAAATATATAAATAAATGTGCATGTTATAAGTGCTTCACCAACTGGCTATTCCCACATCTTTCTTCCTCTTTTTGGTCCTCTCTATTCCCTGAGGCACAGCAATATTGAAATTTGAATAATTAATAACCCTACCATGGCCTCTAAGTGTTCAAGTGAAAAGAAGAATTGCATGTCTCTCACTTTAAATCGAAGACTAGTGATTAACCTTTGTTAGGAAGACATGTTGAAACTAAATAAGCCTAAAGCTATTAGGCTAACTGTGCCAAACAGTTAGCTGAGTTGTGAATGCAAAGGAAAAGTTCTTGAAGGAAATTAAAAGAGCTACTTCAGTGAACACAAGAATCATTTTTTAGAAGTGAAACATCCTGATTGCAGATAAGGAGAAAGTTTGTGTGTTCTATATAGAAATCAATCCAGCAACAACATTCCCTTAATCCAAAGCCTAATCTATAGCAAGGCCCTAATGCTCCTCAACTCCGTGAAGGCTGAGAGAGATGAGGAAGCTGGAGAAGAAGCTACAAGCTGTCATCGGTTGGTTCATCACGTTTAATGAAGGAAGTCATCTCAGCAACAGAAAAGTACAAGTGAAACAGCAAGTGCGAATGGAGAAGCTACAGCCAGTTATTTAGAAGGTCCGGTTAAAATGATTAATGAAAGAACAATATATTTAAATGTAAACACTAAACAATATATTTTCAATGTAAACCAAACCACCTTATACTGGAAGAAGACGCCATCTAAGGTCAAGACTCTAGTTAAGGAAATAACTACAGATGTAGTAGAAATCACCACAAAAGCTAGAATTAGGAATGGAGCCTGAAGATGTGGAAGAGTTGCTACAATTTGTTTATTATGAATGAGTAAAAAAAGTAGTTTCTTAAGATAGAATTTGTTCCAGATAAAGATACTGTGAACACTGTAGACGTGACAACAAAGAATTTAGGATATTACATAAATTTAGCTGATACAGCAGTGGCAGAATTTGGAAGAACTGACTGATCGTGAAAGAAGTTCTGTGGTTAAAATGCTATCAAACAGCACCGCATGCTACAGAGAAATCTTTCTTCAATGGAAGACTCTATTGAGGTGGCAAATTCCACTGTTGTCTTATTTTAAGAAACTGTCACAGCCACCCTAACCTTCAGCAACCACCATCCTGATTGGGCAGCAGCCATCAACTTTGAGACAAAAACCTACACCAACAAAAAGATTATAACTCACTGAAGGCTCAGATTATAATTAACACTTTTTAACAATAAAGAATTTTAAAATTAAGGCCTATGCATTATTTTTAGGCATAATGCTATTGCAAACTTAATAGATTATAATGTAAACATTACTTTTACATGCACTAGAAAAAAATGTGAATAACTTATTGTGATATCGATCTTTCTTTAGTGATGTGGAACAGAACCTGCAATATTTGCAATATATAAATCTCAGAATTCAACAACAAAAAAGGAAAATACAATTAGCAAATGGCTAAAGACAAGCAGAAACTTACTGATTAAAATGGGCAAAAGCACTTGAACATATGTTCAACATCACTAGCAGTCAAGAAAATGCAAACTAACACCAAAATGAGATATAATCTACACAACCATCATAATGGCTCTAATAAAATGGTAGTAACAATATCAAGTGCTGGTGAATATTTAAACCGGTCAATTACACATTGTTATTGGTACTGTTAAATGGTCAAGCAACTCTGGAAAATAATCTGGCAGTTGGTTTTTTCTAAAAACTAAACATAATGCTAATTATATACTCAGCAATCGTACTCTTGGGCATTTATCCCAGAGAAATGAAAATTTATGCCCACACAAAAACGTATTGAGATGATTTTTTTTTTTTTTTGTCTAATAGGCCAATGCTTTGAAACAATCCAAATTTCTTAATGGTTGAATGGTTAAGGAAACTAGTATATCCATGCCAGCAATAAAAAGAAAAGAACAAAATAACTTGGATGAATATCAAGGAAATTATATTGGATGTAAAAAAGTCAGTCCAAAAGGTTATATACTGGAGGGTTACATTTATATAACCATCTTGAAATGACAAAATTTTATACGTGGAAAACAGATTTGTGATTATCAGGGATTAAGATGGAGAGGTGTGTTGAAAAAATGGGTGTGATTAGAAAGGGAAATGAAAAAGATCCTTATGCTGTTAGACTTATTTAATGTTTTCACTACGGTATCGGATACATGAGGCTGAACAAGGGATCAAATTGTATATAATTTAATTCTCATCTATACATACCCCTACACACACAGACACAATTACAACTAAAAGTGGGGAAACCAAATTAGCACCAATGAATTGTATGAATGTCAATATGCTGATTGGGATATTATACTACAAATATTTGCAAAATATTTAGAGGAAAACCAGACAAAGTGTACAGAGATCTCTCTGTATTATTTCTTACAACTCTATGTGAATCTATAATTACCCCAATAAATAATTTAATTAAAAATGTAATAAAGTCTCACCGTAGAACTTGGAACAAGAAGGACTTCAAAAGTTCTTATATCATCTGCTTAACTTCATCTTCTTCACTGTTTGATAATAAGCACTCACAAAATTGAAATTGCATGACAATTCCACACCCTGGCCCATCTCTGAATTACTGAAATGTATTATTGACTTTGCCACCCAGTAAGTGCTCAAGAAATATTTAATAAATAAATTAAGTAGAATTGTCATGAGAACACTTCTTTCATTTTATCATTCTTTTTATTCTATGAAATAATTGGGATTCTTTTAGAGATCAATAAAATAATATTTAAATTTACTATACATATTTTTGTAACACATGCACCAGTATGTAAATTTTACAATTTTTTTCAGTTGTTGTTGTTTAGCTCAGAGAAAATAATATTGTGAATAAAGTGATTTACTCCAAATCCACACCAATATTTATCCAATATTTTATCAGCAAATACTTATATGTAATCTGAAATTGTGAAAACTGATCATCATTTTTAAATTCAGACACTTGTTAATTTATTATCCCATTTGAACTCACCAAAGGCAGAGTCACAAATTAATTATAATT
Organism: Saimiri boliviensis; assembly: GCF_048565385.1. Lineage (NCBI taxonomy): Eukaryota > Metazoa > Chordata > Mammalia > Primates > Cebidae > Saimiri > Saimiri boliviensis. The sequence goes on from NC_133463.1 coordinate 42,285,366, forward strand.
TGGTAGATGATAACAAATGGATCCTTGTCTATGTGATTCCCACCTTAATTTGGACTTTGAAAATGAATGAGCTAATATGCACGATTCTCTGTGTTAAACAGGAAAAAGTTGGGGAAGTGTGTATTTTTCTTCTTTTTAATACATCTCTTCTAGAAATATAAGTTGTATGCTCAGGCCTAGTATTTGTATTTCCCACAGCTGCATATCCCACATGTTCACTAACTTCTAAAGGTGTACTCGTAATTTTTAGAGAGAAAAGAAAAAAGGAAGGTAGAGAAACCTTTGTTCTTTTGAGGTACTGAGATCCTCTAAACTCCCTTCCCTCTTCCTCAACAGGAAAAAAGAAAAACAAGAATTTCTCTCTGCTGCTGCTATTCTTCCACAAAGTTGCTATTTCAGTATCTGTCACACCTGATATATTTTTAAATATTAAGTTCAAGGTATACTTTAAAATATCAAAATATCCTTGAGGTTCTGAGATGTCTAAATCTTGGTTCTGAAATACATGCCTTAGGCACATGTGCACCCAGTGCATTTTTGAGATGCTTATAATGAACCCTGCATTGGAGAGACCTCTCCTGCTCCCTGCATCACTTGGGTTGCTGAAGGAGTTGAGGTGGAAAGTTGTCAGTATCTACTGCTTGTTCCATTTAATAATTCAGCAAATAGTATTGAGTGTTAACAATGTGCCTGAAAATATATTAAGAACTGGTGATGAAAACACAAATAAAATACTGCAGTTGTTCTCAAGGATCAGACAAGTTTTGTTGAGGAGACAAGAAAACCAGAAAAAATACGGTGTAAAAAAATGGTATGATGGTAGAAAGAGAGAGAGAGAGAGAGAGAGAGAGAGAGAGAGAGAGAGAAGGAGAGAGAGAGAGACAAAAAATAGCCTCCATAAGCAATGGCCCAAGGTTGGGATATAATTTGGGGAATGATAATAAGTAAGAAAGAGAGTACTGGGATCTGCATACTCAACAATAATTTGAATTCTATACTAAATAATTTGCAATTTATCTTGATATTAACAGGAACAATTTTGAGGAGCAATGATGTAATCCTATTTGCATATTTGCTAAGGAATAAAGACGAAATTCATAAATACAAGTTAGAAGGAATTTTTCTGTGAGGATAAAAGAAGCGAGTGGCTTCAATAAATATTGAGGAAGTACAATAAAAATGAATTCATGATTAATAAGTTAGTGTGTATGCTCAGAAATAGCTAGGATGTCTCATTTTTTCTGACATTTGAATGTATAGTTTTGCCATTGACACAAATAACCCTGGAAGACAGGTAACATTAGTAACACTGGAAAAAGAACATTCCTAAAAATGACAGAAAAGTAGACTTGGATTCTAGAGGGCTCCTATATAAAGTTGGTGATCTATGTCACACTGAGGCAAAACTTTGGGTGTCATCATCTGCTGCAATAACCTGGAAGGACGTCCATGCCAGAAGCTCTAGGGGAAGTGGTAGAAGTGTATGTTGACCGTTATCAGCTATATTTAGCAAGAATGAGAAAAAAATCAAAGACAATTAGACACAGTACAGTAAGAAAGAGAGAGGAACTCAGGAATCTGAGTGTTTATGGCATTGAAATCTTAGAAAATTTGTGTACTTTTTTTTTTTAATTGTACTTTAGGTTCTGGGGTACATCTGCAGATCATGCAGGATTGTTGCATAGCTACATACATGGCAAGGTGATTTGCTACCTCCATTCCCCCATCACCTATATCTGGCATTTCTCCCCATGTTATCCTTCCTCAACCTCCCCACCCCTTGCTGTCCCTCCCTTGGCCCCCACAACAGACCCCAGTGCATGATGCTCCCCTCCCTGTGCCCACGTGTTCTCCTTGTTCAACACCCGCCTGTGAGTGAGAACATGTGGTCTTTGATTTTCTGTTTTTGTGTCAGTTTGCTGAGAATGATGGTTTCCAGATTCATTCATGTCCCTACAAAGGACATGAACTCATCGTTTTTTTATGGCTGTGTAGTATTACATGGTGTATATGTGCCACATTTTCCTGTTCAGTCTATCATCAATGGGCATTTGGGTTGGTTCCAGGTCTTTGCTATTGTAAACAGTGCCACAAAGAACATACATGTGCATGTGTCTTTATAATAGAATGATTTATAATCCTTTCAGTATGTATCCAGTAATGTGTACTTTTAAATAAAAGGAGAGGAAAGTAAGTTTAAGAAAACAGCAAAGCCTATTAAGACCCAGGCTTTTAGGTTTTCTATGTAATGTAGACAGCCTTAAGGTAGTAGCCATTAATTTAAGAGAACTGAGAAGGGATGCAAACAAATTATTCATATATATATTAAATATTTATATATGATTACTAGCACAAAGAACTTACTGGGAACAAATAGGTTGGGAGCCCATTAAGTTCTAAGGGATATTATATTGTCAAAGGATCCACGAGTCCAGTTTCCAAAAGTCTGACTAAGAAAGACTTACAGGTCCCAAGACTCATCCCAAATGTGGTCCATAAGACTCACTGTCCTTCCTAAACGGAAATGCTAAGGTTTATTTTTAAAAAAATAGAGAGTTCCTTTCAAAGAACAGAAACAGTCATAATCAGAGAACACCACCCACTGTCAGGGAAGGGACCCCATGGTCACCCCAGAAATTCCAGTAGTTTTATGGAATTGTTGAAGTCTTCCCATCTCCTTTCAGACTGGAAGTTTTTATTACATTTATCCTTTCCCTGTTTATTATAGCGTATCAGCGAGTTTTAGTTTGGGGGCTTTTTAGATTGATTAGACCAGAGGAACCACATTCTGACTTAGAAAGTACTATACATTTTCTTAGACATCCTTTACCATGATGGAATGCACTAATAAATGATAATGTTTCAGGTTTTCTCTCTTCTGAGGGGTGGGGCAAGTATACTCTATATGGAAATACAGAATGAAGCCAGTATTTAATGGCCACAAAATAACCTATGGCAGAGACTGCTGTTGCATTACCAAGCCCATTTTCTCCTCTTAATCATTGACTGAGACAACCTCCATTTAGAGACTTTCTCTTCCACTTTATTGTTTAATCTTAAATGCCATGTAAAAACTGTTGTCAAAGGTAGCAACCATCTCTTCCTTGAATGTAAAGAGCTGAGACTCTTTGTAATCTACTTTGTAACATGAGTGAAGCTACTACAAAATTGTATGTTACAGACATTAACCAATCCTGATGTTACTCTCTTTTAGCAGCTTCCAGTCTCAACAACTTGTGGTCTAGCTACATTTATACAAATGCATTTATTGTATTTTTTGTTGCCACTAGATTATACTGCTATATTTGGTTAATCAATATTCAAAGATTTTTCTAAAAGAGCAGACATTGAAAAATGAAGTTAATAATTTTCACATAATTATACATTAAATATCTAATTTACCATTAATTTCAAGAACAAGTATTGGCCAAATTAATATATGCCTTTAATTACATTAGGTAATTAAATTTCACAGTTTAAAATGATAATTGGTGCATTATTCATGTTATAGTCTTTTAAAAACTTGTCCTTTTTAGATCAGAGGAAACACTATGTTATAATTAAAAGGAAGAGAGTAGCCTTCATCTTTGTCTTTGTTACTTAATATTTTGCTACTTTTGACAATTATTCTCACAGCATCAGACTTTCACATATAAATAATTGAAGTTAGGAACACCTATCTTTCAGTATTTCTGCTAATTTTAGACAATTTTATCAGTAAAAAACTCCTAGACTGAAAGCCATTCAACTAAAAATACTTATATTTTTTGTATTGTCTACTTTCTGGTATTAGATAAAATTATGAATCAAATTAATATTTATAAAGCTATCTCCCCAAAATCAGCTGAAGCAGACAATTGCAAAGTTACAGACATATCTGGACTTCTGGGACAGGAAGATAATAATTCACTCCAGTTAAATTCTGCCTATGATTATACATAGTGAGTAAATGCTAACACTAAATATTTTTTAGTTCAAATAGATTATTGAACACTTCCATGTAGGCATTTGATCAAGATGTAAATATACATACAAAAAGTAGATAGATAGACCAGTGGAACAGAAAGAGAACTCAGAAATAATGCCAAATACTGACAAAATGACAACCAACTGATCTTTGACAAAACACCCAGAAACATAAATTGGGGAAAGGAAATCCTATTCAATACACAGTGCTGAGAACACTGGATAGACACGTACAGAAGAATGAAACTGTATCCTTATGTCTCACCATATATAAAAATTAACTCAAGTTGGATTAAAGACCTAAATCTCATACCTGAAACCATAAAAAGTCTGAAAGAAAAATTAAGAAAAGCTCTTCTGAACATTGGCCTAAACTAAGAATTTAAAAAAACCCCAAAGCAAATGCAAACAAACAAAGAAACAAATAAGTGGAACCTAATTAAATAAAAAAAGCTTTTGCATAGTAAAAGAAAAAATCATCAGCATAAATAGACAACCTACAGAATGGGAGAAAATATTTGCTAATTATGAATTCAACAAATGACTAATGTCTAGACTCTACAATGAACTCAAGCAAATTAGCAAGAAATAAAACAAATAGTTTTATTTAATAGTGGGCAGAGGACATGAATACACAATTCTCAAAATTAGATATATGAATCGCCAACAAATATATGAAAAAAATGCTCAAAATCATGAATCATCAGTGAAATGCAAATTAAGACCACAGAAGAGATACTACTTAACCTTAGCCAGAATGGCCATTATTAAAAAGTCAAAAAATATATATAGATGTTGACATAGATGTGGTGAAATAAGAATGCTTATGCACTGCTGGTGAAAATGTAAATTAGTATATCTGCTATGGAATACAGTATGGAAATCTCTCAAAGAACTAAAAGTAAATCTACCATTCAATGCAGCAATCCCACTACTGGGCATCTAACCAGGGGAAGAGAAATCACTATGGTAAAAACACACCTGCATGCATATGTTTGTCACAGCACAATTTACAGTTGCAGAGGTATGGAATCAACTTGTGTCCATCAACCAACGAGTAGATAAACATATATATATGTATATTTATTTATGTGTGTGTATATATACATACACACACACACACACACACACACATATATATAATGGAATACTACCAAGCCATAAAAAAATAAATAATGTCTTCTGCAGTAACTTGAATAGAATTGGAGGTCATTATTTTAAGTGAAGTAACTTAGGAATCAAAAACCAGATACCTCATGCCCTCACTAATATAATGCATCTATGTAACCAAAACCAACCATGTCCCTAAAGCTACTGAACTTAATATATATATATATATATATATATATATATATATATATATATATGAAAAAAATACAAACAACAAAACCCAACAAACTGTATTACTCTATTCTCACAGTGTTATAAAGAAATACCTGAGACTGGGTAACTTATAAAGAATATAGGTGTAATTGGCTCACAGCTGTGGAGGCTGTACAGGAATCATAGCACAAGTAACCTCTTAAGAAAACCTCAGGAAATTTATACCCATGGTTGAAGGTGTAGCAAGAGCAAGCACATCACATGGTGAAAACAGGAGCAAGAGAGTGAGGAGGAGGAGGAGCCACACACTTTTAAATTACTAGATCTCATGGAACTCACTCACTGTCATGAGGAGAGTACCAAGAGGGATGGTACTAAACTGATCTTGAGAAGTTTGCCCCCATGATCCAATCACCTCTTATCGGGCCCCACCATCAACACTGAGAATTACAATCAAACATGAGATGTGGGCAGGGACACAGATTCAAATCATATCACAAATATAAGCAATAAATAAATATACATATAGTAGTCACCTGCCTGAAAGTGATAATCATTAAACAGAAAAAAAGGATGAGATTATTGAAGCAAGAAATGAATGAAGAAGAAAAACAAAATAGAAACAGGGATCTTACAGGCTAGACCTGAAACCGAGGATGATAGATGCCAAGGAAGGAGAAGTACAATATAATATACCCTTACCAAAGCTAGGAGATGAAAGAGATAAATGTTTAGTGGTGGAACTGAACAAAACTATTGAATATGGTAGAGAATTTATGAAGCATAAGGACTAGCAAAGTTATGCAGGAAGCCAGTTGTATAAAAGTTCTGCACTATGTGTCAAAACAATTCTTTACAGGTGGCTATACCTATACCTTCTGTGAATTTTCAAGATTATATCTTGGCAATGTCAGCAAGTCTTTCTGAATGATTTCCTCTTCTGCCTTTAAATAAACAGGGTGCTCTTGTTGTTTTCTCTCAAAAAGAACAATTATTGCCCCAATACAGTTCAACTCTTTTCATCATCCATGGGCTTTTTGCCTATCCTCTTCGCTGAGGACAGTATGGAAGGCAATGATGTTTTCAACATTAAAAGGGATCTCATTCTGGGAATACAAAAATTATGGCCTAAAGAGTTTGAAGGGAAGGCTTGCAGGAGCTGAGAGAATTCTGAGATTTTATCCTTCTTTCACACTAAGAAGTTATTCTGTTTATATTTCAAGGACGGTTGCTTTAAAACATATGATTCCTAGGTCAGTGGTAAAACTTTATTACTCACAGCACAGCAAATAGCATGTATAGTAAGCACTTTTGTGTTAGTGTCCTGATTGATCCCTAATTCCTACAGGATGACACAAAGAAGGCCTGATGATACCTATACACCAGTGACTGCAATTTTCCTAGTTGTTCATCAGCATCCATGCCTATTTCCCTGCAGAGAGACAGTATCTATTTTATAAGGTGGCTGTGTTAGGCCATTCTTATATTACTATAAAGGAACATCTGAGACTAAACAATTTATAAAGAAAAACAGTTTAATTGGCTCACAGTTGTACATGCTGTCCAGTGATGGCTCTGGCATCTGCTTGGCTTCTGTGAGGCCTCAGGAAGATTTTACTCATGGAGGAAAGTAAATCAGGAGCAGGCACGTTACATGGTGAGAGCAGAAGCAAGAGATGGGAGGAGTTGCCACATACTTTTATTCAGTCAGATCTCATAAGAACTCACTCACTATTACAGTGACAGCACCCAACCATTTCAAACCTATGGGATAAAGATGGTCGTGAAGGAAAATATATGCTATTCTGATAATGTATTTATTTATCCAATTAATTGTTGATCTTAGAGTTATATTTGTGGTTTATCTCTGTTGTTTCATCTATTTACAAACATACAGAAAATATGATAGTGAAGAAGGTTATAACTAGCAAAAAATATGAAACAAAGTATATTCATTGGATCCTGGATGAAAAAAATACACTAAATTGTAATGAAAAGATAGAGTGTGTCTCTTATAATGTGTAAGATGCTTTGATTTCTTAAATGACTTTATATGTTTTAGGGAAAAATGCAAAGAGAATTATGACCCTGAAGATTCAGGCTTTACAGAGTAAAAATTAGGGAACATATGCTTATTACTGTCTGAGAGAAAGAATATATGGACATGAGATACAAAAACCCTCTTCTGGTTAAACAACTGCTCTTTGGTATCATAAAACTCTGTTTTATCATGCTCTTTAAAATAATCCCCCTCTTGTCTTTTTAGATCTTGTATTCTCAAATAGTTTGATACTGGTATCTACATAGGTATTGTATACATCAGACAAGGCACAAATCTAATAATATTCATTAAAATTGTTGTTGAGTGACAAGTACATTTCCATAATTTTGAACTATACTTATTGCCTTACATCCAAATAAAGGGAAGTAATTGAATTATAAAAGTCTGTACCTCAGAGAAGGTGATTTTTTTCAAATGCTCTGACTTCATTTTACTAAGATCAGGCAACACTATACTTAATCATTCTTAAAAATGTATAATGCATCATTATAGATACTAGTGGCTATTATGGCAAAAGATATATCTATTTCCCCATGTGTTATTTATTCATAATCAATTAAACTCTGTATTTAGACAAACAAGATACATACATGATAAATATGAAATTTGTTACCAGAGATAAAAAATTCATACATATATGTTTTTGAAAATGATTTGTATATAATTCTCCTATTTCAAGTTATATATGTTAATTAAATGTTTTTAAATTTTTGATTTTAAAATTTAGGGAATGTAAGTTTCATTTTGTTACCATATTGTGTGTTGCAGCAGTTTCGGCTTCTATGATCCTGTCAACCATGTATTGGATACTATATTCACTATAGTATATAGTATACTGTAGCATAAATGTAGTAACCAATAGGTAGTTGTTTAATTCTTTCTTCCCCTTCCACTTTCCCCCTTTTAGAGTCTGCAGTGTCTATTGCTCCCACCTTGATGTCCATGTGTAGTCAGTGTTTAGTTCTCACTTATAAGGGAGAAAATGCAGTGTTTGGTTTTCTGTTTTTGCATTAATCCACTTAGGATAATGCCCTCCAGCTGTGTCTATGTTGCTGCAAATGACATTATTTCCTTCCTTTTCATGGCTGTATAATATTCCATGGTGTATATATACTATATTTTCTTTATCCAATCCACCACTGATGGGTACCTAGGTTGATTCCATGTCTTTGGTATTGTGAAAAAGTGGTGTGATAAACATGTAAGTGTGTTTGTCTTTTTGGTAGAATTATTTCTTTTCCTTTTGGTATATACCCAGTAATTGGATTTCTGGGTTGAATGGTAATTCTATTTTTAGCTCTTTGAGAAATCTAACTACTTTCCACAGGGACTAAACTAATTAACATTCCCACCAACAGTGCCTAATTGTTTCCTTTTTTTTTTTTTTTTTGCATCCTCACCAATATCTGTTGTTTTTAGACTCTTGAGTGATGCCATTCCCACTGCTGTGAGATGGTGTTTCATTGTGGTTTTCATTTGCATCTCTCTGAGGATTCATGATGTTGAGTGTTTTTTCATGTCTTTTGTCCACTTGTATGTCTACTTTTGAGTAGTGTCTGTTCATTTCCTATGCCTACTTTTTAAGGGATTTGTCTTTGATGATGCTGGTTTGTTCAAGTTCCCCACAGCTTTTGGATATTAGTTTTTTTGTCAGAGGCAGACTTTTGCAAGTATTTCTCCCATGCTGTAGGTTGTCAGTTTGCACTGTTGCTGGTCTCTTTTGCTGTGCAGAAGTTCTTTAATTGGATCCCAATTGCCAACTTTTGTTTTTGTTGAATTTACTTTTGGGGACTTGATGAAATGTTAACTGAATTATATCCTCTTAATATGTTTTCCAAGTTGCTTACTTGATCTTCTCTTCAGGAATGCCAGTAAGTTGTAGATTTAGTCACTTTACATAATCCTCTATTTCTCAAAGGCTTTGTTCATTTTCTAAATTTTCTTCTATATTTGTTTGAATGGGTTGATTTGAAGGATCAGTCTTTGATATTTGAAATTTTTCTTCTGCTTTATCTAGTCTGCTGGTAAGCCTTCCAATTTGTATTCTGAAAATCCCTAGAGTATATTTTTCAATTCCAGAAATTCTGGGGTTGTTTTTGTTTGTTTGCTTGTTTGTTTTAGTACTGCTATATCATATTTCAAATCCTGGCTTTATTTATTTTTATTTTTATTTTTTCTGTTTTCTTTCTGTTATATATAACTTTCTCTTAGATCTCTTAGATCTTGTTGAGTTTTCTTGCCATCTATATTCTGGATTCTACATCTGTCATTTCAGGCATTTCATTCTGATTAGGATTCATAGGCTCCTTTTGGGCTGATGAAACACTCTGGCTTTTTGTATTGTCAGAGGTCTTGTGCTGGTTCTTTCTTATCTGAAGGGTCTGCTGCTTCTTTTTTGAATTTGTTATCATTTATGCAGCTTTTTAAATTCTTCCTTTCTTCGAAAGTATGAGTGTGATTTATGTTGTATATAATCAGTTGGCTTTGTTTCTGCATGTTTTCAGAGGTCAAAGGCTCTGTATGGGTTCCTCAGTTGCAGATAGGTCTATTTGGCGGATTTTTCAGATGTTCCTTGTTGCAGTGGTACATTTTTGTTGAGTGGTGTCGTTCCGGCATTAGTCTAGTAGATGGTGCTTAAGAGTGAGAGCCGGCAGGTCGGCTCTTACTCTGTGAGTGCTCATCCTCAGTGGGGGTGAGGGCAACAGAAAAGTGCAAAAAGCTCCCTCCTCCAGCATGTGCTCGCCTTTGGCAGGGTTGGGGCCACTGAAGAAGTACGAGAAGCCTCCACTTTCAGCCCATGCTGGTGGGTGCTAATGGGAAGAGATATGGCCTCTTCTGCAGTACACTCGGGAGCGAGAAAGGCTAAATGTGGCTCCCTCTCCAGGTGTATTCTCAGGCTTTGTGGATGTCGGCTTCAGCTGCTGGCACCATACTGACATTTCCTTTGAACCAAAGGGAACTTTAGTGGGCTGTGCTCCTTCCTCCCTTATAGGTGATCTGCTTTGAAGGTTAGATCTGCAGGCAAGTGGGGTCCACCTCTCTCCATTCCTTGGAGCTGGGGAGGCACTCTTCTCCAACTGACGGAGGGAGCAGGCTGGGGCACCCAACAGTGACACACAGGACAAACCAGCTCCAGGCCTCAAAGCTTTCCCTGGCTCCAAGCCTTTCTGTCCATGAGAAGCGTTGGTCTCAGCAAGTCTCCCCTTGCTCTGGTCCTGCAATGGGAAAGGGCCTAATTCTATTGCCTTCTCTGGGGCACTCTCTGCAATTGCTGGACACCAAACTATGACTGAACTTGTATAAGCTGGGTATAAAAATGGCATTCTCCTCTCAGTTCTGGGTCTGGGAGAATGCATGGAGCTTTTCCCCCATGTCTTTCTCTCTCTCTGCCTCTCAGCCTCTCCTCGAGTTAGCCCCAGGGCTTAGGAGAGCGGGGGTGCTCTTCCTTGGCTTGGGTGTCACAGATCCTTAGTGGAAAGGTGAGGCACAGAGGGAGACTGACCGCCCCTCTTGCATACTGGGGATTCACTCACTTTTATTAGGCAAGGGAGCTGCTTGCCTACCTTTTCCTCCTGGGGCTCTGGGATAGCCCTCACTATTTCAGTGACTTCTCATTTTCCTTCTGAAATTAAAGCTAATCAAGTTGATTTTATGCACTATTTTACTATTTCCAAGTGGCTATGCCATCTTGAAAAAAAAAGTCTGTCCTTTTGGAAAAAAAATGTAAATGTTAGTATCATATAAACATTTTAACTATAAGTAGCTAAGAAAATTATAAAGGAAATAGGAACAAAGATTGTTTAGAAGCTTCTCTTTATTAATTGCTATTGTTTATCATCTTTCATCACAGCTCAAAAATTTATTGAGAAAACCATGGCTTATAATCTTGAGATGGTAAATTTAAAAAAAAAAAATTCCTACATTGCTCTGTTCTTGTTACTATAAATTTTTAATCTTATTTACAAAATGAGTTATGTTAAATATTTGACAACGTGATTTTAATAATCAATTCAAATATACTTCATAGTTCACATTAACTAATAATAAGCTTGTTTGATTTACAAGCTTCGTGTTTGCAAGTGTCATGTACATGCAATAGGCTATTAGAAAATCCATGTGAAATAGTGGAGATTGAGCCTATACACTTTAATTTGGCATGCTAACAATTGTGAAATCTAGGTTACATCATTTTTTGATCTGTCTTTTTCACCACCATGTTTTGGAGATGTGTATATAAATTATGTATTAAGCCATTGTCACTTTCTGAAGTTATTTTTACATAGAGCAGGTACTTCCAATTTTTCTATTGAACCAATTGATTATTTTATTTATTGAGTGATTGAGACAGGGTCTCACTCAGTTGCCTAGTTGGAGAGAGGTGACATGATGTTGGCTCACTGCAGCTGAGACCTCCTTGGTTCAAGCAAACCTCCCACCTCAGCCTCCCAATCAAGTGATTCTACGAATGAAAGAAGTCAGTGAAAGAAAGTAATCAAAATGCTTAGAACAGCTTGCCCCATCATGAAAATTTATTTGTAATAAAATCTTTAAAACATCAAGGATTTGTCTCATTCTCTCATATAGCAGTGAAATTACTTATTTTTTGTTTATAAAACCAATCATGTAAAATGGAATCCCTCAGAAAGCAGCATTAGTTTAACCTGACTGTGAATACCCCTCAAGAACATTATAGAGCACTATCAGAAGTGTGTATTTGGCTGGGTGCAGTGACTCATGCCTGTAATCACAATGCTTTGTAAGGCCCAGGTGAGAGAATTGCTTGAGGCCAGGAGTTTGAGAAAATACTTGCCAACATAGCAAGACCTCATCTTTCCAAAAAGTTAAAAAATCAGCCAGGCATGTGGCTAATTGGTGGCATGTACTTGTAGTCGTAGCTACTCAGTAGGCTGAGGTGGGATAATCACTTGAGTACAGGCGAACTATGATCACACCACTGCACACAAGCCTGGGCAACAGAGTGAAATTCAGTATGGAAAAAAAAATGAATTATATATTTGCCAGTTTGTAAACCAAGTCACCTGTGGGTTCTTTTGCACAGTGTTTCCTATAAAGTACCTTGTGGATTTTGATCTTCAGCACCAAACCAACAAAGACATACAGATACATATGCCCTTTTATTTTAAACTTTTAAGAAGCTAGCATGCAAGGAAATCCTTGGTATTGAAAAACTGGTTGATACCAGTATTAATTAATAGGTTTCAAAGAAGCAAACCTTTGTTGCAAAGTGAATTACACAACAGGCAACGTGTATATATTGAAAATCTTAATTTACTCATAGTGTTTTGTTCTTCGGGATCAACATTTTATTAATATAGCCATATATCAGTTTATCTTTGGCCTCTGGATAGACTTTATCACCTATATTTGTATGATAATCTAATACCAACACCTGGAACAAGTTTTAAATTTAAGTCCTTTAAATTTAAATACACTGTTCAATATCACTATGTCCTCCAGTTTCTAAGAACTTATTACCTAGAGTATTGATAGGTAATGGGAGTAGGGATAAAATAAGGATAGAGCTAAAAGACAATTCTTATTCTTAAGTTGACTTATAGAAAAAGAATTGGCTAGAGTCCAGTGCTATAGAAATAATATGTAATCTTATGCCTGAGACTGAAAAGCTTGGGTACCTAGCATAAAAATAAATAAGGCTATCTCCATAGATAGCAGACGCCCAGCCACAGCTCACAACCACACCCCAACTTCCACCCAACACGCGCACACACACACACACACACACACACACACACATGAGAGAGATGCAAAAATAGGAATATCATCTGGATAGAAGTTGTAGAGTAGAAGATTAGTCCAAATCACAAGATATTTTTCCTTTGTTTTTCTAAGAATTAATTCTATACAAATTAATTCTATTAAAATTACAATTTTAACTATTTAATAAAATGTATTGCAAGACCCTTCTGAATATATTAGCTTACTGTAGTAACTCTTTTATAGTAAACGATTTCAGTTATTTTCAGGCATGTACCGGTTAAACTGGGAAGTTTTAATATTTAAGGCCTAATTCCAGAACTTCCCTCCTGCAACTGTCTGTGGAAGTCACATCAGACTGCATGATTTCCCTAAGGATCTCCAATTGCTAGATTGCCATACTCCTAAGCCTTCTCACCAACCTCCACACCCGTTCTCTTGTGCCCTTCCTTCTGCTGAGCATATGTCAATCCCAGCTTCCTGCCTAATGAAATTCTAGTCATCTTCTTTTGCATAACATCATCCTCCATGAGAAGCTGCTTTAATTTCGTAGGCTTAACTGTAGCATCTGGCCTAGTACAAGGTACATGGTACGGAATGGATAAATATCTGTTGAATCAATGAATCAATTCGAAGGACTTTGTTCATGCTCCAGAAAGAGGATTTAAAATATTATATTATGACTCAGAATCTACTTTTACAGTTACCTCCAGTGTATTTTGAACACTCTGAGAGCTGAGACCCTGATTTCTTATTCAGTTGCCTCCAATTTTATCAATGCCTAGCACATTATGTCAGGTATTCACAGTATTTTGGGATTGGATTGTCAAACTGGCACTCTGTTTTAACTACTCAGAGCTTCAGCATCCCTTATATTTGATAATGAACTTACAGATAACTAGGTAGTCATTCAATTTCTATCCTGTCCTAAAAATCTGTGAACCTGTGCTATCGTAACTTTTTACTTTCACCTTAAAATATTGAAGTGATTTTTTAAATTGTATGAGTAACTGAAGTGATTAAAATTGGTCAAACAATCTCTGTTCCTACTTTCTATTCTAAAATTTTCAAAATGATAAGTAGATTACTTAATATAGTTATACTTAAATTTCTGTGAAAATAATAAATACCTATCAGTTATTGACCTACATTGTATTTTAGCAAGTTTATTACAAAATTTATTAACCTGAAGTATTCAACATTACTACATTCTTACTGGTCAAATTGTCCAGTAAGGATTTTCCAAATATAATATTCTAGAATTGTTTATCTATCTATGTATGTATTTATGTATTTCTTTCTCATGTGTATTTCTGTATCAATCAATATATCTATTTATCTGATAATACCCATGTGATTGTTATTTTTAACTCAAATTCTTGAAAAACATGGATTACATAGGGAAAAACTGATTCAATTGCTCTCAATATCAATCACATCCAGCAATTATGTAATTTTTCTATTTTTGAAGCCTCTAGAAGATTATAGCAAGCTTGGATTATGTTGTTTTTCTGTTACATGTGTCTAATATGTATTTTTATTTATTAAGGCACGTTTCTACAGAATACATCTTACAGATACATTAAAACAAAACATCTCACATTTTCATTATAGAGTAGTGAGTAGGAAAAATGTGCTTATTCTAGAAGTATAGTGTTTTGGGCCTAGTGAGATATTTAATTTGCTTCTGGAATCCTTATCTATTGCTATAAATTTAGATATTTTCAGTTCTCTTTTCTTTTTGATTTCATAAATGTGTATAATACCATGCCTCTCACTATTCAGTCTGTTACACTGTAGCTATTATCTAGAATGTCTTAAATCTATAATGATGTCTCTGCTCATAATATTACACAAACTTGGAAGTTATTTTAAAATTTATTTGAAAATATTAGATTCAAAGAATTTCAGATGTTATACTTTAAAATCGAAACTTAAATGTTCAGATCTTCATAACTCTATGTCATATATTTAACATATTCATTATCTACATCTCTTGTTTTCTGACCTTATACAACAAATTACAACTAGAAAAGCAAGTCATATTAAGCAGTCTACATTTGCCAGTACAATGTCATATTTCTCTCAATTTTTTATAATTCAGCATTTGACATTTTGCATATTTTATTCTCCCTTTAGTGTTTTCTAAATGATACTTTTTATATTTTTATATGTAATTCATATACGTAATTTATTTTTTTCTATATATGTATTATTTTCAGTTAACTTCTATGTCCCTATGTTTTTATTATCAGGTAATGCCTAGTCTTGAAGCTACATACTACCTCCTATGCTCTGTTGATAATGTCTTGGACAGTGGAAGTCCTCTAATAAATTATTTGCAAGGTGACAAGTTTGCCAAATAGAAAATATTTTAATACTTTCTATATTTCATCTGGACATATATTGCAAACCATATTTGTCATATGCAATCCATAGTATACCAGAAAAGTATCTAAATTTAGATAATTGAAAGATTTCAAGTCCATTGCTATCCTGAAGCCCATGTTTTAATTTTCCAATACAGTGACATTTCTACTTAGCTAGAATAAATTTTCAATTATTTATCAATTAGAGAAGCAACTTTAGCAGTTTCACCTTGAATTAGGGCTGAGACAAATCATCACATGATAAAATATTAAACAGTAAGCAAAAAAAAAAAAAAACCAAACTAATAAAAATGTCAATAAAGAACAGTGCTTTCTTCTTAAGTTACCAAATTACTACCCAATTAATTTAATAACTACCCAATCTCAATTATTTTATTAGTTAAGAAAGGGATAATTTACAATGCCCTTACTTACGTAGCTAATAGTAAACTCACAATAAGAAGAACATTTCTATTCTAAAGAAAGAAACCAACCCATTGTGATAGTGTATTTGCTCATTATGGTGGGCAGAACTGTACATATACATATATAGAAATATGGACATATTTTCATTTGGACCAAAATTTTAAATTTTGCCCACAACATATTTTAAAAGGCATGTGTGTTTACATCATTGTATTTTTGGAAGTTGGGCTAATCATTTAAAACAACACAAAACAACTAAAAGTCTATCATCAATTCACACTGTTTTTTAATATTTAATTTTTAAATATTTTATATCAATAACTTAATTATAGAAAAATCTCTATCATTTAATTTAATAAGTTTAGCTGGATAACAAATCATATTTATCTATTTTACTAAAGATCAGCAAAAATTTCAAAAGGGTTGGTGAGTGATCCTGAATTCAGAAGTCACTGTTATAATGAACCATCCTTTTTTCTGCTGAGCTATTTTCTTTTGTGACATGAAAGTGCACTGAATACAAAAAGAAATGAGAGTACTGCTTCCAGCTTTATAGATGATGGAGTATTCTAGGGAATATATCACCTCAGGTCAGTCTGATCCTGAATAGCTTAGTTGTTTACACAGGAGGTAGAAAAGTCTACCAATGTCTCTTGCTACTTGCCCAAGGAAATTGAAGAACAAATGAGAAAGAATTACTAGAGCTGGAACAGCAGGCAACCTGGAGGGACAGGGTTCCCTTGATAACCTCTGTACATAGAAGCCCAGATAGGATGTAATGTAATGATCAGAGCCTCAGAATCCTTTATTGGGCTTGGATTCTGGATGCAGACTGATATAAAACTTAGTCATCTGTGTCCTCTGAAAACCAGAAATAACTTTTTCCATTATGAGGAAAGAGTTTGTTAATAGAATGACATCATTATAAAAATTAGAGAACCACTTAACAATAGAATTAGATGCATAAGGATTGCATACATTAGCAACTGTGTTAGTATGCAGATAAAGACACTATAGTGGCTACTATGAAAACTTAAAAGAAGTAAAGAATATAATCACAAATGTATTTAGGTAATAAGATATTATCAAAAATAAACATAGATACTTCAAATAAAGGTATTTGATTGACAACCACTGAGTGACTATCAAAAGATGGAAAATAAAAGAAATTCTTCTTCTTATTATTTATTATACTTTAAGTTCTCTGGTACATGTGTATATCATGCAGATTTGTTACATAGGTGTACATGTGTCATATGGTGGTTTGCTGCATATGGAACCTAAAAAGAGCCCACATAGCCAAGGCAATCCTAAGCAAAAACCAAAAAAAAAAAAAAAGACAAAAAAAAAAAAAACTGGAGGAGGCATCACACTACCTGACTTCAAACTATATTATAAGGCTACTGTAATCAAAACAGCATAGTACTGGTACCAAAACAGAGATATAGACCAATGGAACAGAACAGAGACCTCAGAAAGAACACCACACAACTACAACCATGTGATCTTTGACAAACCTGACAAATACAAGTGATGGGAAAAGAATCTCCTATTGAATAAATGGTGTTTCTAAGGAAGACAAGCTGGTCAACAGGAAACAGGTGGCCACTTAGGCAACCTGATTAGTGGGTAAGTAGTCTAGCATCTTATTTTCCAGATGCAGTAATCATGATAGGTAAGAGGTCTGGCATCTTATTGTCCAGATGCAGTGATCCAGTCAGTTTCAGTTCTTTCATACTATCTGGAAGGCCTGATGATTGGTTTCCTGAGAAACGAACTCAGATAAGACAAATGTAACTTTCTCAAGTTTTAAGACTGGGAGAGTGGCCAGGTGGTGGCTCACACCTATAATCCCAGCACTTTGGGAGGTTGAGACAGGAAGATCACAAAGTCTGGAGTTCGAGACCAGCCAGACCAACATGGCAAAACCCTGTCTCTACTAAAAATACAAAAATTAGCTGGGCATGGTGCCATGAAACCTGTAATCCCCGCTACTACTCAGGAGGCTGAGGCAGAGGAATCACTTGAACCTGGGATGTGGAGGTTGCGGTGAGCTGAGAGCATGCCATTGCACTGCACTCAAGCCTGGGAGACAGAGCAAGGTTCCGTCTCAAAAAAAAAGAAAAAAATAGACTTGGAGGGTCAATTTCTATGTTTATTCAAAAGAAATTATAAGCATTAGTTCTGTGGGACACTTGGACCAATTTCAAAATAAACATGGTATTATTTAAATTACTTAATAGTATTAAAAATGAGATTAAGTATATAACTGCATGATTCCTTCAACAGAATATTTTGTCTCACTATTTTACTTAAAATATTTGTGTATGTGTACATAAACATCTTTAATTCAAGAAAGTTATTTTTTAATTATGGAAATATGTTTCTTGCAGTTGAAAATCTGCCTGATGCAAATTAAATACTATTTTCTAGATAATAAGAAACATGTTCCAAAACCAAAACTTAGAAAATATGCTTATATTTCAAGCCTACTACATGGGAAAAAAAAATGACATTTCAGTGTGTACAATGCTATCCTTTGCTTATCAGCTTATTAGTTCAGATAGGAAATAGTTAACCTCTTATATAATATTATATGGGCCATGCATCAGATCACAGAAAAATATCTGTCAATAAAAAAGCTTTATAGATCAAGTCTTCAGAAGTACATTAGAATTCCCAGTTGGGAATTTCACTTGAAGCTAAGCTTTGGCCTCCAAGTTTTTGGGCAGCATTGAGAATATTTTATTTTATTTTATTTTATTTTTTCAGTAAGTAGTCTGCATCTTACATAAGCCTTTTGTGGCCTTCATGGAATCCCACTCACCAGATCCCATGTTGCAGCAAGAAACTAAGGTCAAACACTCTTAATAAGGCCACTTGACCCTAAATATTTGCAGATCTACAGAAAATGTTTTTTCCAAGTGTGGTTAAAGTCTTTCTAAGAATACAGTAAACTAAATGAAACAAACAAAATTAGAATCTTTCCAGTTAGAATGGTGAAGTTTGTAGAGAACATAATAAATGTTAGTGATTCAAACTGTAAATTAGGGTAAATATAAACTTGTTTAGAAATCCAAAGACTGAGTTTTATAGAATTTCCACACAAGTTAATAAAATGTATACTTATTAGTCTTTATCAATCTCAAATAATTTCCTAGAAAGTTTATTTGGTAAATAATGCAGAATTTTATTTTATTATTTTCTTAGACTTAGTCTTGCTCTTGTTGCCCAGGCTGAGTGCAATTGCATGATCTTGGCTCACTGCAACCTCTGCCTCCCAGGTTCAAGAGCTTCTCCTGTCTCAGACTCCCAAGTGGCTTAGATTACAGGCATGAACCACCACACCTGTCTACTTTTTTTTTATTTTTTTGGTAGAGGCAAGGTTTCACGATGTTGTTCAGGCCAGTCTTGACGTCCTGACCTCAGGTAATATACCTGCCTCGGTCTCCCAAAGTGATGAGGTTAAGGCATGAGCCACTGCACCCAGCCAATAATGCAGAATTTTTAAAAAAATCACAAAGTATTTTTAAAATCACATAAAGTATTACTCATATGAATTGATGAGTAATGCATAAAATTTTAAAGTATTTTAAAAATTACATAAAGTATTACACAAATTAATTACTTAATTAAATTGTAGTTTTCTGGCATCTATTCCTGGAAGTAGCATTATGTAAATGTGTATATATGTGTGTGTATAGCCATACATATAGGGGAGGGGCTATGAAATCTTATAAATATAGCTTTGAATCTCAGTTATACCTCTACTTTACATTCACTGTGTGATCATGGACAAGATATTTATTTGTTCTCTATCCAACAGAGAAGTAATTTAATTGGGTTGTGAATTTATATCTCATGAGAATAAGTATCACATGAGATATGTGATTCTCATGAGTTATGCCTGGAAATAAGTAGTATAAGTTCTGATCTTTATTATAGGCAAAGTAAAAAATAGTTCTCTTTATTTTTTTCCATTGACTTCCCTTCCATCTTGATTTTGCTAACTCGAATGCCAACTCTATCCTGTATAAACATGCACTGGATCACTGATGAAAATCCATGCAGTCTTCTGGGTGAACCAAT
Source organism: Saimiri boliviensis (assembly GCF_048565385.1). NCBI lineage: Eukaryota > Metazoa > Chordata > Mammalia > Primates > Cebidae > Saimiri > Saimiri boliviensis. The sequence continues at coordinate 42,305,337 of NC_133463.1, forward strand.
AATATGATACAATATGGCATCTCTTAAAATCTTTTTTAATGATTAAAAAAATACATAATTATTTATAAAAGAGAATTTGACAGCTGGAAATCATGAATTATTTGTGGTACAGTTAACACTATGTTAAACAGAAAATAACTTTCTGTCTTTGCAGATTTGCATTATAAGAAAGACTAATGGATTAGAAATCATATCTAAAAGAAATAATAGGAAATAAATTGTAGACTCTCCAAACCCATCATATCAATATATTATCCAAGCAAATTACTAGTAGTCTTGGAGAAAAATCAATGAATGCCTCTATGTGTTTATAAGTGAATTTAAATTGTATGAGAATTTTGAGAGATTGTAATTAGTGAAAATATCTAGCTGAAATAAAATTTTAAACAATGTGTTTCTAAGAAGTAAAACAATAGGCCAAAAATTTTTTTTCACACATCATTAACATCTAAGTAGAAATGCTGTTCATTAGTAGAACAATGTTCAAAGAAACCAACAATACTAGAATGATACAAGAGAATCCTTGAGGATGAACATTGACTTTACGTTTTTGCTCAGTTTTTCAAGACATATGTAAATTTATAAGAAATTTGGAACTACATCATTATATTTTCTTGAATTATATGTGCCCTCTGTTACCTCTCTGACAATTCCATGAAGCTTGAAATTTACTTTAAAGAAAAATAATATCACATTTTGTATTAACTCCAAAGGTTTCTCTCTGAGGTAGATAATGTTACATTCTGAAACTAACTGTAAGTAATCTAACTGCCTATCTAGGAGAACATGAAAAGTTAGGTTCTGCATTTTTCTACCACTCAGCTTTAATGCTTTCTCATTAAACAAGCAACAATAGGTCCCATGGCCTGTTACTAGTATTACTAGCTATTAATGTTAAAAAAATAGAGCCAAAGTTAAATTCATTCATTTTCTTATGACAGGAGTCCTCCATTATCCCTGAGGGATATGTTCCAAGACCCTCAGTAGATGCCTGAAACTGTAGATAGTATCAAACTCTATTTATGCTATGCTATATATTTTTTCCAAACATACATACCTGTGATAAAGTTGAATTCGTAAATTAGGTATAGTAAGAGATTAACAATAATAATAATGAAATAGAACAAATATAACACTGTGCTTAATAAACGTTATGTAAATGTGGCCTCTCAAAGTATATTGCTGTACTGTAGATTTTAAACACCTCAGCATACATTTTTTTTTTTTCCTTACTAAAGAACTTTTGCCTTTTCACTTAAAGGAACCACTTTACAGCTTCTCTTTGGCATATCCAAATTGCCAGTGTCACTACACTTGCACTGTGGGATCATGAGAAAATAAAATACTGGTTACTTGAACAAAAGCAGTGCAAAACTGCCACAATCATTCTAATGACTGAGATGGTTGACTATCAATCAGTGAGTAATAGTGGTTGGTAGTTTAGATAGTGTGGATATACTGGACATAGAGATTACTCAGGCATCAAGTGGGATGAAGTGGCACGGTGAGAGATGTTTTTAAACACATGAATTGGTTATTTCTGGAATTTTCTATTTAATGATTTTGGACCTCCATTGATCTCAGGTAACTGAAACCATGGAAAGTGAAACTGCTAATAATGGGAGACTACTATATTCGAATGTGGTCCTTAAAAATATTCTCACCCTTCTCCCTTCCTTTGCCCCTTGCTCATTCCTTCTTGCCTTTCCTTCTGTTATCTATTTACTAATCAAACACTTTTTGAATAGGAAGCAAAGTAGACATTGGTTAAAGAAAGGTTAATATATGAACCTCATATTTTAATTCTAGTGGTCTATATTAGCTCTCTGTTCCCAGTGAAAACAAAGTGCAATTCCGTGATAATCTTTCTATGTCCATTTTAAAAACAACACATTTGCTCTCACCTCACTTTAACTGTAAAAGAGAAGATTTTTGACACAGTGGCACTGAAAATACTTTAGATATTTGGCATTTCTTAGTATTTTTTAATTGGAGAAATATTGACAATTTCACTCAAAGATTTTTGCTACTTATAATGTGGACATCTTTATTTCAACATCAATTTTGACAATGCATTAAGTTCAGCTATTTCCCAGTTTTTGAGTAAATGGAAAATATTAATAAAACATAACTTGAAGCTAATCAAACTTTTATATTCTGTAAATCAGGCAAAAGATTATTTTACAATCTTTATTGGACTAGCTTAAATGTGAAGACTTAACACACTGGTGGGAAAATAATAAAGTTTTATACAAATTGAATTTTGTAAAATATGCCAGGAGTTTTAAAAAACACCCAGGGAAATACTGAAAGCTAAATAGTAAAATAAACCATATGCATATCAATTGTTATTTATATAAATAAAGTTTATCACACATTATAGGCCACAAATAGAGACTACACATACATTTATGCTTTTTTTCTCTCAGAGCAATAAAACAATCTTGAAGTTCTTTTCATGTCTATCACTGCATAATAATTTATTAACTAAAAATCATAATGGGTGATCTTCATATTCCTTTGGTAAACATGAAACTCACAATTTTCTCTGTTTCCATATTTCAATATTTTCATATGATCTTTCATGCGAATAACTTGTTTATTCCAAACAAATATGTTTTAGAGTGGCCAAAATATGTGTTTGAAATTGCTGTAAATTGTGATTTTTATATGTATTCCAATTCTTTCTAGGTGAGTTTCAATTAAATAAATTACTTTTATAATTTTAAAATATTAGAACTTCTTGGACATTTATGCTTTCTTTGACCCTCAATTTTTTTTATATGATCTTTTTACATACCAAGTTTTAAATTTTTATGAAGTCATACATACCATAATGTATTTTTAACTCTATTGTATTCAATTAAAAAAAATTTGAATTGACAACTGAAGAATCTTTGCTAGTTTTTTAACTTGTTTTATATTTTACCTTTAACTTTTTGATTACCTCAGTTTATTTGGTGATATGATGTACAGACTCAGTATTTTAGTTTTCACAAATAGCTTGTTTTAAAAACATCTCACTGGTATGTGACTATCATATGTAAAATTCTTGCATTAACTGATTTTATTTATCAGAATATTGTTTTTTTAATGAATCATACTACATTAATTAGGATTCTGCATCAAGTAACAAAGGCCAAACAGTGATTTTCAGAGTAGGGAAGTTTATTACTCTGTTTTGTAATACTTCTGATGTGAAATTTTTATGGTATTGGGAACCCAAGTTCTTTATTTTTTTGTTCTGCTATCCCAAGCAAACAGCTTGACATCAATAGTCCAAGACAACCATTTCAAAAAAGAGCTGTGAAGCTTCCTGTCTTTAAAGACCACAACCCAGAAACTGTACGTTATCACTGCTGCTTAAAACTCATCAGCCAGAAACCGGTCACAAAGACCCATGTAGCCAGAAGAGATGTGAAATGCAAATTAAGCTGGACAACTATGTACCTAAGTAAAACTCCTTATGCTAACGGAAACAAACTTTGGACAGAAAAATGGTCATCTTTGCCAGGCAAACCCAATTAACTACTGTGGCTTTGTATTTTGACATCTGGTAAGGAAAATCTCTGCTTAATTCTTTTCAATGTCATACTTATTTTGGCTAGTACCTCCATTTATTCTGCCAGAAAAATTTTAGAATGAGCTAAAAATAAGACAAATAATTTTTTATTAGATCTTCATCAGTATACAAATTACTTTGGAGGGAATTTATATGTTAACATTATAATGTATTTCTACTCATAAGTAGATACTACTTTTTATTTATTGAAAATATACACACACACGCACACACACATGCACACACACACGTGCACACATACACACATACATAGATCTTGGCAGTATTCTATTTTTCTTTTTAGCTTTAGTTTTTTCCTCAAAGCATCTTAACTTACTTCTAAGGTCATTCCTATATATTAACATTTTATTGTGAGAAATAGGGCCAGTAATTGTCAAAATATAGATATTTGTGTATTTAACTTATAGTCACTGTTGAATACGATCCTAAAATATTTCCTCATTATGTTATCTACAAGAAATAGTATTTTTTCTTAACTCAAATCTTATTTTTTATCTGATTTCTATGTCCTTTCTTGTATAACTGGAAATTATGACTAAAATTTTGTTAATTATTAACTGAGAAACAGGACATTTATGTCTTATTCATAATGTTATGGAGACATCTGTTCAGTTTTTACTGCATTAATATCCTTTTTATTAAGAAAAATATTATCTATGTTACCTAACATATAATTTATTTATAATCTTACTAGATTTATGAGGAAATATATACAGATTTTATGTCTTTCTCAAAAATAATAATATGATAAAACTTTAGTTTTTCCATTGATTTCTTCCTTGAAATAGGTTTCTATACTTTCAGTAGGTTTCCTGACATAATCATCTTTCCAATAATAGATATGTTGGTCCTGTAAAAGAAGTTAAGTATATTATCAAGTAAATACTTGGTAGGTCTTTTGTTAAATGACCAGATGTATTTGTTAATATTCTACTTAACTTTTTTTTCTTTTTAATGACCTTTACTAAATCTGGTCTAGTGTCTTACACTGGGATTTTGTTTGATATCTGCTTCACAACTAGGGCATATTGGATGTATTTGGATAGCATTGGTTGGAGTTCATACTAATTACACATTTATTAACTTAGTGAATAAGCTACATACTAAGATTTAAAGAAGTGGAAAATCAGTGCAGAGATAACACTCTAAAGAGATAGTCTGTGTGTGTATGGCATGCAGACTAGATATGGATGAAAAAGCAGAAGAGCTGGAGAAACTTGAGAAACCCTAAGGAAATCTGACTTAAAGATAAATGTTTCAGAGACACTACTGTTCAGCAGAAGTATATTGGGAGTCATTTTCCGAATTTTAATTTGTCTAGTAGCAATATAAAAGAGCGAAATTAATTTTAGCAATGTACTTTGTTTACGCTGACATAACCAAAACATTTTAATATGTAATTAATATAAAATTATTAATGAGATACATCCTCCCCTCCCTTCCCTTCCCCTCCCTTCCCCTCCCCCCTTTTTCCTTCCTTCCTTCCTTCCTTCCTTCCTTCCTTCCTTCCTTTTTTGGTAAGCCTTCAAAACCAGTGTGTAATTTATAAGTATTGCATATTTTAACTTAGACTAACTGCATGTTAAGGGCTCCATAGCCACTTGTGGCTAGTGGCAACTGTATTGCCTTAAGGTTTGACTTACTGGGGTATTTATCAATATAATATTCAATTCTGAACCCGTTCACATTGCTGTACATGTTCAATCTTATTTACATCTATGAGTTTGAGTTCCATTATATGTTAAAGTTTCAGAATTTAGGCATGACCTCCACATGAACTCCCTGATTTATAGGCTGCATTACTTAAAATATAGATCGCCTAAAGTCTGGCAGATATTGTTGGACTTGATGGATAACTGCGAATTATTTTCACATTCCACTAAATATTTTATATATAATTCAGTACTTGGGAAAGTGGATGTGGATTTCAAGTTTTTCACTTTAAAGCAGTTAGTTTCACTGAAGCTGTTTACTCACCAATCACTTGTCGCAAATGTATTACAGGACATCTAATAAGAATTTTCTTGGACCCGTAATTCTGTAAAAATAGATATCAGAACACGTTTACTGTGATAAGGTGCTAATTTAACTTTAGTATTTTTTTATCTGAACACACGCAATTTACCTGAATGACTGTGCTTGAGAGGCCTGTGGTCCAGACATGTCCTCCATGTGAACTCTTCACTAGCTCTTTGCAAAGAAGTTTTCATCTTTTTCTGTGCACTGAAATAATTTGTGTAGCATGGAATTAATTAATTCTGTGAAATGGTTTCATACGAATCTTCAATACAACCTCTGAATCTCTTCTATTTTGATTGATGTAAAAAGTTCATTGTCTCATATCAATTATAACATTTTTGCAATATGAGAGATGATAATTTCACTTATGACAATTTACAAAAAAAATTACGTTTTTCATAATCATTAATTTACTCTGATTTCCAATTCTAGTAGAATGGATTTGATATTTGATAATTATTTACTTTTTAAGTAATTATTTAGTTTTAATTTTTAAACCATTTTGTCTTAATTATCAATTCTATTGTATATTTTTAATTCATTATGATCATAAATTTAATTTCTCAATTTTTTTCTTATGCATTTTTAAGTTCTGAGTGTCTTTTATTTCTTCCATTAGAATTTTATTTTTAATTGTTGTAAATTGACATTAATTTATAATTGTGTTAGATGTGTTGCTTTATTTCTGTTTTTAATGTATTTGTTAATTTCATGGACTATCTCTTTGATACTGTTAATTTCATGGGCTACACTAGATTGGGACAATATTTTGTAGTGCTCTATGAATACCTGAAGATATTTGTTTATATAAGTAAAAATTTTATATTTATCAATTATTTTGCCTTTTGGTTGGTTTTAAATTCTCTGTAATCTCTTTCACTTGTTTTCTTAGTCTCTGCTAGATAACTGTATATTAAAGTAACATTATCAAATTATAGGTTATAATTATTTTTGCATTACTAAAATGTTTTTCAGTTTATTGCTAGGCACTTATTGGAAAAAATTACTTTTCTTCTTTTCTCTGTCTTTTACTTTTCATAAACTTTAAAATACTATTGGATTCAAATTTAATTTTTTTCTGCTTCTCTTTTTCTTAGACATTTGCCTGGCATATAATTTCCAATCTGTTTAGGTTTTTTTAAAAAAAACATTATTTTTTAAAACAGTTCTTTCTTTTTAAAATTTTTTTTTCAGTTAATTAGAGATTTGTGTTTTTATTAAGGGCTTTAAATCATTTATAACTATTGTGAGAGGGGGGAGTAGTGTCTCACTCTGTCACCTAGACTGGAGTGTAGCAGCGTGATCTCGGCTCACCACAACATTCATCTCCTGGGTTCAAGCGATTTTCCTACCTCAGCCTCCCGAGTATATGGTATTACAGACATAGGCCACCATGCCTGGCTAATTTTTGTATTTTTTAGTAGAGACAGAGTTTTACCATGTTGGCTGACCTGAAGTGGTACACCCACTTCAGTCTCCCAAAGTGCTGGAATTACAGGTGTGAGCCATTGTGCCCAATCTTTAACTGTTTTTAGCCTTAATTTACTCTTCTACTGTATGTATTCTTATTGTTTCCTGTGATTCTTTATATACTAAAAGTTAGTGGTAATTTGTATGTAAATTTATGAGTAATTGATATAACATTGAGTGACAGAAAATTTAAAGATATACAGCCTGTTTTTCTTTTGGGTGTAACTATGTAGTAATTACATATTGACTGTGTCATCATTTTGGGGAATAAAATAACTATTATCACATTTCAATTAAATTTTAGGTAAGAATTATTTGTATATATGTATATAAAAATATTTTTATCTTTAGTTATAGTAAATCTTTAAAAAATTGTGCTTTTTGTATCTTTAAGCTAATGGTCAATTTTTCAAAGGTTTTATAATCCATCTATAATGCCTCATATTTTATTTCCACTCCAGCCTGGTAACAGAGGGAGACTCTGTCTTGGAAAAAAAAAAAAAAAAAAGAAGAAGAAAAATAAAGATAGTTAAATGTTAAAATGAAAGCAAGACAAGACAGATGCAGTTAATTTAGCAAACTGAACTGATTTTCATGTATCCCTTAATTCTTCATTACTTCACAGCCTGGCTAAATTGACATCTCACCAAAAACTGTGTGTTTCATATATAACTGACAAGTAGAAATAGTGGAAATACATAGATGTACATAAGTGCACATACACCTTTGCAATCATATAACACCTGCTCCAACAAAATCTTTATGTACCAATTAGCAAAGTTAAAGGGCTAAACTTTGAAGAGAACATAAAATTAGATAAAATTGGTTTTGTTTTCTAACAGCTGCTATCTCTGTTCATGGGATGAGATGTGAGGCAGATAAGACTCAAAAACTTGATTACAATATAAAGTAACTTAGTGTCATAAAGAATAACATAAGCATATAAAAGAATAATAGCAGCTTTTAAAGAGATTCAGAAAAACTCTTTCAAGGTGTCTAAAGGACAAGATTAGGCTTTGAAAGAGAAGTTTGAGTTTTACATTAAATGATGTATAATTTATTAAATCTAGCTGTGTTTTAAAATTGTCACTTTTATTGAGGTATTATTTACATACAGCAATCTAAATGTATGAAGTGTTCAGTTTATGTGTTTTGACAACTCCAGATTCTTGTAAAACCACTATCAAGATATCAAACATGAAGATCTCTTCTGTAACTCTGTAATCTCTTCCTCCATTTGTTTCCCACTCAAGGTAACCCGTGATTTACTTCCCAATAGTTCAATTTGCCTTTTCAAAAATTTTACACAAGCAGGTTTACTTATTACATATTATTTTGTTTCTAACTTCTTTTAGTCAAGATATTTACTTTGAGATTTGTAAAAATGGTCACATGGATCAATAATTCATTCTTTTTTTCTTGTGGATTACTATTCCAAAGTGTGTATACATATATGCTTATTGTTTTCATGTCGTATCTTTTGTATATTTGTGATCAATCTATCTGTGAATATATGTTTAGTATATGAACCCTACTGGCAGCATTTTTGGCTTCTGCTCTTTTAAAATGAGTCTTTTAAGCTATTTTAATTGATTTATTTAGATCATTTAGACCATTATCATTTAATTTAAGTATCAGTAAGTTTGGCTATGAACATTTTATTTTTCATTTGTTTTCTCCTTTTCCCCTGTGTATCCCATCTGTTTCTCAGTTTTCTCTTTTTTGTCCTTTCTGGAATTATTCAATTATTTTGTGGATGTTATTTTATTTTATTTTATTTTTGCAGCTTTAATTCTGATTATTTGTATTAATTTAGTAAATGGTTGCTCTAGACATTACAATATACATCAATGGTATTTGAGAATATACTTATAGTTAGTATTATGCTATTTCATGTTAAATACAAAAATTTCATACAATTTATAGGTCCTTTTATTCCTGTCCACCACAGGGTGTAAAAATTTTTATCAAATTTTCTTTATATGAAAATGTTTCAGTTTCATATTTAAGAATATTTTTTCTAGATATTAAAATTATGGTTTACAGGGTTTTTTTTCTTAGCATTTAAAATGTGTTATTCCACTGTCTTCTAGCCTTCATTTCTCCTAATGAGGAGCTGATGATTAAATTGCTGTTTTTCTCTAAATCATATAGAATATTTCTACAGCTATTTTTGGAGATTTTTTGTTTTTCTTTTTCAAGAGTCAAATTTGTCTGTGTTTATGCCTGAAACAGATTTTGTAATTATCCTTTTGGGGGTTGGCTAACTTTTTGAAACTTTAATTTTGTGTTTGTGTGTGTGTGTGTGTGTGTGTGTGTGTGTGTGTGTGTGTTTCACCACACTTGAGAAGTTTAAAAAAATTATTTCTTTCAATAGTGTTCTCATACATCCTATCTCTACTCTCTTTCTGGGAATCAAATAACCTTTATGTATGACCTCTTGATATTGTTTCACATGGCCCTGAGGTTCAGTTTACATTCTTTATTATATCTTGTTTTTCTCTTGTCTTAAAGTTGAATAATTTTTGTTGATCTGTCTTCAAGTTCATTGATATCTTAATCTAATATCTTCTGTCCTCTAATAAAGTCCATATGCCAAATGTTCAAATGTTAAAATTTCAGACATTTAATTTTTCAGTTCTAATGTGGGGTGTGTGTGTGTGTGTGTGTGTGTGTGTGTGTGTGTGTATGTGTGTATTTATATGCTGGAATTTCCTACCTTTTCATTCATAATAGTCTATCTTCCTTTAAACACATTGAACATAGTTATAATTATTGCTATAGTATCTAAATGTAATAATCTCATCATTTCATCATCTGTGTTATTTTGAGACTGAACTCTGTTAATTTATTTTCCCTTGAGAAAAGTTCAAGTTTTCCTGGATCTTTATGTGTCAAGTAGTTTTAGATTATGAAGGATGTTATAGTGTGGAGACATAGGATTCTGTTATAGTATTCTATACAATGTTGATGTTAATGTTTTTGCTCACAATTAACTTCACTAGATTCATACTTCGAATTGTGTCATACTTGGCAGTGGACTGTGGCTCAGACTTCAGTTGAGATTGCTTTAAATCTGCTTCTTACCTGTGTGGTTCATAAGTTACCAGAAATTTGAGCAACATTTATGCACAGAATTTAGCTTTTCTTGGCACTATTTTTGCCAAGCTACCTTCCTCAATCTCAGGTGGTCTCAGTTGTTCCAGCTCCTTCCCTGGTTCCTCTTGACACAGGGTGATGGGCTTTCTCTTAGAGTTTCAGTTGTTCTGTGATACAACTGCTGTAATCATGTCTTCCTCCAAAGCAAAGACACAAAAATGGGAAATTTATTATATGATTTATTTAATGATGATTTGTTCCAAGTTTTGAGAATCATCCAGAATCTGTCTGCTTTTGTTCACTCTTTAGAATCAACCAGCAGTATTGATTTTTGCAGTTGGTCTAAAGTTTATAGTTGTTATCTAAGAAAACGATCACTTGCTTATAGCTTACTACTTCATATCAGCTGCAGAACATCTTGGAAAATTTTAGGGCTGTGAGGCAGGAGTGTGAACTAGGCAAAAGAACAAAACAAAGGCATGAAATGTTTAGACCTCAGGAAAACAAGTATATTATTTGCAATAAAATGTTATTTATATTTTGTTATAAACTATTATTTCTGTGTCATAGAATTATCTATCATGGAATTTCTATGAATATAGGTTTTTATTCCTATATAGTTATTCTTACTTCTTAGAATATTATTAAATCATATTCAATCATATGATACTTTGGGGAAATAGATATAAAAAAGATTATGAGTTATTCTACTGGTGGTCAAAAAATTTTGAAACTATTCCTCCAAACAGTGACATGATCAAATTATATTCTTGAATGATTATATTAGTAATAGTGTATAGGACGCATTGATTTTATCATAGACAAGGGTCAGAAATTATAGGCAGAGTTAACCCAATAATCCCAAGTAAAAGAAGAGTATGAGAAATAGTATAGGGCAATAAAAACAAAGTGGGGAAGTAACTGAGTATGACATAGTAGATATGGGAGTAGTAATATTTTCAGTGGCATTATGGTAACTCATAAAGCTAATGTAAACCTTAAAAATGATTACATGTATAATCTATAAAATAATACCAGCCTGAATTAGGACAACAAAAGAAAATGTTCCATATTATTTTCTCATTATAACTTGAGTGAAAACAGATAGTGATGCTGACATTTACTTAAAAATGGAAAACCGGAGATAGAACTAACTTGTTTTAAACCTTTTTATTTTTGCCACCTACTCAGAGCTTATGCAATATTATGTGGCTATTCCTAATTGTTTTAAGTTGCCCTCTCATGCCTCTCTTTTTCTGAGGTAAAACTCGTTTTAATGCTGACATGATAATAACATTATTAAGATTTCTAATCTTTGAACAATAATGTAAATAAATCATTATAGTGTATTTAATTAATATTAGTTAAGACCAGCTATGCTCCATTATTTTGCATGTCTTTAACAATAATTATGTAATCTTTCATTATTCTCACTGATAAAAGTAAAATATTATCAGATAATTAGCAAAACCTTAATCAAAATAGCCCTATATTTTTCATTTGAGAAAAAAGTTTAACTTAGTATTTTAAATATAATTTGGAACAAAAGCAGGCAGACAATATATATTTTATAGTTCTCATTGATAACTTTTTACCATTTAAAAATATGTATGCCAAACACAAGAGTAACAAATTATGATGGCTTTTGCTGCTCTTAATGTTCAAATGCATAAAGATTGAGACATTTACAGAGTTTTCTCTCTTTGAACTGAAGAAATCTATTCCCTCTTTCACCTTAGCACTCAAGCACATTTTCTACACTAGATTCAAATATGTTATTTCTCAAGGAACGGCTATGATATAGATACATCATAGTTATTGTTCATTTAAAATATTCTTTGAACTATAACTTCAAAAATACGGCAAAATGATATGCTAAATGTCAAGGAATTCTTAGTTTCTAATTCTTATAAAAAGAGATAAAACATAAACATTACAGCCTACATGCACTCTTGACTACATTATTTTTATAATTAAGTTATAAATACATTTAATTATTCTGGCATATTTAGGATTCCTTCAATTAAATGTTTGCTACTTCCCTTAAAAAAATTTCAGCTAAGAACATCTGTAACAGGCTTAAAATACTTTCCTAAACACATAAACACAGTTAATTATTCTTCCACATTTAAGATTCCTTCAACAAAGTAAGTTTACAATCTTCCCTTAAAAAATTTTCAACTAAGAACATCTATAACAGACTTAAGCTATTTTACTAACATTGCATGTGACTTTAATCTTAATGTGAATTTGGAATTGTGCCTTGACACTGTTGAACATATAAAAATATTGATGTCTTGAATATTGTCAATCTGAATTTAAATTTTGGCAGGATTGGGAACATAATCACTGAGATAATTTTAAATTCAAGTGTCAATATGTTGGTCATTATGTTATCCCTCAAATGAAAGAACTATAGAGAACCTCTTTTTAAATTGTTCCTGCCCAAGATATAACACTTAATCTTGTCCTCTATCATCAAGTTTGTGTTCTCAAAACCTCCAGAGAGACATTGTCCTAACTCTGCTCTAGGATATACCTCTTTGGACAGTGGAATGAGCCATTTGTTTCTAAATTAACAACCAGAACACAAAACATACTTTTTTCAACTTCTTTTGTTTTTGACTGGACTTCGTATTGTCCTCAAATTATCAAGACTATACTGGAGGGTGGCGGGCTGTGGGAGGAATAGCAGGGGTGAGATTGAGGAGGGATGGCATAAGGAGAAATGCCTAAGGTAGATGACGGTATGATGGATGCAGCAAACCACCGCCATGGCACATGTATACCTGTGTAACAAACCTGCACAATCTGTACATGTACCTCAGAATTTAAAAATATAATAATAATAAAAAAGAACTGCTTCCTAGTCAGCACAGAATTTCTTTTTCTGTACCTCTGTTTGAACTAATTCTTCTTTTTGTAACTGAGTATAAATAACTATGCTGATCCATATGCTTGACATGTCCCCTTTTGTTTTATAATTTTGTCTAAAATAAAGAAGCTTACTTTATCTTCACAAGAACTTTTTGGCCAATGACATTTGGGTGAATAGGTATGTTTAGAAAATTTTAGAGGCCAGTGAAATTTCTATTCTATCCATCAGTATAATTATTCTGATAGTTCATGTAAAGCTCTTAAACATCAAAGTAAATTAAATATTAGCATGTTATGTACTTTACATATTTTTGTTTTCATTCAATTTAATCTTTGATTCAATATTTTACAGCAACATATTCATACAGTGATGGTATGTGCATTGAGTTGAATTCATTATTTTTGTGATCTATTTTCTTTTTTTCCAAAAGCCACATTTCTGCTTGTTTGTACATTTTAAGAAATCCAATTATAAATATTGTTGAAGTTTTTGTTTGTTTTGAGACAGGGCCTTGCTCTGTCATGAAGGATGGAATGCAATGGCACAACCATACCTCATAATAGTCTGGACCTCCCAAGCTCATCAATGCTCCCACCTCAGCCTCCTGAGTAACTAGGTGTACCGAGACTCACCACTGTGCCTGGCTAATTTTTAAAACAATTTTAATTGCCCAAGCTGGTCTCCAACTCCCAGGCTCAGGTGATCCTTCTGCCTCAGCCTCCCTAAGTGCCAGGACTCTAGGTATGAGCCACTACACCGGGCCAGTTTTTGTGCTTTAAATTGACCTTATTGAACTATTTTAGTAAGAATTATCTCTTTAAAACTATTTGCACTAGGAAAATCATCCTTGTAAAATGTTTATTATTATTTAATTTTGTATTTATATTGTTTTCTTTGTAGTAAAAACCTCTACACTGACCTAAGTAGCCTATTAACAACATGTCAATTTCTCACTAAGGTTAGCTTTAATATTTAATAGCTCATTAAGCTTAGAATTTAATTTTAGTCAACCTTCTGGGAAGCGGTGAAGTTACTGTTTGACTGCTTTCAACAACTTTTTATTTCATCAGCTTCTTCCTTGCAGCAATGCTAAAGCCTCCAATGATAAATGCATAGATGTGGAGGTTATCTTAAAATCATGGGAGAATTAGTAATATATTGATATCACTGGAAGGGTTGGCCAGCTATCTGGTTAGTTTAATTTTAATTTTAATATTTTTTACATTTTCCCAAAAACTATATTACTTTGGGACTAAATCTCTCCGTATTACAGTTTTAACTGTAGCCTGAACTTGTTGGACTAAATGATCTATAAATTCCTTACTAGTTGTATCAATCTTTGAATTCAAGGTTTTAGATATTGTAAATAACTGAAGCAGGACACAAGAGAAAACTGGTAATGTCATAAGTATTCTGTCAATGCAATGAATTCTGAGCAAAAAGGAAGATCTCTTGGAGTTTTCTAAGTAAATAAACTCTTAGTACGTATAGTCAGCTACTATTATGATTTTTATATAAGAGATTACATGTAAAACTTTCACGTGAACTGTTTAAAATAGACACTAAAATTATTAATTATCAAAAATATGCTTAGGGATGTGCAATGTCTTTCACTAGAGTTATTTACATAACTACTATTTATTTACATAACTACTATTTCTTATCCATTTTTCCTATTTATTTATTTAATTTTTAAAGAGTGGACTTGGTTGGATTTATCCTCCTGTGTAGGTATCTCGAATCAGAGTGCTAGATGTTATTAAAGGCATTCCTAACCAAATTGATTTGGACACTGGTGAACTAAGTGTCCTAGATGTAAGTTCCTTTGTTTTCATATCCATTTCCACCACAGAAATGTTAACTGTAAATTAGACATAATTTTCAAATGTGACAAATCTTTATAGAAATTTCTCTCCCTCGAAGGTCAAAGTAGAATAGTATCATTTATTTGAACATATATTAAAATAACACTTATTTGATATTTATTGAAAGTGCTTCATCTTATATGAAACTTGAAAGTCAATAGTATTCATAAAAAATTGATTTGCCATTCATTTTTGTCATGGCAAAGATGTGGATTATAAAACAGTACTTTTTCAGTTTTTTTTTTTTTAAGCTTAAGACTAGATATAGTCAATACATGTAAATTTGCTCTCTGGTGTTTATATATTTTACATTTTATTTTTCTAGCATTTCTTTTCTTTTTCAATATGCTTGCTGCATTTAAGCAATAATTTTCCAACCTTAGAACATAAATCATAACAGCATTCAATCCTGAAGAGTTCAGCTTCAAATGGTTAAAATCTGTTTAATGCATGAAACACAGTTGACCTGTTTCTTTCCTTCATTCTCTAAAAAAGCCCTGCCTTTAAAATATCAAAGAATTCCTGTCCTACATCTCAAACTGGAATGTGTATCTTACACTAAAATTACTCCTTTCTCTGTTTTATTTTTTAAGTCACTGTATGTGTGTGCAGTTGTATGTGTGTATGTGTGTGTCTGTATGTATTTGTGTGTGTTGCTGTCTCTCAGTGTGTGAATTCTGATGTTTCTTTTTTTTTTATTAGATGGAAACATTAGAATATAGCAAACATTCACCTAAATTTTAACTACAAAAAAATTTCAAATGTAATTTTCTCTATTTCATTCTCCCTGTCTTTCTTTCTCTCTCTGACTCTACTCTGTAATGTTATGTAAGAAGTTAGACTACTATTTATAGTTAAGAGAGAAGAAGAAGGATAATTCTTATATCTCAGGACAACTCAGCTTTTACATAGGGCCTTAGTGACACACTGAGGTTTGAGGGGTGTGGCTGAGGACTTGATGAAGACTCATGAAACATGTTAAAGCTTATCTGCTAAAATAAAAAAAAGAAAAAGACATTTTAGAAGGCTTTAATAGTAGGTTTTCTTTTTAAATTTTTAATGTTTAACTCCATTCATTGCTAAAGGGTTCACTGCTATTTTTACACTGGATATAAAGATGGGAAAGGAGCACATGTTTTTAAAGATGAGGAAAGTGAAGCCAGGAGGTTATGCAACTTGTCCAAGCAAGTTATTGGAGCCAAATTTCAAACTTTGGTTCTGTTTTCTTGACAACTCACTGCTGTAATTAATAATGATAATGTGAATAGCAATAATGCTTTAAAATATGTATTGAGTGCTCAGATGGAAGTCAGACTTTGTAGCCAATTAAGTTATGGATTTTCCAATTCAACAAACAAAAGTAATATTTGTAGTGAAATCCCCAGATATTTTCTTTCCTCAAATAAACTAATGCAATCTATTTAATCTTTTAAAATCATTAATGAGAGTATTCTATTTAACTAAAAAAAAATACATATTTGTGTAAGGAAAAGGCAAGTAAAATAAATTTGTGTTAAATTCAAAATTACGTGTTTTTATTTTTACTTTTTTCCTTCTCTTTAAATGCAGTGAATTATTTGAAAATCATTTTTTCCTTATCTCCTGCTTTGTTTCTCCTCTTAATGCTTGTATTTTAGTTTTTTACTGTTCATTAGCGCTTTCAGCTAGAAGGTTAACTAAGAGCATGTAAGAAATTCTGAAATTCAAATAAGCCAAGCTTATGCTTGTTCTCAGGGCTAACATTCAGTTTCAACTACCAGTGTGACTCCTGGCAGCAGAGTGGCACACAGCACATTTGCATGAAATTTTAATTTGTACTTCCTTAGCACAGGTTAGCACATGATGTTTCTTTCAGGTTATTTTCTACAACCACATAGTGGGCATTTTGAGTTCCCCAAAGAAGTATACATTTATATTTTTCATAGATTAAAAATGTCTAAAATAAAATTTTGGACTATAGACGAGGTTTTTGATATATATGCAATTGAAAAGCAAATAAATTAAAAAGTAATTAGACATAATATATCACTTAATATGGATGAGAGAATGCAAAAGGCAAGAGATCATGCAGGTTTGCAAAATTAATATTATTGCTCTGAAGGCATTTACTGAAGTTAAAATAGCACAACTTTTTAAGTTGCCAGAAAAAAATTGCACTGGTCAGAATTCAACAAGCAAAGAGTACTTCATTCAAGTCTACAGCAATAGAATAGAGACATTGAAATTTATTTCCCTGAAACAAAAGGCTGGATGTTTTTATATTTTTCAAGACTGGCAGAGTTTTAATCCCTGGAAAGAGTTAATGGAAAATTACTAGAGGACTTTAAGGGCAGATTGGTCAATGAGACTAGGCCATTCCTGTTTGCTAATTGTCCCTTATGAACTACCCTTCCACAGAGACTGACAGCATGGGACACTGTCTCCTTAGATGGTTATATTTCAAAGAAATGGTTCCTGGATTTTTCAGAAAGACATTTCTGGATTGTAAAACTGGCAATAGACTGGGAGGAGACATAGTTCAAAGAGCCAGAGACAGAATTTGTACTTGCAAATGTTCCGAAGTAAATGGTCTAAGAGAAAGATCATGAGCCTATAGACAGGAAGAAGCCCCTCTATGGTGCAGTCAAGCATAGTGAACATTAAGTCCCTCTGGTCATAATGTATACAGAAATGTTGACAATAATTCCTGAGAAGATGCTAATAATTTATTTTAATCCACAATCCAGTAAGGTCTAGGCACTTCAGCCTGCCTCCATGGCAGAAAGCTTAATACACAGGTATTACTTATCTAACGTTACTGAAGCTAGTTGTTATTAGTATTTGATATACGCGTAAGTACTTCTACATAATCTAGTCTAACATAAGATGTTTTGCTAAGCTATCCCTCCCTTGAATTTGCAAAATATAATTGCATTTGCTCTTTCATATTCATCCAACTGTCAGCTGAACAAAGACAAACACTTTCTTTGTGAAGATTTATGGCAAGTAGTTCAAGTTGCAATCTGCAGTACCACAGAAATTTCCAATAATTCAAATGCTGAAAATAGTTTAAGAAATGTTATCCTTGGGCTATTTATGTCTTTGGCAAAGAAAGTTCATTTAATATAATTACCTATTCTTTACATTTTTAAATGGAAAAGAATATGTCAGTCTCCAAACTATTGTCTCTAGGCAGTAAATTCTAAATTCCAGGAAGAAGATTTTTTTGAAAAAGAAAAAGAAAGTAATCCTAGAGAAGAATTTGAGAGCAGCATTAGGCCATGGCCCTTCCATAATTAGGTATTAACCCTTCACTCCAGTAATAGTGAAGTATATGAAGGCAGTGAGATTGGGCAGCTAATGGACTGCAAATCTGAAGCCATTTCACAGTGTAAGATACAATGAATTCCTCATCAAAGGTTTAGGTTGTTAACTTCCTTGCTCTTTGTTCTTAAACCCAACTTTCTTGTTCTCCATGCCTCCTTGCTCCTAGTTACTGTAAACAACCTTCCCATCAGCTCTAATCAATAACTCACATCTGTTCCCTTGGTTAATCACTCTGCACCCATTCCACCCTTTGAAACCACATGTCCCACCACTGTAACTCACACTCCACTTCTCTTCCTTATTTGGGAAAATATTCACAAACAGGCAATAGGATCAGCTTAGATTGTGTGGTCCTACCTCAACCCATGGGGGAGTGACAGAAAGGTAAAGACTACATGTTAAAGATAAAAAAACCCTTCTCTCCTTTGTTCATTGTGCTCTTGCCATTGCTCCATCCACAACATGCACCGTTCTGCCAAAGTAAATTGCCTTGCTGAGAAAATTTGTTTCAGTACAATTTCTTTTGCAGCACCCCAAAATTTTGTTTCCAAAAACTGTCAAACTTAGAATTTTTTTTCTCAATCTATAAACATTTGATATTATAAAAGAAAATTTGTGATATTTAACTGTAAAGATTACAAAATTGTGTTATAAATATGTTTCTTAAGTGAAAATAGCATTTGGAATCATGTATATTGTTGTTCCTTACTATCTGTGAGAACTGGTTTCAAGACCTCAGTGGAGCCCAAAATCCATGGTTGCTCATTCATCATATAAAGATGGCATAGAATTTCCATATAATTTGTACATGTATTTCCATAAACTTTAAATCATCTCTAGATTACCTTGTGAGGACTAAACTCTGATTATAT
Organism: Saimiri boliviensis; assembly: GCF_048565385.1. Lineage (NCBI taxonomy): Eukaryota > Metazoa > Chordata > Mammalia > Primates > Cebidae > Saimiri > Saimiri boliviensis. The sequence continues at coordinate 42,324,429 of NC_133463.1, forward strand.
ATATATATATCCCATATTCCTATCTAAGAGATCTGGGAAGTCATGCCCTATAAACCATAAATTCTCAGGTGGGTTATATTTAACCCTATATCCCTATATATTGTGACTTACTTTCTAACCTGACCCTAGCATAACATTACAAGACAAGGAAAAAAAATCAAAATATTTTACCCCAAATGTGTGTTTCTTGGTCACATTTTGAAATGGCCTGCAAGCCATCCTTTATGGGCCAAAATTCACATCTGTAAAGCATCCCTATTAACATAGCAAGACCTTTTTCTTCCAGGACCCTCTAATTCTGAATAGATCACTGAGAGTCCAGCACCTTTTAAAAAGTCTGAATAGGAAACACTTGTCATCTAGTGTTTCTAAGGGCAGCCACTATGAGACTTCAAAAGAACCTTGGTCTCCAAAGTCTTTTGTCCTAACCTCAACATTTTCTTTCTTTTGATGTTAGGTCTTTAGACAAAACTCAACCAATTGTCAACAAGAAAATGTTTAAATTTACCTTTGCCCTGGAAACCCCCTCCCCACTCCCAACCGCATGCTTCAAGTTGTATCATCTTTCTGGAACAAGCCAGTGCATTCCTTCCATTTATTTGATTGTCTCTTGCCTCCCTAAAATGTATAGAACCAACCTGCACAGCAGCCATTTTGGGCACATGTTCTTGGAGCTCCTGAGGGCTGTGTCATGGGCCACGGTCATTCGTATTTGGCTCAGAATAAATCTCTTTAAGTATTTTACAGAGTTTGATTGTTTTCATCAATACTGGTAATACTTCATACCATGTGAATGCTATGTAAATAGTTGTTATTCTGTATTATTTTATATTTGTATTATTTTTTATTCCTGTGTTATTTTTTCCTAATATTTCGAATCTGAGGTTGGTTGAATTTGCAGACATGGAACCCACCGTAATCAAGGGCTGACTGTATTTAATTATGTAATTGACCCACCTAGATAGTGATAATTTTTCACAGAAAAATATAAAAATAGATGAGGAGACTGTGCTGTTTGGGCTGCACAGGGTGAAAACCTAGTTCAAAGTAATTTAATTCAAAAGAATGGAAAAAGTGTCAAGAGAGATAGTTAAACTCTATTGAAAACACACACACACACACACACACACACACACACACACACACCACTCTCTCTTCTAAAGATAGAACTTTTTCTTCCCAATCACCATGTTCCACAGCCTCTCCTGTGTACCTGAGCATGCAATGGCTGACAAACTTCCTAATAAAATTTAGGTGGAGGTGTTTTCTGGGATATATTTTCAGTCATTTGAACATTCCAGTCACTTACTATGCTACATATATAATCATGTATCACTTGACAACAGGGATACATTCTGAGCATTTGTTGTTAGGCAATTTTACTGTGCAAACATCATAAAGTGTACTTATACAAACCTAGATGGTATAGCATACTACATACTGAGGCCATATGGTGTAGCCTATTGGTCCTAGGCTACAAACATGTACAGCATGTTACTGTACTGAGTACTGTAAGCAATTGTAACATATTGAGATGTATTTATGTATTTAAACATATCTAAACATAGAAAATGTACAGTGAAAATTCAGCACTATATTCTTATGGGACTACCATTGTATATCCAGTACTTTGTTGACTGAAGCATCATTATAAGAGATATTATGTATCTTTTTGAAACATAAGAGTATAGCAAATGACTTCTGGCTTCAACAAACAGATTCGTTTTTCCCCTACTCAGTCAGTTTGATTCTTTACACTAGGAACATGTAGTTTGCTGATCTTTCTTCTCTAGGTGAGTAGAAGAATGACCACAGTATCCATCATCCCTTGATTTTAGGGCTCCTTTATGTTTATTACTCCCTAAGTTATATATTTTCCAAGTAATTATCTCTGCCACTGTCATCTTAATGTAGTTATTAAGTACTAGAGGCATCCTTTTCAAATGGCTCTTGAAAGTGCCACCTCCTGGCAGGAGGCCAACCAATACAAAACCAGCACAATAAACAAAACACAACCAAGGACTCACAGTGTCCACTTCACTCTCCTGCCACCTCTACCAGAGTGGGTGCTGGTATCCATGGCTGGGAGACTTGAAGATGAATCACATCATTGGACTATTTGCAAACATTCCCCAGGATCAGTCTGGAGCTCAGTAGCTCCACTGAGTAGCTTGACTCAGAAGGGCAATAACAATAATTGCATTTCAGTTTGCAGGAAGCCTCATCCCTAAGGAAGGGGAAACAGCACCACATCAAGTGTTTTTAACAGCATGGTAGTGGTAAAAAAATAGGCACATAGACTGATGGAACAGAAAAGAGAATGCAGAATGAGAAACAATCAAGTCCTGAGAGAGAACAGAATCTTGTGGAGTTAGAAAATAATTCTATAAATTTAGTATGCATGGCTGTTTTACAGGTGGTATAAGGTAAACCATGATAGGCTGAGCTAAGACCCCACAACGATACTCCAAATCTGAATCCATGGAACCTGTGAATTGATTTGCTTACATGATAAATGAGGCTTTGTATATGTGATTAAGTATTTTAAGATGGGGAGATGATCCTGGATTAGTCAGGTGAGTCTAATAGAATCATACATTTCCTTATAAGCAGAAAGCAAAATAATCAGCATTAGAAAAGAGATACATTGACAGAACTAGAAATTGAAGTGATGCACTGTGAACCAAGGAATTAAAACAGCCTCTAGGAGCTTCAAAAGGCAAGGAAACAGATTTTCTCCTGAATCCTCTAGAAGGAATATCTTAATTTTGGCCACCTGGCCTCCTTAACATTAAGAAAATAAATCTATATTGTTTTAAGTCACTAAGTTTATAGTTATTTGTTAGAGCAATAAGAACTAATACAGTAATCTATCCCATAAGTGATAAATTTCGAATTTAAAAAATGATCTTCTGTTAACACAATATATCCACTACCGTATCTCAATTTATTTACCCTAAAAGTAAGTTGATGATTTCTCAAGTTCATTGCAACTTAAAAATGCATAATTCTTTGTATAGGACTAGATGATCATAAATGAGCAAATGGAAGATTGTTGTGAACCAGTTTTGGTGGCAAATGAGTAACTTTAGCTTATAAGTAGTGACAAATAGTTAAAATATATTATTACCTACAACAAATTCTTCCTACATCCCTGAACACTCTAGAATATGTTTACTGATTAACATATCTTCTGAAAATATGCAATTATATAAGCAGAAAAGTGCTGAAAGCCAGAAACATGCTGTGACAAAGGGAATTGTGGATTCAATCAGCGTGCATTTAGAGTAACATATTGTGAAACCATGGGTAAAAGAAAAAAATGTCTCCAGAGGTAATTTTATCTCTAATCTATAATCAATAAAAAGGGGAGAAATGTGCAATTTATCACCTTTTAATTGAGCTGTGAATTTGGATTGTTTTAGAAATAATTACATGAAATCCATTTGCGCAATTATCTAAATGTATAGTTTCCTTTAGGTGACTAAAATTATTATTTTGTGGAACAATGAACCATGTACAATCAATTTTGATGTTGAATATTGAAACTGTGCCTTTATATTATGTGAAATAATTTATAACTGTATAATTATAAAATGACTGTCTATGACTGCTTAGAATTGTTGATGTTTGGTAGGCTTCTCCAAAAAAAAAAAAAAAAAAAAAGGGTATAGCAAATAGTCACAGCTTTGTAATTTTAAATATAAAGAAGATGTGAAAGGACAATTCAAAGTGTATAATGTAATCAGTTTTTATCTTCTGAATTTAGATAATCTTTGTATACTCAGTTCTAATAGTAAGCTCTACCCAGACTCTCTTGAACATGAAACATTAATGAAAACAACTAGATCTTGTCAAATAAATAAAACTAAGGATGTTCTCATTTATCTGTATGAATAACTTATGTTCTGACAATAATTCTAGATGTAAAGTCTATAAGAACTAGAACCTTAAAATGTATGTATAAACTTAATTGATTTCTTAAAAGTATAGTGACAATAGATGATTTTTTGAAGATTAAATATTAGGTTCAAACTATAGTTTCCTGAATAACTCCTCTATGAGGATCATAGAATACAGTTTTTGGTTTAATAAATTAAGGCTATGAAGAAAACTGAAAATAGTTAATTTCCAACCAAATAAAATACCAGAGTTTTCAAATATGGCACTCTCTACCAACACCAAACATTATATAACAGCAGGTGACTTACTCATTTATTTGCCATTTACTTTATTTTCATATAATTGTTAGAGATAACCTTGCTATTACAGAATTGATTGCATGTTAATTTCCGTCCTTAGATGGTTTACTTAAGTATGCAGTATGAGGACCATAATTTTGAACAAATAACAAATACGAGGTAATAGAATAATAAAAAAATTATAAATATAGGAAACCATACAAAGGGCATGCAGTCTCTATGATGTAAATATTTTGTATTTTGTGATTTTAGTGAAGTCCATTGTTATGATGTGATTACCAAGTAAATTTCCAGGTCATTATGCAAGTGATTAAAAGAGCGTTGTTTAATCCTGTCCAAATTGGACTGATGTGGTCTGGAGTTACTATTGAGATTACTTTTAATAGTTAATTCTTTTTATAGAAATTATTCAACAATTTAAAGTCAGAAATAAATGTGTCACAGGAATAATATACAATTTTATTGACATATAAATAAAATCAAATGCACAAGTCTTGAACAGATCCGTGAGTTTTGACAACTGAATTACACCCATGTAACCATCAAAATGGAAAAATAATTGTCATCATGCTAGAATCATTATTTGTATCTCTTTTATTTTTGTTCTTGAATTAATATAGACAATATAATTCAATACATGTTTGTATGTGTGTTTGTGCCTACCTCCTTGTGCTCAGCATGATTTTTTTTTTCTTTTGACCGTCACCCAGGCTGGAGTGCAATGGCGTGATCTTGTCCCACCAGAGCCTCGACTTCCCATGCTCAGGCAATCCTCTCATCTCAGCCTCCTGAGTAACTGGCACTAGAGGCAGGCACCATCACATTTGGCTATTTTTGTTTTGCATTTTAGTAGGGGCAGGGTTTTGCTATGTTGCCTAGCCTTGTCTCAAACTCTTGGTCTAAAGCGATCTGATCTCCCCTCCTCAGTCTCCCAATGTTAGGATTGTAAGCGTGAGTCACCTCGTCCAATCTGGATAATTTCCTTTGTATGATGCACTCATATTGTTATGTTATTCATAGTTTGTAACTTTTATTACTTTATAGTATTACACTGAAAAAACACATAGCAGTTTGTTTGTCCAACAGATTGTCCATTAAACGTTTACTGACATTTAGTTGTTTCTAGTTTTGGGCTACTATAAATAAAGCTGTTAGGAATCTTCCTGTGTAAGACTTTCTGAGAACATATATTTTTGTTTTAGTTATATAAACATAAGAATGTGTTTGCTAGGTAATATAGTAGATATATTTTTAACTTTATGAAAAACCATTCAAGCAACTTTCAAAAATATTTATATCATTTATCCTTTCTTCAGAAATGTATGACATTTCAGTTGTTCTATAGAGTTGGCAATATTCAGTATTGTCAATGTGTTTATTTTCCTATATGAGTATATGTGAATTGGTATGAAAATGCGTTAGAATTTAAACCTTCATTATGTAATTGTGTTAAACACATTTCCATGGGTGTATTAACCATTAGTATATCTCTTTTACCAAGTATATACATATGTGTGTGTGTGTATATATATATATATATATACACACACACACATATAAATATACAGATATGTAAATAGATATATAGGTAGGATGTATGTTTGCTTATATAGATACAATGTGTATATCATTGGCAGAAATCTTTACATGTTATTGATAGGAGTCCTTTGTTAAACATATGTATTGAGGATATTTTATCTTATTGCAGGATTTACCTGTTCTATTTTTAATATCCTCTGGTAATCAGAAATTGTTTTTTCTAAGTAAAATGTATAATTTTTTCTCTTATGTTTTATCATTTTGTTACTTGTACAAAACATATATCTGCTTATTCTAAGATCAAAAAACCATACTCCTGTATTAGCAAGGGTTCTCGAGAGAGACAGAACAAATAGGAAATATAAAGATATATGAGAAGACTTAGTGTGGGAACTGGCTCACATGACTATGGAATCCAAGACATGCTGTTTGCAAACTGAAGAAAGCCAGTAATGTAACTCAGCTTCTTTGGAAGGCCTGAAAGCAAGGGAAACCTATGATGTAACTCCCAGTTTGAGACTGAAAATATTAGAAGCTTTCATGTCTGAGGGCAGGAGAAGATGAATATTCCAGCTCCAGAATAAAGAGATAATTCCCCTTTCTCAGCTTTTTTTTTGTTCTATCCAAGCCCTCAAGGGCTTGTACGATGTCTGCTCATATTGTTGAGGGACAATTTTATTTTCTCAGTCCACTGATTCTAAGGCTCTTCCAGAAACACTCTCACAGACACACCCAGAAATATTTTTTGAACCAGCTATTTGGGTATTCCTTAACCAAGGCAAGTTGTCACATAAAAGTAGTAATCACAACTCTTAGATTTTCTTTTAAAGATGTGATGCTTAATATTGAGTGTCAACTTGATTGCATTGAAGGATGCAATCCTGGGTGTGTCTGTGATTGTGTTGCAGAGATGAACATTTGAGTTAGTGGACTGGGAGAGGCAGACTCACCCTCAACCTATGGGCACATCCCCTTGGCTGCCAGCACAGCTAGAAAAAAGCAGGCAGAAGAAAATGGAATGAGCAGAATTGCTGAGACTTCTGGCCTCCATCTTTCTCCTGTGCTGGATGCTTCCTGCCCTGAGCATCAGACTTCAATTTCTTTAGCTTTTGGACTTTTGGACTTAGACTAGCGGTTTGCCAAGGACTCTCAGGCCTTCAGCCACAGACTGAAATCTGCACCGTCAGCTTCCCTACTTTTGAGGTTTTGGGACTTGGACTGGTGCATTACCGGCTTCCTTGTTCCTCAACTTGCAGATGACCTGTCTTAAAATTTTACCTTGTGATTGTGTACGTTAATTCTCTTTAATAAATTCCCTCATATATACATATATCCTATTAGTGTTGTCCCTCTAGATAACTCTGACTAATATAGAAGGTTTATCATTCTAGTTGGTTTAGGTTTATATTTAAACTTGCCAAGTATATGTGTGTGCTAACTTAGTCATTATACATTTTATATTAAAATATTTGTACATTCAAGTCTATGAAAATTTTTTTGGCCATTTTCTCTACAAATATTTATTCAAGCCCATTACCCTTTTCTCTTTCCTCACTGTCTGTGAACCTAATTACACATGTGTTAAACATTTGATATTATTTCATAGATCTCAGACCCTCTCTTTATTTTATTATTATTTTTGTGCTTCAACTTGGTTAATATTTAGTGACTTGTTTTCAAGATCACCATCCTTTTCTCTCTGCTGTTAAGGTACAGGAATTTAACCTATACTAGAGGTAGTTCTGTGTTTTTCTTTTTTGTCTATTTTGATTCAGTTAATCACTAGCTTCAAAAATTTTTTCAACAGAATATGACTTTTCATAAGGTAAGAGTTGGGGTCTGAGCACTGGTGATACTCCAAGGTTCCTCTCTGCTTTGTAACTCAGCTATTGTCTTTGGGGATGATCAGGTGTGTTCTTGAACCTCCAGGCCACTTCTAGCTTTATGTGCCTCAGAAAGTCTCTCTTAATCTTGCTACCATTTGGGGGCTTTTATTGGCACTAATTTCACTTGGTGAAGCTTTGATATCCTTGTTGGGGGGCGGATTTCTCTTAGCTATCCTGTTGTTTATACTGCCTTTCTGGGACTCTTGCTGTGAACTCATCAAAGCCTTTCTGTTCCTCTGGGGCACCTCTCTGGGCTCTCTTTTTCTGTTCTGAATTACTTGTAGAGTACTATCATGCACTTTCTGAAAGAGCTCCTGAACTTTGAGAAATTTCTCTCAGTTTTTCCAGTACTCCCCTCAGTGCTTGGTGAGCTGTTGCTGTTCATTCAGAAAGGGCCCAGTGTGTACATTGAGGAGTTTCCCTTAGTTATTTTCACCTGCTTCTACTTAAATGAGCCACTGTTTTGCTCTTGCAAGGTATAAGTAGATATACCTCAGGTTGTTTCTCTCAGCATTTCTGCTTTTCCTTAAACTGCTAGCTGCTGACTTTTAGTTCATAAAGATATTTTCCTAGAGTTCTTTCCCAGTGTAATATCCTTGCTTCCACTTATGATGTACTCATGCTCTGCACTTGGCAAAAACCCTCTAAGACAGAGTTGGCAAGTGAATTACTGTGATTGACATTCCTCAAAATTGTAATTGGTTAGACTAATTTTAGAGATATGGCCTTTAAAAGTTACACAGATTACTCCTTACCCCAGTTTATATAATGTTGGCTTCTCCTTGTGCCATGCTCAAAACTGTTAGCAACTGTAGACTTCTTGCCTAAAATTTATTTCATTTAAGTTTCTTTGCATCCATAGATCACTGATTTTTTAATTAGATTTCTTTATTGTTATTGCAGGAATAATGCTCTCTTGCAAGAATCAGAATGGAAAGCCAAATTGTATATGTTTCACCTTCCTAATTTTTTTCCTTTACAGACTAAGTGCTTGAGGGAGATAGATAGTATTATTTTATAGGTTCATCTACTATAAAACTAGATTTTTCCAAAAAAAATCTCATATTTATGATGTATAATGAAATTATATATGCTGGTCCTGGAATATAGCAAATGAGAACAATCTTGAAAGAATCTGCGATTAGAGAAATATAAAATTAACAGTTTAATTTATTTGAGCTGTAATGAGTAATCTGTTGCTGGCCCTTTTCCCGTTTTAAATTCAGTGGCTCTTAACTTAATAAAAGGAAATAAAAGTTGGGCTTTTTATATGTCATTGGGGCTTTTCTGTTGCAGTTCGTCAGTGAAACACTACTGTTCTGCCTAGGTGTAACGGCTTTCTCTACACCTACTTTTAAAACACCAATTAATAGTAATGCTGTATTATAGCATATCATTAAAACTAATTATTAAAGAAAAAGGATTACCCAAAAAATGTATAACTAGAGGTACTTGAGGTTTATTTGATGATGAAGAAGTGGTGTATTTCTCGATACGTAAACTACAGTTGGGGTCCCATTTCACTTACAGTCTTTATGTTGTTCACAAGAAAGAGTACAAGCCTTCTTGAAAATATATACCTAAAATCCATTAAAAGTCATTATGTCTTTCCCTCATACTGATTTTACTGATATAATTATGATCTTTATAACCTTACTCAGGAGGGAAAATATTTTTTTAAATAATTTCCCAGTTACATGAGTGTAATAAATATTTTTGTGATTAAAGAAGGTCATTGACTTCACATTTACATTCAAAATGCTTTTCTTATTTAAAAGATGATTGTTCCACTAATGTCATTGTTTATTGAAGTAACAACATCTGAAATTTCAATTTAATGAAAACAAATTGTATTATGAGAAAATAGGTATAATGACATAAATTTCTGTTTCTTAAGGTGTATGTTTCATCTAAGTTGTTGAAAAAGCTGTGGGTACTTCAGGGATTATCTAATTCAGTGGTTCGAAAGCTTTTGGTTTTAGCATCCCTGTATACTATTAAAAAGTTTTATATACCTAAAGAGCTTTAGTCTATATTAGTTATGTGTATCAACAGTTACAATATTAAAACTCAAACTAAGAAGTTTAAACAATATGTGCTCATTATTTTACTTAAAAATAACAAATTAAGTATATAACATGTTATATAATGTTAACATAGTTGATATTTTTCAAAAGATAACTTTATTTTCCAAAATATTTAGTCCGTTCTCCTTAATGTTTAACTTGATACAGGTCAACAGGATTTTCATATTAACTTCTCATTCAGTCTATTGCAGGATCACATGTAATATAGCCTCAGAAAATCTTTACTGTATACTCTTGAGTTAAGGAGTGAAAAGGCAAATTATATCTTCGTATTAGGATCAAAATGGTTTTAACCAGGCACATACCCTGAAATAGTTTGGTGATCCCTGAAGTATGCCTAGACCACACTTTTAGAAGTATTAGTCTAAAGTTTACAGTGTAAAAATCTTAAATAAAATCAGTTAAGCACCTTAGAGTTTCTAGACAATCCTCCCATGAAGGCTTTTCAAATTATTGATACTGCTGTGGTTTTCTCTTTTGGTTTTGAAAATTCTTCCAAAGGACTTGCACTGTGAGAATTCTCCAACCTCTTTTCAAAGTCAAATTTAATCATATAATATGATGTCTCTAAACTAACTATATTTTTTAGTTAATAGTTATAGATGGAGGGCAAAATGATGCATTGTATCAACTTTATACAATAAATAATTTACATTTTATTTTTGAAGTAAGCAATGTTTAATTTCTGTTCTTTCCATCATGGTGCTTGATGGGTTCTCAATGTTTATTGAATTAACTTTACTTAAATAACTATTAATTAAATACATGCTTACTTTGTGAGTGGCAGCTTCTGACATGGCTCTCAATAACCCTGTCTCCCAGTATTTATTACATTATTTTTTCCCTTAAGTGTGGGCTAGACTTACTGAATTACTTCTGACTAATAGAATTCAATAAAAAAGATATTTCATTATAGGCTTACAAAAGACTGTTTACAGATTGTCTCCAAGCTTCTGTTTTGCTTGATCTCTCTCTTTGTGTTGTTGTCTCATGCCTTCTCACTTGCTCAATCTGATGAAACCAGATTCCATGTTTTAAGATAGCCCACTGAGGGGCCCACAGAGCTAGTAATGGAGGCAGGCCTCCAGACAAAACTCTGTGAACAACTGAGGCCTCAGTTCAACAAACGCATCCCTGAAGAACCCGAGTCCAGCCAACAAACACAAGAGTCAGCAAGGAAGAGGATCCTTTCAAGTTGTCTTGAGTTGACTACAGCCTGTGAGAGACCCAAGGTTGGAAGACTCAATGAAGATGTACTTAGTTTCCTGGTCCACAGGATCTGTGAAATTACAGCTGTTGTTAATTTAAGCCACTAAATTTTGGGGGTAATTTGTTACACAGTAATAAATAGCTAATGCATTTAGTAAGTATTGTGATAGGGATTTAAAGTGAATAGAGCAAGAACACTGCCCTTACGGATCCTCAAAGGCTAATGGACAACATAATTCACAATATAGTAATTTGTAATTTTAGAAAGAACAAACTCAGTGCCTAGTCAATAAAACCCCCATTACTTAATCAAGTTCTTCTTTTACAATGGAATATTTGACATCATATTGTTTTTATCTTAGACTCTGCATGTCTTTACATATTATAACAATAAATATATTCTAATACAACATGATGTTATACTTTAAAGGTTTTTGGGTGTTTTTATCACAATTTTCAACAATATTTGTCAATAGCTATTTCTATTCTATTCCATCCCTAATTTCTATCCCTATATATCCTCATATCTATATCTATGTATCATCTATATCTCTTTTTATGTATATGTAAATTTAAATTGAAAATATGTTTATTTCTCATGACAATAAGTATCTAAGCATTTTGAAAGCATCTTCTGAAATCAGGTATCATTAAAATGATAATAAGCATACAATAGACATATTACATTTTTGATAAGTATTAAATATAAAAATAAAATTTTAAAACTGAACATTAATTGACATGCCTAGTAGTAAAATTATTATACATATCCCTAGATGTTATTACTTTCTGCAAGAGTAAGACAGAATTCAGCATCATCAACTTTTTAGATTTTCATAGTGCAGTAGCTAAGAAATCCAGTTGAATATAATAAGCAGAAAGATTTAGAAAGTTTTGTTGTGAAAGTGCCACTCAATTTTTGTATACTTTTTATGTTATGTGCCAAGAATGTTATATATGTTACTCAAATTATTTCAAATGCAAATAATGATAAAACATATGTATTTCACAACAATTAATTACCTAGTTGTTATCCTTTACATTCTCAACCCCAACACCCATATTTCAGATTATTCACTTAGTTACTAAAATGCAAGCTCCATGAAGCTAGATCATTTTTTTTCTGTTTTGTTTACCTATGCATTCCTATAGTAAGAGCACCATAATAAGAATAGGAGTAAGTGAGAAGTTATACTTTTATTTATTTATTTATTTATTTAGTTAGTTAGTTAGTTAGTTAGAAGTGGTAGAATTCTGAGTATAAAGAAAGGTTGCTGCATATTGTATGATAATGAGCTTTTTCTCAGGCAGATTCCTTTATGAGTGAATATATATTGAAAAGATTTGAAGATTGCTGAACTTAAAGTGTAATACACTTGTGCCCCCTTGCTGCACTCCAAGGGCCTGATTACTATAGGATGAATACTACTGAACAAGAATAGAACACTTCGTTAGGACTTTTTCATTCTTACCATCCTCAACAAATTTCACTCTTGAAACAATTCCAGGACTTATAAACGTATTTTTATTTTGTGAAAGCCTTCTTCTGTGATCCTTTAGATTGTTGATTTATTTCCTAAACTCCAAGCAGAATCCCAATTCTTATTCATATACACCTCTAATTGTACTGACAGTACTAAAGACTAGCTGTGTCACTGATGTTCTCAATCATACAAGCCATAAATCTGAAGTCATCTTAAAGCCTCCAGCAGTTAGGTCCACTATAGCTAATAAATCATCACACTCCATCTGTATTACTATCAAATAAATTAGTAGACATTTTAAGATCTCTTCCCTCCTGCATAGAGTCAGTTTCATTGCCACAATATGGGCAGTCATATCCTCTTTGCTGGCCTATTGCAAAATTTCCTAAATGTTCTCCCTTCCTTTAAATGTATTTGCAGTTGTAATCCACTTTTCAAAATGCTGTTCCTATTGTCACTGTAAAGTGCAATGTTCCTATTGCACTTTAGATCATGTCATCTCTTCTCAACATTCTTCAGTGAGTACCCATTACTTATATAATAAAAAAAAGCTACATTAAGCATCCTACTCTGTATGACTCTCCATGCTATGACTTACATGTTCTGACATGCTAAGCATTTACCGTAAATTTTTATTAATAAAACAATGTTTTGTCTGTTACACTCAACTTCCCATTTAGCATGCAGCAATAATTATAGCAACACATAGCTTTCCACAGGTTTTTCTCAGTTTCCTATGCATTTTTCCTGATTCTCTCCACTCTTCTATCATCCTCCATGTACTCCTCAGCAACAATTAAGTCGTGTCTATTATGTGAGTATTACAATGATAAACTTTGGAGATAAAATTATGAAGACACTGACTTTGGAGGAGTGCACAGTTTAATGATAAGGAATACTGTCTTTCTCCTAATTTTATGCCTTGAGATTTTACTTCTATTCTTAAGTCTCATCTTAAATATATCCATCTCTTATTAATTAGCCTGACCTTTTCAAGCAGAAGTAATTATGTCCCTTATGGCCAACATGCTTCTTTTAAACACATCCAGTACACATTTAGAATATTGTATTTTAAATGTTCACATGTCTAACATTTCACTGGGCTGTAAACTTCAAATTAGGGTTTTAGGGTTTTTGGGTTTTTTGTTTTGTTTTGTTTTGTTTTGTTTTGTTTTTTTGAATTTCAATTTCATCTTCCATGTAAATTTGAGTACATAGTACAAACTCAATAATATTCATTGAGTTAAAAGTGCTTCAGTGCTAAACCTCTGAAAATATTTGTAAATACTTGCAATCTATTTTCTTTATTTCTCAGATCATATTTAAGTTGTTGGGGTATGTTAGACTGCAGAATTTGATGAAAACAATGTCTTACTAGTGAAAATCAATGATAATATATAACCACATTCTTTTCAACGTCAAGAGTTGTTAAATTTTAATGGAACTGACATTAAGTTTCAGTTAAACTTTTCACTTTAAAAATGTACTTCAGAAAGTGTTATAAAATAGAATGGGAAAGTGAGGTTTGTGATCTGTATCTCCTGACTTCTAGAACAATAAATTCTTTCTTAACTAGAGAATAATATTTTCTCTTTTTTATTCATGTGTTTTACTGCCAGCCAAAGAACAGATTTCGTTTTCTCTATCCCTTTATTCACAGTAGGGAAAAAAAATCCTTTCTGAAGTGTTCATAAATTTGGTTATCTAAGGCATAATTAGTAGTTCACAATGAAAAAAAAAAACATTACTATCACTGCATAATTAGTAAGTGCCTACTATGTAAATTGTGGTTTGCTTTTCTGTCCATCACCAATTTAAGATGATTTTAATTCCAAGAAATAGAAAACTCAATTCAAACTTATTTAAACAATAAGGAGAATATGTTGACTCATATAATTAAAATTTCTAGGTACAGTTTGTTGAAGGCTCTGGCACGTTTGCTTAAAATTCTCTAAGCTTGTGATCCTCTGTATCAGTTTCCTCTTCAAATTGGCTTCTACTACTTTAGCAAATTGGCTTCAGCAATTACAAGTCTCAAGTTAACAGACTGTGTTGTAGAGAACAAATTTTGCAGGGTATGAACCATGACTGGACTTAATATCCTAGCCACAAGGATACCATGTGTCTCAGTCAGTTCAGGCTGCTACAATAAATTAGAGCAGACTGGGTGACATAAACAATCAACATTTATTTTTCACATTTCTGAAGTCTAGGAAGTCCAAAATCAAGGTGCCAGCAGATCCAGCATCTGGTGAACTAGTCTCTGGTTTGAAAGTAGCTGTCTTCTTGTATCCTCACATGGTGGAGAGTATAGAGAGAAAACAAGCTGTCTCTCTAGTCATCGGTTTATTATGGCACTAATCCCACTCATAAGGGTGCCACCTTCATGACCTAATCCTCTCCCAAAGGCCCTACTTTCTAATACCATCACATTGGGGGTTATAATTTCAATATGTGAATTTGGTGGTATGAACTAGTCAGAATAATTGTGTTGATTGATAGAATAGAAATTTCACTGGCCTGTACATTGGAAAACCTATTTTCTAAACACATCTTATTCACCCAATAACTTATATTCCTTGAGTAATCATTTACTTTCTACTAAACATTATTTTCTGATTTGTTTATAAAAGTGACTGGCATATATTTGGTGCTCAATCTATAAGACTAAGCATGGAAGAGGGAAGATGTGTGCTTCCTAAACTATGTGCTGAGGGGTCCTGCAACCTCTCAGTAAACTTATAGGGACACTTGGCATATTTACATTTTTAGGGGAAGCACAGTATCAGCTTTTGCATACCACACAAACTAATCATATTATGTGCTATGCACATTACTACCTTAAAAGGGGAATTCTTAGGTATTTCCACTGTTCATAGAGACTGTGAAAAATCGATGGAGACAGTTAATGTAATTTCCTCCAGTTTCATCTATGTCGTTACAAAGTACACTAAGAACTAAGGACATCTGGGAACCCGTGAAATATATAAGTTTTGCACTCCTGTCAAATATAAATCTGGAAGACTAATTAAAAGTGGATTTAGTTGTTCAAAATGTGATGTATCTGTTTTAAGTGAGAAAAATGGTGGAATAGATGTGTGCATGACAATTACAATGAACAGTATATGAGGTAAGGGGAAATATTAAACTAATTCACTATATAAAAGTCACTGATGGTTAGAATTAATTAGATGAAGTTGTTTAAAATAAAATTCCCTAGCATATACTTGAATCACGCTATTTAGATTACCAGTTTTCCCACCTTGGTTATTGTATCTTTTCTATCAGCATATAAAGATGCTTCCATTTCATCTATATTTAAAAAAAAAATTATCAAGACTTTACTATTCCTACAGCTTTATTTATTTCTGTCTTTGATTTGATGTAAAACTCTTCAAAAGAATCATCCATATATGATATTCAATTTCTTCCATAGTTTCATAAACCCACTCCAATAATACTTTCACCCCCATACCATAATCTGTAGTTTGGTTTTGTTTTTCCTATTAATTCACTGGGCATGTCTTCTCATTTTCCTCCCTTAGTATTCTCATCTCTAAGAATTCTTGAAACAAAAGGCCTTGGGTATCTCTCTCTCTCTCTCTCTCTCTCTCTCTCTAAATCTACCTATGCTAGTGTATTGATGATCTAATTCAATTTTTTTGGTTCTAAACAGAATCTACATGTTGAAATCTTTCAAATATATACATCAGTACTTTAGTATTCTTTAATCATAAGTTCATATATATAATTAACTATTAGATATGTCAACTTGATAATTTAAGTGGAATCTTAAACTTAATATCCTTAAATTACTTCCAGTTACCTCCTGATACCCCCCACAGAAACAGGCATAATATTCCCTATCGCAATAGATAGCAATTCCAGTTTTTTAATTTTTCATGGAAAAATGTTGACAACACATTTTTCATTCTTTTACCTATGTCTGGATAAGACCTTCCAAATTTTTTCTTTTTTTTGATTCATAAATGATTAGTTGAACTATTTTGTCTTCACTCATCAATTGAACAAAATGCTTTGACTGAATTTTGTTTAAGCTTCTCTTCTTTCCCCAGACTCTAAACATATCTCCTATATAATAATAAATATAGATATTAGGGTTAAAAATGACTAATTAAAATTTTTCTGTTTATGAAATAAATTTGAGCTCCAAAAGGGGCTAGTACAAATCTGCTTCATAGTTCAACAACAATAAAAAGTTGTAAGTTGGCTATAGTTTGGTTTTTCAAAATCGTATCCTTTAAAGCATTAAAACAAACTCTTCCAATAGTTCCTACCATTAATTTAAAATGTCAATAAATTATTTTTTAATGCTTGGTTCCTTTATCCAAATCATTTAATCAGCTTGTTCTTTCACAAGTTCACTTATGTAACTGTTTTAGTTAAAAGCCAAGGGATCATACTTTAGACAGTTAAATGACATAAAGACAAATTGCACTGAGCAGACATTCATGGTAATTGAAACAGTGTCATTGCAGCATGTCCAGAAGTTTGAGTTTTTGTTACACAACCTACTCTTCACCCTTTGTAGAAAAATTACCTGACTCCTCAGAATATATTGTGTTCTCCATAGTATCTTGTAACTTTCATTTTCCCTGAAAGCATGATGAATGCATTATATATAAATTCCTAGTCTTTCAAGTAAAAGCAGGGTATAGCCATTAATTAAAATGTGACCACTCCAGTCTATAAAGTATACCTGCAACCAAACTTGCAGCTATCACCTTTGCTTCATTTCTCTTTGTTTCAGAAAGTAAATAGAAATGCAATTAACCTTTCCCTCACTAGATCTTTATTCTTTTTTTTTTTTTTGCTTCCTTGTCCTACCACTTTATTTTCCTCATGACATCTGTACAATTTATATTTTCTTTATAAAACACTGAAACACATGCACTTACACAGCCACACCTGTATGTGTTGTAAGTCAATACATGTTCAAGTTAATATACAGGTATGATGTTGTAAACGTTATGTTCATGCAAAAAATATATGATTTAACTCTGTACACTTAAATATCTGATTTTCCCAATAAATATATTTCAAATACTGTATATGTAATCTGTTACCATTAAATAATATAGATTAGTTTGACATTTATGACAAGTGCTAAAAGAAAGTACATTTTAAATTTAAATAAATTTTAAGGTTTTAAGTACATTTTAAATTTCCCAGGTAAATAAGCATAACTTTCAACTGTCACAATTTTTTCAGGTCCCATGTCAGATAACTGCAAGTCAAATTTCTGCTTACAGCTTCATAATTGTTTTTGCCTGTGTTTTTGTCAGATGCTACAAATAAAAAGACTGGTACCACATTCCATTGCTACATTGGAATTCTAAGAAACAAAACGATGACTGTATCTTAATGATTTTTGTATAAAAAATGTTAGCTATGCTATTTACATTGACAATAATAACTGCCTTTGTATAACAAAGAACCAGATATTATTTAATGGTAAGTAATAAAATAGTATATTTTAGCTCTTTGACACTTATTCTAACCTTAAATATTCTATTATAATGGTAATAAAATAAACCACATTAAACTTTGGCCCAGAATTTATGATATTATATTATTTTATAAGACTACTTTTTGGGATGCAAAGTTATATCATTTTAATGATACATGAGGGAGTAAGGTAGAGTGAGAGTGTCTAGCAATAGAAGTTTTACATAAATTACAGGTGTTGTATTATTGTTTCCAAAATAGATAGAATGTGAATCTGGGAGAGTTTTTAGGTTGTTCCCAAATTTAATGATAAAATTTTAAATCCTAATGATCTTGTTGGGTGAGCTCTTCATGTCCTAGAGGGAAAGAATATTAAGTACTTTCTGTTAAAGAAAGCAATCTTTAAAGTGTATTTTACCTAGCAAAATATGAAAAAAAATTATTATTGCCATACTATTTGGGATGATCTTAAAACAGCTAATGCACTAGATCTGTCTCTATGAACTCTTATCTGAAGTGGATCTACATCAAAATTGGTCAGTTCTCTCAATGTATCAATCTAGATAATAGGTAAGGACATTAATAATTTATGGTACAAAATCTACCTGAATGACAGTTGTACAGACTTTTATGATTATGTTAAATAAATAAAAAATCATCTGGTTCTATTAATATTTTTATATGTATCTATTCTTTTTGAATTAGTGATGCCTCCTAACCTTTTATAATTTTATTTTTTAAATATAGTTTTATTTACTAATTTTCTGCCAGATCTTAGAAATCCGGCAACTCAAAATTTTTGCTTTGGCATTAGGTAGTTATAACCATAAGAAGTTGTAAAAGCAATGTAGGATGTAAAAAGATACAAACCAACAGAAAACGGTTTGAAAGTCTTGAGTGCATATGCAGAATCCATTGTCTGACTTACCTTTCCATTCAAGTTTTCTCATGACCACACTTCTAAACTACTGTCACGCAAGTCATCTTACTCCCATCCCTATAGCACTAGCATTTCTTACTCTCAACTTTCTCCTGACACATCACATTTGCATACTTCATAACCACTTTTAATCACTTCTCTGATGAATAATTTTCAGACTACTTCTACAATTGTGATATAGCTAATCATTTTATCTAAAGTTTTCCTCTTTCATTACTTGATATAGTCCTCTGTGATCAGTTTTGACCAATACATTCCCATTGTTCCCAACCCCCCAGCCTCTGGCAACAACCTTTGTATGTTCCTTCTTTTGTAAATTTCAACATTCAGTTTACATATATAAGTGAGATTATGCAGTATTTATTTTACTGTGGCTTATTTCATTTAGCATAATATCCTTCAGGTTCATTCATGTTGTGGCAAATGACTGGATTTTCTTCTTTCTTTTTTTTCTTTTTTTTTTTTTTTTTTTTTTTACAGTTGAATAATGCATATGTATATGCCATATATTCTTCATGCATTCATTCATCAGTGAACACTTAAATTATTTTCATACCTTGGCTAGTATTATTAATGCTACAATACACATAGAAGTGCAGACATTGTACGATTATGTCATTCCCTTTGGATATATGTTTAAAAGTGAAATTGCTGAATCATATGGTAGTTATAATTTTTAAAAGATGTCTCACACTGTTTTCCATAATGGCTGCACCAACTTCTGGTCCCACCAACAATGTACAAGACTTTCCTTTTCTCCAAATTCTTGGCAGCACTCACCTTTTCTATTTTTCATAGTAGCCATTCTAACAGATGTGAGGTAATAGCTCAGGAGAAATGTCTATTCCAGTCCTTTGTGCATTTTAATTGGGTTATTTTTTATTTATGTTATTATTTTTTGCTATTGAGTGTTTGAGTTCCTTATATATTTTGCATAATAATCCCTTACCTGATGTATGGTATGCAAATATTTTCTCCCATTCCTCAGGCTGTCTCTTCACTCTGTTGATTGTTTCCTTTCTTATGCAGAAGCCTTTGTTTTAATGCAACTCATAATTTTGCATTTGTTTTTGTTGCCTGTGCTTTTGTGGTTATAGTCAAAAAATTATTGAACCATCTAGTGTTTCTTCTAGTAGTTCTACAGTTTGAGATATTATGTTTAAGCCTTCAACATATTTGAGGTTGATTTTTGTATATGCTCTGGAATAAGGTCCAATTTCATTCTTCTGTATGTGGATATCCAAGTTAATGAACACTGCTTACTGATGAGACCATCCACTGTGTGTTCATGACATCCTTGTCAAAGATCTATTGCCCATAAACTTGAGGTTTTACTTCTGGGAGCTATATTATTCCATCTGTCTTTTTTTTTCTGTTTTTATGCCAGTGTCATACTTTTGATTACTATAATTTTGTAATGTGTTTTGAAATTACAAAGTGTGATGCTTTGAGATGTGCTCTTTTTCTAAAAATTGCATTAGGTATTTGGAGTCATTTTTGATTCTATATAAATTATATGATTTTTTTCTATTTTGCAAAAAACAATCCATGAACATGTCTTCTATTTTTTTGTCTTTAATTTCTCTTATCAATGTTTTGTAGTTTGGAGTGAACAGATATCTCACTTCTTTAAAAACATTTATTTCTAAATCTTTTATATTTATGAAAATGGAGTGGTTTTTGTTTTATTTTTTCAGATAGTTTGTAGTTAGTATTAAAATACAACTGATTTTTGTGTTGATTTTTTTATCTTGAAACTTTACAGATTTTGTCTATTAAGTCTATTAGGTTTTCTTTCAGAGAGGTCCTTAGGGTGTTCTGTACAAAAGAACATGCCATCTGCTAACAGAGACAATTTTACTTTCTCCTTTCTAATTTGAATGCCTTTTATTATTTTTTTTCTTGCCTAATTGCCCTGGTTAGGACTTCCAGTACAATGTTGAATGGAAGTGGCAAGACTTGGCATCCTCATTTTGTTCCTGATCTTAGAAAAATAATGTTAGCTGTGGACTTGTGAGGTAGTAACTTTATTGTGATTAGGTATATTTCATTAACATCTAAACTCACTGAAAGATTTTATCACAAAAGGTTGTGAAGTGTTGTGAATACTTTTTATATGACTATTGAGATTATATATTATTTTAATATTTTGTTATTTTAATGTGGTATATTATTACTGACTTACATATGTTGAACTGTGCTTGCATCTGAGAGATAAATCTTGTTTGGTCATAATGTATTATTTCTTTAATATGCTGTTGAATTCAGTTTGCGAATATTTTAATAAGAGTATTTGTTTCTACATTCAACAGGGATATCGACCTGTATTTTTTTTTTTTTTCTAGTAGCATTTTTGTCTGGCTATAGTGCCAGGGTAATGCTGCTCTCATAAAATATGTTAGGAAGTGTTTCCTCTCCTTTAACTTTTTTGTAAAAGTTTGAGAAGAATTGATATTGAGTTTCAGAAATATCATAGCTATGGTTTATTGCAGGGAAAAGATACAGATCAAAACTAGCCAAAGGAAAAGACACATAGAGAAGTGTCCAAGAGTGTATCAAACATGGAACTTCCCATTGTCCTCTCCCAGTGGAATCAGGATAGCACTACTTCCCCAGTATTGATGTGTTTCAATGTGTGTGAAGTACAGTACTGACAATCAAGGAAGCTCAACTGATAATGGTGTCCAGAATTGTTTTTTGTAAATATTTTTTTGTTTTTCTAGTGTCTATTTGTTTCTGCCTTAAAATTGATTATTTCCTTCTTTTCACTAAATTTGGGCTTTGTTTTCTTTTTCTAGTTCTTTGTGGTATATATAGATTGTTTATTTTACATATTTCTATTTACTTAAGATAGGCATTTATTACTCTCAATTTTCATCTTAGAACTGCTTTTGCTAAATTCCATGGTTTAGTATGTTGTGTTTCTATTTTCATATGTCTCAATATATATTTTAATTTCTCTTTTAATTTCTTCTTTGACCTGTTGTTCAGAAGTCTTGTTTAATTTCCTCATGTTTATGAGATCTCTGAAATTTCTCCTGTTATTCATTTATAGCTGTATACCATTGGTGGTCAAAATGGCTACTTGATATGATTTCAATTTTCCTAAATTTGTTAATACTTGTTCTGTGGCCTATCATGATCTATCCTGAAGTTTTTTTCACATATAAATGAAAATAATAAGTATTCTGCTGCTGTTTGATGTAAGTTTTTATACATGTCTGTTGGGTCCAGTTGGTCCATAGGGCTGTTCATATCTTCTATTCCTTTATTGGGATTTCCATCTGGATAATTTATTGATTGTTTGATGTAAGGTTTTATATATGTCTGTTGGGTCCTGTTGGTCCATAGGGCTGTTCATATCTTCTATTCCTTTATTGAAATTTCCATCTGGATAATTTATTGATTGGGGTATTCATTTACCTCATTATTATTGCATTGCATTTTTTATTATATGTTTTATTCCATTCTGTTAATATTTGCTTTGTGTATTTGGGTACTCTGATGTTTTGTGTTTATATATTTATAATTGTTACATACTCTTGTTAAATTGACATGATGACTTTTGTTGTGTCTTGTAACAGTTTTTGACTTAAAATATGTTGCTCTTAATAGAGTTATAGCCACTCCTTCTCTTTTTCAGTTATCATTTACATAAAGTATCTTTTCCCACCCATTTACTTTCAGTCTGTGTTTGTCTTTTAAGGTAAAATGAGTCTATTATAAGAAACATATAGTTAGATATTGCTTTACATCTATTTAGACACTCTATTATGACTAGAATAAAAGAGACCGGTTTGGAGGCTACTAGACTATTCTAGTATAAGAGAGAATGGTGACTTAAATCACATGGCAGTGGGGGGGATTTATTTATTTTAATACAGAGCCAAAATAATTTGCTTTCAGGTTGGATGATGTGTGGGAGAAGTTCAGGATGGCTATAATATGTTGGAATTAAATAATTTTTAAAATGGAGTGGTCATCAACTAAAATTTAAAAAAAGGACTTCATGAGAAGCAAATCAAATAGGGACAGGTTAGAATATTTCTTTGGAACAGGAAAAATTTCAAATTGCAATACCTTGTTATTTGAGACATTCGTCAGGTGTTTCTAAATTCCCTCTGATTAGATCATGATAGATCCCTTTCTGAGCTAAATGAAAATTCAATGACTGCATCTCTGATGATTAGAAGAAAACAGAAACAGAGAAAGTTTTTGGTAAGCTTAATGTCTGCTTTTGACACAAGAGAGAGAAGTCTATCGAGAAATGTTTTCTGTATTGTCCTTTAATGTTATAAATATTTCAAGTTTTCTTCTGAAGGAATCGTAGAATTCAACGTCGTTAGAGGTAGAAGACTGACAAATTAAACTGATACTTAATCTTTTTTCTATGCCTTATAGCTTTTAAAATATTACTGTTAGATTAGATAAAAATATACCTAATCCAGTTTCTCCAAGCCTCACTAGTCTATGAGTAAAAATTAAATTAGTTCACAGTAATTTTCAAAATTTCCTGGCTATTGCTTTTACTTACTAGTACAAGATTTTCATTATCTTCAGTGCATCTCTGATGAATTTCTACGAATTCAGAGTGAATATTTTGACTAATATTTACAAACCAGTCTATTCCAAATGACAGTGAGATTTTCTGTTCTATTTGTTCTGGATACAATTTAGCACCATTTTAATTTCAAGTAAACAAAAATCTGTCCTTGTACATATTGACTAATAAAAATATGACCTAACTTCCTTAACTAGCTATTAGGAGAAAATAAACCCCAATTCTCAGGTAGAAACCGTGAGGGAAATTGGGCTATTTCAAATATTTCTATTTCTGATTACTACATGTGAAGAGTATATTGCATTACAGTGCAAAGTCAATAAAAAAACTGCTTATTTAGACAATACTTCAAAATATACCTACATTTTTTCTGACTTTGTTGACAAGTGGTGCCCCAAGAAAAGTCCTGGGAGCAATCAAATCGTAGCTTAGGAAGCGTTGTCATAATATGCTTTTTTTTGACCACATCCCTCTCAGTGAGAATTCTATTGGTGTGGCAATTTATGCTTTGGATTCAAGATTGAAGGTTAAAGCAATTTGCAACTAAGACTTTTTTTTCCTCCCCTTTGTTGACAGCCGCCTTTCAACAAAATATGCATATTATCAGTTATAATTTCTTTGAAATATGAGAGTACATTCTAAAAACTTTAAATAACCCTATCTCAATATGAAAACATCTACTTCTATTTCAAGATTCATCTCAAATATCATTTTATTTTTGAAATTTCATGGATATTCCCAAGCTGTTTTCACATTTCTTTTTCTCCATAATAACATATAGACATGTGCCAAACTCCTTTGCTTTTATTGATTTATATGCATGTCTCTTACTAGATTATAAACTTTTAAGACAAGGAACTCTTGTTTATCTCTCTTTGTTTCACTCACAAAAGCACTGTAATTAGCACATGAAAGACATCCAGTAAATTTGGAAGATTAAATAAATGAATGACTGATGAGAAAATTTCCATAACATACTTTACAATTTAATTTTAGAATTTTCTTATGAAGTAGTCATCATTCCTATGCACAGCTTGTCATTTTCATATCTCAAAATCTGCTTCCTCTAATCTGAAATAAGCCTGGCATTGAGGACATGCCAGTTGAATAGATCAAACAATTTTTAAGCAGTTGACTCCAAACAGTTAGATACCAGTAAACAGAGTTTTATTTCAGTCATGTTTATTGTATCATTTTGAGTTAGAGAGATACAATTCAATAGAATCCAGTAGAAAAATCAAGTGATAAGGAATAGTCAGATCTGGAATTCTATTTAAAATGTGGCTCTTTGTCTTCTCTGTATTTTGTCAAGTCACACATATTAAGTAGCATATGACTGAATTGCTCAGATCACAGTATTAATTTAAGACAATTGCTTAGTTTATACATTGCTTTTAAACATTGTTGCATACGAAAAACAATTCTGTGGTATGTATAATGATAAAAACTCTGTAATGGACACACAACATGCCTCTTAATTTTATTTAGACCTATCTTATGTCATGCACGAAAGAAAATTATTATTACCCATGACAGTGTCAAATAATATAAAAAAGAAATTGAGAGTTGCTTTTCTATGATCATTCATGATTTTGCTTCATTCTTAATTTTACAATCAGTCAGAATTTAAATTTTAGAGTCAAAATAATAATAGTAGGAAACTTTAGTAACATTTCCAGCTCTCAGTATTTCTGATTAGAAACTTATGGAGGAAATAGTAAAAACTCTTCAGTTCTTACGTTGCAAGAGTACTGAATAAGAAAGTATGAAAAGCTTTGCCTTTTGATAGCAAGGGATATTAGCTTTGTCAACAATAAGCACAGCTTGCTATTCAATTCAGTAGCTGAATATGATTGTATCATTATTTTGAAATATGTTTCTGCTTTTGTGTATATTTCTTTTGTTTTCATTAGGAAAAGACTAAATATTGTTTGAATGGCCTTGAAGCAATGGTTTATATCTTGTGGGAACAGGCCCTTAGAGACTACAAGTGTATCAAACTGCAATGGAGAGGGAAACAATTTTCTAATCTCATACATAGTTCTATATTTCCAAGGGCAATCAGATAAAACATTTGTTACCTTCCATCTTTATTTTTTAAAATGAACCATGATTGAAACATTTATATATAATACATTCCTTTAGAAAAGTCCTTGCTGATAACAGGGTTTTAAAAGATTGATGGTCAGAATAAAAACTGTTTTGACCTTCAATTACTCACTTTAAAATGCCTTTGAAAACTAATCTTTAAAATTTCAATAAAAACTTTAAAAACTATATTGAACATATAACATGTTGACTGGGTCCACTATTTTATTACAGTAACAATCTTAGATAGGAATTACACATGTTCAATATCAGCATTTACTATTCTGTTCAGTAAAACAAGAGTGATCAAGGACAGGAAAGGCAGAGAGCCAAGCTTTAACGATGCAGTAAAGCACGAGTTCAGCACTGTGCTGTGGCAGGACTACAGCCTACTGGGAAATGATAGAGAGAGAAGAAAATCCAGCTGGCAGAGGAAGCAATCAGAAATGGACAAGTCTCTTGCAGAAAGAAGGCTTTGGGCAGATTCCAGGTCTATAAGAGTCAACGACAAACCACAATATAAGTAAAGTAAAATTATAATGTGTGTTCAGAATAAGCAAACCTATGATTAGGTACTTCGACACAGTAAACCTTTGAAATACACTTAAATATGAATAAAAAGATAAACCATGTTTATAAAACATATAATTGACTTCAAATGAAGACATAGGAAAGCATAACATTGCATAATTGCTAGAATTTCTTAGGATTATATTTCAAGAATCAGTCACCTACTTAATAATATTATATATCATCTATGGCCAACTATATCTTTAAGGCTAAGATATCTCCTCAGAATAAAAGGCTGCACTGGTTATAAGTTTCTGATTTTATCTGTCAAGCAAGGTCAGTCTCAGTCTTTTGTTACGTTCTAGATAGCTCACTTGACTAAACGTGCCAGCTGGAAGCAGGCCACGTATGGTGATTGCTATGATAATAGTTCTTAAATAAAGAAATTGCCAAACTCATAGTCTAAACTTAGGAATGGCTCAGAGAATTTCCTTGTAGTAGATAGCCATATTCTTAATCCGATAAAACAGGCGACTGAATCTGAAATGGTCAATAAACCCAAGATAAAGAACCTATGATTTTGGCAGTAGCTTTTGACTACTGCTTGGTGAAAAGCTTTGTCCAACAGGAAGAGTAGTTTTAATGAGCCAATCTCATTTTGTCCAGAATTTGAACTAGAGATAATGAGGAGAAACTGATATATAATTAAAAGTGGAGACACAGACATGAGCACTTTCTGAGAGAATAGTTGTAATACAAGAGTGACTGAGGAAACACATCCAGCTAAACAGTTGAGAATATAATCCAGACTTCAGATCTTCATGAAATTGTTCAGTCTTCCACACTGAAAAAGTATGTCATTGTCTTCATAAGTTCCTTGAAATACCTAGTGCCAACAAATCCCTTTCAACTGAGTTGCTAGATTATCATTTTTTTTATAAACTTGAAGACTCTAACATTACTCTTACTTTCCTTCAATCCCCTTACTATTTTTATTTTGTTTTGTTTTTAATACATATTTTATTGCATTTTAGGTTGGGGGGTACATGTGAAGAACATGCAAGATTGTTGCATAGGTACATACATGGCAGTGTGGTTTGCTGCCTTCCTCCCCGTCACCAATATCTGGCATTTCTCTCCATGTTATCCCTCCCCAACTCCCCACCCTCTGCTATCCCTCCCCTAGTTCCCCTCTACAGACCCCAGTGTGTGATGCTCCCCTCCCTTTGTTCTCATTGTTCAGCACCTGCCTTTGAGTGAGAACATGCGGTGTTTGATTTTCTGTACTTGTGTAGTTTGCTGAGAAAAGTGGTTTCCAGGTTAATCCATGTTCCTAAAAGGACACGAACTCATCATTTTTTATGGCTGAATAGTATTCCATGGTATATTTTATAGTCATTTTAAAACTTAAGAACCTGCAGTTTTCTTCAGTAATGTTTCATAGTCTTGCCTCCAATCTCATCCATAGTGCATAGCTAATGAATAAATTCTCAGTGACTAAACTATTAAACAATTAAAAGATAACATAAAAATACAATTGCTTTCCAGTTTATAATACGTTTATGTTTACCAAAACTATTTCCTTTACTCTGCACAACATCTCTGTGATGGTAGTAGGGAGATCATTCTTTTAAAAAATGGGCAGAAAGATTTAGAAAATACAAAGAAAATATACAACACTAAGAATGCCAATATTGAGTTTGAGACTCCAAATTCAATATTTTTCCCTGCATGTGACTGTTGTACATATTTAAATAAACATTGCAATATATATTACAATATTTATTTAAATGTATGTATTTAAAACTTAAGAGAAGACTTTCATTTAGTAATGGCTTCTTGCATTGTTTCTTTTATTTTCTCATATGAATTTTACTTTCTTACTGGTCTTATAATGAACACAGACTAGACTGCACTGAAGCTGGTTTGCTGATTTCAAAGAAACTCACATCGTGTTTTGGACACTAAAGGATTCATCTCAATAAACATTTAGATAATTGGAGGCACAGGGAATAGAAAGCATTCAATGAGCACTAAACTATTACTACAATAAAAATTACAAAATTATCAAATTTTGAATTATAACATACAAACCTATCAAAGCAGCCTGAAGAAAATGTAATAGCTTTGGAAATAAATTTCTTCATCGTTGTAGAAAAATCACATAACTTGCGCTGAAAATGAAACTTTTCAATTTGCTTGCAATATGATTTGCTCACATATACTGTTCTTGATCTTTAGAGATATAAAAGTGCTAAATTGTAAGGAGTATAAGGGAAGCCAAATAGAGCTGTGGCTTCTCCCAGAGAATTGTATAAGGTTGTGTTTTGTTTGGTTTTACTTCCCACTCACATGTATGTTAAAGTTTTCTATCTGCCACTTAAAAGCCACATAAGCATTGTACTTGCTATGAAAATGTAAAATCGACATAGGTCTTTTTCCAACTTCATTTCTTCTAATCACATAAACCTATTTCCTGTAGAAAGATGGAGACCAGAAAACCATCCTACATATAAATTCCAGAGAAAAAACTAAACTGCAAAATAGACCTCAAATAGAACTTTCTATAACTGATAAAATGCCCTCAAGGGATCAGGTATTTATGTTAAGATGGTTACCCTGAGGATAAAGTGAAAATTATCATAGAGGGGACTTTCCTTGGGAGAATAATTATTTTTTAATTCCATAATCCATCTTGTGATGAAACCTTCATTAATCCATTAAATAAATACTGATATTTATTTTAGTGAGGGTTGGTTTCCAAAGCTACCACTAATAGAATTGTGGAATAATTATACATTATAGATATTACTATTTTCAAATCTGAAACTTTGAAATTCTGAGATGAATATTCAATTGAAACCTCCCAGAGGACTGGCATTCTGGGTTAAAAAAAACATAAATCCACACAACTTAGTAATTTCCTGAATATGAGTCTGTTTTACCATCTTATGTGATTGTATTTGTCCATTTTCCTACTTGCTATAAAGGCATACTCAAGAGACTGGGTAATTGATAAAGAAAAAAGGTTTAATTGACTCACAGTTCGGCAGGGCTGAGAAAGCATCAGAAAATTTATAATTATGGAGGAAGGGGAGGTGGCAGGTCTTACATGATGGCAGGTAAGAGAGAGTGATGAATGAAGGAGGAAGAGCTCCTTATAAAGCCATCAGAGCAGCATGGAGAAATCACCCCGAGTATTCAATTACCTCCACCTAGTTTCTCCATAGGCATGTAGGGATTATGGGGATTACAATTCAAGATAAGATTTGGGTGGAGACACAAAGCCTAACTACATAATTCCCCCCAGCACTTCCCAAATCTTATATCCTCACATTTAAAAAGCCAATCATGCCTTTCCAATAGTTTCCCAAAGTCTTAACTCATTTCAACATTAATTCAAAAGTCCAAGTGGCCTTTTTTTTTTTCCCACTGTTCCGCTAGGCAGTGCCCCAGTGGACACGTGGACACTCTGTGTGGGGTCTCCAACCACACATTTTCTTTTTGCACTGCTATAGCAGAGGTTCTCCATGAGGGGGGATCCCCTGCAGCAAACTTGTGCCTAAACATCCAGGCATTTCTGTACATTCTCTGAAATTGAGGCAGGGGTTCCAAACTTCAAGTCTTGACTTCCGTTCACCTGAAAGTCTAACACTGCATGTAACCTGCCAAGGCTTGGGCCTTGCACCCTCTGAAGCAACAACCGGAGCTGTACCTGGGGCCCCTTTTAACCATGGCTGGGATGCAGGGCACCAAGTTCCGAGACTGCACAAGCAGCAAGGCCCTTAGCCCAGCAAAAAAACTATTTTTTTCTCCTAAACCTTCAAGCCTGCCTTGGGAGGGGCTGCTGTGAATAATTCTGACATCCTGGAGACATTGTTTTCATTGTCTTGTTGATTAACATTTGGTTCCTCATTACTGATGCAAATTTCTGCAGCCAGCTTAGATTTCTCCATAGAATTTTTTCTTTTCTATTGCATTATGAGGCTGCCAATTTTCCAAACTCTTATGCTCTCCTTCCCTTCTAAACATAAGTTCCAATTCCAAACAATCTCTTTGTGAAGACATAAAATTGAACACTTTTAAGAGCAGCTGAGACACATGTTGAACACTTTGCTGCTTAGAAATTTTCTCTACCAGGTACCCCAAATCGTGCCTCTCAAGTTAAAAGTTTCACAGCTCTCTAGGGCAGGGACAAAATGCCACTTGTCTTTTTGTTAAAGTATAAAAATAATCACCTTTGTTCCAGTTCCCAATAAGTTCCTCATCTCCATCTGAGACCACCCATGCCTAGACTTCATTGTCCATATCACTAACAGCATTTTGGGCAAAGCCATTGAAGAAGTATCTAGGAAGTTCCAAACTTTCCCACATCTTCTTGTCTTCTTCTGAACTCTCTAAACTGTTCTAACTTCTGCCTGTGCCTTCTTCTGAACCCTCTGAACTGTTCCAACCCCTGCCAGTTTCAAAGTTGCTTTCACATTTTTGAGTTATCTTAATATCAGTACTTTACTCCTGGTACCAATTTACTGTATTAGTTCATTTTCCTACTGCTATATGCACATACCTGAGACTGGGTAATTCATTTAAAAAAAATGTTTAATTGACTCACAGTTCAGGGCTGTGGAGGCCTCAGGAAACTTACAATCATAGTAGAAGGGTAGGAGGCACAGCTTACATGGGGCAGGTGAGAAAGGGTGGTAAACAAAGGAGGAAGAGCCCCTTATAAAACCATCAGATCTTGTGAGAATTGACTCACTACCATGAAAACAGGAGAACAGCATGGGAAACAGAAGAACAGTATGGAGGAAACTGTCCCCATAATTCAGTTATCTCCACCTGGTTTCTCCCTAGATACATGGGGATTATGGTATTTACTATTAGGGATAATATTTGGGTGGGAACACAAAGCCTAACCATAGCAGTGATCTGTTGAGATTTCAAGAATTATATTTTAAAGGTCCTAAGATTCTTTCGTGAACTTCAGAGGAAACAGAAAATAAAAGGAGAACTTGTCTTACAAATTACAGCTAAATAGATTTCCTGTTGTTTTCTAATGTGCTCTGATTAATGTTGCTACCTTTGCTAGGCAGAATTAAATATATCTCATTTTGCTTTGCATGAAAGCCAAATATTACTTTTTGTTGAAGAATAATTTAATGGAGCAGAGGAATTTCTTTCAATAAAATTGTGTCTCAAAGTTTGCTTTCATACAATATTTGGTATTTCCAGATTGGTCTGCTAGCTCTGCATGTATTAAATTTCTGCAGTAGTAATCAGGGAAGAAATAGCAGAGTTAGCAATTTGTAAATCCAGAAAGGAATGAGATTTCATCCTATGCTGTATAATAAAAAACACTCTGTAATATTACATAAAATGCAAATCTGACCAATGCAGATCACTGAATGCAGATGTTTAAAATTATTGTTTGTTTTACAGAAAATGGGTATATAGAGTGAATGGGAGAATAACAAAATAAGAAAATAGAGAATGAAGAAGTGGAAAGAACAGGCAAATATTAATATAAACAATTTTATCTATATTTTATTATGAGTTCTCAGTGACTTTCAGTAACTGTTTAAATTTGGGATCATTTTGAAATTGAAGCAATGCTAAAGTGCCTGCAGGAAAGAGGGATGAGTGGCCTTGAAGAAGTACTCAATATTGACAGGACATTGAGGAATTAACCAGTTGTCAGGTTCTGGCTTTCAGTCTTCAAGACAGAAACATAGTTTACCCATAGATTGAGAATGACTCTCTTAGGGGTGAAGTCAGATTAACAAAGATCTCAGAGACTAGTATATGTACTTCAAGGAGGATGTTATTAATTTTCAATAGAGAAGTATAATTTATTCATATTGAGATGTTTGCGTTGCCATTATTAGCATGCAGAGAGATCTGAATAGAAACAAAAAAATTAGAAGAGCATAAGGTCAGGGCATGCATACATAATGCATACTGTGATCTGTGGCAGCTAGAGAAGGTATTCCCCTCTTTCAGAACCATTACTATATGTACTTGCAAGAGCTCTGCAAGTATGTTTATGACTTTTGCTTGCTCTCTTTCGTTTTTGTTGGCTTGTTTTTGAATTTTTGTTTGTTTTTAATCAGCCCTGAAGTTACATTAATATAGTCACACTGTTGGTCCACATTCTGCCAAATACATGTTATTGACATTTTATTTACTTTCTACTCAGAGAAATTATATGGCAGTTTTGTATTTTCAAACCTATTTTATGATACAGAAGGATAATGCTTATCTCTCCTCTATATTTTCAAACTTTATTTATATAGTCTTACAGTTGAGTATATTACATGACTATTTCCTAATTTTATATTGACTAATTAATATAATTAGTATAATAAATATGTTGCATTCATAAGTATAATTTATTATAATTGTTTTCATAATAAAGTGAGGTAAATATTTACATTGCTTTGTGTTTATTAATATTGCAAAGCTAAGATTATTATAAATAAACTTTATTTAAACATTCAATTTCAGCTTAGGTTAGTTTGTCTCAAACTGAGATACAGAATCCATATCATCTCATATAGCTTCAGAAACATGTTGAGAGTTCTATAGTATTTTTAATTAAAGAAAATCCTCACATTACTCAATTTTGGAGGACACTGGGATTTATCAAATACACCAAACTCACGTTTGTTTATAATTAAAATTTTAGAATAGAATTGTATTGGTGCCAAAAATGTTTTGAACTGATTCCTCTTTGAGTTAGTAGCTACTAAACTATGGGGTTAACATTGTTACTTACAGGAAGACTCCAAATTTTCCATTTCACTACCTGCAGCATAATTACATAATTGATGAATATCTTGTTCTCAGGTTGTTAGGTAATTGAGATTTTCTGTAAGAATCTTCTATTCCTGGACACAAAGATAGTGAGCAAATAACAGGGTTCACCCAGTTTTCAGAAATTTCTAAAACAAACAATACTACTGTTATTTACTGTTAAAAATTTTTCACTGGAAATGGCATTTTCAAACTCATGTAATGTATAAAATATGAATAAAACATAACTAGATTTTCCTATGCCAGTTATGTATAAACATAATTTCTTATATTTTAAATTAAGAATATGATATGTACATTTATTTGATTGGTGTCCATCTTGATTAGGAGCTGTTTAGTTCATTCTTCTGGAGGTTTCTGTTAGTCTATTTCTCTGTCTTGTTCTTGGTTTAATCATTTTTTTCTAAAGCAACAGTTAGACAGTTATTTTTGACCCCATAAGAGATTACTCAAAGTGCCTGTCTAGGTTCAGAGGATATTTTGCAATTTGTTCACAAGCTCTGTCTGCAAGGGACTTATTTTTCACTTTAGCCTTTTCATTGTAAGGTTTGTTGATCTTGATTTATGGTTTCATTGGATTTATTCGCTCCATTCTTTCTACTCCCTATAATATTACTTTGTTATTTTCCCTTGTTAACCTCCACTTTCTCCAACTTTCTGTCAATTATTTTTTCTATAGCTCATTTATTCTTATTTTTCTTCACTATATATAGTCTATATATTTTTCTATCAATCTAGTGTTGCTAGGGCTTGGAATGACATTTTATTAACATAATCATTAGGAATACAATATTTCATCCTTTCAAAGTTAGAAAAAACATACAAAAAACTTTATTCTATGTTTATTATTTTTTCTTTATGGTTATATTTCTGGAACATATGACTTAGGAACAAACAATATGAGTATGAGTTAGATGTGGCCCTAAGTTAAATGTGGGTATTCTGCTTTAAAGAGAGAAGAAGTATTATTGTCAAACTTTTGCTTTGATTTATTTTCATTTAAATTAATCAGGGGAAAGTTCTGAACTAGAGTTGAAGAACGGGGAACAAAATCTTAATTGTTAGCACTATTCTCCCTCAAACTGACATAAGCCTTTACAGATTTAATCTCAGATATTTTTTCCTGTGATTCATATTATTGATATCTTGTAGATAAACAGCAAAAATTTTTAATATAAAATCATTTTTTCTATGAGGGGGAGTCGAGAAAGCAAAATGATTTGAGATTAAATACTAAAAAATGACCTGAGCTGTAACCTAATTGATACTTTTTTGTAAAGTATGAGTGTCCAATCTTTTGACTTCCCTGGGTCACACTGAATAGAAGGGCCACACATAAAATATAATAACACTATGATAGCTGATTAGCTTTAAAAAAATCTCATAATGCTTTACAAAAGTGTACAGATTTGTGTTGGACCATTTTCAAAGCCACCCTGGGATGTAGGAGGCCCACAGGCCGCAGATTGGACGAGTGTGACATTAAGCATATATATCTAGGGAATAATAATATTCAACATAGAATGAATTAGTTATTAATTACTATTAATTACTAATACATAGCAATGTATTCTTATGTTATTGTCCTTATTTATTTATATTCTTGTATTTCACAAAGAAAATATTCAAAGTGGCCCTGAAATATAGATGCAAATTTTCATTTAAAAAATTCTTTTATAACAGTTCTCTCATTTAATATTCAGAGAAGAGTATACTATTGGGTTGCTGTAGTGGTGGAATTTATTGTTCTACAAGCTAGTAACTACCTGTGTCTCAGAGGCCTCAATGTCACGCCACAGATGATTAAGATTCTGTTTATGGAGCTACATAATTCAATAATATTTTCAGTTCAATAGTGTGTCATGGTATTGAAAAGGGCCAGAAAAAGAAGAGAGAATAAAATATAAAAACGTAAAGACTTTTATAGGAGATAACATATGTAAGGGTCAACGTCGTGAGAGAAAACAGTTGGCTCACCCAAAGGGTTCAATACAGAGCTTTTAATGAAGGGACTATATGCAAAGTGATGGCAGGATTAAGGGAACCTGCAAGGCTTCGTTAAGCACTCATGGGTTGTCCAGAAAAATGTGTTAATATATTCAAATAATTAATTTTTTTCATGTATAAAAAAAGGTATGGCAAATTTTACTGGGCAGAAAGGAATATTAGAGATCATCAAACCCAAATATGATTTTAAAGTATATTGTTAAAGTATTTCCAAGGACATAGCATTCCACATCAATTTTTATTATTATAACATAATGTTTCATGATTAACTGAAATCAATTGGTATAACTTCCATCTTTGCTCCTATGTTTGCTCTTTTCCTTTTTTTCTTTCCTTCTTTTCTTTTTCTTTTTTCTTCTTCTATTTATGTGTTTACTTTTTGAGACAACATCTCACTCTGTCACCCAAGCTGTAGTGCAGTGGTGCAATCCAGGCTCACTACAGCCTTAGCCTCCTAGGCTCAAGAGATCCTCCCACCTCAGCTGCCCAACACTAAATTAATGTTTCTATTTGGATTGTCATTTTGATGGTATTTTACTTCAAAATATGGTTGTTGGTATTAATCAAAATACCACAGTACCACAGGGACACACCAACATGCCCAGCTAATTTTTAATTTTTTGTAGAGATGGGTCTCCCTGTGTTGCCCTAGCTGCTCTTTATCTCCTGGGCCCAAGTGATCTGCCTGCCTTGGCCTCCCCAAGTGCTGGGATTACAGGCATGAGTCAACATGCCCAGCCTCAGTGAATTACTTTAATAGCCCTTTTCATGGAGAAAAAAAAAATGCTTAAAAACATTTACAAATACTACAGAGTCACATATTTAAAGGTATTTTAAGCTCAAAACTGAAAATAAATTTGAAAGCCATGGTATAATTTCTCATCATCTGTGTCCATTCCCTCCTTTGCTGTTACTGACTATATATCCCAATAACTTAACTAAGGCCAGTCTTTACACTTGAGACTTCAAGCTATGCTAAAAGCTGCTCTGGCATTTTTTCATCTCTTATGTATTTCTAATTTTCTCTCTTTTCTGTAATATTTCCACCAGTCTACAAATGTACTGCTGTTTTTACTGCATTAATACATATGAAATTCTTTGTCCCCCTTTTCAACTTCAAATACGTTTTCTCTCTTTACTTTTATAGCAACACTTATTAAAATGTAGGCTTATAACACTGCCTTACATGTCTCTCTATTTTGAACACCAGTGATACAGAAGTTAAGAAGAAATTACTGCCTGGGCATGGTGGCTCATGCCTGTTACCCCAGCAGTTTGAATGGCTAAGGCGGGAAGATCACCCAAGGTCAGGAGTTCAAGACCAACCTGTCCAACATGGTGAATCCGATCTCTATGAAAAAGGCACAAAATAGCCAGGTGTGGTGGAGTGCACCTATAATCCCAGCTACTTGAAAAACTGATGCAGGAAAATCACTTGAACCTGGGAGGCAGAGGTTGCAGTGAACAGAGATCATGCACTCCAGCCTGGACGACAGTGAGACTCCATCTCAAAACAAAACAAAACAAAACAAAAATTACTTAGTCAGATAGTGAGAATACAGAAGTCCTTGTTTAAGTTTTTCCTTTTAATGAAATGCAGCCCCAAATCATTTTCCTTTCTAACAAAGAGCAACGTGTAATTTGAACTGCAGACATAGATGCTGGCAGTTGTGACAATCATGTTCAAATGTTGGCCCATCTTCTCTTCTCTGCCAGCCATGTTTACAGTAAGGAACAGAAAAGATGGTACTAACCAGCCATCCCCCAGCACTGTGTAAATATCACAGGTAATTGAACCAAGCTGTGAGCTCTACATAAAACAGACACCTCCTCCTCAAGCCTGACAAAATCCTGTGCATTCACCTAAGGCCAGTCTTTTTCCTCTCAGAAGTCTCCTCTCTCTCAATAGAGAAAGCTGTTTTCCTTTCTCTTTCTCTCTCTCTCTTTTTTTTTTCCTTTTGCCTATTAAACCTCTGCTCCTAAACTTCTCATCTGTGTCCATGTCCTAAATTTTCCTGGCACAAGAAAAGGAACCCCAGCTTTTTATCTCAGTCAATGTAGTCACTTCATCATTGCAATCAGAGTTTTGCTTCTAGCTCTTCACCAGGCATATCAATATCTATTCGGTGTTCCCATGTCGAATCCACTGGTCATTCATGATATTCATGTTTCTGGATCAGTCATCAGCACCATTTGTCAAAGTTGATCTGAACATTCTTTCTCTTGAAACCCTTACTTAATATTCAGGATCTCATTCATCTTCTCTCTCTCTTTCTCTTTCTTTCTCTGTCTCTCTCTCCTATGTATGTGTGTGTATGTGTCTGTGTGTGTGTGTGTGTGTGTGTGTGTGTGTGTGTGTCTGTTTTCTTCTTTGACACTGTTTGTGCTTATTCTTTACTTTTTCTTATTCATGTTCCATTCTCTAAATGTTTGAAAACTCTAGAGTTAAATCCATAAACTGTTTTTGAATATGTTTTATTGCACTTTAGGTTCTGGAGTACGTGTGCAGAACATGAAGGATTGTTGCATAGGTACATACATGGCAATATGGTTTGCTGCTTCCATCCCAATCACCGATATCTGGCATTTTCCCCCTTGTTATCCCTCCCCAACTCCCTATCCCCCACTGTCCCCCCTCTAGTCCTACCACAACAGACCCCAGTGTGTGATGCTCCCCTCCCTGTGTCCATGTGTTCTCATTGTTCAACACCCACCTATGAGTCAGAACATGCGGTGTTTGATTTTCTGTTCTTGTGTCAGTTTGCTGAGAATGATGGTTTCCAGATTCATACATGTCCCTACAAAGGACACAGACTCATCATTTTTTATGGCTGCATAGTGTTCCATGGTGTTCATGTGCCACATTTTCCTCGTGCAGTCTATTATTGATGGGCATTTGGGTTGGTTCCAGGTCTTTGCTATTGTAAACAGTGTTGCAAATGAACATACATGTTCATGTGTCCTTATAACAGAATGATTTATAATCCTTTGGATATATACCCAGTAATGGGATTGCTGGGTCAAATGGAATTTCGATTTCTAGGTCCTTGAGGAATTGCCACACTGTCTTCTACAATGGTTGAACTCATTTATACTCCCACCAACAGTGTAAAAGTGTTCCTATGTCTCCATATGCTCTCCAGCATCTGTTGTCTCCAGATTTTTTTTTTTTATTGATTGCCATTCTAACTGGCATGAGATGGTATTTCAATGTGGTTTTGATTTGCATTTCTCTAATGACCAGTGATGATGAGCACTTTTTTTTCATATGTTTGTCCGCCTTATATATGTCTTCTTTTGAAAAGTGTCTGTTCATATCCTTTACCCACTTTTGAATGAGTTTGTTTGTTTTGTTCTTGTAAATCTGTTTTAGTTCTTTGTGGATTCTGGATATTAGCCCTTTGTCAGATGGGTAGATTGCAAAAATTTTTTTCCCATTCTGTTGGTTGCCAGTTCACTCTAATGATTATTTCTTTTGTTGTACAGAAGCTCTGGAGTTTAATTAGATAGCATTTGTCTATTTTGGCTTTTGTTGCCAATGCTTTTGGTGTCTTAGTCATGAAGTCCTTGCCTATGCCTATGTCCTGAATGGTTTTGCCTAGGTTTTCTTCTAGGGTTTTTGTGGTGTTTGGTCTTATGTTTAAGTCTTTAATCCATTTGGAGTTAATTTTAGTGTAAAGTATCAGGAAGTGGTCCAGTTTCTGCTTTCTGTACACTGCTAGTCAGTTTTCCCAGCACCATTTACTAAGCAGGGAATCCTTTCCCCATTGCTTGTTTTTGTCAGGTTTGTCAAAGATCAGATGGTAAACTTTTTCTAAATTTTAAACTGCTTGCTGTTCTGAAGAACACAATGAAACTTCTTGTTGTCCTAATCCATCTTGCTCAGCATGATCATCCCTGTTTATGGTGCATCCATACTGTGTAAGCTGCTATCTGCCTGTTAGTCACTTTGTAGCCATCTGAGTTATTACATCTAGTGCCACGGAATCATAATGATTGTATTCAAGTAGCCCTCATTTTATTTAATAATGGCCCCAAATCACAAGAGTAGTGAGGATGACAATCTAGATATGCCAAAGAGAAGCCGTAAGTGCTTATTTTAAGTAAAAGGGAGACCTTAGTGTTCGTTAGCTAGAGCTCAGTACTGTCTGAGGATTCAGGCATCCCCTAGGAATCTGAAAAGGCATCCCCCTGAAAAGGGGGACACTGCTGTAAACACATAAAGAAACAAATAATACCATATGTCCAAATCACTTTTCTAAAATATACTGGTCGAACATTCCTAAAATAGTTAATTATCTAAGCTATGACTTGAAAAAAGAATCAATTTAATCAATATATTAACTAATTGAAAATAAGGTACCTCTCTGTTGTATAAACTTGATTCAAACTGGAAAAACTTATCTCTTATATAAAGCTTAGTTTCTTTAGAATTATTTTTTTATATTTCAATGATCTAAACTAAAAATATTAATAAGATAAGAATAGCTGTTTTATCTGAAAGATAGATGAGATCTGAGGTAGTAATTCTATAATTAGAAGGATTTGATCTGCAAAAACTTTGGCAATGCTATGCAGAAACTCTTTGAGAGTAAAAGAAAATTCTGAGCTGGAAATTTTCCTAAAACATCCATAAAATAGAGAAGCTGGGAAAAGCACTTAATCTAGGGCTGAGTTGAATGTGACCTTAAACAAAGAACAAAGTGTTAATTTGTCTTTGGGAAGCAGGTCACATCATTTTTATCTATCCATAGCTGATCTATCTATTTATCTATCTGTCTGTCTATCTATCTATCTATCTATCTATCCATCCATCCACCCATCCATCATAATATATATTGTTGAAACAACTTTCAAGTAGTAGAATTTAGCCATGGAAAAATAGCTATGTTAACTGGTCTTACTTTAAATTCATGCCAAGAATTCTCAAATGTGCCCTTAGTGCTGTCTGAACTTTCTAATACTTTTTAAATTAGTCTAACTCTCCTATTTTTAGAGAGTACATTTTTTTCTACCACAATCTTTCCTGTCTCCTCAAATGTACTCTACTTCTTGCCTCTGCTTAGCTATAGCTCTTGCATTTCTTTTCAGGTATGTTGAGAATACAGAGGTAATAAGAAAATAAATTTCCACATTTTTCTACCTCCAAATTATATGCACATGCCTATGTCTGCCTCCTGGCATTCTTTCTCCTTCGAGAATGAGCAGCTCATGCTGGAGAATAAACACAATATCACAGATGCACTAGGTCCTACATTTTTCTTCTCATTCATTGACTTTGCATTTTAAATTGCCCAGTGTCTTCTGCATCATGATTTATTTTTATCTTTTTTTACTGAGTCAACCCTACCAGGATATAAACAGGAGGCTTTAATATTGCCTAACTTACACACATACACACGCACACACACACACACACACACACACACACACACTCTCTTCTATTTCAGATACTTTCCCAAACCTCTGATATCTAGAACCTACTACAGACTTTGTCTTTCTCAGTATATATCTGTCATAGGTAATTTTATATATTCTTATGACCATAAATACCATATAAGTAAGTTATTGATAAATACCAATTTTTAATTTTCAAACCTTTCCTAAATTTCCAACTAGTATACCTGTCTATTCCACATGCCCATTTGGCTAATACCCTTAGAATCTGCTCTTTCTCCAGACTTTCTTTCACATTTATTAATGGCAAACTATTATTTTAGTTTTCAGTTAAAAACTATGTAGTTATCTTTTACTACTATTTTTCTCCCACAAAAATTCCAACAAAAAATCCTCATTCATCTACTTTCTTAATATATCAAGAATCTGATCTCTCACCAACACCACCACAACATTCAAAACCACCTTCTCTTCTATTCTTACTTATTATAATCATTTTCTGATTTCCAGAATTACCCTTTCCCTCCAATACACTCATGACATTTTCTGTACCTCACTACAGTAGGAATTCTAAGTATGGCAAACGGAGAGATTAATGGCATACCATACCACATCTCTGCTAAAATTCTAATACTTTCTCATATCTCTCAAAATAAAATCCAAAGTCCTTACCATTTTGTCTCCATAACACTACTGATATAAACTCCTTTCATATTATAATTTGCTAACTGTATACCAGTCACACATTCTCCTTTATGTTTTTAAAAATATTAAGTACTCAATAACTTTTTATTTCTGTCACCTCTGTCTTTAAAGTTCATTCCTAGATATCTGCATGAATCAGACCTTCAGTATTTCCATTTATTTGTTCAAATGTTATGTTATCTTAGAGATCTCCTCTGAGCATTCTTTTGAAAGTAGGGCTCCCTACACACTTTATGCCTTTATTCACAAATTTTGTTGTTCATAGCACTTACTAACATTTGACATATTAAGTATTTGGTTACTTATTGTCTGCATTTCCCTGCCAGGTTATAATCTTTATGAGAATAAAAAATTTGATCTGTTCACTTTGCCTAGAATAGTGTGCGATGTATAGATAGACATTATAAATATAACTTAAATGATTGAGTTAATATGCATTAAAAGTAAGAATTTTATGTGAAAATTAAAATCAAAATTATGTATCAAGATAGAGTGCCAGATTGTATAGGTGAGATGGCCAAGAAATGGAATGTGGGGGAATGATAAACACTGTCTTAGGATGCATTTGGAGTGCCAGTCTGAGAATCATGGGCTTGTCTCTCAGTGCCGCTATATTTGTCACAATCTGACTATAGTAAATTCTGACATCAACTATTTGTGTATAAATTGAAAGGCCATTTAGGGAATTTGTTGGATGGAAAGCTCTTCTTAGGTGCTTTACTACCGTTAGGGGTGTTATTTACAATTATAATTTTGAGTTAAAAGCAATAACAGCAACATGGACCTCACTATTCTCTGTATATACAAATTGCATCTAATGGAACTACATAGCTTAGCCTCAAGCAAGAAGTTTAGAAAACTAGCTAATTCACATACTTCTTTTTCTTAAGTATTCTAATTTTAATCCTGTATTCTTAATTTTTTTAAAAAAACATAATCATTATGGAAGATAAAGTAGATAGAATTATATATATATATGTAATATATATGTAATATGTATATATAGCTCCATGAAATTTTAAAGGGCTCAGCAAATTCTATGAAATAAAGGAATTGTGATACTATGACAAAAATTTCTTTTCCTAATTTATAAAGCAAGTACAATTTAGGAAAGAGATTAATGTACACCACACACACACACACACTAAGAAAACAGTTGTTAAAGTTTTCAGAATATATGCCATTGTAACAGTAATTACCACCCTGAATACCAAGCAAATAATATATTAGAGAAAATGTAACAATAAAAGGTAAAAAAAAAAAATTCAATATTTAAGAGAACTAGAAACCATACACAATATAAAACTGTGAATCTTTTAAATATGCTGCTGTATTAACAATCGAGGAACAATGCTGAGTATAAATACATACTTCTGCAGGATTATATGCAGTGGTCAGAGTTCTCCATAAGTATATCCAAAATCTTTATGATTCATAAAGCGTCATAAAGATTCTTGTTGTTCTGTGTGGGATTGCAGGCTAAACACCGGACCCTGATAAATGGAGTAACAGTCTACTCTGCAGCTGCTAATTGTGGTCAGCTGAAGAAAGCAGTGTTAAGAACGTAACGACAGGACCTTTGACAGAATTGCTGTCTTGTCAACAAGGAAGATAGCAAGCTAGCCTGAACCAGAGTCAAACCTCTAGGGCAAAATGTGGTAAGAAGATGCACTGAAATAATAGACATCATCCTATTAGCTTCATGCTCAAGCTCCTGACCCTAGCCCTTTCTCAGACATGTATTGGATAAAAGCCACATGAGAAAGCACAATCATTATTCAAAAATAACTAATGATGGTAAAGTAACCACACTGTAACTGTATCATAAA
Source organism: Saimiri boliviensis (assembly GCF_048565385.1). Lineage (NCBI taxonomy): Eukaryota > Metazoa > Chordata > Mammalia > Primates > Cebidae > Saimiri > Saimiri boliviensis. The sequence goes on from NC_133463.1 coordinate 42,367,155, forward strand.
TAATGCTAAGGCAATGAAAGAAAAAAGTATACCACATAAAAGACAGGAAAATAATACACACAAAAATTATATCATAAAGCAGAGGAACTATACAATATTTAAAAAGCAGTAAATAAATAATTGCTCAAGAAGTTAAATTTTTTAAGTGATCTGTCAAATAAAAGTTCAAAGTTCATAAATGAAATTCAAGTGCTTAAATGAAACATAAAAACATAATATTTGGCATTTTTAAAAGGAGTAGGTATAACACCATAAAATATTGATATCTGATAAATTTAGCAAAAAGAGAACAGTAAAATTGAAATAATGATAATCTTTCAAAAAAGTTGACAAACATAAGTAATGGGGCAAAGACTGTATATTCAACAAATGATGCTGGGAAAATTGGATAATCATATGCAGAAGAATGAAACTGGTCCCAATCTTTCACCATATATAAAAATTAACTGAAGATGGATAAAAGATTTAAATTGAAGTCCTCAAATTATAAGAATCCTAGAAGAAAACTAGGAAACACCATTCTGGACATTGACCTTGTGAAATAATTTCTAAGTTTTCAAAATTAATTGCAACAAAAACAAAAATTGACAAGTGGGACCTAATTCAATTGAGGAGCTTTGGCACAGCAAAAGAAACTATCAACAGAGTGAAACAGATGCATTACAGAATGGGAGAAAATGTTCGCAAACTCTGCATTCAATCAAGATCCAATATCCAGAAGCTGTAAGAAACAAGCAATTCAACAAGCTAAAAACAAATAACCCATTATAAACTGGGCACAAGACATGACCAGATACTTCTCAAAATAAGACATACTAGTGGTCAACAAATATATTTTAAAAATGCTCAACATCACTAATCATCAGAGAAATGCAAATGAAAACCACAGTGAGATAGAGATACTATGCATACTGGACATAATGATGATTACTAAAAAGTGAGAAAAAAATACATAGGCTGGCAAGGCTGTAGAGAAAAGGGAATGTTTATACACTGTTGGTAGGAATGTAAATTAGTTCAGCCACTGTGGAAAACAAATTGGAGCTTTCTCAAAGAACTTAAAACAGAACTACCATTCAACTCAGCTTCTCACTTCTTGGTATGTATCCAAAAAGTAAATAAATCATTCTCCCAAAAAGATACCTGCATTCATATGTTCATAGCAGCACTATTCACAATAGCAAAGACCTTTGCCCATCAACAGTGGATTGAATGAAGAAAATATAGTACATATAAGCCACAGAATACTATGTAGTCATTTAAAAAAACAATGCAATCATGTTCTTTACAGCAACATGGATGCAGGTGGAAGCCATTACCCTAAGCAAATTAAGGCAAAAACAGAAAACCAAATATTACATGTTCCCACGTAATGGGAGCTAAACATTGGGTACTCATGAATATAAAGATGACAACAGTAGTCACAGTCACCAGGACTACCAGAGGGTGTAGTTATGGAATGGGACAAGATTTTGAAAGTAACTATTGGGTACTATTCTAGCTACTTGGGTGATGGAATCAATTGCATTCCGAAATTCAGATCATGCAGTCTACCCATGTAACAAAATTGCACAAGAACCCCTTAAATCTAAAACAAAAGTTAACATTTTAAAAATTACAAAAGTAAAATAAAAAGAAATAATGTATCAATATCCAAATAAATTTTATTTCAAGAATACGATGCTGATACATAATTGGTAAATATATTCAATCATTTGCTGTATTAATATGGCAAATGATGTATAACTTATACTCAACCTGATAGGTTTTAAAAGATGTTTTATAAAATTTAGTGTCTATTCTTGATTTTATAAAGGAAAAATAAAATTAAGTCCTATGTATTAAAATTATTTCATACACACATGCATTGATATAAAAAATTAAAGTATTTTGAAAGATGAAATTCTGATCACTTATCCGATCTAGTTATGGATATGCACTATAATCATTTATTTTTTGATATTTCTGAAAATACGACCTTAGGAAATAGACAAGAACAAAATCAAAGGCATATCTATAAAAAAGAAGGCAAAGTATCATCATCTTCAGACATGAAAATCAAAGTAATCATATAGAGAATTTTGTTTTCTCCCAGATTATATGAATATTTTTAAAAAATGTATTTTACTGTGGTAAACAGTGCTGCAATGAACATATGTGTGCCTGTGTCTTTATAATAGAATGATTTATAATACTTTGCGTATATACCCAGGAATGGGATTGCTGGGTCAAATGGTACTTCTATTTCTAGATCCTTGAGGAATCGCCACACTGTCTTCCACAATGATTGAACTAATTTACACTACCAAACAGTGTAAAAGCATTTATATTTCTCCACATCCTCTCCAGAATCTGTTGTTTCCAGATTTTTAAATTATCGCTATTCTAACTGGCATGAGATGGTATCTCAATGTGGTTTTGATTTGCATTTCTCTAATGACCAGTGATGATGAGCATTTTTTCATAAGTTTGTTGATATAAATGTCTTCTTTTGAAAAATGTCTGTTGATACCCTTTGCCCACTTTTTGATGGTTTTTTTTTTTTTTAATTTGTTTTAGTTCTTGTAGATTCTGGATATTAGCCCTTTGTCAGATGGGTAGCTTTCAAAAACTTTTTCCCCTTCTGTTGATTGGCAGTTCACTCTAAAGATTGTTTCTTTTGCTGTGCAGAAGCTCTTAAGTTTAGTTAGATTCCATCTGTCTATTTTGGCTTTTGTTGCCATTGCTTTTAGCATTTTAGCTATGAAGTCCTTGCCTATGCCTATGCCCTCAATGGTATTGCCTAGGGTTTTTATGGTGTTAGGTCTTATGTTTAAATCTTTAATTAATCTGGAGTTAATTTTTGTATAAAGTGTAAGGAAGGGGTCCAGTTTCAGCTTTCAGCACATGGCTAGCCAGTTTTCCCAACACTATTTATTAAACAGGGTATCCTTTCCCCATTGTTTTTGTTAGATTTCTCAGAGATCAGATGGTTGGAGATGTGAGGCATTACTTCTTAGGCCTCTGTTCTATTCCATTGGTCTGTATCTCTGTTTTGGTATCAGTACCATGCTGTTTTGATTGCTGTAGCTGTGTAATATAGTTTGAAGTCAGGTATCCTGATGCCACTAGCTTTGTTCTTTTTGATTAGGATTATCTTGGTTAGGCTCTTTTATGGTTCCATATGAAGTTTAAGGCAGTTTCCTCCAGTTCTGTGAAGAAGGCCCATGGTAGCTTGATGGGGATAGCATTGAATCTATAAACGACTTTGGGCATTACAGCCTTTTTCACAATATTAATTCTTCCTAACCATGAGCATGGAATGTTTTTTCATCTGTTTGTGTCCTCTGTTATTTCCTTGAACAGTGGTTTGTAGTTCTCCTTGAAAATGTCCTTCATATCCTTTGTTAGTTGTATTCCTAGGTATTTTATTCTCTTTGTGGCAATTGTGAATGGGAGTTCACTCATGATTTGGCTTTGTTTGTCTGTTATTTGTTTATAGGAATACTTGTGAATTTTGCAGATTTATTTTGTATCCTGAGAATTTGCTGAAGTTGCTTATCATCTTAAGGAGATTTTGAGCTGAGATGACAGGGTCTTCTAAATATACAATCATGTCATCTGCAAATAGAGACAATTTGATGTCCTCTTTTCCCAACTGAATACGCTTTATTTCTTTTTCTTGCCTGATTGCTCAGCAAACTGACACAAGAAGCAAAAAGGAAACATGGCATATTCCCTCATATGTGGGTGTTGAACAATGAGAATACATGGACACAGAGAGGGGAACATCATACTCTGGGGCCTGTTGCGGGTGGGGGGCTATGAGAAGGGTAGCTGTGGGGTAGGGAGATTGGGGAGGGATAACATTGGGGGAAATATCTAATGTAGGTGACAGGGGATGGAGGCAGGAAGCCACCATGTCATCTGTATACTTATGTAACAATCCTGAAGATCTGCACATGTACTCTAGAACTTAAAGTGTAATAAAAAAAAATTGTATTTTAATTTGTTTATTTAAGTTTTTATTTTTCCTCTTTACAGTAGATTGTGATTTGTTTATTGAAGTTTTTATTTTTCCTCTTTACAGTAAATTTCTGGTAATACTAGAAATTACAATATAATTTCTTAAATTCTCAAATTCTACTCCAAAATATTAGGTTGCTGCAAAAATAATTATAGTTTTTGTAATTAAGAGTAATAGCAAAAACCATTATATAATATATAAAACCAATTTATGTGAAATATAGAAACCTTACAATGATATAAAGCCATTTTGCATTCCAAGAGAATTTTATGTGGGAATTGTCATAGGTATAACATTTTCATAATCTATAAATCCTACAAGAAAATGTTACATATATGCTTTTCTTTAAACATTAATACAAATTTAAAAGAAATTAAGAGAAATAGTGGACTTAAATGTTTACCCAGATATTTACTATATTCAATGATCTTCATTCCTCTTGGAGGTCTAAATTTTCATCTGAAATTATTTCCCTTCAGCCTGAAGAACTTTCTTTACCAGTTTTTGTAGTACACGTCTATGAATGACAAATTGTCCTAATCCGATTTTATCAGAAAAAGTTTATATTGTACTTCAGGTTTGATGAATATTTTCACTGGATATAGATTTCTGGCTTGCCAGTTGTTTGCTTTCAGCATTTCTAGGGGTTAGACCATTGTCTTCTGCCTCAACTATATTTATTTATTTATTTTTCTTTTTGTTTGTTTTGAGATGGAGTCTTGCTCTATCACCCAGGCTGGAGTACAGTGGTGCCATCTTGGCTCACTGTAATTCGAGGGTTCGAACAATTCTCCTGCCTCAGCCTCCCGAGTAGCTGGGATTACAGATGTGCACCACCACACCCAGCTAATTTTTGTATTTTTAGTAGAGATGGGAATTCACCATGTTGGTAAATCTAATCTCAAACTTGTGACTTCAAGACATCCGCCTTGCCTCAACCTCCCAAAGTGTTGGGATTACAGGCATAAGCCATGATGCCTGGCTTGCCTCAATTATTTCTGATGATAAATTTATGCTCATTTAATTCATTGTTCATTATAGTAAACTATTCTTTTCTCTTTCTAGCTGCTTTCAATATTTTTGTTAAATTTTGATTGTCAGCAGTTTGTCTACAATTCACCAGCTATAGCTGTCTTCTTATTTAACCTCTTTGTGTTCTCTGGGCTTCTAGAATTTATAATTCCATATGCTATACTAAATTCGGAAGTCTCTGACCCTTATATATCCATTTTTTCTCATACTTTTTTTTAGGCATTGCATCTATGATTTACATCTAAGAAAGAGTGGCTTGAATAGTCTTTTTTTTAAAAAAGTATATATTTTCCACATTTTGTACCAGATTATGATGGTGCCATAAATGCACTGAAGATTACTTACTATTTTTTATTCTCTAGAAAATCGTATATAGGCTGAAGTTAGTTTTACTTGAAAGAATTCATCAATGAAGCCATCTGGACCTGGATATTTCTTTGAATGAAAGTTTTATACCTAAACTTAAATATTCTAAGTTTAGGTATTCACATTTCTTTTCAGATAGTCTGCTTCTTCTATTGAATATTGTAGTACATTTTAACTTTTTGTTTATAAAACACTTTTTACTTATTCCAATATTTTATGTTTATAGGGATAAGGTCCTTCATAACATGTTCTTATGAACTCGTAGCATTTATAGAAATTGAAGTAATGTCCTCTTTTCATTCTTGATATTGACAATAGTACTTTTTTATTGATCATGCCAGAAACTTATCAATTCCAATTTTGTTTATGAAGAACCAATTTTTAGTTTCGTTGATTCCTTTTATAATTGTATGTTAGTGTTTTTCATACTAATTTTGGGTTTTGTCTTAACTTTGCATTTTTTTCTCTCACTTTCATTTGGGGTTAATTTGCTATTCTTAAAGGATTGATTTCTAATTCTTAAATTATTGATTTGTATCTTAATATTATATCAGAGAACATATACAGTTTTAATAAATAAAACTCTTGAATTTAGTTAACATTTTCTTTTTTAATTTATTCTTTTTTTAATTTCATTTTAGGTTTTGGGGTACATTTGAAGAACATGCAAGATAGTTGCATAGGTACACACATGGCAGTGTGATTTGCTGCCTTCCTCCCCTTTACCTATATCTGGCATTTCTCCCCATGCTATCTCTCCCCAACTCCCTACCCGCCACTGTCCCTCCCCTGTTTCCCTGCAACAGACCCCAGTGTGTAGTGCTCCCCTCCCTGTGTCCATGTGTTCTCATTGTTCAACACCTGCCTATGAGTGAGAACATGTGGTGTTTGATTTTTTGCTCTTGTGTCAGTATTTTCTTTAAAACAGCCCATTATACAATTACTTTTGATAAAAGCTCCCTGTGTTCTTTAGCAGAAAAACAAACCTATGAATTTAGTGTCATATTCTAGACAAAACCATTAGCTAAATTGTATGATGCTATAACTACTGCTAATCAGAGCTTATATTCAGGGCAACTTGAATCTGTGTCTCCTGGGCTGTAGTCCTCAACCTTTGCCTAAATACTACTACTTATTTTAATTTTGCCTCAGTTTCTTCTTTTAGTTTGACATTTCCTTAATGCTGGAACCTTAGAATGCTTCAACTATAACTACCTCCCTGACCCATTTTGTTATACTTGTTGCACAATTTGATTCTTCATGTATTTAAAACTCTACAAGTCACTCTATTTGAATACATATTTTAATTTTGGTTGCATATTCTTTAATCACATTTTCCTGTTCAAATACTGTATAATTTCTATATGGAGAATATACACCATCACAACCTTACATCTAACATGTGCTGCTTTAAATTTGTTTATTGTTATTTATTTTGAGATGTTAGGAATTTAGAAACCCACCTGAGGTAAACTAAAACAGATTCTTATTCTAAGGCAATGACCATCTCCTACACTAAATAAGCATTAAGGGATAAATGGCAAAGGCCTAAAACAAATAAAGGCAGACCTCAGGCTGTTGCTTTCACTTGCACCTTTTTCTTTTGTTTCTTTATTCATCATTGTCTCACTGTATAGTCTAGCTTGCTGATTGTTTTCTCTTTGTATAAAATACAACTAATGAAGACCATGGGATAAATTTGCCATTTTTAATCATACCTTCCTGATAAACATATCAAAACTCCTATGACCTTCTCTTCAAGAATTTCTTCATTTAAAATGTACTGCGACTTCAAAATTGTACATTTTTTCCCTCTACCTCAAGTATTGAATAGCTTCTGGTCACATTTTCATTATTTGTATCTATGGATGGAAACTGTAGGTGCTATTAATGTGGCAGCAAAAATAATACAACAGAATCATCCACACAATAAATGTCTAGTACATATACTCAACTGAATGAAAAATTTTTAGGTATATTAGTCCCTAGTTAATAGAAAACTTTAAAAGGTGGTAAAGAGCAATGACTTTGCATCATAATGTTCAAAACCTTGTTTGATTTCTGAGAATATAACATTATTGATAAATATGATAGTTAACGTTTAATTAGTCCATAATTACAATATATCAAGAAATGTTGTATTATTCACATTGTATGATTCAAATAATTTAGGTACTGAAAAGATCAATACTTTTTTCAAAGTCACATTGACAGTAAAATTGAATCAGAATTTGAATCCACGCATTATGATGCCAAAGTCATTGCTCTTTACCACCTTTTAAAGTCTTCTGTTAAGAAACTATTGCAGAAATGTTTCAGGTCTTAATTACCCACACAATTCATTTTGGAAGAAAAGATGTATTTAACACTCAGCTGATTAATTTAAACTATATTTTAAGTGCTTTGTATATAGATATAACTTTAATCTTAACTTATACTACTTACATATATATTCTTCTTTTGGAAAATATATGAGTAAAATTAAATTATATATTTAAGAGACAATGTTACAAATGAGAAATCCCATTAACCAGTTATCAGTTTCTTCTCTTTCTAACCCATACACTCATCTCTTTCTTACCTTTATTGAAAGCTCTATATTTCATAAAATATTAAGTAATTATGTATTTACATTGTTAAAATAATTGTTAAAATTAGGTGAACAGTTATTTATCAGATTTACTTTTGGGTAAGTGTTGCATTGACTAAGATGCCTTATACCTGATGTTTATATCAACATACAGAATATATTCTACTTTCTATTTTCAGCTATAATCTTAAATTATATTAAATAATTCCTCCTTTTTACGGCTATTTCTTCTCAATTTTAGATTATATTCCTCTCTCCTCTGCCATTTATATCTCTGGTCTTTTATTTCTAGTTAAAAAATAACTCATTTTCTTAATCACTTAACACCCTTTTCCTAGCATGCTTTTTCTTTTATTAAAGATAACTGTGTAATGTAATTCTGATCATCCCTGTTATTTTAAAGTGGACTTAACTTCTAGAAGCTGTTTATCTCACTGGGCTAAGCACATAATTACAAAATATATAAATAAAATTCTAGGTGTGGTAGAAAAATGTTACCTTTTTATCTGATTCTTCAACACAAAACGTAAGTCTGAGTTGAAGTATATAGAAAGAGATAATCCGACTGAGAGTGTTTAGATTTTGAAAGGGTCAACTGGCAAGAGCAAAGAATAGTAATAAAAGAACATCATGGTCTTTTGCCTCAGGAAATGTATAGATAAAATGCCTCAGATGGGAGGCTGCATATTTATAAGGCTCATAAAGAGGCATAGTGTATTAGTGCACTGAGATGGGGACTTAGGTATAGAAAGAAGGCAGGATAGCTAAAACAAACATTTAAACACCCATAAAGCAAATAACAGCAAGATTGAGAGCTTGCGATAGAACAATTTACTTTCTTAAATTTGGCTACCTGTGAAGGTAAATAGAAACTAAGTGAGAGTTTCCTGTGTGGGAGATGCTAGAAACAGGTAAAAGCTACCGAAATTAAGGAATTCTAAAATTGCATATTTAAGTCATGTAACTGAATAAAGCAGTGTTTTGAATTCTTGAATTAGAAATTGAGTGTTTAGGTTATTCTTCAAAACACTGTTGTGATCCTTACAGAGTGAGAAATGCCTGAAAAATCTCTAACAAAAGATGAACACAAGGAAGTTTTATAAAACAAAACAAGAACTAACATAATTGAACTCTTAGTATGGTTAAACAACACTTCCCACAAATACAACCTTGTGAAAAACTGAGAAACGGGCAGCCATGTCTTTTTGTTTATTTCTAACCACAATTTAGTAAAGTATAGTAGTAGAAAAGTTAATTAGAGGTAAATTATATTGAAAATATCCTCTGTAAAACCATTAAAACATATAAATATAAACATATGAAATGTATTTATATATAATATTTATTTTAATGTGATAATTTCAGCCTATGAAAGAGCAAGTTCTAAGGGTTGATGTAAAAACCAAACTATTAATGAACAGATTTTGATTTTGATTTCTTTAAAAAAGGTAATACTTTTTTAAAGAAATCTTAGTATTTCTTACTGTTTTTTCCTAATAAATTTTGATTAAAACTTAGAATTTTTATTATATGTAGCATTTAGTATGGCCACTATTCTGAAGTTAATTCACATCACAAGATTTTTATAATGATTCAATAAATTTCTGAGAGTTTATAATCATATATATATATATGGTTATAATATATATATATATATATATATATATATATATATATATATATTAGAGTTGTGTATTTACCTAATATGAGGCTTGATCACAGGATTAAAATATTTGTATAAACACACAAGTAACTATACAAGAGAGGTTAATGACACAGCGAATGAAAGATCAAAGAGATTTAGAAACATTATTCTTGCAAAAAAGGCAAAGTGTATTGCAAATTAGGGCAAAGTTTAGTTGTAATCACAGTTGTATTTCCAGACTCCAGGACCTTATCAGGTATTAACAGGGCACTCAATGAACATGTATTAAATTAAAAAAAATAAACAGAAGAAATATATATAACAAATACCCAAATACTTTAGGGTAAATCGAATTATATAAAATTATTGATAATTGCATTGATCTATAAATATAACAATTTTATATGGTTCAGACTATAGAAGGAATATATGCAAATAATATGACTAAGCTTATATTGAGGAAAATATTAAATCTATGAATCCACTGAGCAATGAACTTGAATTTTTTCTGATTTTATTCATGACCTGAAGTTCATTGATACAAATATATGCCACAGCAAATTTTAAGTTTCTTATTTTCTTTATTTTTTCAGAAACTATCAAAACGTCTGTTGAAAATCAGTTGACACTATATTCCTATCTATCCTGAAACTTGAATGTGATCAGGGTAGCTGAACTGGACCTATTAATTGTTGTAGCTGAAAAAAAAAACAAGGATATTGATTGTATTTCCATAAAATATATAAATAAATAGACGTTTTAATTTTCTATTATTAATAATAATTATCATTAGTCTAGCATGACTGGAACTAGTTCAACTAAAATGCACATGGGCAACTGTCAATGCACAAGGCAATTTAATATCCTGTGGAACATTACAGCATCATCCCATCTTTGCTTCCAAAACCTGACAGATGCTTTGGATTAAATTACTAGATACTAACTCTGGATTTAAATTTATGCTTTGTATTTCTGAATTAAGTCCTTTCACTGCCCCTAGCAGAAAGACAGAGTCATGTGCTTTAGTGAAAAATTACTGTAGAGAGTATAGCTAAAAACAAAGCAGTTTCCCTGGACCGCAATAATAACTTTATATATTTATCATTGGATTTTAAACTTCCTTAATGTATTACTAGGGTAAGAGACAGCTTCTTGAGAATTTTCTGGCACATAGGTTATAATCATTAAAAACTGGAAATACTTAGAACAGTAGAGATGGAAAATATTTTTAAGAGATGCTTAATGGGAATGCTTTGGTAAGAATTCATAAATCTAAGTTGTTAGAGATTTTCTCAGTTAAAAACAAAACATAAGAAAAAGAAACAGAAACAAAAATCTGTGTATACCTGAATATCAGTTAAGATCGATTTAGACTTAAATAATGAAAAGGAAAAACAACAGTGGCTTAAACAATAGAGGTGAAAGTAGGCAATCAACTGATCATAAAACCACTTTTTGTATTTTTGCTTATTTAACATGTTGGTCGTCATACCTGTACTCGTGGTCATAAAAAAATTTCTTCATATCAGCCATCACATTTGCATTTCTGGCAGGAAGAAATGAAAAAAGTAAAAAGACACAAGGTAAAGGCTCATGCCATAAGCTTGTTTCTCTGAATGAGGTACACAAAGTATTTTCAAGCAACACCACAAATCAGATTTAGTTTGTATTTCTTTAGCAATATACGAGTTACAAAGACTCTCTGGTCTAATACTGAGGAAAGAAAATAAAAGTAACTACGTAAGATCTGGTGATCAATTTCTCTAATATTGAGAATGAGTTTTGTTATATTAATCATATGCTGGATAATCATATCTTAAAATGTTCAAAATACTAGCTAAGTTCTTGCATTGTTCAACTTAAAGTTTCTAATTTTAATAATAGCTTCATTACTGTTTGACAGTGGAAACATCACATATTTTCTCTTAGTCTTGATCTCCCAACCAATAAAATTGAAAAGAAAATAATTCCTTTTCTGCATAGCTCAGAGATTATTTATAATAACCAAATGAGTTTACAGATTTATAATTATAAAGATCTATTAAAAAAACAAAGTGTTCAGAAATCATTAGTAAATGATATATTAAATATGTGCATGATGCTAAGAGTTCAAAATATCTTTTGACAATCAGGTAGATGATTTATCTTGTTTTAATTATGCAAGAAATATAATCTCACCAAAAGTTGTGACAGTATTTTATGAGTTTTTTCTTATTTAATTTCTTAAATAACATTATTTTTCAAGTATCACTTTGTTAAATGCAGCTTCTTAATTAAACATCAATGCATACTATTAAAATAATTGTTTAAGTTATCAGCCTTTTTTTTCCTGATGTTTAAAGGCCAATTTTTGTAGCAAACAAAATGGATATTGCCAGACATAAACGGAAGCCCAACATATATAAATCAACATTAATCACCATGGTTACTTCACTTTTGAGGACAGTAGCAAGTATCAGGTGAATATGTTGAAAACAGTTTTTGAAACAGTTGTTTATGGACATTTTAATCCTTTTAAGTCTATTATTGCATTACTGCTAAAAATTTACCAACATTCAAGATTCTAGGACATTAGAGTAAAAACTTTCAATAAAACAAATAATAAATTCATGTTTTGTAACTGCAGTCCTTTTTAATTAGGTTTCACATGAAATAACTAAGGTTTTGGGAAAATACAGGCTTTATTTTCAACCCTTACTAATTTATGTTCTGTGACTGTTACATGAGTTCTCCTTCAACCACAAAATCTCTAATTAATATTCATAAAAGAATATAATGTGAAGTTACATATTTTCCATAAAAATATAGTTCTTAATGACTTTTGTTTCATGCATCTGTTTCAGAATCTGATAACAGTGATATTTTCTTCCTGTAAATCTACATATACTTGTAACATTTAGGAAGATATTTCAATTCAACAACTTCCAGACCCTAAAAACCTGTTTTGTTCCTCCTAAGCTTCATGGATTCCAGAGGTTTTCTTATTGTTCATACAGAACCACTAATAAACATAAGGTTCCACCTGAATGAATAATTTAGGGTCAGTGCTGTGCCTTCAAACAAGTTTGCCTTAGCACCAAAACTTTATGACAGCTAATTTAGAAACAGCTGAAATGAGTATGAATCTCTTCAGCTGATTTCTAGGCATACATTCATTTATTCTTTCAAAGAATTTTAATCAAGTGTTTACTATGTAATAGAGAAACATGAACATTTTACAAAATATCAATTGGATATTATTTCAAGCCATTAAGTGGTGAAACAGAATTCAGAGATGTTGTGATAAAAGTTCCTAGGACCAAGTCCTCATTAAAACCGTCAGAAATCTAATGAGCTCCTGAAGACTACTACGCGTATGACAGTGGCTAGAATATAAGTTGCAGTAGTTTTTTTTTTTTGTTTGTTTGTTTGTTTGTTTTCAAATAATAGTTAAGTATATATAGGATATTAATCATAAGAGCATCTCAGCAGTAAGAAAAATGATGTGTTGAATTTCATATTTTGTTTAGAGTCTAACTGAAAATTGAAGTTAAATCAGAATTTCTAGACTTATATTCATCATGAATAGGGGAAAAGGTTTCTGCAAATATCTTATAAATGGAAGCAGTCAAGGTTCATGTAGCTCTATTATTAAACTCTTTATTTGGCAGAACATTTCAGCCAATTTCAATTCATGCTGTTAAATTTCTGTGCTTGTCTCCTACAAGCCTATACTTTGGTTTAAGAAACAACCCAATAATTTTCAATATTCTGGAATCATTTGGCATAACAGCAATTCTCCTATACTTGAACCAGTAAAATAAGCCTAATAGAGCCACCATTATTCAAAGAAGCTTGCCAGGTATAGGGCCAACATCCAAACATTTACATTAAATTAATAAAACATAGACATTACTATTTTAAAATACAAGATTAAATTCTTAGGTATGATCATATTTTTAATAAATTACTAAAACGTGCAGGGGTATTTTTGAAATACTGTTAGTCTCATCAAACTGTTTATTCTAAAAAACTCTTGTACAAGCTGTTTCCTATGCTTATTTTTCCTATTTATTTCTTCATTTAAATTTGAGGTTCTTATTTTAGTATTTATGTATATATGCAAAACTGACATGATGTCAATGATGGTTTAGTTTAGGATTTTACAGGACACTGGATATTTCCATTTGCAGTTAGCAGTAAGTATTTCTTCAAAAGACAGCCAACATAACACACATTTATTATTCTCCTTTGCCTTGTAGATCACATTTACAAAGGATCAATCTATTAAACCAATATTTTTCTCATATGAAGAAAACTCATTGGCCTTCTCTCCCAAGTGTAATCAGTTACAACTTCACTTTCAATTTCATGGCTGCTGCAGCTGTGTAAAATAGCATCTGAGGTTAATTTCTGTGTCTTAGGTGAAAGTGTACATTCCCCATAAGGGGGTAGAATTGCATAGTTGTAAAAAGTTTTGATTTTGATAGGTAACGATCAGAGCACTGGTTCTTGTAGAGAGACACCCATGTAAGAATTTGTTAATGAATGAGGTTGTGCTGTTATCCTGTTATCCTATCTCAGAGAAACGATTTTAAGTTTGGTCTTAACTTTTGTGAATTCAAGGATGTGTTGATCTGATGTGTGGGATCCTGAGTATCAACCAGTAGCTGCGATCTCTGTTCTATTTGTATACATGATGGCTATATCTTTTTATAAATAATTTTATCATATATTTATTGACATACTGTTTATAATGAGATAAATAGAAATTATGGATAAATGCCTATGATTAGAAAATACATCCTTGAAAAGAAACATCTTTTTTCCTAATTAGAAAATGGAGCAAATGAATAATATACCCAGTTGCTTTGATGTTTTCAATGTTTCTTTTTGATGCTGCATAGTTTAACCTTGATTATATTACTTTCAATTCTTTCACTGATGTAGTTCAAACTCCATGAAAAATATAATTTCAATTTTTAGAATGCTAGTGAAGAAAATAATGAAGTGTTACTTATCCATTGGTTATGTAGTAAAAAAAAAAAAATCACCCTGATAATACAGCTTGTTCTTTTTTATCCCGGTATTTAAAAAAATCATAGCCTGTATTAATTTTTAAATTTAATAAAGTTAAATTTGATCTGCAAACCAGAGACCAGGTGTACTGGGATCTAATAAAATACTATTTAAAGCTGTGATTACCTGACATGAAAGAAGTTGACAATTTTTTTTCAATTTTTATTAAAAAATGTGCCATTATAACTTATTTTTCAATCATATGCATTTTGAGGGCACAAAAATTAAATAGGCAATTTAACAACATTCAAAACAATACATTCTTATCAATGAAACACAACTTATATCCTTAAGTGGATAAAATGTTTATGATTCAAATTTAGTTTTTAATTGTACTTCCCTTAGGCGTTTCTAGGCATTAAAATATAGAGACAGCTTGGTTAGCAATCATTACTCTCACTATCAAGTCGAGTTTGTGACAAAAGTCAGTCCTTTATCTTCATTGTGCCAGTAATGCCAGAGAATAGCAAGGAGACTTTTTATACACTAGCATGGCTCATGCTGCAAGTGGCTGGTGGGATTGTAAGGTACAGTGGGAAGAGTATTTTTAAATAACACTTTAACCCCTATCCCCACTTGAGCACTTTCACTTTCTGCTTCTGTCTTTCTTGCTTTCAGTAGCCACTTCACACTCAACACACAATGGTCTCTTATTTTCTATTTAAATGTAGTGTTTTCATTTTGAGACAAAACTGCTGCTGAAGGAGAAAAGAAAACTAACTTAAATTGGCATTCATAATGGAACAAGTACACTATTAAGTGACTTGAAATAATATATCTCATTTTATTAGTTAAAAAGCTCTATAAATTATGTAACACTGCCTCCGTTTCATCGACAAGAAAGTTCATTGCCACATACATTAAAATCAAAAAGGAAATAGGTATAATTGTGAGTTAAAAATAAAATTCTTGTTTTTTGTATGCACACAACTGAGATTTGATGATTACTGGGATGATATTGATTTGCTATGTCTATGTAGCAGACTACCACAGACTTTTTATATTAAAACAACATACATTTATTATTTCATTGTTTCCATGGAGCCAAAGTCTGAGCAAGGCTTAGCGGATCACCCATTTGAATAGGCTGAAATCAAGGTGTTAGCTGACTCAGGTTCCTTTCCAGAGTACTAAGACTCACATCATGTTGGCAGAATTGAGATACAGGCAGGTGTGGAACTGTGGTCCCTATTTTCTTGCTGGCTGTTAATTAGGGATTGCTTTCAGGTTTTAAAGGCTGCCACGAGTTCCTTGTCCCATGGCCCTCTCACAGTGCCTCTCAGAACATGACAGCTTACCTCATCAAGGCCAGCTAGAAAATCTTTTATTCCACTCTGTTAAAACAGAGTTTTATATATGACCTGGTCAAGGAAGTGAAATTCATCACCTTTGATATGTTAAATTGGTATGGGCAAGTTGCAGATTCAATATACACTCAAGGAAAGGGGAATATGAGCTTGACTTATTGGGGTCATCTTAGAATTCTGCCTACCACACTTTGCCCTCTGGCTCCCAAAACTTCATATGCCTACCACATGGAAAATAGATTCACCCCATCCTATGGTTTCCAAAAGTCTTATCCTTACAGCATTAACTCAAAACCCAAATCTCATCATTTAAATATAAATCTCATTATCTCATCATCTCAAATTCTAAAACTTTCTTATCTGGAGTCTTCTTACTGTGATCCATTCAATAAGCCTGGGCACACTTGATTTTCATCTGCAGACCTAAGAAATGAAAAAGATACTTTACCTATGCTTAAAACACTCAATTTATAATGTGGGAACAGATATAGGTGAGACATATTTAGTAAGTAGAGGCATTCTTCTTCAAACTGTGGTGAAATGAAAGTCAGAAATTGTTTGCTTATTGCAACCTGAAATTTATTGCTCTTGACTCCTTCTTCTAGACTCTGGGTTAAACTTTCTGAGTCATCCTTCTTTCTCATGAAAAGCAGCACATGTTTGCATCTTACTAGCTTTAACAGTCCACCTCGTGATAGAAGTTGAATTTTATTTAATTTTATACTGATTTCATCTGAATTTTATATACTTTGCCCTTTTAGTCAAGTGTTTCAGCTAAAATTAATTTCTTAACTACTTTGTAAGTATTCCCTGAATTTCACTGTTGTTAACTTCAGTAGACAAAACCCATATCCACAAATCTTTTCAGTATAATATATTTTCTTTCTCTTCTTCATAAATGGTTGGGGCATAGAATTCTTAAACTTTCTAAAGATCCTCTGATTTTGGTTAAGATCTCAAGAACCTCTTAATCCATAGAAGAGACCTTTAATGTGATTGAATAATCAGATGTTTGGATCCTACAGATATTTTAGCAAAAATTTTACATTTACACTTTTTGATTTCTCTTTGTCACATTTTCAGCAGCAATGTTTAACTTTTAGTGTTTTTTTTTTCTTTTTTTTGCCATTTAGATAGGCAGATAATTTTCAAAATTATCCAGTTCTGGTTGCTTTTTGTTCAAGAGTTCTTTCTTCAATCTATCGTTACATTCTACGGTAAAAAGCAAGACGAAACCAGATGGCAACTTTGACATTTTCCTTGCAATTTTTTTAGCCATATGTGTGGATTCATTGCTTAAAAGTTTTACTTTTTACACAATTACAATATAAAATTTTGCTAAGATTTCTGCTACTACATAACAAGGATCTCTTTCTCCAGTTTTCAGTAATGTGCTTGTTTCTCACTTCCTTCTGAGCCCTCACCAGCAGCATCTTCCAACTTCAAATTCAAACATTATGTTTGTGTCCAAATTCTTCCAGCCTTCACTGATTGCCCTGTTACAAAACCACTTCAATTTTTATAGTTACTTATTACAGTAGCACTCCATTTCTAAATACAAAATCTGTATCAGACAAGTTCAAGTGTATGTATATATACCACCCCCCCCCACATATATATGTAAATACACATATACATACATATTGAATTTGAATGTTGGACCTGGAGCTTGACTTGTCTTATCTCTGGGAGCTTGAGCTTTTAGTCAAGGGGTGTTGTATGTGCAAAGCCAGCAAAGGTGATGTTGGCATCTGTTATATTTATTATGTATAGACTAAAGCACTGAAACCTAACTGGTACATTTCAGGACCCAATTAAAGCTAGTGAAATCTAAGTTTCCAATAGTCCAAGGTTTTTCCCAGATGAGGTTGATGGAATTTCTGTTGCTAATAAGCTTTAAATCACATAACCTGATTTGGGTGTATGCTGAAAATAGGGTATCAAGTTGTTTGGCAATTAAAATATCTGTAGCTGGGATTGAAACTCCAGCACTAGCCTATAGTCATACCCTACATCTTTGACAGTCACTAATGGCCCTAAGCCTCAGTTGTCCATTTGGTGGTAACTGGCAAGCCTTTGATGTCTTTGGAATGCAGGGTTTGTGTTAACAAAACTCATGTGGGCCTCAGCATTTACCATGTTTGACTGAAACAATGGCTTACTTGAAGAGTTTGGCCCTCTGATCACGAACAACTGAAAACACCCAAACCAATAATAACAAGACCAACAGTCAGTAGAATGGTGTGCAGCTGCACTTGACAGGCTTTTGTTGCCTGATAATGATTTTTCCCTAGCATGTATTATTATCAAGGAGGGATTGTTTGGTTTTGTTACTCTGGGATATGATGTTGATTCAATTATTATCTCCAAATGTAATTTTAATTTATTGACTGGAGTTTTCTATCTCCTTTCTTTGTATTCCATGTTGTCTGTAAAAGTGGCCCTAGAGAACTAATTTTAATATCCTGGATACGATAAGAGGCACAGCCAAGATTAATTATTCATCACTTATAACTCAAATAATGAGGAAGGTTTTACATGAACAAGTTTAGACTCAAATGAGTCCCATACTGGATGAGCAGGTGCCTGAGTCATTTATGGACAGTCTATGGTTAACTGGTCCCAGGAGAGAATATGTACTTTATCTGGCCTCCAACTTTATGTAATGGGAGCAGGATCAAAAATATATAAAGATAAAGGAGACATTAATAAAGAACCTCATATAATAATGAGTCTTTCCGGGAAAGCACAGTATATGGCCAGCAATTTTTGCTCTAACAGTGTATAGAATGAAGGTGAGATGAGGTTTCTTGCATTAGAAAGCCATGTCAACTTGTGGTCATCACGTGTGGTCCAGAGACTCCAGGAGGCAGGAAAGGAAGTTGTTAAATCCTCTAAAGTAAAGACGTCTCTGGAGACCCTAAAGGGAGTACCTGACAATTTTCATTTGGACAGATTCTAGAGCCTTTTAAAAAAGAGAGTACCCCATTTAAATAAGGCTGATTTGTAAGTAGGAGCATCAGTGAGATTAGGTAAAATTTGTAAATGAAGAATATCTTGCCTTCATAACCTAGACCATACTAAAGATCGTAGGCTAGTATGCCCTTAAGGAGTATCTCAAATGATTCTCCTTGGAGGAGGGTCTCATCAATGTTATACCAATGGTATACCATCATTGTTATACACATCTGTACTCCTGGTGAAAGGTAAATGCAACCAAGATCTTATTTGCAAAGATAATTATGATGACAAAACTGTTGAGTGACTCCATGAGTTGTTTAGTAAATATGTACTGTGTCCTATTGAAGATAGAGATAAACTGTGGCTGAGAGGCTGTTTTTGAAGTAGGCACTGAATAGAATATATTAGCCTATTCTATAATAGCAAAATATTTACTGGTTGTTGATTAGGTGAAGTTAGTTATTATTATAATAATGGGTAGTGAATATGGGGGACTTAATGGAGAAAACCGTAGAATTAAGGTGGTAGTAATCTACTATAAAGTGCCATTTATTCTTTCCAGATTTTAGAACAGGCAAAATTGGACTATCAAATGATGAAGCAGTAGAGATAATTATCCATTTATTAATAATGTCTTACATAATAAGTTTTCATCTTTGAAGTTCCTGTTTTAACTTACATTGTGCCATATTCACTATTTTAACTGGGTGTCTATGAAGTCCCATTTTGTCAAGCAATTTTGTAAGTGCCAGAGACTTAATTTAATTCTAATTTATTACTCATTGTGTCAGAGTATATATGTGTACAAAGGCATATTTTAGGGCCTTATTCAAGGCTATAAAATGAAGCATACCTATATTTTCTCTATTTTATATTTTGTTACTCTCCTGTTTATAGAGAGTACAATGTTTAAATTTAGTGGAATCCTCATATATAACTGTAATTTGAGCTCCAGTAGAAATTCCTGTCAACTTAGAATGGAGTTATATCCCAATAAACCCATTGTAAGTTGAAAATATTGTAAGCAGAAAAAGCATTTAGTACACTTGACCTACCGAGCATCACAGCTTAGCCTAGCCAATGTTAAATGTTCTCAAAACATTCACATTGGCCTACATTTGAGCAAAAGCATTTAAAATTAAGCCTATTTTATGACAAAGTGTTAAATAATTTATTGAATACTCTACTGAAAGTGAAAAACAATGGTTCTAAAGATGCTCAAAGTATGGTTTCTACTGAATGCATATTGCTTTCTTACCATAGTAAAGTCAAAAAATTGTAAGTTTAACCATTGTAAATTGAAGACTGTCTTATGAAGTCAAAACTTTGCTAATTGGTGCATTTTAGCAAATGGTAAAGTTAATTCACAACCTATGTTTTACGGGAACAAAAACCAGTAAGTGCCATTTTAGCCTTTTTGTTCAATAAATTTTAACTAAATTTTGAATGTGTATTGGGGTTAAATTATGAACCTTGGTTTCAATTTGATCAAATATGATTAATCATATATAATAATATATATAATTATATAATAAATAAGATATACATAAGTAATATATGTATTATTTTATTAATATAGTAATGTAATATTGTATGTGTCTATTATTTATAAGTATGTATAATCAGATATATATAATCTGTTTAATATGTATTATATATGTGTGTCTGTGATACACAGATTTTGTTTATTTAATATTTTTCCTCTTGTATCCAGTGTTTTTTATTTTCCCTTTTTATGAGTGAGGAGTGGGTATCGGGGATTATGCTACCAGAGGGCAAGAGTGTGGGAGTGATTGCCTTTATCCTGATAATATTCATAATTTTCTTAAGAGCTTCAGGCCAACATATCATTAGGGTTGGGGACCTGCCTGGTGGCAATGCTTATATGATTTAAGAACCTTGGGAGTATGTAGGATTTAAATCAGTGGCTTTTCTTTACCAAAGGAGATAGCTCGTGTTTCTCCTCAAAACTTAGAGGATTATATTTTTGTTTGTAACACAGCCATGGGTTGCAGAGTCGTACAGCTGAAAATTGCTAGGCTGCAACCCAGGGGCTGGTGAATCAAAGTACTCTCTGCTATAGCTCTGCTTTTTCTGGTTTCAAGGCTTTCGGCTTCTCCCGGTACCTCATAACTCATACTGTGGACCTTCCAAATGATTACAGAAAAAGGGTATGGGGAGCCCCAGACACCTGCCTCTTAGGGTTTTCTATCTTAAGTCTTCCCAGTCTATTTCTAAGGATTCAGAGTTTGTGCTCAAAAGAGCTGCAGCCTCTCCTTGGGAAAGTGCAGTTAGCTACCTTGTTTCTTTGCATGTGGATATATAGTGGCACTTTATGAGGCCCAAGAATACTGTCTGCAGTCTTGTATGATTTAAGCAATTGGATAACTAGTCGCTGCTCTGGTGGGAAAAAGAGAAAGAAGGGCTGCAGGAATTAGATATTTGTTCTCTTGATGCAGAGGCCCCTTTTGAAGTAAACATTGAACAATTGGCTTCCCAGGGTGCCACCCATGATACTTCTAAGTGTCTGGAAGCAAGAAGTTCACTGGCAATAGTAATCAGGAAAGCAACCACAAAGGCGGCAGGTAATACCACAGTCTTTACATGGGCAACAAAATTATATGCTGCGGAACCATTATTTCTCCCAACTAGGAGTCACATCTCTGTTCCCTTCATACAAGGCAGGCTGAGGCAAATGAGCTAATAAGAGATTAGCCCCTTATCCCCTCTACTCCTGCCCCCATCAGAAGGTCTAAGCTCTATGGCCACTGTCAAAACACATGGAAAATTGGGCCTTAGGGGATATGGCTCAAGCTCAATCTTACTTTGCTTATTAAGGTGGCAGTCACACCTAGGCCCTTTTGTTCTTAGAAAATTATCCCACTAAACTGTTTTGCTTTTATTATAGTTATTGTGGAGTTTTCCACACGGAAGCAACTAGGTAAGGCCAAGATAAGGCAAACATTGACCCCACAACAGTAAGCACGCTCACCTAAGCAAAGCTCTCCAACAGACAGGAAATCCATCCACCCAGCCAGCAGTGGTTTGAACACATTTTTTCAGACAGGAGCAATCTCCTAAAGAAGATATCCAGGAGTCAGCAGTAATGGCCTAGCCACTGTACTTTTATTTAATGTTTAAAAAAGATATAATACCAGATGTTTTTTAAACATTACAAAAAATTTTTAGTGGTAGGACACAACACAATGACACTTGGCTATATGAAATGCAGAACTCTGTTACTTACAGATGTGAACTAGGAAAGGCTGTGAGAAAAGACCCCACAGCCGCAGGTGGCTGTAAACAGTGCCAGGGTAATGGCAGGCTGGATCTTTAGTGGGTAACATGTATGACGCAAAGGATGTGGATATCTAGATTTTACAGAGTCACTGTGGATTGACCAATCTGAATAATTTTATTAGTCTCTGGCATTTAGGAGCTATCCTCAGTTAGCTGGAAGCTGGCTCTCAAGTGATTAGATTAGGTGTATAGTGAGTGACTTGGAGTGTGAGAGTTCCATAAGTGTTCTCATGTGGATTTAATCAGCTATTCAAAAAGTGGAATTGATCAGTTTCTAGCCAGAGTCTCAAAATCGTGTTGAGATAGCATTTTAAAAAAATGAAACAAACAATCAACAATCTATATTACAGTGGAATCATCACTGCTGTTCCTGTGAACATTAAAAGGACAATAAAGAAACACTATAAACAGTATACCCACAAATTTGATAACTTTGGTAAAAGCAGCCAATTCCTTGAAAGCCACAAATTATAACTCACACAAAGATAAATAAATGATCTATGTTACTTTCTGAAATCAGATCAGTAATTAATAACCTTCCAAATAGAAATCACCAAGATACATTGGTCCATGATTACCCCAATATCTAAACCAGATTAAGATATTATTATAAGAAAGTTATAGATCAATGTCTCTCATGAGCATATATGTGAAAATTCTCAAAAATATACTAGCAAATCAAATCCAATGATGTGTGAAATAAATTATACACCATAACCAAGTGGGATGTATGCCAGCTATTCAAAGCTGGCTCAACATTCAAAAACCAACACTGTATTAGCAGGCTAAAACAGAAAAAGCAATATGAACACACCAATTGGTTCAAGAAAAGCATTTGAAAAGTCCTAAAATTATTAAGAATAAAAATGCTCAGAAAACTAGAACTGGAAGGAACATTTTAAAACTGATTTTTTTAAACCTGTATAAAGAGAGAAAGAAATGAGAGAAAAAAAGAGAAGATAATATACTACAGTTAAAACTGATCTACAGAATCTCTACAGTTAGTATTATATTGATGGTGAGCATCTGGATGTTTTCTCACTAAGTTTGGGAAGAGGCAAGTATGCCCTGTCTCACTACAATTATTTGACATCATGCCAGAAGTCCTAGTTTGTGCATTATGGTAAGAAAATAATATAATAAATGGATGAATTTAAAAGGAAGAAATAAAATTGACTGTATTTACAAATGACAAGATTGTCTAAACATCAAACCCCAAGGGATTTACAAGAAAACTTACAGAATTAATAAGCATTTATAGCCAATTTGATGTATGCAAGGTCAATATATAAAATCCAATTATTTCCTTAGACATCAGCCATGCAAAATTGAAATATAAAATTTAAAAAGATGTAAATGCAGTTACAACAGTAATAATGAATATGAAATGTTTTCATATGAATTTATCAAAATATGTACATATGTATCTATATTCAGACTCCATATTGTTGAGATGTCAGTTGTTCTCAGCTTGTCCTATGGAGTCAACACAATACCAGACAAAATCCCACCAGGATTTTTTACACATATTGGGAATCTGATTCTGAAACTGTTATGAAAAGGCAAAAAAAAAATCTAGAATAGCCAGCACAATACTGAAGAAGAAAACAACAAAGATAAAGGACTCATACTACCTAATCCCAAACTCCCATAAATCTACAATAATCAAGGCAGCATGGTATTGGTGAAAAAAAACAGATACATAGATAAATGGAACAGATTGGAGAGTCAAGAAATATAACAACACAAATATAGTAATTCATATGACAAATGGGCAAAGGCAGTCCAAGGAGAAAGAATAATCACTTAAAATAACAGTGCTTGGACAATTAGAAATTCATGTGAAACAAATAAATATATAAATAAATAGGTAAATAAACTTAATCACAGATGCCACACAAATATTAACTCAAAAGAAATCATACACTTACATGTAAAATGAAAAATTATAAAATTCCTAAAAACCATAAGAGAAAATCTGCATAACTTTGAGTTTGGTGATAAATTTTTATATACAATGCCAAAAGCAAGTTCAGTAAAGAGGTGAACTGAAAGACAAATAAACAGTTCGCATTGTGAAAGACATTAGTAAAAGAATGAAAAGACAGGCCACCGATTGGGAGAAAATTATTTGCAAAACATGAGTCTATTAAAGGACATATATCCAAAATATACAAAAAACTCTCACTAAGGTACAAAGAGTCGAAAATAAGACTTTTTTTCCAATGTAAAAAAAAAAAAAGGCCAATAATCTAACAGACACCTCATCAAGAAAAATACATAGGTGACAACAGGCTTTTTAAAAATACATTGCACATTTTCTTTTGTTATTAGCAAAATTCTAATTAAAATAACAATGAGAAACCATTACACACATATCAGTATGACTACAATTTTCTAAAATCGACAACACTAATTGCTGGTAAAGAAGCAGAGCAACATGAACTTTCACTCATTGCTCATGGGAATACAAAATTATACAGTCACTTGGGAAGTCAATTTGACAGTTTCTTACAAAGCTAAACCATTTCTTACCATATGATGCAGCAACTGTGTTCCTAGGTATTTACAAAATAATTTGAAACCTTTGTCCTCACAAAATGCTGCACACAAATGTTTATAACAGCTTTATTCAGAATGCCCAAAACTGGAAACCACACAGATGCCCTTCAATTGGTGAATGAATTAAAGGAAACTGGTTTGTTTTTTTTCTCTCTCTCTCTCTTTTTTTTTTTTTTTTCATACAAAAGCATGCTTTCCATGGATAAAGAATGAGCTATTAAGTTACTGAAAAACCTAGGTGAACCTAAAATACATCTCACATGTGAAAGAAGCCATTTTGAAAAGACTACTGTATGATTTTATTTAGATGACATTCTGGTAAAGAAGAACAAAACTACAGAAACACCAGACATATCAATGGTTACCAAGGGTTCCTAGCCAGGACAAAGGAGACTTGAGTAGGTGACACAGGGACTATCTTATGATGGTGTAAATATTCTGTCTGATACTGTAGTGCCGAGTATGTGACACCAGGTTTGTCAAAATCAACAGAAATTTACAGGGTAAAAATGGTGAATTTTAATTTAAACAAATTAAAAAAAAATAGAGATCATGTGATCCAATATAAAATACAAATGGTGGCAAACAATGTAACTCCATTACAAATATAAGAAATAATGTCACTAAAAGTGGTGGGAAGAAACAATACTGATCAAAGCAATTCGAGTGTGTTAAACTAAAGGTAAAATAAACTGTACATAAGCATTGTTCTCTAGTTGATGAAGTTTCTTCCCATATGATATAGATTAATGATTCTGAAATCTATATATATATTTGTAATGGATTTGAAAAATTAGGCAATGGATGACAGAAAATGGGGATCATGTTTCTTAATGCTGGAGTAGAAGATTACAGAAAGTCAAAGGAAGAAGACTAAAATGATTCACATGATAATGAATTAAAATTAGATACATAATTCTAATCCATAATCAAAATGGATTAGAGTTATAAACTCATATTCAGCTTAATATATATACAAATATAGATAAATATGAATGGAAATATTTGTAGATATGTGTATATACATGGGTTAGTATATTCTTATGTATTTCTTTAATCTGTCAGCTGTGAAAGGCTAGAAGGAAAAATACCTTAAGGGCAATAAGTGTACCTGGTTCCAAAATTTCAGTTTTTAATTCCATTCCCCAATAAAGGAACCATGACTCCAGGAGAAATGGCTGATTCTAAATGTGAAGCAAGGAAGTATACAAGATGAGCCTAGAGTGGCTTGCAGTGCCAGAAAGTAAGAAAGTACTAAACACACACACACACACACACACACACACACACACACACAAACACTGAAACACTGAACGGGTTATGTCAAAGGGACACAGAGACCAACTGAAAGAACTTCCAGGCTGGAAAAATTTAAGCAAGAAAATATGAAATATAATGTTCGGTTAAAACCCAAAGTATAAAATATCCAAGAGTCCATACAAATATAAATACATGACTGAATTTAATAATGATAATAAAAAGACAATATTCATTTCTGAATAATCACAAGGAATTTAATAAGTTGTTTTGCTCTCAAAGAGGTGGAGTGTAACTCCCTACTTCTTGCCTTCTTTCTGAAGAGTACAGTATGGAGGGTGGAAGGGAAGTAACTTTACAGTGAGGAAACCTGGCAAGCACTACCTTAAATAGCTGAACAAGACTAACATCATAAGTAGTAAGTCATGTTGATAGTAAGTACTCAACTGTAGCATAATGAGAATGGCAATTTTCTATTAGGTTTTCATTTTAGAAAGCCATTAACCAAGCACAATAATAAGAAAAACATCAGACAAATCCCAACTGAGGATTAAAATACCTGGACCAGCACTCCACAAACTGTCAAGGTCAACAGAGAAAGAAATGTCTGAGAGAAACATCACAGTCAAGAGGAGCTCAATGAAACATGACAACCACGAGTAATGTGGTATCCTGGATAGGATCCTACAACAGGAAAAGGACATTAGGTAAAAACTGAGGATATCTGATTAAAGTACGTACTTCTAAAAAGGACGTAAGGTAAAAAGAAAGGATATCTGATTAAAGTATGGACTTCATTAATAATAATGTATACATATGAATTTATTAATTATAACAAATACTTATGTAATGAGGGATAATAATAGAATATAATAATAGGAGAAACTGGATACTGATATATATATATATATATATATATATATATATATATATATATATATATATGTATTAACAAACAAGGTATAAGAACAATGTTGTAAGTGGAACATACCAGCATACCATTTCAGAGAAGAATGAGAAACTGTTTGGCTGTCAGTAAAAGACTACTTTATCTATAAAAGATTTACAGCAATTGTTAATGATACATCATTCTTGCCTCTTAATAAAATATTGTCATACTTTAAAAATTATATTGAAGTATTTTCAAATATTTCCATGAGAGTATGATATATAATTCTTCATTACTTCCAAAATGTTTTAATACCCAGTGACACTGACTTTTGAATATCTAAATTTGAGTCACCTTATTTATTAATTTAAAAGTCGCCGGGCGAGGTGGCTCAAGCCTGTAATCCCAGCACTTTGGGAGGGCGAGGCAGGTGGATCACGAGGTAGAGAGATCGAGACCATCCTGGTCAACATGGTGAAACCCCGTCTCTACTAAAAGTGCAAAAAATTAGCTGGGCATGGTGGCGCATGCCTGTAATCCCAGCTACTCAGGAGGCTGAGGCAGGAGAATTGCCTGAGCCCAGGAGGTGGAGGTTACGGTGAGCCGAGATCGCGCCATTGCACTCCAGCCTGAGTAACAAGAGCTAAACTCCGTCTTAAAAAAAAAAAAAAAAAAAAAAAAAAAAAAAAAAAAAAGTAATACAGATACATGTCTGATAAGATGAATAAATTCTAGAGATCTAATTCACATCATGGTGACTATAGTTAATGGTACTGTGTTGTATGTTCAAAATCTGCTGAGAGACTACATCATGTGTTCTCACCACACACACACAAACCGCAAGTGGTAACTGAGGGAAGTGATGAAGGTGTTAAATAATTTGATCATAGTGATCATTTCACAATGTATATTTATACCAAATCATTACATTTTACATGTAAGTATATACAATTTAATTTCTCAATTATACTTCAATACAGCTGAGAAAAAGTAATGTAAATACAGAAAAGTACACACATCTTAAGTGTATGTCTGGTGAATTTTTTCAGAAGTGAGCACATACATGTAACCAACATCCAGATCAAGAAACAGATCACTACCAACATTCCAGAAGTGCTTCACACACTTTGGCTGAGGAGGACAGGGAGGTCAGAGAAGGATGCATGAGATGATGTTTGAGATAGATCTTTAAGGAAAGCTTGTGTTTTATCACTTGGAAATAAGACATGGTAGCAGGAGCATTCTAAGTGCAGACAATTAAATGAGAAAACCATGCATATGCATTCTGGGAATAAGGAATAGTAAAATCTGCCAAACTCTTTGGTACATAAAGTACATGTAGTACTTTATGTACATACAGTTTGGTACATACAGTACCAAACACTTTGGTACTGTGTGCTAAAACTCAAATTTGGTTTTTCCATAATTTCTAGATGGCTTCAATGATCATATTTTATTTTTTTTAATAGAGAGGAAATAGAAATAAATTTATGTTCAGAAGTGACCTACTCTAAGATGATAAACCAGAAAAATTACAGAATAAAATGGAAAGGAACAAGATGCAGAAAAGCTAAATAGAAAGCCATTACTTCTTAAAGTTTAGTTTCTATTCTTTACATGGAAACCAGTAACATCATGCACATATAGTGTATGTATCAGAATCTGTGAAGTGTTACAACTCTTTGAGGGAACTTGATTTGTCTTCTAGTCTTTCCTAAACAAACATATGCATCTACAGAAAATATGACTCTAGATCTCCCCTTTCGTGCCACTGATCAAGTCAGCCCTGGATAAAAGCAGATTATAACTTTCTTTTTATATTCTTGAGAGGAATTTATTAGTACAACATGCATGTGATCCAAATAATTTTATAAACGTAAATCTTAGGGACCACACAGTATTCTTTACAAGTCTCCGTTAGCACTAGAAGGGCTCATATGAAAAAGTTTACCTGAGAGAAATAGACAAACTAAAGAATAATAACCTGGAGACGCAAACACATATTTACACACTTCTTTCTATGTGTTTTGCATTATTCTTCCATTCATTATACTAAATTCATATACCTATTTAGTCCTTACATAATTGATTAGTTCAGTGGAAGAGAGATCCACACATATAAAACAGCTATGTATAATCTGGCATTTTCAAATGCTTCAATTGATTCTATAGAATCATAAGGGTAAAATATATTTCTGTTGAAATGGCTGAGTGTTATAGGATGGAGGAAAAGGAACAATTTAATGGAGAACATTTCAGACTTGAGGAAAACATGAGCAGAGAAACCCTTTCCACGGAAAAAGGAGGGAAATCTTTGTATCCAAGAGAGCTATCCAATATACACAAAAATGCAGTAAAAACTATTCACCAGGCTAAAATATGGTATAATGGTGATTTTGCATTATACCATTGATAGCAAAGATACCTAGAAACACAAAGACTCAGTCCAAAACTGCTTCTGAGAAGTTCTTGTCACCTTGCTTCCAGGTTAATTCTACCATTGGAAGAATAACTATATATATGGCCAAAGGAAGGAGACGTATAGATTCCTTTTACAGTGAACACATTGGCAAACAACACGTTAGATGGCTATTTATTATGTAATTATGTTTTTTTTCATTTAATTGTAAACGTGATTGAGTAATACATAAAAAAGAGAAGTAATAGATTTTGTTTAGTCACATACCAAAATCTGTATTTAGTGGTCTGACATTTGGCAGTCTTGGAGTCACATAAAATGTATAGATACTGCTATGTCTCAAAGAGTTGAGATATTTTTATTGATTTTATGAAGTTCAAGACATTATGGAAGTTACAGGTTAAATTTCTGTTGCTATGTCAAATTGGTACTCCCATGTAGTAAAGAATTTGGCTAGGCTTCAGTCCTGGTCCCTGGGAGGTCGCCTCTAGAACCTTGGAATTTTCTAAATGATAGGAGTATCTTTCGTATTTGAAGTGTTTCATGTTATGATGATGACTCATGGGGGATCCTTGATAGTCTATATTAACAAGATGACTCAGGATGGGGTCTGGCTATACCAGAAAGATGGACCATGTGATTAGATGATTGAGGCTTTGAGACTTGCAATATCAGCTTGACCTCTGGAGAAGGAAAAGGGTGCTGCAGGTTGACTGTGTGGTCAATTATTCCTTCAGTCAAGTCTATGTTATCAAACCTCAATAAACACTCTGAACATACAGGCTTGGGCAACCTTCCTTGGTTGACATACTCTGCATATTTTTATATATCAGTAAGCCAGAACATATTCTGATTCCACAGAGAGAGAGAAATGGAATATTTATGTTTAGAACCCTACCAGACCTTGTCCTATAAATTTCTTCTTATCTAGCTTTGATTTGTACTCTTTTTCTATAATAAAGCTGTAATCATAAGTATACTGTTTTTCTGTATTGTGTGAGTCATCTTAGCGAATTATTGAACCTAAGCAGTTAGTCTGAATATCCAAATTTGGAACCAGTGATTTAAAAGTGAGGATGGCCCTGGGTACCTCAAAACTGTGGCTGGTGTCTGAGGAGAAGCCAGTCTTGTTCAGGACTATACCCTTAATCTCTGAAGCTTATCTTAATTCTGTGTAGTTGATATTATAAATAAATATTTGTAGGTAACTTTCAATACCTTTGTGACAGACATCTTTTTGCCAACTATAAATTTTACAATTACTTTTTTTCTGACCTTCCCAATACCAAAAGAGAAAAAAGAAAAGTATTATCTATGGAGACTCAATCACTAAATCTTAGTACTATACATATTTCTTAATTTCTTTTTTCTTATGGCTTATAGGAAGCGTCACACAAAAATAATACAATTAGAGTGAATACACTTGATTTTCAGTGAAAGCAAACATCATAAATTCTGAAACTAAGAGAACCTCATTATTACTACACAGCTCTGTTTATTAATTAAACTAAATAACAGAGGTTCCAATATTAGCTCATGCTAGGGAATTGTGAGCACAAATGACAACCAGTTTAGCTTTGACTCAGACCACTACCTCTTAATCAGAGAATCTGGAAAATGGTCCCAGGTCTAATTAAAAACATAAAATCAATGCAGGCATTTAACAACTCTATCTGTACTACTGGACCCAAATGCAATGCCAGAGTTAAGTTCAGTAAGTTAACAGACATGTATTTCATCTGTGATTTTCAATATTAAAATAGTGTTTGAACACAATTGTAAGCAGCAATCATGCTTCCTCCTTCTGTCCACCTTCATGCTCCAGTGACCAGAATCTCTTGACAATTTACAAATTGATAGATGCTTCCTGGGACTCTTGTTATTTTCTGATGACATAAGTGTTTTCTTGGTCCAAAATAGAATTAAACAAACTATGTAAGCAAAATAAAGACATAAGATTCGGTTTTCAGTGTAAAATAATGCAGATCTATTCAATCTAACCTCTTTATTATAAGTCCTATGAAATGTAAAACTGCTGAAGAAAAAGTCATTAGAATACCAAGAACTTAACTGTGCACAGTTTGATTGAACTCTTTTGGAAATTACTGAGAAGAGGTTCAAGAAATAAGTCATTTATAATATGCATTAAAAACAATGCAAAACAGTAAAATGGCGTTTGGTCCAGCTGAGGTGCTAAGCTATTCAGAACTGCCTGCAAAATCTTACTCATCAGGTTAAATTAAGATTTGGTAAACACTTCAAGAATAGACTATATTTAGAGCCATAGTAACATACACAGCCTGGTAACTAAATAGGTTTATTTACCATTTGTGTATTTGAGAAGTAAAAAAGTATTTTATTACAAATAGAGGTATGCTAAAAAAGAAGTTATTTTTATGTCAGTAAAATATAGAAAGAACAATCTTGCAGAATTTATATGCCTGCTAAGTGATTTGAGAAGGAGCTTTCTATTACTGAATGCACTCTCTTATTTTAGCTAAAGATTTCTAGCATATTAAAATATAATAAAAGCTGAATGTTGAGCATTGCCAATAAAAATAAGACATATTTTGAAATTGACAAAAAAACTTTACGTATATTTTATAATCTACATTTTAACTCATTTCTTGCCTCCCACCCATATATATCCTAGTCTTCAGTAACACAATTTTCTCTAATATGCCATGTGCTGTCAAGTGGTGTAGTCTTACCTTGGTAATATCTTATTCTTTCTAGGGACTTGAAAATGAATGACTCAGAGTCTTAAGTGAGCTGAACCTTAATGAATAAATTCCTATAGCAGGATCTTACTAGCATTGATACAGCGTTGCCTACCGAGGCTCCAACTTCATCACTTGAGATTTCTGTTGGCAGTCAACAAACTCAGGAAAATAAATTAACAGCAGTAGGGCTACAGTAATACATGCTTTAGGATAGTATGATGATGTAAAAGATATGCTTGACAAGATATTATACCTAAGTGTGTATTTTCACAAAGTAAGTACAGATACCATGTTTGTGATAATATTAGGCTCATTGGATTTGAAGGCATCTTCTGGTCTACTAAGAATATGATACTTGAAGTCTGAGTCACTTGGACACTTACCAATTTTACTTTCTAATTTGTACAAGGAAACATAAAAATTACTTCACACACTTTTATGTGTTAAAGATTTTATTTAGGTAAATTTTAGTGGGGAACCAGGCAGGTGACACAATCAGTTCAAAAGATAGGTCAAAAAGTACAGATTTATATGGAATAAAGAATAGTTGAAACTATGCACAGAGACATGAAACGGACTTTCTTCATCCTGGAAGGGGAAGTCAGTGGAACCTTCAACAGAAATAACAATTTATTTTGATGGCTATAAATGCAGATTATTTTGCATTGCTGTAAGTTATCTGCATAGTAAAGAGTGTGAGAGCCAAATAACAGAGAAAGGATAGGATCACCTATAAGGATGTGTTCCAAAAATGCAGTTTTCATTAGAGACATCTAGGAGACTTTTTTTTTCTTTTTCTATTTTGCTTATTTCAGTTTTCGTAACAGTCTCCCCTTTGTGATTAAAAAAATACTTGGTGAAATAATATTCTTGAGCACAAATTAAAGCTGGTCTCATTAGGTTTGGCTTTATATATAAATGGAGAATGTTAATTTTTCAGATAAGTCCTCTTACATTTACTTTGCTGAAATTTTTTGTAAGGAAACAGAGCTAATTTGTAAAAGCCCTTATTATGTCCTATCCTGATTGTAGAAATCAAAGTCTAGGAAAATCTCTGAACCATATTTTGCCCATGATACCAATACATCTGGGAGTGTTTCTTTCTTCTCAAAGTTCCCCAAATACTCTGAGGTCCTTTGCCTGCAATGAAATGATCTTCCTCAGTATCTCTAAAACTGAGACCCTACAAATCATCAGGTTTTTCTGAGAGGAGTTTATAACTTTTGACTCCAGAAAGTAGACCTCAGTTCTTTAAAGTAGCTTACCTTTCTGATTAAATGAGCATCATTCTCAAATGTGATATTTCAGACAAGGCATTGGTTGCCTAATGAATAGTTCACTTTATATTTTGATTTAAAAAGGACAAATTCTTAATGAATCTATACAAGGAGAATTTCTGATTTGGAAAAGAGATGATAGTTAGAAAAATATATTATTTTTTATTTTATTTTATTTTATTTTATTTTATTTTATTTTATTTTATTTTATTTTATTTTGTTGAGACAGGGTCTCACTTTGTCATCCAGGGTGGAGTGCAGAGGCACAATCTCAGCTCACTGCAACCTCCGCCTCCTGGGTTAAAGCAATTATCCTGCCTTAGCCTCTTGCATAGCTGAGATTACAGGCATGTGCCACTACACCAGGCATTTTTTTTTTTTTTTTTTTTTTTTTTTTTTTTTTTTTTTTTTTTTTGTGGAGACGGGTTTCACCTTGTTGGCCTTGGCCAAGCTGGTCTCAAACTCCTGAGCTCAAGTCATCTTCCCACCTCAACTTCCCAAAATACAGAGATTACAGGTATCAGCCACCATGCCCGGCCAAAAAATACATTGTTTTAAAATGTTTCATTTCAGTTTACAAAACCTGAGTATACCACATTGTTATGGTTTCCAGACACTGTAAGAAGCAAATTGTTTTATTATATATTTGGAAAAAAGAACATTAATGTATTATCAACATATTCCAAACAAATAAAAGTAAATAACTCTCTCTTACCAGCTCCTTCACCCCTGTGCAATTAATTATTGTTGAGCTGAGTTTTGGGTGAGTAGTCTAATGAAATTGTCTGCTTCTTGAATAAATGTTCTGGGAAATTCTGACTTAGTCTACTGAAACAGTATGAAAGTTTTCTAAGAGACGTCATCAGTGGCCTTTCTGAAGAATCTATACTGTACTTTTGCATGAGGTTGCCCTTCTTTGTTCAAGTAAAAAACCTTGGTCTGTGGTTGATTGCAGAACTTCAATGGCAGCATGAGAGTAAAACAAAACTTATCTGTAGATGGCAGAGAGTTAAAATGGCTGTGATTAAATCAATTACTGACATTTTTCAAATTAAAAGATCTGATG
The DNA here is from genome assembly GCF_048565385.1 of Saimiri boliviensis. Lineage (NCBI taxonomy): Eukaryota > Metazoa > Chordata > Mammalia > Primates > Cebidae > Saimiri > Saimiri boliviensis. The sequence goes on from NC_133463.1 coordinate 42,401,613, forward strand.
AGGGACAGGGAAATCTGGTATTTTTTTGTGGCATGCAAAACAAGGTAATAAAGTCATTTCAAATGCATTTTAGGAAAAATGTCTTCAATTATGGTAAGTTTTATTTTGAAGAACACAGGGAATATTTGGTCTAGTTTATAAAACAGAAGAACCAAATTTTAACAGAAGAAAAGTTAATTTAAAACCTGCAATAATCCTGAGGCATTATACATCTATACAAACTCTAATATCATATTACATGGAATTATATTATGTAATATACTGAGTGCATACCAATAATTTAATAAGAGTATCAACTAAAGAAATTTTTTGATTGTGAAATAGGTACTAGATACTTTTGTCTTTATAAAACTCTATAAGTAATCTGATGTGCATTTCCCAGTTGAAACCCACTAACCTAGAAGATACTAAATTCAAATAAAAGTTGTGAACAAGTTATAATTTTTAAATAATAACTAAAATTATGACTTATAACATTATGCTGTGGTTGCCTATTATCATTAGGCAAAGCATCACCAGCTGTGATATATAAGAAAATTTGACAGAATGTTGATACTAACTACATCAGTGTTTTTCTTGAGTTTAAGATATAGTATGAAAATCAAATACACTAATAAATCTCTATAGGCTTCTCATAAAGCATACAATTTCTAAAATATTTATGTTAATAACATCATTACCTACATAAAGAAAACTAACCATATCTTCTTATTCAATAGCTCTTCCATTTTAGCTTATCAATAGTAATGTATAAAATAAACCTAATTATTTGTAGCATACTATTAGATGGTGAAATAACAAATCTTTGTAATTTTTCTTAGGGACCTTTTAAAGTATTTAAAAATTAGTTTTTAGGGTAAAAGGTATGTTAAATATTTTATTTTTTCTATAGTTAAGATGTGATGTGGGGAAGCCACAAATAAAAAATTATTAGAGGAGATTTGAAGACAATTAAAATAGAATTGTAGTTTACTGATAAACAATATGTGGCTACTCATTTTACTCAAGTGACAATAAAACATTTAACAATAAACATACAAGTTAATACTTGTTAATACAAGTTAATAAGGTGTAAAAACCTTAGCTCTTTTATAGGGGAGAAATTTTGTGTTTTCCTGAATAATTAAGGGTGTAATAAAGCCAACATAAAGAACAAAAAATTATTCTTGTAAGTCACGGAATCTAAGCAGATTATACAGAAAAAATAATATTTCTTCATATTACAATGACAATAAGTAATAAATCATGGAAACAAATCCACCAAAATCAGGTAAGCCTTGCTAAGGTTTAACAAATAACTTTTCAGACTCAGATATTATAGATAAGGTAAAATAAAATTCACTTTGAGATTTTTGTTTTTTATTACACTAATTTATATTCTTTATGATGTAACACTGATATCTTACTTTAAAATACATCTCAGGGCATCTGCAAGTTTAGACTAATTTCATAATGATATGGAAGATTATTCATATATCATGTACTTATTGCTGCCTCAATCAAATGAATCAATAAGTATTTTTTAAAAATTCTTAGTTCAGTTCAGGCTTTAGCAAGGTAAATATTGATAGTTTTTCCCACTATAGGTTTTCAGGGGATTCGTCGAAGTTTTAACTTGTATGGAAGTTTTAACTTGTTTTGCATTTGAATGCAAAACATGTGCATGAACACACACACACTCAACCCTCCTTTTCTTGAAAAGCAGGAAGAAAGCATAGTTATATTTCTATATCACTATTTCTCCTAAGTATAATCACAACCACTTACAATGATTATAACTTTTAACCGTTGTAACTCACTGTTAGTAGGTTAATCATCCTGGTTTTGGTAGGTTTTGACACTAAAAGTGCTACATCGCAAGAGAACCTCTTAGCTCCACACAAATCCACTGAGACCTATTTTTCACATGCCAGCATCTCAGCAGTGTTGCAGAGCTTATGGCTGCATGGAACACAGCTTCCTGCAACTACAAATGTTTTGTGCACAGCTTTTCAAAATGGCAAAATTTAGCAACTTTGTTAACTTGGCCCAAAGATATAATTTATTTGTAGCATGTAAAAAATAGGAGGAAAATTTTTTATAGCTTAAAATTATACTTAATAGTCAATGATGTTTCAACATTTTATCTTCTCAGGAAGATTGCCGTATTCAAGTGTTACCTATTAATTATCTTGGTATCAGTCAAAGATTTTTAATTACCTGAATATCTTGGAAATTATTTTCAAGTGGTTTTACTGCAAAATATAGTTTCTGCTGATTTTTTAAATGTCAGAATATTCAATTTAGTTTAAAATGAATTTGCATTTTTTATATCTTTGAATACTAAATATGATGAATGTTAACTTATTTGACCATCCAAATTGAATATATTTATGGAAACATACCCAAATTTAATAAAAATGTATGTTTTCATTGTACTTAACATTGATAAATCAGAGTAGGCATAGTTTTTTTTATTAAACTAAAATTATTAAATTCATCTTGTTTGTCAAAGTTTTACCTAATTTCTGTGAATACTCATAATTTCTGAATTAATTGTCACAAAAATGTAAAGTATATTTAAAGCAAATTAAAAGTTTTAAAGGTTAAATTTTCTTTTACTTCTGTGAATTTTAGGATTATTCAACTTCATAAGCATTTATTGATTTCTATAAGCCAATTGAATATCTTAATTTAAGAGCCTTTGTAATCTAAGTTATTAATACTACTGTAGAGGAATTAAAATCATTTCACAATTGCACAATGAAAGACAATGCCTTTCTGAATAACAGACACTTAGAAATATAAATGCACAAAGAGATTATAGCTTTAATTCCATAATTCCCATCATGTATCAAGACTTAATACAGAACTGTAAAAGCACCATTCATTCTTGTATCAAAGAACTATTCTCCTTCCCAAGGGGCATAGGATTCTTAACTGAGTTAAGCTTAAATGGAGAAACAAACAAAAAACACTAACTGAGCAGAGATATTCCATTACCTCTCATCCAACAGAACATTGCTATCTCTAAATCATTAGTACATTCAACAAATATTCGGAGGATAAAATTGGATATTTTTCTTTCTGTTTTTAAATTTTAGAGAGAGTTGCCAAGGCTGGATTGCAGTGGTTCGATCTCGGCTCACTACAACCTCACCTCCTGGGTTCAAGCGGTTCTCTGACTCAGCCTCCTGAGTAGTTGGAACTACAGGTATGTGCTGCTACACCTGGCTAATTTTTGTGGTTTTAGTAGAGACAAGGTTTCACCAAGTTGTTCAGGCTAGTCTCAAACTCCTGACCTCAAGTGATTCACCTGCCTCAGCCTCCCAAAGTGCTGAGATTACAGTTGTCAGCCATGTTAAAATCGGATTTCAATCATTGCTGCCACTGATAGGGAATGGCTTACTAAATGTAGGTTAATAAAACCAAAGTACACTATAGAAAAGAAAATTAAAATTTGATAAAAGTAGATTACATTTTCATGTGGGATTCACCACTGAAAGCCAATAAATGACATCCCTAAGCTTAAAAGCTCAAATGGAGAGCGCTATTCTGGAAAAAATGTCTAACATCTCTCTTAGTTGAATTCACTGGGCATCTTATTGGAAGGCCTCAAAACAGGTAAAAGTCATACAATTATATAAAATTATTCTATGATCCTTTCTTACAGATATTTTAATGAGTAAAAGTTTTTTATGAGTAAAATTATGACTCATATGGATAAAAAAACCTATAGAATATTTAATTAACTTTTGATTAGTGATAAAATTAGGTAGATGTTATAAACAAAGCCAGAACATCTTATTAGTTAAAATTTATTGATATAAAACTATATTGTATAACATACCATCATGCTGTTTTATAGTTAATGAAACTTACAAACTAGTGAATTTTCACTATTAAATCCAAAATTTAATATTTTTGATTTTATATTTTAGTCCCAGAGAGATATTTGTGTTTTCTTACATTTTGAATGTCTTTGTATTTTGGCAGTTTTATACATGTCCCAAATTCTTTTATCATCATTGATTTTAATATTCATGCTAGTGATCAATTTAAAATTAACTTTAAGATAATCATATTCCTTAATTTAGAGGATATTTCTCTACTTTCCACTTAAGACAAATTGTCAATATGACCAAAACCTGAACCTGACCATTAAGCAACAGTACTGAATTACTAATATTTCAAATTTTAGTTTTTTAACTAAAACCATGGTTTTTCTATTGTATATGTTGATGGAAATTGATACCAGGAATTCTGGTTTATACTTGCAACTTTACCGTAGTTAACCTAGAGCATGCTACATGTGAACCTCAAATAGTCCTTTGCCTGTATGTACTGCAATCAAACCTAAATATTGACTTTTTTCTCTTAGTACCATATTTAATCTCGGCTTTCTCAGTGTTACCACACTAATAGTCAGAAGAGTCACAGAAAGACAAGGAAAGACGTCAAGGAGTAAAGAATACTTTTTCTTTTTTAATAATATTAACATCTAACTTGACTCAAGCCAATTTTATTATAATGCAGAATACAGGAGAACTGCTAAGGGACTTATTGATGGAGTCATTTTCTTCTCAGTTCCTGGAAAGCATATCACAGAATTTGCTGTGCTTTTTCTAATGGCTATAATTATCTGCCTGTTACTATTTTATTTAAGAAGCAACCTGTTTAATTCATTAAACTCAGAAATGGCCTGCAACATTAAAATATTAACTCAGTAAAAATTTGCTGATGCAAGTTTTTATATAAAAGCAAAACATTTTAGTCAAATATTTAGAGATACATTTAGCCTATTTTGCTAATGAAAAATGCCAATCACATAAACTAATTTTCAAAGCCAGTTCTTGTTGTCAAACCAATTTTACTCTGTTAGAAAACTGACACCAGTTTTAAATTTAAATAGCTATATTAAAATTTATTTTAAGGAATATTATCAAATGCATTGAAAACAAAATTACAGAGAGTTTTTGAGACATGTTATCAAAAGCATTCAAGCCAAGATGAGATGATAAAAATTTAGATTGACCATCTAATTATCCAAACCAGAATTTTAAGAAGATACTATTAATAATAATGACAGAAAAACTGATGTAAAACAGAAATGTTCACGTTTAATTAAAACATATTATGATTTATTCATTTTATGACAAATAAGAAAGAACAAAATAGTCAATATACTGATGCTAAGCACTTCATTTAAATCAATGCAATATAATATACAGCTAAAATTATTATATATGGAGTGAGAATTATGGGGAAAAGGGATTTTCCTTCATTAATCACAAACAAGGGCAGTGTCAAACCGATGTAAAAATTTAGTAATTTTTAATAAGAATTATAAAAATTAGACATAATTCTAAAAATATCAGACATTGAGACTATTTTTTTTTAATTTAGCACATGAATTATATGCTGTCAAACCAATCAATATATTTAAGCAGGGCATTGTTTTAAGCATTTTTAACATTATTCAAAATTTTAATCTCCATATCAGCCCTATAAGTAAATAATTCTACTATCTCTACTTTAAAGGTGATCAAATTAAGGCATGGCAAAGTAGAACGACTTGTTCAACTCGTGCCAGGAATCATGCCCAGCCAGGGGTTTCCAGCCAAGCCATCTGGCTTCAGGTTGCAGGGCTAATCATGGTGCCCTCTGCTACCTTTGCTTAGTCGTTAAAAAGGATCCTCCAGAACAAGCATTTAAAATTATCTGCTTGCCGGGCGCGGTGGCTCAAGCCTGTAATCCCAGCACTTTGGGAGGCCGAGGCGGGTGGATCACAAGATCGAGAGATCGAGACCAACCTGGTCAACATGGTGAAACCCCGTCTCTACTAAAAATACAAAAAATTAGCTGGGCATGGTGGCGCGTGCCTATAATCCCAGCTACTCTGGAAGCTGAGGCAGGAGAATTGCCTGAACCCAGGAGGCGGAGGTTGCGGTGAGCCAAGATCGTGCCATTGCACTCCAGCCTGGGTAACAAGAGCGAAACTCCGTCTCAAATAAATAAATAAATAAATAAATAAATAAATAAATAAATGAAATAAAATTATCTGCTTGGTGCCCACAGGGTTTTGTTTTTTGTTTTTTTTTTTGTTTGTTTGTTTGTTTTTTGCATTCTGGGGCAATGCATGGTGCCAAGATTAAGGATTATTGAAGGTCATGCCTTTATTTTTGTAAAACTGGAAAGGACAAATGAGAGATGGAAAAGCAGAAAGTATGGCGTGCCTCAAAGTGACAATCTCTGGCAGATCAATTATAGGAAGAGTTCATACAGAAGTTAAGGATATGGGCACTGATTACTTTAAAACATTAGGAACCCAAAAATCTCTTGGATATTCTTTAAGTGCCCTCTAGGGTACAAGTACTTTAGACAGAAGACTATGTAGTAATATTTAGTGGTATAGGACAAGGCTAGCGAAATTTCTGAAAACAGTTTGTTACTTACTTCTGAAAGCAACAGCTCTACTATGGTTTATGTATTGATTCTGTTTTTAATTTTTGCCTATACAGTATCTTAAGTAAAAAGAAATTTTACATGTACTCTTCAGTTACATTTTGCTTTTGATTGTTTGTCATTTAGCTTTTTGTTTCATATTAAAAAAATAAACAGAAAAGTCCTCTCTAGTCTGCTAATAATTTAGTTAAACTAAGAGTATTTGTTAATATACTTATGGGAAATTATATATTCTAGGAGATATATATATATCTTGTAGGACAGTTTCTTAAACTCTTGGTGGAATTCAGGCTATGAAAATTTCCAGAGAGAGGTTTTACCAGACATTATAAAATATTCAGATTAGCTTCCATTTTATATGCCTATAAATATATGTAGTATTTTTCTTCTAGTGGATAAGAAAAAGTTTAAAAAAAAACTCGAAAGAAGAAATTAAGCCTAAAGAAAACTGCAAAATTAGCTTAATATATTGGCTAAATATAATGCAGAGAAATGCATTGATCCTTTTTAAGAAGTTGAAAATGGTGTCTAAATCGCTAATTTCTGTTGCATTCAGGTAGTAATGGATAGAAAAAGGTAGTTTAAATCTAATTAAATGTACTTTACGATTTTCAAAAAATAATATATCCTGAAATTAAATAATTACAATTAGCATTTTCAAAGATTTATCTTAAAATACAATTTTATCTATTATTCAACAAAATAACAAACTATGTCAGAATGAAAATTACATTTACTACACAGTAGTAGTACTTTTTCTTTGACATGCCTACCCTTTTTTTAGAAGTTCTATTTTGTAAGGAGTGGGCTATATTTGTTTATGTATATAACATGCAATGGAACTTCTTTGATTCCGATAGAGACCATAGTGTTTCCCTGAATTGGAGGATTTGGTTTTTTTTGTTTGTTTTATTTTGTTTTTTCTCCACCTGTGAGGTATTAAAGAACATCTTGCAGAGATAAGTAAGAAATTAAAAGATAAAAATCAATGTGTAAAGTAATAGGTCTATAATTTAGGATATCTGAAACCCTAAATGGTATTTAATAGCATTTTCTGAAACAGATCAGATTATTACATCTTCATTCTGCAGTTACAAAGATCTTGTTAATGCCTATTCAATAAAAGTCTTGATTGCAACTAATTTTTAAAAGTAATGAATTTCTATCTGCCCTACGTAAATGACTAAGCTGGATGGACTAGTTATCCCATGATTATTCTGAGATTGCAGATGTAATTGTGTAATTTTCTCTAAATTAGGAAAATAAGCTTTACCACATCATAAAATTATTTTACAAAGAATATTTGAAAACATTAAGCTATATATTTTTATCCTCATTTCTCCAAACACAAAGCTGATTGAAGAAAATACTTAGGGGATTTGAGATGTGTATATAGCCTATTGCAATTAACTCAAAACTCTATTATACTAGGAATTGTTTTTCTCAATAATTTCGTTTTTTTTTCAAATTTCTAAATATTGGTTGGAAAGCATGCTAATTAAAATGACCAAATGCCAATATCACTACAAACTTCACCATCTGCAGTGCCACTGATATTTCCATGTACTTGAATCTTAGCTTCTTCTCTGGACTCTCTTACCTAAAGCTTTTTGTCTTGACTATTGTGATTATTCAAGTTAACAGTATGATTTTTTCATTTTGTCTCAGAAGTCCCATGTTTCCCTTCATAAGTCATTATTCCAGGCATTAATTTTCTAATTTAATATTGGTATTTTAAATGAATTTAAATACAATTAAGTAGAAGTTGAATTTGTTATGGAAAGTATCATTAATTAGAGAGATGAAGTGACATGAGTGGACTCATTTAGTCTTTGCTCATTCCTTTCTCTATCCCTTTTCTTCACAGTTCTTAATGATTTACCAAGGGCTTGTCCTGAAGATACAATATATATATATATATATATATATATATATATATATATATATATATATATATGAAAAATTTGTCTAGGCTAAACCTCTAGTAGCAAACAGCAATCAAGCAGAGAAGTGCCCAATTTAACATCTAGACTTCACCTATTATTTTATAAAGTATATCCACAACACCTACAATAGTTAGTATTGCATGTTTCACTATTTGATTTTTAAACCACATTCCAAATGGCTTTTACAACAATTACAATAAAATGATAATTGCAAAGGCATTATGTAGCCAAATGAAAATGCTGCATTGTGATAATGAAATGCAGCCAAAGGACTGAAAATTAAGCACTAAATTAGAGGTAAGAATTTGAGACTAAAGTGTACAATGAAATACACACACACACACACAGAACCAAACTCATTTTAATAAAAAATTATCAACTAATTAACATACTGCTGACCAGTCCTGTTCACTTGGGAAGAGCAATATTTTGTCTAAATTCAACTCAGTAATAAACCAACTAATATTGCCAACTAGTAATAAACCAAGTAGACCTCTGCCAAACATCTGATTTTCTCTGATCTATCTTTGTTCTTGATGGTCTGAGAGATATGATAAAAATCACAGAATTTTATTTTAACTTTCCTTGCAAATACATTGTGGACAGAAAGCAAAGTGTATGGAATTTTGCTCTAAAATAATGCCAAGCTCTAGTCAATCATGTTAGTAAAAAGAACTGAATAGTTGAAAGGTTTTATATTCACTTCTATAATTCCTTAACACTTACATAATTTTGGAATCTAATTCTTCTATCTTGATTTATACAACATTCAAGTTGAAAATTATTTTTAAATAAGTTTTCTAAGAATACCAAGGAAAATGTTATTGCCAATCATCAACTTTACAGATAAATGTTAACACTTTTGATCAGTTTGCTATGTTCTACTCCAATGTTGAAAGCAAGTGATATCTGATTTTATAGGACTTGTGAGTAATATCCATCATGTGATGTGTGGTAGATACAATTCCAAGATGGCTCCCCAGATTCCCATGTATACATCCTATGTACTTATTTCCCTTTGAGTGTGGGCAAGTGAGTATATACAATGTGATCTTGCTCCCTTGATTAGGTTACTAAGCAGTTTAATGTTAATCAAAATGGAGATTATTCTAGGTGAGCTTTTAAAACTCATCTAATCATGTGAGTTTTTGAAAGCAAGACAGTCTTATTGTTCTTGAAGATGAAGCCTCCATGTGTTATAATGCATTCTGCCAACAAACATGTCAGCTGAAGAGAGAATAACAGTAGGCACTTAGTAAAAGTTTTTTTGAATGAGTCTATTTCTTAATACATGTGATGTAAGAGAAGTTAGTTATCAAAAATAAATATTTAAATATTTTTAAATGTGAAACAAAATCTTTAATCTTCACTTGGTATGTAAAAATAGTTTCCTCAAAATAGAACTGACATTTGAATAACCTAATCATAACCCTGTATTTATTGTATTTCTTTAGATGTTATGTTCCCTATAAGTATTGAAATCCTGCGTTTCTTGCCTAATTCTGTGCCTGATTTATAACACACCCAATTAATGCTCATGGATGACTTATTGAGCCCACATTTATCTTTCTTTATTTATAAATTCTAATAAAACTGTCAAGAAATATGTAAATAATGAAGGTAATGGTTGTGTCCAGGGAAGAAGGACAAGGCAGTATTAATGGTCAAACATGTTAGGAAGGATTTTGGAAGAGAACTATAAAGAGAAAATGGTAACTTTACAGTAGAGGAGCCTAGCAGATACCACACTAGAAATCCGATAAGCAAACTTAATAGAATAAATAATAGGATATGTGTATACCATGTGACTGTGATGGATGCACTGAGAAAAGCACACTATCAGGTAAAAACACATAGCCTCAATCTAACTATGAGACCACATCATACAAACACTCATTGAGGGACATTCTAAAAATAACTGGCTTCATCATTCCAAAAGTGTGAAGGTCATGGAAGAAGAGGGATAGAGTATATTTCATATGTTAAAATTTATTAAAATTTGACAATAAAATACAATGAGCAATCCTGGCTTGAATCACAAACTAGAAAAAGGACATTAGTGGGAAGCCATCAAAATTCAATTAATGTCTCTAGATTGGTTAATACTCTTGTATCTATATAAACATTTTGGTTTTCAAAGTTTTACTGTCTTCACATAAGATGTTAATATTGGAGAAAGCACAGGATATATGGAAACACACTGTATTATTTTTTGTAACTTTTATTTTAAAAATCACTTTATTATATATGTCTTCTTTTGAAAAGCGTCTGTTAATATCCTTCACCCACTTTTGAGTGCATTTGTTTGTTTTGTTCTTGTAAATCTGTCTTAGCTCTTTGTAGATTCTGGACATTAGCCCTTTGTTAAATGGGTAGATTGCAAAAACTTTATCCCATTCTGTTGATTGCAGTTCACCCTAATGATTGTTTCTTTTGCTGTGCAGAAGCTCTGGAGTTTAATTACATTCAATTTGTCTATTTTGGCTTTTGTTGCCAATGCTTTTGGTATCTTAGTCATGAAGTCCTTGCCTATGCCTATGTTCTGAATCGTTTTGCCTAGGATTTTTTCTAGGGTTTTTATGGTGTTAGTTCTTATGTTTAAGTCTTTAATCCATCTGGAGTTAACTTTAGTGTAAGGTGTCAGTAAGCGGTCCAGTTTCTGCTTTCTGTACAGTTTTCCCAACACCATTTATTAAGCAGGGAATAATTTCCCCATTGTTTATTTTTGTCAGATTTGTCAAAGAGCAGATGGTTGTAGATGTGTGGTGTTGCCTTCGAGGCCTCTGTTATGGTCCATTTGTCTATATCTCTGTTTTGTTACCAGAACCATGCTGTTTTGATTACTGTAGCCTTGTTTGAAGTCAGGTAGCTTGATGCCCAGCTTTGTTCTTTTTACTTAGAACTGACTTGGCTATTTGGGCTCTCTTTTGGTTCCATATGAAGTTTAAGGTGGTTTTTTCTAGTTCTGTGAAGAGGGTCTTAGGTAGCTTGATGCAGATAGCATTGAATCTATAAATGACTTTGGGGAGTCTGGCCATTTTCACAATATTGATTCTTCCTAACCAGAAGACATATATGAGGCCAAAAATATGAAAAAATGCTCATCATTACTGGTCATTAGAGAAATGCAAATCAAAACCACACTGAGATACCATCTCATGCCAGTTAGAATGGTGATCATCAAAAAATCTGGAGACAACAGATGCTGGAGTAGATGCAGAGAAATAGAAATACTTTTACGCTGTTGGTGGGAATGTAAATTAGTTCAATCATTGTGGAAGACAGTGTGGTGATTCCTCAAGAATCTAGAAATAGAAATTCCATTTGACCCAGCCATCCCATTACTGGATATATATCCAAAAGATTATAAATCATTCTATTATAAATACACATGCACAAATATCTTCATTGTGGCACTGTTTATGATAGCAAAGTCCTGTAACCAACCAAAATTCCCATCAATAATAGACTGGACAGGAAAAATGTGGTACATATATCCCATGGAATACTATGCAGCCATAAAAATCTATGAGTTCATGTCCTTTGTAGTGACATGGATGAACCTGGAAACCATCATTCTCAGCAAACTGACACAAGAACAGAAAATCAAACACCACATGTTCTCACTCATAGGTGGGTGTTGAACAATGAGAACACATGGATACAGGGAAGGGAGCATCACACACTGGGGTCTGTTGGGGGGGACTGGGGGGGACAACAAGGTGTAGGGAGTTGGGGAGGTTTAACATGGGGAGAAATGCCAGATATAGGTGATAGGGATGGAGGCAGCAAGCCACATTGCCATGTATGTACCTATGCAACAATCCTGCATGTTCTTGACATGTACCCCAGAACCTAAAGTGCAATAATATATACATATATACATATATGTATATATATAAAAACAACAACAAAAATAAACACTTAGAAGTCAAAAAATTACTTTATTGAAATATAATTGACATATAAATTGCTGCACATATTTAATATATACATCTTGATTAATTTGGGGATAGGTATATACCCATGAAACTATCACCACAATTGGGGATAGGCATATACCCATGAAACTATCACCACAATTAAGGCCATAAACATAACCATCAACTCTCAGAGTTTCCTCTTAATGATTCATTGTTATTTTTGTTATTTTTTGTGCAGGCATAAGAAAATTGTACCTTCTTAGCAAAATTTTAGTATATACTAAATTATTAAGAGATATTAGTTACCACATTGTATAATGGTCACCAGAACTTAATTGCCTTGTATAATTGAGACTTTGTACCACTTACCTTCTATTCTCCTTTCCTGTAACTTTTCCATGACTCTAATATTTTTTGCTTTTTTAAGAATTAATAATTGAGAGAGATCCAAGATGGCTGATCACTAACAGCTCGGGATTGTAGCTCCCACTGAAAGCGCAAAGAATGAGAGGACGCCACACCTTCACATGAATTCTTGTTGCTCACGCATCAGGAGATTCCCAGCGGAGGAGCCCCACGGGTCGCCAGCGCGACTCTTGTGACCGGCGAGGCAGTTTTGCCGGCGCCTTGGAGCGACGGTTCTTGGTGCAGAGTCGGAAAAGCACCATTAATCTTAACGCCGCTGATTTGGTCGGTGCAGTGGGTTGCTCAGATTTCGGCGCTGAGAATCAGTAAGTTGGACGTCCACTCAGAAACCTAATTACAAAGACGGTGAATTCAAAGACCACAGATGGATAAATTTATAACGAAGGGAGGAAAACGGCCAAAAAAGGCTGAGAATGCCCAAGATCAGAATGCCTCTCCCTCAGCGGGGGATCACAGTTCCTCATCAGCAACGGAACAAGGCTTGATGGAGAACGAGTGTGTTCCAATTACAGAAGCAGGCTTCAAAATGTGGATAATGAGAAACTTCTGTGAATTAAAAGAACTTGTTTTAACCCAATCTAAAGCAACTAAGAACTTTGAAAAAAGATTTGACGAAATGTTAACAAGAATACACAATTTAGAGAGGAATATAAGTGAATTGATGGAGCTGAAAAACACAATAGGAGAACTTCGTGAAGTATGCACAAGTTTTAACAGCCGAACTGATCAAGCAGAAGAAAGGATATCAGAGGTCGAAGACCAACTCAATGAAATAAAACAAGAAGACAAGATTAGAGAAAAAAGGATAAAAAGGAACGAGCAAAGTCTCCAAGAAATATGGGACTATGTGAAAAGACCTAATCTACGCTTGATCGGTGTACCTGAATGTGACGAAGAGAGTGAATCCAAGCTGGAAAATACGCTTCAGGACATTATTCAGGAAAATTTTCCCAGCCTAGTAAGGCAGGATAATATTCAACTCCAGGTAATACAGAGAACACCACAGAGATATTCCTCAAGAAGAGCAACTCCAAGGCACATAATCGTCAGATTCACCAGGGTTGAAATGAAGGAGAAAATACTAAGGGCAGCCAGAGAGAAAGGTCAGGTTACCCATAAAGGGAAGCCTATCAGACTTACAGCAGATCTCTCAGCAGAAACCCTACAAGCCAGAAGAGAGTGGGGGCCAATATTCAACATCCTTAAAGAAAAGAACTTTCAACCCAGAATTTCACATCCAGCCAAACTAAGCTTCACATGTGAAGGAAAAATAAAGTTTTTTGTGAATAAGCAAGCACTCAGAGATTTCATCACCACCAGGCCTGCTTTACAAGAGCTTCTGAAAGAACCACTACACATATGAAAGGAACAAACAGTATCAGCCTTTCTAAAAAAATTATCGAAAAGAGCATCAATATAATGAAGAATTTACATCAACTAATGGACAAAATAGTCAGCTAATGGCAGTATTAAACTCACATATATTATTATTAATTCTAAATTTAAATTGACTAAATCCCCCAATCCAAAGACAGGCAATTTGAATAAAAAACTAAAACCCATCAGTATGCTGCATCCAGATCCATCTCACATTCGAGGATACACAAAGACTCCAAACAAGGGATGGAGAAAGATTTACCAACCAAACAGAGAGCTAAAATAAATAAATAAAAAGCAGAAGTTACAATTAAGCAACAAAGATCAAAAGAAGCAAAGAAGGACATTATATAATGATAAAAGGATCAATGCAACAACAAGAAGAGCTAAAGATCCTAAATATATACGCACCCAATACAGGAATGCGCAGACATACAAGACTTATAAAGAGACTTAGACTCCCACATAATAATAGTGGGAGACTTCAACATTAATATTAGACAGATCAATGAGACAGAAAATTAACAACGATATTCAGGACTTGAACTCAGATCTGGAACAAGTAAATGTAATTAACATTTATAGAACTCTGCACTTTAAATATACAAAGTATACACTCTTATCAGTACCACATCATATCAACTTAGAAGTTTAAAAGAAATCTTGGTTGGCTCCTTGTTTGCTATTCTCTTCCCTCATTTTCTTTCATGTCTCCATTATTAAGGACAATTATAGGCATACCCATATTTAGACTGCATTCTAGCCTGGGCAATAAAGCAATACCCCCATCCTCTCTCCTTCTTCCTCTTTCTCTTTCTTCCTCTTCTTTATTCTTTAAAAAAAAAAAGAATTAATAATTTAATAATTTTAATTGAGGATAATTTTACATATTCACTAGGTACATAACAATGTTTTAGTACATATAATATATAGAGTGACTTAACAGGGTAATTAACATATCCATCATCTCAAACATTTGTTATTTCTTTTGTTAAGTACCTTCAATATCCTCCTTCTAGCTATTTAAAACTATATATGTTATTGTTAACTATAGTAATCCTGCAACAGTATAGAACACTAGAACTTATTCCTCCTATCTAGCTGCAGTTTTCTATTCTTTAACAAATCTCTCTCTATCTACTCTCTCCTTGTCCTTTCCACATTCTGGTATCCTCTGTTCTACTCCCTTCTTCTATGAGATCTGTTGTTAGATTCCATATATGAATGAGACCATGCAGTGTTCCTTTGTTTCTGGCTTATTTCACTTACCGTAATATCCTCCAGTTCCATAATGTTGCCACAAATTACAGGATTTCATTATTTTATGGTTAATAGTATTCCATTTTGCATATATGCCACCTTTTAAAAATACATTCTTCTGTTATTAGACAACTAGGTTGATTTAATATCTTGGCTATTGTAAACAATGCTGCAGTATGCATGGGCATACAGATGTCTCTTCAATATAATGATTTCCTTTCACTTGGATAAATGCCTGTGTATTAGTCCATTCTCACATTGTTATAAAGAAATACCTGAGACTGGGTAATTTATAAAGAAAAGAGATTTAAGTGGTTCATGGCTCCACGGGCTGTACAGGAAGCATGACACCTTCTGCTTTTGTTGAGACCTCACAGAGCATGGTAAGGAAGAAGTGAGGCATCTCATGTGGTGTAATCAGGAGTAAGTGGAGAGGACTCATACTTTTAAAAGACCAGATCTCATTAGAATTCAATGTCACAAGAATAGCACCAAGAGGATGGTGCTAAACCATTCATGAAGGATTCACTTTAATGATCTAATTACCTCCCACCAGACTCCATCTCCAAGACTGGATATTAAAAATACAACATGAGATTTGGGCAGGGACACAGATCCAAACCATCTCAGCCTGGTAGTGGGACTGCTAAATCATATGGTAGTTCTGCTTGTAGTTTTTTAAGGAACAACCATATTGTTCTCCATAGTGGTTGTAATATACTATTTTACATTCTCACAAGTATAAGTGTTCCCTTTTCTCCACATTCTTACCAGCATTTGTTAATTTTTATCTTGTGGATAATAGCCATGCTAACTGGGATGAGAAGATACCTCACCGTGATTTCAAGTTGCCTTTCCCTGATAATTAAGCATGTTGAACACTTTTTCACATATCTGTTGGCCATTTGATGTCTTCTTTTGAGAAATATATGTTTACATCATTTGATCATTTTTAAACCAGCTTATTTGTTTTGTTTGCTGTTGAGATATGTGAGTTCTTTATATCTTCTGGGCACTAATTCTCTGTCACGTGAGTAGTGGTTTAATCTTTTCTCTCACCCTGTAGGTTGTTGTTTCACTCTGTTGATTGTTTCATTTGTTGTGTAGAAGCTTTGTAGATTGCTGTAATTCTACTATTTTTATCATTGTTGACTGTGCTTTTGAGGTCTTATTCATAAAATCTTTTTGCAGGTCAATGCTCTAAAGTGTTACCCTTATGTTTTCTTTTAGTGGTTTTTTTTTTTTTTTTTTTTTTTTTTTTTTTTTTTTTTGCTTTGAGTCTTACATTTAGATCTTTGAACTTTTTTTTCTTTAAACAAATACCAAAAGCTTTATTTAATCAAAAACACATCCAACTACAGAACATTCAAAAATCTAACAGAATCATTTCTACATTCATTCTGGAAACAGTGTAGTAAGAAAGGTAATTTGAGAATTTCCAAAGATGTTCTTGCTAGCCATTGTTTATGGTATATTACATAACATTCTGATATCAAGCTATTGCTGACTTAAAAGTTAATATGACATAATTTTACAATTGTGCTTTCTGATTTTTAATCCTGAATGTTATTGGTTTTAAGATAATATTATCAGTCTTATTGGTTGTAACTGTCACAGATCTGTAGATATGTTTAAATTCATCAAGCTAGGAAGATATCAAAATATTAACAATCGTTAAGTATAGTGAGAAGAAACTGATTTAAGTGTTAATGTTTCTAAACTTGAGACTCTAAAGTAAAAATAAAGTAATCTGAAACCTATTTCCATGGGAAAAACAAAACACTCTGTCTGGTATTCTTGTATAAAACCTTTAGTAAATATGTGAATATCATAAAATGAAAATATCACACTCCCTTCAATTTCTTCGGCCTTCACAAATTCAATGTGAGCTATGATCCTGTTCAATAATACCTTTCAATGACATTGTGCTTCTTCAGAAAAATCACTTATGTTGTAGCATACAGTAGTTAACATTAGTTCTTTCATTGCTATGATACATCCTAATTTTTTTAAAAGAGAAAAAAATTAACCCAAAGAAATTTTTAAAATATTTGTTAAAGCAAACCTTTCATTTGATTTTCTTTCTTTGAAGAATAATAAAAATTAATGTCAGAGCAGTATTACTAAGGAGCCAAAAAAAAAAAAAAGACTCCTGTCCTCCCATTCTCAGAACCATCTCAGGCCAAGTGATCTGTACTCAAAAAGGTAGAAGAATCTCATCACAGAAACTACCTTGTATGAAACCTCAGAGAGAAAACCTGTATTAGCTCTCTTAAACAACAGCCCCATCTGCACATCACCAAGCTCCAGTTCCCTTTGGGTAGCAGTAATGCTTGTTTTACATCTTTGCATATTAAGGACTGTTGCATATTTATGGGTCATTTATAGCTTACTTTGCAAATACTTTTCACTTCTTATGAACACAGTATACCCCCAAACATGGATCATTCAAGTAAACAAAATCACTCACTCACAGAACTTTAACAATCCACCTCCACTCCATCTTCCCATTATCTCACCCTGTGCCTTCAGTGAACCTAGTCTTCCCTATTGATGAGTCAATAAGGGGACAAAAATTGCTTTAAAGATAATGTAATTTTCAATGCCTACCACAGTGACTTGCCTATAATAGGTATTAATAGATTCTTGTTGACATACTTATATAAGTTAAAAATAGTTAAAATTAATTTTTCTCTTTATGTTTTATTCCTGTGGCATAGAATATATTTTGTAAAAGATTGAAAACTGATTCCAATGTAGTAGTCATTTACTGGGCTACATGCTAGATGACAGACATGTCCCCTTGCCTAAAAGGGCTCAGAGGGTAAGGAACTCTCAGTTATATATGAGCGAATTAAAATTTTAAATGTATTACAAGAAAATTCTTTGTATATGAAGAACTCCCTATGTAGAGTATCTTTTTTGAAAAATCAGATTTTCTTATCCTATGTTACACTGGTTTTAACTGGGCAAGCTAACTTAGTTGTCTCATTACAATGTCTCTTTTGTATTAAGAATTAAGTTATGAAAGCATTTAAAAATCACTACATCGAATAGGATAGAGAGTAAGAAGATGGGAGAGAGAGGAGAAACCATGTTTTTTATTTTGAGTCAGGAGGGTCTCACACTGTCACCCAAGCTGGAGCACAGTGGCACAATCACAGCTCAGCTCACTGCAGCCTCAACCTCCCATGCTCAAATGATGCTCCCACATAAGCATTTCAAGTTGCTAGGACTACAGGTGCAAGCCACTGGGCCCAGCTAACTTTAAAAAAAAAAAAATTGTAGAGATGATATCTCACTATGTTGCCCAGGCTGTTCTTGAACTCCTGGTCAAGTGATCCTCCCACCTCAGCCTTCCAAAGTGCAGACTGGTATTACAGCCTGAGCCACTGTGTGCAGCAGAGAATCTATGTTTGGAAAATATCACTTCTTTGTTCTTAATTTTGTTTTTTGATATACAGTTTAGAACTTTACCTAGCTTTCAGTATGTTTGTGTGTGTGTGTACACATGTGCTTTAAAGAAAGACACACACTGAGGGAGAGAGACAGAGATTATGCACACTAATGATTTATTTCACATATTAATTTTAACTTAGAATGTTGAATCAAACTTTAAACTATAAGAAATGCTACAGGCCAGGGACAATGTCTCATGCCTGTAATCACAGCACTGTGGGAGGCTGAGGTGGGTGGATCACCTGAGGTCAGGAGTGGGAGACAAGCCTGGCCAGCATGGTGAAACCCTGTCTCCACTAAAAATACAAAAATTAGCTGGGCATGGCGGTGCCAGACTTGAGACTCTCTTGAGAGAGGAAGAGGGAGGGGGAGGGGAAGGGGAGGAGGAAAGGGAGGGGAGGGAGGAAAGAAAGAAAGAAAGAAGGAAAGAAAGAAAGAAAGAAAGAAAGAAAAGAGAAAAGAAAAGACAAGAAATTAGTTAGCTGTAGATACATGGATTAATTTCTGAGTTCTCTATTCTGTTAAATTGGTCTGTGTATCTGTTTTCATGCCAGATCATTCTCTCTTGGTTATGATGTCCTTACAACAAATTTTGAGGTCTGGAGACTGCTGGGAAGATGGTCAACTAAGAACAGCTCAGAACTTCAGCTCCCAGTGAAAGTGCAGAGGGTAAGTGGATGCCACATTTCCAGATAAATTTTTATTGCCCACAGACCAGGAGATTCCCAGGCAGAGGGGTTGCCAGCACCGCTGTTTTGGCCAGTGTGGCTGTTTTGGCCCCCGTAGGGCTGATTTGGCCCACATGGCTGCTTTGACCATGCCCTGGTGCAGTGGTTCTCCATACAAAAGCCACTGGTCGGGGAGCCCTCTTAGCTGGTGATTGGAGCCCTGAGACAGCAGAGTTGCCCATTTAGTTGAAATAGCAAGCCAGGCCAAGAGATTCCTAGGCAAAAAAAACCACCAGGAGCCTCGGCATCACTGTTTGAGCCGACTCAGTGAGTTGCAGCATGGGAGATCCCGGTACCTTTTCAACAGTGACTGGAACGCTGAGTTGTTCAACTTAAAAAAAAGACTCTGAGTCAGGGAGCCAGGTGATCAGGCTCGGTTGGTCCCACACCCCCACCCCCAACAACGACAACAAAAACAGTAATTGAAAATGTTCTGTGTTGAGCCTTTCACAGCAAGTACAGCTGAACCCGGGACGGTCTGGCTCTGTGGGGGAGGGGCATCCGCCATTACTGAGACTCTTCACCACTATGGAGGCAAGCCACCGTTGCTGAGGTGCTGAGGCAACCCACCATTGCCGAGGCAACCTGCCACAACAGAGAGAGTCCACCATAACAGAGGTGGGGCCACCGTTGCTGAGGCAGCTCTAACTATGCCCATATAAACAGGACTGCAGGGAATATCACATGGCAGCTGGGTGGAGCCCACAGCAGCTCAGCAAAGCCTCTGCAGGCAGACAGTGACTAGGTGGGCTGCTATCTGGGCAGGGCAGACCTGAAAGAAAAAACAAAAAGTGTAGCAGCACAACGGAAACTCATAAAGCCCTAACTCCCCGGGACAGGGCACCTGGGAACAAAAAGCAGTTTATGAGTTCAGCTGCAGCAGACCTAAACGTACCTGCCCAGCAGCTCTGAATGAACAACAGTGCTTACAGCTGAGTACTTGAGCCCCAATAAAAGACAGGCTGTCTCCTCAAGTAGCTCCCTGGCCCCCATAGATGCAGAGTCACCTCATAAAGGAGAGAACGGACTGACATTTGGCGAGCATCCTTCTGGGACAAAGACAGCAGAAGAGGAAACTGGTAGCAACCCTTACTGTTCTGCAGCTGCTGTAGATGATCCCTAGGCAAGCAGGGCCTGGAGAGGACTTCAGCAGTCCTATAGCAGAAGGGCTAGACTCTTAGAAGGAAAGCTATAAAAAAAAAAAAGAAGTAACTTCAGCTTCCACGAACTGGAAGCTCACTCAGAGACCCAATCTGAAAGACAGTAACTACAAAGACAACAGGTGGATAAACCCACAAAAATGGGAAGAAACCAGCACAAAAAGGATGAAAACTCCCGAAACCAGAACACCTCTCCTCCTAAAAGGGATCACAACTCACCAGCAAGGGAACAAGACCAGATGGAGAAGGAGTGTGATGAAATGAGAGGATCAGACTTCAGAAGGTGGGTAGTAAGAAACTACAGTGAGCTAAAAGAACATGTTCTAACCCAATGCAAAGAAACTAGGAACCTTGAAAAAAGATTGGATGAAATGCTAACGAGAATGGACAACATAGAGAGAAATATAAGTGAATTGATGGAATTGAAAAACACAACATGAGAACTTGGCGAAGCATGCACAAGTTTCAACAGCCGAATTGACCAAGCAGAAGAAAGGATATCAGAGGTCGAAGATCAACTCAATGAAATAAAAAGAGAAGGCAAGAACAGAGAAAAAAGTACAAAAAGGAATGAACAAAATCTTCAAGAAATGTGGGACTATGTGAAAAGACCTAATCTATGTTTGATAGGTGTATCTGAATGTGATGAAGAGAATGAATCCAAGCTGAAAAATACTCTTCAGGATATTATCCAGGAAAACTTCCCCAACTTAGCAAGGCAGGTCGATATTTAAATCCAGGAAATACAGAGAACACCACAAAGATATTCCTCAAGAAGAGCAACCCCAAGGCACATAATCGTCAGATTCACCAGTGTTGAAATGAAAGAGAAAATGCTAAGTGCAGCCAGAGAGAAAGGTCGGGTTACCCACAAAGGGAAGCCCATTAGACTCACAGCAGATCTCTCAGCAGAAACCCTACAAGCCAGAAGAGATTGGGGGCCAATAGTCAACATCCTTAAAGAAAAGAACTTTCAACCCAGAATCTCCTATCCAGCCAAACTAAGATTCATAGGTGAAGGAAAAATAAAATCCTTTGCGAACAGGCAAGCACTCAGAGATTTCATCACCACCAAACCTGCTCTACAAGAACTCCTGAAAGAGGCTCTATACATATAAAGAAACAACAAGTACCAGCCACTCCAAAAACATACCAAATGGTAAAAGAGCATCAACACAATCAAGAATCTGCATCAACTAACCAACAGAACAGCCAGGTAGCATCAAAATGACAGCATCAAATGCACAGATAACAATACTATCCCTAAATGTAAATGGACTAAATGCCCCAATCAAAGCACACAGACTGGCAAATTGGATAAAAAGCCAAAACCCATCAGTGTGCTGTATCCAAGAAACCCATCTTACATGCAAAGATACACAAAGACTCAAAATAAAGGGATGGAGGAAGATCTACCAAGCAAATGGAGAGCAAACAAAAAAAGCAGGAGTTGCAATTCTCATCTCTGATAAAATAGACTTTAAAGCAACAAAGATCAAAAGAGACAAAGAAGGACATTACGTAATGGTAAAAAGATCACTGCAACAAGAAGAGCTAACGATCCTAAATATATACGCACCCAATACAGAAGCACCCAGATACATAAGGTAAGTTCTTAATGACTTACAAAGAGACTTAGACTCCCACTCAATAATAGTGGGAGACTTTAACACTCCATTGTCAATATTAGACAGATCAACCAGACAGAAAATCAACAAGGATATCTAGGACCTGAACTCAGACCTGGAACAAGCAAACCTAATAGACATTTACAGAACTCTCCACCCCAAATCCACAGAATATACATTCTTCTCAGCACCACATCATACCTACTCTAAAATTGACCGCATAATTGGCAATAAATCACTCCTCAGCAAATGCAAAAGAATGGAAATCATAACAAACAGTCTCTCAGACCACAGTGCAATTGAGTTAGAACTAAAAATGCAGAAACTAACTCAGAACCACACAGCTTCATGGAAACTGAACAACTTGCTCTTGAATGTTGACCGGATAAACAATGAAATGAAGGCAGAAATAAAGATGTTCTTCAAAACCAATGAGAATGAAGACACAACATACCAGAATCTCTGGGACACATTTAAAGCAGTCTCTAGAGGCAAATATATAGCAATGAGTGCCCACATGAGAACAAAGGAGAGATCTAAAATTGGCACCCTATCATCAAAATTGAAAGAGCTAGAGGAGCAAGATCAAAAAAACTCAAAACCTAGCAGAAGACAGGAAATAACTGAGATCAGAGCAGAACTGAAGGAAATAGAGACACAAAAAAACTCTTCAAAAAATCAATAAATCCAGGAGCTGTTTTTTCAAAAACATCAACAAAATTGACCACTAGCCAGATTAATAAAAAATAAAAGAGAGAATAACCAAAATGATGCAATAAAAAATGATAAAGGGGATATCACCACAGATTCCACAGAAATCCAAACCATCATCAGAGATTATTACAAACAACTCTATGAACATAAACTAGTAAACATGGAAGGAATGGATAAATTCCTGGACACCTGCATCCTCCCAAGCCTAAACCAGGAAGAAGTCGAAACCCTGAATAGACCGATAACAAAGTCTGAAGTTGAGGCAGCAATTAAGGGCCTACCACCCAAAAAAAGCCCAGGTCCAGATGGGTTCACAGCCGAATTCTACCAGACATATAAAGAGGAGCTGGTACCATTCCTTCTGAAACTATTCCAGACAATCCAAAAAGAGGGAATTTGTCCCAAATCATTTTATGAGACAAACATCATCCTGATACCAAAACTATGCAGAGACTCAACAAGAAAAGAAAACTTCAGGCCAATATCCATGATGAACATAGATGCAAAAATCTTCAATAAAATACTGGCAAGCTGATTGCAACAGCATATCAAAAAGCTTATCCACCATGATCAAGTAGGATTCATCCCAGGGATGCAAGGCTGGTTCAACATACGCAAGTCCATAAATGTAATTCACCACATAAACAGAACCAAAGGCAAAAACCAAATGATTATCTCAATTGATGCAGAGAAGGTCTTTTACAAAATTCCACAGCCCTTTATGCTAAAAACACTCAAAAACTAGGTATTGACATAACGTATCTCAAAACAATAAAAGCTATTTATGACAAACCGACAGCCAATATCATACTGAATGGGCAAAAATTGGAAGCATTCCCATTGAAATCTGGCATTAGACAAGGATGCCCTCTCACCACTCCTATTCAATATAGTACCGGAAGTTCTAGCCAGAGCAATCAGGCAAGAAAAAGAAATAAAGTGTATTCAAATAGGAAAGGAGGAAATCAAATTGTCTCTATTTGCAGATGACATGATTGTATATCTAGAAGACCCCATTGTCTCAGCCCCAAATCTCCTGAAACTGATAAACAACGTCAGCAAAGTCTCAGGATATAAAATCAATGTGCAAAAAACCCACAAGCACTCCTATACACCAATAACAGACTTAAAGAGAGCCAAGTCAAGAACAAACTGCCATTCACAATTGCTACAAAGAGAATAAAATACCTAGGAATACAACTAACAAGGAATTGAAAGGACCTCTTCAAGGAGAACTACAAGCCACTGCTCAATGAAATAAGAGAGGACACAAACAGATGGA
Source organism: Saimiri boliviensis (assembly GCF_048565385.1). Taxonomy (NCBI): domain Eukaryota; kingdom Metazoa; phylum Chordata; class Mammalia; order Primates; family Cebidae; genus Saimiri; species Saimiri boliviensis. The sequence continues at coordinate 42,425,960 of NC_133463.1, forward strand.
GAAACATTCCATGTTCATGATTAGGAAGAATCAGCATCGTGAAAATGGTCATACTGCCCGCGTGATTTACAACTTCAAGTTATTACTATCAAACTACCAATGACCTTCTTCAGAGAAGTGGAAAAAACCACCTTAAACTTCATATGGAACCAAAAGAGAGCCCGCATTGCCAAGTCAATTCTAAGCAAAAAGAACAAAGCAGGAGGCATCACACTATCGGACTTCGAACTATACTACAAGGCTACAGTAATCAAAACAGCATGGTACTGGTACCAAAACAGAGATCTAGACCAATGGAACAGAACAGAGGCCTCAGAGGAAAAACAACATATCTACAACCGTCCGATCTTTGACAAACCTGACAAAAACAAGCAATGGGGAAAGGATTCCCTGTTTAATAAATGGTGCTGGGAAAACTGGCTAGCCATGTGCAGAAAGCAGAAACAGGACCCCTTCCTGACACCTTACACTTACATTAACTCCAGATGGATTAAAGACTTAAACATCAGAACTAACACTATAAAAAACCTAGAAGAAAATCTAGGCAAAACCATTCAGGACATAGGTGTAGGCAAGGACTTCTTGACCAAAACGGCAAAAACATTGGCAAGAAAAGCCAAAATAGACCAATGGAACCTAATCAAACTCCACAGCTTCTGCACAGCAAAAGAAACAGTCAGTGGAGTGAATTGGCAACCAACAGAATGGGAAAAAAATTTTGCAGTCTACCCATCTGAGAAGGGGCTGATATCCAGAATTAACAAAGAACTAAAACCGATCTACAAGTAAAAAACAAACAAGACCATTCAAAAGTGGGCTTAGGATATGAACAGACACTTTACAAAAGAAGACATACAGGAGGCCAACAAACATATGAAAAAATGCTCATCATCACTGGTCATTAGAGAAGTACAAATCAAAACCACATTGAGATACCATCTCACACCAGTTAGAATGGCAATCATTAAAAAATCTGGAGACTACAGATGCTGGAGAGGGTGTGGACAAATAGGAACACTTTTACACTGTTGGTGGGAGTGTAAATTAGTTCAACCATCGTGGAAGACAGTGTGGTGATTCCTCAATGACCTAAAAATAGAAATCCTATTTGATCCAGCAATCCCATTACTGGGTATATATCCAAAGGATTATAAATCATTCTACTATAAGGACACATGAACACAAATGTTCATTGCAGCACTGTTTACAATAGCAAAGACCTGGAACCAATCCAAATGTCCATCGATGATAGACTGGATAGGGAAAATGTGGTTCATTTACACCATGGAATATTACACAGCCATCAAAAACGATGAGTTCGTGTCCTTTGTAGGGACATAGATGAACCTGGAAACCATCATTCTCAGCAAACTGACACAAGAGCAGAAAATCAAACACCGCATATTCTCACTCATTGGTGGGTATTGAACAATGAGAACACATGGACACAGGGAGGGAAGCACTACATACTGGGGTCTGTTGGGGCAAAATGGGGGACTGATGGGGAGTGGGGAGGTGGGAAGAGATAGCATGGGGAGAAATCACAGATACAGGTGAGGGGAAGGAAGGCAGCAAACCACACTGCCATGAGTGTACCTATGCAACAATCTTGCATGTTCTTCACATGTACCCCCAAACCTAAAATGCAATTAAAAAAAAATTTGAGGTCTGGTAGTGTAGTCCCTCCAGCTTTGTTCTTTTTGCTCAAAATTGCTTTGGCTATTAGAGTTTTATTTTTTTATGGCTAGATTACAAATTTTAGATTTTTTTCTTCATTGACACTGTTGATTGCATTGGATAGTATTGTCATTTTAACAATATTCTTTCTATCCATGAGCATGGAATGTCTTTCTATTTGTACTCTTTCTTAAATTTTTTTTCATCACTGTTTTTCAGTTTTCCTTGTAAATGTCTTTCACCTCCCTGATTAAATTTATTTCTAGGTATTTTTGTTTACTTGTTTTGCTACTGTAAATGGGATTGTCTTCTTGGTTTATTTTTCAGCTAGGATGTTGTTCCTGTATAGAAATGCTACTATTTTTTGTATATTGATTTTGTATGTTCAACTTTACTGAATTTGTTTAGAATTTCTAATAATTTTTCTTTTTTTGGTAGAGTCTTTAGGTTTTTCTACAAGTAAGTTTATGTCTTCTATCAATAGGGACAGCTTGACACCCTCCTTTCCAATTTAGATGACCTTCATTACATTCTTTTATCTAATTGTTCTGGTTGGGTAAAATTCTTTAAAAATGTCTTAAAAAATGAAAACGAGAGCAAAAAATTTTTAAAAAATAAATTTAGAAATCAGTCATTTAGATAGGTTGCAATTACATTTCTATTTCTAACAACAAACAATGTTTAAGTTTCTTGACCGAAAATCAAATGGAGCCAAGTAAGATGTCTTCTAAAAAGAAAGAGAACCAAAATAGTATTCCATACCTTCTCTATCACTCTATGCAAATGAAGACACTAGAATAACACGTACAAGAGTTGTGAGGAGAAAAATGTGTTTCCCTAAAAATAAATACTTGAGCAAACCTTTGCAATGAGTTTCTAACTGGTCTTATGATTTTATGACGTACAACCCAATTTCTCCTTTGCAACCATAGTTTCTTCCTATAATTCAGTTTTTAAATTGTCTTGCATAAAGCCTTTCAGGTCCCCAAAGTCTGTTGTATAAAATTGTTGTTAGGTAGCTTATGCTATAAACACAGGTGGCTGCCTAACATCTGAACCCACTTTCTAACTTCAGAGAACTTTGCCACCCACTAATTATAATGCTGAAAAGAAAGTGCTTCAGTCCTTTTTTTTTTTTTTTTTTTTTTTTTTTCCTTTTCTGAATTCTGTGATATGTAACCTTATCTTCCAATCAATGGACAAATCCAAATTATGAATCTGTAATACATACAAAAAAGAAGGAAGGATAGTGCAGAGTCTATTCGATCTTGGGGATGATAATAATAATGATTTCATCTCTTTTCTATGGTCAGTAGTAGAAATAGCTGTAGGAGTAGTGTTCAGGGTCTGTTGTCATTGGTTTTAATGGGTGAGCTAGTATCTATGTCCAATAATAACAGCAATGTTTGAGGCAAATTCTATTTCTGTGTTGTATCCACACCTGATTATTCAGCCCACTCAAAAGTTTTGAAATCTAAAAATCAACAGCATCCTTCATAAATTCTTTTTTTTTTTTTGCCTACTTTCATTTTGCTATTTGCAACTAATAATTCAGATTCTATTAACTCTTCCATTATGCTTCCAATAAATAATTCTTCAAAACTATGTTAAGGGTTTGAATGAGCAAAGGCATAGACAATAATTTTTTTTTTAGAAAATGTAACAAAAATTGACACGACTTAGAAACAATGGCTCAGGTTTAAAGTGAATTAACATATTTTCTCTATATTAAAAAACCATCATTCTCAGCAAACTGACACAAAAGCAGAAAATCAAACACCGCATGTTCTCACTCATAGGCGGGTGTTGAACAATGAGAACACATGGACACGGGGAGGGGAGCACTACACCACAGTGGGGTCCGTTGAGGGGAAATGGGGGAGGGACGGGGGGTGGGGAGGTGGGAAGAGATAGCATGGGGAGAAATGACAGATACAGGTGAGGGAAAGGAAGGCAGCAAACCACACTGCCATGTGTGTACCTGTGCAACAATCATGCATGTTCTTCACATGTACCCCAAAACCTAAAATGCAATAGAAAAAAATACAGGTTTGCATATAAGCTTAGTAGATTTGAAATACAATTAGTTTGTGTTGTACATACTAGTGCTTTTTTGGTCTTTCTCAGAAAAACTACTGAAATTAAGTTAACAGTAAAATAAAAATTTTATAGTACCTTAGTAGTGGGAAAATGTTCTATAACAATCCTGAGTTTATATTTCGAGAGTTTGTTAATTTTATTTTCTCTATTGTGCTTCTTATCACTCCTATATTGTGATTTTTCTTGAGATCTAAGTTTGGGTATCTACTTAGCCCATAACGAACACTCAATTTTAAAAAATTATATACATATATATACACACCCACACACATACATATATACATACACCTACACACACACATATATATATATATACACATATACACATATATATATACATGTATAAATAAATAAATGTATACACACACACACACACACACACACACACACACAGAGGCAATAGTATGGTACATTTGTTGCAATTAATAAACCAATATTGATATATTATTAAGTGAAGTCTCTTTATTTTAATTCATTTAGTTTATATTCAGTGTCCTTTTTGTCTTTCATAATTCCATCCTTACATCTATTAGTCAGGTCTCTTTAGGATCCCCTTAGCTGTGACACATTTCCAGACTTCTCTTGCCTTTGATGACCTGACAAGTTTAAGGATTAATGGTCAGGTATTTTGTAGAATGTCCCTCTATTAGAATTTCTCTGATTTTTTTTTTCATAATTAAGCAAGGATAATGTGTTTTGAAGAGGAAAATCACAGAGCTAAAGTGCCATTTTCACGACACCATATGAGGAGTACATACTATCAATATGACATGTCACTTTGATGTCAAACTTATTGCCTGGTTGAGATAGTATTTGTCAGATTTCTCCACTGTAAAAATCATTTTTTTTTTAAGATTTAACCCTGCTTTCAATATTATGATCAATATATGGGGTCAGTAGGCCCAATCCACACTTAAGGAGTGGAAAATTATGCTTTCACTCCTTAAGGTGGAGTATTTATACAAATTATTTGAAATTCGTCTAAAGGGAAGATGTGTCTCTTCTCTGCAAATTATTTACTTGTTCAGTAATTTGTTTATGTAATTATGGATTTATGGTTATTTCTTTTACACTTTAGGTCGTAATCTGGTACTCCTTTATTTTATTATTCAAATTCTTCCAGCTTTGGTCACTGAAATCTTTGCATTTGGCTCCTGAGTCCTTTTGACATATCCATCAACATTTTTTGTGGCTGTTTTATAGGATTTTTTTAAAAAGCATTTTCTTATATTCTGCCACTGCAAGATGATTTAAACTTACATATTTTCTACTCCAGTCCTAGAATCAGGCCAAATCCACTAATGTTAATATTCTGTAATGTGCTATCGTTTATTAATCTTCGTTTCTTTCTCACTTTTTCTCTTCCTCTGTTTCTCTGTTCTTCTCTATCTGCCTTTTTAGAATGCTTTTGATAATCTGTTCCAACTATGTCTGTAATTTATTTTTGAGTATATTTAAAATATTCTTCAAAATAAGTATTAACTTGTTTATATGAATTGAAAAAATACTATAAACTAGTCCACAGAACTTATTTATAATTCACGAACTATTCCTGTAAAATCTTTTACAGCAAAATAAAGTAGTATTTCCTGGTCTAAGATCTAATTAAGAATTTCCATGACATTGATATCATGGTTTATGTTAATAAACTCTAATCTGGAGCATCTTCACAGAATTTTTTTTGTTTTTGTCTTTGATGACTTTGTCATTTCTGAAGTATATGAACATTTATTTTGTGGGATGTTCTCTAATGTGAGTTAGTCTGATATTTTCATATAACAAGATTTTGGTATCATTTATGGCAAGAATAGCTGTGTCTGCATTATACATTAACCATATTTTACTATATTTATTTATTTTTCTTTACTGGTGATATGAACTTCAATTAGTAAAGTAATGTCCATTACATGTCTCAATTGTAAATTTACTATTTATTTTTGGCAAACAAAAATACCTTGGAAGGAGATAATTTAAGACTCAGTAATTATCTTATTTCATTTTTTAAAACATTATTTATTTGTTTATTTATTTATTTTTTAGAGACAAGGACTTGCTCTGTCACCCAGCTAGGTTTCAGTGGCATTAACATAGCTCACAGCAGCTTCAAACTCCTGGGCTCAAGAGATCCTCCAATTCAGCCTCCACAGTAGCTGTTATTACAGGTGCAAACCACTGTGCCTGGCAAAACATTTTATTTCTAACCAAATATTTTGATACCAATTGGTATTTTTTTTCTGCTTGAGCCTACTGTTTCTATGGTAATTACCAAATGGCAATTTTTAAAATTCCATAATTTCTTCAATATTTTGCATTTCATTAAAATGAAGAAATTTATTTCTATATCTTTATTTATTTGATTATATCAGTATGGACTCATGAATTATTTTATTCCATGGCTCAAAATATCTTACTGTATTTATTTATTTAAATGCTCTATTTACCTCAAATTTGGTAAGTGAGATTCTCTACAAGTTGCATTTTACCTATTTTGATTGTTGCAATTGATTGCTGTACAAATGATAGTATCTTAAATAATTATCATTACAATATAAATTCTCATCTTAATAAATTATTAAATATTTAGAGGCCATTAACAAAACATAACAGCATTTTAAACAAAATTTACATAAAAATAATTATTGCAAAACCATAAATCATTATAGTCAACATAGATATACTAGCTACATGAATGATTTTATTTAGTTTTGTTTTCCAAAACAAACAGTCTTAAAAAGGATTGACTGAGATGATAAAATTAGATTTCTGACCTGGGGCTACAGGTTACTGTGAAAGCTTCAAATGAAGTGCATGCATTTTTTCAACCTATGTTTGTCAAGCTTCAATTTTTCTGGACTTCATCTGGGAGTGACCTTGCATAGTAATAACTCTTGAACTTAGTAGATATCTGTGATTTCTGAAGTTGTTGTTCTTGCTTTAGTGCCTTCCTGCTGTGTTTGCTGATTTAAGAAAAATGGATGATGATGGCTAAATAATTACAGATAGGGAATCTGAGAGGGTTTTGTTGCTTCTGTTTGTCTAAATCGATGCACAATTTGAGGATTGTGAGGGAGAGTGAAGGAATTTCTGCTTTATTTCAGAAAGACTTTTGTCATTTTTAAATATTTATACATTTGCTGTTATGGCCATAGTTCTGGTTGAGTATTCTAATAAAAAAGGAAAAATTTGCCATATTTGCTTTATTATAATTTAAATAAAATGCTTTCTTTAAGATATTTGACACTATGTATAATGTTCATTTTTTGTTTTTTTAATTAGAAAGTAAATATAGTATATATTTATGATATGACACAATGTTTTGATATATTTTTACATTGTGGAATGGCTAAATCGAGCTGTTTAACACATGAGTTACTTCATATATTCCTATTTTGCAGTGAGAGCAATTAAAATCTATTATCTGAGCAATTTTCAAGTATACAATATATTGTTATTTGCAGCAGTCATCATGATATATAATAGATCTCATGAAGTTATTTCTCATGTCTATCTGAAATTTTCTGTATTTTGACCAGCATCTCCAAAATTCCCAACATACAGTCTTTGGTACCCGCCATTAACTGTCTATTTTGACTCTTTTACACTCCACATGTGAGATCATGCGGTACTTGTCTTTCTGAACCTGGCTTATTTCACTTGGCATAATGTCATCCAGGTTTATCCATTTTGTCACAAATGACAAGATATCCTTATTTTTAAACAATAAGTAGTATTTCATTTTATCCCAAATTATCTTGATCTACCCATACCATGATGAACACTTAGGTTGCTTTTATGTGTTGCCTAATGAGAGTAGTGCTGCAATAAATATGAGAGTGCAGATAACCCCTTGGTATACGAATTTCAAATCCTTTGAATATGTATATGCAAATAGGATTGCTGGATCACATGAGAGTTCTATTTTCACTTTTTTTAAAGAACTTCCATACAGCTTTTTATAATGGCTGTAGTAACTTAAATTCCCACCAACAGTATACAAGGATTCCCTTTTCTCCACATCCCTGACATTTGTTACCTTTTTTGTTTTGTCAGTTGTAATATATCTTCTTCACTTTTGATTTAATTTATATGAGTCTTCTCTATTTTCTCCTAACTTAGCTAAATGTTTACACATTTTGTCTTTTCCAAAAAACAAATCTTATATTTATTAATCTTTTCTATTGTTTGTCTAGTCTTTATTTTATTTATTTCTGTTCTTTATTTTTTCTTTCTTCTAGTAACTTTGGACTTAGTATGTTCTTCTATTTCCTTGAGTTGTAACATTAAGTTGTTTATTTGGGAATCTTTCTTCTTTTTCAAGGAATTTGGTCATTGCTATATACTTCTCTCTTAGAACTGCTTTTGCTGCATCTCACAATTTTGGTATGTAGTGTTTTCACTTTTGTTTATCTGAAGGTATTTTTATATTATTTTTCCACATATTTGTGAATATTTAAAAATTTCTCTTATTATTGATTTCTAGTTTCATAACACTGTGGTTGAAAAATATCCGTGATATGATTTCATTCTTTTTAAACATGTTAAGACATTTTTAAAGCCTAACATGATCTATCCTGGAGAATATTCCATGTATACTTGAGAGAAATGAGTATTTTACTATGTATAATGGAATGTTCTGTACATGTCTTTTAGGTTCATTTAGTCGAAAGTGAAGTTCAAATCCAATGTTTGTTTATTGATTTTATATCAGAATGATATGCCCATTATTGAAGATGGATAGTTGTATTACAATCTCTCTTTCTCTATAGAAAGAGAGATATTGTATATTGTATATTTGGATGCTCCAATGTTGGGTCCATATACATTTATAATTGAAATAACTTTTTGATGAATTGATCCCTTAAACTTTTTGGTCTCCTTTTATAGTTCTCCCTTACTTTCTATTTTGTCTTATTTAATTATGGCTACACCCGCACTGCTCTTTATTGATTTCCATTTGCATGAAATATCTTTTCCATCTTTTTATCTTTTAATTTATGTGTGTGCTTAAAGGTGAAGTGAATATTTTATAAACAGCATGTAGTTGGGTGTTGTTTAGCCAAACCATTCGGCAATTCTATATCTTTTGATTAGAGAATTTAATCCATTCACACTCAAAGTAAGGACTCATTATTGCCATTTCTTTTCTGTATATCCTTTGCTTTTTTCTTTCTTTCATGCTGTTTTTCTTCAACCTCTTAGAATAATTTAATAACACTGTAACTAAATAATTTTTAAAAATGAAGACCATGTTAAAGAATTGTAATTTCAACTGGAACAAGTGTCAGATGCATGCTTTGCAAAGAAAGAAAATATTAGGTGTGCATGGAACTAGCAATTACTGCAGTGAGATCTAAATCAAGTTGTATTGATGAAATACTAGAAACCTACAGAATATTGTTCAAACAAGATTAGATTTCAATAAATCAAAGTAAAAGGAATGCAGTCAAGCAGTTTAAAATGTATTTGATGTGAATCATAATGTTTCTAAATTTTATACCTAGGTGGCCTGAGAAATATCCACACTTCTTTTTTTATCTCGAGTATTTCATATACTTATGCATAGGCAATATAGATGTAAGTATAAAGTTTAAAGAGATTCAGTGCTTGGTGAGCTGTATTATTTTCACTTTAATTTAATTGCCATGCTCACTCTTTTTCTACTTACTTTCTGCTTTAACATTTCTGGCAACTTAATTTTTAGATAGAATTTTTTGATACATCACAGTCTCCATTTCTGGGGGCCAGTGGGAAAAGGAGATTGCACTGCTGAAAGAGTTTAACCTATCTCAGAAAATGAATAGAAGATAGCAACCTTGCACAGCTGGTTTTCCTTTAGATGTACATAAACTCTTAGCAATTATTGCATTTTTTTCTATAAAAATGTTTGTACATCTATCTATCATGGTAGGTGGAACCTTTCCTTCTGACACTTACAATCTTATTTTCACTTGTTAATCATCACTGATAGATTCAGAAAAACTTAATATTTTGTTGCAGCAGAACCTGAAAGTCTGGCCTTATTCATGAATTCCCCTACCATCCCAAACTGTCTCCAGAATCTTGTCACATGAGTTATTTTTTTGGAGAACATTAGTTTTTAACTCTCGTAACACTAGCAATCATTTTTTAAAAATATATATTTCAGAAATTCCATCTTCACTGTCCTGAAATTAAATTTAGAATAATATAATCTACATACTAATCTGCTTTCAAAACCAATAGTATAACAAAAAGGTTAAATCAAACAAAGGCAATTTATAGAGAACTAATCTGTATTCAAAATATAATGCTTGGTAAAACTGCCATGATACACTTTGGAAGAAAGTCACTATATGCAATGTACACCAAAGAAACAGAGATTAATTCTACTCCTCCTTCATTGCAGTGGCCACATAAATTATTTTAAAACTGTATGGAAAATTTGATACACATACACACTGTTCTCCCCTATTTATTTACTTATTTAATTATTTTGTTATATCGGTATGTACTCATGATTAATTATTTTATACTTTTGGGTGTAATTCAATACACATCTTTGCTTGCTCAAATTGTTTGACCTTTGCTCATTGCAAGCTCTTTCATTTGGATCTCCTACCCCTTTAACTTATCACCATCAATGTGTGCATCTGTGTGTGTGTTTGTGTGTGTGTGCGCGTGCATGTGTGTGTGCATGCGTTTGTGTGTACCTGCATGCTCAAGTGTGTATCTGCTCTTAGTTGCTGGAACCATGAGATGTTCCAGGCTTAGTATGTTTCTTGTACCAGTCCCAGAATCATCCATTTCTTCAAGAATCCCTAAGTGTTTTTTAATGGAGAATGATTTTAGAAACCAAAATCTGAATGCTAGGTGTGCTCAAGATGTCTCTATTTGATAATAATTATCTCACACATAGAATATAGTATAAAGGACAGATCTTGAGACCATACAGATGGTATTTCTGGCTCCTTAAATACTGTAAAATTTGCACACTTGCTAGAACTTCTAGCTGCTTTAAAGCTTCCTCTGATTATTAAATACACTTCCAAATACCCTTATTAAACTCTTCGGTCATTTTAGAGAAAGACAGTGCTATACAGTAGTTAAGGACATGAATTTCAGTTTCATCATTAAATGACCGCATGATCATGGACAGATTATTCAATTTCTCTGTGGCTTTTTCGTCATCTATAACATAGTAAAATAAATATTGCCTGGATTGTAGAATTATAGGGATTGAATGGATTCATCTATAAAAAATTATAAAATAGTGCTGGCATATAGTAAGCAAACTGCAATGTTAGCTATTGTTATCCATATCCTTAGAACTGGGAATATTATTTAATTGTTTATATTAGTATGTGTAGGAGTTGGATTTTACAGGAAATGCAAGATATGGACAGACATACAAACACTAAACAGTATATTATTTTCCATTTATGTATTTATTCATTCAACATATACTTATTGAGAATCTACCATGTGTTCTGCAGAGACACTTAGGGTACAATGAAAAATAAACAGAGAAATTCTGCTCTCACAGAGCTTACATTCTAGTAGAGACAGGAAGGAAAATAAACAAAGAGGCATATAATTCCAGGTGATGATAACTGTTAAACAAAAGTCAAGTAGAGAGACGATAAAGACAGCTCCTCAGAGGGTTAGAATGTCTGCTATTTTAGAGCATGATCATTAAATGCAAGGGGCTTTTGAACAAAATTATGAATATGATAAAAAAGTAAAGCCCTGAAGCTATCTTTCTGACAAGTGTTTCAGGCATAGGGAACAGGAAAGTGGTCAGAAATGAGAATGGGTGGTAAGGAACAGCCAGATAACATGCCTTTATAGGAATGTATTTTAAGTATGATAGGAATCCACCAAAAAAGAGAAAATCTAAATTCTGTTTTGGCAAGATCACTGTAGCAGCTGCGTAGAGAATGGACTATGGGTGTAGGTGGGGGAACCTGTTTATAGGTTTAGTTTAGGTAAGAAATAAAGATGATTTGAAATAGGGTGATAGTGCTGCAGGAGCTGGTTGAATTCATTATCTTTTTTTTTTTAATTATCTATTTTGATTGCAGGAGAACAAAAGTGATCACTGGGACTTGGAGATAGGAGACTATAGATCAGCTGGTTTTATAGTTTAGTAGCCATCGTAAATGGATGGCTTGTTAAAACACAGATTGCTAGGCTGCACAGTCTATGATTCTGATTTAATAGCCCTGAAATGGGACCGGAAAACATGTATTTCTAACAAGTTTCCAGGTTTGGCTGATGCTGAGGCACATTTTAAGAACCTTTACTTTAGACGATAAGAGGTGATTCTGTTACTTATAGAAAGTAAATTATAATTCCTTTTTATTAAAATCCATTTTAATTTTCATTTTGTTTTTAGCATTATGTTCTATAGTGGACATGATTTTGGTAGAATAGGGCAGATATATACATATATATTAAAATTTGTGATAATATAAATATGTATGTACTTTGGCTATTGGCCAAAAATGTCTTAAAATTATACATAGTATTTATTTATTATTTATTAATCTATTTTTATTTTTATTTTTTTGAGAAGGAGTCTCACTCTGTCACCCAGGCTAGAGTGCAGTGGTGCAATCTTGGCTCGCTGCAACCTCCACATCTGGAGTTCAAGCAACTCTCCTGCCTCAGCCTCCTGAGTAGCTGGGATTACAGGCAGGCACCACCATGCCCGGCTAATTTTTGTATTTTTAGTAAACATTGGGTTTCACCATTTTAGCCAGGCTGATCTTGAACTCATGATCTCAGATGATCCGCCTGCCTCGGCTTTCCAAAGTGCTGGGATTACAGGCATGAGGTACCGCACCTGGCTAGATAATATGTAGAAGTTCAGAGACTATTAGTCTCTGGGAATGGGTTTAAATTTAAATTAAGTTATAGTGTGTGTACTTGTGTATGTGTTAATTGGTTAGGAAGAGTAGCTGTTGGGTAATGAATATAAAACATTGAAGAAATAATTATCCAGATTACTAAAAAAGGACAATTATATCTCAAGTTATAAATAAACAACTAGACGCTCATAAAAGCATTGACTAAAATAAAGAAATTGAAAAGTTCTGAGTTTCATTTTGCTTACTTTTGATAAATAATATATAATATTTCATGTATTAGATTTTCAATGATCAATAGAGCATCTAAATTGTGATCCCTCATAGCTACTTTACTATATAATAACTTAGTAACTTGACACATTAAATCAAGAGTTTTGGCTACCTTTATATTTTAATTTTCATTTGTAAAAGTTGTATATTAGTGAATGCGTTGGCTCTTTCCTGGGTATATATTGCCTATTATCTTTATTTATTTTTAACAGTAGATAACTGTAGATAGTCTAAAATTCAGTTCATAAATTTTCTTGTTAATTGAACAAAATAGTTTAAAAATACTCCTTTAATTGATTTTAAGTTTGTGACTGACTTTTCAAAATGATTACAAAAATTTTAATTCTTTCAACTCAAATATTGAAAAACTGAGTGAAAAACAAAACACATTTAAATCATTTATTTGCATACGTTAATCAATTTAGATAAATGTTCAGTCAAATAATTGTTGTAACTAGCTTTGAGTCCAGGGCCCTGAAATCTGTTCTCTTGTGAAAGTCTTTTTGCAAACATGGGTTTGTAACACATTTCTTCAACATAATTGTGCATTCCCTGACATTTTACTATAATTTACTTTAATTTGGTTCTTCATTCCTACTTTATCTAATTGAAGTTAAAATGTTTAAGACTTATTTTTTAATACAAGGCCCACAATCAGAAGTTCTCAGAGTGGGGTGTAGGGCTTGTGGAGTGAAGACAAGCATGAGTCATAAAGAGCAGAACATAATAAATGTGCCCTGTAAGACTCCACTATGCATTTTGGTCTGGTTTTTAAAGCTTCTACTTTGTAAAATGAGTAATATTGCCATTGAAAGAAGATTCCTTTTGTTCTTTTTATGTCCCAAGCTTCATTAGCTTTCATTTTCCTACATTGAATTTCAAAAGTTATTTTGCTGCCCATGCCCCTGGTTTGTCCAAGTTATTCAAATTTTTAATGTTCAGCTCCTTTTCGGTGATTGGCTTACTGCTCTTTTCCGACTAGCAGCAGTTACATTCCTTCCATGTGCACTCCACCAGGTCCTTGCTCTACCAAGTCCTTGTGTTGGCAGCCATTTCTCTGCACTTATGTTCAATGACACTGACTGGGAAACACTTCATTCCCCACTGCTCAGCAAGTTTTTTATTCCGCTTACAGATTAATCTTCACTAACCTGTATTTTCTAGTGACTACAACTCTATAGGGTTCTTAAAAGAGTGAAGTAAATGTAGGGCTCAGTTTTTGTGCCCCAAATATTGAGAATGTATTGTACTTATATATAGTTCTTTTGCTTGGAGGTTTTGTCAAGTTTTGCTGAATGTACAACCTAATTAAGTGTTAAAACACACACACACACAGACACACACACAATCAACAAATAGCTTTCTCTGAATTTGATTTACTAAGAACTTGCCTGCTTTTAAAAGCAAAATACATTAATGGAATCTGTTAATTTATTATTCAAATTCTCTCTCATTTCAACCACCCCCTTATCAATTTAGGGCAAAACAAATAATTTCCCAAGCAGTGTTGCACCTAACTTCATGTGGAGAGCTAAAATTGTGTATGATTTTGTATTTCTTTTGACAAAAAAGTTTTACTGCATTACATTTGGTTTTGATAATGCAAAAAGAATCCTAATAATTCTGATGCATTGGACTACAGACATACAATATTGTAAATATTAATGTACATAAAACATAATTTTTTATTTTTTATTTTCTTAACCTTAGTCATAAGAAAAAAAATTTTTTTAAAAAATTCATAGTCCAGTCTAACTTATCAATTATGACTTGTTTAAAACAACAAATTTTGTAGTCATTCTTATTAAATGGCAAAGTTTTAATGGCTATCGAATTAGTATGATGTATCACAAGGCATTCTATTTTAGAGGAAATATGAAATAGGTCATTGATGAACTATTGAAAAAAGAACCTCACTTTTAGCCTCTTCAAAATCAAATATCAGTATTGGTGTAATTTTCTAGAGAATGTATTTAAGCTTTTGTTTTCATAGATACTTAGATATGATTTCCACATTTCATATACTCAATTTTCATAAAATAAAAATGATAATACAGTATAACAAGCCAGCTTTCCAACAAAAATGATATACCAGATATCTCTTAACTCACCTTCCTATGCTCAAGGTGAATTTAATGTAGCAGTTAGTTCTTACTCATTCCATGTGAGTGGAATACCTTTTAACTTACATTTCCTGTGCTCAATGTGAGTTTCACCTATCTGTTAGGGATCAGTCATTCCCTGTGCTGTCTGCTCAACAATATTTCAATTTTTGTCAGCGTTGGTTTTCCATTGGCATATGCATATGTTTTTGTATATGTGCTTGCATATTATATTTTACTCTTTTTATCTTATAAATATATATGTTGAAAAATTCATAATACAGCAATTAAGATTATAAAAATCAATAGGCATGTTCAAAGTACTGATTGTTATGTCTTAATGAGTTACTTATTGGGCCTAACTTGCCATTTGTATTTAATGATGAATGCAAAAATAGAACATGTAAGAAATTCTAGAAATACGTTATAGAGAAATTACCCTACCATTACTGAAAGGTAAGGTAATTGAACGGACTGCAGATTCCTTGCATACTATATGAAATTTCCCTTGACTAAAGATCAGATGAAGGCTTTTCTTACATATCTCTGTCTCTGCACTGAAAGAAAGGAAAAGTAAAACCAGTTTTTCTATATTAAATTACAATTTTTGATCATATCAATTTTCTTAATACTAATTTAGACTATTTTATCTAATCAAAATAAATGTCACTGGATTTCCATTTTTCCCATGCATTTACATATCTTGTCATAAGTTGAGCATGTGATTATATCATGACATTATTAAATGGAAAACGAACTCAAATGTGGAGTTTATGGTGATTAAGATGAATAGATGTCTCTGAAGCAAATTTATTATGCTCTAAATAGCTGTTCACATTTCAAAGGCAGGATTGCTCAAGCTAAAATATAATCTCAACAAAAACAAACTCATTTATATTTTCTATGTTATCACTTTGTTTGGAATAACCACTAAAGTAGTCACCCCAACCTTCAATGAATTATTTTACTGGGATTCATACACTTGGAAAAGATCTGGTGTATCATTTTTGACTGTGGAAAAGCTGGCTCAGTTTCTAACCATCTTGAAAAAATGGGCAGCTCTATATTGTAGCACCATAATTACAGCAAATATAATAGCAGTTCAAAATGAACCTTGCTGGAACTGAGTATTAACTTCAAATCCAGTCATATCCTCTTTCATCCATATTTACATGGTATATGGTACTTGGTTATACAGAAGAGTTTTGTTAATAAAGTTGTTATGAACTTAAAAATCTTGAAAAAGTAAATACTTAAAGTATATAATGGCTCAGTTTCTTTATAGAGCCAATGAATATTTCAGCTGAGTAAACATAACTTTAGATATAATTACATGTATAGTCTGGAGACTTGCTACACAAAGTATGATTCTCCAAGCAGTTGCTGTATCACCTTAAACTTTGTTAAAAACACAGATTCCTGGGCTCTTCTTTATACCTCCTGAAACAGAATGAGCAGAAGATCGCCCAGGTAATTCCAATGCATGTGAAAGTTTGAGAAGCCCTCCTTTGTTTTATTCTTGATGTATTTAGAGATCAAAATTTATCCCAAATGCACCATTCAATTGTGTCTGTGTCCACTTAGAGACAGGATGACAATAGTGGTTTCTGTTTATTTAACATTTATTTAGTAGGTATGTAGTAAGTCCCAGTACATGCTGGGTGCTGCACCGAGGTGTTGATTGAACAGAAATGGCCAAAACACTGCTCATGCCCTGGTGGAGGTCCAAGTCCATGGTAAGAACAAAGAGAGAAATTGTTCCACCTCAGTATAACAGTGCTTTTTCTAACAACGTAAGAGTTGTGAAATTCACCTCCATATGGCAAAACTATTTTGAAAAGTTGTGGAAATAATTTGACAGAAATTCTTGTCTATAAATTTCCTCCTAAACCCAAATAAACCAGTCTTCTTGGAAATTTGATAAAGAGTATGTTTAGCAAATTGTACCATTGACATCTATTTGAATGTAATTTAATATACATATAATAGAAATAAACATAATGTAATGTATTTGTATATTCCATAAACACAATTTATGTTTACATTTTGAACACAAGGAGATTAAGAACAAAAAGGTAATAACAAGGTCAAAGAATGGGCAAAAAGTCAACTTCACATTCAACTTCATGTGTGCAAATAATGTAAGTATTTTCTTACTAGATCTAATTAGAGAACATTCAAGAAGTTAACAGTGTAATAATATGTTTTCTCTGCAACTGTCATTTTTGGTTATCTTGCTGACAAATCTTTGATTAATGTATCATATACATCCTTTTATGACCAACTATATAACATATAGGGCAAATTTATTTAATTGGATGTATAGCTTAATTAGATCTATACACAACACTTTTTAAAGACAATCACTTCCCTGAAAAACTGGTAGAAAGAAAACAAAGAATCTTCCATTCTTCATTTTATAATTTGAGATCAATAATCTTAAAAAATATTTTAAAGATTTTTAACTCTGTCTTCGAATTAAGATACATTTTTAGGCTGGGCATGGTGGCTCAAGCCTGTAATCCCAGCACTTTGGGAGGCCGAGGCGGGTGGATCACAAGGTCAAGAGATCAAGACCATCCTGGTCAACATGGTGAAACCCCGTCTCTACTAAAAAAAAATACAAAAAATTAGCTGGGCATGGTGGCACGTGCCTGTAATCCCAGCTACTCAGGAGGCTGAGGCAGGAGAATTGCCTGAACCCAGGAGGTGGAGGTTGCGGTGAGCCAAGATCGCGCCATTGCACTCCAGCCTGGGTAATGAGAGCGAAACTCAGTCTCAAAAAAAAAAAAAAAAAAGATCCATTTTTTTTTTTTTTTTTGAGACAGAGTTTCACTCTTGTTATCTTGTTACCCAGGCTGGAGTGCAATGGCGCGATCTCGGCTCACCTCAACCTCCGCCTCCTGGGTTCAGGCAATTCTCCTGCCTCAGCCTCCTGAGTAGCTGGGATTACAGGCATGCGCCACCATGCCCAGCTAATTTTTTTCTATTTTTAGTAGAGACGGGGTTTCACCATGTTGACCAGGATGGTCTCGATCTCTTGACGTTGTGATCCACCCGCCTCGGCCTCCCAAAGTGCTGGGATTACAGGCTTGAGCCACCACGCCCGGCTGAAAAAAGATACATTTTTAAACATTAAAACATCATTTCCTACATTAACTGTTTGGGAAGCTTTTAACTGCTGTTGTATTCAGGAAGCAATAGAATAAACTTGAAAGATTGGGCCCTCTAACAGAAGCAGATAGCCTGTATGAGATTTTGCAGATCAGAAGCAAAACTCATTTAAAAGCAGCCAGAAAGCAATGAATGGTATTCAAACCCTGAATGAAGGAGAACAAATACTATTTCTAGGGTTTATTTGGTAAAATCTGTGACATTTGGTCATGTGGATATGATAGAAAGAAAGAATTTTAAAGCCATCACTGAAACCTGTCCATTTGAATTAGATGATCCATTCCCTGTAATTAAGACTAAGTAGTTGGTATATGTTATGAGCTAAATTAATACAAATTAATTCTAAAACCTTGGAAGGGACATGCCATGCTTATCTATATAGCACGACCCTGAAGAGACATTTTATTATGTGAATAAGATTTTGTTGTTAAAAAGAAATGTCACTGGTAAATGCTGAACAAGACAAGTTTTTCAGAGGGTAAAGTGCATATTAATTAAATGTAAATTGGCATGCTGAAGTCATCATTTGATAAGTGATGGCTTCCAGACAACTCGGTGGTACCGTCTTCTGTAGAAGAGTCACTCACTTAAGGGTGAGGACACTGTTCTTCAAGAACAGCCTATTTCATTTATAATCTTATTTGCTTCCTCTGTCCTTTAAAGAATGACAGTGAGGTTCAAATGTTCGGTATTTTCGGTTTGTGAATTGAAGGCTGTAGAAAACAAAGGTAACATCCTTCTACAGATTTACTATAACTTAGGACTAATTCATAGTGGTGGACACCTATCACAGGAAGTCAAGGCTGATCAAACTTGTCATATTTTACTATAATGTCTACAACCTTCCTAATCATTTCAGAAAAAGATTATTGATCTCAAGTTGTAGAATGAAGAATTGAAGATTGTTTTCTTTCCACCATTTTTTCACAGAAGTGATTGTCTTTAAAAAGTGTTGTGTTTAGATCTAGTTAAGCCATACATCCTTTAAATAATTGGCCTTATATGTTCTTATATAGTTGGTCATGAAAGGATGTCTATGATAAATTAATCAAAGATTTGTCAGCAATATAACCAAAAATGACAGTTGCAGAGAAAAAATATTATTACACTGTTAACTTCTTGAATGTTCTCTAATTAGATCTAGTGAGAAAATATTTATTTACATATTTTGTAAAGAAATACATAGAAAAATTGTGTGTGTGTGTGTGTGTGTGTGTTTATGTGTGTATGTGTGTGTGTGTGTGTTTAGGAAACCTTCCAAGAGACATTAGCCATAGGCTTCCTTTCATCTACTGAATTTGAATCCTAGCTTTCTCTTTTCTTTTTTCCCATTTTAACCTTTCTCATCAGGTTGCATTTTCCTTTTATCTTTATCTTATATTAATTTTAATCTTTTCCTCTTCTGTTCTCACATGTGGTATTTAAATGTTTATTCTCTCCCTCTTTTCCTCTTATTCTCTTCTTCCACTACAACTTATATTATTTTCCCCTGTCCTTTGTTTTCTGAATCTTATTTTTTTCCTCCCCATTTCAGCTTTATTAAAATATACTGGGCAAGTACTATTGTATATGTTGACAGTATCCGTTGATACTGACAATGTATAAGGTGATATTTTGATATATATACATACACTGGAAATTATTATATCAAGCAAATTAGCATATATATTTTCTTACATGGTTATCATTGTTTTGTGTAGTGAGAAAACCTAAGATCTAATCTCTTAGTAATTTTCAGATGTATGACACATTATTAGTAATTTCAGTTGTCATATTGTATAACAAATTAGAAACTATTCATCCTGTATTGCTGAAACTTTGTACTCTTTGACCAATATCTCATCCTTCTCATTTCTCATTCCCTTGGAAGCCCTATTCAACTGTCGGACTCTAGGAGTTCAGGCTTTTTAGATTCTACATATAAGTGAGATCGTGTACTGTTTGTCCTTCTGTACCCAGGTTAATTTTCATTGGTATAATGTCCTTTAGGTTCATTTATTTTTTTGCAAATAGGAGAATTGGGGTTTTTCTTGCTTAAGGATGAATATATTACATTGTCTATGCATATTATGTGTGTATATGTATATATATGTATATATTATTTAATTTACTCATTTATTCAGTGATAGACATTTAGGTTGATTCCCTATCTTGGATCTTACAGATAATGTAATGCTGTGGTGGATAAGAGAGTGCAGACGTCTTGTTCAGCTTTTGATTTCATTCCTCATATATATACTACCAGAAGTGAGATTCCTGGATCATATGGTAGTTCCATTTTTTAATTTTTTTGAGAAACTTCTTTACTATATTTCATAATATCTGTCCTAATTCACATTCCCACCAATAGTGAACAAACATTGCCTTTTTTCCACATTTGCCAACACTTGGTATATTTCGTCTTTTTGATGGTAGCTGTTCTCACAGTTAGGAGATGATGTTTTCATTGTGATGTAATTTGCATTTCCCTGATGATTAGTCAGGTTAAACATGTTTTTCACAAAGCTGTTGATCATTTGTATGTCTCCTTTTGAGAAATGTCTGTTCAGTCCTTTGTCCATTTCAAAATCATGTTATTTGTTGTCTTACTATTGAATTGTTTGTGTTTCTTTTATATGTCAGATATTAACTACTTATCAGATGTATTCTTGGCAGGTATTTTCATCTATTCTGTAGGTTGTCACTTTAATCTGTTGACTGCTGATTGTTGGTTGTTTCTTTTGCTGTGAAGGAAGCTTTTAACTTAATATAATCAAATTTGTCTATTTTTGCTTTTGTTGCTTGTGCTTCTGGGGTTATATCCAAAAATATCTTTGTCCAGATTAATGTTACAAAGCTTTTATCTTTCATTCCTCTAGTAGTTTTACAGTTTCAGGTTTTATGTTTAAGTTTTTAATTAATTTTGTGTTGATCTTTGTGTTTAATATAAAATAAGGGTCCAATTTCATTTTCTACATACAATATCCAGTTTCCCAAGATCATGTATTAAACTTTCCTTACTCCATTGTGTTATTGACATCTATGTTGAAAATCACTTGACTATAAATGTATGCATATATTTCTGGGCTCACTATTCTGGCTCATTGCTCTATATATCTGTTTGTATGCCATGACCATGCTATTTTGATTACTATAAATTTGCAGTAGGTTTTCAAATCAGGTAGTATGATGCCTCTGACTTTTCTTTACTTTTTTCTTTTTCTTTTCTTTTTTTTTTTTTTGGTTCAAGATTGCTTTGGCTATTTGGGGTCTTTTGTGGTCCCACAGGAATTTTAGGATTTTTTTCTTTCTGTGAAAACAATGTCATTGGAATTTTGGTAAGGATTGCAATGAACATTTGCTTGCAGATTGCTTTAGGTTGTATGAATATTCTTTCAATCCATGAACATGGGCATCTTTCCAAATTTTTTGGTGTGTATTTCTTCAGTTTCTTTCATCAATTATTTTATAGTTTAATTAGGATAAATCTTTCACTGAGATTGGAAAAAGGGTCCAGCTGCTTGCTGCTTGTAAAAGGAGCTAAAATAATAATGAGGTGTGCTAGAAAGAAGGGAGACTTTATTATCCGTGCTAGCAGGGGAAGAGTGGGTAGGAAAAATTTTCACTCTTCAATTGGTGGAGGAAATACAGGATTTTTTAAAGGGAGGGTTTGGAATACAGAAGAAGTTCAGGAGGTGGGAAGTAGTTCCCAGGCAGTGTGACTTGCTCCAATGACTCATCTTGAAATATGTTTTCCTCTAATGAAGGGGCTGATGCCATCGTGGGCCCAATCAGGTTACAAACTAATCACAGTCAATCTTGTAGTAAATCTCTAGCCAGGAGTGGGCTCCCATCGTGAAGCAACTTTTTATTGGAGAAAAAAATTCTAGAGGTGTCTGATCCATATCAGGATCTGACCCCTAAAGCTTCTAAGGACATATATGACCAGATGCATGAGCATGATGTGTGCTTTACAAACACGTGGTAAATGTGCATAAGGAGAATAAAGTGGGAAAGGAAAGGAAAGGGAGTGGAGTAGAGAAAACAATCCAAGGCTCTAAAACACAAGTGTAGTTAGTTCAGAAATACATCTTCAAACTGGGGAGAAAGGAAAAAACAAAAAAGAAAATTTTAAGAATCCAGTTTAAGGCTTAACAGTTTAAGCTGCTAACCTGCTTGGTTATATCACCTCCTTGGTTAAATTTATTTCTAAATATTCTACTTTTTGTTGATAAGATTGTAACACCCCCTGTACTTCCACTTGTTACTACTTCCCTGCTCCTTTTTGATGTTTCTCCTTTCCCTCTCACTGCCTTCTCCTCTCCTCTCTACCTCAACCATAATGATTTCCGTATCCCAATCATCTGCCTGATTTCAGTCTCTTGATCATCAACTGAGAAGAGTTTCAATCTTGTTTTATTGTTACATTTGCTAAAGTTTTTCACATAAATATTACTATTATCTATATCTATATCTATCTATCACAAAATCAGTAGGAAATATACATATATATACATATATACATATGTATGTATGAGAAATTGCCTCATGTGATTATGGAGACGGAGGAATCCCCAATTTTGCTGTGTGCAAGCTAGCAACCCAGGAAAGCTGACAGTGTAATTAAGTCCAGGGACACAGGTCTGAGAACCAGGATTGCCAGAGAAGGTGAGAGGAGATGTTCCAATTCAACTATGCAGGCAGGAAGCAAAAGTGGAGAATTCTTCCATCCTTCATCTTTTGTCCTATTTAATCTCTCAGTGGATTGGATGATGCCCAGTTTCACACATCAAGGCATGAAGTCTACTTGCTGAATCCACCCATTCAAATGCTGATTTCTTCCAAGAACACCCTCACAGACACACCTGAAAGAGTGTTTAATCTGGACTCCCTGTGTCCATTCAAAATGACACATACAAGTAACCAACACATGATTTTGCTTGGAGTTTATTGGCTTTTAATGAATTTTGTTACTGTTGCTTTTAAGGTAGAACTTATTATTCTTCCAAAATTATCTATTTTTATTTTGTTTTGAGTAATAGATAAATGCAAGCTAAACTTCCTGTTCATTCTTAAATAATTTCAATATAATATAGGAAAATTCAAGTCTAAGTTTTTTTAAAAAGATTGAATTAGCTGTCTTTGTTTCAATATTTCCTAAAGGTAATCAATTCATGAATAGCTACATTGCTATAATTAGTTACATTGTATGATAGCCCTAATTTAATTAATTGAGGCAATTTCACAGTAAAATTCCTGTGCAAGACAATGATTTGGAGGTTATTTTTGGTATCTTATGCCACAAAACCATCATTGTCTATATTCTATTATTATTCTAAATATTTCCTCCCATCAGTCAAAACTAGCCTTTAGGCATATAACCATGAAATTATTTCAAAGATAGGGAACCTCTGCCTGACATTATCTAAGTATCAACAGTGTTAGTTAATGGGAACTTACCTAGTCCAAATGTAACAGACTATCACTACATATGGAAATGTGACAATAAGACATGAATTAAATAGTAGTTGATGATGGGGGGTTAATATGTATTTTCTTACAGTTCTGAGATTTTATGATTATTTGGTTGACTTTCCAAATGGTGACATTCCAGTGACCCCACTTCAAGGAGTCAATTCACGAGTATTGATGAGTATAAACACAGGAGGTTAAAACTCCTGTGTGTGTGTGTGTGTGTGTGTGTGTGTGTGTGTGTGTATGTTTACATTTTGTCAACTTATCAGCTGTCTCCACCCAGTATTTATATAAAATTGTCATTTTAATAAATACCAGAGGACATAGATAGGTAAAAAATGCAAGGAACTTTTAGAAAGTCAAAACTTCCAGCTTTTTCCAGCTTTGTTGGAAAACGATTTTGGAGACGTAAAAAACAACATACAATTAAATATATATTCTCTTAACTCACATTTTTCTCATATGCTGTCTCTAAAGTATTTTTTGCCACTGTTTTTGTTCCTAGTTGTGCTGCTATTCCTCTGTCATTCCAGAACACTTGACCAGCCGAAACCACCTTTGCAAAATTATAGCTGAGACAGTGAAATAGATTTAATCTACTATATTTCTGTTCTAAACTTTAAGCTGTTCTTGTTCCTTCCTGGGGGTAGGCTCCACTAACTTTGGGAGGAATTAATTTATAATGTATAGTTTAAAGCAACGATAATAGCAGCCCTTTTCTAAAACAAACCTCCTTTTTGGCTGGGGACTAGACTGCCTTTACAGGACTAACAAACTAGCCACAAGGTTAGAAATTACAGTTTAGGAGTCATGCAGCTGGAGGCTACAAGATTCTGACCCTCCCTAAACTGCTCCTTCAACCAGTGCTTGAGATAATTTGCAGACCCAACACTTTTGGATCAGACTCAGGACCCAGATGGATAAACTGGCTCATCTGATCTTGCGACCTCCACCCATGGATGGATTCGGCACAAGAGAACAGTTTCAACTTCCCATCATTTCACTGGCTTCCCCCAACCCACCAAGTTGTCTTTAAAACCTCTCATCCCCCGAATGCTGGGGAAGACTGATTTGAGTATTAATAAAAATCTGGTCTCCAGCATGCTATTGTGTTTTTCCATATAAAATTCTCCCTTGTTCTTGATACCCCTACAAGATAGACAGGGCAAGTATCATTCAAAGTTAGGAATGGTAGTTTAAGGTTGGCACTACACAAGAAGTTTATTTATTTTATTAAATACAAAATTAGCTTCCACAACATTAGAAAGACAATGCAAAAGCCTTTACCTATTGACACTAATTTGTGATATAAGTAGGAATGCTTTAGAGGAAACTGATGCTAAGAAAAAAAGTCACATAGAAAACCAAACGAGTAAAAAAGACCTGATAAATTTCTGATGATTGATTGGGGAAGCTCAAATCTCTTGATGTAATTCAGCATAATCTCTAGCTAATATTTGCATTTAAATGTTTACAATGTCACTTAGTATGAGATAAGTAAGTTGTAAGACAGCCTAGAAATTTTATTTATCTATTGTGTTTATTTTTTTTCTACTTTTCTTTGGTGCATTTTCTTGTCTTCAGACAGGCTCCTGCTGAGAAATGAAGGTAGACACAACAGTAGATCATGTTTTTGACAAGCCTAAACTTGATGACCCATGCACAATATACTTACCTACTGCCTTTTTGCAACATCTTGACAAGGTCATTGTGCATTAAGAGGAAACATTCAGACTGTAAGACCCTAATGCTCACTTTTCTTAAAGAAAGTGTGCAAAAAGGTATAATTTTAACACATCGCCATCATTTCTGACTACATAGTAGGCAGTTTTGTTCATTGTAAGTCAAATTCTTGAATGTAAATACATCAATCAGAAAGTAAAGTGTTCCAAGTAATAGCCAGCTACAACTTTGAAAGATGCATTTGTTGACCTCTAAGTATCATTGTGGCTTGAAACTAAACCAGGTGTTTTCAAGTGTGTTTTGCAGTGGAGCCCTTTCATTAAGCACAGATTGAAAATAGAGTTGTTATGTACATAAACATATAGCTCCAGGGCTTGGAGACCAGCTAGCTTGTTCCTCCTTCCACCATAATCATAACTAAGGCTTTAATCTCAGAAGACCCCAAGGATGCTATAGAGTAAAATTGGGAAAACCTCTTATTTATTGTCAAATTTTAGAGAGTATCAGGGGACTATAATAGCTGTGCGTGTAACCCTACAAAGATATACTCTGAACATCTATTTTAGTACCGAATACTGCACGGACTGCCTTTCACATGCATGTTGTTTACCTTCCTATATTTTAATTCAGAATTGTTTGCTTTTGTTCTCTTTCTATATATATCACTCTCCACATTACCTGAATATAAGTTTGGCACAGTTGCATTGGATTGAACAGAGCAAACTAATAAATATTACCTTAATATGGTTATAAAATCTGTGATGGCAAACAATATTTCTGCATTAGTATTCCAGTTGTAAAATCCTAATACTTATGTGAAAAGAATATGAACCAAAAGCTGTAATTCCTATACATCAGAATCTTCTCTGATTATCTAACCTTTTTTTTTTCTTGGCCTACGAAGTCTAATATCCGACTAGGGGTGTAATTTCCTCAAGGTTATATTCCAGACAAAGACATCCTGGATAAATGGCACAGGACAGCAAAGAGGGAAATAAGGATGTACTTTAAATCACAACATCGTACTTATTTTGGATAGAACAGTCTCAGGCTTGTCGGTTGACAAGCAGAGTAAAGCTTAGAGAATTCACCCTATGGTAACCATTTCTATTAGGAATACAAAAGGCAATTCAGTCTTACATTCACAGGAATCTAGGTGTTGCTAGGATGTTTCTTTGTTTAGAGTCCATTGATTTGTATTTCCAGATCCCAGACACCTAAGGCAACTAATAGCTGATAATAGTTTTACCTTATCTTTTAAAGCCCAAGCAAGGAGGCATTATGTATCATATTCTAATGCCTCCTTCCTAATATATAAATGTTTCAGTTCTTCAAAGTACACATATACGTATAGAGAAAATGTATACAAATAATATGCATATTTTTACTACCACATTTAAAAAGTGTGAGAATATATATATGAACACACACACATATGCATACATTCATACATATGTACATACATTTTACAGTCCAGTATTATATAATTAGGCTGATAACTCCAATACGTTCTGGGAAAACTGTGAGTTTGTTAACTTGTAAATTTAATCCTCTAACATGCTAATGAAAAAAAATCCTACAATTAATAAATGCGTAGACAGAGTTTATAAATGTTTATATAAAACTGTATCCTTAAAAACATCTACATAAGAAAGGAAATAAAATACTTCACAATCAATTATAACACTTTTACTGATGCTTTGCATTCCATCATTCCTCTTGAAAAGCTATTTAGCTCCAACAGAGGTATGCTAACTAACACGATGAAGAATCAAAATTGAATTTATGTGACTTATACTGGGTTATCAGTTCCTGTAATTAACATTTATGAAGCACAGTTTTCAAAATTTTGCATAGAACATGAAGAAGATAAGTGTACTCCCTATTGGGATTCAGATTAAAAAGCTTTCTCAAGGAAACTTAATATTGGCCACTGTTAAATGAATGGAGGAATAAAAGAACCCTAGAGCTGAAGGATTTGGCTCCAAAGTTATTTATATTACGTAGGCTAGTGGCAGCTCTGTGATTTCATTCCTGTGAACTATGTGTAAAATCAAACAGTAGATTAACATTAAAGACCTACCACATTGGTTTTATTTTAGATATTCTGTATGTGTACTTTATATTTTGACTTCAAACTGTTGACAAACATAGAAAAATATTTTAAACTCACTGAGCAATTACTCTGTGACTTGAAAAATCTATGTTTTAAACGAACACACACACACACACACACACACACACACACACAATCTAAGACATTTGGTCAATATCGAAAGACAAGTCTTACAAATTTGTAAATTGTGGGGTTTATAAACCCCATTGTGTTCACATTACAATACCTCATTCAAATTTGGATCTTCACAATTCAATTATCTTGAAAATCCAAGTATTCTTATTCCCAGTTTTAGATGAGAAAACTGAATCTGAGAATAAAGGATCAAAGGTCAATAGCAGAATTTGGATTTGACCTAGTTTATTTCATTTATTTCACAGGCTAAGAACAGTGTATTCTCTTTCATAATATTAGCCAGTTACAGGAAACGTGAATATTCAGTTTGAAAAATTTTACATGTTCTTATTTCTATGCCTTTATCACATTGTAGTTTTAAAGCATTCATTTCACAAAATGGCCAGACAAAATTGAACCCTGGTTTGCTCCCAGGTCACTGCTCTGGTTTGGCTCTCACTGGTCCTGAAAAAGGAAAGGCCAAGAACAGCTAAGCCTAAAGGAGCATTCAGAGAATCATTGTCATCACAACAGGACTAATAACGATCACAGCTGTCAAAAGGAAATACAACAGTGATGATATGGGTACTGAAGCACTCAATAGTTTTGTTGAGTCTTGAAAGTTATGCGTAAAATTCTGTGATCACAGTGTTGTACCACTGAGAAAGGAGGGTGTGTTTAATCATCTCCTGGCAACCCTTTGCTTGTTTCTTCTTTTGTCAGTGTCATACTTGCCTAGTCTTTTAAAGATTTCAGCTGCAAATATGAAAAAAGAAAAACACACACAATTAAAAAAATATGAAAGCCTGCAATTTTACAAGGACTGAATTTCTAATAGAATGACATTATAGTAGTTAAGTTGCAAGCAATAGTAACAATTAAAATTAACCAATAAGCCTGACAGTACATACAGCAGTCTTTAAGTATGAGTAAATTCTCTGCAAGATGTCATCCAGGCA
This sequence comes from Saimiri boliviensis, assembly GCF_048565385.1. Lineage (NCBI taxonomy): Eukaryota > Metazoa > Chordata > Mammalia > Primates > Cebidae > Saimiri > Saimiri boliviensis. Next base: position 42,454,458 of record NC_133463.1, read on the forward strand.
CAGAAAAACTGCCTTGCTAATGCTATTTCTGAACTTAATTCAATATTTTATAAAACTATGTCTCTCAAAATGACAGCAAGCAGTAAGAAGCTGCATAATGTTTTACTTCCACAATTTACATGGAACGTTTTTAAATGATAAAAAAATTTCCTGACTCAAATAAATGATATAAACCAGTAGTTTTAATTGCCTTTGGCTGAATATAAAATGAAAACCTATAAAACATTATTATATGGTCAACATTTATAATGATAAGCTCAAGAAATTCAGTGCCATTTACATATGCTTTTAAGAAAGACTGTGAAAGTCTTTGAACACAGTTATGATTCTGATTCAAACAGAATTTTCTTTGGACAGTAAAATGTCAGATAGAAAAGGCAAGGGTATGCTAGTAATAGTTATTGCAACACAGGCACTTATAATCCTATGAAGATTCAGTTGCCTATGCTTGGAAAAAGGGTTATAAAAGTATATGCAGTATGGAATATAGAGAAAAGCCTCCTGTGACACTAGATTTGTTCCATATTCAAATGAGCACAGAAGAACATACTTGTAGGAGGCTCTTTATTAAGATTTATAGAATTATATAATTAAAGGGAATATTGTAGTCTATTTGATTGAATCCCTTATTATGTTAGTTCTTTTCTCCTGCTTAGGACAAAATATCTGAAGCTGGGTATTTTTTAAACAAAAATGAATTTACTTCTTATAGTTATGAAGACTGAGGAACCCAGGGTCAAGGCGCTTATGGTGAAAATCTTGTCAATGTTGAGAACTCTCTGAAGAGTACCCAGGTAGTGCAGGATATCACAGAGTGAGGAGGCTGAGTGTGCTCACTTATTAATTCAGGTCTCGTTTCCTCTTCTTATGAAGCCACCAGTTAACACTTCCATGATAAACCATCAATCCATGAATCTATGAATTAATTAATATAATCATAAGGGAGAGCCTTCATGATCCAGTTACCTCTTAGAGGCCTTATGTCTTAATATTGCCATATTGAGGGTTTAGTTTCAACATGAGATTTTGGAAGGGACAAATATTCCTTGTGTTGGAATCCTCTCAAACTGTGTTTGCCATCAATGTAACTCTATAGTATTGTCAATAAAACTTTTGTGGACCAAATGAAGCCACCAGCCAATAGTGGTCACTTAACAATTTATAGTTATATATGTATACCATCATAAAGCTATATACTATGCGTGAGTACACATATGAGTAGATACAGCATTAAATACATGTACCCTAAATGTAGTATGCTTTTACTGAAAATATTTTGATCTTTATGTGAAGTTGAGTTTTATAGAATTAGGGCTAAAATGAGCTGCTCTTAAGTAGTAGTCACATGGCAAACTCTAATACAAAAATGCATTCATATGTTCTCATTCAGCAATGGTACACATTGGATAACAAACTCCAAAGAATACATAAGACTTTATCTGAACCTTAGCTGCCACTCTCCCTGCAAGCTTTCTCATCCCATTGTGTATGAATACTTGACTCTTCTTTATGACAGTGAAATAAAGCACTGCTATCCTGATACTTCAAATCCTGTTCAGAGGGAATTCCAATTAAGAAGAAAAAATAAAAACTTACTGGGAATAGAAAAGAGTATGAGTTTACTTCAGCAAGATTTTTGAGATTTAAGGCATAGTTTCCTTAGGTGTATTTGGATTCTTAGAAGGTGATGTTTATGATTATTGAGATATACAATATCTGTATCTCTCTAGTTTGGCTGCATTTATAATGAATGACCTGGAAGTTACTGGTTAGAACAGCAGGTAAAGGTAAACTGGGGAGATGCTGAACTGCTTTTATTCTCCACTCTTGCAGTTTTAAAATGCAAATGTTACCTTGGGGGGAATGCACAGAAATCTAATTTAAAGATATTTAAAAGATACCCTTTGGCAATTTAGCAGTTGTAAATGCCAAGTGCACCTAATTACATTTTCTCTGCTACTTAAATCTGTTCTTGAAAAAAATATTCTTTTTAGTACTCAGGACTTTTTCTGACAAAGCAGATAAATACTGGGCTGACAAGATATAATACATAAAGAGAAATATTACCTATTATCTGCACCCATGTAATTCATTCTCCAGGTTGCCCCAAGGGAATCTTTCCAAAATGCCAGCATCATCATTTCATTAATATTCTTCAATTATTTAACATAGTACAGATGCAAATTAGAGATCATCTCATGGAATATGTCTCCTCCAAAATGTGGTTAATGACTGGAGTTACATGATAAAAATTCTGAGGCCACAGACAGGATAAACAGAAGAAAATTTGCCACTTATTTCATAAAATCGCTCATACAGAATGAAGCAGAAAGTCCCAATATCACTTAAAAGTGGTTGGCCTCTTTGTCAAACCTTTCAGCCTGAGCTCTTCCTTCCACTGTCCCACAGCTAAGTGAATCCATTCACAGTTCTTGAATGGCCTATTCCATTCCTTACCTCTGAGCCTTTGCCCAGCTTCTTCATTGTGCTTGGAATGTTCATGTCCTACATAAATCAGGTTGGCTAGCTTCTTTGTGTCTTGGAAGTCTGAACTTAATTGTCTCTTCTACTATGAAGACTTTCCTGATTTTTTTCAAGCACAGGCAATTACTGTCTCATTGGTGGCTCTGTTAAACTTAGTAAGTGTTAAACTTATTTAGTAAATGTTGAACCTAGTAAGTGTTAGACATATTTTAGCCACACACTCATTTATTTAGCCTTTTACTCAACAACTATTACATCAATAAATGTAGCAAAAACATACACACACAGATACATATGTATAGTCTGTGCAAGGAATTGTATGTATAATTATGAAGGATATAGAATTTTTAACTGCTTGTATGATGATTTTCATTTGGTCTTGTGTACCTTAGGGCTTCTGCTAAATATTGTAACTATATTGCAATTATTCATTTTTCCCACATTAAACTATAAGCTATTTGGAAGAGCAATTAGAACATATATTTATTTGTAATCCTAGCACTTAGCATGGTTCCAGACATAATGTGGGTGTGTAAAAATGTCTTTAATGAGATAAAATTGATTTAATAATCTATTTGGATGGTAGCCACTAATTGTATTTATTTTCTTCAAGCCAGTTATCTATGCCTAGTTGTATACATATATGCTTTTCAATACAGTGGAAGATCTAAACTGCATCATGTGGACAGAGTAGTGAGCAAGGAAGACTACTATAAGTGACTGGTAAAATCCGGTGAAAATCCCAGGAGTACTCACTGCTGAAGGAAAGCCCAATATCATAGCTCATTATAGAAACAAATGTGAGTTATTTGTTAGAAGTCAAAATGAGTGCCCTTAAAATAATACCTTGTAAAACAAAGCAGTTATTTTTGAAGATTTTAATAACAAAAAACAAGTAAGTGAGTAGTACCAAAGAATCTAGGAAACAATAGTAATATTAATCTAGCAACAATAGTCAAAGCAGAAAATTCAACTCACAAGTTCATAATATTATTATTATTTAAAAACATAAACTTAGATATACTCTATATACAAAGGAAACAGAAGAAAGAAGGTATCAATATAATACATTTATTTTTTCGGCTTGAATCTAAATATGTATTCATAGACTAATTTGCAATTCATTGTAGAAAAATATTTTTAATATCCTAGCTTGTTCCTTTTTTCCTAGTGGCAAGATGTAGAAAATAGACAAAGGACTTTGATTTACACATGTGTTAGAGTTCCTAAATTTTATTTTCAATAATTATGCAGTGGCTTGAAAAACTAACTGACTTTTTCCTCATGATCATTGCCTACATAGGAGATAGACCAATTCATAGTTCTTTGTCTCATGTGCACATACCCACATACACACACTCAACAGTATTGGTTGATCTATTCACGAAGCAAGGTCCTTTAAAACATATGCTGACAAATGCCTCTATATAGGATCCAAAGTCAAACACAATTATATTTTTTCCATTTACTGCATTCAATGTACTTAAAGTATCACATAAATAAGCTCAATAAAAATGAATCTGACCAAATTCAATCAGGTTATTCAAAACTGTTGACTAATGGATTCTTAACTTATGACTTGTTTTCTTACCACTTAAACTTAAAGCTTTAACATTTAATATTAATTAATTTCAGGGCCAGGCATGGTTTGAGATACCAAGCGAGGAGTTTTGCTTGAGGCCAGGAGTTCAAGACCAGCATAGCAAGACCCCATCTCTACAAAAAATTAAAGTTAAAAAAAGCCAAGTATGGTAGTGCACACCTGTAGTCTGAGCTACTCAGGAGGCTGATTTTGAATGATTGTGTCCTGGAGTTCAAGGCTGAAGTAAGCTCTGATCACAACACTGCACTCCAGCCTGGATTATATTAAATAAAATACAATTAGTCAATTTTACTAAAAGAACTATTTTGCTTTGCAAAATGTATTGGTCCATTCTCACATTGCTATAACGAACTACCTGAAACTAGATAGTTTATGAAAAAAGAGGTTTAATTGACTCACACTTCTGCAGACTGTACAGGAAGCATGGCTGAGGAGGACTCAGGAAACTTAATCATGGTGGAAGGTGAAAAGGAGAAAAGCACATCTACACATAACAGCAAGAGAAACGTAGCAAAGTGGGAGGTGCTATATATGTTTAAACAACCACATCTAATGAGAATTCCATCAGGAGAACAGGAAGGGGAAAGTCCCCTCCCCATGATTCAGTCATCTCCCACCCAGCCCCTCCTTCAACACATGGGGATTGCCATTTGACATGAATTTGGGTGGGGGCACAGAGCCAAACTGTATCTAGGCTCCTTCTTTATTTATTTTTTCATTTTATCATAATCATTTTAAATTTATTTGTTAGGAAAGGATTCTGGAGTAAGATGTATAAAGAACTGGGGACAGAGAAGTTTGGAAACTGTGTTGCAAAGCAATGAATCTGGTTTAGACTATGGAGAATATGAGATATCATGCATAATTATAATACCAGGTAGGTTGGTATATAACAGATAGGTAGATAGATTAATATTAGTATGTATATATAGATACAGAGATAGGAGTAGATTTTAATATATATATATATACATACATAGATAGATAGGTAAACATAAATAGAAAGATATGGGTACAGATATCCAACATTGACACTCTATCTCCATTTTACAAAACTCTATGTATTATCACATATTTTAAGATACTCCTAGTATACACTACCTCAGATGAGTTCAAAATTTGCCTACTATGTGGATTATCTCCCAAAATACATTAATCCATTTTCCTATTAAATATATAAGACAGGAAACATTTTGAAAAACACTTTAAATAATTTATAAATTATTTTACCATGAGCTAGATATCTACTTATTACATTTCTAAACCAGGTAAAACAAATGTTAGACAATCTTATTCTCCTTGACCAAATTGCTATGAGATGTTCCACAACAATTTAATCATTTTGAGTATCGGTATTCCCTTGCATCAGAAATTATGTTTGCATCTCACACCAGTCAGAATGGTGATTTTTAAAAAGTCAAAAGACAGTAGGTGCTGGAGAGGCTGTAAAGAAATAGAAACACTTTTACACTGTTCGTGGGAATGTAAATTAGTTCAACCATTGTGGAAGACAGTGTGGTGATTTGTCAAGGATCTAGAACCAAAAATGCCATTTGACCCAGCAATCCCATTACTTGGTATATATCCAAAGGAGTATATATCATTCTACTACAAAGACACATGAACATGTATGTTTATTGCAGCACTATTTACAATAGCAAAGTCATAGAACTAACCTAAATGCCCATCAGTGATAGACTGGATAATGAAAATGTGGTACATATACACCAAGGAATACTATGCAGCCATAAAAATCACTTGAACCCAGGAGGGGTTCCATGTGTCAAGGGCGAGACCAGGCAGAGGTAACTGAATCATGGGGGTACTTTCCCCCATACTGTTCTCATGATAATGAGTGAGTCTCATGAGATTTGATGGTTTTATAAGTATCTGGCATTACCTTGTTTGTGCTCATTAGTTTTCCTGCTGCCCTGTGAAGAGGTATGTTCCTCCACTACTGTAAGTTTTCTGAGGCCATCCAAGCCGTGCAGAACTGTGAGTCAGTTAAACCTCTTCTCTTTATAAATTACCCAGTCTCAGGTATTTCTTCATAGCAGCATGAGAACAGACTAATACACCAATATAACTAAGAATCTATTTTATGATCCAGAATTAACAGTAGTCTATAGTCTATACAATTCAGGACTGGGTTAACTGGGAGTAATGGCAATGATTTTACCCTAAAGCTAGAAGCCAGCTAGAAGCCACACTAAACCCTTAGATGCCAAGTGGGTGCCATTTTGGTAAAGAACAGAAAAAAAAGTGACTACCAGGGAACCTAACATACTGAGAGCTATGATTGGTAAGTAATATAACTCACGATTCTCAAACACTAGATAAATGAACAATTAAAAAGGACATTTCTAAAAAAAAATTGGGGCCGAACTTCTAAAATGGTGGAGTAAAGACCCTGATGGGCCAACTCTCCAGCAAAACAACAATGTAGGTGATGAAAATTATTTTTTTGAAAAGACTATTTAAAGTACACTCAAAGGACAAAATTCTCAATTAGGTCTACCCTGACTACCTTACGTATGCACATGAAAGTGTGTGTGCACACACGCTAAGCAAGTGCTCTTAACTCCCTTTTGTTCTCTCTATTTTACTGTTTTCATAGCATTTACCAAATTATAATAAACTTATTTTTCCATATTTATCACATTTAATTTTCATTTTTGTCTCCACCACCAAAAAATGAAAGCTCAACTAGGGAAGAATTGGTGACTGCTTCTCTTTTGCATACTACTTGTGTTTTATTTTAATATACATATAGACACATAGGAATGAGTCTTAGCATACATTAGGCACTCACAGATTTTATGAAGAAATGCTTACTTTGCTATTACTGCATCTGAGAAATTATATTCTATCATATTGTATATACATATATAGATTTTGAATCATAATTTATATATTCTATCCTAATTATTGAAATATGAGTTATGATTTAATCAATTGCTTAACAACTTTCTAATGAGTAAAGACAAATTTTTATAACAATGGATAAGAACCAAACTAAATTATTTTTATGGGTATTGGAGTTAATGAAAAGCTCCTACCTATATATTCCTTTGAACTTTATTATTTTTAACTTATTTATTGTATTTTTATGGATATATTCTAGCTGTACACATTTCTAGGGTGTCTGTGATATTGTGATACATGTTTGCAATGTATAATGATCAATTCAGGATAATTATGACATCCATCACCTCAAACAGTTATATTTTCCTTGCACTAGAAAAAAAAAATATTATTCTCTTCTAGCTACTGTTAAACATACAGTAAATTATTTTCCCATGTACCTTACTGATTGAGTGGTATCTGAGAAAAACTGAGTATGTTTTAACAGTGAAAAAGGGGAAAGCGAAACATTAGGTAAGAGGTGGTATTTATGACAAAATTGTTCTTTGCATGTACATAATCAAAATTATTTTTGTTTCTTGGCCTAATTACTAAAATAATGTCAAGATCTAAAAGTACACCTTTCTATAAGAAGCTGCACTTTATTTCCGTGAAATGGATTAACTATTTTTCTTGGACTCTCTCACATTTTCCTTACCTTAATTATGCACTGTGAAAAGCTTTGGTGTAATTGTTAGTCTAAGACTTTCTTTTATTTTATTTATTTATTTATTTTTTGAGGCGGAGTTTCGCTCTTGTTACCCAGGCTGGAGTGCATTGGCGCGATCTCGGCTCACGGCAACCTCCGCCTCCTGGGTTCAGGCAATTCTCCTGCCTCAGCCTCCTGAGTAGCTGGGACTACAGGCACGTGCCACCATGCCCAGCTAATTTTTTGTATTTTTAGTAGAGATTGGGTTTCACCATGTTGACCAGGATGGTCTTGATCTCTTGACCTTGTGATCCACCCGCCTCGGCCTCCCAAAGTGCTGGGATTACAGGCTTGAGCCACCGCGCCCGGCCAAGACTTTCTTTTAAAAAAAATACTAGCCTGTGTGGTTCACAAGTCTTCTCCTCACAGAGTGCCTGGTATATATATTTTCTGAGTAACTGAATTAATACCATTTGGATAAAACTTAAGCATTACATTTCTAAATTTTTCATAATTTTAGTGTGTATTCATAATGTACACTTTAACATATATAGAATTTTTTAAAATGTGGATAAAAAATTGGTTTTGTAAAGTGATGTACACCAAGTTATATATCTGAATATATCAAAAAGTTGATTGGTCCTAGCCGTTTCCATTAAAAACCTTCCGACACATGAAGTGGGTTAGCTATCATTTTTGTTCTTTCATGCAACATTTTTCTTTCCTTGATCATGCATATATGAATGGTAAGCACTAAAAAGAAGGACACTAGAAAGTTATTGTTTGTATAGTAATATATTTGCATAATATGATAAATAAAAGCATAGAAATATATGGAAATGCTCAAAATCAGGTTCTTGCAATATGGAATATATTACAATTCCATATCTAGAAACAGATTTCAATCTCAATGTATTTTATTTCTAAGATATATTCCTGAGGTTGGCTTGGTGTTTGGTTTGTTCTAATCAAAACATGATCTAGTCCTTGTATTCTGGAAACCATTATATATTTCTTGGAATTTTGGTAAGGTCTCACTTTCTTGGATAGTTTGTATTTGGGTTATAATAGAAGTTTAATACACATATGCACATGCAAATACATACATATGTGAAGAATTTTATTTATTGAAAATGCCATGCACTCAAATGGCATAAATGAGGACAGTTAATTAACTGGCATTTTGTGCCATTTAAAGCTGTTGAAATGAAGCAAATTTCACTCTCTTTAAAATTTCTAATACAATACTTTTATTTTTTAATTAGTTAAATCAGAGTTAACTAGAAAAAAGAAAGTGACTGAGTATATTTAATTAGAAGGCTGGTGAGTTTAGATGAATGCTGAAGAAAAGTCTTCATTATGTAAATAATTCTGTAAAAAGAATTAATATTTAATGGTAGCTATATTTTTTCAAAGATAGAAACTAAGATTATATATTTATCGAATGTTTTCTTTTTATTTTTTTCTTGCACAAATGGAAATGGACTAAAATCAACACTTTTTATTAAGAATTAATATTTAATTGTTCCATTAGACATAACTTTCTATACATTAAAGATAATACAAACAGTATATTTTTAACAGTATATTTTAAGTAGAAAAGCAGCAATTTTAAAAATATTTCTATGTATGAACTTAGGTTCTATTAGATAATAACAAAAATCATTGTACTTTTATGTGAAGAGAATGCTTTATTATATCCAAAAATTCCCATAGTGATACATAATAAAACATGATAAGATATTTTATTAACTTACTTGCTTCTCATGTTTCACTGGCTATATAATATTACAGTAACTATATCTTGAGGGAATGGCATAGGACATCTTTTAAGAGTTTTGATTTTACAAAATTATAAAGAAATTATGGCCATGTGCAAAATAATCACCAAATTTCCTTTTATTAGGTCAAACTATTAAAAGCAAATCAAATAGGAAACTCAAATAAGAAAAATAAGGGAAAAACAAGAAAGATAAGGAGGCAAATGAGACAAAGGAGAGGAAGAGAAAGAAAAGGAGTGTAAAAAGAACAGAAGCAAAGAAAAAAATTGATCATTCATCAGCATTTGGACTGTAAAAGAGTTTTGAGCACTTCAGGGCCTTGGAAGTCTTACTGAAATGCCAGGGTTTGGGGCTATGTCCTGCTGCTCACTGCACAGAAAAACCAATCACTGAGACATTGAGTTTTGCCAAGGAAGAAGGCTTTACTCAGGTGCTATAGCCAAGGAGATGGGAGATCAATGTCAAATTCATCTCCCTGGTGAACTAAAATCAGGGGTTTATACAGCAAGAAAGAAGTGTATACTATATGCATAAAACAGGAATTAGAGATGTATAAGGAAGAGGAGTTGTTGAACAGGAAGCAGGTGGTCCACTTAGGCATTTACGATGGGTGAAGGGTCTGTTGTCTCATCGACCAGATATGGTAGTCTGGTGAGTTTCAGTTTCTTGATATTATCTAGAAGTCCTGATGGTTGGTTTTCTGAGAAAGAAACTCAGAAAGAGAAAGGTAGCTTTCTCACATTTTAACACTGGGAGGACCAATTTCTATGTTTATTCAAAACGAACCATACACAATAGTTCTATGGATCATTTTGGCTGGTTTCAAAGAAAGATGCTTTTAAGAAGTGTTGGTAATTTGGAACTTCTGTTAAGCAAGAAGAACATTATCTCTCAAATAAATTATTTAAAACTTGATCGGACTTAAATAAATATTACAGTTTTTCAAATATTTCACACTACATCATTATAAACAATTTTTACCATGAAAGTTGCTGAAATAAACAGCAGTTTGTTTTGCTTTCTTAATCTAAAAATTACAAGACTTTGAGAGTATTTATTTCTAGCTACTTTATAGGTCACAATGAAAGATACAGGCAGAGGTTGGGATTGTTTATTTCGGGAGAAATAAAAAAAATATAAGTGCCAAACATAGATACAGAACTCCCAAATCAATATAAAGTGGCCAATGAGTCTGTAGAATTTTCACGTTCTATTAAAGAAACTGGAAAGTCACCATTAGGAAATTGGGTGGACCAAAATTTTCTCATTGAGAAAGAACAATTTCTGGAGAAAGAATGTTTTGAAAGAAAATAGATAATAATCATGAAGATGATGCATTTTTCTGTCTCCAGTTTTTTTTTAAAGTAGATTTATCCCTTTCCTGCTCTAAGCCTGTAAATAACACTATTGCACCTAGCTGTTATGACTTACTAATAAAAATAATTTAATTATTTTCCTTGTTCCTAATTTCACATTATGTAGCAAACTTCCTGATAGAGCCTATCTTCTAGTGTACTCTTCTATCAGGAGAAAATGCATTGACTACTGGAACAATTTTGTAATCATTCAAGCAGTTTAAGATCTCCAGAAATAAACCAAATTTATTTCATTTGTTCTGATCCTTGAGCATGTTGTCCTCTCTACTAAGAGAAAGGTTTTGTTTGTTGGCATAAACAAATAAAATCTAGAACAAACCAGTGTAATAGACACTTGGTATTTTTTATGATGCCCTCACAACAACTTAGATAGAAGTAAGAAGCAATTTTTTACAGTTAGGAAATTTAAGCTCAGAGGCATAAAAGTACTATTTACAGACATAAAACAAGTGGAAAACCCATAAACCAAAACCAATTGTCTCTGAATGCAAAGTCTATTTTTTTCCTATTATGTATGCCACCTTCTTATCATATTTATGGCACCACTGGCTAAGATCTTCTTATAATTGAGTGAATGACATAATATTTAAGAGTTTTGCATTTTGTTTTCTTTATGTCTGATAGTTTTGAGATGTAAATTGTGAGTTTTCACAAGAAGAAGACATATGTCATGTATTTTTGCATTTTCTACTATGCCTCATGAAGACTGAGGCCAAATGGTCAGAACTTAATCCATATCAATTGACAACTTGATTTGTTGTGATTTCAGAAAAGCAAAAAATATTATTAAGTAATATGATCATGCTTAAGCACAAGCTTACTGTTTTGGTTTTGTTAGACTGTAATGCCTAATAATAATTTTTGCCTAAATTTTTCACTTATAATCTAGTTGTTTTTATCGACTTTAAATATAACTTGAAGAGTGAAATAAAAAAGTCACATATAATAATTTATAATGACAGCCATTTATCATTTAGGAATAATTAAAATTTTGTACCTTTTTCTCATTAGCTTTTCCCCAAACTTAATTTCTATTGATTTTTTTGTCTGAGATAATTGAAGAAAATTATGACCAATTTTATATACTCTTGAACACTGATCTTAAACTAAAGCCTAATTGCTGTTTTAGCTTCTATATTCATCAAATTTACCTGTGCTTCCCATTAATTTTCTCTCTTGTAATTAAGCTCTGTCCAATATTATAAACTAATCTTAAGACTCTGGTAAAGTTCTTGGGCTAATTTCTTAGTTCTTCATCCAAAAAGTGAAAAGAGTCTTTTTCTTAAAAAAAAAACACTATCTTAAGGAAAAAGACAACATTGCTAGGCCTAATTTCCATCAAGTGCTGAACACTTCCAGTGGCTAGGACAAACGTGCTTCCAGAAAAGCTAATTATAACAGTTCATAACATTACTATCTATTAAATTACCCCAAATTTAATTATTGTCTTTATATTTTATGGGTTTCCAGTCATCAAATCTATGTCAAACTTCAAGATAATTATTGCAATTGCCATTATTACTAGAATCATCTTATTAATACTAAAATACAATTCCAAAATTGGGTTACAACTTATTTCTCTACTAATAAATGAAGTTTACAATGTATTTACTTGTTAATGAAGTGACATGTACTCATATACCCAAAATTCAATTAGTTGCATATAAATCATAAAAGGTTGAGTGAGTTTTCTGGCTTTCTACAGACACTAATAATTGGTTTAAGAGAAACTGTCACCTCTTTTTCCTTGTTCCTTGCAATATCAAGCAAGAAATCTATTCTTCAGTAAAAATACAGAAAATACAATTGAGCTAAAAAAAAGCTTTCCATAGAAACTCTGTGGGGACAATCTAAAGGATTAACTTTCATTTCCTTTTTTATCTGTTCTTTTTCTCATACTTTTTAGGGGGTCCAGAGAGAAGGATGATATAATTCCTATTTGGCTGTGAAATTTACAATGGTATTTTTGATGGGAAAAGGAATCTTATCTCAAGGTTTAGAAAATGAGGTGATACATATATAGAAAGTATATATATATATATATATATATATATATATATATATACTAGTATATATATGTATTTGTTATGTATATGTATGTGTATATGTGTGTATGTCTGTATACACATCTCATTTGCTGCAACTCATGAAGTCCTATTTTTTCTTTTAAGTGAAAGCTAGAGTAACATATGGAAAAGCTCTTTTAGATCTTCACTCAGTTATTACATTCATTTTAAAAATTAAATTTCTATACAGAATATATGTATGTGTATATTAGGTTGGTGCAAAAGTAATTGTGTTTTTTTGCCATTAAAATTAATGCCAAATACTGCAATAACTTTTTTACCAACCTGATATCTATGTATATACATACATACACACACATATACAAATACATATACAATATATGCATGTGTGTACATCCATATATACACACACACATACACATATATGAGCTTTTAAATCATCTTCTGCAAAATACTTTTAAATTGACCAAAAGACACGTTTTTCTGTTTAAAAGATATGTGTAATCTTAATCAGGGAAAATAAGTCAGGCTGGTAGGACCAGGGGAAAGCCAAAAGAGAAATAATATAACCTCTAAGTTTGACTTTCTGTGGAATCCAGGACACATCTCCTTTCTACACAAATAATGCCCAATCTTCCTGTACCCAACTAACAGCAGACGGTTGGTTTATGGAAAATTGCAAGTTAACTCACTGCAACCTTGGCATTATTAGTACTACATAAAGCCTTCTTCTGAACACAGCACAAGCACCATTCTCAAAAATGCCCAGCTGGCCGGGGGTGGCAGCTCATGCCTGTAATCCCAGCACTTTGGGAAGCTGAGACAGATGGATCATGAAGTCAGAAATTCAAGGCCAGCCTGGCCAACATGGTGAAATATCATCTCTTCTAAAAATACAAAAATTAACGGGTGTGGTGTTTGGCACCTGTAAGCCCTGCTATTCATGAGGCTGAGGCAGGAGAATTGCTTGAAGCCAGGAAGTGGAGGTTGCAGTGAGCCAAGATCATGCCACTGCACTCCATCTTCCATAGGGATCCATGAGCCCCACACATTGGGTGCCAGAATGTAGGGAGCCAGCCCTACATCACTCACGGGTACCCCATGTCTGGTGGTAACAAATGAATAAGAAAAAGACAGATTAAGAGAGATAGTGGAACCAGGAAGCCGTCACTCATTACTTTGGAGGAGACAGTGAAGGCCCCAAGCTCTGATCGTCCACACTATTTGTTGGTTACAATCACTTTGATCTACAGGGTAGGGGTGGAGTGATGGTGGAGTGAATCAGTGAGCTTGGAGTGAATCAGTGAATCAGAACTGGTGTGTAATTTTAAGGACTGATAACAGTGGTGGTTTGGGAGTTTCACAAAACAAGAACATGTGGTTATCTGTAGCTTATTATGCATTCCTGATGGAATGCAGGCCTTACAAGGAGCCTGTAAGTCTGGCTGCGTCATAGTGCTACGAAGGGGTTTTACGTGCTTGAGTGCAATGCTTATGGTAATAGAGCCTAGGTCACCCTGCACTGGAACATGAAGCATGGAGTGGCCTTCCTCCTCAGAGACCTCCTGCTGCCTTCCGCAGTTTGTTGTTCTTTATTTATATGTTACTCATAACCAATTTATGTAGGCACTCTGTAAATCTATTCTCCTTTGCTGCTTTTCACAACATCTACCAACAGTGAATTTAACCAAGAAAAAAGAAAGCAGTAAAAAAGAAACGTTTTTTTTTTTCAATTATATCTACAAATGAAAAGAGATTCTAATATCAGGCAGGAAGATTGGTATTAGGAACTTATAAGCATGTTATGTTCACACATATTGTCAACGTGTCAGAGCAAGACTCCATCTTGAAAAAAATATGTCCAGCAAGCCCTTGTCTCTTTGCAGTCAGCTCCTCTGCCCATTGCTCCCTGGCAATGTATTTTCATACTTTCTTTAATAAATTTGTCTTTCTTTAACTACAAATGTCTTGGTAAATTTTTCTTACCCTCATGCCACTGGCCTCAGATACCCACTACTCACATGCCACAGATGTACCTTGCAGAAAAGTGTGTGTCTAAGGTAGTTGCACAGAGAAAGAACGTTATCTTAGGTTGGGCAAGGTACGAAGCTGACAGCGATTTGGATAAACTGGTCCTAGGACAACACAAGCATATGTATAGTTGTTATTTCCTATAATTTATCTTTCTAAAAAGGCTGAATAAAAAAATACAAAATAAATTAAAATTTAAATATTCAGTATTATGAATGAAGCACAACAAGCATTGCATGGTGGTTCACACAGAGTTTTAAAGTAGTTATCACAGTCTTTTGGAATTATTGATTACTTAATCTTCCCTGCTAGACCATATGCTCTTTGATGTATTATTGAAAAATTGCTTTGTTGTTTTATTATGTCCATTCCCTGGCCTAAAGACATTGAATAGAATAGAATGAAGTAATCAATGCATGCAATATTATTTGAGTGACTATTTATGTAAGTTGAGTATTAGAATCCATCAATTACTTAAGCAACTTGGAAAATAAAAGGTCTTAGTGAGGGTACTTGTCACCCTTCTGAAGCAGCCTCTGCCATGACTCTGGCTGCAGTGAAGGAGGTGTGGCCAGGGCTGCATGATGCATGGAGTTGGTGGGAGCTGGGGGGAAGTGGAAGGCTGCAGGGCTTGCAAGTTGGCAGGATGGGAGCCTCACCCTCCTGGGCACAGCTGCAGCTGTCCAGCTGTTGCTGTGGACCTGGGCATTTCTGCACTCTCCGAGGTCTAAGAAGTCCCCCTGTCTCTGTAGGCTCAGAAGTTTCTGAACTGGCTGCCTGGCCTCTCCCTGCTCCCAGCACCCTCTCCAAGTTTGGAGCAAAGTTGATGCCAAACCCAGATGCTGCTGCAGCATGGCTGAGTGTATGCACACTCCAGGCATTGCTGACATGTCAGTTCCCTGCCCTCTTGGTCTCCTCTGGACTTTGCACTGAGAAGCATAGGAGGGAGAACCATGGGGGTGCTGAGAGTAGCTCAGCATGAGCCTGCAGACACCCCTTGGCACAGACAGCCTGGGAACAATGGACACTGTGAATGGCAGATTAATTGTGGCAGGAGGCAAACAGGCTCCTTGGAAGAAAGGACTGGATGCCTGGTGAAACCCCATCATCAGGCAAGGGATGGACTGAGGCCTTGGGGACAGGTTGCCAGTACCATGGACTGAATTGAGAACTTATGGTGCTTTATATGAGCCCACTGATGGCCAATCATGGAGCAATCAGCATGCACTTCCTCCCATCTGAAGCCCATAAAGACTCCAGACTCAGCCAGACTTAGGTAAACGACAGGATGCTCTGCTTGTGGAGAGGAGCTATGCACTGTGGTTCTGCTCTCTGCTGAGAACTGAAGAGACGTTGGGACTACCTGCCTGCAGAAAGGAGCTACCCACTGTGGGTCTCCTAAGAATTGCTCTGCCACTCAATAAAGCTCCTCTCTGCCTTGCTTACCCTCCAGTTGTCTGCATACCTCATACTTCCTCCAGGACATTGGGCAAGAGCTCGGGACCTGTTGAATGGTGCGACTAAAAGACCTGTAACACAAAAAGGAATGAAATATGTTCCCCACTAGCAATACTGTGGAAAATGAGGAAAAAAGAGTTGCAGACCTTTAGGGAGCTCAGACCTAAGTTCCCTGAGCCAGGGCTGTGACACCCACTTTGGGGCTCTGGGGTTCCAAGTGTCTTTGAGTTTCCAGGTACCACTGCATTCTCCATTGCCAGCCATGGAAGCTGCTTGCAGTATTCCTGGTCCAGCCGTACCCATGCCAACACCTGGATCTGCCTAGCCTGCCACAGCTATAGTGGCTGGCTGTGCACAGTGGCCAGGCCCTATGCTAGCTTGTTCACACACACCTCACTGCTCTATGACTGACTCACCCTTGGCAGGCATGGGATCTAGGCCAGTAGTGTGAGCCAAGTGCAGGCTGCCATGCCAAGTGGGCAGAAGGAGGCCAGCAGGTCTGAGTAAAACTCGGGCAAAGGTGGCACCAACCACAGAGCTTTCCAGATGAAAAAGTGACACTCCAAGGATCCTGTGACATTAGGAACATATAAACATGATATGTTCATACATATTGTCAACATTTAAAATAACAATATTGCACATATTCTTCCAAGAAGCCATATTAGAGAAATATAGCATTGAAAGGTACTAAACTTAGCTTTAATATTTCAGTTGAATTTTTCAGTTAGGGACATTTAATGCTCTTCCAAGAAAAAGAATTTTGAAATCATAATTTAGCCCTATAAAAGTGAATTTAGCCAAAAAAAAAAAAAAAGTAAAAAAAAGAAAATTTTTTGCAATTATATCTACAAACGAAAAGAGATTTTAATGTCAGGCAGCAAGGTAATAATAATGACTTGCAAACTATGTAATTTGGGCATTTTCTCACTATTTGATCCTTTATAAACATTAGGTAGGAAAAATATTCAAACCTGACTGAATTTCATATATCCAAGATGTAGCTGACACACTGATTACTAGAATTTTAGGGGAGCTATTACTTTAAATGGTAATACATGGAAAGTTGAGTGCATTTTCTTTTATGTTTCACATATTAATGTTCAGTTGAAGATAGGAAACAAGGTACCCCATCACTTGCTGCAACTCATGAAAACCTAGTTTTCCTTTAAAGTGAAAGCTAGAGTAGTATACAAAAAATACCTTTTAAATCTTCACTCAGTTTTTAAAACTTTTTAAAATTTAGTTTTAAAAACTAAATTTCTTTACAGAATATGTTTTAGGAATAAAACATTTAGCATTCTAAGAGATCTAAAACATTACTATATTTTCTTAGTATTGACTAATGATGTTTAATTTTGAAACACTGGCGAATGACAGTCATTTTTGGATGTAACATTTTTAGTCACCTTGAATACTTAACATTTTACCTGAAAGCATACTTCATAGGAAATTTTAAACACTTAAAGGACGTTTTTACAAAAATTGATTAAATAATTTTACAAAGTTGGTCCTTTTTTATTTTTGCATAATATTCTTAAATCAAATTTTACTAAGAATTACAGTCCCAATAAAGTTTTAAATCATCTACAATAGAGTATCTTTGTAAAATGAATTATATTATTTTTTACTTAATAGTAAGTTGAACCAATGATACCATCTGTGGAGGTCTGTCCTGCAGACTCTGACTCAGCCATGAATGAATAAACACACAGAATACAGTGTAAGAGTCAGGCTAGGGGGTCTGTCATCAACTGCTCTCAGAGGGCTATTGCAGCTAACCAACCCCTACTCCCTGTTCCTCCTCACATTTATCCAGTATAGATTTAATAACAGAGGTTCTAAGTCAACACACTTGTAGGTAATTAACAAGGTTAAAAGAGTGGTTTTATGAATGATAAAAAGTTTTGGTTTCAGGCCCAGAACAAACACCATTAATGGGTAATCCTCCTTCCACCTCCCCAGAGAGGACCATCAGACACAAAGTTTACATGAGTAAACAGAGTAGAGACAAAGGAATGTGTAGTAAACAGACTTAACTGGGGAAGTTAAGTCTGTTTATTTTTCCTAATAGTCCTAATATTTTTCCTAATATTTTTCCTTAAGTCTATTTATTATTCCTAATCTTCACCTTATGACCTAATGCTTTTAGGTAAACACTGACTGGAAACTTCTACTGAAACTAATGCAAACCCCTCAGCCTTCCAAGGAGGTTTGAGACTATAATCTCACAACTCTCCCTAACATTTTCCTTAATAGTTTGCCAACTACCCTGAGTAAATCTCAGCAATAAGTGTACTAAAATCAACTTTATTTTGGTATCAGTGATAATAGGTGTTAGACATGATTACCAATGATCCAATTCATAAAATCTTAGAGAATGGTACTAAAATGGAAACTAATGATCACCTAATATCAACAACAAAAAAATCGCCAAAATTTTGTAATTTGTTTTATGTCATATGACTAATTATGACATTATTATGTAACTATAAATAAAATGAATTAGATTTATATATAGTTTCCTTCTGGAAATTTGTAACACACAGGTTTAAATATACAGTTGTAGATAATATATACATTGTGATTTATTTTTGAAAAAAAGCAACTATTTTTATATTTGTATGAATTTTTTACATTTTTACATTTGCATAAGGAAATTTTGAAAGGACATATGCCAAAATGTTAATATGCCTTAACTCAAAGCAATACAATTTGGGGAAGCTGTGGGGGAGATTATTAACTTTTTAAATACAATTCTGCAATGCTTGACTTGTTAAACAAGTAGCAATTATGTGGTTTAAAATACCATAAGTTAAAGTTAAGCAGACAAATTATTCCTCATGAGTGGAATAATAAACAAACCTGAAGTGCCTATCTTAGAAGAATTGAAATATTAATGGATGATGTGAAGAAAAACATTGATAATCTAGTTTTCTTTTGTCTATAATAGAAAGACAACCATAATTGAATGAGAATTGAGTCATAGAATAATTAAAACACACATAACAGAACATATTTCAACTTTTAAAATGCATAGTATCATCTAATCTCAGAAAATTCATATTTTAAAACCCTGAAATGATGTATAGATAATAGTAGCAACAAATCTGACACTCTTAGAGGGCAAAATTGTTTAAGAAACAGAGTTCTAAAAAGGAAAAGTGGATTCAAGAAAATCTACCCTAATTTCCAAAAGGGAAAACTGAATTACTAAAATTTTAGAACAGGAAGCTCAGTCTCCCTTAAAGTCACAGCAGTGGAAAGTGTTGTATGATGATTAGGAATGGGTGGTCACCAAGGAATAGTGCAGGTTTAAGAACAAATTATGCACAAATTGGGCTCCTTTGATTCTAAATAGTGTATCCATAGCATTTGATAGATATAGTGTATGTTATTTCATTATATTAGAACAGTTTTTTGTAATATCTAAAGAAGATGAGATGAAGACTGAATAATGATGAAGTCAAATTGTTGAACAACTCTTTGCACATTCACTTCAATAAAAGTTTATTAAATACAGTCTAAAATTTTAAATTATGTAAATAATTACCCTGCAGGTAGTTCATTCTCAATTACTTAAAATACATATTAGAGTTTCAGAACTGTCTATATATTTCAGTGTCAAATGTAGCAATGGATATGTTTTCTATTTTCCTTACATGTAAATTGTTCAAGCCTGTAAAGTGGAATTTTAAGTAATTTTCAATAGTTAAAGATGAAAGAGGCTGGTATGATACATTTAGATTCCATTTTCCTGGTGCTGGAAGAAATAATAATAACACTTTAGAGAGGATTAAAACTGAACGGAAACTTCCGATTTTAACAAATAAAACTCAAGCAGCTATATTATGTAAAACAGCATTATAAGGGGAAAAGCATGCTATTAAAGTTTGGGAGTACAATTACTTTGGTGAAATAGACTATCTACAATATATATATTCATTGTAGATTTCAGTAACTAAAGTGTAGTCCTAGAGGTATAGTTTATAATATATTGAAATAACCACTGGAAGCAACCAATGTGTCTATAAATAGAAACTTGTGTACATGAATTATGGTACCAAATACAATGAAATAATATAGCACTGTTAAAGCTTACGAGATAGCTTTTTATGAGCTAAGCCTAAAAGATCTCTAAAATATATCTCAAATGATAAAGAAAAAACAAGTTACAGAACTTATATAGTATACAACATTTTTTGTTAAAAATCACTGATTATATGTGGTATGTATACATACAGACTCTCATATATCTGTATATCTACATATAGAGCAAAATACTTGGTTTTACAAAAAACATTTCTAGAATAATGAATATGTTAAATAATAAACTATTGGCAGTTGTCATTTTGGGAGAATAACCCTGATATATAGAAAGACAGGGTACTCAGTTTCCATTGTATATCGAACATGTTCAATTACTGCTTGAATATTTTATGACGTGTTGTTATTAAATAGATACAGCATCAATTTAGAACTATATTTAAAGTACATATAAAAGATTATTGCTCAGCTTTAGAGTAGTTCTAAAAATCTCTCATAACCTAATAATCAAGTTAACTATAGGTAAGCCATACAGATTAGTCTTAGAACATGTACTCACCCCATTTCATAATACGTTATTTGACTGATTCATCTGATAGCCAACAATATAATAGATAAGTCACTGTAATTTTTTTCTATAAACTTTGATCTTTATAAAACTCCATAAATGTATATTCATTCTGAAATGATCAATTTCACTAATGACAGAAATGGCTTTCTATGTTTAGGGCTTGGTTCTCTAATATAAGGTCCTTTAACTTAATGTTTGTGTGTCCCAAATTACCAAAATGTATAAAACATCAAGATACTCACAAAGTTTAATGGTACTTTTTGTACACTATCCTACTATCCTACATTAGTTTTTACATCTAATTTAGTCCAGATAGAACAGAACACAACCTGGGAGATCCAGTAATAATATTCCCATGTGATACTGTTGAGGCAATGATGTCCATTTTACAAGCAGTCCTTTTATGCAATGATTGATTCTGATTCTTGGCCTTCTCTGATGTTTTCTAATTGATTTTAACTTCACAAAGATTATGAATAAAATTAATATTTACATTCTATATGACATGTCAAAAAACCTGATTTTTAAAAATGCGTATATTACTTTATGCATATTTCTTACATCCAACATCCTAAATTATAGCTCTCACATCACTTATCGTTAGGTGCTCAAGGAAACTCAGACTATATTCTAGAGGAATTGGTGAAATATATTACTAGTTAAATAGCTTATTAAAAAGTGAGGTATAGAGATTGCCATATCATTTACTCTATCACACATGTAACACTATTAAATATTATTAGTTACATTGGAAAATGCCATATTTCAAAAAGCTAGCAATATATTTTCTCCTAGCTTTGAGAAACTCATTTTGGAGTCTTAGATGCAGACTTAGAGAGAATCGTATTCTTTTCATGTGACTCATTTTCATCATTATATTATAATTATTTTCATCATTATGAAGCTACACCATTTGTGTAGCTTCATCATTAGGCATCTAGAAACCGAAGTAAAATTATTAAAAGTAATCACAGGAATACCCACAGAAGAAAACAAAAATTATAGTTGTTTACAGAAAATAAGAAAAAAAATTAAATGAGGTTAATCTGTGGTATAGTGATATGCCCAAAACACATTCATTTGTTCACAAAATATTCACTGAGAGCTAACTAAGTGCCAGACTGTTTCAGAGTCACTTAAAATTCTGCAGAGAACAAACGTAATGAACATATCTGCCTTAAAGAAACTGAAATTCAATTGAGGGGAGATGGACAAAATTCTTTCTATGAGTAGAACACATAGTACCCTAGGTGGTGCAATTTCCAAATGACTGGTTATGAAAAGCTTCACTAACATGGTGACATTGTGACAAAGACCTGAAGATGTTAACAGGTCGAGAGGATTTCTAATATTACCATCTTGGGTAAAGACTATTCAGGGATAGGAAATTGAAAATACAAAAATTGTGAATTGAAAGTATGCCTGGACTTGAATGCTTTAGAAAGAACCAGAAAGTTGGTTTGGCTAAAATGTAGTGTTCCAAGAAGACAGACATAGATGTAGCTATTATAAGGATTTTGGCTTTACTGGAGATAGGAAGTCATTGCAGGTCTGGGAGCAGAGGAGGTGAACATGTGACTTATGAAAACTAAAACGCTGAGTGTTGCATTGAAAGGGAAAAGTGGATAGGGACATAGTAAGGGAATTAATTAGGAAGCTATTGTAACATACTTAGTCCAGAAATGTTAGTGGTTTGGACCAGTGCAGTAAAGAGAAGCCACTGAATTGGGTGGATTCCGGATATATGTTGAAAGTAGACTAGAAAGAATTTATGGACAGATTAGATAGGGGATAAAAAGAAAAGAGAAAAGACAAGGAGACTCCAAGACTTTTGTAATAAATGACTGGAAAGATAAAGTTGCCTTTTACTGAGATGGGGAAGATAATATGACATGTTGGATATTTTGACCCTTGAGGTTTGCTATTTGGCTATGTGAAGATACCCAGGTATATATGTTGAAAAAAACAGTATGATACACTAGGTCAGAATACACAGGCAAGGTCTGAAATGGAAGTAATTTAAGTGCTGTCTGAGGTTAAACGGTGTTTAAGGCTATAACACTGGGTAAGTTTGCCAAGAAAGTAGGTATAGAACAGCAAAAGGAAGTAAAGATAAATCCAAACTCTATGAGATCCCAATGATTAAAGGCAAGCTAGGAAGAATATAAGAAAGAAAATGACAGGTCATAGTTCAGTAGAAGAGTCCAGTTTTCTGTGAATCAAGTGAAAAAAGGTATCACAAAATACAGAGTGACTGTGTCTAACTTATTTATGGATTAAGAAATATGAAGAATATTATGAAGCATAAAAATATAAATGGATATTGTAAAGCCATCTTGTGGTTAGGACAATTACAAGTTTGAAAAACTAAAAGGTAAAATTAACCACGAAGCATGATTCATATATACACTGAATAATAATCATCACTCTGTTTTGGATGTATTGGAAAATGTTTAGTGATTTATAAATAAATGTAATAAATCATGAATCTAAGTATTTTAACCTGGGGGGACAATAATGTAGTGAATACCCAATTTAAAATCATGGTCTTAAGATTAGAAAAGAAAGTGTACAATTCATACAGCTATTTTCTAAAATGTCCTAAACATCCTCACAGACTTGTTCTGAATATAATCTCCATAAATATTTTATGTAGAGTGCTTATAATTCTTCCAAGGATGAAAAGAATCAAGCATGACCTCAAACCTTTTATGAGAGTTGAAAGAACAATTTTATTTCCTTCTAAGAAAAATCATAGACATAGTAAGTATATTAAACTAATGTTCAGAAGCAAGAAGAAATTTTCAATCTGATCAGAAATGAGTTGAGACAGATGTTTTAAAGCATCAATAACGTAACTTCTATCAACTAGACAGTATTGAGTGTATCAGGAAAATAGAACAATAAATTTTAGAATATACACCATAATAATAATGCCTCAAACCATCATGCTGAATATTATTAGTCATGCATAACATATGGATACTAAAACAAATGGTGCCAATAATTGAGAGCTAGGATGGGATTCAAGGGGTATCATTATTGGTAGTGCAAAAATAATGGGAAGATTTCACAGACTAACATTCTTAAAGTCAAGACATGGAAAAATTTCTCATTTTGTTTTTATTTTATTTCTGTAAGCAAAAAAGCAACATTTAAGTTCTATGGAATGACAATAATAGAGATGAGAATAAGAATAATTTCAATTGTATACTTTCAAAAAATCAATTATGCTTGCAAAGGTTAATTGAGCAAAAATATTTTTTTGAAAATACTGGTTAAAATACGATAACATTTCATTAGTATGTATAAAGTAATTGTTCCATAAACATAACTTAATTTATAAATATCTCTTTTAGTTATTAAAACATGTGTGAAATATTCCAGGACTAGAATAGACTTTTAAGATATCCAGAATGCTAAATATTTCATAAAAGTAGATTTGCTATATATGCTCTATAAAGTACATTCATGCCAGAAATTTTGCTGAGGTGGGAGGATGCTTAACTTTTATTCCATATAACACTCTAGTCACTTGCATGGGAGTAACAGTCTTTTTGCTTTTAGCAAGGGGGAAAGGGATGCATCAATCATGACTCCTATCTCCCCTGAAAATACTGAAATACAAAACAATAAAATTTGAAATTAGAGCTGTACAAAATGGAAATGACTATCTTGTGCAATAACAATGCAAAAGAAAAAGTGTAGAATCAGAAGAAATAGTTTGTAGATCCAAATCCCTCAATCGCCATTTCTATGACTTTGGTCTGTTCATACTAAGTCTTTATTTCCACATCCACAGAATGAAAACATACTTGGGACATATGAGGAGGCTTAGAGTTTGGGCTCCTATAGGATTGCTAAGCATTCTCCTTGACATTGCTACCACCTTCCCTTTAACAATGCACATAAGAAGGAAAAGTAGAAAAATGGAGAGATTTGTATATTCTTGCTCAGTCTCAGGAGTTTTCTCTTCTGCTCCTTGGGTCAAAGCTAGAGCACTTTTCCTGGAGCTCTCTCTCGCTTCACCCTCATGCCCACTTCTGGGTTTGACAGTGTATTTCATTCAGGTCAGGGGGATACTCGCAGAGAAAAAAGGTGAGAGTGAGTATGGGGTGGGTAAACTCAAGGCTGGTTTGATAGTGCTTATTTATTTAATGCATTTTCTAGGCATTATCAATAAAACTCTTGTAAAATATTGTTCTTGTCCTGATGGGAATCAAGCCATAGATAATAAGTTATGCAAGTTAAAACTTTCAAAATAATGTAGAACATTGAATAAAGGTCTAAAATTTATATTGAACAATGGGTTCGTATTTATAGCCATTTGCCGAAAGGGCTAATAGCACAATTGTTAAAGGTACCTGTGCCAAGATCAACTGTGACAAATTCCCTGTTTGGGTCTAGCATACTCTCCCCTGGGGAAATTCGAAGATCAAAAGATAGATAGCTAGCAAACACTAAAACTGGCCCTCAGTAGTACGCAACTCAAATTGCCCTGATTTGGATTGTAGCAAAGACAAAGTTTGACTGCCATGGTGAAATAAAGAGGGAATAATCATTCAAAGCAGGCCCTAGTATGGCATATGGATAAACCTTTAAGATAGATGTATCTTATGGCTTGTGCAACCAGGTTCTTGAAGTTTCCAGCAGTATGGGATATTAACTCTTGCTAAATCTTATAAATTGTGAATTCTCTGGGGAATTGGGTCAGATCCTTGGCCACAGGTGTGTAAATATGTTAAGAACTTGCATGACCATCTGGTATGTATTAATAAAATGTTTCTATTTAGGATATGAGAAAATAAATGAAAGCAAAAGGAGCTAGGCAGATTCAAAAAATATTTAATATAGGAATGACAATAGTGTGTAAGCTTTAAAAAGCTCTTTAGCTGTCGGAATACAGCAGAGGATATTTTTTCAGAAATGTATAGAATAGTAAAAATATACCTTGAGTTGAAAATACTAACATTATTAAAAGCTGAAGGTACTGAAAATTATTTTTTTATTTTAGAGATAATTGTTAATTCAAAACTCTTGAAAATAAAATAAAAACTGAAACCCTAAAGCTTCAGAGGAATATTCTGGAAGTTTAATACACCAGAAATTATTATTGATACCACCATTATTATTGTTGTTGTTGTTGTTGTTGTTGTTGTTGTTGTTGTTATTGCTATTAGAATTAGAGGAGAGGCAGAGTTATGTGAGAACCATGTCCAGGCTTTAGGATGAGCAAAAATGGAGTTGGCTCAGAGTACAGATTAGTTGCCCTCACAGACTTAGACGAAAGGAGAATAGAGTGTCAGCTATGTGCCTAAGGAGCCTAATAAGCAGAATTCCCTGACCCCCTTGCAGGCTTTGCAACAGGGGTGTGGCTTGTTTGTTCAGCTGCTGAGTGCTCACATCCTTCACTGGAGGGGGAGCATGCAGGTGAGCAGGTACAGGAGCCAAGGCAAGTGCTTTTGGGCCCAGGTCCCATTGTAGCATCTGGGAACATGCTACAATCAATGCTCTTTGAGCAGTTGCCATCTGTGGATGGCTAATTGTTAAACTAGTTCAGTGCAGAGTCAGGGTGAAAGCCTTTTACACCCTGTTCTCTTGGTACCCAGGTACTTGTATGGCATCCAGGAAGAATCAGGTCACTCAGACTTGAAGGATGGTGAATGCAGGAATTTTGTTGAATGATGGAGATAGCTTTCAGTGGGTCAGATGGGGAGCTGGAACAGGATGAAGTGGGAAGATGATCTTCCTCTGGAATTCTGCCTACTGCAGCCAATCTCCTCTCTGACCTCCCAGCCAAACTCCTGTAGATGTTCAGATGCTCTTTCTCTCTTCTCTGCAGAGCCGCTCTGCTGCTCTTCTGCTCTTCTGCTGGTGGAACCTGGGGTCTGGGGTTTATATGAGTACAAGATAGAAGTGTGGCAGTCCAGAGCAGTCTTGGAAAAGGCAACATTTCAGTGAAACACAGGAATGCCTGTTCCCTTTTAGGGCCATGGGTTTCCAGGCTTAAGGGTGGAGACTTTGCCAGGGAATACAATTGTCTATCCAGTATTTCCCTGCCTCTTCTGCCTCCTGTTCATATCATTAAAAGAGGACTATAAATGCTGATTCAGTGGGAGCTTTATAGAATAATACCTCCTATTGATCTGTTAAATTATATATATAGGAGAGAGAAAGAGAGAGAGAGAGAGAGAGAGAGAGAGAGAGAGAGAGAGAGAGAGAAAGGTATACTAACACCCGAGTCCAAACGCGGACACAATATATACAAATTTATGAAAATTATATCCAGAAATCTGCTTTTATAAACATTCTCCAGACATCCCAGCCCTAGCTCAGAATCACAATTGTAATGATTCGAAAATGCCTAGGTTTCACATGGTGAAATTAAATGAGAATCAATTTATGATAAGAGCCATGAAATTTCTTATAATGCCTTTATATTATCCAGTTATTTCAAGTTATTTAATATATGAATAATAAAGAGAACAGTTTAAGTATATTATAACTTTACCAATTATTTTGCCTCAATTAGATTAAGTTTTTATGATTTTTTACTTCCTTAATATAATTTTTTTCTATGAATTAAAGGATTCTGTATAAAAATTGAATTATATTTAAATATGTGTCACAATTATAGAGTCTGTACAAAATTAATTTTAATAGTGAAAATTGAATAGTGCTATAAAATCAATTACATCTTTATGCTGCAATTTTAATTTGTATTTTATAATTACACATTATTCTTGCATTTGTAAAAAAACTGTGATAAAATGCAATATATATTGTTGAAATTCTTAATTGTATATTTGGAGTTCTAGATTTTGACACAGGAAAATAATTGATTTTGTATGGATTCTCATACCACCATAATGTCTCTTTTCTATACTAATGCTGTAAATGGATAAATAACTGATATAATAGAGTGAAATACAGGTAGTCTTATTTTAATAACTGGTATCAGAGCTCTGTTTAAAAAGAAGAATGGAAAAGTTGTTGATGTAGTTATTATTGCTTTAAAATAAAATTAGATACCAGTAAATAAAAATTTTGATGAAACAATTTGGAGGAAAATCCTAAAATAAAGACATAATAGTGTTATACTTCTCTGAATAAGAACTTTAGTTAAGAGTTATATACAGCAAGTTAGGAGAGGGAATGAACTGACCAACGTGCTAAGAAGCAGGAACATGAATGAAATGAAAAAAGATCATTTTCCTATATTTTAAATATAAGAACAATTTTCATGTGTATTACAATTCTGGGATTTTCTTGTTCTTGTCTTTTATTAATATAGTGAATCAGATTAAAAAATATATAATGAATAATCAATAAAATTTCATAGAACTGCCATTGGCAAAAGAACATATGTGGTTCTAAGTGATTTAAGAATCACAAGCATGTGCTATTTTGTTCACATTATTCAATGTGTATAAGAAAAAATTTTAACACCTAATATTGTAGCAATGTAGCAAGCCATAGAAAATATTACTTAGTGGGACTTTTTTCATTCTTCTCTAGTTGAAGAAAATTATATGACAAACGATTTTGGAAACACTTTGTCCAGTACTAACTCATGATATTCATACAAGATGGAACAGTGGTAACCACAGTTAAAAACATTGTTTAAAGGACAGAAGGCTTTAATATGATCATTTGTAGGTAACAATACCAACATACAGAGCTTACTATCAATTTCTGGTTGTTAAAAAGCAAATAAATGGATGTGTTTCAGAGTAAAAGTATTAATAATATGATATGTATTTTAAAGATCATCCAGCAAAATAACCCAATTTTTTAAAGTGAGAAAAGACTTTGATTAGACATTTCTTCAAAGACATACAAATGGCCAACAAGCATAGAAAGATGTGCTCAAAGTGACTTATTCTAAGGGAAATGCAAATCAAAGCAACAATGAGATAACACTTCACACCTGTTGGGATGGCTATTATTAAAACAAACAAACCACCAAACATAACAAGTATTAGAAAGAATGTGAAAAAATGGCATCCACGTATGCTGTTGGTGGGAATGTAATATGGTACAGCCACCAATCCCATTTCTGAGTATATATAATCTGAAAGAATTGAAATCATAATCTCAAGGGATATCTGCATTTCCATGTTTACTGCAGTTGTATTCACAATGACCAAGATATGTAAACAACCCAAATTACTATCAACAGATAAATGGATTTGAAAAATGTAACATATACATACTGCTGAATATTATTAAGGTTTAAAACAGAAGAAGCCGGGCGCCGTGGCTCAAGCCTGTAATCCCAGCACTTTGGGAGGCCAAGGCGGGTGGATCACGAGGTCAAGAGATCGAGACCATCCTGGTCAACATGGTGAAACCCCGTCTCTACTAAAGGTGCAAAAAATTAGCTGGGCATGGTGGCGCGTGCCTGTAATCCCAGCTACTCCGGAGGCTGAGGCAGGAGAATTGCCTGAACCCAGGAGGTGGAGGTTGCGGTGAGCCGAGATCGCGCCATTGCACTCCAGCCTGGGTAACAAGAGCGAAACTCCGTCTCAAAAAAAAAAAAAAAAAAAAAAAAGAAGAAAATGCTGCTATATACAAAAACATAAACACACTGAGAGACGTTATGCTAAGTGAAATAAGCCATTCACAGGACAAATGTTAAATATCTTATATGAGATATTTAAAACAGTGAAGCCCACAGAAACAGACAATAGAATAATGGTTACCAGGAAATGGAGGGAGAAGAAAATAAGCAATTGCTGTTCAACAGATGCAAAGTTTCAGTTATGAAAGATTAATAAACTTTAGACATATGCTATCCAGCATTGTGCCTATAGTTAACAATACTGTGTTGTACGCTTAAACATTTAAGAGGGTAGATCTTATGCTAAGTGTTCTTGCAACAAATATAAAGTAAGAAAAAGTTCTTCCAATTGTGCTATTCCAAAAGAAACTGCTATTCATACAATGAAAACAGATTCAGATGAAAATTAAAGATGATATTTCTGTCTTGAAAGTCTATTACATTGTTCAATTGCTAAGTTTCTAAATCTGTGATTTAAAGAAACATTTTCACAAATAATTATATGAAGTCAGTATATGCACATATATTAGAAATATAATTGAAGACAAGGATTTTAAATAGTCATGTACAGTGATGAGAAAGCTTCTTCCTCAGAAAATGCACACAACTTCAGATTATGTGATGGCTTAAATGAAAATCAATAGATATCATAAAGTAAATTTTAACTCTCAGAATCAACAAGTGGATAAGTCTTATAGTTGCTAATAATATGGTGACCACAGCATCAATGATAACATTCCCTGGAAGAGTAAGACATAAAAAATTCTTGATTGTGTACCAGCCATATATGAAAACATCTAAATTAGGGACAATATTTGTAAATAGACTAAGCGTTAATATCTCTAATAAATGAAGACCTGCTGAACATGGAATAATTTTTTTTAAAAAAAGCCCTATTATAAAAAGACCAAAAGGTAAAAAAAAAAAAAAAAAAAAAAAAAAAGAAAGAAATTCACAATGAGATCACATCTTACCCAAGTTAGAGTAGCTTTTTCTAAAAAGACACAAAACAGCAGATGTTGCCAGGTATGCAGAGAAAAAAACTCTTTTTTAAAAAAATTTCCTAGTAATTTTTATTTTTTTATTTTTTTTAATTTTATTATTTTTTTATTGCATTTTAGGTTTTGGGGTACATGTGAAGAACATGCAAGATTGTTGCATAGGTACACGCATGGCAGTGTGGTTTGCTGCCTTCCTTCCCCGCAACTGTATCTGTCATTTCTCCCCATGCTACTCTCCCCACCTCCTCAACTCCCCCGTCCCTCCCCTATTTTCCCCCAATGGACCCCAGTGTGTAGTGCTCCCCTCCCCGTGTCCATGTGTTCTCATTGTTCAACACTCGCCTATGAGTGAGAACATGCGGTGTTTGATTTTCTGCTCTTGTGTCAGTTTGCTGAAAATGATGGAAAAGGGAACTCTTATAGGCTGTTGGTGAATATGCAAACTAGTACAGCCACTATGGAGAACAGTATGGAGAGTTCTCAAAAAAATTAAAAAATAAAATAAAAATAGAGTGACCATTTGATACAGCAATCCTGTACCAGGCATCTACCTCCGCAAAAAAGAAATCAGTACATCAAAGAGATCGCATGTTTATTACAGCACTATTCACAGTAGCAAAGATATGGAATCAACCTAAGTGCCTATCAACTAATGAATGGATAAAGGGATTCTCTTCATTCTCTTCAGTCATAGAAAGAAGGAAATCATGTCATTCGCAGCAACATGAATGGAACTAGAGGTCATTATCTTAAGTGAGATAAGCCAGGCACAAAAAGATAAATATTCAAGTTCTTAACTGTGGGAGTAAAAAAAAAAAAAAAAAAAAAAAAAAAAAAAAAAAAAAAAAGAAAAAAAAGAAAAACAAGAAAAACAGACACTTAGAGGTAAAAAGTGTAAAAAATGATAACAGAGACTGGAAAGGATGAGCAGGGTCTAAAAGAGAGGATGAAGAAAAGTAGGTTAAAAGGTACAAACATACAGTAGGATCAAAATAAATCAATTTACTGTCTGATAGCAGAGTGGAATGACTATATTTAACAAAAATGTATTATACTTGAATGATGGACACCCTAAAAACCTTGACTTGATTACTGAATATTATACACATGTAAAAAAAAATGTACCCCATAAATTTGCACAAATGAAAAGAAAGAGATCATAGTAAGATAAAAGCAAAGTGTGTTCAGTTTTGCTGCTAATACAAGGAATGTCCATTTAGACTCCACCGACTGCCATTTTCCTCAACAACCAAATTGGTGATAAACAATAGTTCAACATTCCATAGGTGAATTTATTGTGAAGCAGGTAAATTTTCTCACATTGCTGGTAGGAATGCAAAATGCTACAAATAATATGTAGGATAATTTGACTATTCTAGAAAAATTAAAAATGCCCCTTAATTCAGCAATTCTGCTTCCAGGCTTCTATCCCAGTGACACTCTGACAACATTATGAAAAAAAAGTGTGATTAAAGCTATGTGTATATGGTTATAGGATAATTTATAGTAGAAAAAGACTGGAATAGTCCAAATGCTCATCAGGAATAGTCCAAATCTTCCATCAGGAGATTTGCTGGATATAGTATAATAAGCCACAGAGTGGATACCATGAGCTTTCAAAAGAAATGGAGTCTATTTTGAGTGGTCTCCAGATTATGTGAAGCTTTTTTAAGAGATCCTATATTTATTTATCTGTCTCTATATAGATATATACACACATACACACACATATATATGTATCTATCACTTACAAATATTTAAGTAAAGTAATATTATTTTACATTAAAAAAATAATGGAATTGGATTTGCAAGGACAGGGACATGCTGCTGCACCTGTCACAGTTGACCAAGCTGCCCTAGCAGCTTTTTTTTCTTTTAGAACTTTATGTGTATATATATATATATATATATATAGGTGGAAAAGCCAGTGTTTTCAGAGAGTTGGTAAAATATGCATCTTTGTAAGGGCTAATTGAAAGATAAGTTGGTTTTGACAGGATCTTGTTGCCAAGATCCTGTCAAAGCCTCCAAAATTAAATTTTGGTTTTAATTTGCTTAAAAATATATGAAGTCAGAAAAATAACACCTTTATTTGTAAATTGTATAATAAACGTTGAGTTCTAACATTGTGGTTTCAATATTAAAATGTACAGAAATTTCATTTTTTAAATTTTGAATGAAAGATCTACATAATTCAGCATTATTTGTTTTTGTTTGGTTGTTTTTTAAAAAAGTCTTACAGCAATACAAACATTCCTCTATATCTTTTTAACTTCCTGGAACTTTTAACTTCAAACAAAGAACTATCCTATAGAAAACCCATGGCAATCAATTGGAAAAACGTTTTTAACTTTAGAAGTACTTGGCAAACCCACTACAAATTTGTTTCAAAATTGAGGTTCATGTGTATTTCCTTTTCTCTTTGGGGGCTTAATTGAATAAATTCTTTTCTACGTGGAAAAAATATTTCTTATTTTAATATCTTGAATTTATATTCAGGTGCCAATGTGTTCGAGTCACATTGTGTGGTGCTGCTATTAAAGTCAGTATGACTCCATTTATTATGACACTCTCAAGTTGTTGGGTACCAGCCCCAACCCCTTATGTGGGTGCCCTTAGTCCTGGTGGTGACAAGGTATTGAGAAAAGAAAATAGAGACACAAGAGTACAATTTACAGCATGGGTCCAGGGGACCAACACAAGCGTGGGAACTGTGTTGGCCCAGAGATCTGGGCTCCAAACACTTTTATTAGGTGCATAATCTCATTGATCTTATGGGCGTGGAAGGGGAGGGTGAAGGGGTAGGTAAGATAGCCAGATGGAGAGCCCTTGAGATCCCTCTAAGACATGCTAAACTAGTACTCTGAGTTTATCACTTATTGTTATGGGGTGCAGCTGCATCCGAAGTATGGCAGATGAGGACCCAACCGGTCTGACCACACCCCATGCATCAAGGGGCTTCTATCTCCCCAGCATTGTAGTGGACATACAGCAATTAAAATCTCTCCATATTCCAAGAATCTAGGCAGAGCCTGAGGTTTTCCATGATCTCTGTCCTGCAAGGCTTTTCTCCTCCTTGCCTGCTCCCATCTGCAAAGACCCTCCTGAATCTTGTGAGCAGAGGTCACCTCCCTTCTCAGAGATCTTTGCACAAGCCCTCTTTAGGAGACCCTCATACAGTCTCCATGTTGAGAAGGCATTTGTGGGACCAGAGCAGTATTCCCTGCTCTGCAGTCACCCCTTGGTGTTCCCTGGTGTTACTGAGCTCTCGGATGGTCTTTACCTTAGGCCTCCTTGGCTGCTTGATTTCTAATTAACTGCACCAATAATATAGTTTAGTTTAGTGTATAAACTTTAGCATACCCTGGGCCAAGCAAGCTTATAATTATTTAGCTAGAATTAACATAAGTCTCCCCCTAGCCATCTTGACCCACATCAAGTGATTTTTGTGTACTTATGTCAAGTTAACATAAACTGAAATACATCTTGTAATATAATAAAGTAAAATTAACTTTTTTTTTTTTTTTGACATGGAGTCTCGCTCTGTTGCCAGGCTGGAGTGCAATGGTGCAATCTTGGCTCACTGCAAGGTCTGCCTCCCTGATTCAAGCAATCCTCCTGCCTCAGCCTCCCATGTAGCTGGGACTACAGGCATGGGCCATCACACGCAGCTGATTTTTTTATTCTTAGTGGAGACATTGTCCAGGATGTTCTCAAGCTCTTGATCTCTTGATCCGCCCTCCATGGAGTCTCGAAGTACTGGGATTATAGTCATAAGCCATGGTACCAGCCATAAAATTAACTTTTTATGATTTTGTTTGTTATCATTTTCCTAGTATTATATTTTGAGTGAGTCAATCTTTACAAGAAAAAAAAAATAAGACAGTTATTTAGTAAGCAATCAAAAAAGAGAAGACAAAAAAAAATTGCTCATTGCTCTAGTCTGTTCTTAAGAAGTTTCAAACATCTGTCATCAAATGTCAAACTTTTCATAATATGCAATGCAAATATCTAGTGCTTCTCTCCCTTTTCTTCCACATCAATGAAGCAACATAGCATATAGTAATAGTTAAGCATAGCCAAAAGTAACATACATATGCATGAAACTTCCCCTTTCTTCCTTTTTCCCCTTTTTCCTTCACTCTCAATCAATAGAAAGACACATTTTTTTCAAACAGAAAGATTTGTCTGTAGCAAAAGACAATCTTTACAGTCTTGTGTTTCTTTGGGGAAAGACCTTTTTAGGTAGAGGTAAAGTGTGCTGGACATAAACAATAGAAAAAGTAGACTTTTAAAATCCAGATATTAATCCTAACTGCAAATAAATCCCTGGGTGGCAGCTGGGAGAAAAGAGTGAGAAACAGCAAAGGGGACTTAGGATCAAACTTTTAGGGAAAAAAAAAAAGGACTGTACAATGTATTTAAGGAGATAAAATTTTAGGCTGCCTCATCAAAGATTTCTGAAACTCAAGAACAGTTGAGAAGTCATAAAGAGCAGCAATTCCTGAGTGGCCACATTAAAGCCTGGAATAGATGCCTTGGTAAACTCATGTGTAGATTGATAACCAATGTCTAAAGCCTTAATTGGCCCTCTTCTTACAGATCATCTTGGCACATGTAAGTTCCTACAACCATAGAACAACACCTGGTTTAGGGGTGGAATAACTGAGGTAAAACTTTCCACTGGAACATCAAAAGGAGTATCTGGATTCGTGTGTGTGTGTGTGTGTGTGTGTGTGTGTGTGTGTGTGTGTGATTTTTTTTTTAAATAAATCTAGAAAAGTTTACTTTTTACATTCTTGAATTTAAGGACAACTTTAAGACTATTATTTCATTTTAGACACTACAGATGGTATACATAATAAATTATATTTAACACTCCCTATTATGTTAACATATAATAAGCCTATGCAGTTTCTTGTTAAATTGTGGCAATATTCATGAATAACAGCTGTGTTATGCTGCATAAAATTTAAATAGGGTATAATATTTTAGCCCATATGTTAAATACCACCCAAAACTCCAGAGTTTCATTTCCTGCCATCGGATTTGTTAGCCTTTCCTCTTAACCTTCAGTAACTTTCTTCTTTCCACTTAATGTTCATCTTCTAAGCTTTATATATTGAGAAATATTGTAATTAATTAGTTTGTAATGATTTCTAAATATTAGTAGACTTTTAGTTACGATACGAAGCTTTATTTGATAATGATATGAGTTAGGATTATTAAATTTATCTGTGACAATTAGATAACCCTTCTGCTTTATAAGTGGAAATTGAGTTTTGGCTTTCCTAATAGGAGGATACAAATACTTATTTGCTAATGAATGACCAACAGAGACATTTCTTTTCTCTGTGGGCTCTGACCTTATTGAATTGAATCATGAAGAAAAAACCACCAAACTTAGACACTTTTAGGTTAACTTCTCAGCTTTTGGTTTATGTCATTGAACCTGACCCAAAGTGAGGGTGGAATATGTTTTTCAGATGTCATGCCCCCTGCATCTGGCAAATTGTGTATTTAATTTTCTTTGTTAATGGGAAGATTGATTCACTTTTGTAAATCACTCTCAGACTGCTTTTTTTTTCTTTTTTTTGAGACGGAGTTTCGCTCTTGTTACCCAGGCTGGAGTGCAATGGTGCGATCTCGGCTCACCACAACCTCCGCCTCCTGGTCTCAGGCAATTCTCCTGCCTCAGCCTCCTGAGTAGCTGGGATTACAGGCATGCACCACCATGCCCAGCTAATTTTTTTTGTACTTTTAGTAGAGACGGGGTTTCACCTTGTTGACCAGGATGGTCTCAATCTCTTGACCTCGTGATCCACCCGCCTTGGCCTCCCAAAGTCAGACTGCTTTTTTAATGTCTCATTATGAGGAAAATATATTCTATTTCCAATTTCTATCATTTCACAAGATATAGCCTTGTTTTCTGCTACCCAGGAGTTATTTCTATGATATTGCTGTTTTAATCATGGTGATATAGATTATTTTAGACCAAATAATTCAATGTACTGGACAAACATACAAAAACATCTATTTGAAAGCATTGGAAAACTATCATGGAGCAATATTTGAAATGATAAAATCCAAGAGAGAAGGAGAATATGACGAAGAGATGTTAACAACCTATAGTAGTGCCTTTTTTTTCTCTAGGCATCTCCTTTATGTAAATGGCTTAGGATTCAGAGAGTGATGAGACACACATGCTTTAGAAACTAAGAGGATGTTTATCTCAACCAAGTTCTTTATTATTATTGAATAAGAAAATATATAACTGAAGTTATTGGTTTTATATATAAGACAGGGAAGAAACGATGAAGGTAGTGAAAGAAAGTACACTAAGAAACAGAGGTTGAAGGGCTAAGAGACTGGGAAGCTAGACAAAGTTTTGAAAATCTCACTGGATTTGGTTGTTTAAAAAATGAAATTTTTAGTCAAATTAGAGAAGTACTAAAAAAATTACTCAAACTTCCAGATTGACTGTGAAAGAAGTAAACATTAGAAATTTGTAAATAAGAATGAAACAGAAAAAAAAAAGAAAAGAAAACAGAGTCTGAGGGACCATCAAGCAAACTAGCGTACGCATTGTGGGAGTTCTAGGAGAGAGAAAAGGGCTGAGAAAATATTTTAATAATAATATCTGCAGACTTCCTAAATTTTATAAAAATTGTGAATGTAAATATCGAAGAAGCTCAACAATTACCAACTATGATGAACTCAAAGAGATTCACACCAAGACAAATTAAAATCAAATGTTTGAAAGAGAAAGAGAAAATCTTGAAAGCACAAAGAAGCAATTCATCACAGATAAGGAATTCCCAATAAGACTATAGACAGATTTCTCATCAAAAGCTTTAGAGATTAAAAAAACAGCAGGCTGATATATTTAAAGTTCTAAAAGAAAAAAAAAGCTGTCAAGCATGAATTATGTACCAAGCAAAACTCTTCTCCATTCGAAAAAAAAGGCAAATATTGGGACTCTTAGATAAGCAACAGCTTAAGGAGTTCATTATCACTAGACTTGCCATGTAGGAAAATTCTCCAGGGAATCATGTAGGTGAAATAAAAAGATACTATAGAGTCACTCAAAGTTGTATAAATAAATAAACACAAATACATAGGAAATTATAAAAAGCTAGTATGGTTGTAACAATGATTTATAACTGCATTTTTTGCTTTCTACATGAGCTAAGAGATGAATAAATGTATCAGTCTAAATGCTAGTCTAATTGTAATTTTGGTTTAAAAGAATGACTAGTTGATGTTTTGGGTTATATAATATATAAACTTAGAATTGTATGAAATATGCAACTAAAAGCAGGGGGAACAGAATTATTAAAGGAGTAGAGTTCTGTATGTTACTGAAGTAAAGCTTATATAAATTCAAATGAGGTTGTTAAAATCTTAGGATGTTAAATATAATCCCCATGTAACCACAAGGAAAATATAGAATATATACAAAAATGAAACAAATGTAACCATTTTATTTCAAAATATCAACTGAACAAAAACAAATGCAGAACTGTAGAAAATTAAGGACAAAAGAGCTATAAGAATTATAAAAAGGCCGGGTGTGGTGGCTCAAGCCTGTAATCCCAGCACTTTGGGAGGCCGAGGCGGGTGGATCACGAGGTCGAGAGATCGAGATCATCTTGGTCAACATGGTGAAACCCCGTCTCTACTAAAAATACAAAAAACTAGCTGGGCGTGGTGGTGTGTGCCTGTAATCCCAGCTACTCAGGAGGCTGAGGCAGGAGAATTGCCTGAGCCCAGGAGGCGGAGGTTGCGGTGAGCCGAGATTGCGCCATTGCACTCCAGCCTGGGTAACAAGAGCGAAACTCCGTCTCAAAAAAAAAAAGAATTATAAAAAAAGTAGCAAAATGACAAGTAAATTTCTCCGTATCAACAACTACCTTAAATATAGATTAACCTTTTTATAGAAAGATTGACAGAATGGATTTAAAAGAATAATCATATTATACAGTATTTACAAAAGACTCATTTTGGATCCAAAGATTTAAATAGATTGAAAGTGAGAGGATGGACTATATTATTGTAAAAATACTATAATCAAAATTGAGTAATTGATGGCTTTATTACTATTAGATAAAATTCTCTTTAAATTTTAAAAGCTTATAATAGATAACGGATGTTATACATTACAAGCAGTATTAGTAAAATAAAAGGATATAATTACTAATATTATGTGCATCATAACAGATCATCAAAACCAGCAAAAACTCACACACTGAAGGAAGAAATATGCATTTCTACAATAGTAGTTGGAGAATTCAATACCCTGCTTTCAATAGTGGGTAGAAAAAATAGATACAAGATAAGTAAGGAAATAGAGGACCTGACAGTAACCCCACTAGATCAAACAGACATAGAGAACACAGTATTCAGCAGCATCAGCATAGACATTCTTCTCAAGTGCACTGATGAATTTTCAGAAATACGTTAGGCAGGAAATTTAGCTACAATAGATTTGAAAACATACCTATCATACAAAGTATCTCCTCTGATTACAATGAGATGAAGTTAAATGTCAATAATAGAAGTAAAGCTGAAAATTTACAAAATCATAGAAATTAAACAACACAGTTTTGAGCAATGAATGGATCAAAAAATAGAACACAAGTGAAGTTAGAAAATAGATGTGAATAAAAGCACAAACAACATACCAAAACTTACGAGAC
Source organism: Saimiri boliviensis (assembly GCF_048565385.1). NCBI lineage: Eukaryota > Metazoa > Chordata > Mammalia > Primates > Cebidae > Saimiri > Saimiri boliviensis. Next base: position 42,493,652 of record NC_133463.1, read on the forward strand.
ACTGCCAAAGCAATCAAAATGGGAGATTTATAGATATAAATGATTATATTAAAAAATAAGAAGTTCTGGGATCATCAATATAACTTTTTTACATAAAAAACTGAAAAAAAAATAAAAAAGTAGCAGAAGAAAATAAATAATAAAGATTAGAGCAGAGAGCAACCAAACAGAGAGATAAATAGAAAAGCTAATCCATGAGACCAAATGTTGGATCTTTAGAGAGGTTTACTAAATGGACAAGGCTTCAGCCAGATTAACTTAGAAAAAAAGAGGAAAGACTCAAATCACTAAAGTTAGAGATGAAAATGCAGCCATTAATAGTTACTATACATAAATTTTAAAAGACTGTAAGAGAAGGCTACGAATAATTTCCATGTCAACAAATTGGATAGTCTAGATCATATTTCTAGAAACACAAAATCTACGAACACTAAATCAGAAATTAAGAGGAAATCTCAATAGATCTATATAATGAGAAGATTGAATTAGTAATTTAAAATTTTCAAAACAAGAAAACCCCTGGACCTGATGTTTTTACTGGTGAATTCTGCCAAATATTTAAAGAATTAACACCAATCCCTGTCAATATTTTACAATAACTGAAAAGGAACCAACACTTCTAACTCATTCTATGAGACCAACATTACCCTGACAATAAAGTTAAACAAAAATATCACAAGGAAAAAAAAAAACCTACAAATCAATATCTCTTATTAGCATTAATACAAAAAAATTCAATAAAATACTAGCAAATCAAATTTAGCTGTGTATTAAAATGATTATAAACTATGACAAAGTGAGATTCACTTCTTGAAAGTAAGGATGTTTCACCACAAGGAAATTGTTTAATTTTTTTAAAATAAAAGTTGACTTTTATTCTTTACAAAGAAGTTTAAAATACAAATGAAAATGGTGTATGCTTGTATCAATGTAAAAAACACATCATTTTTATCTTTTGGTTTAGAAAACAAGTTCCTGTATACATTATATCAACTGATCTTCTTTGATGCTGATTGATTAATGTAATACACCATGCTAAGAAAATTATAGGAAAAACACCATGAATATCTAATTGACACAGAAAATCAGTTGACAAAATTTAATACCTTCTGACGTAAAAATACTTAACAAACTAGTTGATATAGTTTGTATGTTTGTCCCCTCCTAATGTTGAATTGTAATCTCCAATGTTGCAGGTGGGGCCTGATGGAAGGTGTTTGGATCATGGAGGTTGAACCTTCGTTAATGGCTGTTGCTATCCTCACTGTAATTGAGTAAGTTCTCACTTGATGTATTAACTTGAGATCTGATTGTTTAAAGAATCTAGAACTTCCTTCTCTCTCTGGTGATTCCATGGTCACCATGTGACATGCTGACTCCTTCTTTGCCTTCCACCATAATTGGAAGGTTCCTGAGGACCTCACCAGGAGTGAATGCAGTGCCATGCTTGCTATACAGCCTGCAAAACCATGAACCATGAACCCCATCCTTTTTTTTTTTTTTTTTCTGAATGACCCAGTCTCAGGTATTCCTCTAGAGCAATGCAAATGGATTAACACACTGGTATTAGAGAAAAACTACTTTAACAAAGTAAATGCCATGTACAGAAAACCTACAGCAAACATCATGCTAAAAAATGAAAGACTGAAAGCTTCCTCTAAATTCAGGAATAAAGCAAGGATGCTCACTCCACTACTTTTATTCAACATAGTACTGACAGTTCTGTAGACAGAACAATTAGACAAAAAATACATCTTAATTACAAAGGAGGAAGTAAAATTATTTGTTAAAAGATTGTATAATCTTATATAAAGTCCCAAACATTCCATAGAAAAAAACCTTAGAACTACTAAATACATTCAGCAAAGTTGCAGGATACAAAGTGAACACATAAAAATTAGTTACCTTTCTATACACTAGCAATGAAATGTCTGAAAAGAGAGCTAAGAAAATAATCCCGTTTACAATGACATCACAGCAAATAAAATACTTAGACATAAACTTAACTAGGTAAATGCCTGTACTATGAAAACTATAAAATACAATTAAAAAAAAAAACTAAATCAGCATACGTAAATGAAAACATATCCCATGTTCATGGATTGGAATAATTAAAATTGGTAAAATGTCAAATATTTTTAAATGTCATGATTTTGATATAACATATGAAAATCAATGTATCACAATAGCAGATGAAGTGGAAGGATAATATTATTCTCTAATACATAAAAAATAGCCATAATATCAATTCAACATAACACATTATAGCTAAAACTTGCTGTATGAAGACCAGAGGTATGCTGTTGGGTAAAGTTGTCTTTTACATATTGTTGCTTTTTCTTTGTTCTTTTTATTAATATATAGGCCCTTAGGTTTTTATTGATGTGTTTTGCATTAAAAATCTATTTTTTCTAATATACATATAATTTCTTAAGCTTTACTTAGGACTATATTTACATAGTACATCTTCCTTTATTTCCTGAAGAATTTATTTTACTTGTATCTCTTGCAAAGAGCAGGTAGTTGGATTTTAAATTTATAAATCATAGTCCCTGTTTTGACTTTTAAAGTCTCTTGGTTATTTTCTACACACTTATTTTGGATTTCTGTGCATCATTCTCTTTCTTTCATCTTTTTCTCTTTCCTAACTTCTCTTAGGCTGAAAATTTTTCTTGAGATGCACCTTTTGATTGCTACTGACTCATTTCAAAATGAAATGGAATATGGTTATTCTCTTAGTGAATATCCTTAAATTAAGAAGTTAGGTAAATAATTCTCAATCTGCCTAACAACAAAATGCTTAAGTTTTTCCAGCTTCTATTGTCCTTTTAAGCATGAAAAAAAAATGTAGTATAATTCAATTACATTTGAACCAGGTTCTGGTTTCCTTCCTCAGTACATTCTACCTGGTAGCAATTATTTTTCTAGAGGTGAAGGGAAAAAAGTTATGTAAAACATATAGAAGTTATTTTAAATAACAATGTTTAATTCAATTAGCCAGCATATTTATCAATGTACATGCTTGTTAATGTTGCATAAATCTTTCATCTTTTATTTTGTTCACTTGTCTTCTCCCTAAGGAACTTCTTTAATATATTTCTTAGAGGTGGGCAGTGTGGTAAAGTATTAATAGCTAAGACATTGAAAATGTCCTAACTTTTGAATAATGTTTTAGCCAGGCATAAAATATTATTATTTTAGTTCTTTCTATTCATAATTTGAATTTATCATCCAACTGGGTTATCTTATTCATTGTTTTTGATGAGATATCTACTGCATGTGTCTTTTATTTTACAACATGGTTTACTGTCATAATTTAAAAAAATTATCCTTGATATTTTGAGTCCCATTATGATACTTCTAAACCTTTAATCATCATAGGTATCATAGGTATTATTTTTCCAATCTAAATTCTCCAATGTTAGGAAATTTTTAGGTATGATTATTTTTAAATTTCTTCTCTGCTATTTAATATTTCAATATTAAGACAATTCCTAAAATAATATATTCCAATACAAGAACTAAATGTACTCTGTTTATTTCTAATTGAATGCTGAAAGAGGAGAGCTGAAGTGGTTTCCTGTTACTTTCTCTGTAATAATATGCAGTAGCTTAGCAATAAAATGATTGCAGTTTGGATTTTAGTTGGTTTAGACCCTATATTTTTGAACAGAAACCCACAGCATGGAAGCCAAAATAATTCCTATCTGCCTTCAGATGGGTAAGATTGCTCCTCTTCAGAGGTTAAGACAATTTAAGTTAGCCAGTGTATTTTTCAATCTAATGCCATCAGTTCCAGTGATTAATGCAAAATATCTCTATATTTTAAAAATAAGTTAAATGACTGTCTCAGTTTTCCATGTTGTTTTGTTTGTATAATTTTTGTTTTTATATAAAAGGGAAAGATAAAAGGGCCTCTGCCAGGAATTGGTAGCTGTAAATGTAAATCAGTAATACTTTAAGGTGAAAAAATCTGGAGAAAGCAATCATTGGCAAGACACTTTACTTCAATTAATCATACTTAGCTAACTAACTGCATCAAGTAGGAAGTATGTTTGTATAGCTGGCAGAAAACTAAAGCAATATTACCTAAATAATGTAATTAATTTGACATTAAACCTGTGATGGGTCAATGCAGCTTGTATTGCAGCATTTCACGTGTGTGAAAGAAATACAGAGAAAGATAGACTGCTAGCCGGACTAATAAAGAAGAAAAGAGAGAAGATTCAAATAGACATAATAAAAATGATAAAGGGGATATCACCACTGATCCCACAGAAATACAAACTACTATCAGAAAATACTATAAATACCTCCATGCCAATAGACTAGAAAATCTAGAAGAAATGAATAAATTTCTGGAAATATAAACTGTCTCAAGACTAAATCAGAAGGAAGTTGAATTCCTGAATAGACCAATAACAAGTTTTGATATTGAGGCATTAATGAATAGCCTACCAACCAAAAAAGCCCAGGCCCAGATGGATTCATAGCCAAATTCTACCAGAGGTAGAAAGAGCAGCTGGTGTAATTCCTTCTGAAACTATTCCAAACAATAGATTAAGAGGTAATCCTCCATAACTCATTTTAAGAGGCCAGCATTATCCTGATACCAAAACTTGGCAGACACACAACCAAAAAAGAAAATTTCAGGCCAATATCCCTGATGAACATCAATGCGAAAATCCTCAATAAAAGACTGGCAAACCGAATACAGCAGCACATCAAAAAGCCTATCCAGCACAATCAAGTTGGCTTTATCCTTGAGATGCAAAGCTGATTTAAGACATGCAAATCAATAAATGTAATCCATCACATAAACAGAACCTGAGAGAAAAAAAACCACGATTATTTCAAAAGATGCAGAAAAGGCCTTTGATAAAATTCAACACTCCTTCATTGCAAAAACTCTCAATTAACTAGGTATTAATGGAATGTTTCTCAAAATAATGAGAGCTATTCATGACAAACCCGAAGCCAATATCTTACTGACAAAAGCTGGAAGCATTCCCTTGGAAAACCAGCACAAAACAAAGATGCCCTCTTTCACCACTCCTTTTCAACATAGCATTGGAAGTTTGGCCAGTGCAATCAGGCAAGAGAAACAAATTAAAGTATTCAAATAGGAAGAGAGGAAGTAAAATTGTCTCTGTTTGCAGATGACATGATTGTGTATTTAGAAAACCCCATTGTCAAAGCCCAAATTTCTCCTTAAGCTGATAAGCAACCAAAATCTCAGGATGCCAAATCAATATACAAAAATCGCAAGCATTCCTATACACCAATATTAAACAAATAGAGAGGCAAACCATGAGTGAAATTCCATTCACAATTGCTACAAAGAGAATAAAATACCTAGGAATAAAACTTACAAAAGATGTGAAGAACCTCTTCAAGGAGAACTAAAAACCACTGCTCAAGGAAATAAGAGAGAACAGAAACAAATGGAAAAACATTCCATGCTCATGGATAGGAAGAATCAATATCATGAAAATGGCCATACTGCCCAAAGTAATTCATAGATTCAATGCTATCCCCAACAAGCTATCATCAACTTTCTTCACAGAATTAGAAAAACTACTTTAAATTTCATATGAAATCAAAAAAGAGCTCGAATAGCCAAGACAATCCTAAGCAAAAAGAACAAAGCTGAAGGCATCATGCTACCTGACTTCAAACTGTAGTAAAAGGCTACAGTAACCAAAAGAGCATGGTACTGGCACCAAAACAGATATATAGACCGATAAAATACAACAGAGACCACAGAAACAAAACCACACCTTTAAAACCATTTGATCTTTGACAAACCTGACAAAAAGAAGCAATGGGATAAGGATTCCCTATTTAATAAATGGTGTTGGAAAAACTGGCTAGCCATATGCAGAAAACTGAAACTGGACCCTGTCCTTATACCTTACACAAAAATTAACTCAAGATGGATTGAAGATTTAAACATAAGACATAAAACCATAAAAACCCTAGGGGAAAAAATAGGCAATACCATTCAGGACATAGGCATGGGCCGAGACTTCATGGCTAAAACACCAAAAGCAATGGCAGTGAAAGTCAAAATTAACAAATGGTACCTAATTAAACTTCAGTGCTTCTGCACAGCAAAAGAAACTATCATCAGAGTGAACAGGCAACCTCCAGAATGGGAGAAAAATTTTGCAATCTATCCACATGACAATTGGCTAATATTCAGAATCTACAAAGAACTTAAACAAATTTACAAGAAAAAAAAAAACATTAAAAAGTGGGCAAAGTCCATGAACACACATTTCTCAAAATAAGACATTTATGCAGCCAACACACATATGAAAAAAAGTTCATCATTACTGGCCATTAGAGAAAGGCACATCAAAACCATAATGATGTACCATTTCACATCACTTAGAATGGCAATCATTAAAAAGTCAAAAAAGAACAAATAGTGGAGAGAATGTGGAGAAATAAAAATGCCTTTACACTGTTGGTAAGTAGGTAAATTAGTGCAACCATTGTGGAAGACAGTGTGGCCAAGAATGTAGAACCAGAAATATAATTTGACCCAGCAATCCCATTACTATTTATATACCCAAAGGATTATAAATTATTCTACTATAGAGACACATGCACACATATGTTTATTGCAACACTGTTCACAATAGCAAAGACTTGGCACCAACCCAAATGCCTATGAATGATAGACTAGAGAGAGAAAATTTGGCACATATACACTATGGAATACTATGCAGCCATAAAAAAGGATTAGTTCATGTCCTTTTCAGGGATTTGGATGAAGCTAGAAAATCATCATTATTAGCAAACTAACACAAGAACAGAAAACCAAACATCACATGTTCTCACTCATAAGTGGGAGGTGAAAAACGAAAACACATGGATACAGGGAGGGAAACATCACACACTGGGACCTGTCAGGGGTTGGGGGTTAGGGGATGCATAGCATTAAGAGAAATACCTAATGTAGATAATGGGTTAATGGGTGCAGCAAATCACTATGCATGTGTATACCTATATAACAACCAACACATTCTACACACGTATCACAGAGCTTAATGTATAATAATAATAATAATAATAAACTAACTAAAGAGCTTCTAAATTAAACTAAAGAGCTTCTGCACAGCAGAAAAAAAAAAAAAAAACTATCTGTAGTGATAGCAATAGTAAAAAAGCAACCTACAGAATGGGAGAAAATTTTTGCAATCTATCCAACTGACAAAGGGCTAATATCCAGAATCCACAAAGAACTTAAACAAATTTACAAGAAAAAAAAAAAATCGAAAAGTGGGCAAAGGATATGAACAGACACTTCTCAAAAGAAGACATTTGTGTGGCCAAAAAACATATGAAGAAAAGCTTATCATCAAGTCATTAGAGAAATGCAAATCAAAACCACAATGACATACCGTCACACATGAGTTAGAATGGCGATCATTGGCACGGCGCGGTGGCTCACCCCTGTAATCCCAGCACTTTGGGAGGCAGAGGCAGGTGGATCGTGAGGTCAGACCAGCCTGGCCAACATAGTGAACCCGTCTCTACTAAAAATCCAAAAATTACCCTGGCATGGTGGTACGCGCTGTAGTCCCAGCTACTTGGGAGGCAGAGGTAGGAAAATGGCTTGAACCAAGGAGGCAGAGTGTGATGAGCCGAGATGGTGCCACTGAACTCCAGCCTGGGCAACAGAGAAAGCCTCTGATCTAAAAAAAAAAAAAAAAAAAAAATGGCGAAAAAGCAATGGCGATCATTAAAAAGTCAGGAAACAACAGATAGTGGAGAGGGTGTGGAGAAATAGGAAGCTTTTACATTCTTGGTTTGGGTGTAAATTAGTTCAGCCATTGTGGAAGACAATATGGCAATTCCTTAAAAATCTAGAAGAGGCCGGGCGCGGTGCCTCACACCTGTAATCCCAGCACTTTGGGAGGCAGAGGTGGGCGGATCAAGAGGTCAGGAGATTTAGATTATCCTGGCTAACATGGTAAAACCCTGTCTCTACTAAAACTACAAAAAAAAAAAAAAAAAAAAAAAAAAAAAAAAATTAGACGGGCATAGTGGCACGTGTCTGCAGTTCCAGCTACTCGGGAGGCTGAAGCAGGAGAATTGCTTGAACCCAGGAGGTGGAGGTTGCAGTGAGCCAAAATCGTGCCACTGCACTCCAGGCTGGGCATCAGAGCAAGCAAGACTCCATCTCAAAAACAAGCAAACAAACAAAAAGACAAAAGAAAAAAAAAAGAAAAAAAAAAAAAAAAAAAAAAAAAAAACCCTAGAACTACAAATAACATTTGACCTAGCAATACCCAAAGGATTCTAAATCGTTCTACTGTAATGATACATCGTCAAGTTACGAAAAAAAAAAAAAATGGAAAAAAGAAGGAAAGAGAAAGACAGAAAGAAAGAAGAAAGAGAAAGAGAGAGAGAGAGAGGAAGGAAGGAAAGAAAGAAGAAAGAAAAGAGAAAGAGGAAGGGGAGGGAGGGAAGGAAGGAAGGAAGGAGGGAAGGAAAACTGATTCACACGGTAGAGATCTATTTTTTCTTTTTTTCTTTTTTTTTAATAAGCAATGGAAAACAAGATACAAATTAATTAAACTAATAAACTGCAAATAAAAAATGTAAACAAAAACTGTAAATAACAAAGAATTCAATCTTGGTTCTTAAGGCACACAAAATATTCAATATTTGTTATAAAATACCTCAATTTCTCCTATAATAAGGAATGATAAACATAATGACTTTAAAAATAATGTTATTTCACAATGCATTTTCATGTTTCTTTTTTAGGTTTTAAAATTTACAAACTAAAACAATACTGAGAATGATAACTCATGCCTATAATCCCAGCACTTTGGGAGGCTGAGTATAGTGAATCACTTGAGGCCAGTAGTTTCAGACTTGGCCAACATTGTGAAATGCTGTCTCTACTAAAAATACAAAAATTAGCCACGTGTGGTGTTACTCACCTGAAATCCCAGCTATTTGGGAGGCTGAGGCGAGAGAGTCACTTGAATCCAGGAGACTGAGGTTGGAGTGAGCCAAGATCTCCCACTGTACTCCAGCCTGGGTGACAGAGCAAGAACCTGTCTCAAAAAGAATAAAAGAATAAGAATAGGAATTAAAACAAAATAAAGACAATAGGTGTCCCTAATATGAATAAACTCAACTTCAGTCCATTAAATTGAAAATACCTAGTGGAAAAACAAAAACAAATTAGTGATTTTTGTTTATATAAAGCCAGGCTCCTTAAGGAAAAATAAAATAAAAAAAAATAGGGGAATGGTCCTCAAAAGATGTATGTTCACCAATGTGACTGTCGTATTACTCTTTGACAATATATAAATCTGATTATAGCTGGTGATTAATAATAGTCATTTATCCTGACACTCTGAAACCAAGAGCAAAAATATACACATACACACATACTCATACACATTTCTCCGTTATGTAAATAATTCTAACATATACTGATTTTGCTCTTGGTTGCTTTTAAAAACATTTAAAATACTTCAATGACCATCTCATTACTGACAGAAAGCTCTATTTATCATTCTCACCCATAGAAATGACATTTTCATTTTAGATTGTCAAAGTAAGTTTTACTAGTATGTCATTAATCACTGCCTTGGGGTGACACCTGGGGAAAATGATTTAGTGGCGATTAGAGCATTCAAATATAATGCTGAAAATGCCCAATTTATTTCCATTTGTAGTCAGTGAAGTGTATTTCAATAAATAATGATGCTGATAAACATTTATACTTAATTCATTTATTTGTATTTCTTAATTAATTTTGTTTACTAAATAAATTGCCTTTAGTCAATTGATAATTATTAAATACATTATAATATAACAAAATTTTAAAAATTCAGTTGTTGATTAAAATGTTATATTAAACATAAATTTTAATTTCATTTTGTCTTATTTTTTATTCTCAAAATTTCCTCTGTACTTTTTCTATTGGAGAAAATTCTTACTGCTTTATAAAGCTAAACATTTTTCCCAGAAAACTTAAAATATAGTTTTCACATTGTTCCTGATTGTCAAATTATTATAGCCTATTTTAAATTTTATTATCATTTTATTATTTATTATTCAGTTAATCTAAACAATTGTGTATTGATCCCCCAATATATACCAAGGTAACTGGCTTGATAATAAAATGAAGAAGAAAACAAACAAAAATCTTTGCCCTCATTAAGAACACTGCCTCTTGGGAAAGGCATTCATTAGCCAACTAGTCCTACAAACAAATTTTTAAGTGTGATAACTGTTGTTATACTTTTACACTAGACATGCATACCTCAATGCTAGTAAATATGAAATTAACTTTTTATTCTAAGATGGTTTTTACCTCTATTGGGGTATGGACAAAATCTCATTTTAAAAAAATTATCAATGTTAACGTGTATTTGTAATGTTCGGTCGGTTGAATTAAAAATTTAGTCTAAATAAAACTCAAAATCATAAATCTTACTATCTCATGTTTAATATCTTATATGGAAGATATGTAGGTGTGTGCGTATGTTTAACATATAAATAACTGGAATGTGTAAGTGACAAGAAAAGAATATTAACAACGTCACCAAGCAATTTCCTAGAAATTGTTCAACATATATTTTCATAATGTCTGAATTACAATTTTTTTTTTGACAGAGTTTCTCTCTGTCACCCAGGCTGGAGTGTAATGGCATTATCTCAGCTTACTGCAGCCTTTGCCTCTTGGGTTCAAGTGATTCTCCTGACTCAGCCTCCTGATTAGCTGGGACTACAGGTGTATGCCACCATGCCAAGCTAATTTTTGTATTTTTAGTGGAGATGTGGTTTCACCATGTTGGCCAGGCTGGTCTCGAACTCCTGACCTCAAATGATCTGCCTCCACATTGGCCTCTCAAAGTGCTGTAATTACAGGCATGAGCCACCATGCCCAGCCCTGAATTACGTTCCCCAAATTTACTCACTCTACCATAAACACATAATACTGAAAAATTAATATATTTAGATGCCAAAAAAACCAACAAAATCCCAGTGGTCATGGTATTGTTTAAATTCAATTAAGTTATTTTAAAAATAATTTAGACTTCATGCAATATTTTCAAGAAGTCTGGTAAATTAAAATATCTAAGTAAGAAGAAGACATATAAATAATTAAACCGTCTGAGATAATATTCAAAATGAATATACAGAATTTAATAACCGTTCATTCAACTAGTCAAGAGAATATTAAGTAATATACATATTAATATTTAACTGAATTCATTTTGCTTTTGATAAAGGTCAGAGATTCATTTATAGTACCATTATCTCTCAAATATAAAATGTTACATAGATAGTCTCTTAGTTCTGACAGCTACAGAATGTTGCTACAGCAACCAGAAAGGGTTGAAAACAAAAATCAATGCAGTCAAAAGTAGAATGGCTAAAGTTAAACTATATTTCAGAAATAGGTTTGCTGTTGCTATTGCAAGAACTATGAATTGGTCCACTAAATGTTTTTGAAGGGAACATGCATTCTTTTTTAATAAAAATAATTATATTTCACTAGTCATTTACTTTAATGCATTTTGTAATTTTAATTTCAACATGAAATTAAATGAATGAATTTGTATATTAATGACCACATTACTAAACAAAATCTTTGTGAGGTTTATATTGAATAAAAACCAGTACTTTCATCATTTTGCAACAACAAAAAATTAATCAGGTTTTAAATATATATTAAATTAATTATTTTTGTAGGATACTGTAACAACAATATGTATTACTGATTTGAGAGTATTTTCTTTGCATATCTGTCAGTGCCTCTTTTAAAGAGTATTTAATCATATTAGGATATTTTGTAACAATTTTACTTGCTTCATGTTTGGTTTGGGGGAATAATTTTTACCATGTGAAATATTTCATTTTTATTTCCTTTTTCATCCATATGTAACTTTTGATAGGTACTTTTTTCTTTAAAATGAAACATTTTTGTGAACTTTAAATAACAGTTATAAGCAGGCAGGTGTGAATATTTGAGGTTGCTTAACTACAGGTCCTTGGATGAAGGCTCTTTCTTTTATTGGTATAGTCAATGTCATACTTATTTGGTTGTGATATGTATTCTAGGTCTCTTAATTCTTTTTTTCTTCTTCCTCTGTGTTACAAAAGATGCTATGGGTGTCTTTCCCTTCCAAATTATCGTGTGTGTCAGGGAATGGTACTCCTCCAACACTGTCATGTGGAATTTTAGACTCTTCTTTACGGAAAAGCCCCAGCCCATTTCCAGGTTCCTGGAGTTAGTTCTGCTGGATTTGAGTTTATTTTCCTACTCACAGATAATTTGAAACGTGTTATCTTTTCTGTCTCATTGTTATGCCACAAGTATGGGTGATACTATGTCCTCTCCTTGTTGTTCAGTGTGGTTTTATTGCAAAATGTGTGGAGAGATTCAGATTTAGGAGGCTATCACTGTGTGGACTCTTTATTTAATCATCATTCTTTTCACTAACAATAGAAATTATTTTAAATATAGAACCATTATATAGAAAATAATAATTATCTGTTCTGGATTTTCTAGTCAGTGATTATAAAGACAATACTTTAAACATAGACTTTAAGGAAGAAACTTCCACGATTTTGGAAGAAAAAAGATGACATTCCCAGTCTGATTTAATCTTCACTATTTTTCACATTTCAGACATAAAATATTAATACAGTGTGTTGATTCACCTCAATCATGTTATTAATCAGTATTCTTTTGAAGTTTCTTACCAGAATTTTTTAAAATGAGAAAAACTATAACTGCCAATATAAATTGTGTATCAGCCTCACAGTTTTTTACTTCACCACATCATCAAAAATTCCCTAAAGATTTTTACCTTCAAGAAGGTAAAAATTCTTCCTTCAAATTTGAAGATTTTTTTACCTTCAGTGCTTCCGAATCCACATCATTCTTTTAGATATCTTATTCCAAGAAACAAGTCAATGCATAATATTATTTGGAGGATAATTACCTCCTGTTTTATTTGTCTTTAGTTTTCTACCTACAATTGCAATAGTGAAAAGCTATCACAAAGACTCAAAGAAGAAAATTATGGCTTTGAGACTTTTGTTAAGAGGCTATCAAAACCTGATTTGAAGGGTGTAGAATGAGCTATTTCAATAGCATTTACTATTTATGTTAATTATAAAATGTCATGATACTATTTACGTTAATTGTGAAAATTGTTCTCTAACTTTGTTAGATAGTATAATGCACAACATTTTCATTATAGATGTTTAAACCAGGTTTATTATTATAAATTCTTTTATCAATTATTCAACAAATATTAACTCAGCATCTACTATACTTAGTTTAGAAAATAATGATGAATATGTTACTGTCTCAGTATTCAAGGCAGCAGTGAATACATCATTCGAATGCAGGAAGAATTTAGAGCAGCAATGTCTATGTTGAATTAAATTAAATTAAACTTGGCCTGAGACTGTCTCTGTACTTTGAGTTTATATGCAGCAAACTGCAAGCAACTTAGTATATTCTTAGCAACCTAAGGATATATTCTTATAACAAGTCGCTGAGTTGCAGCCCATCATAGCAGCTGAGCCTCAGCCAATCATAGGCTTCAACTCTTCAGATCATGTCTCTATAAATCAAATGCCTCATGATATCATGCCCAAAAAAGGCAAATGCTGAGCTGAAACCAATCAAGCTGTTTCTATAAATCACTTCCTTTTTCCATCTATAAATGCAGCCTGCCCACATTTCTGGGTAGAGCTCTCTGAACCTCTCCTGGTTCTGAGTGCTACCTAATTAATTAATCATTTTCTTTTTCAAATTAACTATGCTAAGGTTAGTATGTCTAGGTTTTTTTCTTTTAACATCTAGTAGCTTAATTTCCCTAACTTTCCCCTGCTTTTATTTGAGATTCACGTTTATTTGCAGCGGATTGGGGCATACTGATATAGATTAAAATCAGAGCATCTGATTTCCCAATTTCTCACAAACTAAAGCACAATCACTACCTCAAGGATGTTGCTGTATAAGGAATGATTAGAAAGAAAGGAGGAGATTGCAGTTCAATGATCAAATTAAAAACAGATGTGGCAGAGGTACTAAGAAAAAGAATATCTTGGAACTCTGGAAGAATAGTTGCCAAATCTGGGATGTGGTCAAGGGACAGGAGATGTTCAAGCATCCTAAGTTGAATAGAATTCCAGATTGAAGGAACAAAGTGAATCCAGACATAAGTCTTCTCTGGAAAGGAAACGTTAAGTAAGCCTGCTTTATAAAATGTGGGAGATAAGAGTAGATAGAGTGAATATGTGAAATTTAAAGAATTGACAAATATCTTAGGTCTCACAGAGAGCAATGCAGAGTTTAAAGCAACCTTCATGTTTTAGAATAAACATTTTGTCTAAATTATGTAAAATTAAGGAATGGGGCTGCATATGTGGAAAGTGGGATCTATACAGTAATCCAGAGAGATATGATGAGGTCCTAAGATATGTAAGATGGTACACTCTTAGAAAAATAGGCACATAATGGTTAACTTTAAGAATTTTTTTAAAATAATATGATCAGTTTAGTCTTTCAGACAGTAACTTTCACAATGGTGAAAGACACGTCTTAAAACAAGGTGTTCAGACAAGAAAAGGCATTAGAAAATTAGTACAGTGAGTTACATGGTTACATGCAATTCACATTAAATTGTGTAAACATTAAAATTTATGTGAAAGATTTAATACAAATTTTATTTTATATAGTGCAAAAATTTATTTTCTGATAATCAAAATATTACATAAATAACTTGACATACTCTTATTGTTTTATACCCAATAAAATAATCATTTTAACCCAAAGTAACACAATGAGAATGCTCATTTAAGTACATACCAATGAACAGTGTTAAGGAAAATAATTTGAGATAATCACTGTTATCTACTTATTGAAAGCAATGGAAGAATAAATCAAATAGTATGTGTTAAACAAATGGATTCAAACATACAAGAAATATTGTGAGCAGCACAAAATATTTCTATTAATTTAGAGGTTTCTTACTTTTTGGTGACGTGCTCTCTATTTTCCATGATATTTTAAGCATCTCAAAAATGATTTTATCATGCAATTTATAACCAAGTGTACATAATTCACTGACTTTAGAAAAACTGTGTTCTTTCTTACCTCTAATCTTCCATCTCTATTCCCTTGATATGATAGCTTTTACCAGCTTTCTAAAGTAGGGCACTGTTTCCCCCAGAGCTTGCAAAACAATATTAAATAAATGGAGAGCTGGCATAAAAGAACACCTGTGCTGTAAAGAGATAAAAGCAGATAGTCCAAATGAATTAAAAAAAAATACAACACTTTGCTCATCTTGCTTCCTTATATTTTCAGAGAACATAATATATTTACTGCTTTGGTGAATAGCAGTCCTCATGAAGAATATACTTTTATTTTGCTTGTTTTTGAAACATTTTTTGAAAGAGAATTTGACAGGAAAGTAACAATTAAGATTTTATAGGAAGGAGAATCTTTCATCTTACAACATTTTTTATTTATTTGTAAATAAAACATGACAAATCAGGTCTAAGACATTGAATTATGCCATCTGAATTTTTTAAAAGTCAAACACTGGGATTGAACCTAAAATTTGTTTTTAAACATTCTTCTAGATTATATTTCCTTTCAGTGATAAAATTTTTGTGAAGGAAGTAACTAAAATGAAGTAGCACTAACACTGAATTTTGTTTCTAGAAGTTGATATCCAGGAGGGTTTGAATCCAATAAGAATTTTGTGGAGTAAATTGTATGTATAATGAACTTGACACCCCTTGGAATGACCTAGACCAGGGTAGCTATATCTTTAGAATGGTAGACTTGGGTGTCCATTTATTTTTCATTTTTTTTCACGCATAGATACAGTGTGATTTTACACACTACCTAAGCCAACCTTAAATACCTAAATTGAGGACATTTAGGCCTATTTGAACCTAGGTAGTAGGAAAGTATTTTCTTTTGATGTATTCCATTCATTATAGGAAAGAGAGATGGATTACACCTTTGTAGTTGAAAGATGGATCTCTATAGAGGGGAAAAATAACATATTATTTGACAGGTTTATTTTTAATTCAGTGACTCTCCATTATTTCAAGTACAGGAAAGTGTCTCTAAGGTATTTCATAGTGGCTGTTTATACCGCAATATATTTATTGCTGTATATCAAATAGAAAAGCGACTATTATTGGTCTTATGTGAATTAATAAAAAGGTCTTTATCCATTTAGATGGTATTATATAGTGGTATTATATGATGTAATTTACCTGATAATATGCTCCCTAAATATGTGACACATGGAATGTATTTTGCTTCTTCTCTGCTTAAATAACTAATTAATCTATGGCCCAATAAACCCATATGAGGCATTAAATGTTTCCTCAGCACCACATTCTGTGCAGTCACAAACTATCAAGGAGCTGTAACATTCAAAATGAAACTTTGCTTTGGTTATGCTGGCAAATCAAGCAGTTTATGAGCAAAGCTTCAATATATGCTAGACCAAGATATGCTAGGCCATTCTTAGACCAAAAAACAGTTATCAGAACCATTTGTTCAGTCCTAAGACTTTTTAAAAGCACCAGCCATTTCATTTTATTTGTGGAGTACAAATTTTATCTGAAGATTTTTAAAATTTCTAATGTAATAAAAATGATTAAAAATATATAACTTATTAAAAGCTTGGTTAATTTGTTAAAATTGGTTCATGTTCACAATTTTTTTTTCTGATGTTCTGTTATTTGTTCTATCAGAAACATGGAAGCCAGACTGGGTAAGTTTTCCCTGGCTTAATATCTAAATAATCTAAAACTTTTTAAATTCTTATATTGTTGTATAGATAAAATTAAGTAAAAGAGCTAATCAGAATGGGAGGGCATTCAAAGGAATAGAATTTAAGTGCAAAATTGATTTGATTTAGCAAACAAAATCATATAATAAAGAATTTAAGGCATCACATATAATACAAGAATAAAATGTGCTACCAAATCTCTTGCATTAAGGAATTTACAAATGAAAGAAAAGCTCCATGAAATTAAAATTGACTGCAAAACATAAAAGGAACTATAACTATAAAAGAGACACAAATTAAAATCTATAATTAAATGTGCTTATCTACGCTGGTTTCTCACTTAAATAAAGGACCATTCTATTTGATCTCCACGGTTAAAAAGATAAAACGTTCTTAAAACTGACCCCTCTATGAAAATATAGCAAACTTGGTAGCCAATTTAACAATCCCAAAATGAAGCCAAAAAGTCATAATCTCTCATTAGATGTCACCTTATTGATTTCTGGATATTATGATGACAATAACATAGCTGAGAGAGGTTAAAAGACAAAAGTTCAAATTTAAAGAAAATGAACTCTTCAGAAGCATCATCACTATAAAATTCTGCAGAATAAAAATGATATTGAGCTAGCCAATTAATGTTGGCATTTATTTTCTCCCATAAAATGAAAAAGATGAATAGGTTGATGTGCCCGTTTCATGCTCCTAATCAAGATCAGGGAAATCTCATATTTTTCTATTTCTAATATCTTTCTATATATATTTCTCTCTCAATTCAGAAGTTCAATGAATAGATTCTCTTCAAAGGCAGTAACCAAAATTCAGTCAGGCAAAGGTCTCATAAGTCTTTCTTAGAATTCCAGGGAGATATTCCAAATCATTTCCTTAAAAAATATCTTTGTTGAACAATGAGAACACATGGACACAGGGAGGGGAACATCACACACGGGGGCCTGTCACAGGGTCGGGGGCTAAGGGAGGGTTAGTAGCAGGTGGGGGGATTAGAGAGGGATAGCATTAGGAGAATTACCTAATGTAGATGACTGGGTGATGGATTCAGCAAACCACCATGGCACATGTATGCCTATGTAACAAACCTGCAGGTTCTGCCCATGTACCTGAGAACTTAAAGTATAATAAATATATTTTTTAAAATCTATATATTTTTTTACAAATAAAGGATTAAATTATCTGATAGCATGAAAAAAAATGATTCTAATAACATGATAAAGTTCCTAGTACTCTCCTTTAGATACAAAATTGTCCTATTTTGTTTGTTATGGAGAAAAATTGATTTTGATTATAGGGTTAGAAAAAGCTTCTGGAACTTGTAAGCTCATATATGCTCCATAGATAATTTATCAGTGCTTGCCAAAACCTTAATAAAACAACAAGAATTAGCAGAACCATCTATATCTGTGAAACCTGACAAGGTGTATTTTATTATTAAGTTTAGTGAGGCTGTATGTAGTATTTTTAGGATCATGAACTTTCTCCTAAGATACATAAATACATTTGCTTTTAAACTAAAGCAACTGATTCACTGTGTGATCTTTGGCAATTTACTTAATCTTCCTTTTTTTTTTTTTTTTTTTTTTTTCCTTTGAGACAGAGTTTTGCTCTTGTTGCTCAGGCTGGAGTGCAATGCCACAATCTCAGCTCACTGTAATCTCTGCTCTCTGCTTTCCGGGTTCAAAGGATTCTCCTGCCTCAGCCTCCCAAGTAGCTGGGATTATGGGCATGTGTCACCATTCTTGGCTATTTTTTTATTTTTAGTAGAGATGGGGTTTCTCCATGTTGGTCAGGCTGATCTCAAACTCCTGACCTCAGGTGATCTGCCTGCTTTGGCTTCTTAAAGTGCTGGGATTACAGCATGAGCCACTGCTCCTGGACTTACTTAATCTTTCTAAATTCACTTTATAGAGAAGAAACTGATGATATATGTATTATAAGAATACTTTAGTTTTAAATAAGTTAATGTATTTTAAGCACACAGTTAAAGCACCATACTATGTGCTTTAAATAGAAGTAACTATAAAATGCTACTTTTTATAGTTAATTCTTTTAGCAACACTTTGGTCTAAAATTCAGACTTTTAAAAACAAGGAAAGAATAGAGGAAGTTAACCCTTCTGTTTCAGTGGGTAGTTGATGTTTATTGTCATCAGAACTATCAGAAAATGCTCATTTACTAAGTAAATCTGTAAACTGAGTGCAATAACTTTAAGAGGTTTGCAGTTTAACTGGAAATTTACTTTGATGCATACAGATATCCAACTGCTCCAATTTTTTTTTTTTTTTTATTGCATTTTAGGTTTTGGGGTACATGTGATGAACATGCAAGATTGTTGCATAGGTACACACATGGCAGTGTGCTTTGCTGCCTTCCGTCCCCTCACCTGTATCTGTCATTTCTCCCCATGCTATCTCTTCCCACCTCCCCACCCCCCGCCCCTCCCCCATTTCCCCCCAACAGACCCCAGTGTGTAGTGCTCCCCTCCCTGTGTCCATGTGTTCTCATTGTTCAACACCCGCCTATGAGCGAGAATATACGGTGTTTGATTTTCTGCTCTTGTGTCAGTTTGCTGAGAATGATGGTTTCCAGGTTCATCCATGTCCCTATAAAGGACGTGAACTCATCGTTTTTGATGGCTGCATAATATTCCATGGTGTATATGTACCACATTTTCCCTATCCAGTCTATCATCGTTGGGCATTTGGGTTGGTTCCAGGTCTTTGCTATTGTAAACAGTGCTGCAATGAACATTCGTGTGCACGTGTCCTTGTAGTAGAATGATTTATAATCCTTTGGATATATACCCAGTAATGGGATTGCTGGGTCAAATGGGATTTCTATTTTTAGGTCCTTGAGGAATCGCCACACTGTCTTCCACAATGGTTGAATTAATTTACATTCCCACCAACAGTGTAAAAGTGTTCCTATTTCTCCACATCCTCTCCAGCATCTGTTGTTTCCCGATTTTTTAATGATCGCCATTCTAACTGGTGTGAGATGGTATCTCAGTGTGGTTTTGATTTGCATTTCTCTGATGACCAGTGATGACGAGCATTTATTCATATGTTTGTTGGCCTCCTGTATGTCTTCTTTTGTAAAGTATCTGTTCATATCCTTTGCCCATTTTTGAATGGGCTTGTTTGTTTTTTTCTTGTAGATCTGCTTTAGTTCTTTGTAAATTCTGGATATCAGCCCCTTGTCAGATGGGTAGACTGCAAAAATTTTTTCCCATTCTGTTGGTTGCCGATTCACTCTACTGACTGTTTCTTTTGCCGTGCAGAAGCTGTGGAGTTTGATTAGGTCCCATTTGTCTATTTTGGCTTTTGTTGCCATTGCTTTTGGCGTTTTGGTCATGAAGTCCTTGCCTACACCTATGTCCTGAATGGTTTTGCCTAGATTTTCTTCTAAGGTTTTTATGGTATTAGGTCTGATGTTTAATTCTTTAATCCATCTGGAGTTAATTTTGGTGTAAGGTGTCAGGAAGGGGTCCTGTTTCTGCTTTCTGCACATGGCTAGCCAGTTTTCCCAACACCATTTACTAAACAGGGAGTCCTTTCCCCATTGCTTGTTTTTGTCAGGTTTGTCGAAGATCAGATGGTTGTGGGTATGTTGTATTTCCTGTGAGGCCTCTGTTCTGTTCCATTGGTCTATATCTCTGTTTTGGTACCAGTACCATGCTGTTTTGATTACTGTAGCCTTGTAGTATAGTTTGAAGTCCGGTAGTGTGATGCCTCCCGCTTTGTTCTTTTTGCTTAGAATTGACTTGGCTATGCGGGCTCTCTTTTGGTTCCATATGAAGTTTAAGGTGTTTTTTTCCAGTTCTGTGAAGAAGGTCATTGGTAGCTTGATGGGAATAGCGTTGAATCTGTAAATTACTTTGGGCAGTATGGCCATTTTCACGATGTTGATTCTTCCTAACCATGAACATGGAATGTTTCTCCATCTGTTTGTGTCCTCTCTTATTTCGTTGAGCAATGGCTTGTAGTTCTCCTTGAAGAGGTCCTTTACGTTCCTTGTTAGTTGTATTCCTAGGTACTTTATTCTCTTTGTAGCAATTGTGAATGGCAGTTCGTTCTTGATTTGGCTCTCTTGAAGTCTATTACTGGTGTATAGGAATGCTTGTGATTTTTGCACGTTGATTTTGTATCCTGAGACTTTGCTGAAGTTGTTTATCAGTTTCAGGAGATTTTGGGCTGAGATGATGGGGTCTTCCAGATATACAATCATGTCATCTGCAAATAGAGACAATTTGATTTCCTCCTTTCCAATTTGGATACCCTTTATTTCTTTTTCTTGCCTGATTGCTCTGGCTAGAACTTCCAGTACTATATTGAATAGGAGTGGTGAGAGAGGGCATCCTTGTCTAGTGCCAGATTTCAAAGGGAATGCTTCCAGTTTTTGCCCATTCAGTATGATATTGGCTGTTGGTTTGTCGTAAATAGCTTTTATTGTTTTGAGATACGTTCCGTCAATACCTAGTTTATTGAGGGTTTTTAGCATAAAGGGTTGTTGAATTTTGTCAAAAGCCTTCTCTGCATCAATCGAGATAATCATGTGGTTTTTGTCTTTGGTTCTGTTTATGTGGTGAATTACGTTTATGGGCTTGCGTATGTTGAACCAGCCTTGCATCCCCGGGATGAATCCTACTTGATCATGGTGGATGAGCTTTTTGATATGCTGTTGCAATCGGTTTGCCAGTATTTTATTGAAGATTTTTGCATCTATGTTCATCATGGATATTGGCCTGAAATTTTCTTTTCTTGTTGAGTCTCTGCCGGGTTTTGGTATCAGGATGATGTTTGTCTCGTAAAATGATTTGGGAAGGATTCCCTCTTTTTGGATTGTCTGGAATAGTTTCAGAAGGAATGGTATCAGCTCCTCCTTGTATGTCTGGTAGAATTCAGCTGTGAACCCATCTGGACCTGGGCTTTTTTTGGGTGGTAGGCTCTTTATTGCTGCCTCGACTTCAGACCATGTTATTGGTCTATTCAGGGTTTCGGCTTCTTCCAGGTTTAGGCTTGGGAGGTTGCAGGTGTCCAGGAATTTATCCATTTCTTCCAGGTTTACTAGTTTATGTGCATAGAGTTGTTTGTAATAATCTCTGATGATGGTTTGGATTTCTGTGGAATCTGTGGT
Organism: Saimiri boliviensis; assembly: GCF_048565385.1. NCBI lineage: Eukaryota > Metazoa > Chordata > Mammalia > Primates > Cebidae > Saimiri > Saimiri boliviensis. Next base: position 42,515,626 of record NC_133463.1, read on the forward strand.
GATATCCCCTTTATCGTTTTTTATTGCACCAATATTTTTTTTAACTGCACTTCCTCCACTGATTGTTTTTTGTGAACTATTCAAAAAAAGCTGAGCAAAAATATTTTTGGAAAGTTGCTCCCATATGTAAGCAACAAATACACCCCACAAAATTTTCAAAATCAACTTTTTAAGAATTTTTTATCCAAACTTGCAATGATACAAACATACTTTAAGAAGTGGCTGGATTTCTAATAACAGTGAGTATTATGGGGGTTTTAACTTGTCTGATCAATGTTTGTCTCTTCCTAGCTCTGTGGTAGCTTTAAAAACCAAGAACTTTAACTTTGGTTCAAGGAAGTTTAAAATAAAGTCTTTTTCCAATTTCTACTGATTCTGCGAACTAAGCAAAGACCTCAGTGGTCTTGTGTGAAACACAAAGCAGACTTGATAGAACTGTTCTAGTTAAAAATCCCTAAACCAATAAACAGCACCAACAACAAACAAATACAAACTTTGGGGGTTATTATTTCTAGAGTTGCCAAATTATATTAGTTATAATATCTGATTTTTCAAGAAAAAAGGAAAAGACAGTGTGGTGATTCCTCAAGGACCTAGAAATAGAAATTCCATTTGACCCAGCAATCCCATTACTGGGTATATATCCAAAGGATTATAAATCGTTCTATTATGAGGACACATGCACACGAATGTTCATTACAGAACTATTTGCAGCAAAGACATGGAACCAACCCAAATGCCTATCAATGATAGACTGGACAGGGAAAATGTGGCACATATACACCATGGAATACTATGCAGCCATAAAAAACGAGTTAGTGTTCTTTACAGGGACATGGATGAACCTGGAAACCATCATTCTCAGCTAAGTGACTCAAGAACAGAAAATCAAACACCATGTGTTCTCACTCATAGGTGGGTGTTGAACAATGAGAATACATGGACACAGGGAGGGGAGCATCACACACTGAGGTCTGTCGGGGGGAACTAAGGGAGGGTCAGCGGGGGGAGGTGAGGAGTTGGGGAGGGATAACATGGAGAGAAATGCCAGACATAGGTGATGGGGAGGAAGGCAGCAAACCACATTGCCATGCATGTAGCCTTGCAACAATCCTGCAAGTTCTTCACATGTACCCCCAAATCCAAAATGCAATAAAATATATATTGAAAAAGAAAAAAAAAAGAAAAACAAGAATGTAGGGACCATATACAGGTGAAAAGATAGCCCATAGAAACTGTTATTGAGAAAGTCTAGAGGTAGGATGTATTAGGAAAAGGTTTAAGTTATCTATTATAAATATAGTAAAAAAAAAAAAAAAAGAGAAAAAAGAAAACCACGGTTAAAGGATGAAAGGAAATTATGAGAATTAAAAAAAGTCTCACTGAATAGAAACATCAATACAGAGATAGAATGATAAAACCAGTTAACAAAAGTGAACAAAATCAAAAAGAGAAAAGAAAAATTATACAATATTAGTTGGAGACATCATTACCTAGTTTCAATAATGAATTAAACAACTAGCCAAAACAATTTTTTAAATTGAAGACTTGAACAACAGTATAAACCAACTAAACTCAAAAGATGCATATGTCACTTAACACAATAACAGCTGAATAAATATGCTTCTTAATGGCATACAAAATATTCTCCAAGATAGATCATATACTAACCTTAAAATCAGTCTCAGTTAATTTAAAATACTTAAAATATATGAAGTATATTTTTCATCTACAATCTTATTAAATTACAAACAAATTATAAAAATAAATTTGAGAAATTCAAAAAAATATTTGGAAATTAAAATCACACACCTAAATAATCATTATCTCAAAATCATAAGAGCAAGTAGAAAATACTGTGAGATGCCCTTTGTAGGGCATCTGGAAACTATCATTCTCAGCAAACTGACATAAGAACAGAAAGCCAAACACTACATGTTCTCATTCATAGGTGGGTGTTGAACAATAAGAACATGTGGACTCGGGGAGAGGAGCATCACACACTGGAGGCAGTTGGTGGGGGCGGCATGGGAGAGATAGCGGGGGTGGAAAGGGAGGGGAAGGTGAGGAGGGATAACATGCAGAGAAATACCAGATATAGCATGCACCTAAAGTTAAATAAATAATTTTTAAAAAAATTAAAAAATAAAAAAGGAAATGGAAACATAACATACCAAAACTTAACTTATGAGTTACAGCTAAAAGAAGTACTTTGAGGAAATTTTGTATTTAGAAATGATTATACTGCAAAGAAATAATTCAAGATAGCTAAGGACTCAAGATAGCTAAGGTCTAGTCATGTCTTTTACTTGAAAATGATGTGTACTTAATTATTAATTAAAATTATATGATTGACTATTATTTTAATATTTTTAAAATAAGTGGCTAATATAATGTCACACTAAGTAATTTTAAAACAATGGTTCCTGTCAATCCTCTATAGCTATTTGTTTGTCCCATAGCATGAAATATACTGGGCACCTCTGATGTTTCTGACACTGTTCTATGTGCTGTGTATAAGAACTAACATGTTATATGAGTCCTATCTTCAGAATTATTACAGCCTAGTTAAGATTGCAAGGAAATGTATGGAAAATGTTGAATGAGTCTTAAAAAGAACAAGTGATCAGATTAAATTATTATGTGGAAGATATGGTTTTAGTACCTTTAATAGCATGGATGATTTAGTAATGGTATAAAATAATGAGTAAATAACTTTAGGCATGCATGAAGAGGGGTTAGAGAAGTTCCTGGAAAGCTAGTAATTAAACAGACTCAGAGATGAATCTACAGAAATATATTTGACTTCAGTTGAGATACTGTGTCATTAGATATATCTGGGAAGCAAGAACAGTAAGCCTTTTCTAAAGCTAAGCAACTTGAATGAAACCTACATATCATAGGTTTCATAATATGCATTAGGTATCTTAAAAATATAATGCTTGTTTTAACAACAAAAACTAGAGATTAATTTTACATTATTTTAAAATACATTTAACACTGTCCTAGAGTTTTTGGGGAAAGATATTATTACAAGTTCACTATAGGCCTGTGAGATAAAAGCTTTTATTTCATTCTGGCTACAAATAAGAAACTTGAGGCTCCAAGAGGTAGCGTAGAAGTTGAGCATGATTTTAGAGCCAGGTGTCTGTGCTCAAAAACCAGCCCTGACAATAAATAGGTACTCTACAAATTCTTCCATTACCCTGATGATAGGTAGTACCATTTTGAGAAAAGGCTTCACCTAAGGTGAACTCAGAGATAGCAAATGTCCCTGTAGGCCTAGTAGCTACCAGTGTTTTCAGACTTGAGATCAGAATAATATTCTTCATCCTCTAGGCACTTATTAAAAAATCAGACTCCCAGCTCCTTTTTTTTTTTAATCTATGTTTTCAAGGTATCATTTTATTGTAAATGTTGAAAGTTTTTATTCCCAAAATTGTTTTATAACATATCAAACTCTCCAAACAATACTAATAATCCTTCTTCATTATATCTGTTGTATTGTTTTATTGTTTATGGAGAATTACTTTATATTTGTGTACTAAAATATAGCATTCTTAACATCTTTTTATAAATACTGAGAAATATACTTGTCATTTGCTTGTGAGGCTGTACTTGACATGATCTGGGGAGAGGCTTAGGAATGAATTTTTCAAAAATTTCAACAAGCCATTGTATGATCAGCAAAATTTGGACAGCTAAGCAATGCATCATGGCATGTGTTCTCTGGGTCTCACTTCCAAATTAGAATGCTTCCCGATTCATTCATACAAGTATAATTGTTGTAAAATATATAATACATGTAATTCACCTGTTTAGCCTTTCTTGTTCAGGAGTGATAATATGTAATGGGGTATGCATCTGCAGATTTCATGAAACTAGATACTGTCATATATTTACTTAGATGATAAAAAGCAGTTCATAGGTATGCTTAGAACAAAATATGTTTTGGTAAAAGATGTTTCTAAAACATTTTGCAGTCCAATAGACAGATTTCTAGTTTTCATATTCAATATACATTAATGGATGAATATATTTATGATGATTTTTATTGTTTAAGACAAGAGTAATACAATTAGCAGAGGTTTTATCGCCTTCAAAAAGTTGAAATAAACATGGCCAGAAAACACTTAACATAAGATTTAGGATCAATATATCTCATAGTTGTGGAATAGAACATTGGATGCTAAGTGTTAGCTAACTAACACCACACAATAACTTGTTGAACAGCATATCTGAACGATGAGCAATGAATGTTATATACCCACTTCTATTAGAAAGGTTCTCAGCTACTGAAAAGATTGATTTGGTGTTTTCAGTCTTCATAATGATTGACTCATATGGCCAACCCTATTAGTATGAATGAGTATGAAATATTTTCCTTAAATTAGCTAATTCATAATATTGTAAAGCTTTGTCTATATTGGAAAACACAGCTTGTTATTTGTTTCAAGTACAGAAATTATCATGTTAGTTTCTGTTATGTTATTTGTAACACATGAATATATTATCCAGTGCTTTGACAAATACTTATTCATATAAGTAAAAATAATCCCGTTTGACCTTTTGTCAGTGATTCGCATCACATTCCTCTATATGTAAAAACAAAAGGAATTATTTTTGTCACACTTAATATTACAAAAAATACTTGAAAAATTTTATTCATTTAGTACATTTTTACATCTTAAATTATTTATACATACACTAAGTATAAATGATAGGGTGCCTCTTACCATATGTTTCAGTTTCCTGCATGTTCAAAACTAAATAAAATACATTGACTCATTATGGAACAACATTTTCACTTTGTTGAAATAATCAAGTAATCCATTTAGTTTTTCTATATAGCTAATTGTATCACTATAATATATTATATATGTACAATAACATACTCTTAAAATGTAGATGACAGAACAAAGGCAAATTATGTTTTTAGATATATACAAATTATGTTGAAATGAAAATAAAACTATACTAATGAAAATATTGGGAGGGCAGATTTGAACAATATTCAATTAAATCTGTTAAAAGCACTAGCAGACACTAGTAAAGTAATAACATATTTGGCACACAGGTCAGTGATCAGGAGAAAGGTAAAGACAACAATATGTATTTGTAATGATGAATAGGTTGATCAATTGATGACAGAGAGATAGATAGATAGATAGATAGATAATTGATAGACGTTAGGTAGAAGTAGGTCAGTAACGAGTTTTCTTTTTTTTTTTTCTTTTCAATTTTTATTTTAGGCTCGGGGGTACATGTGCAGGTTTGTTACATTGAGTAAATTGTGTGTCTCTGAAGTTTGGTGTACAGATGATCCTATCACTCAAGTAGTGAGCATAATACACAATAGATAGTTTTTAACCTTTGTTCCTCTTCCCCATCTCACCCCCATAGTCCTTAGTATCTATTGTTTAGATTTTTATGTCCATGTGTACTAAGTGTTTAGCTCTCAATTATAAGTAAGAACATGCGATATTTGGTTTCTTGTTCCTGAGTTAATATGCTTAGCATAATAGCCTCCAGCTGCATTCACATTGCTGCAAAAAACATGATTTTATTCTTTTTTATGGCTGTGTAGTATTCTACAGTGCATATATACTGCTGTTTTTTATCCAGTCCACTGCTGATGGGCATCTAGGTTGATTCCATGTCTTTGCTATTGTGAATACTGCTGTGATGATTATACAAGTGAATGGGTCCTTTGGGTAGAAAAATTTATTTATTTTGGGAATATATCTAGTGATTGTATTGCTGGAACAAATTGCAGTTCTGCTTTTAAGTTCTTGGAGAAATCTCCAAACTACTTTCCACAATGGCTAAAATAATTTACATTCCCCTCAATGGCAATGTAAGCCTTCCCTTTTCTCTGCAACCTTACCAACCTGTTATTTTTTGTCTTGTTAGTAATAGCCATTCTGAATGGTATGAGATGGTGTCTCATTGTGGTTTTGATTTGCATTTCTCTAATAATTAGTTCATGTTGAGCATTTGTTTTCGTATACTCATTATTTTCTTTTGACAAGTGTCTGTTCATGTCCTTTGCCAATTTTGTTAATGGGGTTATTTGGGTTTTGCTTGCTCAATTGTATAACTAGCTTTTTAATTGATAAATACTCTTAATTTTCTTCTTTGTATTCAAACATAAAGGGCATATACATATATATGTACACATATATATGTGTGTATACATATACATATATATACATGTATATACATATATATGCACATGTTATATACACATGTAAATACATGTATATAATACACATGTATATATACATATATATATATACACATGTATATACACACATAGAGAGAAAAAGAGAGAGATAATACATGTTTATCTTTAGTTCTTTAAGCATATATCAGACCATGCTGACTTTGCTATTCATTTCTTCCATTGGAGGAGAATATGACTGCATATAAGTGATTCTTTACATTCATTGAAGAAAATTCTGAAGAAAGTAAAAGAATGGAAAGGGAAAAGAAAATGCATAGAAAAAGAAGAGAGGTAGAAAAACAAAAGTTAGTGTATGTAATTACCGTTAGTAGAAGGAATTACCAGATATGTGGTGACTTGAACTAAGCTTCAGAGTAGAAGCTGAGGAAAACGATCAGAATTTTAAAACAACATGTCTGTACCATATTAGTGTCTTCTGTTTTGACTGTATTTCATTTGGTCTGTGTTGGATGCATTGTTGCCAAGCAGCAGCTCTTCTGTTTTCCTGAATTTAATGCACCAATAATGCAATTCAATTATTTATAGTTTAAATGAGTTAAATTTACTCACCTTTTGCCAAAACCATGTGCACACATATACTGAGTTTTCCATAGTAGGACGTAAGTATATCAAGGGCCAGAATAAACATACAATTATTTAATGATATTTAAATCTACACACTCACTTCAGAGCTTCGGATATTTTAAAAGAACAAACAAAACAAAACAAAATAACTCTTTACCATCTCAATGTTCCCTGCATAATTTCACATTTACATCTCTCAACTTTTCCTGGATTTATTGAATCTTTGTTCAAATTACAGGAGTAATAATTATTGAAAAGAATTTAGTTTACATGTTTAGAAGCCATATGTGGCACTATTCTCAAAGAAATCACTATTCAAAAATAATTAATGGATTATAAACATGATAATGGATATTTTACTTTACATTTCATGGACACATGCTGGCTTCTGAAAACCATAGCTAATGATCACAGGCACTGATGTTTGTATGTGCTAATAAGAATGTTAAGATGAGTACTTGTAAGACAAATATTCATAATTATAAAATCTAGTGTTATCATTTTATTGAATTCTGTATGTCTGGACATTTCTTTTTAAATATTTATTAAAATTCAGTTTGTGGAGTATAATTTAAATGTCTTGAAAGAAACAGGGACATTTCTCACATGAAGATCTTATTAGGGTGAAATTGCATTCTGCTCCGTCTGTGTAATGTGGTACATCAATATCTTAAGCAATGTAGAACTTTTGCATTTAATGTCTTTGCTAGGTAATGAAATGGAATATAGCAATATTTCTAGAGGTTTTGACTCGTTTTTCAATTCAGTGCAAAGTTGAGATGATGCAGAAGCATATTACTGCAGCTATATCACAGCACATAATAAATGAAATCATATAAGGATAGATAAAAATACTTTTGATAGCTTCCTCTGTCAGCATGTTAAGAGATTATTGATTGTGGAAATCTCAGAGAAGCTTAAGAACAGCTAAGGAACTAAAAGAGACAACTTAAATGGAAAGGAAAGCTGTCCTAATTTACTTCCCACAAATTGGTAAGCTCTGAGAATTTGTCAAAGTAAGGTTATGCCAGGAAAATAAATACCTCTCTCAAAATTAAAAAAGGTAATATCTATAAAAACATAAATATAATTTTCATATCTTATCTCATAATAAATACATATTTGAGAACAGAATATTGATCAGATTCAGCTGTCCCATAATAATCAAATTTTAAAGTATTAAATTGAAGTCTAGAAAATCTGATAAGTGATTAGAGGCATTTGGAGTTTTTATGATGAAAAGGATATACAGAAAACTGGAAATGGAAAAATATTTTACACAAACTAAAGCTGTGTAGTAGTAATTTTAAGATTTATGATGTAACTGATATATAATAAGATCAACAAAAATATTCAAAAATTTACTTATCCTGTTTTTAAAATATGACTTCTGATTATATTCATTTTGTCACAATCATTAAAGAAGATAAACCTGGTTTTAAAAAAAACCCAACCTATGCTATATACTATAAATTGATAAATCATTACATTAATGCCCAAGAAAATACATCTAAATTGAACTCAATAAAAAGAAGTCTATTTACTTTGAGGCAATATAAGCAAAAAAAAAAAAAAAAAAAAGAAAGAATAAATAGACTTGAGAAGATAGAATTTATTTTTGAAACTGGAAGCAAAGAAAAATGTGTATTGAATTATGTTTAAAATCCTAAAAATAACTAGATAATTGGGAGAGACTAGTAAATGAAATTACTCATGCCTGACCATTGGGTCGGCTAAGGAAGTAAGTACATGCACATGGTATTCTGTTATCTAAGCTAGGGCAAAACAAAGGATATTTAGCAGTTATTTGTTCCAAAGACTGTAGAGAGTCTCAAAGACATTACTTTCCTTTGAGAGATTTGTATTTAAGATTAAAGCAGCTGATTAAAGTGTCTAGGATAAAGAACATCCACGTAAAAAGCACACTAGGAAACAAAGAAAAAAAAAGCACTGAGTACATGAAAAAGTTTATAATGGGAAAAGCAGTTTAAAATAAGATCTATTTCCCCAAAGGGTTAAAGCACCCTTAGGAACCAGGCTGCCCAGCAGGAGGTGAGCAGCAGCCAATGAGTGAAGCTTCATCTGTATTTACAGCTGCTCTCCATTGATCTCATTAACACCTGGGCTCTGCCTCCTGTCAGATCAGCAGCAGTGTTAGATTCTTGTAGGATTGTGAAACCTACAACTGCACATGCAAAGGATCTAGGTTGCACACACTTTATGAGAATCTAATGTTTGATGATCTGTCACTGTCTCCCATCACCCCCAAATGGGACAATTCAGTTGCAGGAAAACAAGCTCAGGGCTCCCACTGATTCTACATTATGGTGAGTTGTAAAATTATTTCATTATATAATACAATGTAATAATAATAGAAATAAAGTGCACAGTAAATGTAATGCACTCGAATCATCCTGAAACCATTCTGGCTCTGTCCACAAAAAAAAAACTGTCTTCCACGAAACTTATCCCTGGTGCCCAAATAGTTGGGAACCACTGGGGTAAAGGGAATGTTGTCATTTGTCCAAGCATATTCAAATTTGGATAAGTGAAAATAAATTTAAAATATGCTTATTAACTCAAAGCTAACACATGCCAAATCTTCACACATAAGTGATTGTTCTAGATACTTCTAATAATTAATGGCAATGCTAGCAGATATAATAGTTTAGATCAGCAGAGTTATTGGTTGGATACCACATCCTGCTTTACCACTGGCATTTGTTGAGGGAACCAGTCTTGAAACAAAGATTTGCTTTGAAATTTATGTAATTGAGGAGTCTCAGATTGAATGACCCAGTTTTAAATATTACAGCCTCAAAAATATTCACTGTGTGTGAAGTTCAGAGTTGGACAATATCCTTTTGGAAAGGATGTATTCTTTGTTGTGTCTGGTCTTCTGAAACAATATAGTTTATAGATTATTTTTCTTAGTGTAAGAAGAAGCCCTTTTCAGCAAGTGTTGTTAAGACTCAAAATACAGAATTCTTTCAGGAACCATTAGACAAATCTCAGCAAGAAAAATATTCTTTTCAATTCTTTCCTGCTTACAAGGGGTCCAGAATTTGATATTAAGGGTCGTGCTTGCTCTTTTCTAGACAAAGCACATTGTTTTTTCTTGTTTACAGGTTGGCAAAAGCAAAAACAAAAGTTAAGTGCCAGCAAGCACTTAAACAAGAAATATATATCTCTTAATCCAGAGATACAACTGTTATGCCACATGCACAAGTCAAAATACCAGTGGTTTTTTTTTTGTTAAAATAATTGAAACTTCTCAAGCAAATCCACTATTATTAGAATAAAGAATCACTCTCGATCTAATATCTTACACTTGAAATAAGGAAAATAAATGAGAGGCAGGTGTTCTTAGCTGGTGCTCTAGTAGAAAAAATATAAATTGATATTCCTGATGTAAGTTTATTCTAACTTTATTTTATTTAAAACAAAAATTGTTGTTTATCTTGTTTTGCATATATTGGTTTTATAGTCTCCCCAGAATTCAAAAACTATTAAAAATGATGCTTGACCATTTTAGACTAACTACCTGTTAGTCTAATCTATCAAGGGGATGTAATTAGTTCTCTAATTAGAAGCAAGTGAGAAAGATCAGTAATTCTTCCATTTGCTAGGCTCTCTGCACCAAATAACTATTGTTGCCATTCAACCACTGATAAATTTTTCTGCTGTAGGGAATCAAGAGCGCATAGTGCGTTGTAAGTTCAAGTATCATCCAGCGAGCAAGAAGATCCAATTGAAAATCTTTCTCCCCATCTTCTCTCTCTCTCTTTCACCCTCTCTCTCTTCTCTCTTTCTCATATCTATATTTTATTTCATTTAATACCTAGTCCCACAGAACTCTCATATACCTGTATATGTATATGTATATGAGATGTAGACTCATATACATATGTATATAATGAGATGCAGTCCCATTCTGTCATCCATGCAGTGGCATGATTTTGGCTCACTGCAACCTCCATCTCCCAGGTTCAAGCGATTCTCTCACCTTACCCTTTCAAGTAGCTGGGATTACAGGTGCCCACCACCATGCAATGCTAGTTTTTGTATTTTTAGTCTAGACAGGCTTTTCTCAAACTCCGGACATCATGATCTGCCCGCCCTGGCCTCCCAAAGTGTTGAGATTACAGGCATGAGCCACCATGCCTGGCTAGAACTCTCATATATTTAAACATTATTTTGTTGAGCCAACACCCCTTTACCCTCATTTTGTGTTCATTTTAAAATTATATCTCACTTTTGCAAAACAGACAAAAGAAAATATCCTTTTTTCTGAGCCACTACACTTCTCTCCCATTCACCAATTGTAAACTCTTCGTTCCCCAAGGGTGATAACCGCTGTTGTCAGTTTAGTTTTTATCTTTTCAGATATTATTTTCTACATATTAATTTATGTATCATTCATCTATATGTTCATATGTAAATGCACAACAAAAATATATCTTCGTATTTATTCTGTAATATAATTTTTCACTATTAGTATTAATTTTCATAAGTGGGATCAAATCATATATATCATTCCAAACCTTTCTTATCACTCAAAATTATGCTACTAAGATCATTTTGTATTATTCCACATAGTCTTTTAAAATTATTGCATCATATTCCATAAGATGGATATAGGACATTTAACAATTATTCTATTAATGATCATTATTTCTTGTTACTTATTAATACACACAAGGCAGTAATGAACATTCTTTTGGTAGTTATTGTGTACATAAGCATGTATTTCTCTAAAAAGGTGATTTTTATTGGAACTGCCAAGTTAAAGGACATGTAAAATAGATACTGCCAAATTATCTTTAAAGAAGATCTATAAATGTTTTTCTTTCAAGTGTATGGGATTATCCATGTCTTCATATTCTCAACAATGCTGAATGTGATTAATATATTTTTATTTAAATTTCTACCAATCTGATAGGGGAAAACATTTCTTTGTTGTTTTAACTTTCTGAATGGCTGTGAGGATGAAAAAAAGATAGCAGATTATTAAGCAATTTTAGTTCCTTTTTCTTATATTTCCTGCTCATAATCTTTGCCTATCTTTCTGTCTTAATTTGGTCAATTTATTATACTACTATAAATGAATCCTGAGGGCATGTGGACTACATTTTAGACCTTTGTTAGATTTACCTTATGACCTCTAGTATGATTAAATTTCATATGTGCTTTATGTGTACTTAAATAGATAGACTATTTTTTATTTAAGGGTAAATAAGTCTATAAATATGATAAAGACATCCTGCTAAGTAAAGTTTACAGCCACGTTATATATATTTTTGAGTAAGTAGGAGTAAGAGCCATCTTTAAGAGAAAAGTTGATGTAAAAACTCTAGAACAATGGTGAATATTTAGAAAACTTGCTGTGGAGAATGACAGGTGAAACAATGAGCAGTTAGACACAATTGTGTAATATAAAGGTTCAACCCACAATTTAAGAGCCAGAGAGAAAAACACAATTGTGTAATATTTGACAACAATGTGCAAGAACCTAAGGAAAGAATGCATGTCAAAGAGTTTGTGTATGGGCACAGGAGAACTTAGAAATATCAGAACTCAGTAACAGAATAGCATGAACTCAGCCATTGGAAAACTGCAACCAATTACTTCTGATTGGAGCAACAGCAAGAATTACCTCAATTCTGAAACAGTGTCTTCTGAGAAGGGATCTTCATATCCTTCTGAACCAGGTCGGATAACGTGGTAAACTGTTGCTGATTTGGATACCAGTCCTAATACCTTTTCATAATCTGATAAAAGAGCCTAATGAAAGAAACTGTGTGAATAAAATAAGCCCTCTGTGATTAAACAAGCTTGGCAATAAGAAGCTAAGAGTTGGTGGGGCATGATGGCTCATGCCTGTAATCCCAGCACTTTGGGAGGTCCAGGTGGGCAGATCACCTAAGGTAAGGAGTTTGAGACCAGCCTGGCCAACATGGTGGAACCCTGTCTCCACTAAAACCACAAAATTAGCCAGGCGTGGTGGCACGCTTCTGTAATTCCAGCTACTCAGGATGCTGAGGTAGGAGAATCGGTTGAACCCAGGAGGCACAGGTTGCAGTGAGCCAAGATTGTGCCACTGCGCTCCAACCTGGGCAGCAGAGTGAGACTCCATCTCAAAAAAAAGAAGAAAAGAAAAGAAGCTATGAATTACTTTATTGTGCTTCTTTATGGTAAAAATTACTGAAATCACCTGAAAGGGACTCTCTCCAAGCAGATATGAATGGCATAATTCCAAAAAGACTAAAAATTTCTACCTATTCCAGTAGTTTTGTAGACTTTTGTAAGTAACAAGAGTGACATTGTTTAAATTATGGTGTAACAGTGGTTTATTGAACTTCCTTTGCTAGAACTTGAATGTCCCCTCCAACACCCACATTTAAATTGAATTTCCATTGTAAATGTGTGGAGAGGTGAAATTTTTAGAGATATACCTTAGTCTGCTTAGTTTTGCTAAAAAGAATATCTGATATCCGAGTCTGGGTAATTTATAAGAAAACAAAAGGTAAAAAGGTTTATTTGGCTCATGGTTCCACATCTGGAACAGTTCAAGACTGGGCATCTGGGGAGTGCTTCGTGGTGAAAAGCAAAGGGGAGCTGGCTATGCAAAGATCACATGAAGACAGGAAGCAAGAGAGATACAGGAGATGCCAAGCACTTTTAACAACCAACTCTTGCAAGAACTTGAGTAGTGAGAACTCACCCCTGAGCCACCAGCGGGAGGGTACTAATCTGTTAATGAGGGATCTACCCCATGATCCAAACACCTCACCTTAAGACCACTTCTGACACTAGAATTCAAATTTCAACATTATGTTTATACAGGACAAATATCCAAACCATAGCAAGGTGATTATTTCATGAGGACTCTTTTCTCATGAATGGATTAATGTCATTATTATGGGAATGGTTTTGTTATAAAAAGAGTGAGGTCAGCTCCCTTAGTTCTCTCTCTAGCTGTATTCTCTTGCCCTTACACCTTGTGCCATTGGATGGTGAAATAGAAGGCCCTGACAAGCTGCCAATCTCTTGATCTTGGACTCCCCAAACCTCCAGAACCATAAGTGGTTATTGTTTAAAAATTACTCAGTCTGTAGTATTCTGTGACAACAGCACAAAATAATCTGAAACATCCTCCCCGCAAAATATAAAAGTTTTGTGCTATTGAATAAATCACTAAAAGATATACTTTCCTGAGTTTATGAGTATAGTCTGCTTGGAATATCCTGACATTAAACTAGTTAGAGGCAGAACTTTAATACTGCTAGAAATGGAAACGTCTATATTTACTGCAAGCTTGAAGTTTATCTAACTAAAGTATTCCTATGGTTTAGGAAAAGATGCAAGATAAAGGGAGGATAACAAAATGGAAAAATAAACTGCTGAATATGTGTAACAAAATGTGAAAAATGTTCATTATGGAATCCAATCACTAATTACATTCAATGGTAAAGTTATTTATTTTATACACAGAACTCTCTTTTGAGTTAAATTACTATGTGAACCCATTTTTTCAGTGAATTTTGTAAAGATTTTAGCATCTGCTGATGAAGATTGAAAGATGACTCTAATGCATAATGAATTCTCACCAGAGCCAGCAAAATATCTTTTTAACATATGATTACATTTATATCTTATGAAGGTTGGACTAAATTATAGTTATCTTTTCCCTTAAACCTCATCCAAAAATAAAACTAAATTGCCTAAGATCATTTTATTGTGCAAAACATAAATTTATTTTTCTCCACACTGTATAGAGTGGTGGAGGTCAGCAGGAAAAGAAAAAAGCATGCATTCAAAGATATTTGAATAAACTCACTTTTATTTGTGTCTACTTATGCTACACTGAAATTGATAAAATTTCCCCATATAAAAATGTAAGTCTCTAGATAATTATACAAATAGGGTTTCGTATTCAAGTATGTTATCTTTTCAGATTCTTTTGAAGATTTTGTTTATTTTTAAAGACACAAAATGGCCAGGAATGATGGTGTATGACTGTAGTCTCTGATAGGAGAACCAGACAGGAATACCCCTTGAGCCCAGGAGTTTGAGGCTGTAGTGTGTATTGATTGCATCTGTGAGTAACCATTGCACTCTAGCTGGGGCAATACAGTGAGACCATCTCTATAAAGAAGAAAGATAATGAATCATGGGGCGTAAAGTCTTCTTTCTGTCAAAATACAAGTTTTAAGACCAGTAATCAGTTGAAAACAATCTATTCAATACTGGGAGCAGTTGCAGTATGACTTTATGAAACACCATAAATTCAAATTAATTAATCCAAAATGAATTACAAATTATTATTGTAAACTACACATTGATCCTTAAGGGTTATTTAAACAGCTGAACTTGATGTCATTTGTCCCATCTGCCATAACAGATGCTTTATTTCAATATGAATATTAAATGAATTTTGAAAGCAATTTCCATAATTGTAAGAAACATTTACAAAATGAAGAAAGATAATAATCTTTCTGATGACTGGGAATACTTTTTTGTATTTTAGAGTAAAATGTGTTGAAACTATAAAGCATAACACAAATTGAAGTTTAACTGTAGAACATAAGAACATGAAGTACCCCCAATACAAATCATTTTCAGTTTCACCTTTTTTTATATAGATTATTCAAGCACTTAATTTTCCACATTACTTATTCTTGTAACATTTCAATTGAATTTACCACCTTCCTTCTAAATTATGCATTTCAACATTATTAACCATGTGCTTCTCTTGGACTCATGTTATTCTTTTAATTTTGACAAAATTCTTAGGGAGAATCAGATTTGTCATCTAATTACTCAAAATCTGTTTTGGGGTATAAATTCTCAGGGTCTCATATTACCATAAGAGATTCCAGTCATTGATTTAAGTCACAAGGTGAATAAGACCCTAGAATTGATCATATGTGGTAAAGTCAATGAAGAATAAGTGAGAATAGGACCAAGGCGCAGTTGAGAAGAGGTGAAAAAGTACATGCAGGCAGTGGTATTAATTGCAGCACCATTTGTACTCCCAGTGATCTGGAGACAAGCTGATTTTCCATCACTGAGATAAATGGTAGATGCAATGTGGTAGATGAGCACTAGGAAGAATTAGGCAACAGTTATAAGCCATGATAGATATAAAAGAGCAATAAGAATGATTATAAAAATAAAGTATTTATATGGACACAGGGAGGGGAGTAACACATATAGGGCCTGTTGGGGAATTGGGGGGCCAGGGGAGGTAGAGCATCAGGACAAATAGCTAATGCATGTGGGACTTAAAACCTAGATGACGGGTTGATAGGTGCAGAAAAGAACCATGGCACATGTATACCTATGTAACAAACCACCATGTTCTGCATATGTATCCCAGAACTCAAAGTGAAATGTAAATATAAAGAAAATATAGTGTTAGTGACAAAAGTAGGAAGCAGGATGTCAGTTTTAAGTATTTGAGTTTTCTCCTCATTACAAGTTGTAAGTTACTGTTTCTAAGCACTCTTAGTATCCTTGCATGCTGGAGAATTTAAGTTCACATTGTTGTTTTGGGATGCAATTAAGTTACTTGGAATCAGTCGGATCCTGTTGGGACTTGCTTTTCACATTTATTAGACAGGAACAAAGACATGTTAGCCTAGAGCTAATTATTCTGCACTATTGAGGCAAGACCCATTTGAGCACCTCATGCAGTATGAGATTTTCTGGCCTGGTTGATGGGAACAAGCACTATTCACAGCTCTCTGTGAATAGCAGGTACTTCCACATTCAGACCATTGGGTAATTTTTAAGCCTTAAATAGTCTTTTAATGTATTTTTGCTGATCTACCTCACCTGAACACTCTGGAGGAAGAGGGGACATTTCTGTAAATCTTTGGAGTTGTTTATGTGCTCTCTCGTCTCCAGTTTTATGGCTTGCAAACTCTAGCCACTTTAGTTCTCCTGGATTCTCAACTTTATCTTCTCAACACAGGTAGTCTGTTGAGATCCACCTGGTTCTCCCACCCTAAGCTGTAACCTGGAACCTGTCTTAAAAAACTAACCATGTATATTCATAAGGCTTACCTGATTTTTTCCCAGCTCTCAGTGATTGCTGATATTGGTTGCTTATCTAGGGTCTATACAGAAATTGTTTCAAATATTTTATAGGTTCTTATGGTTGCTGCATGTGGGGAGGGGAATTTATTCCTTGTTATTCCATCTAGGACAGAGCAAAAATTTATCAGCTATAATGTAGCTGAGGAGTGACAGAAAGATGGCAAAATAGAAAATAGTCTTCTCCATGCTGACCCCACCAACAGAAAGTTTAGCAACTATCCATAGACCAGAACATCTTTTTGAAAACAAGCCTGGTACACTAGTATGGTCTGCAGCAGTTGCATTCAACCAAAAATCTCACCCAATGATCCCACCTACACAGGCCATTAAAAACTCCTTGGAATTTTCAAGAACCATAGGTGCTACAACTGCTTGACTCAGGAAGTAAAATAGCCATTCAGCTAGGCAAAACCCCTCACAATAGCTCCACCTTGACAGTGAGGCAGTTCTCAATTATGTTTTTCTAAGTAACATCACCACTAGTCACACCAATCCTGGGAAAGACTTACTGACCCTCAGAGCCTAACCTATAGGCATGCTCAACTACAGATCCCAAGTAGAATTGCCCAGCCAAGGAATACATTCTGCGAATGGCCTGAGCAGAAGCCATCACTGTTCCCAGCCAGCAGTTCCACCTGGTAGCAAATCCCAACCAGTGGTCTCTCTGGAAAATGGAGTCTCACCAGCAGCTCCACTTGATGTCAGAGGAAAGGCAGAGGTCTGTCCAATAAAGAAACCACCATGAGTTCTGCCTGCCCAGCTGAAGTACCCACCACAAACTCTTCATCATCAACACATGGCCTTTCGAAAATCACAGGCTGGACTGTATAGTGAAGGTCTATCCCTGTCATAGAACACTTTTAAAAGCCAAAGAGAGGACTGTCTCTTCAAATTCACAGACAGCAATGCAAGGACACAGAATTATGAAGACTCTGAAAATCATGACACTGCCAAAAAAAACATAAAACCCTAATAAAGTTCTAATAATGAACCTTAACTGACAACAAATTTTTAAAATTTTATTTAAAAACCCTACTTTTTACAAGAATATATAGTTAGAAATTTAAATAAAATTTCTAAAATACACAAAGTGAAAAGTTTGACAAATAAATAGGAGCAATATAAAGAGACAAATAGCCTAGAAATCAATATAATGACTAAAAATAAATCAATAGAAGTCTTCACCAGCAGACTTGATAGAGCCAAAAAAAAAAAAAAAAAAAAAGCAATAGTGAGCTGGAAGAGAGAATACTTACATTATCTGAACAGAGTAGCAAAAAAAGACAAAATAATATAAAATAATGAATAAAGCCTGTGGACATTATGGAATGGTATCAAGAGACCAAACTTTTGCATAATAGGAGTTACAGAAGAAGATAGAGAAAGTGGAAAAGAAAGCATATTTTTTAAAATAATGACTAAAACTTTCCTAATCTGGGAGCAGATAACATTCAGGTATAGGAAATACAGACGATTCCAATCAAATTCAACCCAAAGAGAGGTTCAATAAGACACCTAATAATCAAACTATCAAAAATCAAAGATAAAGAAAATATTTGGAGAAGAGCAAGAGAAAACATGTAACATACAAAGGAGTGCCTATGTGACCATCAGTGTATTTCTCAGTAAAATTCTGCATGCCAGGAGAGAGTAAGATAATATGTTCAAAGTGTTGAAGGAAACTATTGGCAAAGAAGAATACTTTACACAGCAAATCTGCCTTTTAGAAATGGGAGAGAAGTATAAACTTTTGCCTTGCAGAAATTGTTAGAATTGTTTAAGCTAAAACAAAAGTCTACTAACTAATAACATGAAACTTTTGAAAGCACAAAACACAAATGATGTAAGTAAAATATAGCAATATTCAGAATACTTTAGGACTATAATAATTACGTGTAAGACAATTTTATCCCTAGTATGTTGGCTAAAAACAAAACTATTAATCACAACTATAGTTAAAATAAATTTTCAAGGGATATGAATTACAAAAGTATGTATATTTTGGCATTAAAAAATTTATAGAGAGGAATAAAAGTGTAATGCTGTATACAATCAAAATTAAATCTTTAACAGCTTGGATTAGGCAGTATATAGTTGAGTATTCTATATTTTTTTGTTTTAAATCCATTCAGTTACTCTATGTCTTTTTATTGGGTAATTTACTTACTGCTATTTTGTTGTTTTCTGATTTTTCTATATTTAATAGAAAAAATTAAATATATGTATTTAATTCTTTCTAAAAATAAAGATTTTTTTTTTTTTTTTTTTTTGAGACAAGAGTCTCACGCCATTGCCAGGTGCCAGGCAGGAGTGCAGTGGCACAATCTCTGCTCACTGCAACCTCCGCCTCATAGGTTCAAGCAATTCTGCCTCAGCCTCCCGAGTAGCTGGGACTACAGGCATGAACCACCCAGCTAATTTTTATATTTTTGGTAGAGACAGGGTTTCACTATGTTGGCCAGGATGGTCTCCATCTCTTGACCTCGTGACCCCTCTGCCTCGGCCTCCCAAAGTGCTAGGATTACAGGCCTGAGCCACCACACCCAGCCTATTTTTGCTTTTTGCTTTCTTTAAAGATTTTTGTTTTGTCAGTACAATGAGGATTACATGGGATATTTTATACCTACATATATCCAGTAAGGAGTTAATATCCAAAATATATAAGGAACTCAAACAACTCAGCAAGAAAACAATATACCCAATTAAAAATGGAGAAGGGATCCAAATAGACATTTCTTAAAAAAATCATCTAAATGGTCATCAGATATATTTTTAAATGCTCAACATTGTTAAACTTTAAGAAAATGTAAATTAAAATCACAATGACATATCATCTCACACCTGTAAGAATAGCTATTATTATAAAGACAAAAGAGAGCAAGTGTTGGTGAGAATGTGAAGAAAAAGGAACACTTGTATACTATTGCTGGGAATGCAAATTAGCCATTGTGGAAAACTGTAGGGATGTTCCTCAAAAGAAAGAACTAACAAGTTTCAATAATCCTACTTTTGAGAATTTACCCAAAAGATTTGAAATCAGTTTTTTAAAGATATCTGCACTCTCATGTTCATTGCAGCAGCACTCACAATATCCAATTAAGGAAGTAATGTGTCCATCAACACATGAGTGGGTTAAAAATGTATAGTATATATACATAATGAAATAATACTGTTCAGCCTTACAAAGTAAATTCTATCATTAGTGACAACATAGATGGAATTGGAGGACATTATGCTAAACCAAATAAACCAAAAACAGAGAGACAAATACTGCATATTCTCACTTACATGTGGAATCTACAGAAATCACACTCACAGAAGCAAGAGTATAATGATTTTTACAGAGACTGAGGGAAGGGAGAGTGGGGAATTGATGATCAAAGGATATACAATCTCAGACAACAGCAATAAGGTTTGTTTGAGAGCTAGCCCCCAATATGGTAAATATACTTAATAGTATTGTTTTGTACAGTTCAAAATCTCTAAGAGTAAATTTTAAATGTTCTCCCCACAAAAAATAATATTCACTTGAGGTAACAGATATGCTAATTAGCTTGTATAATTATTTCACACCATATTAATGGGTCATAGTATCACCTTGTACCACATAAATATATACAATTAAAAATTGTCAATTTATTATAAAATTAAAACTGTATCTAAGGCTTTCAACCCTTTCCTTTTTAAAGACCCTCGACTTTCAAAAGGACAATCCTAATCACCTCCATCTCAAATACTTGAATCCAGTAATAAATTTAATATGTTGTAGCTCAATAAATCCTAGAAGTAACATCTCCCAATGTTAGTAACCTGATGCAAAAAAAAAAGGTACTTGTATTTTGGGGGATAAATATTATTCACTTCAATCTTTATTCTTGGTTTGCACAAAATATTCATCACACAAATTTAAAAACTTATGTATATGTTAAGAAGCAAAACTTTGTCTACATGGGCAAAAGATCAAATAGTCATTAGGAACATATCCATAAATGAGCCATATTCTGGAATTCATTTGATAATTTAAATCTCCTTAAAATACTCATAATAATTATGTTAAATAATCAAATGCAAGAATAACCATATGCATGGAAAATGAAAAGGCCAAGAGGATAGTGGAAGCTGATTCTAAAATTAATGTGTAAATATAAAGAATAGCAAAAACAGCCAGACGTGGTGGCTCATATCAGGAGGCTGAGGTAGGAGAATTGCTTCAGTTCAGAAGTTTAAGTTTAGCCTGGACAGGAGAGCGAGAACATGTCCCTTTAAACAAAATAGGAAAACAATATTGAATACAAAAAAAATATTGAGGGACTTAACCTCATTTTAAGGACTACTATAATGCAATAATTATCAAGAAAATGTGCTCTAGTATAAGGATACACACAAAAATCAAAGGAATAGAAACAGAGTTTAAAAAAATAACCCCACACATGTTTAGTCAAGTAAATAGTTCAACAAAGGCACTAATTCAATTCAATGGAAATTATTTTTTTTTAACAAATGATATTGGTACATCTAGAAAGTTATATGGGAAATTATTAGTCTAGACTACTACTCATTCATATACAAATATTTCTTTGAGGTGGATCATAAACCTAAGCCTAAAATTTAGAACTTTAAAAGAAAAATTAGAAATATCTCTTTAACCTTGTCATAGGCAGTTTTCTTAAACCAGACAGAATTCAATCATAAAAAAATACAAAATTAAACCTAATTCCATTTTTTTTCTATTCAAAATATATTATTTAAAAATGAACAGGCAAACTATGGGCTGGTAAAATATGCGTAATACATACGCAAAATATATATATAAAGAACTCTCAAAAATAAAAAGAAAACCAATATATTTAAATACTGAACAAGCAAGAGAAATAATACAAGAAAAAATAAAATATACAAATGTCAGATAAGTTCTTGAAATTGCTCATAATTTTCAAACAACAAGTTACTCTTCAGCATCTCTAAAATTACTCAAAATTTGGCATACAGAAGTACGTGGGCACACGCAGTGCAGCCCTGGAGCAGCTGGAACTCTTACATATTGCCTGTGGGTATGTAATAAAATAATTCATTCACTCTTGCAGTATATGATGAAGCTAAACACACTTACCTTATGACCCAGTAATTCTGCTCCTGAGTATTTAAGTGTAATGAAATTATATGTCCAGAAAGAGACTTAGACAAAATTGTTCATAGGAACTCTATTCATAGTAGCTGAAAACTGAAAACAATCCAAACATGAATCAACATTAAGAACAGATTGAAAAAAAAACGACTATATTCAACATAAGAAAATACTACTCCAGCTGAGGTGGGAGGATCACGATGTCAGGAGTTCCAGAACAGCCTGACCATCATGGTGAAACCCCATCTCTACTAAAAATACAAAAATTAACCAGACATGGTGGCTATAATCCCAGCTACTCAGGAGGCTGAGGCAGGAGAATTGCTTGAACCTGGGAGGCGAAGGTTGCAGTGAGCCAAGATCGCACCACTGCACTCCAGCCTGTGCAACCGAAGTAGATTCTGTCACAAGCAAGCAAGCAAGGAAGTAAGCAAGCAAGCAGGCCAGAAGATACTACTCAGTGGAAGAAAGGAAAAAAACTGCTGCGGCACAAATGGCATGGATGCATCTCAGTAATATTATTTTGAAAGATCACGTCACACGTAGGTATATACATGTCTTTGAAGTGAGCACTAAAGGTGTTCACTTTGCTCACATTATACCATATTTCCAATTTCCTGTCTACTATATTCTGCACAAAAGACTTTTTTCTCCATTCTATGATTTTTTTTTGTTCTGTGGGGATCTAAACTTTAAATTTTCCCCTGGAACTTTAGCAAGTTTTTGAGATATATTTAATTCTTATGCTGTTAGTTCTTCTGTTCATTTTAGCAACTCTATTCACTTGAGATCACCACATGTTGTTGCTATTTGAACTAGCTGGAAGAAAATGGTAGGACCTAAAGGTAAAATAGTTACTCCTCTAGTCCACAGAAAAAAACTGTATCAAAAGGGAGTACACTAGATGAAACAAAATTTTAAAAAAGATTAAAAAAATAACAAAATAATTTCTCAGTAAGGGGTAGGTTTGTATGAAGTAGAGGGGAGTTCTGGCAGACTGCAAAGATGCTAGCCAAAATCTTTTTTTCCCTTTTTTTCCTCATACTTATTTTGAACTGGGTTTGAGAGCTTCTTGCTGGGATTGCACTTTGCTGACTTCACTGCAGTTTGAGCACCCACTGACCATTGCCATCTCTAGTGGAATTGGAGGGGAAATGATGTGCATCGCTAAAAGCAGAATCCTTTAGAAAAAGGTCAAACTTCCTGAGACTTTATCTTCCTCCTGCCTACTAGCTGGAATCTGGATATAAGAACAATCTACCTGTACCATGAAGTTTCC
The DNA here is from genome assembly GCF_048565385.1 of Saimiri boliviensis. Taxonomy (NCBI): domain Eukaryota; kingdom Metazoa; phylum Chordata; class Mammalia; order Primates; family Cebidae; genus Saimiri; species Saimiri boliviensis. Next base: position 42,538,945 of record NC_133463.1, read on the forward strand.
TGCACCTCAGAATGAGATTTATCAAAGACTCATTGCTATTGAAATGACCTTCCTGGCTCAACGTTATTAGGAGGAATGGTGCAAATTCTGAAAATAGAATTGTTATTTGCTGATATCATGCTATTGTGGAGTTAGAAGATCATAGATTGAAATCTCACCCTGAGAAACAAGTAAAATTGGGACCGTTTGAAACTCTCTCACCTATATTTCTTAATCAGTATAATTGAAATAATAGTAAAATATTGCAAAAGATAGATTTGAGATTTAAATGACCACCACATAGTAGGTGCTCAGAAAATTATAATTCTCTACATTTTTTCTTGAAATGATATATATTTCATTCTATTTATATTGAATATACTCTTTAAGGATCAAATACATACTTAGATTTAGATTATCACAAACACAAGTAGCTACCAAATAGCTGTATTCTGCAGAGCACTCCAACAATTTGATCATTTGTTGTTTTACTACCCCATTCATCATATAGGCCTAAAGTATTTATTAAATTTATAATTATTGACAAGAAATAAGCAGAACTATTAGTGGCTTAACTATACAAATGGAATCAATTGAAGAAGCTACTGCTGCTTATCTGTGTCATTTGCTTAATGATTACAAGTTTTGAGGCGGCCTCTTTCAGCAACCACACTATTTTACATTTTAAAGTTACCCTTTGCCTAAACAAAAATCAAGAAAGAACATAAAATTACTTATTAAAAAATAGATCATCACATGTATAGAAGGACCAAAGTAAACAGCAAGTTTTAAACGTTAATCAACACTAAATTGATAAACAAATACAAGATGACTACTCTTTTGTTACGATACATTTGGAGATGTGATTTATGCTGGAAACAATTTTCAGGATAAAATATTGTGTTTTCTTTAGAGATAGGCCATGTAAAAATATAGACTAATTCTAATATTCTGTCAAATAAGTGTATTTTAGCAGAGTGTTTTGAACATGTAAACAATTCTCTTTGAGACCTTGACTTGAATGAACAAATAAAATATTCACTGAAAATAGCTGAGTGTGACTCAGTTCTTCTTTGGAAAAGAAATTCAGTTGACTTCTTGGCTATTATCAAGATGTATGTTTCAGCTTAGAGCTTGTCTTCCCAGTTTAGGTTTTGGTAAATGTAAGGTCATTCATTTCTTGAGCATTTAACTCTAGCAAGTTAAAGGCTGTGCTATTCAGATTAAAGATACATATTACCAGTAAACTGAAATGTCATGCAGCAATTAAAGTAAAAAGAAACCTTTTATGTATTGGCAATCTGTTTCTATTACTGCTTTAGCTATCTGATTTTTTCTAAGGAACTGCAAAGATAAGATAGAGCATACTTATGTGAAAAGAATATTAATGCTGTACTCTAAGTATTGTAAAATAAATTTTAAAGTATATCCAAATTTATAAATTAGTTTTGTATAAATGACTTTTTATAACATATATTAAGATTGTATACTTTTTTCAATAGACTTTAATTCTTTTTGTCATGTTTCCTAGCAAATAGTGAAAGAAAAGTTGACTAGACATCCAAGTGGGACAGCTTAACATCAAAATAAATTTATAAAATCAATATTTTAAATTCCTAATAATATAATGTATAAAATTCTTAAGCAAAAGAACACAGTAAAATTATGTAGTTGTGTGTGTGTGTGTGTGTGTGTGTGTGTGTGTGTGTGTGTATGTGTGTGTTTGTTTGTTTTTAAATCTAGCCTATGAGAAGCTCAGGGCCAGCTGCTTCCCTGTATCATCTCCTTTTGTCTCCACAGTCAACGTTGATAAATACTTCTGTCCCAAATTTACAGCTGAGGATCATGGGAATCTTTCATCCTCAGTTACCTTCCAGAGTTATACACATTAAAGTACAATTAAGGTAACGTTAAGCACCTTGTATTATTGCACTATATAGTATCATCTAAATTCTGTGCAGCCTTTTGTAGTACTGAAAAAAATAAGTTCAATTTTTGTGGTACCCATGGCCACCATTTTCATGAATAAATTGTTAGGTACTGTTTATAACTTTTATTTCCCAGTAAATATGTTTCATGAGCCATATTTACTTTTTCAGAACTTCATTTTGATTCATTGGTCCTCCTACAACTTTCTACCGACATTTTCCAGGAAGAAAATATTTACATTAATGATTATGAATACAGGGAGAAAAAAATATGGTTTAAATGTTTGTTAATACTGTTCTTCCACATCTCAATATCAGTGCACTTTACTAACTCACAATTTAAAAATTGCAAAATCTATTTAACAACCTTAGCCATATAGGATTATGATTATAAAAATAATGTAAATGAATTATAAACTATTTGGAAAATATCATATTATAACATATAGACATTTTAATTATTTTTTGTTAGTCCTATATATTTCTCTCTTAGTTCATTCTTGGAATTGTTACTAATGAAATTTATCAAGCCTATTGATATACACAGTAATCATTATTTTATAAGGTTTACAAAAATTATGTTCCCATTGCTTTATATAACTGCTGATTTAAATATACCCTTGCCAGTATTAAAAAAAAAAAATCTTTCAAGCCTATAAACATATAACCAAATCTAATTATCTTTTAAAGAAATAAAGAATATTATCACAATATTTTTTAGGAATTGATTTTATTTAGTAAATTACATGCACATGTTTTTATTAGTTTTTTAAGTCTTTTTTTATTGCATTTTAGGTTTGGGGGTACATGTGAAGAACATGCAAGATTGTTGCATAGGTACACACATGGCAGTGTGGTTTGCTGCCTTCCTTCCCCTCACCTATATCTGTCATTTCTCCCCATGCTATCTCTTCCCACCTCCCCACCTCCCCGTCCCTCCCCTATTTCCCCCCAATGGACCCCAGCGTGTAGTGCTCCCCTCACTGTGTCCATGTGTTCTCATTGTTCAACACCTGCCTATGAGTGAGAACATGAGGTGTTTGATTTTCTGCTCTTGTGTCAGTTTGCTGAGAATGATGGTTTCCAGGTTCATCCATGTCCCTACAAAGGACGCAAACTCATCGTTTTTGATGGCTGCGTAATATTCCGTGGTGTATATGTACCACATTTTCCCTATCCAGTCTATTGTCGATGGGCATTTGGGTTGGTTCCAGGTCTTTGCTATTGTAAACAGTGCTGCAATGAACATTCGTGTGCATGTGTCCTTATAGTAGAATGATTTATAATCTTTTGAATATATACCCAGTAATGAGATTGCTGGGTCAAATGGGATTTCTATTTTTAGGTCATTGAGGAATCGCCACACTGTCTTCCACAATGGTTGAATTAATTTACACTCCCACCAACAGTGTAAAAGTGTTCCTATTTCTCCACATTCTCTCCAGCATCTGTTGTCTCCAGATTTTTTAATGATTGCCATTCTAACTGGTGTGAGATGGTATCTCGATGTGGTTTTGATTTGCATTTCTCTAATGACCAGTGATGATGAGCATTTTTTCATATGTTTGTTGGCCTCCTGTATGTCTTCTTTTGTAAAGTGTCTGTTTATATCCTTCACCCATTTTTGAATGGGCTTGTTTGTTTTTTTTCTTGTAGATATGTTTTAGTTTTTTAGTCTTTTAAATGCAACTAAATTAATCAAATTAATCATACACTGCAAATGATGGCAAATAATCACTTTCAGTTCTAAGTCACTAGCCTTTTTAATTCTATTTTTTGTTCATTTTAATGCTATTCCCTATTTCTGTTCCCAGCATCATAAATCAACATCACAGTGTTTTCAGTATATTACTTTTTATTTGCTAATATCCTGAGAAATAATTACTTTTACACATGTACACTTAATTTAATTTAATGGGATATGCTATGAATTTCATTCTTTTTTATGCTTTTCTTCCCTTCAGTCACTATCTACATTTTAATTTCAGATTCCAGGAATACATATGCAGGTTCAATACATGTGTATTGATATGGTTTGGCTCTGTGTCCCCACCCAAATCTCATCTCAAATTGTAAGTCCCATAATCCCCACATGTTGAGGGTAGGACCTGCTGGGAGGTGACTGGATCATGAGAGAAGTTTCCCCCATGCTGTTCTCTTGATGGTGAGTGAATTCTCACAAGATCTGATGATTTTATAAGTGGCTCTTCCCCCTTTGCTTTTTCACTCTCTCTTGCCTGCCACCACGTAAGATGTGCCTCTTCCCCTCTCACCATGATTCTAAGTTTCCTGAGGCCTCCTCAGCCTTGCTGAACTGTGAGTCAATTCAATCTCTTTCCTTTATAAATTACCCAGACTCGGGCAACTCTTTATAGCAGTGTGAAAACAGACTGCTACAGATATACTGTGTGATGCTAAGGTACAAATGATCCTGTCACCCAAGAAGTAAGTATAGTACCTAATAGAAAGCTTTTTACCCCTTATCCCACTGTCTTCCTCCCTTCTCTTAGACTCTTCAGTATCTACTGTTCCCAACTTATGTCCACTTATACCCAATATTTAGCACCTACTTATAAATGAGAACACATGATATTTCCTTTTCTGTTTCTGGACAAATGTGCTCAGGATAATAGCATCTAGCTTCATCAATGCTGCTGCAAAGGACATAATTTCATTCTTTTTATGGCTGCATAGTATTCCATGGTATATATCTACCACCATTTCTTTATCCAATACATCATTGATGGACACCCACGTTGATTCCATATCGCTGATATTGTGAATACTGCTGTGATAAACATGTGAGTGCATATGTCTTTTTGGTAGAATGACTAATTTTTTTCTAGTTATACAACAGTAATGGATTATTGGGTTGAATGGTAGTTGTATTTTTAATTCTTTGAAAAACTGCTTTCCACCATGGTTGAAGAAATTTACATTTTCTCTAACAATATGTAAGCATATCCCATTCTTTGCAACCTTACCAACATCTGCAATTTGGACTTTTTAATAATAACCATTCCAAATGGTGTGAGATGGTATCCCATTGTCTTTTTGATTTGTATTTTGTTAATGATTTAATTATGCTGAGCATTTTTTTCATGTTTGTTTGCAGCTTGTATATCATCTTTGAGAAGTACCTGTTTATGTTCTTTGCCCACCGTTTAGTGAGGTTGTTCTTAACTAGCTGAATTGCATAAATACCTTATAGATTTTGGATATTAGATGTTTGTTGGATGCATAGATTGAAACTAATTTTTCTTATTCTGTAGATAATCTATTTACTTTCTTCATAGTTTTTTACTATCAAGAAAGTGCAAAAGCTCTTTAGTTTAATTATGCCTTGCCTGTCAATTTTTGTTTTTGTTGCATTTGCTTTTACAGACTTGATCATAAATGTTTTATCAATGATAATGTCCAGAAGTGTATGTCTTAAGTTTTCTTTGAGAATTCTTACAATTTGAGGTCTTATATTTAACTGTTTAATTCACCTTATGTTAATTTTCGTATATGGTGTTAGGCTGTGGTCCAGATTTATTTTTCTGCATATGCTTAGCCAGTTTTCTTAACACCATTTATTAAATAAGGAGTCCTTTCCCCATTGCTAATTTTTGTTAAATTTGGTGAAGATTAGTAGGTTGTAGGTAGGCTGCTTTATTGCTAGTTTTGATATTCTGTTCCATTGGCCCATGAGTCTATTTTTGTATCAACACTATAGTGTTTTGTTACTGTATCCCTGTGGTATAGTTTGAAGTCAGGTAATGTGATGCCTCTGTGTTTGTTCCTTTTGTTTAAAAAGGCTTTGGCTATTTGGGCTCTTTCTTGGTTCATATAAATTTTAGAATAGTTTTTTTTCTAATTCTGTAAAAAACTACATTGGTAATTTGACAGGAGCAGCCATGAATCTGTAGATTGCTCTGGGCAGTATGGACATTTTAACAATGCTGATTCTTTGTATCCATAAATATGGAATGTTTTTCTATTTGTTTCTGTCATATATAATTTATTTCAATAGTGTTTTATGGTTCTCCTTCTAGAGATCTTTAACTTTCTTGGTTAGATGTATTCCTAGGCACTTTGTATTATCCTGTGGCTATTGTAAATAGGTTGCATTTTTTATTTGCCTCTAAGCTTGAATAGTATCGATATATAGAAATGCTATCCAAACACTCTCATCAAAATGTTAAAAATTTATCAAATCAGCAACATAACATCACACCTAGAAGGACTAGAAAAAACAAGAACAAACCAAAGATGGGCTGGATGAAACTGAGATATGAAAACCATACAAAAGATCAAGAAACTTAAAGTTGGTTATTTGAAAGAATTAATAAGTTTAATAGACCACTAGCTAGACTGATAAAAAGAGAGAAGATCCAGATAAACACCATCAGAAATAAAATGAGGACATTACCACTGAAGTCACAGAAATTAACAAAAATATCCTCAGAGACTGTTATGAATACCTCTGTGCATAAAAACTGAAAAACTTACAAGAAATTAATAAATTTCTGGAAATGTGCCACCTCCCAAGATTGAACTAGGAATAAATTAAAACCCTGAAGAAACCAATAATGACTTCCAGAACTGAACTGGTAACAAAAAGCCTACCAATCATAAAAATCCCTGGATCATATGAATTTAATGACAAATTCTACCAGACATTAAAAGAAGAGTTGGTATTAAACCTATTGAAAATATCAAAAATAAATAAATAAATGGTGACTCTTCCCTAACTCATTCTATGAGACCAGCATTATTTTAGTACCAAAAGTTGGCAGAGATAAAATTAAAAAAGAAAACTTTCAGGCTAATATCTTGGTAAGCATAGATGTAAAAATTCTCCACACAATACCAGAAAAACAAATCCAGAAAGTCATCAAAAAGCTAATGCATCATAATCAAGTAGGCTTTATCCCTAGGATGCAAGATGTTTTCAACATGTATAAATCAATAAATATGATTCATCACATAAAAATAGCGAAAACAAAATCTGAATGATCATCTCAATAGATGCAGAAAAGGCTTTCAACGAAATTCAATATCACCTTAATGTTAAAAACTCTTAAAACATACCTCAAAATAATAACCATTTATGACAAACCCATAGCCAAAATCATCCTGAATGGGCAAAGCTGGAAAAATTTCTCCTGAGAAGCAGTATAAGACAAAGATATCCACTCTTACCACTCCTATTCAATTTAGTGCTAGAAGCCCTAGCCAGGCAACAGAAAGAAATAAAGGCACCCAAATATGAAGAGAGGACATCAAATTATCTCTCTTTACTGACGATATGATTCTATACCTAGAAAACTTTGAAGATGCCATCAAAAAAAAAAAAAAATCCGAGGACAGGTAGGTTACTTCAGTAAAATTTCAGGATAAAAAATCAATGTACAAATGTAAGCAGCACATCTATACAACAATAACATTCAAACTCTGAGCTAAATCAAGAATGCTATCCCACTTACCACACACACACACACACACACACACACACACACACACAAAGATACCCAAGAATACATTTAATCAGGGAGGTGAAAGTTCTCCACAACAATAATTACAAAACACTGCTCATATAAATGAGAGATGACACAAACAAATGGAAAGACATTCCATGCTCATGAATAGAAAAAAATCAATATCATTAAAATGGCCATAATGCCCAAAACAACTTACAGATTCAATGTTATTCCTATCAAATTACAAATGACATTTTTCATAGAATTAAAAAAAATGACTGTTCTAAAATTCATATAGAAACAAACAAGGGCCCCAAAAGCTAAACCAATCACAAATAAAAAGAACAAAGCCAGAGCATTACACTACTCAACTTCAAACTCTACTACAACACAATAGTAACCAAAACAGCATGGTACTGATACAACAAAAGACACATATACCAATGGATCAAGTTAGAGAACTTAGGAATAAATCCAACATCTACAACCATCTCATCTTCAACAAAGACAAGGAAAAACAACAACTGGGAAGGGAACTCCCTATTCAATAAATGTTGCTTCAATAACTCATTAGCTATATCCAGAAGACTGAAATTAGACCCATTCCTTTTACTATATACAAATATTAATTCAAGATGAATTAAATAATTAAATGTAAAACAAAAAATAATAATAGCTCTAGAAGAAAACCTAGGCAATATCATTCTGAACGTAGGCCCTGGCAAAGATTTCATGATGAAGACGCCAAAACCAATTTTAACAATAATTGACAAATAGACCCTAATTATACTAAATGGCATCTGCACAGCAAAAGAAATTATCAGCAGAGCAAAAACATGACATATAGAAAGGGAGAAATATTTGCAAACTAGCATCTGACAAAGGTCTAATATCCAGTAGCTGTAAGAAACTTAAACAAATTAACAAACAAAAAACATTAAACAGCCCATTCATGGGCAAAGGGCATGAATAGACACTTCTCAAAAGAAGACATCCTTGCAACCAACAAGCATATAAAAAATGCTCAACATCAGTAATCATTAGAGAAATGGAAATCAAAACCATAATGAGATATCATCTTGCACCAGTCAGAATAGCATTATTTAAAAGCCTAAAAATACCATATGGTAGTGAAGTTGTGGAGAAAAATGAATTCTTTTACATTGCTGATAGGAGTAGAAATTAGGTTAGCCACTGTGGAAAGCAGTGTGGAGATTTCTCAAAGAACTTAAAACAGAGCTGCTATTCAACCCAGCAATCCCATTACTTGTATACATTCAAAGGGATATTAATTGTTCTACCATAAAGACACATGAATGTGTATATTCATCACAGCTCCATTCACAATGGCAAAGACATGGAATCAGCCTAAGTGCCCATCAGTGATAGACTGGCTAAAGAAAATTTGGTACATATACACCATGCAACACTACACAGACATAAAAAAGAACGAGCTCTTGTTCTTTGCAGCAACATAGATGGAGCTGGAGGTAATTATCCTAAATGAATTAACACAGGAACAGAAAACCAAATAGCATAACTTCTCACTTTTAAGTGGAAGCTAAACACTGGGTACACATGAATACAAGGAGGGGAACCATAGACACAGTTCCCTACCTGAGAGTGGAGGATGGTAGGAGCATGAGAATCAAAAAACTACCTATTGGGCACTATGTTTATTACCTGGGTGGTGAAATAATCTGCATACCAAACTCCAACAATATCCAATTTACCCATGTAACAAACCTGTACATGTACCTTCAAACCTAAAAGTTGGAAAGAAAAAAACGAGAAACATATCATCAGCAAAGACAGATAATTTGACTTCTCTTTTTCTGTTTAAGTGCCTTTTATTTCTTTCTCTTTCCCGATTACTCTGACTTGGATTTCCAGTACTATATGTAATAGGAATGGTAAGAGTGGACATCCTTGTTTCGTTCCAGCTCTCACATGGAGTGCTTTCAGATTCATCAATATGATGTTGGCTGTGGGTTTGTCATAGATGGCACCAAGTATATCTGAGCAGGTTTCATGACTTATTTTTTCAACTATGATCCCTGCATCACCTCTCTATTAACTTTCAATGACAAACAGATCAAACACATAAAAGATCTGTCTGAAGTGTGATGCTTCACGTGATATTTTGGTTCCTTTCAGTGGTAAAGGTGTTTCCTAGCTGCATATAGTTGCCATCTTGCTCAGACCCATTATAAACTGTGTTTAAGGTATATTTATTATTTACTTCCTTTTTTTTCTTCTTCTAATTCACTTGTATAGCTTTGTTTTTAAAAATATATTAACCATTTAGAGTTGATATTAATTAAAAATATCTTTCTGGTTCTCGTGTTTATTATCTTCTAAAATAGTATAATAAGGTGGTGAAAATGCACACACACACACACACACACACACACACACATAATGTAGTCATTACCAATGTCATTACCAATCAAATGACAGAATTGGATTTATCTATTATACAAAGTTTTCCTGGGCTAAATTTGGAATATAGATACATTAGTTCAGTTATTAAATAGTTGCTATTTTCCTAAATTGTAATTTATTATTTTTTTAATTGACCAGGTTTCTGAATAACACACAAAATTGGGTTTTTAAACCACATTATGTGAGAAATATAGTACTTTTTACATCTTTTACATGAATCACTTTGCTCTACATTTAGCAGCATATTCTGCATGAATAACTGATTTGCTTCTCATTCTAACTCATTCATTGTTCTTATGAATAATGGAAATGTCTTCCAGATTTCTCCAATGGGTTGACTGTAAGTCAAAGTTTGGGATGTGCTGTTATACATTTTTTTGCTGTTTGTATGTTATATGACTTATAATTTTTTGTACAAAATTGGGAGTAGTTGTACCAGGAAATGAGAGTTAGTTAACATTATATAATGAATATCAAGTTTATTTAATATTTCAACTGGAGAAATACCTTCTGCCATGAGGTACTTTAAATGTCCTCTACATGTTCAAATCCTTCATAAAATCTTCATGTGAAACTTTCACTTCAATAAATGAATATAACCAGATTATATGCAAGTCATTCCTATTGTCAGCAAAGTGGGTCCTACCAATCAAAACTCACCAATTATCTGTTGATGTGCTTCTTAACCACAAATTTATGTGTAAAATAATAATTATGTATGAAAATATAATTAATAAAAACTAACATTAAAAGAAACACATATCATTTGTGAAAAAGACATAACTTTCCTATCATATTTGTTAAAGTGGTATTTAACTTTACCGACATACATATTCACAATGGCTTACATAAAGTAGGGGTTTTAACTTTCTCACATAACAAGAAATTTAAAGTAGGCAGTCTGGGACTAATATGGTAATTCTGCTATGTTTCTAGACACCCACATGTGGTTCCTTCACCTCCTATGTTGTTTGAATACTAAGAAAAATGAGAAGGGCAAGAAGTAACTGGTAAGTTTGCTCCTGTGGTGTATTTGTGAGTCATCACTAGGAAAGGAAGTGAGGGTGGGGGCAGAGTGGGGATAGTTCCTGATTTGTAGAATTTGTTGATTCATGTGTAAATATTCCCACTGTCGCTGAATTTAAGCTACTAACATGATATCACTAAAGGTGGAATTGTGAAAAGATGGGTAAAAATTGTTCCTATGAGACAGTTACAGCTGCTTTAATGGTAGACCTCTGGCTGTGCCCTCTTTTAATGAGACTTCTTGGGAGCTATACCAAGAAACTCCTATCTGATTGCTCAAAACTGCATTGCATAGCCACCACCACAACAGAGCAGGCTAGAAAACATTACTGCTCCAAAATCAGAGAAAGAAGTCACAGTCATCAGGTACAGTCAATCGTCTGCTAACTTTGTCTATAGCAAAAAATAAACTAACATCAGAAACATTTCTGAGAGTCTTTTAAAAATAATAACGTATTTTCTTTTTCTTTTTCTTTTCTTTTCTTTTTCTTTTTTTTTTTTTTTTTTTTTTTTGAGATGGAGTTTCGCTCTTGTTACCCAGGCTGAAGTGCAATGGCGCGATCTCGGCTCACCGCAACCTCCGCCTCCTGGGTTCAGGCAATTCTCCTGCCTCAGCCTCCTGAGTAGCTGGGATTACAGGCACGCGCCACCATGCCCAGCTAATTTTTTGTATTTTTAGTAGAGAGGGGGTTTCACCATGTTGACCAGGATGATCTCGATCTCTTGACCTCTGATCCACCCGCCTCAGCCTCCCAAAGTGCTGGGATTACAGGCTTGAGCCATTGTGCCTGGCCAGTTTTTCAAAATGGCTAAAAGAGAGGACTTTAAATGTTCTCAACACAAAGAAATGATAAAACTTCGAGATTAAGAATATGCTAATTTACCTTATTTGATCATTCCGTAATGTATACATGTATCAAAACATATTGTATGCCCTAAATATATAAAATTATTATTTGTCAATTAAAAAGGAAATGAAACAGAAAAGTACTCATCCCTTACTCTAAACCCACTACACCAGGAACTGGGTTAGGCAGTTGAACCAGACATGCCTGGGAGAGGAAGAGTTGTCCCACAGGGAGAGTTTCTTCTTTGTATATTTCTGTACTTTTCACTGCTACAGCAAAACAGTTGAGAATCAATAATTTATAAAGAACGTAAATTTATTTCTCACAACTCTAGAGGCTGGGAAGTCCAGGACTAAGGTGATAGATGGCATTTTGTCTAAATGAGAGCCTTTTTGCTCTCACTTAGTGACCTTACATGACAACTCAGAAGGGTAAAGGAGCAGAAAGCTACATGAAACTTCTTTTAAAGGGATCATAATCCTCTCAACAGGGGAGTGGCTTTTATGGCCTAATTACTACTTAAAGGCCCCACCTACTAATACTATCATGTTAGCAGAACCTAAATGTTGGAGGATAAACTTTCCAGTCATAGCAGAGAGAAAGAAGAAATTCCGAAAACATAAAATAGTTTACTTCTGTAAAGCAGCAAAAGCAGGCAACATTGAAAAGGGTAATCAACATATGTATAGTTCAGTGCTGGAATATTTCATAAAGGAATAATTATATTTGTGGATGTAAGTATATAAATAATTAAGTCCACATGCTATAAAATATTTGAATCTATAATATATTTGGATCATAGTAAATATTCTAATTACTTCCAGTTTTATTATGGCTAAATATTGCTTCTAATGAAATAATAGAAAATGTTTAAAATAAAATTTTAATGTCTAATCATCTTATAAATGTAAATCAGCGAGCAGCAGTGCTGATAAATTTATTTTATTATTTGAAAGTTGACTTAGAATCAATTTGTCCTAACTTAATCAAATATCTTTCAATTTGGAAAGATATCCAATTTAAAAAATTATTTTAAGTATGGAATTGTATGCACCATAGCAATTACAAGTGCAAGGTGGTGAAGGACACTATACATAAAGTAGTCTGGGAATCATTATAAGCTTACCTCTTACTTCTTCAGTTACTATCTATCCAGATGCTCCTTGATTTATGATAGTGTAATATCCCTAGAAACTTGTAGTAAGTTAAAATATCTAAGTTTGAAAAGCATTTAAGGCCGGGCGCGGTGGCTCAAGCCTATAATCCCAGCACTTTGGGAGGCCGAGGCGGGTGGATCACGAGGTCAAGAGATCGAGACCATCCTGGTCAACATGGTGAAACCCCGTCTCCACTAAAAATACAAAAAAGTTAGCTGGGCATGGTGGCACGTGCCTGTAATCCCAGCTACTCAGGAGGCTGAGGCAGGAGAATTGCCTGAGCCTAGGAGGCGGAGGTTGCGGTGAGCCGAGATCGCGCCATTGCACTCCAGCCTGGGTAACCAGAACGAAACTCCGCCTCAAAAAAAAAAAAAAAAAAAAAAAAAAAAAAGCATTTAATACGTCTAACCTACCAAATATCATAGCTTAGCCTAGCCTACCTTAAATGTGCTCAGAATACTTACATTAGCCTGTAGTTAGAAAAAGTCATCTAATACAAAGGCATTTTATAATGAAGTGTTTAATATCTCACAAAATTTATTAAATATTATATTTAAAGTAAAAAACAGAATAGATGTGCAGATACACAAAGGTCAGTTTCTGCTGAATGAATATTGCTTTTGTATCACCATAAAGTTGAGCAATCACAATTGAACCACTGTCTACATTAAAAACAGTTATTCCCAAATGTGTAAAATGATGGAATAAATATATATTTTTATATATTTCTACTATGGACCTTTCTTTATATATCAATAGTCATATCTATATGTAATAGATAATGCCATAGCAAAAGTGATAATTTTTCTTCCATATTATTAGTATATGTTAAAAATAGATGTTGGAAATAGATTCTCAGTGCTGCAAAGAAAAATTAGAACTGAGACAAAGGATCTTTCAGCAATGCAACTTTTCAGTAGAGATGGGGTTTCACATATTGGCCAGGCTGGCCTCAAACTCTTGACTTTGTGATTTGCCCACCTCAGCCTCCCAAAGTTCTAGGATTACAAGTGTAAGCCACCATGCCCAGCCTACAGCTTTTTCAGTCCCATCATGCGGCAGGTCCCTAGTTCTTGTCCTGAATCTGGAAAACATGAGGTACATGACAAATGGAGGGTGAGCAAGGCAGGGAGGAGCTTCACTGAATGACAGAACAGCTCTCAGGACACCCAAAATGGGTAGCTTCTTTCCACAGTGAGGTCCTTCTGATCAGTGTCCAGTTCTCAGCAAAGAGGAGACCCTGGAGTGTGTAGCTTCTTTAAGCAGGCAGGCCATCCAATGAGTATAGCCCTTAATGGGTAGGAGACCCAGAGGTGGTTGCTCCTTTCCTCAGGCAGGCCATTGCAATGAGTCAAGCAGACCCAAAGTGCGTAGCTCCTTTCACAGCTAGTAGTCTTGATGACTGTCCAAGTCTGGCTGAGTCCAAGGTTTCTATTGACTCAGAAGGGAGAAAGTGCATGCTGATTGGTCCATGAGTGGCCAAGGATGGGCCTGAAGAAAGCACCATAAGTTCTCTGGGCCACATAAGCTACATGGAAGTGGCAGCTCAGCCCACAGGCTTCACTCCATCTCTGGCTTGATAGTGGGCTATATCAAAGAACCACTCCTTTTCTGCCCAGGAGCCTATCTGCCTCCTGCCACCATCCACATGCCATCCATGGCACACAGGCTGTTCATGCCAAGGAGGACCTGCAGGCGTGCACCGAGAGCCACTCTCAGCACTCCCTCAGCCTCCCTCCCATGCTTTTCAGCAACCAAAGTCCGGTGGGGGCTGAGGTGGCAAAGGGCTAGTAGGACACTGCTGCCCTGAGTGTGTGCACACCCAACCAGGTTGCAGCTGCACCCAGGCGAGGCTACAATTTTGCTCTGCCCTGGAGCAGAAGCCGGGAGTAGGGAGAGGCCAGGGAGCAGAAGCAGAAACTTTCAATCCTGCAGGGGCAGGGATTTGCTGAGCCTCTGAGAGTGCAGGAATACCGGGGTCTGGAGCTATAGCTGGGAAACTGCAGCTGTGCCCTGGAGTCTGGGCTGCTGCCCTGCCAACTAGGTAGTGGGCAGAGCTTTTGTCTATTCTTGCCCCCTGCTGAATCCACAGAGCACACAACCGCAGCTATGCCTCCCACACACCATGGCCACTTTAGACCAGTTTCCACAACTCATCCTGAACCCATCTTCACAGGGATGAGTTGACCACATTGCAGGCCCAGTGTGTGGAGTATAATCCAAGAATTCCAGTTTCTTATCTACATCTACTAAAATTTGATTCCCAAGTCTTACAGTCTCTTTTCATCCACGTTGGTGCTCTTACCTTGGCATAGGAAACCTGCAGAGGCTGAAAATTCAACCTTCTCTGAAGAATTGGTATTTTTTTTTCTGTTATCTCCTAAGCTTAGTCCCTTGATTTTTTTTTTTTTTTGTCCTCTGGTTATAGGAAGTTAAAGATTTCTATTGGTTTCCAAGGAAGCTCTTCGGCTTTATCATTTTTTTCTTGAATTTGTGACTAATTATGCTCAGCATGTCATTGTCTCTTTTTAATGAGCAAACAACGTACAGTGATTCCGTTGCCCTTAGAGTTACCATGTTATTGACACCTTCGAGATATGAAAGCTACTGCATAACCCAGTGTTTTCACTTGCTTTTTGTTTTTGTTTTTGTTTTTGTTTTTGTTTTTGTTTTTTTGAGACAGGGTCTTGCTGTGTTGCTCAGCAAGACACTGGAGTGCAATGTCATGATCATGACTCACTGCAGTGTTAACCATTAGGGCTCAAGCAATTCTCCTACCTCAGTCTTCTGAGTAGCTAGGACTACAGGGATGCACCACCATGCCTGGCTAATTTTTATATTTTTTATAGAGATGGGATCTTGCCATGTTGCCCACATTGGTCTCAAAGTCCTGTATTCAAGCAATCCTTCCACCTTGGTCTCCTGAAGTGCTTGGATTACAGTCATGATTCACCATGCCTGGCATTATTTTCTCTTTTGCTAATAAATGTTTAGCAACTGTGCTGCTACAGCTTGATAAGAACTATCAGTAGTCTATCAATCAGTTATGGGGCACTTTTTGTCCCCTAACAAGGAACCTATCTCCAAAATCCCACTGTAGGGTCCTTGCCTCCTAAAGTCGCTTTTTATATTAAGATGGGTTTCCTGGTAAAAGAGAGAGGGATTCATACAAAAGGTTTTACTGGGGAGTGTTTTGAGAAGATACACCTATAAAGAAGTGAGGAAAGTAGAATTGGGCAGAGGCAAAAGCTAACTAGCATGTTGTTGCAATTTAGCTCTCAGCATATTCTACTAAAAAGTATGAAGCTGGAAAGACACTTCAGAACTATGCACAGTTGAGGCAAAGAGGTTAGGACTTTTTATCTTTCATTAACCAGTCATTGACTGCCGGCCATCTCTTGGGATGGGTGACACTTCAGATGAGGAAATTCCCTGAAGAAAAAATAGGGCCCTATGAGGAACTCAGCTTTCACCAATCATCAGTTGACATTCCCAGAACAAGCTCAAGGGTGAATTGGCTAATAATAAGGGCTATGGATAGAATATTACTTCATCTAAAACACTTAAAAAAATCAGTACAATTCCTAAAGATTCATAAAAATTGAATTAGCAAAAAGAAACATAAATATAACATTAACAAAAATAAATTTAATGCAAACACACATAATTATACACTTTTATGAATTTAATGTAGATTTAATCATTAATTATTAAAGTTAATTACTATTAACCTAAATGTTATTAAGTTAAACTTACTTGTTGGTGATATATCTCTAGCCTGCTTTCTATATTATATATAGCTTCACAAAGTTGTTAGTATTTAAAATATAATAAAAATCTAATAGCATTTTGTATCCCCAATTTAAAATCAATATTCAGTATTGAAGAGAAAAAGAATAGTTCTATTTCACAACTCTATACAAATTCAGCTCTCAGTAAAAGTCAAAGTAAGACATATTTGTGTTCCTCACTTTTTCAGCACTAGAAATCCTATAAATCACTAAAAGGCTAAACAGATTAGGGCTGCCTTCTGTTTAAAAGAAAATAAATGACAAGCTAATTCATATAATATGAAAACTTACACTTTCCTAAATATTTATTTATTTTGTTTTCATAATAAGATTACTCTTACAGAAATGGCTGATTTAATAATTCTTACACATAGATAAATTACAATGAAAGAGATCTTATGTTCTAAACCCTTCCTAAGATTAAGCCCTTCTGAAAGATTAAAAATATGAGAGGATAAAAATATAATAACATTTCTCACTATTTTTTAGTAATTGAAGAAAAATATGAAGATAAAAATAGAAAAATAATAACCACTACTAAACTTCATATAATAATATGATGAAATTTTACTAAATATGGTATATTAATCCATTTTCATACTGCTAATAAACACATATCTGAGACTGAGAATACAAAGAGATTTAATGGACATACAGCTTCACATGGCTGGAAAGGCCTCACAATCATGGCAGAGGGCAAGAAGAAGCAAGTCACATCTTACATGCATGGCAGCAGGCAAAGAGAGACCTTGTACAGGGAAACTCCCAATTTGAATACCATCAGATCTTGAGACTTATTCACTATCATGAACACAGCACAGAAAAAACCCACCCCCATGATTCAATTATCTCCCACCACATCTTTCCCACAACACACAGGAATTATGGGAGCCACAAGATGAGATTTGAGCGGGGACACAGAGCTAAACCATATAATTCTGCCCCTGAACACTCCCAAATCTCTTGTCTTCACATTTTAAAACCAATCATGCCTTCCCAACAGTCTCACAAAGTATTAACTCATTTTAGCATTAACTCAGAAATCCACAGTCCAAAGTCTCATCTGTGACAAGGCATGTCCCTTTTACCTATGAGCCTGTAAAATGAAGAGCAAGTGAGCTACTTCCTAGATACAATGGGGGTACAGACATTAAGTAAATACAGCCATTTCAAATGGAAAAAAAAATTGGCCAAAGCAAAGAGGCTACAGGCCCTATGCAAGTCCACAATTCAGTAGGTCAGTCCAAATTTAAAGCTCCAAAGTGATCTCCTATGACTCATGTCTCACATCCAGGTCACACCAATGTAAGTGGTACACTCCCACAGCCTTGGGCAGCTTCATCCCTGTGGCTTTGTATAGCATCACACTCCTTGCAGCTTTCATGGGCTGGCTTTGAGTGTCTGCAGCTTTTCCAGGCACATGGTGCATGCTGTCTGTGGACCTACAATTCTGCTGTCTGGAGGATGGTGGCCCACTTCTCACAGGTCCAGTATGCAGTGCCCCACCATTCTAACTGGTGTGAGATGGTATCTCAATGTGATTTTGATTTGTATTTCTCTAATGACCAGTGATGATGAGCATTTTTTCATATTTTTGTTGGCTGCCTAAATGCCTTCTTTTGAAAAGTGCCTGTTGATATCCTTCGTCCACATTTGGATGGGGTTGTTTTTTCTTGTCAATTTGTTTTAGTTCTTTGTAGATTCTGGTTATTAGCCCTTTGTGAGATGGGTAGATTGCAAAAATTTTTTCCCATTCTGTTGGTTGGTGGTTCACCCTAATAATAGTTTCTTTTGCTGTGAGGAAGCTCTTAAGTTTAATCAGATCCTGTCTGTTTATTCTGTTTTTTGTTTTGTTTTGTTTTGTTTTTGTTTTTTCCATTGCTTTTGGTGTTTTAGCCATGAAGTTCTTGCCTATGTGTATGTCCTAAATGGTATTGCCTAGGTTTTCTTCTAGGGTTTTTATGGTGTTAGGTCTTATGTTTAAATTTTTAATCCACCTGAAGTTAATTTTTGCATAAGGTGTAAGGAAGGGGTCCAGTTTCAGCTTTCTGCATATGGCTAGCCAGTTTTCCCAACACCATTTACTAAATAGGGAATTCTTTCCCCATTGCTTTTTTCAGTCAGGTTTATCAAAAATCAGATGGTTGTAGATGTGTGGCACTGCCTCTGAGGCCTCTGTTCTGTTCCATTGGTCTATATCTCTGTTTCGGTAACAATACCATGCTGTTTTGAATACTGTAGCCTTGTATTATAGTTTTAAGTTAGGTAGTGTGATGCCTCCAGCTTTGTTCTTTTTGCTTAGGATTGTCTTGGCTATGTGGGCTCTCTTTGGTTCCATATGAAGTATAAGGTATTTTTTTTTCCAGTTCTGTGAAGAAAGTCAATGGTAGCTTGATGGAGATAGCATTTAATCTATTAATTACTTTGGGTGGTATGGCCATTTTTACAATATTGATTCTTTCTAATCCCAAGCATGCAGTGTTTTTTCATCTGTTTGTGTCCTCTCTTATTTCCTTGAACAGTAGTTTGTAGTTCTCCTTGAAGAGGTCTTTCACATCCCTTGTTAGTTGTATTCCTAGGTATTTTATTCTCTTTGTAGCAATTATGAATGGGAATTTATTCATGATTTGGCTCTCTGTTTATCTGTTATTGATGTACAGAAGTGCTTGTAATTTTTGCACATTGATTTTGTATCCTGAGACTTTGCTACAGTCTTTGCTCCTTATCAGCTTAAGGAGATTTTGGGCTGAGACAAGGGTGTCTTCTAAATACACAGTCATGTCATCTCCAAATGGAGACAATTTGTCTTCCTCTTTTCCTGATTGAATACTCTTTATTTCGTTTTCTTGCCTCCAAACTTTTATGCTGTGCTTCTGTTATAAAACCGAATGTCTTTAATAGTACTCATGTTGCTCCTTGAATGCTTTTCTGCTTAACATTTTCTTCTGCCAAATACCCTAAATCATCTCTTTTAAGTTCAACGTTCCACAGGACTCTATGGCAGGAGCAAAATGCCACCAGTTTCTTTGCTAAAACCTAGTAAGAGTCACGTTTCCTCTAATTCCTAACAAGTTCCTCATTTCCTTCTGAGACCAGCTCATCCTAGACATTATTGCCCATGTCACCATCAGCATTTTTGTCAAAGCCATTCAATGAGTCTCTAGGAAGTTCCAACCTTTCCCACATTTTTCTTTCTCCTTCTGAGCCCTCCAAACTGTCCCAACCTCTGTCTGTTAACCAATTCCAAAATTGCTTTCACATTTTTAGGTTCTCTTCTGCAGTACCCCACTCTACCAGTACTAATTTACCATATTAGTTCATTTTCATGCTGCTGATAAAGACATATCTGAGACAGTAAGGAAACAGAGGTTTAATGGACTTATAGTTCCACAGGGCTGGGGAGGTCTCACAATCATGGCAGAAAACAAGAAACATCAAATCACATCTTACCTGGATGGCACCATGAAAAGAGAGAGCTTGTGCAGAGAAACTCCCATTTTGAAAACCATCAGATCTCATGAGACTTATCCACTATCATGAGAACATCACGGGAAAGACCTGCCCCCATGATTCAGTTATCTTCCACCAGGTCCCCCTCCCACAACACATGGGATGTTACTTACCTCTTTTTTTTCCCTTAACAAGCCACAATTAGGCATGAGACACAAGGAGGAATTTTTTTGAACAGCAGATACAGTTTTTGTAGAAAACTCTGTAATATAAACATAGTAAATTTTCAAATATAAATTTTAAGAAAAATCTGCAATAGTCTACGAAATGTTCTCTGCTAGTAATGTAGGCACTACTTTAATACGCTAAGAAATTTGACTAGATTTCAATTTATTATGACCATATTGATGAAAATATGTTATCAAAGATATTAAGATAGTTTAAATTTATTATTTAATTTTTAAATATATTTTGATGAGTGTACTACATATAAAAGAAAACTTTTGATATAGGAAATAAAATTATTCCAGTATTTAGTGCAATAATGTTTCACATATAAAAAAATCACTCTAAAAATGAGCAATTCTTTAGTCATTTTTCTCTTTGTCTGTGAAAATGTGTTTCTTTTTATAATCAATGCAAAATGTATATATGAAAATTTAATCATTAACGATATATTAATGAAACAACAGATAAACATTAAAGTGAAAATATTGTAATACAGAAATGATCTAAATTTAACGTAGCATAGCTAAATAGTTAGAAAAAAAATGAATATCCTTACACACCAGTCACTGACAGTTATTTCTTTACAAAATAATGGCAATCAATTGGTTTGAAAGAGCAATTGCTAAGAACTGCCCCTCTTCCATATATTGTTACTCCGAGGAAGTCCTGGCTGATACAGATTGAATAACTTTTACTGTTATTCTGATATCTGCCTTCTAAAGCATAAGACTTCAATAATTGAAAGACGTTAATAAAAAATTACTGCAAATAGAAATGCAGATTTGGGATCCACTGCATGACTTACTTGAAAAGCTGTTTCAAATACCAAATATTTTATTATTGTAATTGTTTCTCTTTGAAATCTAATTCTATCCCTTTACTGAAAAATGATGATAAGGCAAAAACAATACAGTATCAGTGAAGTTGACAATACAGGTGATTGGCTGTTTTTTTTTTTCACTATTTATATTAAAACATTTTTTCTACATTCATTAAAGAGCCCTTTTTCTTCCCTATTTTTCCATGGTATTAACTGTCATTCAACACATAATTTATTTAAGCAAATGTTTACATGAGCATAATCTTAATGTGAAATGCAATATTTTGAAAATTTACAGCAAACATTGAGTCCCTTTTATTATTTTTAATAATTATTATGGAAGTCAATATTTCTTCCATGTGTGAAAAAAACTGAGATTGTAGAAAGATGTGCAACAACTAAATGTCTGTACCAAGAAGAATATAACTATTATTGAGCCAAATTGTAAATCACACCCAACTTTCCATTGGCTTTGCTTTCTTAGAACTATTAACAAGTGGTCTAGAAGATATTCTTCATTAGCAAAAAGACCTCAGGTCAAATCCAACAACTCCTGGATGAATAAAGTTTTTTAACTTTTGGAAAATCAGTGTTTTTTTAAAAAATATTCAAATAATGTCTGCTTTCTATTATGTTTTGAAAATTAAGTAAATGTGTGTACACAAGGCTCTTACCACAACACATACATAATACCAGATGGTGAACACAGATTACTATTGCCATACGATGAATTGATTCTTGAATTCAAAGAGAGGGAGATATATTATTCAAAAGGAAGTAAAGAGACCAAATATAGTCTTATCAAGTATCAGAGTGATGTGGCTATGGTTTTCTATTTAAATCTGTGCTTATATACTACACACAGTTTTTTTATGGATTGTGGATAGTGGATGTACATATATATACCACATAGTATATTACTATACTTACTATAAACATATACACATAGTATAAAGTTGTGTAGCAGGTTTAATTCTTACATATACTATTAAATGTGTGTACATATGTGTGTGTATGCGTACAATTTAAGGTGGGAAATAAAGGAAAATTGGTATGATCCTTACTGATAAAGCATCTTATAAACAGGCAGTTTCAGCAGTTAAAACATTTTTGTAAATTCTCCGGTAGCAAAATTTAAGGAATTCTGTCTTTTTCATCCTGAGTCCTGAATAGCAAGAGCTAATTATCATGTTAACAGTTAGCATAGTTCTGTCTCATTTGTATCATGCACAACAGTTCACCTTTCCTTTTTTTCCAGGATGTCACTAACAACCTCTAGATATGCTATAAAAATGGTACCTTGAGTTTGGCCTTTTGTCTCTGTGTAGCTACCAGGGAATGAATATTCATTGAGATAGCTGCATACCACATCTACACAACCAAAAACAGAACTGCAGCATCTCTTCCAGATAGCTCATCCATTGAGTTGTAAACAATTCAGAAGTGAACTCACTAAATGAATATTTATTCTCTGTTCTGAAACTACTAAATAAGAAGTCAATATAGTCAGTATATATGGAACTTCAATTACGAATTTACATTTCAGTAAGGACATTGTGTCTATCCCAATGGCTATTAAAAAAATCATACTGTAGCTGCTTTCACAAAGCTGTCCCATAAAATGTTATTGGATATGTAAAGAAAATATATTATCCTTGATGTTTTTCTCTGTATGGAAACTTTTTCCTCTTTCTGGCGGCAATTCTTTTAAGTTTTTCCTCCAAAAATTACCTCTAAGGGCTTGTACAGATTGCATTGCAGGAGATTAAGTCTCTAAGAAAATAAACATTTTTGAAATATTGCAAAACAAGTAAAACTCTAAACAGCAATAAAACACCACAGTTAAGAAATGTACTGACTTTCGGCCTTTTGGACTGGAAAGATAAGTTTTATATCATGCTCCAACGACTACAAAGTTAATCCTGTTGACTTTTCTGTATCACTTCAGTGAGGTGCAAGTTTTAGTGTCCCTAGGTAATATAATCAATGTCATTCAATCCACAGTAGTATATAGATCATATTTTCAGAAAGCTTAATATTAGAAAACAGAGAGAAAATAAGTTAAAGTCAAATTATGTACTGTTAAAAAACTAAACTTATTGATATTATGAATGCCTATGGCTACCATATCAATAATGACTTTAGATGACCAGGACTTGTTGTTGCTATCTTGAATGGCATAGTACATTATATGTGAAAATATATAATCTACTAGTTAGCCATCGATATTCTCAAAAACCCAAGATAAACTTTTTAATATCCACCTATTATTTCTTTCATATTATAAATGTTCTTACATCTCTTCTAGTTTAGACATAGCAGTTACTAATATTGTGCACATTTATGAGATGTACATTTTATATTATTATTGATTTTTTTGAAAGATAATTTTACATGAAAGGTTCTGATAAAGGAATTTTGTTTTAAGCTGTCCAAGGACATTTCCCTGCATTGAGATGACAGTATCATTATTCAGTATGAGTCAGCTTTGTTTATATATATATAAGATATATATATAAACAAATATTATATATATATATTCTCAGTTTTCTAAAGCATTATCACAAATAGTATCTCTTTTAACCTTAAACAGCATGCAAAATTATTTTTCCATTTTTAGAGACTGGAAATTGAGATTTAAAGAGACTAAGTCTTTTGCTCCAGTTCACAGATATAGGTAAATATAATCTATGTCTTCCAACATCTAACACAGGGAAAGGAGAATATAATCTATGTTTTCCAAATTCTAAAACATACTGCTGCTTTCATCACATCTCTCTGGACTTTCGGAAGTGACTGAAAACTCACTAATGATATCTCTTGTGTTCCCCAAAGAAAAGCTTTCTAAGAAAAATATTCTATCACATTAGAAGCTAAATTTCCATTACATGCTTCCAGTGCCCCCTCTTATTTTGATGGACTTTTAATGGGATTAGCAAAATTTAATGTAAAAATAAATTTTCAAATGCACGAATTCACATATCTTTTGGACTACCATTGGGTAATAATAAAAACATCCTTATGCTACTCTTTCTCTCTATTCTTGTTTTCTTTATTTTATTTTTTTAATTTTTAACATATCTCCTCCTTTTGTGACCTTGATTGCATTTGAAAAATAATTATGGTGATATTTAAAGAAGGAAAACTAGAAAGTAAAGACAACAACAAAATAATAATCAGTAGTTGTTATTGTATAAACTGGTTGTTGTATAAAATGGTATATAAAGAGTATAAAGAAGAGAAGAATTCAATATGCACTTGGAAGTACATAATTAACTCTATGGAAGCATAAGATAGTACTAGGTCTAGTAGTTCATTCAAGAAACTTTAATCAAGTGCTCATAATGGCTTGGCATTTGACTAAAAAGCTGGGTATACAAAGATGAAAAAGATAGCCCCAACTAATAGTAGTTTATTATCTAGCAAAATAAGTGGCAATTAGAAACAAAAGCAACATTTTATGTAGAGTTGGTTAAGTATTCCATGCAATCAACAAAATATGTAGGCGTATGAACCATTTTAATAAAATATTTTTTGCCATTTTGAAACTAATAAATTGGTTTGAGAAAATAACTGAATTTTTTTTTTTTTTTTTTTTTTTTTTTTTTTGAGATGGAGTTTCGCTCTTGTTACCCAGGCTGGAGTGCAATGGCGCGATCTCGGCTCACCGCAACCTCCGCCTCCTGGGTTCAGGCAATTCTCCTGCCTCAGCCTCCTGAGTAGCTGGGATTACAGGCACGCACCACGGTGCCCAGCTAATTTTTTGTATTTTTAGTAGAGACGGTGTTTCACCATGTTGACCAGGATGGTCTCGATCTCTTGACCTCGTGATCCACCCGCCTCAGCCTCCCAAAGTGCTGGGATTACAGGTGTAAGCCACCGTGCCCGGCCAAATAACTGATTTTTTAAGGAATTAAACCATATAGAAAAATTTTCAAACAAGAAAATAGGGACACAGAACGTATATCTAAGTTACACGGTATTGGAGCAACTATTCAAATCCAAGTAAACCTGGCTTTGAAATTTAACTTTTACATTTGTTCACTACACCAAATAGTAAAGTTTTAAAATACAGTTTTAGGAAATTTACTCCACTGTACTGGTGTGTATTACAACCGTGTTAATCCAAACAAAATGTTGAGAAATATTATCAGACCAGAGTTGAATCTCTTTTGAAACTCCTCATATTCTTTTTCTTGTATCAATCCTCCTTCGGTACAAAACGAAAACAAAAACAAACAAAGAAACCTCTTACTTAAGTTCTGACCTTATCACAGTCATTTCTGCTGTAAGTCACTCTCTTTTTTAACATTCTCAGGCATAAAAATCCTGAGAACCATAGAATGCCCTGTTTCTATGTATCTATAAATATACCGAAGGCTTTGCCCTGTATAAAATGAAAAAAATATCTTTAACCTGTTCCTATATCTAGTAAATTCTTTAGAAGTCTCAATTCTATCACAACTGTGTTTCTTGAGATGGCAATCTACGTTTCTCCCTGTCTAGCTTAACCCATAAAAAATATGGCTTTCACTCTCAAATTTCTGTTTAATTTCCTTTTATACAAGTCAACCATGATCTTTAAGTTTTGGTACTACTCTGACATCATCTTTATGCAGCATTTATATTAATAAACCTTCATCCTTTTTAGAGGGAACCTCTTGGAATCCATAACATTAGTCCTTCTTAACGTTATTTGTACCTTTCCGAACATCCCCTTAGTCCATTCCACAAATGTATCAAGTTCCTCTGACTTTGGTCCTTTTTTCCTGCTCAGATGGTAACACTCTTCCCATGAGTCTTGTTTGCCACGGTTGCTAATTTTCATACCAGGACAAACTGCCTGAATGGAAATAAAACATGTCAATTTTTTCTCCTTACTTTTCTATTAAGAAAGTTATCATCTGAGAGAGAGAGAGAGAGAGAGAGAGAGAGAGAGAGAGAGAGAGAGATTTAAAATTAAAAATAAATGTATAGAAAAAATTTCCTAGTGAGATTTCAGAAGTTTTAGGGTAATGATCATTTCACAACCACTTCTACACTAACCACACTATAAATACAAAAATAAAAACTAAAATTTAATTTTTGTTATTATACTAAAGTGATAACCAAACTTAAAAAAAATACATACATAATTCATTATTTGTAGAGGAACACAGACTTTCTTTTTCAGATTGTCACATCCACAAAACCTAATGATACTCACAGTTAAGTGTTTGGGAAAGAATTAACTTGTAAGCACAAGCATCAAGAAAGGATTTTAGTTCAGGATTTTTTTTTAAAGAAGTCTTAGGATATGTTATTAAAGAACTTTCATATTAAACTATTCTTACCTTTTTCTTTTTCGCTGAAATAATTTGAGAATTTTATTCAAAAATAATTTACTTTGAGAGTATCTTACTTCATATTGGTCAGTTTATAAAACCACAGCAACATCATATGTAAATATTTCATGAATTTATTTCTAGTAGTTACACAAATTAGGAAATTATGTCTCCCTCAAATATGCCTTAGCCCTTAGTATCTTTCTTAGTTTTCTGAATTTTCTTTAACTGTTGACCTACTACTACGTTCATATCTGTGCTTACATAAGACAGATTATCAAGGTAAAATGGTGATGGATGTTTGTAGTAATGTTGTTTGAAAACATATGTTGGTCTATTTTTTAACTCCCAATTGTTTGTTAATTTTGTACACTTAACGTTTTTGTAAATATGTAACACAGAGCAAAACAAATAACCAAAAAAAAAAAAAAATCACTTCCTCATGATATAGAAGAGGCTGGAATTACAAGGGTAATTTCAATTAAGAACTACTTTTCAATAAAAATACTAACATGTACAAAGTGAAATAAGTTACAGCAAGGAATTTAATGACTTGATTGATATTATCTCTGTCATTACGATTATAATCGTTTATCACAGTGCAGAAAATTTTATAATATGGAGCTAACAGCCATAGGCAAATTTAAGTCTTAAATAACATTTAAAAACTGGCAAACAAAAATGTATTCACAGGCTAAACAATACATGTTCTACAGTGTCAGCTCAACCTCAGTACAATATGGAATATGTTGATTGTAGACTCCCAGGGAATAATTTTTTGGGGTTAAAAATAAAAAATAATAAATGAAGATCATTTATGTCTTAGGAAATTAACTTCTATTGCAATGAACAAATAATTATATTCAAAATTACCTTATATAAGAAAGTACCTTAAAGAATTCTGTATAACATCCACTCACTTCACTTGGAATATTTTAAATATTCATATTTGCCCATAAACTTGGCAATGTATTGTTCTTACATTCCTGTTTAATGTCTACTCCTTTAATAACAAAATTTTGTTTGGCAAAGTGTCATTTGGTATCATTACTCAGTAACCCAGAGACTGTAAATCTCAGAGAGACAGCTCAACATCTTTAGTATCTTGCACTTTACGCATTCCTACATACATTACTCAGCCTTTGTTGTATAATGTATACTATGAATCAATAAATTTAAAATTTAGATTAAGATATTCAATTCGTAGAAGCACTTTTGTTTGATTGCTCTTTATAAAATTCAAGATTTCATCATCATGATTTTCAACTGGACAGATCAATAAAAATATCCATAACTCACATCTATGGCCTTGCAAAAATATTCCAAATATATAACAACATAGTGACAAAGCAATGAATCATTGGATTCTAAATCTTTGTACTGAAATCCATTCAGTAGTTTTGTCTATTTCTTAACTTCTATTGAACGCTGCTAACACAACTGTATTAATCAAATAACATCTCAAAATATAGTGCTGATGGATGTAGAAGACATATTGTATACCCTAACATGGTATTTTCATAATCTAGATTCAGTCAGCCATAATTT
This sequence comes from Saimiri boliviensis, assembly GCF_048565385.1. Taxonomy (NCBI): domain Eukaryota; kingdom Metazoa; phylum Chordata; class Mammalia; order Primates; family Cebidae; genus Saimiri; species Saimiri boliviensis. The sequence continues at coordinate 42,566,954 of NC_133463.1, forward strand.
TATAAGGTTTTTCTGTGAAGATATTAAATTATTCACAATGCAATACTCTATACAGAAATATTTATATATGTGTGTGTGTGTATATATATATATGTATATATATACATATATATATATATGTATGTATCTGTGGACTAAAATGTCCTAATTAACCAATTATTCAACTAAAAAAACTCTCTTTCCATATGCCATTTTTGAGTTAACTACCTTGAAAAAATTACATTCCAAGGATTTTAGAGATATTACTAACACACACAGTTATTTTGAAAAAATAGAACAATTATGTACAGTATTCATGCATGCAAAGAAATGGGAAAATATAGGCAATTTTTTTTAAATTTTATCATACAAATTTAATATTATATGGCTTTATACAGGTGGGTAGAGTTGAAGTAAATCTACATGAAGATAAAATAAATACTGGATTAAAATGAATACAATTTATATTTATGCACATATTATTATGTTTTAAATAATGTAATCATTTCTATGAATAACAAAGCAAACCAGAATTACCAGATACTTTATATGATAAATTTCAAGTTATCCATTTGTATTTTATATTGTAAGTAATATTTTAGAATATTGATACTACCGCTCTCCAATTTTTGAAAAGCAAATAGCTAGGCAGCATAGCCCTGCTTATAGCTGTGGCAGATTTTCTTTGTTTTTCGTTTTTTTTTCACTCACTACAAGGTATTTCTATAATTAGTATGTACAGTCTTGTTCTTAAAAGATTCCCTACCTCAGACATTAATTATACACCATAAAGAAATTATTTTTTATGATTTGAGCTGATATATTTTTTATTATTCTCAGCAATTGGTGTTCAAATAAATAAGGTTGTCATACATTGATTAAAAACATTTGATAAATCTAAAAGTTAAAATTTCCTGTTAGCTGAGTAAACTATAAAATTATTATCTTTGTAGGAGAGAGCAGTGGATAAATGGATCTATTTTTAAAGTAGTCAGCATTCAGGTATATTCTGTATTGTTTAGATTAAAGGTAGGATTGAAAAGAGCAGAGAAGAGACCAAAGGAACTGACAGGGTTTTGATTACAGCAAGTAACAAGCAGATTTATATACACTGAAAGCATTCAAGACTGCTGAGGCACAGGTGGCATCATATATAAAACTGATGGACATGAATTAAATGAGTGATGGGTAACAGTAAGCTAATAGGTTCTCAATGCCATTGTTTTTAACTGTCTTTTACCCGAGGTCTTTAAAGAAAATATACTTTTATATTTATTTTAATTAATTTCTTTTGAATTCACCTTTATTCACCACAAAGATTATAATTTACTCCTATATGCCAATATTTTCCATCACTGTTAAATTGTGTATTAGAGGACTTTAAAAATATTCTTATTAGCAGCCAAAAATTAAATATCATGTTGTTTGTAATTAAGCTTTTTTCAGATTACATTGAAATTAGCAAAGGCTGGGTATTGTGGCTCATGCCTGTAGTCCCAGCACTTTGGCAGGCTGAGGCAGGCAGATAACTTCAGGTAAAGAGTTCAAGACCAGCCTGACCAACATGACAAAATCCAGTCTCTACTAAAATTACACAAATTAGCCAGGCGTGGTGGCACATGAGTGCAATCCCAGCTACTGGGAAAGCAGAGGCATGGGAATTGCTTTAACCCAGGAGGTGGAAGTTGCAGTGAGCCGAGATTCCACCACTGCACTCCAGCTTGGGTGACAGATTAAGATTCTATGTAAAAAAAAAAGAAAAAGAAAGAAAAAAAAAAGAAATTAGCAAAGAAAGTATACTGTACAGACAACTCACAGAGACAAAACAGAATTTCAAGTTACAGCCATAATGCACATATATCTAGGAATCTATGTGATAGAAAACTAAATGGCTGTTTCTTGAGATAAAATGGAATGAAAAACAATTTTATGCCCCATTGTGTGGAGGGTTCCATCACTATCTCCATGTTCAGAGATTTACTAAACTCAAGCGATTCAGCACATAAATGTATGCATGGCTAAGATTTATTACAGTGGTGTTCTCAGAATACACATCCAGATCATGAAGGACAAAGACAAAAGTCAAGTCAGTCTGGAGAAATCCTTGTAAAGGCTCCTTATGCTCCCTCCCTTCAAGAGCAGAGTATACTTTTCTTTCAGTAGCAGAAATGCAGCAAAATGTGTCCAATATTTCTACGTGGAAGCCCATTACAGATTCATCTTCCAAGGATTTGCTGAGGCCTAGTGATAAAACCACTCTCTGTCTAGAAAATACTAAAATTCCGCATTCCCAGAAGAAAAGCAGATGTTTGCTATAAACCACATGGTCAACATTAACCACATTCTTTACATGAAAGGTCTAGGCACAGTGAGCAACCCCTATCAGTTAAATGTTGCCTGGAAACACCCTGAAAGCCAAGTTCCCAAATGACAGCCAAGGCAACCTTGAAAGCAGGCTTTTATAAGGACAGCACTCTCAGACTTCCCATGGATACCTACCACTTTTAAAATAAATATAAGAGTAGAGAAACATTTTGGTTTTCCATTTTAGGCATTTTCACTTTTTTTTCAGCTAACTGAGATGTAAGAGTCCAGATGTATTAGTTTCCTAGGTCTACATTAAAGAGTGCCACAAACCGGGTGGCTCAAACCAAGAAGAGAACGATATTCTTTCACAGTAGTGGAGGCTGGAAGTCTGAAATCAAGGTTTCCTTAGGGCATGATTGCTCTGAAGGTTCTAAGAGAGAATTTTTCCATGCACTTTTCTAAGCTTCGGTGTTGCTGACAGTCTTTGGCATTTCCTGATTTGTGGCACATCACCTCACTCCAGTCTCTGCCTTTGTTTTTACATGGAATTCTATACAATGTGTGTCAGTGTCCGTGTGCCTCTTTTCTTAAGGGCACCAGACATATTAAATTAAGGCCCACTCTATTTCCAAATAAAATCATATTCACAGGTACAGGGCAGTTAGAACTTCAACATATTTTTGGAGGGACTAAATATTCTGAATATTCTAAATAGTCTTAAGGGCTATTCCACTATAAAACATCTAGATCTATTTGAAACATACTATTTAATGCATTACTATGCACTAAACAAAATGAAACCAAGCAAAACAAAAAATACAGAGAATGAAGCAAGCTTAAGAGAGAGAAATGACATCCCACTGCTCACTACATTAAAATAAATTAAAAAAAAAATAAGATTCCTCAAAGACAATTGGTTCTTCAGTTTCATGAGTATCTTTGAGAAAGTAGCAAGGTGAAGAAGCTGACTCAGATTGCTTTACTAAGCCAGAGTTGCCAAGAGGAAGAAGCTTGCACACAACGAATGTATGTGTGTTCAGTTTTATTGTATTAATTATGTATTTATTGTGTGTATTTATATGTAATATTATTTTCATGATATTTTACCATCATCTATCCCCATAAAGCTGGCTACAGCACATGATTTGATTTCATACTTCCTTATGTTTAAGATAGTTAAGTATCCTTCTGTCTAGAATTGTGACTCCAGTAGTTTGGTGAGCCGGAGGAAGTGGTGCCCAGGGGCCTTTTTGCTCCTTCACTCCCCTAATTGAGCCAGCGGGAGGGAGTGGCACCCAGCAGCTTTTTCATTCCTGTGGTGCAGCAAGCAAGCGGGAGGGAGGGTTACAGCTCTTTTATTCCCACGGCTCACAACCTAGCGAGTTCTGGGTTCTTGTCCTGCGACCAAGAGAAATAAGGTACACAGATACTGGAGAATGAAGAAGGCATATACAAATTTTACTGAACACTTTTACACTGTTGGTGGGAATGTAAATTAATTCAACCATTGTGGAAGACAGTGTGGCGATTCCTCAAGGACCTAAAAATAGAAATCCCATTTGACCCAGCAATCCCATTACTGGGTATATATCCAAAGGATTATAAATCATTCTACTACAAGGACACGTGCACACGAATGTGCATTGCAGCACTGTTTACAATAGCAAAGACCTGGAACCAACCCAAATGCCCAATGATGATAGACTGGATAGGGAAAATGTGGTACATATACACCATGGAATATTATGCAGCCATCAAAAACGATGAGTTCACATCCTTTGTAGGGACATGGATGAACCTGGAAACCATCATTCTCAGCAAACTGACACAAGAGCAGAAAATCAAACACCTTATATTCTCACTCATAGGCGGGTGTTGAACAATAACACATGGACACAGGGAGGGGAGCACTACACGCTGGGGTCCGTTGGGGGGAAATGGGGGAGGGGCGGGGGGGTGGGGAGGTGGGAAGAGATAGCATGGGGAGAAATGACAGATACAGGTGAGGGGACGGAAGGCAGAAAACCACACTGCCATGTGTGTACCTATGCAACAATCTTGCATGTTCATCACATGTACCCCAAAACCTAAAATGCAAAAAAAAAAAAAAAAAAAGAAAAAAAAATTTTACTGAGCGACAGAAGGAAATGGGTAGCTGTCTGTGAGGCTGAGTCTGGGATCTCCATGGGTTTAGAATGGGAGAGTCTCTGCTGATTGGTCCATGGGTGGGCTTGGAAAAAGCACCGTTTGATTGGTTAAAAGGCATCATTCAGAAGGAACCAATCAAAAGAGTGGGTAATACAGAGTTTGAAGTTCTCACTGTGGTCATGGACTCTTTCCAGATTTGGGCACTTGGTTTTCAGGCTTTAAACTGTCCATGATTTGAAAGTCAGGGTTCACCAGGTTGTTCTCTCTGCTTTGTCTCTCACCTGTCACTATCAGAATTAGAGATAAGATTCCTTCCTTTTTGTTTTTTACTACCTTGTTGGTATACAACTTATGGAGCTGTTAAAACGACAGCTAGTTGTTCTGGCTTCTATAGATCGGAAACCAATATCTGGCTCTACGTAATATCTCAAAAGTTCTAATAATATCGCAAAAAGATGTGGTTCGTGCTTTTATTGAGCTTCACACCTAATGAAAATGAAAAACAAGAAGGAGGAGAAAGAAAAGAAGGAGAAAGTTAATATGATTCTACCACAGAGACCTAAAAGCACCAAGAATATGTTTTGATGGAGTTAACACAGGATGAAGAAAAAGAATATACAGTAATATGTGCAGACAATCATCTTAAAAATTCATTAAGGATAAAAGAATAATATTTATTTAAATGTTTTGTAAATTTTTAAAATCAACAAAATGGAAAACTTTATTATCAAGTGTTGCAAATGAGGTATATAGCAAGGTTTCTTTTGTTTGAAAAATATGAAATATTTACTCATGTTATAATTTTTAAAAATAGTATAAGAACATATTTTTTCAACTTTTAGGTCCTGGGATACATGTGAAGGTTCTATACATTAGTAAACTATTGTCCCAGGGGTTTTTACAGATTATTTCATCACCAAAGTATGAATCCTAGTATCTAATGGTTATTTTTCTGCTCTTGTCTTTCCTCCATCCTCCACCCCCAAGTAGACCCCAGTTTCTGTTATTTCCTTCTTTGTGTTCATGAGTTCTTATAATTTAGCTTCCACTTTTAATTGAAAACATACAGTATTTAGTTTTCTGTTCCTGAGTTAGTTTGCTATGGATAATGGCCTCCAGCTCCATCCGTGTTCCTGCAAAAGCCAAGGTCTGTAAGAACACCCATTTTAAACCAAAAACTATATTAAATGTTGAGAAAAAAATAGAAATTAAAGTTTTTAACGACAAGATTTCATTTGACCCATAAAATATACTATTACAAATTTGTATTGCACTTTTTACTTTGTTTGGCTCACAGGTATTTTTTTTGGCTTCAGATTCTGAGAAATGACTTTTCCTTTCAATGACCAAGTATCTTTTAGTATCCTTTTCTACCAAATGCTATTTTATCTCTCCTTTATTTACTCTTTATCACAATAACATCAGTCCTCACTCATAGCTAAGTGTATTTTTCAAACTCAGTGGTGGCTGAAGCCACTATTTTCCCTTTCCACCTAGATGTCAGGAAGTGAAGAATGACAGTAGATTTTTTCCTTAATTTTCCAGTGCTTCTTTCTTCACTGTCAACTCATATTACAGGGAAACACCAGATAGGATTCAGGTCACACTGAGAAGGTCAATCATTAACTAAAATTCTTCCTATACTACAACAATCTCCAGCACAATATAGGCAATAGTTCTTTGTCTATCTTAACGTTTTTTGGTAGCCCTTTTTTATAATTGGGGGAAATCTGTAATCATATCAAAAAGTATACATTTTGACATTTAAAAATATTCCAAATTATTTCCTTAACTTGTTGTGTGTTTAAGTGATATTCCAAAGGCTTAAGCATTTTATTTCTCAGTTTAGAGATTTAAAAATGGCCAGACTATTTAAAGATTGAAGACTTACAGCAATAACAGAGAAGTATGAATAAGGGTGTGAGATGTGTTTGCAAAATTCATATCTATATATTTTTATTCTATATTTCTGGAAGTGCAATTCTTTGAATTTCTTTTAAATTTAATATGATCCAATTTATACAAGCAGTATTCTACTAAAAATGAGGAAATATTGCTTTTTGAAATTAAAAAAAGTTCTTTCAATATCTGGTCCATTGTACTGTAATCATTCATTTTTTAAACCTGGTTGGTATTACTTTTTCTGAGTAATAGCTAAAGAAGTTCAATTTTATTCATTGGGGGAAATCTAAAATCACTATGAGAAGTTACACTTTTTATAAAATATGCAGTTCTTGAAAAACAAATTTTCAGGCATTTCCCTAGTATAAATACAACTTGACAAAGTGTACTCTAAAATATTTTAACTGTATTTATATGTTGGAGAAAATGAAAATATGTCTTTTATGAATATCAATTTAGAACTTCACTGAGATTTTTAGCTTAAAGTAGAAACATTAGAGCAAATGAGAGGACAATCCATGTAAATGAAAGTCAAAATATTTTGCACAAGGGCTATTTATATAAATTAAGGTGTATGTTAAGTTTCAATAGTTTCACTCTATTTCTCTTACTTGATCTGTAAAGGAAGAGGAAAAATGAAACCAGCAAAGTGCTAATATTTTCTGTCCAGAGTAGAAGTGGAAATTTTGATTATAGCACCATCAAATCATCCTTTCCCCTTGATAGCCAGAATCAATTTATATTGTCCATCTCAGATTTTTCACAGACATTTCATAGCAAGGGTCTCAAAGTTTGGTGGCAAACTTTATTACTGACTCAAAGATTTTCAATATATTTTCCATTTTTTTCTTGAAGGAAGAGTTTAAAATCCAGACTCTCACTAATTTAAAATACACTGGTTTTGCCAAAGGAAAAACATTCTATCTCCCATCTCCATTTTTAAATTTACTATTTCAAACTAATGAATTAAAACATTCAGTTATTTACAATTTTAGTGATTAAGAACAAATTATAATAAATTAGAAATTACATTAGATTTTTTTATGTCAAGGCATGCTTTACTTGGAGTTAAGACATCTATATCTTCTTTTTGCCATAATTCATGTATTAAAAATAAAAATTGAACAAAAACCATAAAAAGGAACAAGATAATCTTCTTTGCAGGAATGTGGATGGAGCTGGAGGCCATTATCCTCAGTAAATTAACACAGGAACGGAAAACCAAACATCATATGTTCTCACTTTTAAGTGGGAGCTGAACAGTGAGAGCACATGGACCCATGGAGTGGAACAACACACACTGGGGCCTTTCAGGGGTGTGGGGTGACGGACATCATCAGGAAGAACAGCTAATGGGTGCTGGGCTTAATACCTGGATTATGGGTTAATCTGTGCAGCAAACCACCATGACTCACGTTGACCTCTGTAACAAACTTGCACGTGTACCCCAGAACTTAAAATAAAAGTTGATTTAAGAAACAACTGAGCCAAAATTTGGATACCAAACTGAGTAACTGTTATTATATTTACTATAGTTGTTCCTTTGCACTTTTAATTAAAACTTGTTCACCAACAGTTTTTATTTCAAAATTTCCTTTCTTTTACCAGTCTATGATTATGAAAGTAGATACCTGAAAACATTCAGAATTAAGGTAAATTTTCCAAAAATTAGAAAAAAAAATTCTTAGCAAGTATATTATTACAGTGACAATAATTGACTTTAATATATAAGCAACTCCTCTACCTCTTACCAATAAAAGACTGTTTTGACAAAACACTTACTTAAAACAATTCTATGACTTTGTACTAGAGAACATGTAGGATGGATATATAAATTACATTTAAGAAAAGCAATAAATAAGGCAAGGAATTTAAGTGGATAATTTAAGAGAAAAAAATAAGACTGTCATTGAAGGTCCTAACAGTTAAAATGCAATTTTTTAATGTGTTAATCACAATGCCCCATCCATGCTGACATGAGCCTAACCTCATAACTGAGTTCCCATTTGACATGCATAGAGAACTTGCCCTAGCTGGAAGAAAAGAAGGAGCCGTTTAATTTCACATATGGAATTCCACAAGAACTTTTACATCTGTAAGATTTGACTTAGGTTGGGGGAAAGTTTTATCACATCAGCATTTCATTTATAACAGCATCATATGTTACATGTTGATGAATTAAAATAAAAGCACAACATAAACTGTTATAAATTTTTGGTATTTTTTCAAATGGTCTTGGTTTGAGGTCCCTAAAAAGTTGACCTTGAAGTCAGGACAAGGTGTTGGCAATTAATCAGAGAGCTGGTCTCAGAAATCACAAGTAAGGACATAGGAAAGAAAAGATAGGGAGGGAAGAAAGACCATGAGCAAATTTCTGCTGTGAGCAACTGGGACTCAGTTCAGCAAGGGAGCGTTTGAGATAGAATGTGTGTTTTTGTTTTCCAGACACTGAATCTGTGACCTTTATAATCTAACTCTGGTGTCTAACCATGCCATACCCTTTGGTTGAGCAAGTTCCCCTGGCAACAGACAAATTTTATGTTGAATTTGTATTTTCAATACTCTTTTATGATATGTTAATCATTTGTTTATTAATTTTATTTTATACATATTAGACGATTCCCAATATACATGCTGGTTGGTCAGCAAAACTTATTTTACGCAATTTAATAATTGATGAATAAAATAAATGATGACAAACATTATGAAACTAGAAAAGATTCCTGGTGTTTTAGTTTGAAAATTTTACAACTAAAATTAATACTAGAAACACACATCCACCCTTCACTTTGCTTTATAATTTGTTAATAGTTTGTCTCATTTGCTTTATCTCTTTAACCACAATATCATTATTGCAACCCAGAAATTTAGCATTAATAAGACAATAATTTATTTTAAAGTCCATAATTTTAATTTATCCAAATATCCCCAGAGGTATTTTTAGATGCATTTTCGACTGAAGACTCAGCCAAATACCACCAGTAACATTTTGTTGTCATATATTTTTAATCTCTTTTAATATAGAAGAGTATTCTACCTTTCTGTTTTTATCACGTTTATATTTTTGAAGGTCCCAAGTCAGTTGTTTCATAGAATGTGTCAAATTTGTATTTCTCTGATTGTTGGCTAATAACATTCAAATTAAACATATTTGGAAAACTATAACATAGGTTTTTCGTGCGCTTCCTATTATATCTCATCAGACAGTTCATAATACCAGTTTCTTTCATTATTAGTGATCCTAAATTTGACCACTTGGATAGCATCTGCAACATCTTTGTAGTTGAAATGTATCTTTTTTCATTGCAATTAAAGAATGAAAAATATCCTTGTGATTTGTCCTGTAACTAATAGCAAGTGACTATTTCCCTATCAAAGTTTTACTCAAAGGTTTTCTCATCCATTCATTAGCCTTCCTGAAAATACTGAACCTAAATGTCGATCAACAGCTGAATAAACAAATTATTATGTATCTATTCAATGGAATACTACTAAGCAATAAATATAAACTATTAATATGTACAGCCAGATAGGCAAACCTCCAAATAACTATGCTGAATTAAAGATGTCAGATAAAAGTGAGCACATACTCTATGATTCCATTTGTTTTAAGATTCTAGCAACTTTAGTGGTTGCAAAACAGTGATTTCCTGGTTTTAGCATTGCTTTTAAATGTACTATGCAAAGTTTCTTAAGCAAAAAGAGCCTCTGTCTCACTTTTTGAGTATCATTAAGTACTCTTGAATTATTTCTTATTCTCTTAGTAAATGTGTAGGGTTCACATTTCATAGATGCTAGCAAAAGACAGGAGACCCCTGGATCAGAAGCAATAAAATTTTTCATAACACAGCTAACAGCACAAGCCTCACAGCAGAGAAATTCCAAGGTTAGGGAACCCCAAAACTTAAACAAGCATCTCAAATTGGGTAGTTTAAACAAGATAAATTTATTGCCTTACAGTTTTGGAGGCAAAGGAGTTGGGTCTTCCTGATGTCTATGAGAGAGCATCTGTTACATACTTCTTCCCTAGCTTCTGGTGGTTTGCTGGCAATATTTGGTGTTCCTTGGCTTGTAGATCACCCAGTCTCTGCCTTCATCTCATATGTTCTTTCTGCAGTCAAATTTCTTCTTACTATAAAGACAACAGTAACATTTGACTAGGGTCCACCTTAATGACCTCATCTTTTTATTTTTTCCATGTTTTATTTTACTGTAGTCAGAATACTTACCAGGAGATCTATTATTTTAACAAATTTTAAGTGTATAGTGAGCAGACATTTCGCAAAAGCAGATATATGAATTGCAAATAAATACAGAAAAAGGTGTTCAGCATCATTATTCATTAGAAAAATTCAAACTGAAGCTATAGTAAGATACCACTACATATGGTAGTGGTATAAATATAAAAGACTAAAATATAAAAGACTCATCATACTAAGTGTTGATGAGGGTGTAGAGTAATTAGAAGTCTCAAACACTGCTAACAGGAAAGTAATCTCACTTTGCCTAACACTTTGGCAGTTTCTTAAACAGCTACATGTGCTTGTACCATACAACCTAGCCATTCCACTCCTAGTTGTTTACTCAAGATGAATGAAGGAATATGTCCACACAAATACCTGTTGATACATGTTCATTACAGCTTCATTGTAATAGTTAAAACCTAGAAGAACCCAAATGTCTATCAACAGCTGAACAGATAAATTGCTATGTATGCATTCAATGGAATGCTATTCAGCAATAAAGTGTTAATAAATAAACTATTAATATGAAAAACCAGAGAGATGAACCTCAAGACAATTACGCTAAATGAAGGATGTCAGATAAAAATGAGCACATACTATACGATTCCATTTGTATAATATTCTAGAAAACGCAAACTACTCTACAGAGACAGAAAGCAGATCAGTAGCTACATAGGGAGGACTGAGGAAGGCAGAGAGGAAGGGATTACAGAAAAGTAAGATGAAACTCAGGAAATGATGGTCATGTTTATTATCTAAATTACAGTGATTTTTTTTGAGATGGAGTTTCGCTCTTGTTGCCCAGGCTTGGGTCCAATGGCACGATCTCGGCTCACAGCAATGTCCACCTCCCAGGTTCAAGCTATTCTCCTGCCTTGGTCTCCCACATAACTGGGATTAAAGCATGTGCCACTATGCCTGGCTAATTTTGTATTTTTAGTGGAGAAGGGGTTTCTCAATATTGGTCAGGCTGGTCTCAAACTCCCAACCTCAAGTCATCTGCCTGCCTTGGCCTCCCAAAGTGCAGAGATTACAGGCATGAGCCACTATACCCGGCCAACAATGATTTTATGATTTTAGGGTATATACATATATCAAAACTTATTAAATGGTAAACTTTAAATATGTTCAACTTATTATTTATATTATACCCCAGTAAAACTTTCTATTTTAAGAAAGAAAAAAGACTTTATAAAGTGACTGCTGGAAAACCTGTCTACTCTTCCTTCAGAACAAGATAATATCTTTTTTATCCTGGTCAGTATACAAATCTCTTCTGCACCAGACGGAGGTTTTGTATCACTCTTTACTATATAAATATCCTTGAAATGATAGTCTGGAACAAAAGTGTCAATGCTTTTATTCAGAACATGTGCAAAAATGTGAGCAACTCATGGAAAATTGTCTCTCAACAATATAATGAGGGCATAATCCATCTCCACTATTCGCTCTGATTTTCAAGTTTTCACGAATTTGTTGACTGGCAACATATTAAAGTTGGCTCATGTGTCTTTCAAATATGTCTTTTTTATTGTCTTTATCTTCCATCCCTCCTTCCCTTTCCCCCTCTGCCTCTCTCTATATATAGCTCAAAATCTGCTCACTATCTAGCACATTAATGCATTCTATTTTATGTTTTCCATTCCCCAGACATGGGGTTGACTATATCTCTAAAGGTGCCCTGGTTCTTTTTAGTAACAGTGGTATTCTGAAATCAAAACCTGGGTGCTTGACTGTCTCATGCTCCTAGGACTACTCAGTGACAAGCTCATATATTCACACCTGATCTTACAATTTAAATTCAGCACCATGCAGTTCTTGCACATCTCCCAGAGTCTATATTTTTATATTTATTCTCCCACAGTGAAGAACTTGGTTCTCAAGAACCCCAACACATTTGTTTACTCCACCTGCTCTAAAATACAAATATAAAAGTTTCAGAATTTCTAAACGAATATCACAACAAACAAGTCTATTAAGATTTCAAGATTTTCCTGCAGCTTTTTGTTGTTGTTGTTGTTGTTGTTGTTAGTAGAATATATTAAGAAAAAACCATGAAAGAATTCTGTATACATGTAACTGCATTACAAGGGTATAAACAGACAAATGCCAGAGCAACAACTAAACTTTATAGCCTATTGTAATGCAATCTTTTTAGGTAATTTTTTCTTCTGCTTCCAGATTAATACTTTTTGTATTACCTTTTACAAAAGTAACCATATATCTACATATTAATATTGTTTTATATTTTTTCTTAACTGTAAATCATAACTCCATTTAACAGAACATTAAGAACATCCAGGCTGGGCGTCGTGACTCACACCTGTTATCCCAGCACTTTGGGAGACTCAGGTGGGCAGATCACGAGGTCCAGAGATCGAAACCATCTCGGCCAACAAGGTGAAACCCTGTCTCTACTAAAAATGCAAAAATTAGCTGGGCATGGTGGCACCTGCCTGTAGTTCCACCTTCTCAGGAGGTTGAGGCAGGAGAATCGCTTGAACTTAGGAGGCAGAGGTTGCAGTGAGCTCAGATCTCACCACTGCACTCCAGCCTGGCAACAGAGGGAGACTTCATCTAAAAATAAAACAAGAAAGTCCTAAATTTGAACTACTGAATAAAACTGTTTTAGAGAATATTTCATATTTTGGGAACTGTTTCATTTACCCATTCCTTATGAATAGAATTTAGATGGTTTTTAATATTTTAGCATTTCAAATGTTTCTTTAATGAATAACCTATCTGTAGGTTGTCTTGTATGTTTGGAGTAGTACTTTCAGCATAGATTTCTCAAAATGAAATTACTGGGTCAAAGACACAATGCCTATAAAGCTTTGTTATACATTATCACACCTTTTTCTACAAATCACATATTTTGTAGCTATTTTAAGAAAATAATGCATACTGCCTTTTGGGAGGTAAGCTTTGAAATTTATGACTGTTATTAGATTAAATATGGTAAATAGACTAAGCTTTATCTAAGAGAGTATTTTGTAAATACCAAATAGCATGTGAATATACTAGTTTTTACAGCATTTATTTAAATTACCATTAAAGTCTAAATTTAATTCATGATTATCTGCTTACCTGCTTATTAATAACTATGGTAGCCACATTTATCATACATTTCTAATTTGCAATTATACTCTATTGCATAAGTATTTATGCCTTACTTGGATAATACAGTGGGATGTCAAACAGTGTAATTAGGTACCTAACCTTAATTATGAAGGCATAAATAGCTAATTTTACTTAGACTTTAGTTAATTGTGAAGAGAATATATTTTGCATACACTTATTTGAAAAGTCCATGTAGAGTCTGCATAGACAAACCATTAGTTTGTAATATAAAATTTGTTTATTAAAAATGTGATGCAGACTTTATTTTGCTCTTTAAATTTTTGTAAAAATACTTCATAGTATATGCTTTCTAGAATGTTTATGTATATGCAGTGTTTTTAATACTATATGCCAGAAAATCAAATTATATAGTAGCTAGCTTTCAAATTCTAACAAATGTTAAAATCTCGCAAGACAAACTGAACAGTAATACTATTATGTTTGTAATGCAATTTTCAATTACACAAAATTTTCAAAATCATTCTAGCAATTCAATTATAGGTGTTTATTCTCAGAGATTTGTAATAACATTTTTTATTTTTAAAGCATTTTATGGTTTTCAAAGCAATGTCACAAGCATTGCTTCATTTATGCTTCCCAAAAAGCCTGAGAGAACATAAAATTGCACTTTGGTTCTATGAGTTTTGTTATCAGTAAGTTTGATATCTGAATATGTGTAATCAAACTGTAGTATTTGGAGATTTCTTTTTATATTGGTCATCCAAATCTATAATAATCTGACAAAATTTAAGTCACATCACTATCGTAGAACTGATCCTATTGCAAACAAAAGGATAGTTTGATGAAAGATCCTTTCCGCTGCAATTCTCGTACCATTTTAGGGATTTAGTACTAAAAATCTTTTAATATCCTGATTTGTTTCAGATGACATTTTGAGATAATCCAAAATATAATCTTTAAAAATTGAGAAGAAATAAAGTATTTCCTACATCCCCTGAAATACAGCACATATTAGTTGTCAGGGCATTAAAAATAACTCAGAAGCTTGAAGCTGTTAAGCATCCAAAGAAGGTAGTTGCTGATAAAGTTAAAATTGCTGTGTATTAAATTTTGAGGTATGAAACAAAATCGAACTGTATTTATTTCACCATTAGTAGAAGGGTAGTTCAAATACAATTATATTTAAAATGTTGATGACTATATTATATGATATTTTCACATATGATTTTTATTAATATTATAGATATAAAATAATATGCACTGGAGCATGTTAATTTTCACATATATAAAACCTATTCATTAGGATGATTGCTATTCTTCTAAAGAATGATTATAAAAGAGAGTTGCATTCTCAGAAATATAAATCTATGTCATTCATCCCATATGCGTCACTTTTAAATACTTCTAGTATTTTGGACATGATCAATATTTTTATTTTACCCAGAAATGAGGCACAGGAATATTTGCTTGAGGCCAAATGTCCATCTGCTTGGGGCTAAAATCTCACTGCTTTTTGGCACACATAATAAGTAACCACTGCTGTCTTAATTTTTCTAATATAATGAGTTCTATGCAGCTTATCATGTATTTCATTATTTTCATTCATTATCATAAAATAAGCCAAAATATAAGGCAATATGCAGATATTTTATGAACGCTATTGTATATCCCCAAATAACTAAAATAAATTAAAATATTGCCTGCAAAATATTATCACTATGATGCAGCAGCATGTTTATCAGTTTGTATATAGGTGTTTGCATTTGGCACATGAAAAAGAGTTTAGGAGTGCTGACATATAATGTGTATTTATAACAGTAGGAATTTCGTTAATGTTTGTTAACTGAATAAAACTACGTGGCATGAGATTTTAAAAACTGGAGACTATATATTTATAATTCTCTTTGACATTTTCTTTTTTTTCCTTTTTATTTATTTATTTATTTATTATTGCATTTTATGTTTTGGGGTACATGTGAAGAACATGCAAGATTGTTGCATAGGTACACACATGGCAGTGTGATTTGCTGCCTTCCTCCCCTTCACTTATATCTGACATTTGTCCCCATGCTATGTCTCCCCACCTCCCCACCCCATCCCTCCTTAATCCATCTATTTGAATAAATTAAAGAAAAATATTATATTCTATATAGCAAGAATTTCTAGTAAAATTTTTTGTTTGAATATTTAGTAAATATATTTTATATATAATCTTAAAATATTAAAAATAATTTTAATGGATATGTGAAAATAATTGGTCACAAAGCAATAGTTTGGAAATGAATTTTGAAAGTTTTGGTGGTGAAAAGTAGGATGAGAGTGAGAATGTAGGTTTTGCATTCACAAAGTTAATGAATCACTGGATGGAATGGAAAGAGGGGTCTAAATTAATTTGAACTCATCAATATTTTTGAGAACTAGGCTTACAAGAGATTGACTGAAAATTTGAGATAATGGTTTTGGAAAAGAAAGAAACATTGTGTGCTTATTTTTTTAATTACAATACTTGACCATATTTGTACAGAGATGAAAGCATCAGTCATAACGATAAGGATGAAAACACAAGAAATAAGTATATAACTAGAAGAAAAACAATATATTAAGAATGGAGCAACCTCAAAACTGGAGAGGTGAAGATCAGATGTCATGGCAGATACTGGCAAAACACAGCAGAGTAAAATGCGATGGTAAGACCCAATGGCACTAAACCCACCAACAGTGAGAAGGCAGGTAACAAAGCAACAGGTTCATCTGCACGCATTTGGAAGAAGCCAAGTCTAAAAGCTAAACTCTGCAAAACAATATGTAAACAACAAGCAAGTCCAGTATAATAATAGGCATCTGATAGGTCTAATGTGAATGATCAACATATCCTTCCAGATGATTAAAATCAGGTGATTGGAATTCAGGAGTTAGTCATACTCAGAAATTTTATAGGCAGCAGAGTCCCAGGAAAGAGTGTCAACAACAACATAGGGCTTGAGATTTGAGAGAGATTGTTCACCACTTTTAGCTTGTTATATTTATCTACTGGAGGACAGAAAATAGAAGACAAGAAAAAATATAAACAAGGCAGGTTGTTGGAGGACAGAAAGTACTGTCTATGATAAAAAGAATGAAGCAGATGAATAATCCAGGAGGTACTGATGCAACACGGAGTTTATAAATTCAAGAAGTAATACGTGTTTTAAAAAGTGAGATTCCCATCTCAAAGGAGAAATTTCATTTCAAGAATGGAAGAATAAATGAACTAGATTAGAGGTTGACAAAGTATGCCTTCTCAACCAAATCTAGTTTGCAGCCTGATGTTTTATGAACCCAAGCTAAGAGTGACTTTTACAATTTTAAAGGATTATACAGACACACACACACACATGCATATATGCTCACAACCTTATGTACAATCAAACACGTACACACAAAAAGCAACATGTAAACAAGGTTTTAATTGCCCATAATTCCTAATTTATCTAATATTTGGCCCTTTATAAAAAATGTACACTGATCCTTGAACTAGATAAAGCTAGATACTTGACTCTAAGACCAGGAATAAATTTACAACTAACACCAAATAAAACAAAACAAACAAACAAAAAAAAACTTGATGCCAAATGCTGTATTGTTTAGAAATCTTGAAAGTCCATTTTATAACTTAGGTTATGTGTTAATTGTAAGCAACCAGTAACCCAATAGTAAGTAGCTTACACATTAGAACAGTAAACAGTTACAGATTGTCTGCTTTATGCCACTGCTCGTAACAAATCTGAAGGTTATACTATGGAAGAGGTCAAGGGATTAAGTTTCACAGTATCACCTCTACAGGTGATATGTTCAGTGATGTATTTCTTGCCTGTGATTCTCCTGACTCAGCCCTTACGGTAGGGCTTGCAGACTTCACCCCAGTGCTCTAAACATAATTCAACAAGAAAAGGCCTGAACATCACTAACATGCTCTTCTCCAAGCTGTTTTATTAGATACGGGTCCTATTTATCATTGGCTTATGTATTCCTCAGAATAATTCAGTCCACCCATTATCTAGCAAATATGTTTTAAACATTTATCATATACTAGGTACTGTTTTAGATGCTAAAGGTAAAATGGTGACACCATTTTAGGGATAGAGTTCCTTTTCTCAATTAGCTTATAGTCTGTTGGATAAAAACAGAAGAAGGAAGAAGGAAGGAAGAAAGAAAAGGAAAGAAAGAAAAGAAAAAGAAAGAAAAAGAAAGAAGGAAGGAAGGAAGGAAAGAAAGAAAGAAAAAAAGAAAAGAAAGAAAGAAAGAAAAAAGGAAAGAAAGAAAGAAGGAAAGAAAGGAGAGAGGGAGGTAGGGAGGGAGGGAGGATGGGAGAGAGAAAGAGGAGAGAAAGGCAAGGTAAACTCTAGGAATAGCTAAATGAGAGCAAAGAGAGCTTAGAGAGCTATTTTAGCTAAAGGTGGTCAGAGAATTTTTCTCTGAACTGATAATTCAATTGAGACATAAATAATCAGAAGAAAGCAGTCATGGGAACAGTATTCTCAATAAAAGGGACAAAAACTGCAAAGACCCAGAAAAAGAAACAAGTTTAGTTATGCAAGGGACTGAAAAAGGGTGACGGTGGTACAGCATTCTGAGCCAGGGGATGCTGGTGGGTAAAAAGAGAGTAGGCAGAGCCACAGAGGTTTCCTCACGATTAGCTCAAATGCTTTAATTTGCAAGGGGCAAAAACCATTGAAGCAGACATACAGACATTCTTTTGGTCTATTTTAACAACCACTAAAAAACATCAGGATTATACAAAAGGCTGATAAATAGTCTCAACCTAATCATACGTAGTAAACGTTTCTTTCGCTTTTATTCCAGCCAATGTCATTATAATGCTATGCTGAAGAAAATTTTCCAAATATAGACTGCATTGCAGTTTATGATTAAGTATCTCAGAAATTTATCTGCCACATCATTTTTAAATTTATGAGACAGAAAGATTACTTCAGTCAGGGGTTTTCAGAACTAGGTTACCTGAAGAAAAAACGGTTATTGGGAAGACTTGAAGAAGGGATCTGAGTTGTATTAATAGAGGAAGGGGGCAGAAACAGACAAAGCCTGGAGGGATTTGCCCCCTAAAAAATGAAATAGGACAGTTTGCCTGTGACACAGTGTTTACGTGGAAAAATAGATGGTACACCTGGAAAGACATTTTTGGACGAAATAACTAAGAGCCTGTTCAAAATGCCTTCTAATTTAAAAAGAAATTTTTAGGAAAAGGGGGGATTTTGATGCTTATCTATCCAACCATCATGTATTAAAAAAAAAAAAAAAAAAAACAAGCACTTATTACCAGGTACATTTTTTTTTTTTTTTAGACACAATTTTAAATGCCTACTGACAAAAATGGGAAGTGACACTAATCACCCTCCACCTGCCTACTCCTGCCAACCCAGAAATCAGGACATTCTTTTTCTCCAGATGCTTGTGATTAATGTCCAAAATTGTTTTCATGACTGCTGTGCATTATTGCAAAGGCTCTCAACTCTCTCTCCTAGGGACAGCTTAAGGAGTCGTTGTGAGTCTCTTAGTACATCTTAAAACTAGGATGAATGTGATATGCCTACTGCAGCATGGTTTATGGTCTCTTACCATGTCAGGCTCTCATGCATCAGAGCAGCACCTCAATTTTACTGGACCTTTTCCTCTAAGTTGTTACAACAGAAGCAGAAGGCATAACTCTCACTGATTTATTTATTTTTAAGACCAAACTACCATAAATATTTAACACAGACACTGTATTTTAGTTATGAAAACAAAGTACACAGATAATTCAGTTTAAAGCATTTTTAAGCCAGAAATTTCTGTAATAGTTAACCCTGATTGATTAAACATTTTAAAATCAGGATATACTCAATATCCCTATATTAATATATTCATTATAACTTTCAGTTGACTCTCCATAAAAATCTCTGCAAAATTCTATCCATCAGCAGACCTTTCCCATCTTTTTCTTATCCTCTTAAGAGAGCTAATACTAAAAATTAAAATTGTATCAAAATTGAAAAGAAAAAATATATATTATGGATGTCCTCAGGAAAGAAGATTTAAAGGAAAGTTTATCTATGGAGCCATATTCACTAAATAAGGACCAGAAAAACAGCTTTAAATTCTCTAGTGTGTGTTTGTTTGATAATTTATTGAGGTAGTACTTACATAACATAAACATAATTTCATAAAATTACATGAAGCCCTTTTTATAATATAACAAAGATATTACTATTAAGTTTTTCTACTTTTCCAAATTCCTGGGAATTTTAGTGTTCTCTTTTCTAACTACTGTTGATTCAGCAAGCTACAGGACCAGGTTGCTGAGATTTTCTTCTTTTAAGCTGGGGCCCCTTGACAGGCCATGGACTGGAAAACACAAATGCCATCCTCAACAATGGCCCAAGGTAGAGAATCTACCCACTGAAAAAGATTTTTGATCAAATTAAGCCTTAACCCCAGTGCCAACAGCCTATTACATTATTGATCCCTGTGAAACGCCCAGTGTCTGGACTGTGTACTCTAAACCAGGTTTGCCAAATAAAATACAGTATACTCAGTTAAATTTGAATCAGTTTAAAACATACTTTAAAAATATAAATTTGTCCCAAATATTGCATGAGACATGATTACACTAAAGAATTTATTTGGCATTTAAATTTTAAATTTAATTAGATATCGTACATATTTATGTTCGAAATGCAGCAATCCAAATTAAAACTGAACATAATCAAAGCTGGACATTACTTTTTGTTTTGTTTTCTTGATTGTACGTTTTCCTTAATTTCTTCCTAGAAGAGATCCTGCTATCTGTCCTCTTTAGGTTGCTTCTTTAAAAGGACTGAGAGGGCTGGGCGCCGTGGGCTCATGCCTGTAATCCCAGCACTTTGGGAGGCCAAGGCGGGTGGATCACAAGGTCAAGAGATCAGTACCATGGTGAAACCCCCGTCTCTACTAAAAAATACAAAAATTAGCTGGGCATGGTGGCGCGCGCCTCTAGTCCCAGCTACTTGGGAGGCTGAGGCAGGAGGATTGCTTGAATCTGGGAGGCGGAGGTTGCAGTGAGCTGAGATGGCGCCACTACACTCCAGCCTGGCACCTGGTGACACAGTGAGACACTGTCTCAAGAAAAAAAAAAAAAAAAGACTGATAGGGGTTTCTGTTAGTGGGCATCAATATTTTATTACCAATAGCTTTTCTACGAAAGCAAGTAAGTTAATAGTGAACAGCCCTTTCTTTTTTTATTATTATTATTCTGCTTATGTTAGTTTTTAACATACAGATTTTCATTTTGCTTTGATATTCATTGACATATACTGTTTTACATTTGTAAAATAATTTAGTTTTGAGAAAATCACATATTTTCTATGTCCAGAGACATGATAAAACCATTTTGTAAGTCAATAATCACATCTTTCAACATAGGATATAGTTGATTTTAGTCTCTTTTCCAACCTCAAAATGGGCTCATCTGTATAGAGAATATTGAAAGAAAAATTTTGTTACAATTGTTATTTAACTCTTAGTCTTCCTATGAAAATATACTAGACGATTTTTTTTTTAATTTTTTAGTTTTTTTAATTGCATTTTAGGTTTTGGGGTACAGGTGAAGAACATGCAAGATTGTTGCATAGGTACACACATGGCAGTGTGATTTGCTGCCTTCCTTCTCCTCACCTATATCTGTCATTTCTGCCCTTTCTAAGGACTGAAGAAAACAGTCTCTTCATGCCTGATGTCAACAACTCATTATGTTATCTACTCCTGTGAAGCACCCAGTGTCTGGACTGTGTACTTTTTAAACCAAGTTTGCCATATAAAATACAGGACACCCAGTTACATTTGAATTTCAGGTTAAAACATAATTTTAAAATGTGTCCTAAATATTGTATGAAACATAATTACACTACCCATTTAAGAGTTTTTTGATCAAGTTAAGCCTTAAACCTCATGTCAACAACCCACTATATTCTTGACTTCTGACTTCTGAGTTTGAAAGGAAGAGCTAAACCTATTCAGTTGAGCTCTTTCAAGAATTTCTTTTATTCCAGAAGAGTCGATCTTTTCTTGTTTTTGTCTTTTTGAGGTGTTCTGTAAATTTTACTAATTGTTTTATGAACTATTCAACAAATTGTTTCTTGTTGAAACTATATAGACCCCTTTCTATATAAATTTCTTATATTTTTGCATGGAGAGACATCAAATATTTATTTCAAGCTTCTTTAGATTTTAAATAATGAAGCTATCATAGCTGTATGACAAAATTTTATTTTATGTTGCATCATTTGGAATTATAATTATCTTGTGATAAATGAAAATCAAGAATTAATTTAAAATATCTTGACATTATCCCTATATCAAATGCTCTTTTTACAGTAAAACAGAATTGCAAGTATGCCAGTGGTGATCACTTTTTAGATTGTATTTTACTCTTGATAATGCAAAATTACTAAAATTTTTTTAGAGCATTTGATTATTAAACATCATCCTTTTTATCTTTTAATTTGTAACCAGGCACTTATCATTCCTATTATCATCAAAACACAAATAAAAACCAGAAACCCCAAAATGAACAAAATAGACTGCTTTGCCCCACTTTGTTAGTCATTGCCACTCATTTAGACTGATAATTTGACCTGGTGTTTTCTTTGAGGCAGCCACATTTACATGAGATGAAAGAAAAGCATTTCTTTTAGAAAGTCACTTACAAATCAAATTTGCTCATTTAAAGTATTTTTCTTTTCATTGATCAATGATGCAGTGCTCTCTGTAACACAATAGGAATTGCCTCCATGTTAATGATACATGACTTGTAAAGGCTGCTTTTCAGTATTCTCTAACTCTACAGCTAATGTCTGTCATTACTTAATGGCTAAACTTTCTAGTAAGTCACAAGGCTTGTTTTATACTTAACTTGCTTCCTTGAGGTACATTATTCTACACTTCCAAGTTCAAAAATTAAAACAGTCAGTTTGAATGTCCAATCTGTTACTCAGTGCACAAGGCCATGTAACATGTATCAGTGAGCCCATTTAATAATCACTAGTCCATGAAAGACAGAGACTAACTAGATATGATATGTTGAAGTTACCACATATGGTTTGTTAGAGATGACATTCATGCCATGAAGACAAATGAGAAGAACTGAAGTTGCAAAGCAGGAAAATAATCATAAATAATCATAGAATAATACTGTATAGATTGTATGATATGTAAAACCTCCTTTTAAAATCTTCTGGATATGTATCTCTTTAGCGTGGTCCATGTTTCTAATGTTTAATCTTCACAGATGCATCTCCCTCTTTCTTTCAATTTAATAGGAGTGGTTTTACGCTTACTCTTCAGCTTAGTTTGTGTTAGTTGGAATGTAATAGATGTAAAAAGGCAAGCATACTTTCTAAGTGCCCCAGGTTCAATTTTCATCTCTCTTCTACAAGCCAGCTTTTTTTTTTTACCTTGAGCAAATTACTTATTCCCTCTGCATAATGTTTAATAGTCTTAATGAGGTGGAGTCAGCTAGATAATTTGTAAATTTTATTCAGTAACTAAAGCTTTTGGTTGCGAATTTAAATCCTGTTAAATTTCTGATCCTGTTGTAAATCTCGTCCTGTAAACTAAATACTCTTTTCCGGTTACAGAGTTAGATTTAATGTTTATTGCTCAGAACTCTATTGCAAATGTTTACTTATAACAGCTCTATTGTACATAACCTATAATGCACTGAAATATCAAAATATTAATGAAGTTTCACCTGTTTTTCTAGCTTCTGGTACATGATCTAGTCCCTATTTATTTGAAATAATTCAGTGATTAATCGAGGATTAAAAATGATACAGCAAAAATTTGGAAAAAAAAATAAAAATAAAAATAAAAAGAACAGTCAATATCCAGCATTTCAAATTCAAAAGAAAGTCAGAAAACTGAAAGCTGAAAAATTCACATATTAGTTTGCTAGACCGACTTAAAAAAAAAATCACAGACTGGATGGTTTAAACCAGGCGTCCCCAAACTTTTTACACTGGGGGCCAGTTCACTGACCTCAGACCGTTGGAGGGCCGCCACATTCTGTGCTCCTCTCGCTGACCACCAATGAAAGAGGTGCCCCTTCCTGAAGTGTGGCGGGGGGCTGGATAAATGGCCTCAGGGGGCCCCATGAGGCCTGCTGGCCGTAGTTTGGAGACGCCTGGTTTAAACAATGGAAATTAATTTTCTCACAGTTTTCTGGAGGCTGGATGTTGAAGATTAAGATGTTGGCAGGTTTGCTTTCTCCTGATACCTCTTTCCTTGCTTGCCAATAGCTGCTTCCTGCATCCTCACATGAGTCTTCCCCATGTCCCTGTGCTTCTCAGGTGTTTCTGCATGTTCAAGTGTCTTATAAGGACACAAGTCAGATTGGACTAGGGCCCATCCATACAACCTCTTATAACTTTAATTACCTCTTTAAAAGTCTTATCTCTAAATACAGTCATGTTCTGGGGTATTGGTAGTTAGGACTTCAGCATGCGAGTTTTGTGGGAACACAATTCAGTTCGTAAGAATTAGTATTAAGGGAAAGCATTTCGTGAATACCCATGAGTGAAACCCTGGCTCAGCAAAAAGCAGAAAAGGATAAAATTATCCATTCCTAACGTTCTGTTATCTAGGAAAGTATGTGAGTTCTTTAGGAATGGGAGACAGACCAACATGAAACTTGCTAGAAGGACTTAAGGTTTATCATGCCTGAGAAGGAGCCCTTTGATTTTTCCCCTAGGTAGGAAGGATATTGGGATTAAAACCTCCACTCAATTTTGGGAAATTTTAGACTAAAGAGGATTTGGGTCTATTCCCCAACCGAAGATCCAGGAAACAACAAGCCACTGATGAAACCATGAGATCATTCTTGTATCGGAACACTCACAGAATAATGACTTTAGATGACATCTAGGCAGAGAGGTTTGAGGGAGCCTCACAAAATATTTTTTCTCCCAAGCCATTGGCCAGCCACTTTCTTTATGGCCCAAATAAAGATAAGGAAGTTAGCAAAGGAAGGTGTCCCTCAGTTTTGACAGGAGGATCCAGTAGCGAATGACACACGGGAGTCATAGGAGTCAGCAGAAGACAGCTGTGGAGCAGGCGGTTTCTCAGCAAATACTGATAAAGAAATTGTACAGTAACATCAGGGGTTCAGCCTAGGTTCTACTGCTTGCCACACAGAAAACCAATCACTGAGACAATTATTGCCAAGTGAGATGGCTTTAATGAAGTGATACAGCTGAGGAGATGGGAGATCAGTATCAAATCCATCTCCCTGACTGACTTAAATTAGAGACATATATAGGAGAGAAGAAATGTAACTGTATGGAAAAACAGTAACTCTGAAGGGGGAAGGAGTCAATCATGATGAATAAGTAGGTGGCTTCTCATTGCTTGGGTGAGATGATCTGGTGAGTTTCAGTTCTTTGATGGCTTTTTTAAAAAAATATATTTTATTGCATTTTAGGTTTTGGGAAACCATCATTCTTTGACAGCTTTTAAGAACTCATTGTCTGGATCTGGTGAGTTTCAAGCTTTAAAACGGCAGAGTCAATTTCTATGTTTATGCAAAAAAAAGTTGTCTATGGAAATATTGGGTAGGTTTCAAAATTTTCATGTGACTGAAATGACTGATAAATCACTGACAATTTCTTTTTAAGAGGCTAATTAGGTAATTCACACGTGGGCAGAAAGGTAGCTTCAAAAGAGATTGAGACATAAAAAACATAGAGGTGTTACTTTTTATACATACACAAATTGCCTGTCAACTTTTATCTGGTACCCATATTTGAGGGTTTTTTAAAGCTAATTAAAATATGTGTGTTTGTGTGTTTTCTGGGATGGGGGTGTGTATTAGTCCATTTTCACACTGCTATAAAGAAATTACCAAGGCTAAGTAATTTACTAGGAAAGTGGCTTGATTGACTCACAGGCTGGGGAGACCTCGGGAAACTTAAAATCACAGTAGAAGGAGAAGCGGCCACTTATTCACAAGGTGACAAGAGAGAGAGAAGAGTGTGACGGGGAAAGAGCCCCGTGTAAAATCATCAGGTCTCTTGAGAACTCACTCACTATTATGAGAACAGCACAGAAAAAGCATCCCTCATGATTCAGTCACCTCCCTCCCTCTACTCCTGGGGATTACAGGTCCCTCCTTCAACACATGGGGATGAAAATTTGAGATGAGATTTGGGTGGAGACCCAGAGCCAACCCATATCACTGTGCAAGTTTATATAGCTTTTGCTTTTATGTTCACAGCAGGGCAAATAAGTCACTACTATGATTATAAGACTAGGCAAATTTCAAACTCTCTATTTTTCAAGAAATACTTAACTTTTTTTGCAGTCTGAACACCTGGAGTAGCTTAAATAAACAATAATAAAAGATGTAAATCTGCTTTCTGAGAAGGAAGACAAATATTTCCTGTATCATTTGTTTAGTGAACAAATAACAAAAGAGGACTAAAGATCTATATGCTCCCTCTTGTCAGTAGGAAAAAACAAAAATTGACAGCATTTGATGGGTAAACTCAAAGTCAGGAGAGGATCAGATATCCTTGATCTCAGAACAAAATCAACAATGAAATACCATGTGCATCCTGAACTCTTCCACTACCTGTCTTCTGTGCTTAGACACTTTTCTCCCAGCTCTCTCAGATAATAAAATCTGCCAGCAGTATGTACCTGAATAATGCATCAGGAGATTGGAAGTTACTAAAAGGAAAGAAAAAAACCCAAACTGCTGAAACAACAATACTACCTACCATTACTGAGAGTGTCAGTTTATGATAGAGTTTATTGGTAGTTTCTGTTACTTTATGGGATAGTTCATAATTCATAAGAAAACATTCTTGCATACTTGCTCCACACAAAAAAAATAACCGTTTCGAGCAGAGGGTCAGGAACCTACAGAGTAGTTGTTTGCATCAGCTTCATAATCTTAGACATATCTAAATTTTTTATCATTAGTTTTCTCATCGATATGATACAGAAAATGTTATTTTTTGTGCTGTTGTGCTGTTGAAATGACAAATTTAATTGTTTTTAATAATATTATTATTGTTTTTGAGATATAATTCACCACTTATGAATATTTTGGTCAACATTATTAGTGAGGTTTTAATTTTCTAAAAATTTAGAAAAGATTTAAAGAAAGATGTTTTTTAGATAAAGTAATTTGTACTTTGAACTTCTCAGGTAGTTTCTCAATTATAAATAAGGGCTGAAAAATTTTAAAATACAGAATCGAATTAAGGGATAACCTCTAAATATACAAATTATCATTAGTGCATTGTTTAAACTGATTTTATTAGGCAGAATACCCAATAACGTTTGCTTATTAGCTTCCAATAGTTTGTTAATAAGATTGCATATATACAATCCTAGTCTAAAAAGGAAAAAAGAGAAAAGCTAAACAAAGTCCTATAGTCACTTGAACAAAATTGAATATTATATTTTCCAAAATAAAAGCAAGGTGGGAATTAAATGCCTGAGTCCTTTGTTTTCAATTCCTAATTGTTTGGTTATTTTTGCATAATATAGAATGGTGCAATTTTAATGTTCTCTGTGGCTATTTTTCAATAAATAAGTTGTATTTTAAGGAACAAAATTATTTCAACCACCAAACTAAAAATAAATTTCCAAATTTATTCAGTAGTACTCTATTTTGAGCAGAATTTTAGTCCCTGGAAACCAGGAATGTATGCCTAATTAATAGACATAAGTAGAATCTATTACTTGACCATCAAATCTCTTGAATACTCATATTTAAGTAAACATTTTTGATTTGTGTTAATTAAATTAGAATAACAATTTCTAATTGTTAAAGTTCAATTAGCAATTTAAATATTCAGATTTGTGAAATGTATAGTGAATATTAATCCTCTTTCAGTGATTGATGGGCATGTTCAGAATATTAAGCTTTTACATATTCCTAATAGGATTTTCATTTTCACATGCAGCGCACCTGCTGAGTTAGTCAATGCTTTCTAATAAGTCTTATACTAATAAAGCAACCTGGAATTGATAGTCGATGTCATTATCAACAAATGAAATAAATCCAAGTGAATTTTATAGTTCCTTTTCTTCACTTAATGTAATCTGATAAAATATTCCAATGTACTCCACAAATCATTTTTTACTGCTTGTGGAATGCTTTCTCCATGACCAAAAAAAAAAGAAAGAAAATTTGGAATCTTGTAGAAATAAGACTTTTTTTTTTTTTACTTGAGGATATATTTTACATAAGAAAGAAAGGACTCAAACAAAAAATAAGTGGAGAGAAGAACATAAAGTGAAAAGAAAACTGAAAATCTACTTTAAGTGTTATATGCCAAATAATATATGACTTAAAGAATGCAGGCACTAAAAAATGTTATCTGAGCAAAATTCTCTTTACCGTGTACAACTATATATTGGATTATACTTTTATACTAATATAATACAAATAAATTTTCAAATTAATAAAGTGAATAAATCTTACCTCGTATAAATATTTGAAATCATGACATCAAAAGCATCAAAATTCAGAATATTTAATTAGTTTAATATGAAGCATTTTATTCATTTTGTAGACCATGCTATGGAAGCAAAAGATAGGATGGCATTGGTGGACAATGCCCATCTTGACAGCAGTGCTGGGATCATGGTGTCCCTCTTAGCTATGGGAGTGGAGATAAGTATGTGACATGTGGGCTACTGATCCAGGGAAGTATTTGATATTGGGGCTATGCCTCAGGATACAAAACAGTCATCCACTCAGTAGGTAAAACTAAAGTATAAATGCTGCACAGGACTAGCAGTTTCAATATCTAGATATCAGGCAGCTTGAACCTAATTAAGGGACACACTCTAAATATATAAATTACCATTAGTGTGTTGTTTTAAAATAAGCTGACTTGATTAGGCAGAATAACCAATAACATTTGATTATTTGGAAATCTCAGGGAGAAATTCATCAGTAACCAAAAAGTGAAAGTTACCTTGGGACAGTAAGGCAAGAACAGAAATTGACATTAAAAGACCAAGGTGATTACTGGCTTCAGAGACTTGAGAAAAGGCAAGAGAAGGGATATTTTTTTCTTGATGGATTACATTATTTCTGAACAAATATGCAATTGTTCTGTATTATTAGCCATCAATATTCCCTCAAACTCTATAGCTTTGCTTAGGCATGTAGCACGGTAATTAAGAATATGAACTTTGGGACCACAGTGGCCTTAAATTCCACCTCTATCACTTTCTGGCTGTGTGACTTAGGCAATTTACTTAGCCTCTCTGGGCCTTGATTTTGTTATCTGTAACAAGAATATCATAATAGTGCATCTAAATCATAGAGAGATTATAAAGATTATGTGTGCTAACACAGATAGCACGTACAGAACAATACATGGCATTTAGGAAGCACTAGATATGTATTTGACAGCAATGATTTATTCATTGAAGTGAAAAACTAGACTATTATTACTTTCTATAAAACATAGAATGTGGTTAAAGTATATTATAAATAATTTAAAATGAAATAAGCATATTTTAAATAAATGACCAAAGATTAAAATCAATATTTTAGAAGAAGTTTGGTTGTAATAATTATAACACATATTTACATTACCCTTAATATATGTTAGTCATTCTTTTAAGTTATATATATATATAAATACTAGTTACTTTGTGACATAATATTATTTCCTTTATTTCAGAAATTAGAATACTGTGACAAGGAGATTAAGTAATTTTTCAGAGATTATATTTAAAATTATTTATACATATTCATTTATGCATATTATAAATATCTGTGTTTATATTTAGATGTTATGTATCACCAAGCTAAAAGAAGTGATACCAAAGTTTTTTAACTGTTGTATTTAATGGGAAGTGTATTTTGAAGGTGAAAGTATCGTTCCTAAATTGTAATAACCACTTTAGTATTCTAAGGATCTTAAGTAGATTATTCTGTGCTTGTCATTACCATCAAACATACCATGTTAGTTTCAGAAAAAATTATGGAAGCATATTTATATAAATATATGAACTTCAATTTATTTATATGTAGTACAGTTTTTTTTTTAAAGTAGGAAATATAAAATATCTAACAGTTCTATGAATCTTATTAGGAATCTCACTTATGTCATTCATTTAATAATCCCAATCATATCTGCAGTTTATAAATATAGAAACAGAGGCTTAGGTAAAGTAAATTGGAAATATTTATCATGTATTAAATTAAAATCCAGGATTAGAATATTCCAAATATCCGCTCTTTTTACTTCTTAGAGCCATCAACTTAAACTATTTTCTTTCAGTCTGGCAAAAAAATTGTTATGTATCTCAAGGTAATTAATAGACCCTTAAAATCTAAGGCAAGAAACCATAAAAGTTCTAGAAGATAATGTTGGAAAAACCCTTCTAGACATTGACTTAGGCAAAGACTTTATGACTAAGAACCTAAAAGCAAATGCAACAAAACAAAGATAAATAGGAGGGACTTAAACTAAAAAGCTTCTGTAGAGTAAAAGAAATAATCAGCAGAGTAAACAGACAACCCACAGAGTGGGAGAAAATCTTTGCAGTCTATACTTCTGACAAAAGACTAATATCCAGAATCTACAAGGAACTCAAACAAATTCAGCCAGAAAAAAAAAAAAAAAAAAAAAAAAAAAGTCCTATCAAAAAGTTGGCTACGGACATCAATAAACAAGTCTCTAAAGAAGATATGCAAATGGCCAACAAACATGAAAAAGTGTACAACATCACTAACTGTCAGGGAAATTCAAATCAAAACCGCAATGTGATACATCTTACTTTTGCAAGAATGGCCATAATCAAAAAATAAAAAATAAAAATAGATGTGATAAAAGGGGAACACTTTACACTGTTGGTGGAAACGTAAACTTGTATAACCACTATGTAAAACAGTGTGAAAACAGTATGGAGATTTCTTAAAGAACTCAAAGAACTACTATTTGGTCCAGCAACCCTACTCTTGGGTATCTACCCAGAGGAAAATAAGTCAGTATACAAAAAAGATACCCGCACATACATATTTATAGCAGAACAACTCACAGTTGCAAAAATATGAAAACAGCCCAAATATCTATCAATCAACAAGTGGAAAAAGAATATGTCTATATCATGGAATACTACTCAGCCATAAAAACAAATGAAATAATGGCATTCACTGCAACCAGGATGGAATTGGCAACTATTATTCTAAATGAAGTGACTCAATAATGGTAAACCAAACCATATGTTCTCACTCACAAGTGGAAGCTGACCTATAAGGACGAAAAGGCATAAGAGTAATACAATAGACTTTAGAGTCTCGGGGGAAAAGGTGGGAGGGGGTAAGAGATAAAAGACTACACATTAGGTACAGTGTACACTGCTAGGGTGATGAGTGCACCAAAAGCTTAGAAATCACAATTAAAGAACTTGTTCATATAACCAAACACCACCTGTTCCTCAAAAAACTATTAAAAAAAAAAATACGGTGCTAGAAAGTGCAAAAGTCCCTTGATCATCATAGGCACAGGACATTTGTAGCTGTCTATAGATTCACAATTTTTGTTTTACTAACAATGCTAATTATTTCTGTCTCTCTCTTCCTTCCACTTTTTTGGGGGATGTGGGAGACGGTGGGGATAGAGTCTAATTTTATGTACCTTCCAGATACAGACATTAGGATCTTTAGATGTGACAAACAAGTGTTTTCTGTTTATTTGTCCTAAATCTGTACTTTCCATCTATATCCCTTCTCATCCATGAACCTCTCTAGTTATCTAATTAGCTAATTATGTCTTTTTCTTATCACTGATATATATGATAATTATTTTGCTAGATGTATTCCAGATTTTATCTGAGAGATTCTCTACCCCTAACAGACATTGACAAGTTTAGCTTGAAGGGAACATTTTACAAGTCCTGTATATATCCTGCATCCTGGTAAATGTTTTGCTTTTGTACTCATGAGTTCCTCTGCCTCCTCCTCTTTGGGTGCTGCTTTATTCTTTACCTCTTTTCATCACTATGTCTAGATAGGCTTTGTGCAATACATTCAAATTGCTGTGAGGACATCTATCTCCTAGTTTTACTAGCACTTTCCCCTCTGAGCTGCAGAAACAGGTCTCAAGGTGAACTGAAAGCTGTAAGCATATTGTGCTGCATATGACCCTTTCCTGTATACCCAGAGCCTGGGAAGGTGTTTTCCCATCCCAATGCTTTTCACTTGACTAGCAATCCCTTAGTTCTTCCTGCTTGGTGAAGTTCAAATTTATATCCAGCTTTTAACGTATACATTTTATCTCCATTTGTTTATTAATAAAAACACTTTGAGTTTCAAATATCAAATAATGTAGTTTCTTTATTATGCCAGGTGAGGAATCCTTGTGACAAACCCACTCTAATTTCCACTGCAGATACTTGCCCAACCATCGCATGCACATTGCTTGAATGATCTTACCCCAGTAGGACTTCTCGACTTATACATAAAAATAATTTACTGTTGTATTTTAAAATTCCTTTTGGATATGTAGTTTGTTGTAAGCCAACACAAGTAACATCTGGAATAAGGGCTAGAACAAAGAGAAAATAAATAAATGTCGAGTGTTTCCTACACATAGGGCATTATATTAGGCATGTTATAAAAATTATTTTGTTGAACCTTGCCAACCAATATTTTAGTAGGCGTTATATTACCATTTCACAAAGGAAGACCCTAAGGCACAGTTTAATTTTTATGGCATAAATTTAAATTTAGTAATCTAACATCTATGATTTTAATCAGAATATGGGTATTATTGGATCACCTAGAATTTTGTTGTTTTTTTTAAACATTTCTTATATACACTTTGTGGCAAGTGTGAAAGAATGTGTTCTACCAGCTCTAATATCCATGTTATCATGACTTCATTTAGAATAAGTGCTCTCACCTAGTCTCTCTTCAATTTCATACATGCTACAGAAGATTGGTTAATCCCAACTTGTTTACTGAGCCTCAATTGCAGATATTGATTTGTCTTTCAACTTACCTAAAGACCCCAAATTAGTAGATTAATAAAATAAAAACCTAAAAAATAAGATTGCAAGTGAATATGTTAAGGGGATTCTTGCTAACTTATAGACAATAAGATTTCTTTCTATAGTAGCTAAATCAAACCACTTAGAAAACGAGTGAAAGAAAATATTAATTACATTTGATAAACTCAAGGCAATCCAACGAATAGCTATTATTTGGGATTACAACACAGAAATTTGTCATACAAAAGTAAAATGTTAAACATTTTAATAGGCATTTTTTGGTAATGATATCACTTCTTAAATAAAAATTAAGGTATCTCAGAGCTGTCTGTACTTCCGTGTTCATTGTAGCATTATTGACAATAGTCAACATATAAAAACAACCTAAATGTTCATGGACACATGGAAGAGTAAAGAAAAGGTGATCCATTCACTCAATGGAATATGATTCAGTCTTAAGAAAGAAGGAAATCCTGCTAATATAACAACATGAGTGAACTGGAAGATAATATGCTACTTCCACTAAGCCAGTTCCAGAAGGACAAATACTGAATGATTTACTTACTCGAGGCATCTAAAGTAGCCAAACTCATAGAAATAGAGAGTAGAATGATGATTTCCAGGGAATTCCAGTAAGAGGACAATGGAATTTGCTTTTCAATCGTATGAAGTTTCAGTTATACAAAATAAATAAAAGTTCTAGAGATGTGCTGGACAACATTGCTCCATAGTTAACAACACGGTATTGTACCCTTAAAACTTTCTTAAGAGAGTATATGTTAAGTGTTTTTACTACAGTGGTGACAATAATAATGATTATAATGATCAGAACAAAGTTTTAGAAAACATTTTCCTTTAAATGTTTATATTTGGAGAGATTTAGACAGCTTATAAAGTATCTTTACATATTATTTATTTGGTCCTATCTTTATTATAGTGATTACACAGTTAAAACTCAACGAGAATATATCTTTCCCAAGAATGTAAAGCAAATCATAAAGCCGAATACAAATCTATTTTTAATTCTTAAATCCACTTCTCTTTCCCTCTGTAATTCATTTTTCTTTTATGACTGCATACTGCTCTGTCTTTACATTTGTTATTTAATCACAATTTAATGTATGTAACAATAACGCTTTAGAAGATATAAAAGGCAAAATTACTTCACACATAGTAGATATACATGTGTAGCATATGAAAGAGACCTTATGTTTAAATATGTAATGCAATGGTGGTTAAATAATAAGCAAAGGACTATTTTAATTTTAATCACATGGCGATGTTTGTCTTGTAATTATTTCACTTCAATTTGTGTTGTGGCAAGTTCATAGCATGACTGTTTACAATTGTTGAAAAAGATTTGATATACATTTAGGAATTTGTCATTTGTTTAATATTAAGGTTATGGCTAATTGTATAGGGAAAAAATTAATTGTTTTAAAAAAGCTTCACTTTTTTTTTAATAGATGGCTACAGGTAATACTAATATTATTGTATAAAGTTGTAGCTTCTCTTTTGTTATCCTGGTAGAGTTTCAGACAACTGTAATTATGAAGTTTTAGTTTAATAATACGAACCTGTCAGTAACAATGGACTGCGTTACTATGTTAACA
This sequence comes from Saimiri boliviensis, assembly GCF_048565385.1. Lineage (NCBI taxonomy): Eukaryota > Metazoa > Chordata > Mammalia > Primates > Cebidae > Saimiri > Saimiri boliviensis. The sequence continues at coordinate 42,601,266 of NC_133463.1, forward strand.
AAGACTTTTTGCAGAGCTTGAAAGATAATGCACCCAGCTGTTCTTAAATAATGCAGATTCTCTAAGTACTTGGAGAGTAAGCAAAATATAATACAATGTGGTTGTCTCAGGGCTAGAATGTGGCTTGCTTTTCTGTTCATCTACTTGTCAAAGATGATGCCATTTTTCTTACAACTTAATTATTGATGTTCCTAAGGCTCTTTCACAAAGAAAATATTATATATCTTAGGGGGAAAAGCATTTTCATGAAAATATATGTAATTAGAGCATAACTGAAACTTTATACGATTGGAAAGCAAATTCCATTGTCCTCTTGCTGGAAATCCCTGGAAATGTTAATCTCCTTTGGCAACACCCTCAGAGACACACCCAGGATCAATACTTTGCTTCCTTCAATCCAATGAAGTTGATAGTATTAACCATCACATCTGGCATATGGTAGGCAATTAGTACCTCTTTCCTGAATGAGTGCATATACATAAAATAAACATAAAAGGCATTCATTCAGTTTCAAATCATCTTAACCTTACACAAAAACATTCACGTGATTTATAACTCCACCTATACTACAATAGTGTTAATTGCTGCATTTGAGGAGCCAGAAGTATCTAATACATCACTGGAATATAAACAGAATTGGTACTAAACAATAGAATTTCCATGAGAAGAACAATAGTTGCTTCCCACTCCAAGTGTGACTCATAAAACTACTTTTTCAAGGTTGTAATAAAAAGATAAAGTTTACTAATTGTACAACTTATAAGAAATCAGTATCTCCTGGGAGAGAGTATAGATGAAAACTCCTTTTGTAAACATTGGCTTGTGTATAAGAACAAGATTATTTCCTATTAGTCTACAGGAGTTCCAGGATGATTGCAGCCACAATATTAAACTTTGGACAAGTAGAAATGGAATGTATTAGCTAGTGATTCACAATGTTCTGCTTAAACTGAAACACTCTAGAAGTGTCTTGTGCAAACTTATTGAAATTTTTAATTCAAAATGTGTAGATTGATGATGATCTGACTTATTTTCAGTTAATATTTCGGGACACAGCCTGATCTTGGATATAAATGGCCATCAGATCTCATGCATTTATCTGAGCAATCCATTATCTGAAAACAAACTACATTTTGTTTAACCAAGAGAAAATCCTGGAAGTACCCAGATTATCCAGTATATACTAATGTTCTCTTATGTTTTTGTTGTTGTTGTTGCTGCTTCTGTTATCATGATCCCATATAAAAATACTTGATGCAAGATCTTTATTCCTTAGCTCAAATAGGTCTGTGTTCTTGTCTCATGACCAGGGAGAATTAGGCACATGAACACCAGAGAGTGTGGAGTAGAATTTATTAAGCTAAAGGAAAGCTTTCAGCAAAGGGACGGATCCTGATAAGCAGGTTGCCAGTTGCCCCCGTCACAGTCGAATACCAGGGTTTCTATATAAAAGCTGATGAGGTTGGGTTCCTGATTTGTATATGGCACAAATTCCTGGCAGCTCCACCCCGTCCTTCCAGTGCACGTGTGGGCCTTTAGTCTGAGCCTCACCATATTATTTTTCTTATGGCCTACATGTTACTGAATGGAATTTTCTATTGAGGTCATATTTAAGCAAGTGCCCTGTACAAGTTCCCTTATCTGCACGAAACATCTGGTGTAACCACTTGTAGAGTGGTCAGAGGTTCTCCAGTATCTTTCCCTTACCATCTGCCTATAGCAAGCTGGTTAACTCCTTTCATAGTCATTATTTTATTTAGATACAAACACACACACACACACACACACACACACACACACACACACTCACACATGTATATATGTGTATATATATAAAATCTTTTTTTTTTGAGACAGAGTCTCGATCTGTCCCCAGGCTGGAGTGCAGTGGAACGATCTCGGCTCACTGAAACCTCTGCCTCCCAGATTCAAGTGATTCCCCTGCCTCGGCTTCCCAAGTAGCTGGGACTACAGGTGCTCATCACCACGCCTGGCTAATTTTTTTTGTATTTTAATAGAGATGGGGTTTCACCATGTTGGCCAGGATGGTCTCCATCCCTTGACCTCATGATCCGCCTGCTTCAGCCTCCCAAAGTGCTGGAATTACAGGCGTGAGCCACCACACCTGGCCAGTCTTGATTATATTTCATGTATGTGTATGTGAATGTATATATACATATGTGCCTATGTATATTTATATTTGTACAAATGACTATATTTCACTTATATATATAATTTGCATATGTATATTTAAATATGTATAAGTATATATTAGGTTGGTACAAAAGTAATTGCAGTTTTTGCCATTACTTTTGCACCAATCTGGTGGTTATGCATAAGTATATACTTAATATATACTTACAAATTACGTATATATTATAAATTAATTAAATATATATAAGCATATTATTCCATTACAAGATGAATGGTGTCACTTTTGCAAAAACATTGCATACTTAGGCTCATCGAGCAATTTCATTTTCTCCCTCTTATTTACTGACACCTGAGAATCCTTTGAATCTAGTAGATAACCATGTCGTCACCTCTTCAGTGATGTTGGTTATCATCTAGGCCATCAAAAAATATTCTTGTCTTTAATGATTAATTCAGCTCGCCCATTATCTAGAGTTACTAAGGAGATTAACCTGGTTTTACAAACCGTTACTTTTATATAAAAACTAAATACGTGTGAAATTACTACATTTTATTCACAGAATGTAGTTCTATTTGTGAGAGCATTCAAGCAGGTAAATTTTAGTTTCAGAGCATTTTTTTTAATTCAATGTGAAATCAAACAAAAGAAAACATGATGGATTCAATCATCATAGAGTAAAATAAGTCATGTGTGATTTATGTTCAATATTGAATATCAAAACTATCTGCATGTCTTTTAACTTGACAAATTCTAGGTTAAGAGAACAGAGTCAATTTTAGAAATTACTTAGTAACTCTTGGTGAAAACAAGACCATGCTAAAAAAGGGAAGAGATTATTCTGGTAAGCTAGATAAGATTAAGATGAATATTGCCAACAAAAATAAAATTTAAACAGGTTTTATGAAACTTTAATTTCTAGAATTTAACAATTATGTTATAATATGAATATCCATTTGCTCTCTACTGCCTGTGTCATCTACAAAGAATTCTGGTTCTCCAAACCAAACCTTTGGGTCTTTATTTTGCAAAACAGCTTTAATGTACAGAAACAAAATTGAGATGATCTGAAACTAATTAGACATAGTTACATTAAAATATCAGAAAATTAATAAGCAATGGTATAATAGAAAAGAGGGAAGAGAAATGTTTTAGAAATCAGGAATATTTGGGAAGAATTGGGGAGAAAATGTTTTTATAGCAACCGTCCTGTATATATCCATACATATGTCATCGCCTCTTACGTCATTCATTGCAGAAGCCAGTCTATAAGACAATATTATGGATGGTCAATTCTTTTTTATATGTCTTTTTAAGATGTAATGTTGGAGGATGATAGATCATCACTCATATTCAACATAGCCTGAGTTTTTCCTCCAATATTAAAAGAGAACATGTTTCTTTATATTTGCATGGTATGAAATAGCTAGATTGCTAAGTTGTGTGAATAGTACTTATATTTCAACACTAGAATCACATTGAACATCGTAAGATGCTTTCATGTGATCAGAGGCACAATTCACTAAGGGAATATATTCATACTCATTGAATCAGTTATGAGTATATTTGACTTCATTATATATTTTAGCTTATTTTTGCTTTAATCTTGATTTATTTTCCACATATAGCTATTTCTAACTAGGGAAAGATATGGGAGAAAATATTCTAATAAAACTGTCTTTTATTATGAAATAACATCTCACTTTGAGATTTTAAAAGTACCTAGGAAGAATTTAAATTGTTCTAATTATTTTAAAAGACAAGGCAGAGAATGCCAAAATTACCACGTAGAAGTCCTTTTCTGCAGATATCTATCTCTAAGAAGGGTGATGACCCAGATCATAATGTTGCTAATATGGAGGTGAGTGCACCCTAAAACATCACTGATAAATGAAGAGAATAAATCTAAATATAAAGAAGTTTGGTTAGATAGGCATCAGGACTCTATAATAAGATGTGGTTTCTAGTCACTTAATGAGAGGCTAAAGAAGATGATAGTTTCTAAAGAGGACTGAGAACAGAGGCAGACCACAATTATGCAAAAACTCTCCATAGCGACAGACATACATACACAGCAATATAGTGACAGGTTCTATTATTAATACTGAAGTGACTGAACACATTAGTATCTATTGCTGTGTAATAAAATACTCCTGAAATCTAGAAGCTTAAAACCACGATGTATTATTGCCACATATTTCTGTGTTGATCAGGCAATTCTGATCTAAGCCTGTCAAAGCTAATTTCACTAGGCTTCTTTTCAAGCAGGCGGAGGGTGGTGGAGGGGCTGTTCCTCAGACACCTTCAGCAAATAATTCCAGGCTAATTTTCCTATTAGTTAGAGGTCCAAGAGTGAAAGCAGACAATCATAGGTACTTGTTAAAGCCTCCCTCTCTTTCAATTTTGTTACTGTTCCATTAACCAAAGTACATGGCCAATCTCAGAGTAAATGCAAGAGGATAACCAAAGAGCATACGTACAGCAATAAATGAAAAGATGAGGCCTGCATACAGTCATCCTTCCATGATGGGCGTGAGAACAAGATGAAATGCTATGTCTGAAAAATGGTGTTCGAAGTCAGAGTCAGATTAATAAAAAAGGGAATTTGTTACTTAATCCCAGAAGGGTCTGCTCAATATGCCAAACTCCTCCATTGACTTATCAGAATAAGCTTGCAAGCCCTTCAGTGCTCAACCTATACATGCTGCTAAAACAATTATATGGAGAGGAAAACTTTAGGATATTGGCCGTAAAATATTTGTGAGACAAATAGAGGGCAAACAAATTTTATTTGGACATTTGTTTTCACCCTTACAAAATTTTACAGGACATTTTTAGTAGAAACTTCTAGTGCTCAACCATATAAAGGCATCCTCTTTTTATGAGGACACAGGAATAAAACTATTACCTCCCCATTGGAGATACATGTGGTCAATGGGTTGCAAATAGAGGTTTTTGTTTGTCTTTTACTAATAATTTAATTGCCAATAATTCCAATTATTCTCTTTACTTCTGCAAAAATCCGAAAAGGCTTATGGTGGCAAACTACAAGATCAGTGGAGCCTGGGTTCCTGCAGAGGGGACATTTGCTAAGGAAAGCATTTTTGTAATTATAGCAGACTTTCCTGGAGTATGAATTAATATTTTAGGTCATTGTAATTTTTGGAGGCATTAGGGTGCCAAAAGTGTTTGTAGTGGTGAATATAGGAATGCAATTAGCCAGGAGAAATGCATAAAATGTTGATTAGTACCTGTTATACAGTGTAAAATGTTATTGCTGTTACATTATATCAGAAATTGCATGTTATGAATGTGACATCACTAATGATGTTAACCTTCATCACTTAGATAATACGGTGTTTGCCAAAGTTTGCCACTGTAAAGTTACTATTTTTCCCTTTGTCTAATCTATTCTTTGAAAGAGATTCTTAAAGTCAATCCCATCCTCAAGAGAGAGGAGTTTGGAATTCACACCAGCTCCTAGATGACGGGTATCTAAATACATTATTGAAAATTCTTCAGTAAAATATTACATATTTTGTAAGTTCCTTTATTCAGTTTGTTAACATATGTTAAAGAATTTATGTCTATATTTATGAATGATATTCATTTGTAGTTTACTTGCAATTTCTTTGACTTTAGCATCAGATTAATACTAGCCTCAAATAATGAGATGGGGAGTTTTTATTGTCATTATTTTATCTGAATTTGTGTAAAAATCTTATATTTCTTTGTTAAATTCACAGTGATACCATCTGGGATCCATGTTTCATTTATTTGGAACTTTTACATGACTAACTCAATCCATTATTTATTATAAATATATGCAGATTTTCTATTTATTTTTAGTTGGTTTTAATAATTTGTTTTTTCTAGAAATTTTATACTTTGATTAAGTTGTCCAATTTATTAGTATACATTTTCTTATAATATTTTATTATAAGAATTTTAATTACTATAGAGATCTTTGCTCTTTCATTCCTCAATTTATTAATATGTACTTATTTTTTTTCTTGGTGTTTCTAGCTAGATTATTTTATTCTGATGATTCTTTCCAAAAACCAAACTTTAGTTTTATTGCTGTGATTGTCTTTCCTGTATCATTTTTTGTATTTTATAATTTTTTTACCCCAAATTTTTTCTTTCAGCTGGCTTTGGTTTTACTTTGCCCTTGTCTTCATATCTCTTAAGAGTAATGCTTTGGTGGTATTGATTCAACACTTTCTTTTTTTTTTTTTTTTAATACAGCCATTAAAAGTTTTCATTTTCTTGTTTTTTTAAATTTTCTGTTTGTTTTATTATAGTTACTAAACTGATAGATGAACAAAATTCAGAAGTAGTTCAATATAGGGTCCTTAGAGAGACTTTGTTACCCCTTGTGATGGAGGGTTTAGGAAGTGAACCCTGATTCAGTTGACTCCAAAAGTTTTCATTTTCTTACTACTTCTTTGTATGTATTTAATATATTTTCATATGTTTAATTTTCCTTCAATATTTTCTAACTTCTGTTATTATTTCCCTATCAACCTGTGGATTATTAGAAGTATGTTCAAGGTTATTGATTTTTAAAATACATAAACTGCTGACAATCCCATCTAGTGCATGCTTTATCACACACATTGTGGTTTCAGTTCTAATTTCATGTGGATATTTTCTTATATTCCATGTCTTCACTGAAATTTTTAAACATATAGAATACAGTTATAGGCCAGGAGCAGTGGTTCATGCCTACAATCCCAGTACTTTGAGAGACCAAGGTAGGCAGATCACTTGAGGTCAGTAGTTCAAGACCAGCCTGACCAACATGGTGAAACCTTGTCTCTACTAATACAAATATTAGCTGGGCATGGTGTCAGGCATCTGTAATTCCAGCTACTTGGGAGGATGAGGTGGGAGGATCAGTTGAACTACAGAGGTGGAGGTTGCAGTGAGCCCAGATCGTGTCAGTGCCCTCAAACCTGGTTGACAGAGTGAGACTTTCTCAAAAAAAAAAAAAATATATATATATATATATATATAGTTATAATAATTATTTTCATGCTTCTGTCTGTTCTAAATTCTAAATTCTGTGTCAATTTTGAGTTAATTTTGATTTATATTTTTCTACATTAGGAGTCTTATTTTCCTGTGCCATTGTATCCTTAGTCATTTTTTACTGGATTCCAGATTTTATGATGTTACCTTTCCGAGCATTGGTTTTATTTTATTAATATTAAAAAACTTGAGCTTTTTGGGATGATGATTTTAAGTTACTTGGAAGCCTTTTTATCCTTTTGTGTCTGGCTTTGAAGATTTGTTGGCCATGGGTTGTGGGAAGTCGAGTAACAGAGGCATGACTAGTACAGGGCTCAGGCTGTGTCCCATTATTTCCTTCCTGCATGCTGTATGAAATGCCCTTTGAATCATGAGATTTTCCAGTCTGGCTGCTGGTAATAGACACTTTTTCTCTTCCTATGTGAGCACTGAGCATCTTTCCAGATAGGTTTATGCAGCCTCCTATAGTTTCCTCACAGGATTAGTAATCAGCTAAGTAATGGGGGCGCTTTGCAGAGTTTAGATTTCTCTGTTTAATTCTCTCCTAATCCATAACACATTTTGTAAACTCTAGGCAATTTGGTCTCCCCACATTTCTGCTCTGTTTCCTCAACTCAGGGAGTCTGCCAAACCCAACCTAGTTTTGCCTCCCAGCTTCATGGTCTAGAAACTCTCAAGACAGTTAGTTATGCCAATCATAAGGATATCCTCATTTGCTTTCCTTGTTTCAGAAATCACTGATTTTCATTGACTTAAATCCAGTGTCTTGAAAACCAGTTTCATATACAGAGAGTCCCCAACTTATGAGTGTTCAATTTCCAGTTTTTTTGACTTTACAGTAGTGCTGTAGTGACACGCATTCAGTAGAGACCATATTTTCAAATCTTAAATGTTAATCCTTCTTCAGGCTACTGATAAGAGGTAAAACACTCTCTCACTATTTTGAGCAATGTCACTGGCCCACAACTCCCAGTCAGCCACACAATCACAGCCATAAGCAACCAACACTTTATAGTGTACTGTGTTACAATATGATTTTTGCCCAGTTGTAGGCTAAATGTTCTGAGCATGTTTGAGGTAGGCTAGGCTAAACTATGATGTTTGGTAGGATAGGTACATTAAATGCATTTTTGACAAGATATTTTGAACCCATTATGGTTTTATCAGAACATAATCCCATTATAAATTGAGGAAAATCTACATTTTGTGTTTTGATTGTTTCAAGTAGGAGCTTATATTCAGTTCCTATTAGTCTATCTTAGCCAGAGCAGAAATCTATTATTTCTTTTTAATAGTATGGAAAATTCTGAGGTGCAATCAGTGGTGAGAATTGTTGCATTTCTGACATCCTTCCTTCTAACTTTCTGGAGACTGGATTGATGGGAGAATCTTAATTTAATTAGCTTAATATACATATGAGTGTAGAATGTTGACAAATACATGTTTTGTCCAATTTCCAAATAGTTTCTTCTTCTTTTTTTCTGATGAGTAGTCTCCCATAAATTTGTATTTTTAAAGGAATGGGTACAAGGTACTTCAGTAGAAAGGGTGAAAAACTTACATTGCAAAGGCACTGAGATTAGACTTCAGGCCTAAATACTACTATTTGCTGAAAGAAAAGAAAGAAGGAAATAGGCAAATTCTCAATTAATGCCAGATGGCCAGAAAAGCACCTTAACTAGTGTTCCATTATTGGAATGCTAAGCATGTGGGAGTTATTCATATTGTACTACTCAAGGTCATCACCAAGGTCTGATTGCAAAAATTTAAAAAATTGCAACTCAGGCATAAATGGGTTAAACACAGATATAGTTTGTGATATAGATTTAAGTAAACACCTCTCCATTCTCTAGTAGTTAGTCCACATTTTCTAACTGGTGCAGAGAGGAAGACACACTTACAAACTGAGATTTCCTCTACAGATGTAAATTTCACTTACAAAAGTGTTTGGAAATAGCCAGAGAAAACTAGTCCTCTTGTCAGAAAGGCATATCTTGAATATGAACTCAGCTAGATTTTGAGTTCTCAAGTCAGCTTGTACTTTACAACTAGATTCCTAAGCATAGAGCGGAGACTCCTGAAGAATAGGACAAGTGTTTTCCATGCCTAGACTAATTGTGGATACTTATAATCTTGCCTAGTGCTCAAAGACTGGTTAATCTTTTTCCTGTTTAAAAGATTGAAAAATAGGCCAGTTATTTTGAGGAAACACTTTTGGAGATGGATTCTAAGAGGTTATTTGCAATTTTTTTTGGCCCTTTATGCTATATCCCTGGAAGATCAAATGTTTAGTTATTTGATGTCTTTCTCAGATATCTCCTATTTGGCTTTAGACATCATGTATGGGCTTTATCAGGCCCCAGTGAGGTCTAAGGTGGGACTCAACTCTCGGGGTGGAGCTTGGACACTAGACCAAATTGAGGACTAGCTGAAACAGGGCCATGGCAGAAGCAACTTTCCTTAAGACATGTCCATACATGCCCATGTGTGTCATGTCAATTTACCATTGTTATGGCAATGCCCGGAAGCTATTGCCCTCTTCTATGGCAACAACTTGACAACTTGTAAGTTACTGAGAGAATGTATTCTCTTCACGGATCCATGAGGGGGTGTAGTTTCAAAGGCAAGGGCTTCTCATCACTGTACCCCTACCTCTCCATCCGAAGACTAGAGGTCTTTGTTGAAACTTTCGTACATAGTGTGCATGAAAGAATCAAACATCAATCACTTTAGTGGAAGTTTAAAGGAACTCCTTTCATAGGCCTAAAAACTTAAAGGGGGTGAGAATTCGTCCCAGGTTAAAAGTCCCTGTCCCCAATATCCAGGTGGACTCCATGTCTGGATCCCCTTCCACAATATTGTGGAAGCTGCTTTTTCTATTTTCTATTTCTTTCACCTTTTTCTTTCTCTCTGCCTAAATAAATCACTTTCTGCAAAACGCTTGAGGTCCAATATTTACTTAATCGCTCACCATGCCTGGCGTGGTCCCCTCTCCCATTCTTGGGTGAGTGAGAGACCAAGAACCTGGAAGAATATCCCCTAAGGGGAGCTGAGCCTTCCCCGCTCCCCAGAATTCAGTCACATTATCACTCTTTCCCTAGAAATATAAGAGTAAATTGTCCTTTAATTTTCATCTAATTTAAAGTGAGTATAAATATGAGTGTGGAACTGTCTCTAAGTTGTTATTCTGGCCATAATGCCTATGGAGTAGCCCTGCTTCACAAGGAGCAGTAATTCTGCTCTATGCTGCAGCTTCAATAAACACAACTGGCCCACTCTTGAATTATTTCCTGGGCAAAGCCAAGAACCCACCTATGCTAAGTTCTAATTTGGGGCCTTGCCTGTCCTGCATCCCCAGTGTCATGGGAATAAGTGGGTAAAAATCAATGAGTTGTGGATCATATGATGCAATGAGAATTGTTAAGTTCCTTGGCAAATTTCTAGGAGTTTGCCTTTCATACAGGGAAAACTCACTATTGCTTTGAGCTCAGATGTTGACCAAGGCATAAAAACAGTTACAAAAGACAGGACTGCTTGATCTGAGGGTTAACTTCATAAGACATTGATATTGGTCTTACTTTCTTTTTCACTTTGCAGTGGAATGATAGCTGATGGAGAAGGTTAGCACATTTTCAGCAACTAGGCAGAGGAGGATAAACAGAAAGAGAAAAGGTGCAGTCAGAGTTAAGTCAGTCAGTGTGCAACTTTTTTCTTTTTTTTTTTTTTTCAACCATTAGTTGCATAAGCTTTTCATTAGTCTTTTGTGAGGAGTCTTTTAAAGTATAATTTTAAATTAACTTAGTCCTTTAGAAACCTCTGCATGCCAATCAAAAGCAGTTGCCATTGTTTCTGAGGCGTCGTGCATCCCTTATTTTCCAGTGTGCCCACAGGTGAATTACTATTGAGGTTAAAATTCCCAGATTGTACCTGAACACGGTAGCTCACACGTATAATCCCAGCACCTTAGGAGACCAAGTCAAGAAGATCATTGTTAAAAACAAGTAGTTTAAGCATTCGTCTTCAAAGGGTTTCACTTTGTTAGAAACAAGATGTTATTCTCCAAGAGGTCTTTACTTCCTTGTAATGTATGTCCTGAAGTCATACTTCCCTGTTCTTTGTCTAAATTAATCTTACATGCCAATCTATCAGACCCGGTTGCCCTGCTGTCCTCAGGCATGCTCACCAAGAAATCACCCCATCCCTGCTCTAACAGCTTTCCCTGCCATAACGATTCTTTCCACCGCTACAAACCACACCTTGCAGTCTACTAATTAGCTAATTGCACTTAGCATAGACTGTGTCATCAGACTCCAATCAATGGGGAAACAACACAGCAGCTAAGGCCAACTGTGTTAGGAATTAAAAACCCCTTCCCTCCTCTGTTCAATGTGCTCTCGCCATTACTTCATCAGTGTGCCACACCCTTCTACAGAAGTAAATTTGTCTTGCTGAGAAAATTTATGTTCCGGTGTTATTTCCTCTTGCCCCACTGCCATTAGGACCCCAGAGCTGGCCCTTAGTGGATGAGAGCCAACCTTGAAGCAGCCTGAGCCTGGCCAGCAGTGCCTCCACCATCTCCCTGCTCAGCAGCCTATGCCCATAGCTGTGTGTAATACAGTTCTCAGAGTCTATGGATGTATAAAAATGTACTCTGGCAAAACAATTTACAGATAGTTGCCTAATATGCAAAAAAAAAAAACCCAAAAACAAAAAAACTAATAAGCAAACTCTTAAAGTCACCTAACCAAATTAGTTTTAAAGACTCAATTGCTATAGACTAAATGCCTCCTCATTGTCTTGTTAAGGGTCAAGACTGCTCCTCAAAAAGATGTTGGCTTTTTCCCTTATAAAATGCTATACAAGATGCCTTCTTTACACTTCACTGCTAACATTCCTACATTTAAAACAAAAGATCAGATTCTTAAAAACTATATATTTGGTCTATCTTCCAGTTTCTCTTCCCTCAGAACTAAAGGTCTTTTAGCACAGGCACCACCCCTAGAGTTTCCAGTATACCAACATCAACCTGGGGACCATGTCCTGGTCAAAAGTTAGAGGGAGGGAAAACTTGAATCGGCTTGAGAAGGACCCTACCTAGTGCTTCTAACCACCGAGACCACAGTACAAATAGCAGGCAGAAGATGACTCATCACACCCAGGTCAAAAGGGTACCACACACTCCAGAATGATGGACAGCTACTCCAGGGCCAGCTCCAACCAAGCTAAAGCTAAAATAAGTTTGATCCTCGTATGTTGTGTCTCTTTCTTTCCCCTTTCTATTGCTTGTCCTCTTGTTATTCATGTAACTAGCTACCTTCTACCCCTAAAAAGATGAACCTGAAATTCCCAATGTCCCTAAAATGTCATCTACCTGTGGCCTTTTAATAGGTCCAGTCTAGTTTTTGTTAGACCAAGTTTTACTATGGAACCTAATCTTTATCAAAAATTGCTCAAATAAATTCAAGGAAGGTACACATTGTGGAGCTCACATCCTACTTGTGGTGATCTCCATATGCAGAGTGAGAAAACAATGGGGGCAAAGGTCCCAGAAGGGTACCTGTGTTACTGGAACGATGTTTCAATCTAGACCCCAAGAGCGGGTTATTGGATCTCACACAAGAAAGATTTAAAGCTGTCAGTCTCTCAGTTAATCTCTCCTAGATCTGGACAAGGAAAGTCCTGGCTGCATTAATGTGCATTCTCTTCAGTTGCAAATTTCTCCCACAAAACATAGCTTTGTGTTTGCTGGCCCTCTCACAGAATCTCAAAATATGACAAAGAAATATATTTTGAAATAAAATATTTGGCTTCCTTCGATATGCATACTATGATTCAATTATAATGTTAAGATGCTTAAATGTGTTATTTGGAATCTCTAAATGTATATTTGTAACATAGCTACTTTATATTATTTGCATAATGGTTATAATAATGTCATGTTCTTTTTTTTTTTTTTTTTTTTTTTTTTTGAGACGAAGTTTCACTCTTGTTACCCAGGCTGGAGTGCAATGGTGCGATCTTGGCTCACCGCAACCTCCGCCTCCTGGGTTCAAGCAATTCTCCTGCCTCAGCCTCCCAAGTAGCTGGGATTACAGGCACGTGCCACCATGCCCAGCTAATTTTTTGTATCTTTAGTAGAGACGGGGTTTCACCATGTTGACCAGGATGGTCTCGATCTCTTGACCTCGTGATCCACCTGCCTCAGCCTCCCAAAGTGCTGGGATTACAGGCTTGAGCCACCGCGCCCAGCCTAATGTCATGTTCTTAATGGACTTACTCTAAAAGGTCACTATCTGTCATTTGAACTTATAAGGATTTCACTTAAACCAAAACAGATACCAGTTACAGGTGTGACTTTAACAGCAAGCAAATATTTTGATTTTTCTTATATATTAGGCACTGTGTTAAAGTCTAGATTTTAATGACAAATAGTACACATAGTCTTTTTTTCCTTTATTTCTTCTACTATGTCAGATCCTGCCTGATGTATGCTCAAAATGGTTATTTTCAAGAGAGTTTTATATTAGAGAGGATCATTTTATTAATGACTATTGATACAAGTTCATGGTAGGTGGAGGGAATCTATAAGACATAATGCAGTAACCACAGGAAGCTGTTAACCCTCTGAGCTTCAGGCTACACTAAGGAGAGAAAGTAGTTAACTGAGATAACTGTGTAAAGAAGGCTGCCTAGCCAAAGACATGCCATGTCCTTAGGGGAATCAGTCAGTATGCTGTGATGCTGCATTCAGGATTTGGATGAATAAATGTTAAAACCTTACTCTATTTCTTTCCCTTACTTTCTCACTGTTCTCCAGAGGCTGAACTAATAAAGAGCCAGAGGGCAAGAAAATCCATTAATATAACCTTTATAAATTAAACTTTCAAGGCACAAACCAGGGTGGGAAAGGGTGGAAAGTGAGGGGATCTGGATGGATAAACAAAGGATATCCAGCAGTCACTGTGACACACTAATGACCCTAATATGCTTTTATTAGTACAGAGAGCTCTGTGTGAGCTTCTTGAGAGGTAAGAGTGGATTTACACAGGTATCTGGGACTTTTCCTATATTCTCTTTACTTCTAGTTAACCAAAATTTAACACCTCATTACGTCTAAAACCAGATTTAAAATTACTGGTCTGAATATCATTCCATTTCATTTTCCTTATTATTTAAATTAAGATAAAAATTGCATCTGGGTTATTAGTTTAAAAAATCAAATGAGTTAAGTATGTAATCTGTCCATTTTATCACTTGCCTCACCCAATTGTGACATCATAGTACTAAGGGAACATAGTCTCACTTTCAAAAATAACAGCACTATTAGAAATTAATATATTAACCTATAAGGAAGTATATAAAAGATAGATGACCTTTGAATTAAATACTTATCTTTCTACACAAAGATAATATGCAGTTCACTAAAGCTCATTTTGTCCAGTTGGTATATTGCTGTTTCTTACTGTCAAGTTCATTTACAAATACAAATGCTCCTCTACTTATGATGGGGTGATGTCCCAATAAACCTATCATAAATTAAAAATACCATGAGTCAACAATGCATTTAATACTCCTTGTTTATGGAACATTGTTGCTTAGCCTAGCCAACCTTAAACATTTGCATCTAACATAAAACCTATTTTAAAATAAAGTATTTAAAATCTGATGTAATTCATTGAATACTGTATTGAAAGTGAAAAACAAGATGGTTGTATAAGTATGAAAGGCATGATTACCACTAAATGCATATTGGTTTTGCACTGTCAGAAAGTCAAAACATCAAGTCAAAAGATGGTAAATGGGGAACGGTATTTTGTCTTACCCAGAAGTTACTAAGGCATCCCTAAATATCACTGAACCAAGGCACACATCACATATAGGTGTGGAAAAAAGAACAATGAATGGGGAATCTCAAACCTTGGGGCAAGTCCCGGTTCTATATTAAATAACTTTATGACCTTAGGTCAACCACTTAAAATTACAGACAACTTGTCAAACATAAGTTTAGAAATCCAAAAACAGACTATTGTGTCATAAAACAATACTATTAAAATGTTTTTGTCCTGAATTCAGTGAAGTCAATCCTCTAGAATTTTATGGTTAATTTAATTATAACTTAAAAAATGAAAATGTTATGATATATAGATGTAAAAAAGTCATCCTCATAGGCCAGGCATCGTGGCTTGTGCTGTAATTTTAGCTCTTATGGAGGCCTAGGCAGGAAGATTGCTTGATTCCAAGAGTTTGAGATGAGTTTGAGCAACATTGTGAGACTCTGTCTCTATAAAAAATTTAAAAATTAGTTGGACATGGTGGTGCACTCCTGTAGCCCCACCTACTCTAAAGGCTGAGGTGGAGGAATCCCTTGAGCTTAGGGGGTACAGGCTGCAGTGAGCTATGATCATGCTACTTCCCTCCAGCCTGGGATGACAAAGAGAGACCCCAACTTTAAAATAAAAAGAAAATACGTCCACCCCTATACAAACAGTATAACAAGATTAGAGTTGAGAGATTTTTTTTTTCACATTAATGAAAAAATTGGTACAGAACTGGTGGAAGAGCATAAATGTGTTTAAAACACATTTACATTTTCATTGGGCATGTAAAATGAGAATTACTATATGTCATTCACACATTTCCAGAAATTTTATGTTTATCTCCAATACTTTTAGATAGCTTAATATTTTAATTATTACTGTTATATTATATGCCAACTAATATCTTACACAGATTATCTGTAACATTATTTTTTCCTTAGGCTTTTTTATCTTGTATTATTATTCACTTTTATTGCCTCAAATAGTTGACATCTATAGTGCTGTAACTGTAACTTAAAAGGAATCCATTTGTGACAATAATAATAAATTCTTGTATTTGAACAGGATTTTATAACTTTAAAAGCATTTCTATTTCAAATAAGTGTTTTAGACTCAGATCTTTGTAATGAAATATTTTTATGTATTGTAACTTTTCTTCTTCCACAAGTAGTTCTAATAAACCTAGGAGTCTCCAACGTTCATTGCTTTCAATTCAGTTTTGTTACTATTCTCATTTTTTAAATTCATTTTCTTCTTTAGACTAGTTTTCTGGACTTTTAAAGACACATATAAGGTTTTTTCAACATTTCTACTTTCCCAGAAAAATATTACCCTTAAGATGATGTTTCTTCTTCCTCTTTCCTTTTTATCAGGTGTTAGAAACTATTTTTTAAACCACAGATCACTTACTATTTTTTCTATACTTTTTTATTAAATCAGAAAGTTCTGTTATTTCAAATGAAAGCCATTGTGTTAGTTCCCTGATCCCCATACATATCTCTTGTACAGTCAATAAATCTCTGATCTGAGATTTTAGTCATTTATTTTATTTAAACATGTTATATCTTAGTTCCAGTTCTTGTATTTTTTCCAGTAACTTTAAAATAATTTTAATATTCTTCTCAAATCATTTAGCACCAATTTTTAAAGTACACCTTTCAAAAATACTTATTTGAAAAATACTTTCATATAATTCCTATTATATATTTGGCTCCTACAATGTCATTTTTATCATTATGCTTTTTTCACAGTTTATATATTCAGTTTTTTAAAAAAAAACTCACACCACAGTAAAGCGCTCTCTCTCTCTCTCTCTCTCTTTCTGTCTCTCTCTCTCTCTCAATCTCTCTTTTTTGGACGTGTTCTTTCTCTGTTACCCAACTAATTTTTTTGTAGAGACAGAGTTTTACTATGTTGCCCAGGCTGGTCTTGAACTCCTGGACTCAGCAGATCTATTCTATTTGCCTTAGCCTCCCCAGAGTGCTGGGATTACAGGCATGAGCCACCATGCCTGGCCAAGGTCTCACTTCTTATTTGAATATTAACATAAGCAATTTCCTATTTTTAGACATAATTACACTTTTTTCCCCCTCATTTTCTATTGTGACTCAATTGTTTCTAAAATCTTCATCAGCATAGCTGGTCAAGTTTGGCAGAAAACAGACCAAATAATGTACAATACAGTTGGAACTACTTGATCTTGGGTTCAAGCTGTAACACCAATGTTGGTTGTGTATTATTATGTTTTCTGTTCCCCACTCAAACAGTCTTCCAAGAGATGTCTCTCATTTTATACCAACATTGTTTTTATCTGCATTTTAAATCTTGACTTTATAGTTAAAAGTGGAGATAAAGTAAAGTTGGCTTTTACTCTACTTTATTCGGCTTTATGCTATACGTGGTAAATATTCTTGCAAATGTTTCTTTATTTCTAGGGTGGTATATTTATTAACCTGAAAATGATAAAATGTTCTGTGTCACTTTCCCATAGGCATATACAAAATCTGCTTTTCTGAAATTATTTGCATGTTAATTGAGTATTTGTTGGTGATAAGTCATGTGAGATTATTTAGGGGCAGAATTTCCTCAGTCTTTTCCATTCCACATTTATACATGGAGTGTAAGAATACAACTCACCTACTTGAGTGGTTTCGTTGGGATACCTTATGACTGAATGCATGACTTGTAACCATTTACATGATTATATATAACTTACATCATCAAAATTTTTGGTTACTAAAGTATTTTTGGAGTAGTCTGCAATAATTATGAATTTACTAACCGAGACTAGATTTTCATGGCTATATGAATTTTTATATATGGTATTCATATATTTCAAATGTGTGTAGGATTTGTTAGCACTAAAGATTACTGTTTCCACTGTTCTTTATTGTATATTGATCAGCATTAATTTTCGTACAAAATCCAAGTCTTCCAGGTATTTTTGAAGGTATTTTCACTACTCCTTAGTTATGGATTTTTATGCTTTTCCTTCAACAGCATAAGAAACTAAATTATTATAATACTATTTTCCAGAGATACACTAAAATATATTCCATTCAACATAGGTTTAACACAATACATTTTTATGTATTGTATAAAAATAAAACTAATATTATTCTCAATGTTGTGATACAGTAAGAAAAGTCTTTCTTTGGATATCTCTCTTTTATTTACTTTTACATTATCTTATATTTCAATAAGATAAAACTGTCACTATACACCATCATAATTATTAGTGTGAAATAGCTTAACTATATATTGAAAGTTTGGATACTTTGTTTGGTAAAAAAGCAATTCTAGACCAGGCGCAGTGGCTCACACCTGTAATCCCAACTCTTTGGGAGGCTGAGGTGTGCAGATCACAAGGTCAGGAGTTTGTGACTAGCCTGGCCAATATAGTGAAACCCCATCTCTACTAAAAATACAAAAATTAGCTGGGTTTGGTGGCATGTGCCTGTAGTTTTAACTACTCTGGAGGCTGAGATGGGAGAATCGCTTGAACCTGAAGGGTGGAGGTTGCACTGAGCTGAGACCATGCCACTGCACTCCAGCTTGGGTGGCAGAGTGAGACTCTGTCTCAAAAAAAAATTAACTTGTTAAAACTTATTATTATGAATTTAGCATTATTGATTCATTTTCTTTGCTTAAAACCTTTTCAGGACCTTTTCACTCTTGTTAGTCATTGTGGTTGCCTTTCTGTCTTAGGTTTACCATACCGACTAGCCAATTTAGATGCTTAATAAATAAATAAGTGTAAGAACAAATAAATAAGTAAATAAATATCCACATAGTTATTCTTTAACTATATGGCTACAGAGAATTTTCAGATATTAAATGTCTGAACATAAATGCTATGAAAAATAAAGCTCTTCTGTCACATCTAAAGAATAAAACGTTGTTTGCCAAAGTTAGATTTATTTATTTATTTTTTACTCTTGACCATAGAAAGTCTAGTGAAAGCTCATAAATTACTGTCAAACACTGATTCTCAGAACACTACTCAACCATGCAATGATTTATGTTGCAAATAATATAATACAAAGAGTATGGCTATTTCTTTATAAAAATAGTTCTCTTTTTAAATATTAATCAGTGAGGATCTTTGTTGATAAACCATGTGATTCATAATGGGAAAAAAACATTCTTACTAATGCATCATTACAAACCATTAAGCTCTGGGAAATGAGGAAGTAGTTTGATCTTTAAGGTGCTTCTTGAAACCGTAATGGTTACAGGCATAGAGTTTAGAATCCTTTCTAATAAGGGTACTTTATGGACCAGTAAATAACATAATTTAACAAACTTAATTGCAGGTAATTTATATTTCAATATGTAATGACTTTAAGTTCCAGTTCAATCTGGCTCTTTAAATCCAGTCTTATTATTTAGGATTTTATAAAATAAGCTCTCGCTGAATTTTAGGATTTTTTTTTTTTTTTTTTTTTTTTTTTGACAGAGTCTTGCTCTGTCAGCCAGGCTCAAGTGCAATGGCATGATCTTCCCTCACAGTAATTTCCACCTCTTGAGTTCAAGCCATTCTCCTGCATCAGCCTCCTGAGTAGCTGGGATTACAAGCGTGAACCACCACACCCAGTTAAGTTTTGTATTTTTAGTAGAGATAAGGTTTTACCATGTTGGCCAGGATCTTCTCAATCTCCTGATCTCGTGATCCACCCCCCTTGGCCTCCCAAAGTACTGGGATTACAGACCTGAGCCGCTGTGTACAGCCCAGGAGAAGATTCAAAAAATATTTTGCAATGACTTTAATTTTTACATGGTATGGGAAATTCAATATGATGGGAAACATAATTAGCACAAAATTTCCAAAATTATTTTTTACAATTTACCATGTCATGTTGATTTTATCACTCCCTTATTACAAGCATTTCTATTTAAGCATTTCAGGTTAATTAAAATTTGATAAGTAAATCTTTTAATTTAAAGTTTAAAGTGTTTCTTTTTCTTACACCGATATGCACACTCTTTGAATAATGCAGTATTACAAGTGTTTGAAAACAAGTCTTACTGACATTGTAGATAAATAGCTTCCTACTCCAACCTAAGGATCACAATATACTCTGATGTCAAACAAACAACTGAATGATCCTTCAGTTAATAACAGAAGAGTATACACTTCACTAAATATTTATGTGATATATTTAGCTAGTTTAAACTCCTTAGCCTCTATAAAAAAATATATGTTCCCTCATACCTGTAATCCCAGCCCTTTGGGAGGCCAAGGTGGGTGGATCACAATATCAAGAGATCGAAACCATCCTGGCCAACATGGTGAGATCCCATCTCTACTAAAAATACAAAAATTAGCTGGGTGTGGTGGAGCATGCCTGTAGTCCCAGCTACTTGGGAGGCTGAGACAGGAAAATTGCTTGAACCCAGGAGGCAGAGGTTGCAGTGAGCTGAGATCGCGCCACTGCACTCCAGCCTGGGTTACAGAGCGAGACTCTGTCTCAAAAAAAATAAAAATAAAAATAAAAAAATAAAAAAATAAATATATGTTCCATCTCAAAATGTTTAGTGTTTAATTTAAGCCAGACTAAATGATTAGATGGAGGACTTCTAACTCTAGATTGATTATGTGTCAAGATTGATGAGTTACTTCAGTGTTTCTAGTTCGACAGACAAATCCCAACTTATACTTGATAGGGTCAATTTCTCAATCCGTACCATGTGAGATCCCCGCAAAAACAAAACAAAATAACAACAACAACAACAACAACAACAAACAAAACAGGATTTTACTCAGAAAAGCATCTTTAGGGTATTTGGTTCTAAAATTATGTTCTTAGAAAATATGACAATTAGAAAGTGTTTATAATATGGAAGCTGTGTGGCAATAGGAAACTAGAAAAATGTTTGCATATAAAAGAAACATTTAGAGAGTAAGAGAAATCTTAATAATTCTATAAAGTGAGATAAAGTATAATTACGATTATATAATATGTTGTGAAACTTTTTGGTTACCTATTTTATGATTCACTCAAAACCCAATTCAGCTTGCTTACACTGTGATAATCTTAAACTTATGAAATCCTCAAATTTATGGTCATATAACCTCAAATTTAAAACGGATTTGGACCATACATTTTTTTCCATTACATATCTCATTGGTGGTGATAAATCATTCTCTTTGATGAGAATTTATATTAACAAGATAAGTTTTTCTACTTGAATGTCATCTATATTTACGATAAAGCTCATGGCCTTCCATATCCATGGCTTCCACATCTGTGGATTCAACCAACAGTGGATTGAAAATATTTTTTAATTGTATCTGTACCTAACATGGACAGACATTTTTCCCCTTGTCATTATTCTCCAAGCATTGCAATACAACTATTTATACAGAATTTACGTTGTATTCATATAAATCATCTCAAGATAATTTAAACAGAAAAATGTGCATAGGCTACTATGCCATTTTATATCAGGGACTTGAGAGCATCTGTGGATTTTGGTAGTGCCTGAAATCAATCCCCTATGGATACCAAGGGACAACTCCATATATATCATGGTTTGATCTGGTCATGTGATTACTCTGGTTGATAAGCTGTGGGAAGAAGTGAGGTGTGGCCTTTTGGGTCAATGCATTGAAGAGCTAGTGCATGCCCTACAACTTTCAACTTCCTCTTTCCCTATTCTAATGACCAAGATGTCACTTTTTGTAGATGATGTGTCTACAAAATAATGAAGGAACATTCATCAGTAGTAGTTTCTGAATGACTACATGGAGCAGAACTTACATAAACATGCATGGACAAATATCATGAGCAATATATAATTTTTGGTTGGGTTAAGCTACTAAGATTTTAAGGCTTTTTGTTACTGGAGCTTATATTAGCCTATCCTATGACCCCTTACCTAGGACATCTGCTAAAACCTTAAAATGAAGTCTAACAGTTTCTCCATTTGATACTCATTCAGATAACTGATATAAACAGTCCTTATAAATATCCTGTTTTCTAGTAAAGCAACCTTAAAACCTTAGTGACATTTTACTAGGTATGGTGCCATAACAAACAGATCTCATATCTCAGTGTTTTGAAACTATGAAGATTTATTTCTGTCATATAATATCTGTTAGCTTGGCTGCAGGGTGGCAATGACTCTGATGCACAGGTGTTCTTCATTGAAAGAGCATGTTCTTTAGAGACAATATGGCTGAAGAAAAGAAAAAAAAGATGGAATCACCCAATAGATTTTAAAGCTTCTGCTCAGAGGTAGCACTTGACATTTGCATAGGTCATTTCCAGAGTCAAGTGGCCAATGATGAAGAAAATGAAAAAGAAAATACAATCGTTTTACAAGGAGAGGCAAAAAAAAATTGAGAATAATAACCAAATATACAACACTTACTTCCTTTAATTATTTCCTTCCATGGTACATTGCCTAGCATTATACTTGGAATATGGTGGTAAATATTTTGAGTCAATGACTTTTATCTCTAAACATTCTGCTTATTCAAATATTATTTTTCCTTAAAAATTTACCACTTAAGAATAAAGGTAATTCTCCAGCCATTGTACTTAGGAATTTCCTTGTCAGAGAACAGTAGAATAAACCCAGAGATTCACTCCTTTCGGACTATACATTGCCTTTTAACACAATTTAAGATTGTATTAACTTTTTAATCACTTGGAGCCTATCACTAACACACACACAACTATAAATTCAACTAAAAAGCTTAATATTTTATACTCTTCTCATATGGTTTTTCTGCATATAAATTATTAATTCCTTAAGAGCAGAATGTAACACGTGTCCATGTTAAATTGTATCTAGTTAGATTGAACCCATTTATCCAGATCACGCATAACATTTAGCATACTTCTGTGATCCACCATACCTCTTAATATTGAATCACAGCCTTTCTGTTTGGTGCATGAACCCCAAGTCTGATAGGAATACAAAATCAAATCCTTGTCCAAGTTTTTCCAACACAGGAATTTCTCTAAATGATGGCATCAACCAAATGTGTTCCCAAAATATTTTAGATATTCCCCAAATACAGCTGCTTTTCTCTACCTGGATAGTAAGTGAATGTAAGTGAGGAAGTAGCTAAGGGTCTCAGAAATTTGGTTTGCTGTCAAATTTTCTTGGCTCTGTGATGAATTCTGGACAGGTCTCTAGCCTTTTAGAAATCTGCAGGAGTAGAAAGAAATGAAAGGAGTTATGGGTTAGAAATACACGAAGCACTTTGGAAATGACCTATATGTGTTTTTGTTTATAAAGTAAAACTCTAATATAATTGTACATATGTATAGCCAATTATTTGAATGCCACCCATAATCCATGATTTTTCTACTGATTTGAGATTTGAGATAACATCTTTATGCCATTTTTGTCTCGATACACCCTGGGTATAAAGAAGTATGTATTTACATGCTCCAATGATCAAGATGTGAACATCTTGGGTGAGGGGGCATTATTCTGTCAATATTTTGTAAGCCTATTCAACATTACATATATGACTTTTTGCAGTTCCTTTTAATATTAGTCAAAAAAGAAGAGGTGAATAAATCTGCAATCATATTGTCTTTTGTAATTATTTACATGATTATTACTATTTCTCTGTATGTACAGATTTGAATTATACCCTGTCCGGTTCCAATTGTTTTCAGTCTGAAGAACTTCCCCTAGTATTTTTGTAAGGCAAATCAGTTTGTAACAGATTTTCAGTTTTTGTTTATATGAGAAAATATATTTGGCTTTTATTTTTGTGAATCTGTTTGAGCTTATTCTCTTTGGAGTTTGTTGAGCTAACTGGATATGCACAATATTTTGTAATAAATTTAGGCATGATTTTAGCTGTGATTTTATTCCAACATTTTTCTCTCCTTTCTCTTGCTACCAAACTGCACTGGAGTTTGCTTGCCCATGCAGTAAGGCCAAACATCCACACTGAGGTTTTATAGTGGGAAAAAGAAAGGTGTTTATTTACAGGGCACCAAGCAAGAAGAATCAAGCAGCATAGGCTAAAGGCTCAACCTCTCAGATGGTTTATAAGCAAGGGTTTTAAAGGCAGGGTGCATTTCAGGAAAGCAGAAGTTGCAGGCAAAATTGTAAATCAATACATGAAGGTTATACATTGCTTTGGCCTAAAAACATGAGCTATCTTAAATCAAGGGGGTGATGGTCATAGATGGATTTAAAGATTCTCTGGTTTATAATTGGTTAAGGAAGCAAAGCTTTGTATATAAACTTGGAGTCAGCAGAATTAAATGTCTAGCCCATCGTCAAGACTTCTTCCAGGCCTGTCAGGAAGAAATGCAGAACAAAGACTGGCAGCGAGATTCCCCTTTTCCTGAGGTCTGTAAGCCAGTAGATCCATGTGGTGGTGGGATCTGAATTTCTGAAAAACAATTCAGGGACATAGATCAAGATGTTATACTTAGTTTCGTTAGGGAATCAAACATCTTGTGGTTTTAACTTATTTGGGTAACTATTCATTTAAGCTACTATTTAAGTTGCTTATCAAGTTACTCACTTACTTTTTCAGCATAGTTACATGTCTATAATTTTCCTTAAAAATTTCAAGGTTTTTATTCATTTTCATGCTTACGAGGGTCTCACAGGGGCTTGAGACAGGATACTGCTCTGTCTCACTCTCTTCTCTTTCTTTCATAATATAATTAAATGTATGTCAGTATGCTTCATGGTGTCCCAAATTTTCATTTATCTTCACTCTTTTACCTCTCTGTTCTTGGGATGGATGCTCTTTATCAATCTATCTTGTAGTTTGCTTACTCCTTCTTCTGTCAGGTGAAATCTATTTGTGAGCCACCCTAAAGGTTATTTTTTGTTTTGTTTTTAGTTATTATATTTTTCAAATCCACATTTTCTTGTATTATAATTCAATCACTTTATGATATTCTCTAATATGATATTATCATATTTTTATTTATTTATTTTTATAATTTCTATCACTTTGATATTCTCTATTTGATATATTGTCATCATATTTTTATTTCTTAATCATTTTAGTTTTGTGAATCTGTTTATAACAGCCATTTTGGAATTTTTTTTCTTATAAATCTGACATCGGGTGACTCCCACATCTAGTTTCTGTTGCCTGTTGTATTTTGCTGTTTCTTTGTATGCCACATAATTTTTTCTTGGAAAGTGGACATTTAGATTGTATATTTTAGCAACTCTGGTTATTGGTCTCCCATTCCTCTATTTCTTTCCAGTGTTATTTTATTATTTATTACCTTAGTGATTCACTATATTATTTTAGTTGGTTATTTCTCCTTCCACCTTTGATATTACTTCTCAAGGAGGCACAGTTCTGTGTATGCTCAGTCATCCTGAGATGATAGCTATTTCAGTGGGGCACCTTTCCTTTCTTTTTCTGGCCTATCTGAACCTGGTGTTTAACTCCATGTATTAGTCTGTTCTCACACTGCTATAAAGATCTATCTGAGGTTGGGTAATTTACAAAGAAAAGATGTTTAGTTGACTCAGTTCCACAGGTTGTACATGAAGTATGGTTGTAGAGGCCTAAAAAACTTGCAATCATAGCAGCGGAAGAATGGGAAGTGAGCACATCTTTACATGGCAACAGGAGAGAGAGACGGAGTGAAGGCAAAAGTGTCACACATGTTATATCCGAGCAAGTTGTTAGGAAATCACCACACTCTGAAATCTGATTGTGAGTCCTTTATTGCTGGTGACTGAGAGTCAGCTCATGCTCAAAATCTCTCAGCCCCTAGGAAGGGGCTTGATTTCTTTTATACCCTGATTAGGGTAGAGGATTGGGGAACCTAGCTGAAGCAGAATTTTACAGAAGCAGAATTGACAGGTTAGGGGAGGAGGATGGTAATTAAGAACCAGGACGCTCCCATGATTGTTGATTAACTAAGGAGGGTATACACAAGGGGTTCCCATGATTGCTGGTTGCCAAGGGGGGCATGGATACTTTCCATACAGTCAACCAAGGAGATATTCACAATAGCAAGGGGGCTTGTCAAGAAGCATATGTTTACAACGGTTATATGTTTCTATAGTTCTAAGCACAACATGACCCAGCACAGTGCACTCAAGGGAGAAACGGTGGGTGAGAAGCTAAGATGGAGTCAGTCAGACTCACAGCTAAGATGGAGTCAGTTAGGTTAGCACAAGTTAGGTTGTCAAACACAATTCTAGATCTTGTGAAAATTCACACACTGTTATAAGAACAGCAAGGGGGAAATCCACCCCCCAAATCCAATCACCTCCCACCTGGTCTCTCTCTCAACATTGAGATTACAATTCAACATGAGATTTGGGTGGGGACACAAAACAAAACCATATCACCCCACTAATTCCCAAGTGATTGGTAAAATGTCTTAAAAACTGTTCCGATGTATAAGTGGTTCTACAAAGGAACCCAAACAAATTGTGGCATTCTTAATAGAATGTTTTCTGTGGTCAGTATTTGATGTTTGTCCTGACCGTAGCAGGTCTTCCCCTAATTGTCTTATTGCCAGGGACTCTCATTCATACTAGCTAGCCTAGAGTTTAGCCTATATCTTAAGAGATAGGCTCACCCAAATACATTTCGTCACCACAACCTCTACTTAGGTTTCAACTTAACCTAGCTCTATTGCAAAAGATATTCATTTGGAAAGAGATTAGGAGCTGCCTGCTGCATGGCCTACTGTCCCATATCCCCCCTAGGGCTATGGAGCTTGAGGATAGAACACTAACAAATTTCTGGTTGAGTGACACTCCCACTGAAGAAGCTAATTGCTCAGTGATAGGTGGAAAGATTTTTGGCTTGCCTCCCACAGCAGGGAAGCACTGCCTCATGAACCTGATGGGTAATCAGGTCTCCTAGTATTCTTTGTGGTGCCATGCCCAACATAAGTCCTTCATTGCCTCAGTGAGGGGTAGACAGGAGAATAGAGCTCCATTTCTCTGTTGTATTCACCCAAGACTTAGCCTTGGCAATAGGTAGCTGAGAGTATACTGAAAAATGCTGATGTCCTATTCTTCTTTGGAAGAGAGCCCACCAAATGACAGATGAAAAGACGGGGATCCAGTGCTCTTGACAACAGCAGTCTGGAGTGGAGTCTCTGCCTCCCTAATCTGGGAGGTAATGAAAAACGAATTATTCTTTGTTCAAATACCATAAACTGCCTTTTTTCTTAACACATTTTCACAGAATTTCTTGAATAGATATTTCCTTGCTTGCTGTTTACCTTTAAAATGTTTTCCAGTGACTTCTGGTCATTGTTTTTTTGGAATTTACATCAGTTTCACTGGGAAGTTGGTCAATAGAGCTTCTCATACTGTCAAATGGAAGTTGGCTCCCATGAACACTATTTTAACATTGTTTTCTCTCTCTTTCACACACACATTTCTCATTCTTTCCCTGTACCTTTTTCTGTGCCTCTTTACCTATTTCAGTTTCTCTTAAATTTTACAAATGAAGAATCTCATCTGGATTCTATCTAACCTTCCATAAAACATAGTACTCAAATAGGTGTTATATGGGTAGTTCAGCATTTCTGTACCTTCTTAATATATGAAATTAAGGAAAAGAATATAGAAAGACAGAAAAAGAGAAAGAGAAATGAAGAATGAACAAATGCCAGTGGAAATTTTACCAGGAAGTGCAGAGTCCTTGTTTCTTGCCTTCTTGGAAGAAAGAATTCAGCCAAGAGACACACGATGAGAGCTAAGCAGTAACAAAGTTTATATAAACTGAGACACTCTGAAAGCAAAGTCAGAGTGGCCACTTGAGAATGAAACAGACTGACAGTGAAAGTGAAAGTGTGCTCTGAAAGCTGGGTCAGAGAAAGCTGCTACAGAATGAAACAGCATGACTGGCACTGGGGAACTCCCTTTATGGGAGTCTTACATGAATATTCATAAAGGTGTGTGAAGAAGTATTACTATTAGTAGTATGCATTTTTGGATGGTCACCTGGGCATGCATGCACTGTAGCTGTACATGCTAGCACAAATGTTGTATGTCTCATTCATATCATCAATCTCCACCTGCGGGTGTTATTTTTATTATTTAATAAGCAAAAGGCAGGCAAAGTCAAAGCATGCAGGCTCACTGCTGGGGAAGGTCCATACTCTAGTGAAGTTATTATTTTCTAGGGCCAGATAAGTCTCAGTTAAAGCTAGGTAAGTCTAACCACAAGTCCATATGTGGCTATTGTTACTGTTGTTGTTGTTTGTTTTTGTTTCTGATTTCCCTAGTGGAGCATTTATTACTATTGGGGCAAGGTTTCCAGGGCTTCCTTCCTCTGGGGGTCCCTTTCCTGCTCATGTCTAGCTCTCTGCTTACTTTAACAGGAAGCTTGGCTCAGGTTTCAGTTAGAGGAATGTGTCTACAATCTCTTGTCCTCTTAACTCATAGTTTCCAGACACAGGTCAATGTCAGCCTTTTATTATCCCTCAGTTTAATAAAAGTGGGATATTTACTGTATGCTCCAGTTTTATAAAGCTTTTCTGATTCTATTTGTCCACTTTATGTAGGCCATTTAATTCTTTTTACTCAACAAAATGAAATTGCTTGAGTTTCTCTGTTAGATTTCAGGCCCAGAGCCCAGGAGTCATGTAAATTCTACATCATTTGTTCAGCCTTTAGTAAAATTGCATGCCTTTTATTTTACTCATTTTAATATTTTTGACATGCTATGTGTAGAATATATTTTAAAAAAATCTGAACATGTAAACTTAAATAATTTTATGCAGATAAATTTTAATTTTACCCTTTCTTCAATTTTATATATGATGTTGTCATTTAAAGAATTATAGTAATTTTGGCAAACTTTATGTATAGAAGAATAATGTGCCCTTGTTTTCTGTGGGATTTTATAAAACCTTTTTATTCTTGTTATTTATATAATTTGTCTTTCTTTCCCATAAATTTCCACCAGTATAGAAAATTCATTGACAACTTTTCTAACATTATAGTATTTTCTAGTCCACCTCAAATTCAATGTTCTTTATCTCTTTAGTTCTTTCACCCAAATTCCTTACTTTATTCATCCACCAGTATCATTAAAATGGCCATTCGTTTCTGCCATCAAAACATTTTTAATGTCCTAATTCAATCAAAATGTCACGATTAAATCATCCACCCTTTTTCACATATATATTGTCTTTTTTCTCTACCCCAAGCATTTACCCATAAGGTCCTTTAGGGATTATTTTCCTGAATAACTTCTTCTTTTTTTTTTTTTTTTTTTTTAAGACAGGGTCTCACTTTGTCACCCAGGTAGGCTGAACCACAGTGGCATAAAAATAGCTCACTGCAGCCTCTAACTTTTGGCCTCAAGCAATTTCCCTACATCAGCCTCCTAAGTACTCAAGACTGAAAGCACACCCCACCGTGCTCAGCTAATTTGTAATTTTTTTTTGTAGAGATGAAGCCTCATTATGTTGCTCAGGGTGGGCTTGAACTCCTAAACTCAAGTGATTCTCCCACCTTGGTCTCCCAAAGCACTAGGATTATAAGCATGAGCTACCACACCCAGCCTTGCAACTTCTACAATTCTACTTATCCAGACACCAAGTATAGAGATATACAAAGCAATTAAGATTTTTTTTTCAATTCTGAAATGCCTATGTCCGTTATTTTCATTATATTTACAATGACACTGTCTTTTTTTTTTCTTTTTCTTTTTAGACAGCTGTGCTCTATGGTTCAGGCCAGAGTGCAGTGCTTCAATCACAGCTCACTGTAGCTTTGAACTGCTGAGCTCAAGTTATCTTCCCATTTCAGCCTCCCAAAAAGCTGGTACTGCAGGCATGTGTCACCATGCCCTGATGATTTTCTAAAATTCTGGGGGTAAATGAGGGTATCCCTATGTTGTCCAGGCTGTGACACTTAAAATAGGGATTATTTCCTCTCACTTTCTCATGTTAACTAATCAAGACTTTGCTTTTCTTCTGTAATATTGTTCACAGTTTTAATAAAGTAAATTTATGACCATACAGAGCATGACAATATGAACTGCACTTAAAATTTAAATGCTTAACACAGATAATCTCTCTAAAAATTTTTGTTTGTTTTCATTTTTAAACAATTTTATTTATTTTTTACACTAATTTTAGGTTCACAGACAAATTAGGCAGCAGATATGGAGATTCCACATATACTCTTTCTTGATACATATATAGCTTCCTCAATATTATCAATATCCTCCTTCAGAGTGATATGTTTGTTACAACTGATGAACCCACATTGATATACTGTCATGCAAAATCGATACTTTACATTAGGGTTCACTCTGATTGTCCTACATTCTATGGATTTGGACAAATTTATAATGACATGTGTCTGCCATCTATAGTATCATACAGAGAATTTTCACTGCCTTAAAAATCCTTTGATTGTCATTTTAAATTCTCCTGAAATGCCATGAGATGAATGCCATTATTACGCCTATTTTTAAAGTGAGAAAATTAAGACTTACAAAGAATAAGTAACTTGCATGAAGTCATAGAGATTAATTGTCAAGGTCTTTGAGTATTCTAATGACAGCCTTCACATTAGTTATGTCTCTCAGCTACAATTAAATGTTTACATTTGTGTGTTTTTGTAAATTTGCTTTGTATTTATTTTAATCCTTTATTACATTCTCTGTTATTGTGAAATACTCGTGGCATACACATTCTATCCTTTAAGAGTATAGTATGCAGTTGAGGAAAGCAGAAATCATGTATTCTTAATAGTTACTTTTTGCTCAGGGTTTCTCAGTGAGAATTCATTTAGCTAAAGAGTCTTCAGCATTAGACATTTTAAGACTACTAATTAGCTGCTTAACTATTTTCTAGTCTCCTGGTAGTTTAATAACTTTTTCAATTGGGAGAGACATTAACTTCATCATTTTGGCCTCTTTCTAATTTGTATAATTGTTAACTTCCTGCCCAAATCTAGCCTGAAGTTTTAGTTGGTTAAATATGTTTCCTAGTTTTCCCTAATTAAAGGCTGTAAAATAGGAATCCCTGAAGTAACCACTATGCAATAGTGGGTAAAGCAATACGCAAGGGCTGATGTCTGTACTCCTGTAATTTGTATGCAGATTTTTAAAATATTTATTGTTAGGAAAATTATCTAACTTTATTTTTTCTATCTACTTATCAATTTCTGCATCTCAGTGCAGGTATCTTTTATATAATAAAATTTCTTTTTTGGAGCTAAATAATTTGTACACATGGAAAACAGAATAATAGAAAGTAGCATAATAGACCTTGGAAACTCAGAAGGGTGGGAAGGTAGGCATTGAGGGATGAAAAACTAATTAGTAGGGGTACAATGTACACTAATTGTGTGATGGCTTCACTAAAAGCCATGATTTCACCACTATGGAGGCTATTCATGTAATAAAATTGTACTTGTACCCCCTATATCTGTAAAAAATTATCCATATACCTATTCCTTATTTAGGTAGGTATGTGGATGCCTACATAACTTCCTTGTCTAGGAAGTTAGGTTTAATTATAGCTTCCTTGTCTAGGAAGTTAGGTAGGTATGAGGATACATCTGCTAATTGATTTATCTATCTACCTGTTTTTCTAGATGTAGATATAACATGGCATAAATTTTACTTGGCCATGAAAATGAGGGAGAAAGAAAGGAAAAAATTGTTTGGCAAAAATTCAGACTGCTGAAGTGGCCTGCCTGAAAAGTCCCAGCAACAGGCAAAAATAAAACCACTTGGGGGAAAACAAACAAACAAACTCAGGCTGCACCTGCACACAGACAAGCAAACAGGGTTCAGCACAGAAGCTCTGTTTTCTTTGTACAATTAATGAGCTCTCAGGAAAAAGTTTCTGCCCCTTTTTATGCATATACATGGTGGGAACTTGCACAGACAGGAGGGGGCTTACCTAAAACAAACTCACAGTTACACAAACAAGAGCAGTAGCACATTGTGCTTGCCTAGAGACATACACACAGCTGCATAAGAGAAGGGGAGTTGGACAGACAACTTTACTGGTAAGAAAAGTTACTCAAACAGTTATAGGGAGGAGAGCAGTTTCTTAAAAAAAACTTTAATTCAGCTGTAACCAGGCGATCCACTTGGACTCCCCTTTCCGCTGTGGAGAGCTTTATTTTTTCACTTATTAAACTTTTGCTTCAACCTCACCTTTGTGTTTATATTCCTTAATTTTCATGGACCTAGGACAAAGAACCCAGGGTACTAGTTCAAACAATGAGAAACTGCTACATTAAGGTACACTAGGCAAAACTGCAACAAAAATCTAAACAAAATACATTATAAAACTTATTTCTTCTCAATTAAGTTAAAATGACAGAGAGCCCTTAGTCAATTCATTATGAAGTCAGCCTCAAAGGTCAAGAGAGCTTCCATAGGTATACTGCAGTCTAGAATATTTGGTTAGTGCTCTCTTTATCTTGTTTCAAGCAGTAATCATGAATAGGCTGTCTGAGCCTATGTGATTCTTAAAGATTAGAAGCCCCATAACTTGTGTTTATAGGGAGTGGAACTTTTTGCTGAGACCTAAGGTCCTGGATCTAGGCTCAGACTTCCCTGGAAGGCATGTTCCTCTGTGGTCTTTTTTCTCTATAAAAATCTGCATGGCAGTTGCGTTTATCTTACTCATTCCTCTGAGTATCAACAAAATTTGGGGATAATTCCAAATTCTTGCTATATTCTTAGAAAACTTTTATATTTAAGGCAGCTTCTACATTTATTCGGATCACTTTTCTGTATCATTTTCCAATCGGGAAGAATTCTACATAGTTTTTCTTCAAAGGACTTGGAAATATAATGTTGATCTCTTTTCTGTGGGTAGAGGTAAGAGCAGGTGAATGTGTTAGAGGAATCCCTGCTTACCAGGGCTCTGGTTTAATAGAACATGATTACAGTGACTCCATCTTGAAGTGAGTAGCTAAGCACTCCCAAGGCACCTGTAAGGTTGATACTCGCGGTCTGAAAATAGTTGCATGATAAGCTGACCACCAGTTGTAACTGTAGAATATTTATAGTCTTAAAGTACATCCCCGACCAAACCTGTAGAATGTCCAGATATCCTAAAAATGCAGTCAGCTTTACCCAGAGATACCATTAATGAGCAGGCCTAAGTTGAAGGACCAGCGGTTATTGATATCACCAACACCCTCTACCTTTAGTACACAGATCTCTACATTCCACCTTTAATTATAGCTCCTTAGAGTTTCTGAAAAGTAGAGACACTAACAAAAGGTGGTAACTTCCTCTTCCTTCCTTCTGAAGATGCCCTATTCTGTAACGGAGTAGTTTCTAATGAACTTTCACTATGCTTTGTGATTTGTCTTGAATGCTTTACCGAGCAAGATCCAAGAGCCTTCTCTTGATGTCTGGATTGGGACCTCTTTTTCTGGCAATAAATGGGAAGCTCAGATAAGTTAGCTTTTTTCTTATGGAGTCTCCCCCTTATATTATATACATTTTAATATTAATCAGCATATTATTTTGGAGTCATAAAATGCATTCATAAAATGTCTACTGTGTGATATGTATGTGCTATGGTTTTAATACGTTTCTCCAAGGTTTTTATGTTAAAAGCTTGATCCCCAATACAATAGTGTTGAAAGGCAGAACCTCTAAGAGATGATTAACTCATAAGAGCTGTGACCTCATGAATAGGTTGATGCTATTATTGTGGGAATGAGTTCGTTATTGTGAGAATGGGTTCTTTATAAAATAATAAATTTGTCCCTCTTCTCTCTCTCTCTCTCATCTCTGTGTTACCTTCTGTCATTTTATGATGCATCAACAAGGCTATCAACAGATATAACCCCTTGATCTAGTACTTTCCAACATCTAGAACTGTGAGCCAAATAAAGTTATGTTCATTGTAAATGTTCTAGTCTGTATTATTCTGGTATAGCAGTACAGAATGAACTGTTAGATTGCTGCAAAAGCAATTGCAATTTTTATAATTAAAATGAATAAATGTGTATTACATATGGGTGTAATACACATTCATTAAATGTGTGTGTTACATATAGCACTCTGGTGGAAATTTGTATAGGTTAGGCACAGAAGGCATTGTGTAGATACAGAATACACACAGTGGACACAGAAGTGTTCAGAAGGTCACTTGGTAATTGAGGTAAAGAGAGCAGATGTAGATCTAGGGCAGTGGATCAGTGTAGACAAGAGGTGAGGAATGTGATAGAGGTGGTTATTAAAAAGTAGAGCATGATGTTAAATGGTTTAACAGAAAAGATGGTGGCTGAAGTTTTGGAGCTATAGGTTGCAGTTTAAAAATAGTGGCAATAAAAACATTATGGACTGGATTGTACTTCCCCAACCTTGTTATGTTGAAGCCCTAACCCTTTGTTTGACTGGGTTTGGAGACAGAGCCTCTTCAAGAGATTATTAAGGTTAAATTAAACCATAAAAGTTGGGTCCTAATCTGTCCAATAAAAAAGAGGAAATCATAATGCTCCTGTCTATCTGTACACAGAAGAAAGTCTGTGTGGAACAACAGCCAGATGGTGGCTGTTACAAGCTGCAAAGATAGGCTTCATCAGAAACCAGCCCTCCCAGCAACTTGACCTTGGACTTCTGGCCTCCAGAACTGAGAGGCCAACAAATGTTGAGAAACAAATGTTTCTTGTTTGAGCCAGTCATCTGTGGTTTCCTGTTACAGCAGCTTAAGCAGACTAATACACAAATCAAAATAGCAACACCAGTATTAGAACAAAACGACAGAACTGCTCTCGCCATGGAAAAATGATGGAGTGCTTAATAGGTAATCTTGGGAAACCTCCCAGGTTATGCATATATGTAAAAAAAAATTACAAGTAAAATGGATATTAAGATTTAGTGAATGGGATGATACAATCATTCTCAGCTAGTGAAATGAGAAATAAGTGGTAAAGACTGTGATTTTTTAAAAACAAAAATCTAAGGGTTTTATGTATATTTCTTAATATATGCATGTGTATCAGTGTTCTATTGTTACATTACAAATTACCATAAATATAGAAACTGAAAATTTATTTTCTTACAGTTTCTATAGGTCAGAAGTCCAGGCACAGCCTAACTGGATTCTGCTCAAGCTCTCACAAGGCTTTAATCAGGGTGTTAGCCAAGATTGCAGTTTCACAGACTCATGCAGGTAGGTAGCAGAATTCAGTTCCTTACAGCTGTAAGAAACATGGCAGCTTCTATTTCCTTCAAAGCAAGCAAGAGAAAAATATCAATCATTATTTATCATGATTTTTAAGAGGTCCTACCTGATTAAATCAGATGCACCCAGATAACGTCTCGTTTGATTTGCTCCAAAATAACTGATTTGCCATCTTAACGACACATGTGAAATCCCCTCTTCCATATAATGTTACATAACCACAGAGTGAGATCTATCATATTTACAAGTTTCTGATTGCACTCAAGGGAGGGGATTATACAGAGCATATATACCAAAGGGTGGGAATTTTGGTGGCCATTTTAGACTTCCAAAGATATATATATATCTTCTTAATCTGTGTGCTTATCCTGTAGGCATGTTCGTTCTTTGAAAATTCTGTAAACTCTACCCTTAATATTTCTGTATTTTGCTCTCTCTCTCTCTCAATATATATATATATTTATATTAATATACATATTAAAAAATATATATTATATTTATATTTATAATATAAATATATATTTAAATATATTATATATAAATATATATTTATTATATATTTATATATAATATAATTATTTATATATTTTTATATATATTTATATTTAAATATATAAAATATTTAAATATATAAATAAATATATTTAAATATATTTTAAATATATATATTTAAATATAAATATATATAATAAATATATATTTAAATATATATAAATATATATATATTGAGAGAGAAAGAGAGAGAGCAAAATACAGAAATATTAAGGATAGAGTTTACAGAATTTTCAAAGAATGAACATGCCTACAGGATAAGCACACAGACTAAGAAGCAAAACATTACCACAAAGCCAGAGCCCCTTGTACTAGTCACTTCCTTTACAGTAAAAGCAATAGTTATTCAGCCTGCTATGACCATACTGCTGTCTATTTTTTACGATAACCAGGCAGATACCACCAACCTTGGAAATAGAGAGTATTTGCCTGGCTTCTTTTGCTAATATCACATTATTGTATATAAATATAGGTCATTTTCTTTGCTGTTTCCTAGTCAATTGAAAGAATATTCCACACTTTCTTTATTCACTTTACTGATGATAGGTATTTGACTTGTTTCCTTTTTGGTTATTTTGGGAGCTGCTATGAGTTACATTACTATAAACATTCTTACACATGTATGCAGTGTAGGAAAATGTATGTTTAGGTTCAGTATACACTGGCTGTTTTCCAAAGTGATTGTGCTAATTTAAACTTCTCCCAGTAGTGTGTGAGAACTTCATTTGCATCACATCTTTGCAAAAATAATACTGACTTTCACCTTAGGAATTTTAATAGGTTTGTGTTGTTTTAAATTATACAAGTCTTAAAAATGCAAGTTTTAATTTGTACTTTCTTGATATTAAATAAAACAGAGTGTTTTTTCTATAGTTATTAAATGGATTTGGAGATTCTTTTTGGTGCAGTGCTGTTGAGGACATTTTATGAAACAGACAAGTTGCCTCTAAAATTAATATGAACATTCAAACAGAGGGAGTACTCAAGGCAGTCTTCAAAATAATAAAAAAAAAAATAGGAAATGGAGAAAGAGGAGAAAAAGACAAGAAAAAAAAGAACAAATTTAAAGATACAAACTTGTTATAATCAGCACTAATTAGATTAAGGTTTTATTGTTAGAAGGGTAGATGTATAGATGGGCCAATATTACAGAACAGGAGTCCAGAAATACTATACATACATGATTACCTGATTTATTACCAAATTTTAGTATAATAATGAGAAGAGATTATCCTTTTAAAAAATAAATTTTGTTGGTTAAGTTTTTGTACTAAAAGATGAACTTTAACCTATATACCACTATATATATATATATATATATATATATATATATATAATATTTATGTACATTTAAAACCAAATGTTAAAATAATAAAACTTTTAGAAGAAAACATTGATGAATGTTTTCAAAATTAGAGTAAACAATGATTTGTTAAATATACACAAAAATATTTTTCATGGAGAAAAATTGATGAGTATATTAAAATTAAAAACTTTTGTTCAGAAAAATAACCCATTAATGTAGTAAAAATAAATTTAAAATAAAAAATGGGGTAAGTATTTATATTATGTAACAAAGGGTTCATATACAGAACCTCTAATAAAATACTATGAATTAATAAGCAAAAAGCAGGAAGCTCAAAGGAAATATGTATAAATTTGTACATTGTATACCTTTAGAAGTATTTTTGTTCTCTTATAAAATGATTTCTCAAATCTCAAAGGTATTTGCCATATACTGACAGACCTGCATTAAGGACCTACCAAAGCTATGCTTCCCTACATGAGACACATTTTAGATGAAATTTGGACTAGCCTAATCCCTGTTAATTTTCTCCATTACTAAAATTACTTTTATTTCCTTTGGGTCACAATGTGATTTTAATTTACCATATAAAATCATGAGGTTTGTATCAGAACAGGCTGAAACTGATGACATCCAGGTTTATAAATTTCAGTTATCAATAAGGTACTTGGAGCTTCTGCTGTATTTCTGAGATCTGAGAAGCAATCTTTCAAAGTGTGTTTTTTGTTTGTTTGTTTTTAGACAGAGTTTCACTTTTGTTACCCAGGCTGGAGTGCAGTGGCACAATGTCGTCTCACTGCAAACTCTATCTCCTGGGTTCAAGTGATTCTCCTGCCTCAGCATCCCGAGTAGCTGGGATTACAGGCACCCAACACTATGCCTGGCTAATTTTTGTGTTTTTAGTAGAGACGAGGTTTCACCATCTTGGCCAGGCTGTTCTTGAACTCCTGACGTCAAGTGATCATCCTGTCTCAGCCTCCCAAAGTGCTGGGATTACAAGCATGAGCCACCATGCCCTGCCTCAAAGTGCCTTTTAACTAGGCTATTGGAAGTGATATTTCCACTGTTTTCTCTCTAGAATTCTACTTAGTACAGAAACCAACAGAGCTTTATTCCCTGCAATGCATGCATAGGAGCCTACTCAACAATAATGCCAGTAATCTTGCGTCTCCTTATTGTTCCGAAAACTCAGTGGTACAGAGATAATTCCATTTTGCCAATTTTGTCCTTTTAAAAACATTTTATCTTGTTCACCCTCTCATTATTCCGTAAAGAAGAAATCATAAAGCAGTCAAATAACCAAATCAATCTATTCTGTAAGAATGTGCAAATACATTTGAATCTGTTAATATGATTCAGGCTTGGTGAGATGCATAATAAATGATGCTGTGGAAAAATTCTACACTGAGATAGATTTGACTCAATGTTTTCTATTATTTAACCTTAAATAGACTTTATGATTGTTCAGATCGTATGTTTTTTTTTTCCCAAACAACTAATCTAATTATAGTTGAAAAATAGAATTGATTTAGAAATGTGTTCAATATTCACAATATATTCATGGGCTATTAGTATAATAATTTACGGACATTTAATCATTTGGGGATAATAGCAAAGTTTGGAAAAAAGGAAACAGGTAGATTAAAATGAGTATCAAGTTCTGATATATCGTCAAAACAATGGGATTTTCTACTAAATAAGATGTGCTATAACAGACATACAAACTAAAAGTTATATTGTGTATAATGAATACCAAGAGTTTACTTATAAGGTTTTTCCAATATAATCTGTTAACAATATTTTATTAGCAATATTGTCTGTTTCCATTTAAGGTCAGGTAATGTTTAAGGTCATAACGTATGCTATCGAGCTTCTGGTTTAGAAGCTATTTTTTTGATTCAACTATAAATGAATGAATACGAGCAATAGATTTAATGTTTATTGACCACCTACTTTGACAAACACAGTGCCAAATGGTGTGCATTAATGATTTTCTGCCATTCTTAAAGCAACTAGATGATTTGAAGTATTGTTCCTATATTATAAAGAAAGTAAATAAGACAGAGATGAAGAGACTTACTGTATATTATGCAATAAGTAAGAAAATGAATATTTCTGCTCACCTAAGACAAATTTCAAAGCCTGTGGCCTTGACGCTACCAAACAATAGACTCAAATTTTTGAAAGATGATTATTTGGCTGCTTCTCAGGAGTGATTTGGGGTCAATCATAATCAGTAATGTACAAGCACTTAAATGTATTCTAAAATGTGTCAAACCAGGCTTCTCTGTGGTTGACTTAGATACATGAATTAATGCACTGCTACCCTTTTCCTACTGCTTTTGCCTTGACTTACAGAAAAAAAAAATTAGAAGTTTGACATATTTATTAGTAAGTAAGGAAAGGGAAATAATTATTTCCTTAAGTAATTATACTCTTTAAGTAAATTCATAATGGAAGAAATTATGAGTACTTAAGACTATAAAAATTTAATAGTAAGTACTTTCGGTTCCAACTACAACATATCAATATAAAGCCTACTAGCAGGTTCTTTTCAGATATATATGAGCTCCAAGAAGCAATACACTGCTTGGAAAGGATCATTGATATAAAACCCATGCATAGTAACAACCTCTACATATTTAAAGTATAACAACCTCTGTTTTGCATTTTATGCTTATGTGGTGAGCCATGTGGATCATTAAATTTTACTTAAAAATGTTGTAATATTCATATTATTTTTGAAAAATTTCTTGTTTTGAAAATTTTCTTGTTTGTGTTTTATTCTGTTTTCGTGTTTCTATTTCAAATATGCAGCTATTTTGTCTCTCCTAAAATAATAAAACAATTCTATATCTAGGAAAAACTCTAGTCAAGAGTTTATTTTAATTATCCAAGTGATGAGAGACTATTTTATTATTCCGTTAGAATTAATAGCCTTAGTCATAACATTTCATTTTTCAAAAATAATATTTTCCTTCTTTAATACTGAAAAATTTATACATTGTTTTGCTATCATAATTACATGAAATAATGTACAGTCTCTGTAGGTCTACCAGATGGCTGATTGAGTTTCAGAGAGATGTGATAAATACTTATTTAATAGCAATATTTTGTTAGGTTCTGAGTTTTAGCTAACTTATTTTCTTTAACACTCTGATAGCCCTGTAAGACATGTATTATTTTATTGTTGTTCTTTGTAGCCATTTATTCAACTAGCAGTTACTGCCTTAATTAAATAAATAGAAAATAGGGAATCAAAATGCTTTTACAAAAATTGGAAAAGTGATCAATTGTAGCCTTATTTACTCTTTGTTTCTTAGGATTAGTAATTTCATCAGTCATCAAATAAAGAGCCCAAGAGAACACTGTTAATAAACCAAGTCAGTGGACTAACAAAAGTGATAATTAAACCCTAAGACATTTATTGAATATATTAGGTTTAATATAAACTTAAGTGTATAGTTTATCTATATTACATATGTGCAAACACATATACAGACAGACAAAACACACACATGGATTTCTCTTATCAGTCTTACAGAACTATTGTCAGTCTTACAGAATTTTAGATGGAAACTAACTGGCATA
The DNA here is from genome assembly GCF_048565385.1 of Saimiri boliviensis. Taxonomy (NCBI): domain Eukaryota; kingdom Metazoa; phylum Chordata; class Mammalia; order Primates; family Cebidae; genus Saimiri; species Saimiri boliviensis. The sequence continues at coordinate 42,641,832 of NC_133463.1, forward strand.
CATATCCTGGGAAAAATTACCATTAAAAATTCAAGTGGTATAATTTATCAGGATATACCAATGAAAGAAATATAATTACTGTTTTAATAAACTGACCTCATCTAATATTAAAAAGTATAACATCTTGAAAGATAAAGTGACAATATTGTATAAATTTATATATAAGTGAAAAGGGGCAAGAATTGGCAAATAAATCTCAAAGAGGGACAAAACTTAAAAATTACACTGGGTCTCAGAGATAGGATTATTAAGATCTATATGAAAACAACACATTACTGTTACAAAGATAGAAAAATGTATCATTAAAAGAAAATAGTGAGTCCAGAAATGACCACATATGCATGCTTACCTGATATAAAAGAAAGTTATGCTGCAATATGATGGAGAAGTAATGACATTTTTTCAAGATATTCTAGGTCAATTAGATATTTTCATGAAAATGTTTTTAACCTTACATCATAAACACATAACTTCTTGATATTTTGCTTATCTAAATGTGATCAGCAAACAATAAAGCCTCTAAAAAGTAGGAACACATAGTGATTTTTCTTAGCAGAGGCAACAAAAATACTAAACATGAAAGTTTGGCCATAAATAACAAATGAATAAACTTGACACTAAAATTAAGGGTTTTTCTTCGGCAAAGTGCAATAATAGAGTGAAAAATAAACAAAGAATCAAATAAAATATTCAGAAAATATGTACCTGAGATAATTGTTTCCTCTGTGTATGTATGTCTGTCTGTGTGTCTAAAATCTACAAATCAATAATAAAATGGAAGTCAAAGCAATAGACTATGAACAAAAACTGGAAGAACATCCTAGAAGATGATTCTGAATTGTCTAGCAACATATGAAAATTTACTTAAAGTTATTAATCATTAGGAAAATATCAGTTAAAACCACAATATGTTTCCAGGAATAAAAATGACAGACAACACCAAGATGAGGTAAGTATATAGAAAACCAAGGACTCTTAAGCACTGGAAGGAGTGTAGATTGAATAGTACAAAGAATTTGGCTTCTCTATTAAAGTTTATCATAATTGTAGGATCTAATAAACTCTGTTGGATGCCAATGTACCTTTCCTAAATGACATGCATCATAATGCTTATTGCAGAATCTTTTATACGGTCAGAAAGTAGAAACAAAACACATTTCCATAAACATTAGAATGATTGAATAAAGTATATTTTCTTTCTATGATGCAATACTAAATCATGGAGAATTAACAAACTATTACTGCACAAAAATACATGAATGGATCTCACAATCATGCCACATTAAAACAAAACAAAAAAAGAGATAGATGTGGGAGGGACATACAAAAGAGCACGTTCCATATAATTCTAATGATAAACAGTTTAAAACAAGCAAAATAACTTAATTTTTTAGATCTCAGGATACTTATCCTTGAGGGTAGTAAATAGGAAGGGACAGAGGGCTCTTTCTAGTATTCTGATAATATTCCATTTCTCTATGTATATGCCGTTTACAAAGTCGTGTTCACTTCATCATAATTAATTGCTATTACATGTATTAAGATCTGTCTACTTTTATTCTCTGCATGTGTACTTGCATAAAGAGTTTCTAAAAATGCTGTTACCAAGGTGTAAGAATATGCCTGAAGCCTGAATCATGGACTTGCTAAGAAGATGGTAATTTTCTATATTTTATAGTAAGGACTCAGAAATGCTCCAGGGTTACTAGAGCCCTGATAAGTTACTTGCCCTGATAAGAAGCCGACAATTGACTGGTGTATCCATCAATAGTGAGTAAGGCCTAAGAAAATGACAAATAGAGATGTTTCCAAAGAGCTGATAAGATTCTCACCATGATCTGGAGGTTTCTTTTGCCACTGGGCACCTCATTTAAAACCTCAAGTTCAGGGAATCACATACCTTGTATTGCAGTTGTAACCATATCCTTAGTCCTGCTGGAATCTTTTGGTTACATCATCATCAACATGTACAACTTCTCACGAGGATGATTTGAATGTACTGCAATGGAATAGCAATACTAGCCATAGAATGTGCATCTAAATTGAAAGTATAAAATGAATCTTAAAGTTAAAATGGGAAACATCTTCAAGAGATAAGTTGTATTTGCAAAAATGTGTAACTGACTGTTCTGAGTGGCAACAGGCCCAACTCTTGTTTTAAAACAAGTATATAATTAATGTATGTCTTTTAAAATACTTAATTCCTATAATTCTAATTTTATGAAACAAAGTAACTTCTGCAGCCTCTTTGCATGGAAAGAAAGAGGAGAAAAATCGTCCATGGTCCATATTCTCTCTGCCATAGTGAAAGTCAAAGGCTAATATAGAATTTTCTATACAATGGGTGAGAAACAGATAATAATATTGGTTTTCGGTTAAAGTCAGACAATCTATGGCATTATACTGTAATTTGGCCACAGGCAATTTATAGAGGGATTCTAGTCAGTGGTTATGGATAACAGGAAAAGATCTACTCCTTTAAATTAAATTTTCAAAAGTGCAGTGAATTGTTTGGGCTCTACGCCAAGGAGGCTTAACAGTAGGACTTTCTAGAGAACAGGAGGGCTGGATACAACCAGGAAGGAACCACGCCAGTCAGAAGGTTTGAAGAAGAGAAGGAAGGAAAGTGACAATTATGTTGTATCAGAACATCTAGGGCACTTTGGGGTACATTCAAATCAGAAAAAAAGCAGAAAATTAACATTGAATATCACTCATGCATTGAGAATTGGCTTCCTAAACAAGGTTGTTACGTATCCTGGGTGTGGGGAACAGCAGGATGTTCCCATGACTGGATGGGAGGAATTAAAACAATAGTGGGAAGGCACAAGTAGGCACACGTGCATGCACACACACACACACATACACACACACCACACACTACACACACCACACACTACACACACCACACGCATACCACACACACACACCACACACACACACACACACACCACACATACACACACCACACACACACACACACACACACACACACACACACACACTACAATAATTTATGTAAGATTTTAAAGTTATAAATCATTTCGATAAGATTTTAAAGTTACACCTACCGGGATTCATTTGTTAACAAAATTGCAAGTATAGACATACCTAGTTTTATTACCCGTCGCTATATTGTGCTTTATGCAATTGAACGTTTGTGGCAACCCTGCACTGAACAAGTTTACGAGCACCGTTTTTCTAACAACATGTGCTTATTTCATATCTTCTTGTTGCATTTTGGAAGTTGCTGCAATATTTCAAAATTTTCATTATTCTTTTATCTGTTATGATGATCTGTGATCAGTGATCTTTGACATTACTTTATAATGTTTTCAGGCACCAAGATCTGCACCCATATAAGATGGTAAACATAATTGATAAATATATGTGTTCTGACTACTCTAGCAACTTGCTAATCTACCATCTCTCTCCTTCTCCTTAGGCCTCCCTGTTTTCTGAGATGAAATAATATTGAAATTAGGCCAATCACTAACTGTACAATGATCTCTAAAAGTTCAAGTAAAAGGAAGAATTCCACATCTTTCACTTTAAATAAAAAACTAGACATGATTAAGTTTGGTATTAAGATATGTTGAAAGATGATATAGGTTGAAAGCTAGAACTCTTGCACCAATCAGTTAGCCAAATTGTGAATGCAATGGAAAAGTTATTGAAGGAAATTAAAAATGTTGCTCCAGTAAACACACAAATGATAGGAAAGTGAAACAGATTAACTGCTAATTTGAAAAAAGTTTGAGTGGTCTGGACAGAAGAACAAACGAGGCACAACAGTCTCTTAACCCAAAGCCTAATCCAAAGCAAAGGCATAGCTCTCCTCAACTATCTAAAGGCTATGAAAAGTAGAAACCTGCAGAAGAAAAGCTGGAATTGAGGGGTGGTTGGCTCATGAAATTTAAGGAAGGAAAGGGCCTCATAACATAAAAGTATAAGATAAAGCAGCCAAGGTTGATGTAGAAGCTTCAGCAAGATATTCAGAAGATTTAGCTGATATGATGGACCAAAGTCATTACACTAAAGAACAAACTTTCATTGAAGATGAAATAGCCTCATGTTGAAAGAAGATGGCATGTAGGACTTCCATAGCTAGAGAGGAAAAGTGAATTCCTGGCATCAAAACTTCAAAGAGCAGGCTGACTCTTGTTTGGAGCTAATGCAGCTGGTGGCTTAATTGGCTTTAAGTTGAAGCCAATATTCATTTGCCATTCCAAAAAATCCTGGGATGCTTAGGAATTATGCTAAATCTACTCTGCCTGTGCTATATAGATGAAACAACAAACCCTGGATGACAGAACATCTGTGTACAGACTGGCTTACTGAAGATGTTAAGCTCACTGGTTTTAAGCTCAGAAAAAAAACCAAAAGATTCCTTTCAAAGTATTACTGCTCGTTAACAATGCACATGGTCACCCAAGAGCTCTGATGGAGGTATATGAGATTAATGTTGTTTTTAGGTTGGCTAACAAAACATTTCTTCTGCAGCCCATGGATCAAGAAGGAATTTTGACTTTTAAGTCTAATTATTTAAAAAATAACATTCAGAAAGCTATAGCTGCCATAGGACATGATTCTTCTAATGGGTCTGGGCAAAGTAAATTGAAAACCTTCTGAAAAAGGATTCACCACTCTACAGGCTACTAAAAATATCTATGATTTATGGGAGGAGGTGAAATATCCACATTAACAGAGGTTTGGATGTAGTTGATTCCTACCCAGATGGATGACTTTGAGACATTCAAGATTTCGGTGATGGAAGTAACTGCGGATTTGGTGGAAATAGCAAGATAAACTAGAATTAGAACTGGGGTCTAAATTTTTACATTGTTGCATTCTCATAATTAAAGAGTTTTTTTTTTTTTTGACAGAGTTTCTCTCTTGTTACCCAGGCTGGAGTGCAATGGCGTGATCTCGGCTCACCGCAGCCTCCGCCTCCTGGGTTCAGGCAATTCTCCTGCCTCAGCCTCCTGAGTAGCTCTTATGAATGAGAGAAGAAAGTATTTTTTTTATATAGAAACGACTCCTGTTGAAGTTGCTGTGAACGTTGTTGAAATAGCAACAAAGGATTAAGGTTATTATATAAACTTAATTGATAAAGCAAAGGCAAGATTTTAAGGGATTGCCTTCAATTTTGAAAGTCATTCTACTGCGGATAAAATGCTAGCAAAAAGTGTTTGATGCTACAGAGAAATCTTTTGTGAAAGGAAGAGTTAACCAATGTGGCAAACTTCACTTTTGTCTTAGCTGCAAAAATTGCCTCAGCCACCCCAATTTTCAGCAACCACATCTCTGATCAGTCAGCACTCATCCATCTCAAGGCTGGACCCTCCACCAGCTAAAAGGATGAGGACTCAATAAATAGTCGAATAATTGTTACCATTTCTTTAGCAATAAAATATTTTTAATTATGGTATATACACTGCTTTTTCTAGACATAATGCTATTTTACACTTAAGAACTACAGTATAGCCCAAACTTAACTTTTACATGAATTGAGAAGACAAAACTGTTGTGTGACTTGCTCTGTTGCAATACATGCTTTATTTTGATGGTCCAGAGCCTGGAACAGTGCCACAGGTTGTCAGAGGTATGCATGTATTCCATTGTGAATTAACTTATTCATGTTTTATTTACAGCACTACCATTCTCTTAGGTCAATGTTCCTTCTATCCTATGTTTTCAAATGTCTTGTCAATTTCAAAATATTATGCTTCATCCAAAGCAAGCTAAAGTTTCTTTGAGTCCACCTTGTGCTCTTCTATTCTAAAGAGCTAACAGATAATAAATAGACGTCTTATTTTTCGGTCCCTGGACAATGTTAACAACAGCTTGAAAGAAGAGCAGCCTGAAAAAACACAACACAAAATTAAACACATTGGCAAGACCATATGCGGTTACAATAAGTCTCAGAGAAATCTTGACAGGAAAGCTCATGTGCTTCCATAAGGAGTCCAGCTGTTGCAATGTCAATACTTCAATAGATCTCGCCACAGGATAGGTACAAACAGAAAGAAAGAAGAAATTTACTTGCAGACTCAGAAAATATTTAATTGTATCCCCTTTCTTGTTTTTCTTGGGGACCTAAAGTAACTTTTGCCGCTGTGAATACTTACATTCAAATGGATGTTCATGGGTAATGTTTTTCTTTTAGGCTTATTTGAAGCAAATGCATTTCCTGGAGGGCAGCTTTTGTTCATTTAATATCACTGGATTCTGCTTTGAAATCTAATGATCCAAGGATCACTGTTGTCATATTAGGAGAATTGAGTCCAACACTAATTCTTCTGCTAATTATTCAAATTCACAAAATTCACTTAACCTCTCTGAGTTTACTCTCCATAAATTCATGATCTTCAGGCTTTTGAAAATAATGGCTCATTAAATTTTTAAAAATATGCAGTAGCAACATGTGTTTTTAACTTTTATTTTATTGTTAAGGACACTTAAATTAACCAATATGTGGGATTATTCATTTAGGTTCCTGTTTACCTCTTAATTTGTTACGTTATACCCGTGTCAGGCCATAGATCAAAAAGCAAGCTACCATAATCGTGTCAGCTTTACAGATAGTTTTCATGTTTGCCTTGCAGAAATTCTTCTAGTTATTCACTTGTAACCTAAATAGTAGTACAGAGTTACCATGTTAGCCATCTGCCTCCCTTTATTTTGCTGTTCTTGTACAGAGGTAAACAGAGATCTGTCAGGTGAAGGAGCTGGCAGGGGTGAGAGAGAGAGCTTCAATGTTAAATGAAAGCAAAATTTCACCTTTTGTAATTTTACCTTTTAAAATTTACAAATAAATAGTTATACATATTCATGGGGTACATAGTGATGTTTTGATACATATAATGTACAGTGATCAGAGGTTACTTAGCATATTCATTACATATAATGTACAGTGATCAGAGGTTACTTAGCATAGTCATTATCTCAGACATTTATAATTATTTATGCTGGGAACATTCAATATTCTGCCTCTGGCTATTTGAAACTATGTAATATACTTTTGTTAATTATAGTCATCCTATAGTAGGATAGAACACTAGAACTTATTCCTCCAAACCAGTTGCAATTTTGTATCCTTTAACACATCTTTCCCAATGCCCCCACTTCTTCCTACCCTTCCTAACCTCTGTAATCCTCCCATAGGTGGACTTTTTATATCTGTGAGATCATCATCATTTAGCTTCCACATATTAGTGAGAACATGTGGTGTTTAAGTGTCTTAAAACTTGGCCTTCAAATAGAATTAGGGTGAAATGATCTGAAAAAGCAAAATTATTAGGTAATGATTAGGTTTTTTGATATAATAAAAGGAAATAATACTGACACAGGATTTCTCTTCGCCCCTTTGCCAGACTCATAGCAGAGGCACCCCAACTACTTCACCTGTCATGCTCAACGCCTTGTGGAAGGAAGCACGTGAGTATTCCTGTGTGGCCCACAGCCTGAACAGGCATGTCACCTGCAAGTGAATGTAGCAGCACCGATGTGAGGGTGCCCATGATCCCAAAGCCCAAGCAGTGGTGCTACAGTGCTCCTTTAGTTCCACTGTCCACACACAGTGCTGTGTTAGCAGCTCGGTTGCCCCTTGCCTTATCATGTGGAGCAGCTGCCCTCCACCAGCGAGGGCAAAGGACCAGTGTGACAGCCTTTTTGGGTACCTAGACTCAGAGGGTCCTGAGCCCTTGTCTGGTGTCCAAGAAGAATGAGGCCACATGGACAGCTGAAGGATCGTGAAGGTGGAGAATTTTAATAAGCAACGAAAACAGCTCTCAGCAGAGAGGAGAGCTGGAGAGGGGACAAGAAGGGCAGGTCATCTTCTCTGAAGTTAGGCCATCTCCCCCTCTAACAACTGAGTGTGGGGACTTTATAGGCACAGGATAGAGTCTGTAATGATAGGTTTATGAGTATACAACAATGGTTAACGTGAAGACACCACTCAAAGGTAGGCATGAAAGGGTAGAAAACCAATTAGAAGAAGGTAGGTGTATGTAAAACAGGTGAAGGGTAGGGATCAGTTAGAGGAAAGTGCACCAAATAGGAAGACAAGTTCTCAATCCAGTCCAAGGATTTAACGTGGCTTGACTTTCAGGCTTTAAACTGCCTTTGGCTGGGAGATGGGGCTTCACCAGGTACCCATCCCATCTGCATATGCATTTGGCTGCCTCCTGTCACTATCAATAGTATCATAATTTTATTTTTGCCATGACTTTTATTTTCTGGAATATGAAAATTACAAATTCATTCAGCAAGTGGTATACATACAGTATCTACTGTATGTTAGACACAGTTGCTGACCAGAAAGCATGCCACAATAAAAAGTTGTCATGCTGAGATTTTTTTTTAAAAAGATATTTTTAAAATTATCCCTTTCAGTAGATGGTTAAAGTCTCATGGCTGAAATAGCTCTAGTACATTTCTATTATACATATGTATTTAAGAAACATATTAAATAAAAGCAAAGTTGTTTTAAAATGGCTCTACATTAAGTAAATCTTCTAAAATTATAATATTGAAAACTAATTCTGATTTCCTCATAAGCAATGAAAAATAAAATGTGCTCATTGCCTCATTTCATGATTCTGTTAAAGCCAGCTGTTCACATTAACCTTCCTAACTAGATTGCAAGTGTTAGGAAGTCAGGAGAAACTGATGGTTTCATGTGTTTTTACCTAGTTTGTAGGCCATTTATAGTCACATAGTAGGTGTTTATAATTTTTGTTGTTGTTAGACAAGTGGCCTTTTAATATTAATCTTTGAAACATCAGAGACTTTTGATCTTTCTGTGACTCTATTGTGTAATATTTCTTTTATCTCCCTGCTGTATTATGAATTCTAACTCATGCCATACCTCATGTTTCCTAACACAGTTTATTTTGGTCTATTCATCCTGTCTCTTTTAAGGACAATTTTAAAGCATATGGCAATAGAAAAGTTCAAAATATGTTGGGTTGTAATCCCTCCCTAGGTGTTCTATTCAGACTTTTAAGCAACCATCTGTAAAATGGTCATAAACACATATTCTTGATAAACCAGCAGGGAGCATATGTACATATTTTTAAATTGTAATGCAATAAGAAGTAAAATGGAAAGATTTAATAATATTCTTCAAACTGTTTCATGGGCACATTGCCAAAATACTTAAGCAAATGGCTTTTTGTATCCTTTTCTAGTGAGTCAATATTAGTAATTTTCATAAAAGCATCCTACACAGTCAAGAGATTCATGAAAGCATTTTTCCCATAAACAGAATTAGCTTATGTGGAATATTGATTCTTCATGTCAAACACAGCTGGAGTGTTTCACCAGTAATTCCAGATACGGTGCACAAAATAGCTTCACTATTCCCTATATCTATTGAATTAGAGTAAGATTGGTTAATAGGCATTTTTAAAGATGCTACCCAAACACAGGGTCCATACATCACCAAGGGAAATGGACAGAATGGTATTAGTCATGTTCTGAAATATGCTGTTGAGAACAAATCAAGTTGCCTTCCTATTTCAATGCTTTGCCATGAACAATAATCCACTTCTAACAAGCCAGGTCACTGTTTCGTTCCCTTGGTCCCATTGCAGATGACTATAGAACACCATTCTCTGTGATGGGATTAGGCATCTGTTACAAACAGATGGGCTATCCCAAGTAACACATAACAGGTAATAGCAAAACAGAATGGATATTCCCCAATTCTCAGAGTTGATTTAGTTGGATGTTCCTTCTAAGAATATGTTGCTTAATTTTGTGGTAGTTTATGGCATTTCAGAGAGTTCTTATGCTTCTGAGGACAGTTTGGTGATTCTTAATGCTTGGAGGTACATCAAAATTTCTTTATTTCTGGTTTATATTTTGTCTTCAGATTTTCCTTAATGTTTGCCTAGATCATAATCATTAACTCACAACTTATAGTCTTTTATTTTTCATGAGCTGTTTACCTTTTTCTTCAGATTCCAAAGCTTATTTTTCTTTGAGACTTACAATTCCTTTATGATTTTTTTCTGATATTTTCAGGCTTTGGCTTAGATATTTCATATATTTATAATTAAAATCCTGACACCATACTTTCAGTTGGAAGCTATTAAATTAATTGTCACATTGTATATACATACCACCACTAGCAAAGTATTAGGGGTTTTAGAGTTAACACACTAAAGTGACTTTGCAAATGTATAAGGTAAGGAGTTCACTTTCCACTTCTATGTTAATAAAATGCAGAACTGAATTTTTTATAAAAGCAGAAGGATATGAGTGACATTCTTTATGCTATCTAGAAAAGCACTTTCTAAAGATTTTAAAGTATAAACTTGGCGAAGAAAAACAGATACGCACTTTTCTCTGGCATTCAAAGTTTGGGGTCATCTGTTACCACTGATAAAATCCAGCATTATGACTAGCAATGGATTATTCCAATTTCTTTCACACTGTCCTGTTTCATTTTTACTGAATATTTACCGTTTTTTAGAGTCATGTAAACATAAAATTTCAGTGTGGGAAGGTAAAGAACATGAATATTAGACAACATTTCTGTCGCTGCCAAATTTCATATTCCCAGTAGCAATCCACTCTGAGGTAGAGTAAGAATAGTGACAATTGTGTTACCACATTACAATCTGTCACTTTATAGGAAATAGAAGGTGTTATTTTGAATCTACAATTTCATAAACATTCCATGTATTGACCTTAGAGAAACACATAAAGTTTGTCATTTGCTTGACACTATAACAACAAATCTACATTTAATTGGATATATTTAGACTTGTGAATTTTGCCTCATTAAAAAAATATGAAAATAAAGTAGTTGTGACATATTTGGCCACAGAGAATTACGTATATTTTATTAACAGTTAATACTTTACACTTTCAACTTTGCTAAGATACAAGTTCTAAATGAACATATTGAATTCATTTAACAAAGAGTTTAGGATTGCAAATGAAAATCTATATTTTAGATTTAATATATTAATAAATATGTTTTATAAACAGCTTATATGATTTTAACTGCCATTATTTACAGGTATAAAAAAGTAACTATTCAGAGGGCAGGTATCAAAGGTAAACAGTTTCCTTAAATTTAAGCCCTTAAATAATAAACAACACTGTAAGATTTATTATATGCCACGCCTTGCTCTGTGCAATTTTACATAAATTTGCCACTTTATTTTATTTGCAAGAGTCCTACAGGACTGTTATTTATCAGTTATGTGATAGCTGATAATGTTATTTCCACCTTTAAAGGTGAGCCAATGAGACAAATGAATGACTTATCCAAGTTAATACAGCAGTTCAGTGACAAGACTAACTTGTGAATGAAGGCACCTTGATTCCACAGCCTGCTCTATGCTATGTCATCTATTCTTGTGGTTCTCTGTGATGACATGCTGTGTTTTATTTCTGAGCAATTTTTAAAGATATTGTTATGGGTTTAACTGAATCTGCCAAAAATATGAAAGATATGTTAAAATCCTAGGGTTGCATTGTAATAGGATTGGCCCTTAATCTTGTATGAGTGGTGTCCTTATGAGAAGAAGAGACGCAGACCCAGAAACACACAAGGAGAAAAATGACCATGTTACAACAGAGGCAGATATTGGAGTAATGTATCTACAAGTCAAGGATTACTGTCAAATACCGGGAGCTAGAAGAGACAAAGAACAATTCTCTCCTAGTTCTAGAGTCTATAAGTCAAAAACCAAAATGTCTGTCAACAAGCTTCAACCCGGTTTGTGGTAGCTTCATATGGCAACCACAGAAAACTATTTATAGTGACTATATTGATATTGAAAAAACAAAGGAAGAAAACTATGATAACAAGATAGGCAAAAGTATAACTTTCAGAATGGTGGACCTAAAATTTGGGCAGAGACCTAGATAAACACTTTGTGGCTTTCAAGGAACATGTGTTTCTTTTTCTGATATTGTCTAAAGGATTAAGACACAATTCAGTTTTGAAAATAAACTTAAGTTTCTGGATATTCTTTGCTGAACCATTTAGGTATGTGATGCACCCCCACATATGTATCCTGGAAATACTAAGAATGGAGATTGTGTGTGTTGTCTTTGATTGGTATCTGCACTCAGTGTCTAGTAGGGCTCTATCCAGGTAGAATTTCATTGTAAATATAACACTATTACTGGCGCTGCTAATGTTACAATTCAGGTTTACCTATAAAATGTTTCTAAGTTTCTCTCAGAAAAAAAGAAAAAAAATGATGCACTGCTTTTTTTCTTTCTTTCTTTCAGTTCTTTGTAGTAGGCTGCAAATAAACTTGGGTAAATTTTGACGTCGAGGGAGATATGGAGAAAGATTGTTATGGATGATAAACTTGTTCTACACTTCCTTCCTGTGGGTCAAGATGGACTCTATGTCATTGCTTATATATCTTTCTACTTTATAGTATAGCATTAAAGATTTTTCATCTAAGAACTGGAAAAAGACAAGCAAATTCCCACTCACAATATCATACTAGTATTGCATTAGCAAGTGCAACAAAACAAAAAAGTGCTAGAAGAAACTGATAAAGACCTTACATAAATGCAATAATTATGGATTGGGAGATTCAATAGTGTTGTCTATTTCCTCTCAAAATGATTGAACATAACTTCATTCAAAACCCAGCAAGCAGCTGGGCTCGGTGGCTCATACCTATAATTCCAGCAGTTTGTGAATTTGAGGTAGGAGGATTGCTTGAGTCCAAGAGTTTGAGACCATTCTAGACCACGTAGCAAGACCCCTGTCTCTATAAAAAACAAAAAATTAGGCAAGGTGCTGCATACCTATATTTCTAACTGTTCTGCAGACTGAAGCAAGAAGATAGCAGCCTTAGATTACCTAATATTGGCAAGGATTTGAAGCAACTGGAATACTTACATATTGCTTATGGGAATATGAAATAATAGCACCATCCTGGGGAAAATTATGGTGATTTATTAAAAAGTTACACATATATCTGGCCAATGATTCAGCAATTTCGCTTGAAATATTTTGCCAAGAGAATTAAAACATGTGCCAACAATAATGTTTGTAGCAGCTTTATATAGTACAAAAAGAAAAAGAAAAAAGTCATCAAGAAGAAATTGGTTAAATACGTATTTTGATATATTCATTTAATAATAATATGATAAAATTATTGCTGATCTAGAGCAATAACATGGATCAATCTCAAAATTATTATGCTGGGTTTTCACTCAGAGAAGAAAACTCAGTCAGAGAAAAATGCATCCTATCTATTCCATTCTCGAATTCTAAGAATAATAAAAATTAATCCATGTGGTATAAATCACACTGTGGTTGCCTCTTTGGTTAGAGGTAGGTGAAAATTGACTAGAGAGGAGTTCAAGAGACATTTTTAGGTGATGAAAATTTTATATGTCTTTTATCGGGTGGCAGTTTCATAGGTTTATACAACTTCAAAGCTCATCAAGTTGAAAACTTAAGACCTCAGCATTTTATTATATAAAAAGTATGATTCAGTTAAAACTCAAAGAGCAGAGTAAACTTCTTCCATCTTTTTATTTTAATGCTACACTAGAGCCCAGAGCATGGTTTAACAACTCTGGAAGACAGATAAAAGTAATTATTTCCCCGGATCCTTAGCTGCAAGGGGAGACTTTATTAAAACAGATAAAATACAATAGATTTGGTGCTAAGGACTTGCCCCGATGAACATCATCCACTTCACGAACTTGGAGTGTTACATGATTACTTCGGAGACTCTGCTTGTCATTTTTTCATTCAGAAGACAAACCTAGAGCTCAAGTACCACTTTACTCAGTTAATGTGTACCTTATAACTTGCTTGGTTTTGCTATTCTGTATTCTATTAAGTTTTAAAGTAGACCCAAAATAAATAGCTACAAAGTCTTGTTCACTATGTGTATATATGGCTCCCTTCACTCAGCATTTTAATTAGAACAGGAAGAAAAAAAGGACTTAGCTTAATTTTGGAAGGGTCCACAGAGACATTAAATAATTTATGCAATTTTTCTGGTGCTGGCACATTATTTTCCAGGCAGGCAAGAGCATCAGTAAAGCCAGAAACAGCTCCCAAATGTGACCAGCGAGGCACGTTAGATCTTAAATAACAATCGTGCCCTGCTGTTGGAAAGCCTCCCTAATGTGACCAGCGGGGAACATTAGATCTTAAATAACAACCATGCCTCTCCATTTAGAGAATAAATCAGTGTTTAAAAGAAACCTGTCCATGCAAGTATACTGTGATTAAAATTAAGTGAAATTAAGTGGAGTGTGATTGGATAATTTTTTTTTTTTTGGCAGTTTATACAAAATAGCAATTGTTGGTGCAACCAGGCTAAATGTACTTTCTTGAGACATCATGCATGCAAGAAATGTTCTGGCCACTAGCTATCCAAAGGGTTTTTAATTCTACAGTACTTACTGATTTACATTGCAAATGTTATGCAGGTTGGGTATATTGAATACAAGACTAATTTGCATATAATTATTGATTGTTGCTCAATCTAAGCTAAATGCAGATATTTCCTGGTCTTCACTGCTTAAATCTATGTATTTTTATTGTATATCTAATGTTTACAACAATAGCTTCAATTCATATAGATCATTTCTTCTGAGGGGCTCAAACTTATTAATATGTGATTATCACTATTTTCTCTTTTCAAAGGAATAGTGATCTATATATGAAAAACGTATTTAAATAATCTCAAATCAATGGGAGTATAATAAGATCCCCTTCCCAAAGAGCAGATCTGAGAATATTGCATTGCTTACTGGATATAAAGTCTATGCAGCTCAAATATAGCTGTAGTTCTAAGCATGAGCAACCTCAGAGCCTCCAGGGGTAGCTGTCAAAGTTCCCACCTACAGATGAATATCCATAAACTCTAAAGAATCATGGACTCCACTAACCTGAAGCACTACAAAGGTAAACATTGTTGCAGAAAAGAATTTTGATGAGGAGTTGAGGACTTTGGAGAGACTCCATATGTTTGCATGTCTTGATGTGGTACAATTGATGCTTATCTGGTGATAGAGCCACCATATCTACCATAGATTTCACCCAATTAAAACTCAGCTCACTAAAGGATAACATTACCCTATGATAAGTCTGAAGAATGGGATGGAATTCCAGCACAGATAATTTTGATGTGTGTCCAGGGGCAGTGGTTTACACCTCTAATCACAGCACTTTGGGAGGCCAAGGTATGTGGATCAATTGAGGCCAGGGGTTCAAGATCAGCCTGGCAAACATGGCAAAATCCCATCTCTAATGAAAATAGGCAAATGTGCTTGTGGTTTTTACGTTGTTTGAATTTGTCATTTGATCTCATAAATCATCCTTAAATAAATGTGGTTATACATAATTTTAATGAAGATTTATCTATGTTATTTTACTAATGACTTACTACTTGCTGTTGATTTGATGCCTATTTTAAACTATGGAAATGATGTGAGACAAAAAGCAATTTTGAGAAATTTCCTTTTTTTTTCTTTTTCTTGTTGTACTTTAAGTTCTGGGATACATGTAAAGAAGGTACAGGTTTGTTACATAAGTATATACATCCCATGGTGGTTTGATGCACCCATCAACCACTCATCTACATTGAATATTTCTCCTAATGCTATCCCTACACCCCCACCCCCTGACAGGCCCTGGTGTGGGGTGTTCCCTTCCCTGTGTTTGTGTGTCCTCTTTGTTCAACTCCTACTTATGAGTGAGAACATGCAGTGTTTGGTTTTCTGTTCCTGTGTCTTTTTGCTGAGAATGATGGTTTCCAGCTTCATCCATGTCCCTGCAAAGGATATAAACTCATCCTTTTTATGGCTGCATAGTATTCTATAGTATATATATGCCACATTTTCATTATCCAGTCTATCATTAATGAGCATTTGGGCTGATTCCAAGTCTTTGCTATTGTGAACAGTGCTGCAATAAACATATGTGTGCATGTGTCTTTATAGTAGAATGATTTATAACCCTTTAGGTGTATGCCCAGTTATGAGATTGCTGGGTCAAATGGTATTTCTGGTTCTAGATCCTTGAGAAATCACCACACTGTCTTCCACAATGGTTGAACTAAATCCCACCAACAGTGTAAAAGTGTTCCCATTTCTCCATTTCTTCTCCAGCATCTGTTGTTTCCTGGCTTTTTAATGATTGCCATTCTAACTGGTGTAAATTGGTATATCATTGTGGTTTTTGATTTGCATTTCGCTAATGACCAGTGATGATGAGCTTTTTTTCATATGTTACTTGGCCACATAAATGTCTTCTTTTGAGATGTGTCTGTTTACATCCTTTGCCCACTTTTTGATGTTTATTTTTCTTGTAAATTTGTTTAAGTTCTTTGTAGAGTCTGGATATTAGCCCTTTGTCAGATGAATAGATTGCAAAAATTTTATCTCATTCTGCAGGTTGCCTGTTCACTCTGATGATAGTTTCTTTTGCTATGCAGAAGCACTTAAGTCTAATTAGATCCCATTTGCAAATTTTGGATTTTGTTGTCATTGCTTTTGATGTTTTAGCCATGAAATCTTTGCCCATGCCTATGTACTGAATGGTATTGCCTAGGTTTTCTTCTAGGTTTGCTATGATTTTAGGGCTTACATTTAATTATGTAATCCATCTTGAGTTAATTTTTGTATAAGTTGTAAGGAAGGAGTCCATTTTTAGTTTTCTGCATATGGCTAGCCAGTTTTCCCCAAACCATTTATTAAATAGAGAATCCTTTTTCAATTGCTTGTTTTTATCAGGTTTGTCAAAGATCAGATACATATATATGTGTGGCATTATTTCTGAGGTCTTTGTTCTGTTACATTGCTCTATATATCTGTTTTGGTAGCAGTACCATGCTGTTTTGAATACTGTAGCCTCATAGTATAGCTTGAAGTCAGGTAGCATGATACCTTCAGCTTTGTTCTTTTTGCTAAGGATAATCTTGTCTATATGGGCTCCTTTTTGGTTTCGTATGAAATTTAAAGTAGTTATTTTCTAATTTTTTGAAGGAAGTTAATGACAGCTTGATGGGGATAACATTGAATCTACAAATTACTTTGGGCAGTATGGCCATTTTTTTGATACTGATTCTTGCTATCCCTGAGCATGGAATATTTTTCCATTTATTTGTGTTGTCTCTTATTTCCTTGAGCAGTGGTTTGTAGTTCTCCTTAAGAGGTCCCTCACATTCTTTGTAAGTTGTATTCCCAGGTATTTAATTCTCTTTGTAGCAATTGTAAATGGGAGTTCAAAACTGCTTCAAAGAGAATTAAATACTTAGGAGTTCATGATTTCGCTCTCTGTCTGTTATTGATATACAGAAATGCTTGTGATTTTTGCGCATTTGTTGTGTATCCTGATACTTTGCTGATGTTGCTTATTAGCTTAAGGAGATTTTGGTGTGAGACAATGAGATTTTCTAGATATACAATCACATCACCTGCAAACAGAGAAAATTTGACGTACGCTCTTCCTATTTGAATATACTTTGTTTCTCTTGCCTGATTGCCCTGGTCGGAACTCCCAACACTATGTTGAATAAGAGTGGTGAGAGAGGACATTCTCATCTTGTGCCAGTTTTCAAAGGAAATGCTTTCAGCTTTTGCTCATTCAGTGTGATATTGGCTGTGGGTATGTCATAAATAGTTCTTATTCTTTTGAGATAGTTTCCACAAATACCTAGTTTTTTTTTGGAGTTTTTAGCATGAAGCGGTGTTGAATTTTATCCAAGGTCTTTTTGAGATGGAGTCTTGCTCTGTCATCCAGGATGGAGTGCAGGGGTGCCATCTCTTCTCACTGACACCTCTGCCTCCCAGGTTCAAGCGATTCTCCTGCCTCAGCCTCCTAAGTAACTGGGATTTCAGGACCCTGCCACTTTGCCTGGATACTTTTTTTTTTTTTTTGTATTTTCAGTAGAGATAGGGTTTCTCCATGTTCGCCAGGCTGGTCTCAAACTCCTGACCTCAGGTGATATGCCCACCTCGGCCTTCAAAACTGCTGGATACACAGGCATGAGCCAACGCACCCAGCCACATTTTCTTATTCAAGTTCAAAATGGGTCGTAAAGCAGCGAAGATAACTCGCAACATGTACAACACATTTGGCCCAGGAACTGCTAATGAATGTACAGTGCAGTGGTGGTTCAAGAAGTTCTGCAAAGAAGGCAAAAGCCTTGAAGATAAGGAGCTTAGTGACAGGCCATGGAAGTTTACAATGACCAATTAAGAACAATCATTACGTGAGAAGTTGCCAAAAAACTTAACATTCATCATTCTATGATCATTAAGCATTTGAATAAAATTAGAACCATTAAAAGCTCAATAAGTCAGTGCCTCATGATCTGAGCTAAAATAAAAATAAATTATCATTTTTGAAGTGTCATATTCTCTGATTCCATGCAACACTGAACCATTTCTCAGTTGGATTGTGACATGCAACTGGAAATGGTTTCGATATGACAACTGGTGGTGACTGTCTTAGTGACAGGACCCAGATAAAGCTCTAAAGGACTTCCCAAAGTCAAATTTGCACCCCAAAAATGTCATGGTTACAATTCACTGGTCTTCTGCTGGTCCCATCCACTACAGCTTTCTGAATCCCAGTGAAATCTTTACATCTGAGATGTATGCTCAGCAAAGCAGTGAGATACACTGAAAGCTCTAATAGCTGCAGCTGGCATTGGTCTGCAGAAAGGGCCCAATTCTTCTCCACAACAATGCCTAACTGCCTGTTGCAGAACCAATGCTTCAAAAGTTGAATGAATTGGACTACAAATTTTGCCTCATCCACCATATTCACCTAACTTCTTGCCAACTGACTGCCACTTCGTACCGCAGTTTGGCAACTTTTTGTAGGAAAAATGCTTTCACAATGAGCAGGATGCAGAAAATGCGTTCCAAGAGTTTGTCAAATCATGAAGCACAGATTTTTAGGATGTGAGAATAAACGAACTTATTTCTTGTTGGCAAAAATGTGTTGATTGTTCTATTTTGATTAATAAAGATGTTTTTGTGCCTGGTTATCATGATTTAAAATTCTTGGTCAGAAGCTGCAATGACTTTGGCACCAACCTAAACTGGGTATGATGGCGCACCCCTGTTAACCCGTCTCCTCAGTAGGCTGAGGCAGGACAATCACTTAAGCCTGGAAAGTGGAGGTTGCAATGAGCCTAGATCATGCCACTGCATTCCAGCCTGGGCAACAGAGGGAAACTCTGTCTCAAAAAAAACAAAAACTGGTTAGTGATGAGATAATGTAGGAACTGAATGTAGGCAGATTACCCTTGAAGACATTACAATGTCTAAGGAACACTAGGATGAACCAGATGCCAATGATTTGGTAAACAGCTAATTACAGGGAAAAGTGGCAAATATAATAAATAGCTTAGCTGACATGGCACATTTGTCAGAACTGGCCTCCTTAATTAATGTTCTCTTCACTGGTTTTGAGTTCTCAGAGCACTGACTACATTTATTTGTCCCCATTATCATATGGCATGCTTCCTATGCCTGTCCCTACATTTCACAATCTCATTCTAAAGTAGGACATGGGGTAAAATTTGTAAGTGGTCATTACAGCTATCTAAAGAAACCGTAAGTAAGAATAATTTCTAAACAAATGGACCTGCAAATATAGCTGAGCTTTTGAGATTATGAATCTTTAAATATATTTAATGCCTATGATGTCTCATTATTCTTAAAATCAATATGCATAGTGCCACAGCATAAAAAAGAAAATTATTAAGAGTATTTAAAATTTATTGTAAGAATAATTTCATAAATACAATACTTTTTTCTCTTCTAAACTCGGCAGTTGGACTAGAGAGTATTGATTTATTGATTCAAATATATGGATCTATATCGCTTATTCTGATATTTGATTTAATATCTATTATGATTAGAAAAGGTATTCTATTCTACAACTATATGTAAATTCTACTAAAACAAGCTTACCGTTTGAGTGCACCTTATGAATTATAATACTCTGTTGTTCCTTCAGTCATTATACACAGTCTATGAGTGAGCATTGTTTCAATAACTTGCCTAAAAATGATGTGGTGAGTACATTTCATTGGTGGTTCTAGATCTGAAAACTTATAATAGAATCCTTTACTGTTTGTTTGCTTTCCTAGTTTTTTCTTTTTTTAAATTCCAGTCAAAGCAGCCATACCATTAATGGTTTCACTTTTTTAGCTTCTCTGTAAGATCTAGTTATTATTATTATTATTATTATTTTCCGAGACGGAGTTTTGCTCTTGTTACCCAGGCTGGAGTGCAATGGCGGGATCTCGGCTCACCACAACCTCTGCCTCCTGGGTTCAGGCAATTCTCCTGCCTCAGCCTCCTGAGTAGCTGGGATTACAGGCATACGCCACCATGCCCAGCTAATTTTTTTGTATTTTTAGTAGAGACGGGGTTTCACCATGTTGACCAGAATGGTCTCGATCTCTTGACCTTGTGCCACCAGCCTTGGCCTCCCAAAGTGCTGGGATTACAGGCGTGAGCCACTGCGCCCAGATCTAGTTATTATTTTTAAAAAGTGCTTTACAATTGGCAATATACTTTCTCAAGCACATCTTTTCTTTTTTTTTCTTTTTTTTTTGTTGCTGTTTTCTAAGATTTATCTATTCTTTCTTAGTTATTCCTTTTTTTTCTTTTTTTTAATTGCATTTTAGGTTTTGGGGTACATGTGAAGAACATGCAAGATTTTTGCATAGGTACACACATGGTAATGCGGTTTCTGCCTTCCGTCCCCTCACCTGTATCTGTCATTTCTCCTCATGCTATCTCTTCCCACCTCCCCACCCCCCGTCCCTCCCCCATTTCCCCCCAATGGACCCCAACATGTAGTGCTCCCCTCCCTGTGTCCATGTGTTCTCATTGTTCAACACCTGCCTATGAGTGAGAACATGTGGTGTTTGATTTTCTGCTCTTGTATCAGTTTGCTGAGAATGATGATTTCCAGGTTCATCCATGTCCCTACAAAGGACGTGAACTCATCGTTCTTGATGGCTGCGTAGTATTCCATGGTGTATATGTACCACATTTTCCCTATCCAGTCTATCATCATTGGGCATTTGGGCTGGTTCCAGGTCTTTGCTATTGTAAACAGAAGCACATCTTTTCTTGAGAAGCACACAAAAAAAGTAGTTTATGCATTTTCAAAAAGCATCATCAAATGTCATAAAATTCCAACAACATAGCAAACCTCCACTCTGTTTAATTCTTTAAAAAATTCAAAAGCAGCATAAAATATTTTTAATTAGTTTTTATATGGTTATAAAAAATATTATTGCCAGGTGTGTTGGCTCATGCCTGTAATCCCAGCACTTTGGGAGCCCAAGGCCGGCAGATCAGGAGGTCAAGAGATGAAGACCATCCTGGCCAAAAACGGTGAAACCCCATCTCTCCTGAAAAACAAACAAACAAACAAACAAACAAACACCGCATAGCTGGGCATGGTGGAGCACACCTGTAGTCCCAGATACTCAGCTACTCAGGAGCCTAAGACAGGAGAATGGTTTGAACATGGGAAGTGGAGCTTGTGGTAAGTGGAGACTGCAAAAAATAAATACATAAATAAATAAAATTGTATACTAATGAAATCAAAATCATTTACAGGGAATTAGGTTTTATATAAAATAAATAATTAGATAATGTACTAGTAAAGCAATTATGGTAGGTTTCAAATGTTACCTTAGGTGGTTAACACCAATCAAATTTTTCAGATACTGTTTCTGTGAATAAATCATGCAATATTTTGAATTTTGTTTTAAATATTTCAGAAAACAATGGTGACAGAAATAAAAACAATATTGAAGCCAGGTGATGATTTTTCTGTGATCTTTACTTTCATCAATATTTACAATTTTTCATTTTAAAGATTACAATTTTTTTAAAAAATTAAAAATAAAAGAAATAGTTCTACATATCCTTGGAGGTTGCAGACAAAATAATATACACATTCTTCTTGTTTGTTTCTTTTTGTTGTTTGTTATTTTTTTCCCCTATCATAAAATAACTCAGACTTGCTGAATCACTTAAGCTATGAAACCTTCCGTCAAGTCTTAGTGCTGATTGGCCACTTGCTGAGCATCATTCTTTGATGTATAAGAAACTGAGATGTAGACATTTGCTTATCACTTTCTTCATCTTCTTTATGACACTGTATTTTACCAAGTGGATTTCATAATGGTTAGCTTTTTCTTATTCTGCTATCTGCTGTCAGTTTCACATTCAAATATATACTTAGGTTTTTACCTTAAGCTGATCAGACATTTGATCACTGAGTTAATAGAAAAGACTTATTAGACATTTCCATTTTTGAATATTTTTCTGCATCTAATTCCAAAGGTTTTCCCAAATTACAATGACTCCATATTTAGAATTTGGCCCAATCTTCTGCTTTTTGAGACCATCAGATTGGATTTATTTTCTTTTGTTCTCTTTATTTTTTGTAATAAATAAAGTACTGCAATCTTAGCTAGGGAGGATTTTAGAGTCAACTCTTCATGCTACTTCAAGAGGTCTTAGCATAGCCCTTATATTCCCTGCGTTGCTCTGTTCATCACAGTACAGTTTATTCACAGAGCAGCTATGGAAGTGTCAAGACACAAGATTTTGTCTGAGACTAGGATCATAAAGTCATTTGGATCTCAAGACAAAATTTGTCTTCTTGTGTCTGTTTATCATAATTACTCACTATGAAATATACCTGACAATACAGAAAATTTACATTGTTTTATAAAGAAGAATTTGTTTACTTTGGAAAGCAGAAATTTTCAAATCACCTAGCTGTAGTAAAATATTTCTGCCATGAAAAATCCACATTTAAAGATTCTAACCAGATTTTTTTTAAGGTGTTTGAGCGAAGTAAGAATTAAGCCTTCAGCTTCCAAATGTACAGGTTTGCATATTTCCTTGTTAAAAATTTCCCCTTAGAAAGCCGTCAGCAGTTTTTAAAATTCAATTGATTTAGCATCAAAGAATATCCCTCATATCCTGTACATGAGTTTATCTTAAAATATGAGAGTGTCACTTATATAACAAGCTTCTCTAGCACTTTACATTTTTCTTTCCAATAAGAGCTTAACCTTGGCTTCTTTTATCTTCACATTATTCAATATGTTTTATATTTTTGCAATGTGGAATTTCTTACACTAGATAAATATTTCCTTTAAGGAGATCTCTGACAGGAACTTCTAGTGACATTATAGTGCAAAATAGGAATGCAAAAAGAAATTAAAATAATTTATAGATGATAGACTGGATGGGAAAATGTGGTACATATACACCATGGAATATTACGCAGCCATTAAAAACGATGAGTTCATGTCCTTTGTAGGGACATGGATGAACCTGGAAACCATCATTCTCAGCAAATTGACACAAGAGCAGAAAATCAAACACCGTATATTCTCACTCATAGGTGGGTGTTGAACAATGAGAACACATGGACACAGGGAGGGGAGCACTACACACTGGGGTCCGTTGGGGGAAAATGGGGGAGGGGCGGGGGGTGGGGAGGTGGGAAGAGATAGCATGGGGAGAAATGACAGATACAGGTGAGGGGACGGAAGGCAGCAAACCACACTGCCAAGTGTGTACCTATGCAACAATCTTGCATGTTCATCACATGTACCCCAAAACCTAAAATGCAATAAAAATAATAATAATAATAATTTATATATGTTGATATAATGGGTTTTACAAGGACCAACTTATTTGTGAAACACATGAAGTTTTAGGAGCCTATGCAAATACTTTTTTTTTTTTTTTTTTTTTTTTTTTTTGAGACGGAGTTTCGCTCCTGTTATCCAGGCTGGAGTGCAATGGCGCGATCTCGGCTCACCGAAACCTCCGCCTCCTGGGTTCAGGCAATTCTCCTGCCTCAGCTTCCTGAGTAGCTGGGATTACAGGCATGTGCCACCATGCCCAACTAATTGTTTGTATTTTTAGTAGAGACGGGGTTTCACCATGTTGACCAGGATGGTCTCGATCTCTGACCTCATGATCCACCAGCCTCGGCCTCCCAAAGTGCTGGGATTACAGGCTTGAGCCACCGCGCCTGGCGAAAATGTTTTGATTTTAAGTTTTAAATGCATAAGAAACATGAATGAAGAGTAATGAATATTTAATAATGAATCTACACTGGACTCTATTCATTTGTATAAAAACATTTATAAATATAGAGTTTCAATACTTTTTTACAGAAGAAGGGTTCTATAAAGGCAAAGTGCTTAGAGTCTGTGAAAATCATAGTGTGACCTTGGGAATGATAATGGTGACTTTAATATCAATCTCATCATACCACTCAAGGTGCCACAGTGATGGGGCTTGTGACAGTTCCAGGAGACCTGGATACAACCTGCCTTACTCAAACTAAGAGGTTTTGACTCATTCCCCACTCCCCTTGCACACCTTCCTACTGGCTGCTACAAATCTATATAGTCATGTGTCACTTAATAACAGAGATATGTTCAGAGAGATGCATCAGGTGATTTTGTCATTGTGCAGACGTCATAGAATGTACATACATGATCCTGCATGTTAGAGCCTACTATGTACCTAGGCTATGTTGTGTAGACTATTGCTCCAGGCTACAAACCTATACAACATGTTACTGTACTTGATATACTGTAAGCAATTGTAACACAATGGTAAGTATTTGTATATCTAAGCATACCCAAAGAGAAAAGGTACAGTAAACATATGGTGTAAAATATTTTTTAAAAACATTATGTCCCCAGCTTAAGTAACACAGAAACTTGATCTCTACTAAATAAATTAATTACTTAATTAATTAATTTAATTAAAAAATATTTGGGCATACCTGTAGTCCCAGCTAATTGAGAGGTTAAAGCATGAGGATGTCTCAAGTCCAGAAGTTCAAGGCCGTAGTGAGCTGTTGTGATCATGCCATTGTACTCCAGCCTGGTGACAGAATGAGACCACATCTAAAGAAAGAAAAGATAAACCTGTAGAGAACACTTAAATGAATGACACTTGCACGACTGGAAGTTGCTCTTGTGAGTCACTGAGTGACTGGTGAGTGAATGTGAAGGCCTAGGACATTATGCATACTACTAGACTGCAATAGTTTTACTTTATACACTTTTGGTTATTTTTAATTTTTTATTTCTTGTAATAATAGCTTAAAACACAAACACATTGTACAGATATATATTAATGCTTTCTTTCTTTATATGTTTATTTTATAAGTTTTTTTCTTATTTTTAGATTTTATTTTTATTGCTTTTACTTTTTATTTATTTATTTATTTTTAAATAGGACATGCACATATTAGCCTAGGCCTACACAGGGTCAGGATCATCAGTATCACTCTCAGGGTCAGAATCATCAATATCACTGTCTTTCACCTCTGTATCTTGTTCCACTGGAAGGTCTTTACCCACGTGAAGGGCAACAACCCACGTGAAACTGTCATCTCCCATAACAATGCCTTTTTCTGGAACATTTCCCGAAGGACTTGACTGAGGCTCTTTTAGAGTTATCTTTTTTTTTTTTTTTTAATATGTAGAAGGAGAGCACTTTAAATGCATCAACCAGTAACATAGTCATTTATTATCATTATCAAGTACTGTGTAGAGAATTGTATGTGCTATACTTTTATACCACCGGCAATGCAGTAGGTTTGTTTATACCAGCATCAGCACAAACATGTGAGTAATGCATTATGTTACAATGCTACCACAGCTAAGATGTCACTAGGCGATAGGAATTTTCAGCTCCACTATGCTCTAACAGGGCTGAGGGTTTAAGTGATTTGTTAGTGAGCAAAACATTGTTATGCAGTGCATGTGTATTGTTACGTAAGAGTCAGAAGGCAAGTTTCTATATATTATAATCTTAGGTAGTGTCCTAGAATGCCTTTTGGCTATTGTGCTTCTATTAAGTAATTTTCTGCAAGAGGTTGGAGACACCTGAAAATGGTGCCCAATTCAGAAGTTCAACATTTCAATTGACTTACAGGGAATAAAAGAGGAATGAATCATGTGGTCTTCAAAAAACAAGACAAACTACCAAAAAACATTCTGGAGGAATCAGACGAGTAACACAGTAAGGGCAGACAAATAGTTCACTGCAGGTGAAGCAAAATATTTTTAAAAATGATTTTGATGTCCATGAATTAACGATAAACTTAAATTATTATTTGATTCTATTTAATGTAAAATAAATTTTCAGTATAAAAATACTTTCAGAAATCCACAGTTAATTTCAAAACGAAATCTTTGTAAAGACAGTATACCAGAATAAAATAATGGTCCTAACAAGACAATGTTGAAATCATATGACAAACAAACAAAACAATTACGAAAATAAAAGGACAATTGAAAATGAGTCTTTGTGGCAGAGAATTTCAAATGTTTTTCACGCCTTTTATATTTGTGGGGTTCCCTTTGACCAGTATGATTTTTCTAACTTTTTCTTCTCTTTTCGATTGCAATCGATAGGTATTAAGGGGAAAAATTATGATAAATAAGCTTAGTATAACATGAGCTTTATATTTTATGTCTGTGTTGAATGCTATTTTTACCCTAACTAGTTTTTTTTCTTTTTTCTATTCTTTTCTTTCTTTCTTTCTTTCGTTTTTAACTACATACGTTCCATGGCAATTCATAGCTTCTCACTTCTCCAGAAAATAGTCCTTTCTCAGGAGACATCTTACCTTACCCAGGAAGTTTTCCTGCTAACTTCTATCTCAACCAACACTAACTGAAATGCAGGTTTTGTTGTAAAGCTTTCCTCTATAATCAGACTGAAAACAGTGTTAATTCTTGCTACTCTTCAGCCATGGCAAATTTTCTTATGGACTCATTTTATGATCACTGGATTACCCAAGAAGGGAAGTTGGCTGGCATGGATACACAGCATGAATCACACCGTCCCCCTAATTTTTGAGAAGGTCCTTCAGTGGCTCATCTTCTTAGGCTTACTCCATTATGCCCATCTGCATTTCTGTTCCTCAGACTTCCTTGTCCCTGGTCTCCTAGTATTGTTTTTTCCTGATTCCTGACCAAATGCTCACTTTCTACTTCCTGGAAGTCAGTGTACATCCATGTAGCAAACCATTTCTCCTTTTTAGACTTTTGGATGACCATAATTACTGCTTGCAGCACTGACTAACGAAGATTTTCCTTCAACACTGATCTTCAGGGTGTTGAGAAGTATTTCGATGTTATATGTTCATTCCACTTTTAAAAGGTTAGTATTAGGGTTAGGTCAGGGTATGTAATAGGGTAAGAGGCTATTTCTTGCTATTATCAATATAGGGTAATGGCATATCTGTGAACTAGTCTCCAGTCATTTTCCTCTCTATCACTAATTCAAAAGGAACCTTACCTTGACCCATAAGGTTCAGGTTAGACTGAAGGATAATTATCAGTATAACATAGATATGGTGTAGGAATTTGTGTTTTCTCAATGTATTTAAACTGAAGGAGAATTATCAGTTCAATATATAGACTTGGTGTTGACCTGTCCTGTGCTTCTCTCAATGTGTTTATTCATTCCCTCTGGATCTATTTGAGGCTGATCTTGAATATACTTTTTCCAGTACATGATGAAGTTTTGCAATGCTCACCTTGTCATACATTGAGAATCTCTACGGGTCCCAGTCATTTGTAACTGCTATCTATTGGATGTCAATAATAGAATAAGAGTTTTTTGTTTTGTTTTGTTTTGCAACAGAAAAGAGCACTGCTCCAGAATCTTGGAGTTATACACTGCAACTCACTTGTTGTTGTTTACCAGAGACTTCATGGAACATTTCTGTCTACTCCAAAGACTTCCAGAACCTTCAAATATGCTGAAGAACAATTTGTAGCCTGGACCTGCCATTGAACTCTCTCCTTCCCTGCATTCTGTTTGGACAGGCAACTTCACCTGTTAATTAAGTCAGAACAGCATTCCCAAATATTATATGTTTTGCCTACAAACTCAAAACAACTTCACTATGTCTTATTATTTTTCTTAGTAGGTGGGGGTGTGAGTGTAGCAACTTGTCCTTCATTTCAAAGGGAAGGTCCTGCCAGTAACAGGCCCTTAAGAGTTTACAGCCACCTAACTCTTAAAATATTCACCAATGTACTTGGTCCCTCAATCTTTAATTACCACCTACCATCTGACACACATATATCCTGATGCAGCATCTAGTCTATTTTACACTTTCTGCTTATAGGATTCAATTACCTTATATCATTAATATAATGAACTGATGTAATATTGTGGTGAAATTTAAGATGAATGAGATCTCTATGACTCTACTATGACAGAGAAATGCAAGTTAAGAGAGCCCTGAAGCAAGGGGCAAAAGAAGTTCTGCTCTTCTTTCAAATTAAAATTTAATGGCTTTTGATTCTCCCTTCCTGTTAGAATCAAGGAAAAACATTTGCCAAATCAAGAAATGTATATTAAGCACCAAGAGTTTTATCTGTTGAAGTGTCTGATTGCATTAGCTGTGGCAGAGCTACAATCTGGTTAGGCTTACAAAACTCTGCAGCTATAAATTTAAAAAGTGAGTTAATATGATGGAGCCTACCACAATTCGATCTTTCAAGTTTTTATTGATGAAATCAGCATATGCAATTTTTTGTAGAATATTAATTTTGAATTTACTATCTTGGATTGCTATATTGTATATACACACATACAGCAAGCTGTGAATATATATGATATAAATATAATCACATACACACACACACACGCACACAGACCTGTGAATATATATTTATATATGTTTGTATATATATGTATATAGTTATATATATTTTTTAATTATATATTTATAAACTGGCAAAATATTCACACACTGAGTTCAGAGACACAATGTGATAGCTTTGAAGTAGTTCCTATTTATCACTTGGTCTCCATAAGCTTCTACTCTAACTCTAAGACTAACTACCCTGGCCCTTTGGATCTCTATTAGTGTCAATTCAGAACTCCCATCAAAAAGAAATAAAAAATGTGGCTACAGTATTCTCCCTTTCTTACTGCTTAGTTACTCCAATTAATCATTATAGATTCTTTTATTTAAACAATCAAAGAATTATTCATCATTTCTACTTGTAGTAGAATTATAGCATTCTTTCCTTCATCAAAAGGAAAACAATCTGAATATCAGTGTCTAAATCTCTGACTTCCTTGCATCTGAAAAATGTGAACGACAGCAGCATCTCATATCAGCTTCTGCTGACCATTATGCAAATTAAGCAACTTTCCAATTGGCGAACACTATTTTGCCCTTAATGATATCATGATCTATTGCAGGCATCCCCAAACTATGGCCCGCGGGCCGCATGCGGCCCCCTGAGGCCATTTATCCGGTCCCCCGCCGCACTTCAGGAAGGGGCACCTCTTTCATTGGTGGTCAGTGAGAGGAGCACAGTATATGGCGGCCCTCCAACGGTCTGAGGGACAGTGAACTGGCCCCCTGTGTAAAAAGTTTGGGGACGCCTGATCTATTGGCCTTTACCCTAAATTGCTATAATTTCCACTCTTTGTTGATGTCTACTATCAACAACTAGACTCTCCCACTGCAGAATGCTATGCACAATTCTATAGAAATATCTCCCACTTTCTCCAGCCTGCAGAGGACAACTAGTATCACAAAGGTGTCAGTATCTGTTCACCAGTGCACTTTTTAGTAATCCAGGGAAATGATTGCGCTTTGAGTCCTCCTGGAGAAAAGTCAAATATTGTGTTCTCAGGTGCTACAAAATAAATCCACGACAACACACCCACCTCCCTGAACCTTCTGAACTCATCTTCAAAGAGATATCAAAAATCTATTTGGGCCCTCCACCTAATTTATCATAGGCCATTGCTACATCCAGTCTTGAAGGAGCAAGGTGATTTGAGGTCAAATGTCTTTGTCAGAATATTAAAGTGCCAGTCATTAGCTTTTTTTCAATGTATTCTTACCTATCTAGCATTATGATCTTAAATTTCCAGTCTAAAATACTCAAAATCCACTCTTGTGCCTGTTTCCTTCATTATTGTCAGAAGTTATTAGCCAATTCCTATAGTTCCTTTGGCATAAAGACGGTTTCTTTACAGATCACAGTCTGTACTTCTCCAACCAAATCATGCGGAGACTTGACTCTGGTTGTTTGGCATGGAGGCAATTAGAAGTATAGGGGCTGGATCTTGAGGCGGACAAGACTCATCATGTGAGGCACCTGCTTCAGATGAGGTCATTGCAGGATCCCTAAGCAGGAGGGAGATTGTTCTACCCACGCCTAGAAATGACAGCATTTACAGGCAAGTAAGTTTCAAGAAAATTAGGGAATATAAGATTTTCAGGCTTCCCATGTCTAGGTTCTGAGCTTTCTTTAAAGGCCTATTTTAGTGATGACAGATTTTTAAGACTGAGTTGAGTATCTGCTGTCCTTTGAATCCCTTTCAGGTTTTGTTTGTTTTGAGATAGGCTCTCCCTCTGTGGCTCAGGCTGGAATGGAGTGATATGATCATGGCTCACTACAGTCTTGACTTTGCTGGCTCAGGTAATCCTCCCACCTCAGCCTCCTGAGTAGCTGGGACTGCAGGTGTGTGCCACCACACCCAGCTAATTTTTGTATTTGTTTAGAGATGGGATCCCACTATGCCACCCAGGCTAGTCTTAAACTGGGCTCAAGCTATCCTCCCACCTTGGCCTCCCAAAGTGCTGGTATTACAGGCATGAGTCACCATGCCTGGATCCCTTCAGCTCTTGGGTCTGAGTTTCCTTAATGTATTCCATGGCTATGAGGGAAGAAATTTTCCTTTTGAAACCCCATAAAGAATTTGTGGTTTTCACAGCGTAAGTTGGGAATCGAATCTCCTAGGATAAAAAGTTTATTTTTCAATGTTCCCCAATGTCAGCATATTTAAATGTTTATGTAAGAAGCAGCAAAAAGGATGAGATTGAGCATAAAAGGGAGAACAGAGTTCTTGATATGGTATCTGCATAGAACGCAGATGTTCGAATACAGGTGAAGTTAATTAGATTCTATAGGAAGCCAAACATGTCTACGTTTTGGAAGAAAGAGGGTGCCAAGATTAGCAAACAGGCAAGGATGGTTTTAGTTAAAGTATTCGGAAAGAATGAGAAAAGTTAACTGCTTGGTGGGCAGGGGCTCTGATTATTAAAGGTGGATTCTGGATTATTAAGGTAATGATGGTAGAGAAAATTTTAAAACATTATCAGACTGTTAACATTAGCTCCTTTTCAGAATCTCCAGCAATGGAATTGCACCGATTTGTGTTAGTCTGAACAATGTGAATATTAGCAATGTGAATATTAGTACTTGTTCTTGCCCCAGATCTTGGAAGGTGTCTGATGAAAAGGAGCATGAAGGAAGACTTTACAGATGAGAAAACTGTAGCTTTTCATGTTCTCTATATATATTTTTTTACAATGGAGAAATAATTAGCAAATGGGAAGAGGAAGAAGAAGCCGGCAGAATAGATCATAAGAACACTAGATAAAGGCCTACTTGTTGCTGATTATAGACTTGTAGACTGATTTCAAAACAGAAAAACTGATTCAACCATCACACAAAAATTGAGATTGTGGTTATAACAGAATTCTAAATTTGATATGTTTGTCAAATTTATTAGATATGTCTCATATTTGATTTATTTGATATTTATTTGATATAAAATTTATTATATGATATGTCTCAAAAATGCAGCCAGGGCTCCACAGCTGAGGACAATAAGCAAATGGACTCTCAAACTATACAAAGTAAACTGAGAGAAACCTTGTCCTTACTCCCGAACCAGTCTACATATAAACACTAAAATAAAAGCCTCAAGAAAATTGAATGAGTAGCGACTTTTCCAGGTCTTGTGCTATTAGCTTAGAGGGTTTCCTCTAACATCTCTACCCCACCAGAAACAAAGTGAGAAGGCCAAGGCAAAAAAATAAAAAAAAATTAATAAATTAATAAAAAAGCACATATACAGAAATTAATGTGACTAAAAGAAGGAGAAATTGAGTTTCAAAAAACAGATATCTTCTAATACAATAAAACAGAGTAGTAATGAGACGGTAAAACAGAAGTTTGATCTTAGCATCTGTCACAAGGAGTTTCAACATACATGAAGAGACTGGGCATGGTGGCTTACACCTGTAATCCCAGTACTTTGGGAGGCCAAGTCAGGTGGCTCACCTGAGGTCAGGAGTTGAAGACCCTTGCCAACATGGTGAAACCTCGTTTCTACTAAAAATGCAAAAATTAGCCAGGCATTGTGGCAGATGTCTGTAATTTCAGCTATTCGGGAGGCTGAGGCAGGAGAATGGCTTGAACCTAGGAATTGAGGTTGCGGTGATCAGAGATTGCACCACTGCACTCCAGCCTGGGCAACTGAGCGACCGAAACTCTGTCTAAAAAAAAAAAAAAAAAAAAAAAAAAAAAAAAAAAAAAAAAAAAAAAACAGAAAAAAAAGAAAAGAAAAGAAAAACCAAAACCAGCCAAACAAAAATATGTGAAGTAAGAGATGTATACCTACGTTTCATTGAGAGAATTGTAAAGGCAAAATCTTACCGAAGTGGTCTACATGGGCTTGCAGGAGGGCAAAGGCAGCTGTGAAAGAAACCTGTACTCATAGTTCTTGGCATGACTAGGGGATGTGAGTGTCCAGTGACTGACACCAAAAGGAGCCTGGCTTATGCTTTCTTAATGGGGGCTTTTTAAGGGATTGTTAGCTTCTAGCAACCAAAGCTCACTGAATTTTCAAGAAGGTCAGCCTATGTATCACCTGGTTCAGAAAACCATGTGGTACAAAAGGCCTTATGGGGTTTCAAAACAATCCATCAATATTCTGCAAGAAAAACCTAGTGTTCCAACGCCCACTCTAACAGCAACATAAGAACACCAGTTGCTACTGATCAGGTCCTGGCCTGTTTGGCCATCTCACTCTGCTAAATTTATAATTGACTAATGAAATCAGTAGTATATAAAGACTCTTATTGCCAAGTTTTCTTCCCAGGAAAAATGGTACGTAATATTTTAGTTTTCTTCATAGAGAGAAAGGACTCCGTGGAAAGCCAGAACAAAAAGCTTTGGACGATTGATCATCCCTTGTGCTCCATGCATGCACACGGGCATTACTGTCAGGTATTTCTATCATTTCTCATTTAGGTGTATGATTTTATTTTGATTTAGGAAACCTAAGGGAAATTTTATCCTAAATGGTCCAGGGAGAGACAGAGTAATTTGGATATTAGAAATAGCATTCGAACCCATTTTAAACCCAGGGTAGTTGCCAAGACTGAATAGTTCAGATATAAACTAAGCACTGGAACTGGGTTTTAATCATGAGGTGCATACCAAGGTCAAGGCGCTTTTAACACCACATAGAGACTTTTGAAGTTCAAGCGAACTACATATTTGTAAACTCTTCCCAACTACAAGCCTGTCAGGGATTATGGTACAAGAGATGATGACTTCTGGACTAATGGTGTTCTTTGAGAGCCAAAACTGCAATACAACAGAAAAGAAGAAGGATGGTCATTCAGGATATCTAAGCATCTTAGGTACCATTATTGTACATTTAAAACCTCTGAAATGTAGTGCTCTTCATATACTTTCCTGTTTCTTTTAAATTTTGGAGGAAATATAATGCCCGGTTTAATGCCCTTTTTTCTCTCCTCCACATTTTAAAGCATTGCTGGTTAAATTGACATCTCCTGAAACAGTGTTTTTATCCACAATCTCTTACATATACTATTGTTTCCCCAATTGTGTTCACTTAGACCTTGTCATATACTATTTACCTATTCTGCTTATTTTCCTTAATAAGCCCTGGCTATATTAATTGTTTTTTAGTCAATTGTGCCTACCAGAAAAAATAAACATTCATTCTTGAACTTACTACACTGAAATCAATTAAAGTTGAGCAGTTAACTGATAGAATAGTTAGGAAAACTAAAGTAATATCCAAACTAATATAACTTTAATACATGGTTAGAAAAAAAAATGCCACAGTAAATTAAAATCAAGAGCAAAAAATACTGCTTTTTATTAAAAGTACATCTCAAACTATTCTACAAGTTTTTTTGAAGTGACACATAACGTAATAGAAAAATTATTTATACTGAGCTATGGAAATAAATTTTGATGTGATTCCATACAGTTGTTTATAAGCAGAAATAAATTTTATTGTCCTATAATATATCTAGTTACCTGTGGCATTTTATCAGTACAAGTTATACATTCATCTCTATTGACACCTAGAAAATGTATTGTTAGATAGCTGCACAGTAATAAATGAGTTTTATTAAAAGAAAAATAGAATACTGAAGTCTGCAACAATTATTATATTAATTCTTCAAGTTTCATGATTTATGAAGAGTATCTGATATGTACAAACATTCCTCTGCTTTTCTTTCTGTGTTATTGTCATTGCTTAATATTGACACCATGGTAAATTAACAGGTGAAAACATAAAATAGATATTAAAACTCCATTCATAAAATGAATACACTAAGAGATAAGAGGTTATTGGCTGTAGAATTACTTTCTTATTTCTTTTTCTTTTTCTAGATTCTTCAACCTTAGCTTAAACATTTCTAAATGTCAAAGTTCCTCTACACATTTATATACTCTTCTGCACACAGATCTTAAGCTTATTAAGAAATGAGAATGTGGCTTAGAACTTTTAGACTACCTGTGATATCTGCCACATGGTGATCTATAAAACTAATAATATTTGTGGAATAAATACATGTAGATATAAGATATTAATAAGCATGTTAATAAGTTCCCAACGTGTACATTTATTTATTCAACAAACATAGTGTTTCAATAATGGTCTGAGGGCCTACTTTGAGTTAGATAGTGCTATGAACATTTCCATAGATCTTTATTGTAGTTTAAAATAAGTGTGACTTTTAAAACATCTGCTTTTGCCGGGCACGGTGGCTCATGCCTGTAATCCCAGCACTTTGGGAGGCCGAGGCGGGCGGATCACGAGGTCAAGAGATCGAGACTATCCTGGGCAATATGGTGAAACCCTGTCTTTACTAAAATATATAAAAATTAGCTGGGCTTGGTGGTGCGTGCCTGTAGTCCCAGCTACTGGGGAGGCTGAGGCAGGAGAACTACTTGAACCCAGGAGGCAGAGATTGCAGTGAGCTGAGATTGTGCCACTACACTCCAGCCTGGTACCTGGCAACAGAGCAAGACTCTGTCTCAAAACAAACAAACAAACAAAAATCTGGTTTCATTTGTCTATGACTATAATGATACAAAAAGTGAAAGAACTAAAATAAAGATAATTAGAAAAAAGTGAAAAAAATTAAAGTATCTTTTTTTCTTACAGTTCTATTTTATTTAACAATAAAGTTATTGTTTTAAAATGTTAATTAACCTCCTATTAAGAAAGCACAGATACATTATTCATGGATTTCCAAAGAAACTCTCTTCAATATAAATTGTGTATGTATATTTTGTTAAACAGCCTATACAGTACTGCAAAATGGAAAACTTTTAAGTTTCTGTATATCCAGAAAAGAAGTAATTTAATTTGGTTTTATCTTTAGTTGTCATTGACTAATAGAATTTGAAAATTAATCTGTTAGGAGTTTTAGCGAAAAGAGATGTCTTCAGAGCTAAGCTTCTACTCAGTGGAGGCAGCAGTGTATAGTTGAAGGGAAAATTTTCACCCCATGCATCAGGCACCACGAAATTTTTTAAAAATAAGTTTCTGCCACATTGTGATGTCTACATGGGAAATCATTAGACTTTGTCATTCTCATTCAGCAACAAACAGATGTCATCAGCTTAAGTAGCACATTGCCTTCCCCGGAGCATTGCTTTATCAACTGTCTCTTTGATCACAATATTGTCAAGTCTCCCCCTCTCTATTTGGATATTCCCATCAACAAGAAAGAGTGGCATTATTGCTGAGTTTTTAAAAACACAAAACAAAATTAAAACTCCTCTTTTGAATGCCCCATTACATAAAAACCACAGAAAAATTCCTCAGTAGAGTTCCCAGTGCCATTTGTCTCTTTTCCCTAGATTCCACTCCTAACTTTCCGCTTGCTCTTATCAGATTAGCAATGGCCACAATGGAGTAAACAACAGAATAGTCCTGTACTGTTCTTCACTGAGCAATCCCAGGCAGCAGCAGCTATCTGCTAAGCTGGCTCTCTGCTAAGCTAGGGAAGGAAATGAACCTGACACAGTGGCTAATGCCTTCCCCCTCTGCCAGTACTTTCACTTAATCCCCCTGTTACAGCACTTCTGTCTTTAAGCCTGTCCCGTATTC
Source organism: Saimiri boliviensis (assembly GCF_048565385.1). Classification (NCBI taxonomy): domain Eukaryota; kingdom Metazoa; phylum Chordata; class Mammalia; order Primates; family Cebidae; genus Saimiri; species Saimiri boliviensis. The sequence goes on from NC_133463.1 coordinate 42,678,102, forward strand.
CCTCTGGATGCTTCCCAAATAAAAGGGAACGGAGACAGTGGATATGTGGCCCACCTTCTCTTCTTTGTAAAATGTTTTGGAAGTATCGGTATAGCCAAGCCTCTTCTGCCTATAAGTAACCTCAATAACCAATGCTTTATTGGCTTTCCCTCCTATTTTAGACTTTCTTTACTCTATCACTTCTCATTACTAACATCACCTTTCCCCAGTTCTGCCTTACCAAATTCTTGTGTCAGGTTGTGTTTTCAAGGGAACCCCAAAGTGTCATGTATACTCATCTCTCTTCACTCACTAAATATTTAATTAATCTGTTTTGTCTAATTTCATCTCCTTTCCTCTTGAAGGAATGCAAGCTCCATAAGGGAAGGTTTATATGTATTGCTCTGTGTAATAATAGAACCTGGCACATAGTATTGTCTAATTTATTAAAGGAATGAATAAAACTAAGTTACACAAACATGGATATATCCTCAGCACCCTACTAGGTAGGCATTGTATTTATTTTTCTTAAAACAAGACCTCATATGCTATGCAGAATACTGATGTTTTGTCAATTTATTTTTATTTCATGAAAAATTGATTATCAGTCACATCTCTTAAACAGTAGAAAAGTAATCTAAATTAAGAGAATTTGTTTTCACTTTATTTATCTAGTTTTTTTTTTTTAACTTTTAGTAACTATAATTATGCTCTAAGTTAACAATGTCTTGTTTTGCAAGTCTAAACTTTATTTAGGCCTGCTATTTCTCTGCTCCTTTTTCTCTACTTGGAATGACTTATATAAATGAGTACTAAAAATATTTATTTACAGAAAAAAATTAAGTTGACTTTGATATTGTACCAACTACATATAATAAGTGTGTGTAGGCAACGTTTTTATAAATATCAAAATATGTTCAATTTTTAAGCCAAATATAATGCAATTTGGATTTAATACACATTTAATAAATTATCTTATTAGTAGCTATTTAGATTTTTTTCCCCTTTATAATACTGGTACATATGCACTCCAATACTTACCTTCATATATTTACTCTTGGCACTTAAATTATTTTTTGTAAAGTATTGTTACTGGGATAAGATAATTTAAATTTGTATTTTAACAATCACTATAAAATTGTCCTTTGAAAATCTCATACCCCTTTGTGATACCACAAACATTGATCCTAACAGTACTGGCTAAAACAATTTTTATTATTTATTTGTCAATGTCATGAAAAAAAAAAATTCATTATTTTAACTTAAATTTAGTCAATCACTAATAATTATGTGTTTTAAATATTTAGCTGCAATTCATTTTCATGAGGTAAATGCTACTTGCTAAGAGCTATAAACTTTATAAAAAACGATTTCAATTCTCTCACAACTCTGTAAGATTAGATGCTATTATAATCTCAATTTCAGTTACTGGGAAACTGGGGTAAGTAAATTGTTTAAGGTTATACAGTTGAACCTACCACCTAGTTCTGGCATCTAAGCTCTTACTATATTACATTTCTGTTTTTCTATTTGATACTTATTTTTTTTATTGATACACGTAACTTTAAAAACCATACAAAAGATACAAGAAAAAAAAAACAGCAGTTTTTGAGGGAGAAAAGACTACTCACTAAATGCTTTGCTTGCATCAGTAACGATTATATTTGATCTTCTGGTTTTTTCTCAAGAGAAATCAAACAAGATCTTAAATTAGCTAGAATCAAGTTTCCTGTTTCTTTTGTATAATTAAAAAATATTATTATTGCCACTGTTTACAGCACAGTGATCATTTCTAAATAATCTTTCTGTACTCTTCAACTCCCAGGATTCTGGAGACTATTCAGAAATTTGCATAATAAATTAGGTCTTTCCAAAGAGAATAACCCATTTTGAAATCTTTATGTTCTAAGTAAACGAAACCATATTGGTTATCTTTAAAATTGTGATTATTGTTGACACCATCTATCCATTGTAAATGTACAAGTAAGGACTGCAACAATTCATGTTATAGAGAAAAGTTGAATGCGATGGTATTTAGCAGTCTCAAAAATTGCGAAGACCAAAACAAGAATCATTGAAATAGCCACACTGATTCTTCCTTGCTATATTACTTGTGTTCAACTTATTAACTCCTTACTTAAAGCTAGCACAGATACACAGCCTGTGGAACCTGAAGCTTAGATAATTTCAGAAGTCCTCTTTAATTAAAACAGGCATAAATAAATACAAAGTTAAGTGATAAAGTGAGTATGTATTCATAGGGAAAAAGACATAACATCACATTACAAGAGCTGTGAAATTACAGCCTTTTTCCCTTTCATATAACCTAGGGACATTTTTGATAACACAAGAAAGGCTGACATTGAAATGCCTCTGGACTGGAAGTTGTCTTTCCCTCCTGGCCTTGGATGCCATTCCCAGCGGCAGAGAGCTCTCACAGTGTCTCCAGAAGTAAGAAGCCCTGGGCCAGAACTTTTATCAGCTTTGCAGTAAAATTATCTCTGCTTAAAATTAATTCTTTAGGTTACTAAAAAATGTCCTAAAATCTTGAATCTCGGTTGTCACACACATTGCTCTTCACCTCCCACATCATCCTACAATTTTATTTTTCATCTTGTCAGATAATTCCAGTCACAAGTGAAATACTTAATCAAAGGTCTTCTCCATCTCTCCTGTTTGTACTAGGAAAGTGCTCTTTCCATATGTTTCTGTAACTCTCAGCCTTTGCCTTTCTGTTACACACTTATGTTTACTATTTTGATAAAGATAGTTCCCACCACACATAAGTTCATCATAGAGCCTCTCCATCTCCTGCACATTATCTTATATACAGTGGGAGTCTGAATCAGTGCTTTGAAATTAATTAGGTGTTAGTACTAATTAGGCTAAAGAAGTGGCCCTTAGGAGATCCTCAATATAATATTTAATTCATTTGCCTTTATTCTGATTTTCTGAGGGTCTTTATTATAATCTGCATAGTAAATGTAATGAAAAGCCTTTAAAGCAGAGTATTACTCTCTCACTCAAGGAGAAAGCATAAGCCATTTAGATAGAAAACTCAAAGGAGGCTACGTGCTTCTTCACCTTCATTAGCATCTTTATTTCAGTCTGTAAGATGATAATATGCAGCAATTAGGATAAAATAGATAAAATATGGGGAGATGTTTAAAAGAATCATGGACTATTCAGTAGCAAGCAGAAGCCTACTGGTAAGGATCTAACTTGACTTCAGCGTTTGACTTGAATTTTACTTATTCTTGGAGCATATGACATAGTGTCCTCTAACTTAAATATGTGTATACTTTTACCCATTTTGCATTATACACACTGCTGCTCCTCTCCATTAACATAGATAATTGAGAAGTGACATACATATTTAAAGACTGTTCTTAAGGCATTTTGAAGTCTAATGATGAGATTAAACTATCTAGAAAATGTATTTGTCTAATAACTCATTAAAAGTAGTACTACCATGACCTTTCCTTTTGGCCTGTGTGTCATCAAACAAAACCCGTGAATTTCTAGGCTGTCTAGTTACCAAAGGAGTGCTAATTCACAAGAGAACGAAGTCTAGATTTACAGAGAATTAGAATTCTTTTGTTGTGCTAAATGGAGTGCATCATTAATCACAATGAACCTTAAAAGGAAATGAAGCTGAATCAAGATTGAGTATTGAAAAAACCAGGAGAGTATGGCTTCCATCCTGAATGGTTAATCCGCAAAGAACTGTTGCCAGATTTGAAAAGTATATGGGATGAAATTAATGTTTTGTGATTGATTTTTGCTTAGTTATACAAATAGGAATGTGCGTACACACATATATGTACATATATATTAACTCTACTCATTTATACTTAAAACCTTTTCAAAAGTTAATGATGAAATCTCTCTTTTGTGCTTCTATTTTTCGTTTTCAGTATTATTCCACAGTAGGTTCACAGATTGACAGAACACTTTGAGAATGTGTAAATATTTCTAACAATAGAAAGAAAACTCTACTGTTATCAATTACCAGAAAATCTTTCAAGGGTCTAAGTAATATCTAACTTATATAAACATTTTGAAAAAGGAATTAAAGGTGAATATTTTTACCAAGTGTCAAGAATAATTCCTGGCATATAGAATGTGCTCTATATGTAAATGTTAAGTGGATAAATTCAGAAACTGAGAGTGTTGTATGTAAAATATTATCCTATATAAATTCAAATTCTAGTCTCTTAACTAGTTTATTCTGTATAGATTCGTAGATAAATAGCTTTTCTAAGGGCAAGCAGATCTCCTTTTAACCTTACTTCTGGCTCTTACATTTGTGAACCATTCTGAATCACAAGCTCAATGTTTCTCATTGGTAAGTATAACACCTTTCTCATAACCAATCTTCTCTAGTAAAAAAGAACATAGTTTTAGCTCCAAGAAGCTATAGGTCTAATTTGTAGCTATTTTTCTTAGTAATCTTAATCTTATATATTTTTAATAGCAGCTTTATTGAGATATAATTGGTATATTATGAAATTCACCCTTTCACAGTATACAATTCAGTGGGTTTTAATATGTTTGCAGAGTTGTGCAATAATCAACAATATGGGATTGCAGAATATTTTTATCACAAAAGAAGCTCTATCCTCCTCTGAGCCCCTGGAAAATACTAATCTACTTTCTGTCTCGAAATTTGTCTGTTTTATACATTTTTGTGAATTTCTTAGTACTTTCTAAATACAAATTTATGTTATCTGCTAATTGAAATAGTTTTTATTTCTTCCTTTTCCATCCAGATGCCTTATATTTCTTTATCTTTGGTAATATTCCAGGATAGAATCAACAGTGAAATATACAACAGAAGTGGTGAGAACCTACATCTTTGTCTTGTTCCTTACCTTAGGGAAAAAACATTTGGCCTTTCACCATTAAGCATTATATTAACTGTGGGTTTGTCATAGATGCCATTTATCATGTTAAGGAAGCTTATACCTGTTGAGTGTTAGTATCATGAAAGGTTTTTAAATTTTGTCAGGTGCTTTTCCTGTGCTTAAGCTGATCTTTTCAAAGAACCAACATTTGGTTTAGTAGATTTCTCTATTGTTTTGCTATTTCTGTTTCATATATTTCCATTCTGTATAGTTTCTTTCTTTTTGCTGCCTTGGCTTTAGTTTGATCTTTTTCTAATAGTGAGGTAGAAAATAAGTTTTTAGATCTTAGATCTTTCAGTTTTTGTTTTATTAGTAGTTATCAATAGTATGCTTCCCCCTATGTACTGCTTTGATTGCATTCCCTACGTTTTGATATATTGGGTTTTCATTTTCATTAATCTCAAGATGTGTTTTAATTTTCTTTGTAATTTCTTCTTTAATGTTTGGTTACTTAGGTCTGTGCTATTTAATTTCCACATATTTCAAATTTCTCAAAGTTTTGTTATTGATTTTTATTGTGTTGGGGAAAATGTACCTTTTATAATGTCTGTCCTTTAAAATTTTTCAAGGCCTTTCTATGGCTTAACATATAATGTATCTTGGTGAATGTTCTAGGGTTAGTTGAAAATAACATGTGTTCTGCTGTTCTTGGGCATTCAACAGGTCATTCTTAGCTGTAGTTGATTTATAATGTTAAAATCTCCCATTTTCTTACAGATATTATATATGTATGTTATTTTATTATTGAAAGTTGGTTTGGAATCTTCAATTATTACTCAATTATCAATTTCTCTCTTCATTTATATTTGTTTTGGCATCAAATATTTTAGAACTGTCTTATTAGATGCATATTTGTTTATAATTGTTCTATCTCCTAGATAGACTGATATTTTAATCATGAAACCTTCTTCTTTGCCTATAGCAACTTTTTTCTTAATGTTGATTTTGTCTTCTGCAGTATATTCACTCAAGTGCTCCTTTGCTTTTTATTGGCATGATATGTCTTTACTATCCTTTTACTTTCAACCTATTTGCATTAATGAGATGTCATTTTAGAAATTAATGCTAGCCAGGTGTGGTGGCTCATACCTGTAATCCCAGCACTTCGGGAGGCCATGGTGGGAAAATCATCTGAGGTCAGGTGTTTGAGACCAGCCTGGCCAACATGGTGAAACCCCATCTCTACTCAAAATACAAAAGTTAGCCAAGTATGGTGGCGGGTGCCCGTAATCCCAGCTACTCGGAAGGCTGAGGCAGAGAGTCACTGGAAGGCGGAGGTTGCAGTGAGCTGAGATCACACCACTGAACTCCAGCCTGGGTGACAGAGTAAGACTCTGTCTCAAAAATAAAAAATAAATAAAAATAAATAAGTTAATAATAAAAGATGATTACTGCCATGTTTTATTTTTGATTGGTGTGTTTAATCCATTAATATTTACTGTAATTACTGAAAAAATTAGAATTTCATCTGCCATTTTACTACTTGTTTGTGTGTGTGTCATATTTTTGTTCCCCTTTTACTCCATTACTGCTTTTCTCTCTGAAAATAGTTATTTTTAATGTATCCTACATTTCCCCTAAACAAATAAAATATTATTTTATTATTGAGTTATTTTCTTATTAATGGATCTAGGTATTACAATATTAACCCAAATTTCAAATAAACCATTTTGAATTAGAACCAACTTAATTAAATAGTATAAAATCTTCGCTCCTATATAGCTTAATTCCCCTTCACCTCTTCCTTCTTGTTTTTATCATTATTCAGATTACATGCTTATACACTATAAGGTCATCAACACACTTTTATAATTATTGCTTTATGCATTTGTCATTTTAGTCAGAGAGAGAAGCAATGATTTACAAACTAATATGCATTGATAAGGGATTTTGTATTTACCTATATAATTATCTTTAATAGCGTTACCTATATTTTTTTGTGAATTCTAGTTGGTGTCCATTTTTCTTTCATTTCCATTTAAATTACTCCCTTTAGTATTTCTTCCCTGGCTAGTCTGGAAGCAATTAATTCAATTTTTTTTTCTTTTTCTAAAAAATCTTAATTTCTTTTTCATTTTTGGAGAAATGTTTCACTGAATAAATACTTTTTGGTGACAGTTTTTTTCTTCTAGAATTTAAATATGTAATCTCTCTGCCTTCAGGTGTTTATGGCTTCTGATGAGAAGTCAACTGTTAATCTTATCAAGGATTCCTTGTATGTGATTGTTTTCCTCTTGCTAGTTTCAATACTCTCTCTGTCATTAACTTTCAATAGTTCGACCATGATATTGTTACCAGAAGAAAGGTCTTGAACATGAGTTTTACAGTTTCTTGGCATATTGAACAAAAAAATGGAAAAAACAACAACAACGCATAAACAAAGCATCAAAGTAATGAAACAGCAAAAGCAGAGATGTATTGAAGTGAAAGTACACCCCACAGGGAGGGAGCAGGCTGAGCAAGTGGCTCAGGAGCCTTGGTTACCCTTTAGCGGTCTCCTACTGGTTACCAGCTATGTGAATGAGGGATTTGGCCTGTGGCCAATCAGATCCTGAAATGAATTAACCTGTAGTCAACCAGAGGCTGAGTTGGTACCCTATGCAAATAGAGGAGTGTGCCCATGGCCAACCAGAGGCAATTTCCATTGATGACACCATGGAGGGGTGTGATCTGTAGGGAAAGTGTCTTCTGGTCCCTTGTTACTTGGGCATGGATATTTAGGGTTTTCACTCTGATCAAGTTCCAGGGAATTGGCCCAAACTGGCCTGAGGTTTCCCTTCTCCAGACTCTATTCTTCTGCCTCATTTCCCACTGAGAGATGTGATCCCCATAAATCTTTATAGGAGGGGGAGGGACCAATGATCTTTCTTCTGTAATTGCTTCATGCTGATTAGGGCATAGTTCTTATCTATTGGGGACTATAGGACTCTTGCCTTGCTCTGTCTAGTGGAGACAGGGTAGCTTCTTGATGGCAGGGGAAGGTGTTATCACCCAGAACTGGTTGGAAACCCTGCACAACCATCATACGAACATGGAATTGCTTTAACGGAGAAGGTAAAAAAAAAATGTTTAACATTTTAAACAAGATCGGACCAAAAGTTAAGGCTAACAGTATTGATAATAATTGGTACTACCAAAGGAAGTGATGCAGATAGTAACCAGTATTGCCAAGTTCCTGTGAGAGTTCCCAAAGACTCAGTTTTATTTGCCTGGATAGTGATATTCCTAATATATTCTAGTACTAAGCCAGATTGACATAAAAGCAACAATCTTGCTTTAAATATAGGCAAGTTCCTCCTTGTCCAGCTGTGCCGAGGTTTAAGCCTCTTTGATTTTGTAGGACTGCCTTGGCCAGGGAGTTCACCTATTGTTGAAGTCTAGTGAGGCCCTCTGCTGTTTGTCAGAGGGATATCACAGTTTCATTAGACAGTTTATGCTGGATTCCCAAGGCTCCTCCTCCTGCAAACTAACCCTGCTATGCCCAACAAGGAAGATGATATTCAACCCAGAGGTATAAGGGGGCTGCTCAGCAATGAATTTGGTGATGTTGGTACACAGGGAAAGAGAGAGATGTGCTGGCCCTTGCAAAAGTTAAATAAGGGGAACTGTTGGCTGTGGAATATTGTTCCTTCCATAGTGATGGGAGTTGTAAATATGCTGAAGAACCACAAACCCAAAAATTTCCTTTTGAAGGTGAAATTTGGACTGCAAAAGTGTTTTGTAGTAAAGTTGTAAAAGTAGGGGGTTTTCATTTTAGGTTATCCTGGCTATAACTGGTAAGTTTTAGGCAGCCAGGTCTGTAGTTACAGGGTCTAGTAGGAGATGGTAAAATTTGACTGGTATTTTTTAGTTCTTTCAATAGGATTCCCCTTTTAGGATCCCCTCATAAGGGGACAAGATAAGACGTGTTGGCAATTTCCAGAGAATACACTGAGATAGAGTGAATACAGATAACCTGCATGAGGAGCCAGAGAAGAAACTAGAAGTTTTAGTTTTGTCGACAGGAAATGGGCTGTGCTAGTCCACAGACCTGATACAGCAGAAAATTGTCTTCCTGTTCAAGATTCCTCCAGAGGTATTAACTTAGGAAAGGTAACCCAGTAACAAAGTTTCAGTTACATCGACTCTCTTGGAGTTCTCCAATGAAAGTAATGGAACTGACATGGTTGCTACAATGGCAGAAAGGGGATTGCTCTGGATACAAGCTAAGGTAGTAGGGCATCTTTCCCCATGGAGTTTTTGGACTATGATTAGTGGTTAAAATAAACAACTTAAAGAATATGGGACCTGATCCAATAACATTATTTTTTACTGACTGTTGGGCTATGTATCTCCATCCCATGAGCCAACGAGTTTGTCCCTGGAAGTAGGCTGGGACATGAGGCCAGTCCCCTAACATTACAGACCTGGCATATCCCCAGCTTTTGGTTTTCATGGAACACCAGCAAGTTAACTTTGACAAACTAAAACTATGGTTAGTTGTTTCCCTTGCTGACAGGCCAATGTCCTTGAGAGCCATTAAGGTAGGGCAGTACCAAATGCCAAGAAAATGAAGCTGTTACCAATTTTCCAGATTGGTTTCATCTGGAGTCTTCTGTGGCTGTTTTTAAACAGATAAAAACAGCTTGCTTAATTATTACAAAGGAAGTCATTCCATCCATTTGGAAGAAAGCAATTATACGAATATAGAAATGACTGCTATTATCCAGCCTGCATTAACTCTGTAACAAAAACACCAAGGAAAGTTGGTAGGCATTTACTTATCTTTTGACTGTCTTTTAAACAAGTACTTCAGGTTTTCCACAGGTTCACAGGTATAGTGGCTGGTGGGAGCTTCACGTTCCAGGTCCAGGGCTTCAGGTATTGCAGGCTTAACCCTGAAAAAATATATCCAACTATCTAAACCTAGTATTTTGACCGTGCAAGCATGGCCAGCACCACTGAAAACAGTCCCTTCCATTTGGTTTGCCATCATTGAGCAGATGATTCTTCCTTCCATGTGTTAACAATTACCTCATCTCCTGGCCTGATTTTGGGTTTTTGCTTAGTTTTTGGTGTGGGGAGCCTTTGAATTCCAAACGTTTGTAAAGCCTGCTGAAATTGTCCAAGGGTAACTAGGCATTTTTCTAAGCTGGCTGTCTTTGGATCAGTAATCGGATCATTAGTTAAAAGTGCCCCCTTGTATTATGGATTATTAAGAGGGCTACGGGCAGTAAGCTGACCCAAGTTTCTGAAATTTTCTGACATCACTTAGCTATCTAATGCTTATTTTGGAGTCTGATTAGCCCTTTCTGCTTTCTTGGAGGATTCAGGCCTCCGCACTGAATGTAAATAGTATTTGCTTCTAAGAGTCTTAGCAAACCCTTGAGTAATTTTGGAGATAAAGAATGGGCTGTCACATTGGAGGCTCTGGAGTAACTGAAACCAGGGGATTATTTCTTTTAAGAGAAACTTCGCAACTTCATTGGCCTTCTCTGTTCTGGTAGGGTAAGCTTCAATGCAGCCAGTAGAAGTATCTATTAGTACTAACAAAAATTTGTATCCTCAACAAGCTGGCATATGGGTGAGGTCCAACTGCCAGTCTTCCCCTGGGTAAGTTCCCCTTCTCTGGGCTGTTCTACGGAGGCAGTGTTTTGTTCCCTGGGTTGTTAAATGTCCCAGTGAGCAGGCTTGGCAGACCTGCTTAACCACTGAAGCTGAGTCAGGCCCCAGTGAAGAGCCTGTTTATCGTGGCCAGGATGGCGTCTCTCCCCATATGGAAAGAGTCATGAAGGGTTTTTATAATTCTCCATTGGGTTATTTCTTTGATGAAGACATACTTTTGATCCCATGTACTACCAGGATCCTTATTTTCTTCCTTCTTGCTCCTTTATTAACTATTCTTCCTGTATTGTATATTCAGGTTCCACTGGGGAATCAAAGAAAGCAGTGCTAGGATCAGTTGGGATTGCACCCTGAGGGCTGTAGCTTTGTCTTCTTTATCAGCCTTTCTATTCCCTTGTGCTAAAGGGGCTAAGTCCCTTTGATGGCCCCCATAATGAATTACGGCTACAGCCTTTGACAGGTGCATTGCTTCTAATCGTTGAATAATTCCAGACCACGCTTTATGGGTAAATGTTTACTAGTCAGTAGTCCTCTTTCCAAATTGCAGCACAAGCATAAATGCATTTTTGAAATCTGTATAGATGTTAAGTTTTTCCCTTGTCCCAACATTAATGCTTGGGCAAAAGCAATGATTTCAGCCTTTTGTGCTGATGTGCCTGGGGTCAGTGGCTGGGCTTTAATAATGGTGTTTTGATTTACTATTACATATCCATCTTAGCACTCCCTATTTGACACAAAACTGCTGCTGTCTGTGAATCTGTCATCTACAGAATCTGGGAGAGGCTGATGTTTTAAAATGCAGACCAGCTAACATATGTGTGTGCAATGACCTGCTCACAGAAATGATCAGTTATGGGGCCTGTGGGCAACAGTGAACATGGATCCACACTGCTACAGGTTTTAAGGATTACACCTGGATTGTCTGTGAGCAGGACCTGGTATTTGGCTAACCTTTTCCCCATTATCTAGATGCATCCATTTACTTCTAGGACTGACTACCTGATGCAGGCTTAGCCCTTTCAGTGGTTGACTCAGGGTGGCTTCTTCTACTAAAATAGCAGTGGCTGCTATTGCCCACAAGCTCCTTGGCCACTCTGAGGCCATTCCTTATAATAGCCACTGTGAGGCTACTCCTTGTAATTTCTTTGAAAAGTAGGCAGTTGTTCTGTGTACTGATTTCAATCTCTGGGTCGGCACACCCACAGCTATGCCCTTTTTCGTCTGCTACAGAGGAGAAGGGTTTAGTAGGTCTGGGATGCCAAGAGGAGGAGCCTGGTTGAGAGCCTGTTTTCACTTGGTGAAAGCTTTTCTCATTTCCAGGGGCTGTTTCCTTGGCTCATTTTCTGACCTCCTTGATGCTTTAAAAAGAATTTTTTTCTATGAGCCCAAAACGTGCTACCCATATTGTGCAAAACTCATCCATTCCCAGAAATGAACGAAACTATTGGTTGGTTGTGGGGGGTTGGTGAGGTGGGGAGAGGGGAGTCCAAAGCTCATTCTGGGGATATTTGCTCCAGCTGCTGATACGTACCCTAAATATTGGACTCATTGGAGTGTAATAAGAACCTATTTTGGATACTTTGTATCCCTTGTCTGCAAGGAAATTCAGGGTTTTTATATTATTATGGTCAGAAGCCTCCTGGGTTAGGTTACAAAGGAGAAAGTCAGCCATGTATTGGAGCATACTTTTGTTTTCTAACTGTAGATTCCTTCAGAACCCTCTCTAAGGTTCGTGCAAAAAAAAAGGAAAGAAAAGAAATTATATATATATATATATATATATATATATATATATATATATGGCGGCTGTCCTGAAACTGTGAAGGAGCACTGTCCAAGTGTATTACTGTTTTTCTCTGGTATCAGGATTTTCCCATTTAAAGGCAAAAATGTAATGAGACTCTGGGGCCACAGCAATGGAGAAGAAAGCGTCTTTTAGATCTAGAACTGAGAACCATTCTGCATCCCCTGGCACCTGAGTCAGGAGAGTATATAGATCCACTACCAATGAGCGGACAGGAATGAAAACCTCATTAATTATTCAGTGATCCTGTACTTACTGGTATCCCCCTGAAGACGATAAAATGTGTGAAATGGGGGTATTGCAAGGAGAAATGGAGTTTCCATAGACAAGTAATTACTTAACTATGGGTGCTAAACCTTTTCTTGCTTCCACCTTAATTTGCCATTGTTTTCAGTTGGGAAAACAGCTGAAGTCTTAAAGCTGTATGTTTTAACTGGGACTACCATTTTAGCCCTTCTTGGCCTCCCAGTATGCCCTGCTAGTGGGTTGGCCTGCTTGTTGACATAGTCTGGAACATTGTCTGCATTATTGACCACTAGCAATTTTGCTGGGCATTGCCACTAAAATATCTCTTTCCAATAGGGGACCTGGACAACTTGTTATTATTAGAAATTCCTGCTGGCAAACTTGTTTTTTACTTGGCAGATTAGAGGATGAGTAGGAATCTTGTTTGTGGCTTTGCTTTTATTCTCATAACATTTGAGAACTAGGAGGAGATCCTTCCTGCATATGCAGTAAAAACAGAGTAATTTGCCCCTATATCAAAAAGGAACTGAATTTGGGTGCCCATGATATTCACAGCTACCTGGGGATCATCAGTAGTAATGATGAGGTTCTTGCATAGGGGTGGTGAGGAAAGCCCCAGGCCCCTTCAGTCTTCTAATGCCTCCTTTTTGGACTGCTAGAGTTTTGCCTAACTCCCAGCCCCTCACTGGGAGGAGGGCAGTCAATTCTTCAGTGCCAGCAGTTGTAATGGGTGCCTTGGCACTGACAGCAGGAGCCTGGCAGGGACTGAGTACAGTCCTTTACCCATTGTCCATTTTTCTTGTGCTTGAAGCAAAAGCCTTTGCTGGCATCATCCATATGGCTCTTCCGGTTTCCCTTGGATACTCTGAGCATTTAGGGCATTGTTAATGACAGCTGCCATCATTTTGGCTTGCCGTTTTTCCTTGCTCTGCTCCCCTTTTCCTTCCTCCAGGTCACATTCATTATATACCATGAAAGCCATATCAATAAACTAATTTTGATTAGTTTGTAGCCCTACCTGTAGCTTCTGGAGCTTATGCCTAATTTCTGGGGTGGATTAGCTAATGAAATGCTGTGCCATTCATATTTTGCCCTTGAGAGAGGAAGGGTCCAGATTGGTCTGTTTTTTAAAGGCTTCCTCCAGTCTGCCGTAGGACATTGCTGGATTTTTCTCCTTGCCTTGTGTAACCTCCCTTAATTTATCATAACTTACCGTCTTAGTTCTTCTCTTTTTCATTTCTCCAAGGAGAGCCTCAAGGAATTTGGCCTGGTTGTTCATTCCCATAGGGGTGCTATAGTTCCAATTAGGGTCAGTATTAGGGACTCTGTCTGGGCCTGGTTGATGGTCTTGAGGGTTTTGGACAAATAAATTGTTTGCTTCCTGGTGGGCAGCCTTAAAGATTTATTCTTTTTCCAAGGAAGTGCAATAAGTTGCTAGAATGAATTGAATATCTCCCCATAAGAAACCAAAGGCTAAGGTCAAAGCCTGGAACCCATCTGCAAATTTTCTAGGGTTTTCAGAAAGCTTCTTGGCTTTTCTTTACATTATTGTACGCTGGTTTTGGAAAAGGAGGCTTCTGCTGGGATGGGGACCTCAGCTCCTGCTACTTCCCTAAGAGGAAGCAGGGCTGGAGGGGAAGTTCAATAAGGTGTTCCCCTCTGAGTGTGAGGGGACTTTACAGGGCCCTCGATTCTTGATCTTGGGCTTTAGCCTCAGGAGCATTTAGCAGAGGGTTATATGGGAGTGGCTGCAGTTTCCCCTGAGAGACAGATGGCCCTTGTAAAACATCTAATTCTATTAACAATATCTAGTAGTTCTGCCTCAGGACTTTCTATTTGGGGAAGGTTCTTGGAGTTTTGCAGATTTTTGGGTTTTGATATAGAGCTGTGAAGGCCTATACATATGAGATTTCTGACCATTTACCCTGCCTTTTGCAAAATAGTTCTAGTTGAAATGTGTTGTAATGAAGATTACCATCGATTACCCATTGTTCCTGGCTGTCCAGAAGATATTGGGGATATACAGTATTAAAGTAAGACATTCAGACATTTTCTCCTTAGATTTTTAGGATCAAATTGATTTCAGTGGTTAAGGATGCAACCAAGTGGGGAATCAGGTGGAATGAATGAAGAGTTGCTTATAGTGGTCAGAAAAAGAGAAGACGACTTTGGAAAGTCAAGAGCTTATGTGGTTAACCAAATTTTACCTGTGTACAGTTTTTGCATTTTTCTGAGAAAGGATGTAATTATCTTAAAAACTGGAATAAAAATATTGTAAAAATTAGCTTACATTCAACTTTACATTTATATGCAAGGTTGTGTGTGTGTGTGTGTGTGTGTGTGCACATCTATATTTTACTTGAATAATGGTAATAATCAGTGAATATTTTACATATAGTGATTATTCCTTTAGGTCTTTTTGTAGCTAAACTTGCCTAATGACCCAGGTTTTATTTTGGGTAATCTATAGCTCTTGGTCCTAAAGAGGAAAATTTACCCAAGTTCGTTTCTTCTTAATCTGTGAATTACTTATGTAAAAGAAAATAAAATTTCAAGACCCTCTAAATTTTATTATGCCAGCAGGGATAAGGCGGCTGCAATGTGCTTTGTAGATTATAGAGATCAACTCTCTTCCTCATTGTTCTTGTTCTTTATATGACAGGAAAGATCAGAGATCAGATCTTTCCCCCTTCAAATCAGATTTTTGTTACAGATTAACTGCCTCCTTCATTGTCCCGTACCTAACTCAAACTAAACGATACAAAAGACCCCATGGCAGTTAAATCTTCAGTGGAAGATTAAATATACTTCGTAGAATATTAAATATACTTTTCCCCAAAGAAAAAACACCTTGACTAATCAGATTGTTGGGACTATGCATTAAGCCTTATATACAAAGCTGTTGAAATTCTGTTAAGCCTCTCTAAACTTTGCTTATATAAATGATCCAAACTTTAATACTTTGGAACACTGATTTCCAATCTTTGGAATCTATGCTTCCAGGGCTATTGTTCTCAGATTTTGCCCTTGAATAAACCATCTTTAAACTATATTCTGATCCTTTTAACTATTTGCAGTTGATGCTTACCTACTACTAAATGAAAATAATGCATGTGAATTCAAAACCTCTAACCTCTACTCGATCTCTACTAGCTGTGGATGCACGTGTAAGGGTGAAGAAAAAAGAAGAAAAGCGCCATCTTGGAAAGTGAAGTATTCTGTTCCCCATTATGCTTCATGAATTGGGGACAATTTTCCCATTGAACTATTTCCATGAGGACTTTTTCTGCATTGAACTTCCCCTCTTAGTAAAGTCATGGTGATGATAGAAGGTTTATCTTCAGGTTAATATTTGTGGATATGTCACTTAATTTGCTCATTTTAAAACTATAATGCCAGGAGAATTTCAACAATGAACAGCAGCATGAATTAAAAGACTATTTATCCCCTTCATTAAGTGCCTCAATCAGAGGAAATCAGATATGTAAAGTGAATTAAATGTGAGAAGAGAAAGCATGCAGTAACTTCGCAATCTTACTCTACTACCTTTGCCCTAGATGCTGTAGTTACCTTTTCTGTAACTTACACTGAGTTTAATCAGGTCAAGGTTGAATTCGCTCACTTTAGCAGAATCAGTTTGTATTCTTAGTGAACAAGAATGGGCTCAACAGAGTAAAAAGCCAACACATGAAATGGGAGAAAATACTTGTAAATTATACTTCTGCTTAGAGGTTAACATCTAGATACATAAAGATCTACAACACAATAACCAAAAAGCAAACAATTCTATTGAAAGTACAAAAATTGCCAGGCTTGGTGGCTCCCACCTGTAATCCCAGCACTTTGGGAGGTCGAGGTGGGTGGATCACCTGAGGTCAGGAGTTCAAGACCAGACTGGCTAACATGGAGAAACCCATCTCTACTAAAAATACAAAATTAGCTGTGCCCAGTGGCACATGCCTATAATCTTAGCTCCTCAGGAGGCTGAGGCAAGAGAATCGCTTAAACCCAGGAGGTGGAGGTTGTGGTGAGCTGAGATTGTGCCATTGCACTCCAGCCTGGGCAACAAGTGTAAAACTCTGTCTCAAAGTAAGGAAAGAAAGGAAGAAAGAAAGTACAAAAATTATCTGGGCTATGCTGGTTTGTGCCT
Source organism: Saimiri boliviensis (assembly GCF_048565385.1). Classification (NCBI taxonomy): domain Eukaryota; kingdom Metazoa; phylum Chordata; class Mammalia; order Primates; family Cebidae; genus Saimiri; species Saimiri boliviensis. The sequence continues at coordinate 42,694,792 of NC_133463.1, forward strand.
TTAGTCCCAGCTACACAGAATGCTGAGGTGGGAGGATCACTTAAGCCAAGGAGGTGTAAGTTGCAGTGAGCTGAGATCACATCACTGCATTCCAGCCTGGGTGGCAGAGTGAGACCCTGTCTTAAAAATAAACAAATAAATAAATGGAAAAAGAAGCGGAAAAGAAAAATGGACAAAGGAACAAAGGAGAAGAGTAGACATTTCTCTAAGGTAGATGTACACGTGACTAAAAGCACATGAAAAGATGGTAAACATTACAATTATTAGGAAAATGGAAATCAAAACCACATTGAGATACCAACTCATACCTATTAAGATAGTTACTATGAAAATAAAATACCAAGTGTTAGCAAAGATGCAGAGAAATTGAAACCTGTGCACAATTGGTATAATGTAAAATGGTACAACTTCTATGAAAAACAGCATGGCAGTTTGTTAAAAAACTCAAGACAGAATTGTCATATGAGCTAGAAATTCCATCTCTAGGTATACACCTAAAAGAATAAAATGTAATGTCTTGAAGATATTTTTGTACACCCAGGTCCACAGCAACATTATTCACACTAGTTAAAATGTGAAAATAACCCAAGTGCTTGTGAATGGATGAATGGATAACAAAACTTAGTATATACAAACAATGTAATATTATTCAGCCTTAAAAAGAAAGAAATTCTGACATAAACAAACTGGATAAAGCTTGGGGACATTAAGTGAAATAAGCCAGTGACCAAAAGACAAACACTATACAATTTCACTTTGATGAGCTACCTAGAGTAGTCAGCACCTAGAAATTAAAGTATAATGGTGGTTGACTAAGGATACGAGGAGCCAGGAATGAAGTGTTATTATTTAATGGGTACAGAATTTCAGTTCTGTAAGATGAAAAGGGTTATGGCAATTTATTGCATATTAAAGAAACTATATTTATCATGGAAAGACTGTAGAGTTAAAATGGTTAAGATGGTAAACTAGATGTTATGTGTATTTTACCAATTTATTAAAGTGCAGATAATGCCCAAACCTCCAGTTTGATATTAGTGCGCTGGTTGGGACCTGGAATCTGCATTTTAAACAAACAACACTCCTCCTCACCCCACCAAGAATCCAATGTGGCAGATGGAAGAGTTGTATTTGAGAGACTGAATGAAGATGATGGAAAGAGAATGACAACAATCTTCCAAATAAGGTACTCTATAAATCACAATATGATTTGCAAACAGACAAAAATAATGAGACTCAGGGGTATAGTCGATTTGCTAGAAAAGACTGGAGGCAGGGTCTAAATCTGAGACTGACAAAGGTCCGAGTATTTTCTCATGGCACTGAGCAGGCTGAAGGGAGAATTTTGCGGAACTTAATCTCATTCACTTCCTTCACTACCATTTGGGCAGAACTGGAGACTCTAGTCAGTCTAGGTGTTCTAGTCTAGCAAATGAAATAATGGTAGTTGGGCTCTGTCCTCTTGATGAAACAAACAAAAAAATCTGTGAAATATGGGCCCCCACTGAGGACTGAATGGGCTGTAAAATTCCCAGGAAAGCATCTTCTTCCATCTCAGTCAAAGGATTCAGAAAGCAGCCAAGATGGAATAGCGAAGAACAGATACTCCCTTTTGCCCGAACCAAACAAAATGGAAGAAAATATTTGATGCAACAGTAAAACCACTAGTTATCAGTCAGTGGAGAACAGTGATCCCTGATTGACAGAAAATGAATTAGGTGAGCCCTGGAATGCTCTAGTGTACTGCCTGCAGAGTTTCCAGAATACAGCTCAGGGAAAGAGAACCCAGATAGAGCCCAGTGGAGTTTCTGAATTGAGAAGATGGAGCTTAGGGTGCTGGGAAAGCAGGGAAGCTTGAGTTCACAAGACAGGGTACTGGAAGGCAGAGAGAACTCCAGAAATATGCTGAGTGAACCTAGAGTATGCAGTAGAGTACTAATCCGCATGCGTATGTGAAGTCGGGGGAAAACACACATACACACACACACACACACACACACACACCCAAAGGAATAGATGAAACAGTACAAATAATCAAGGAAAAAAACAAACAAAAATACCCTTCCAATTTAGGTAGGAAAGACACCAAGGCTCTGTGAGATTTGCTGCAACATCATAGTTATAAAGAGGTACAGTCAGAATTTGCAACCAGGTCTCTCTGACTGTCAGGACCTCATACTTGTGAGTGTCATTCCTCCTGTTCAAAGGGGAAGAATATAAAAAACTTTTCAAATCTATAACTTCATAAAGGAAGGATGTTGTGGTAATTAAGGTATTTTTAAAAACTTATAGAGAAGATTTCAATGTCACCTCTTAGAGCCATCTACTAAATAAAAATGAATCATTATTCTTATTACCCAATTAAATCTTACTGGAATAATGGTGTTTCTATGGAGCTCAGTAAATTTTCTTGCCAGCTAACTTTCACAGTACTACCATTCTTTAGGGAAAGAATGATTATTTTCTAATTGATCATAAGTTCCTTCTTGAGCTAACTCTCTACGGTTGACACAACGGGTAGTCCAGGTTTTTCAATGCATAAAAAACTGTTTCTCCTAACCAAAATATGAAAGAAAATATCACAGCACTGACATTGATCATAGTGCGTTGTTATGACTGACAGTGAGTAAAGTGTGGCTTTTCAGATAAAGTTCAGAAGTTAAAGCAGATAACCTTTATGAGTTCATCTATTCAAGTTTAAATTACTTTTATATTCAAAAAAGTTCAATAGAAAAGCACACCTATGACACTGCTCATGCTGTTATAATTTGCAGTAGCAATCTGTATTTATCATTGAACTATAATTACTCTTAGAAATAGTTTATTTTCTCTATAGTGAAGGCTTGTATTACTGGACTCATGTTTTAAGAATAACAGCATTCTCTATTCATGCTGAAATTTCAGAAACTAAATATTAAATGCCAATTGTAGTTTTTTTTTTTTGAGAAAGAAAAAAGAATAATAAGAAAAACAATAAAGAAGAGGAAGAAAGAGGAAGAGGGAGAGAGAATGGGGGTATTGCTTTATTGCCCGGGCTAGAATGCAGTCTAAATATGGGTATGCCTATAATTATCCTTAATAATGGAGACATAAAAGAAAATGAGGGAAGAGAATAACAAACAAGGAGCCAACCAACATTTCATTTAAACTTCTAAGTTGATATGATGTGGTACTGATTAAGAGTGTACATTTTGTGTATTTAAAGTGGAGAGTTCTATAAATGTTAATTACGTTTACTTGTTCCAGATCTGAGTTCAAGTCCTGGATATCTTTGTTAATTTTCTGTCTCATTGATCTGTCTAATATTAATGTTGAAGTCTCCCACTATTATTTTGTGGGAGTCTAAGTCTCTTTATTAGTTTTGTATGTCTGGGTATTCCTGTATTGGGTGCATATATATTTAGGATCTTCAGCTCTTCTTGTTGTTGCATTGATCCTTTTATCATTATATAACATCCTTCTTTGCTTCTTTTGATTTTTGTTGCTTTAACGACTATTTTATTAGAGGCAAAAATTGTAACTTCTGCTTTTTATTTATTTATTTTAGCTCTTTGTTTGGTCGGTTAATCTTTCTCCATCCCTTGTTTTGAGTCTTTGTGTATCCTTGAATGTGAGATGGGTCTGGCTGCAGCATACTGATGGGTTTTAGTTTTTTATCCAAATTGCCTGTCTGTCTTTGGATTGGGGGATTTAGTCAATTTAAATTTAGAATTAATAATGATATATGTGAGTTTAATACTGCCATTTAATATTAGCTGGCTATTTTGCCCATTAGTTGATGTAAATTCTTCATTATATTGATGCTCTTTACTTTTTGGTATTTTTTAGAAAGGCTGATACTGTTTGTTCCTTTCTATGTGTAGCGGTTCTTTCAGAAGCTCTTGTAAAGCAGGCCTGGTGGTGATGAAATCTCTGAGTGCTTGCTTGTTCACAAAAAACTTTATTTTTCCTTCACTCATTATGAAGCTTAGTTTGGCTGGATGTGAAATTCTGGGTTGAAAGTTCTTTTCTTTCAGGATGTTGAATATTGGTCCCCACTCTCTTCTGGCTTGTAGGGTTTCTGCTGAGAGATCTGCTAAGTCTGATAGGCTTCCCTTTGTGGCTAACCTGACCTTTCTCTCTGGCTGCCCTTAGTATTTTCTCCTTCATTTCAACCCTTGTGAATCTGACGATCATGTGCCTTGGAGTTGCTCTTCTTGAGGAATATCTTTGTGGTATTCTCTGTATTACCTGGAGTTGAATAGTATCCTGCCTTACTAGGTTGGGAAAATTTTCCTGAATAATATCCTGAAGCGTATTTTCCAGCTTGGATTCATTCTCTTCGTCACATTCAGGTACACCTATCAAGAGTAGATTAGGTCTTTTCACATAGTCCCATATTTCTTGGAGACTTTGCTCGTTCCTTTTTATCCTTTTTTCTCTAATCTTGTCTTCTTGTTTTATTTCATTGAGTTGGTCTTCGACCTCTGATATCCTTTCTTCTGCTTGATCAATTCGGCCGTTAAAACTCGTGCATACTTCACGTAGTTCTCGTATTGTGTTTTTCAGCTCCACAATTCACTTATATTCCTCTCTAAATTGTGTATTCTTGTTAACACTTCGTCAAACCTTTTTTCAAAGTTCTTAGTTTCTTTGGATTGGGTTAGAACAAGTTCTTTTAATTCACAGAAGTTTCTTATTATCCACATTTTGAAGCCTGCTTCTGTAATTGGAACACACTCGTTCTCCATCAAGCCTCGTGCCGTTGCTGATGAGGAACTGTGATCCCCGCTGAGGGAGAGGCGTTCTGATCTTGGGCATTCTCAGCCTTTTTTGGCGTTTTTTCTTCCCTTCGTTGTAGATTTATCCATCTGTGGTCTTTATAATTATCGTCTTTGTAACTGGATTTCTGAGTGGACGTCCAACTTACTGATTCTCAGCGCTGAAATCTGAGCAACCCACTGTGCTGACTAACTCAGCGGCGTTAAGATTGATGGTGCTTTTCTGACTCTGCATGAAGAACTGACGCTCCGAGGCGCCGGCAAAACCACCTCGCCGGTCACAAGAGTCGCGCTGGCAACCCGTGGGCTCCTCCGCTGGGAATCTCCTGGTGCGTGAGTAACAAGAATTCATGTGAAACTGTGGTGTCCTCTCATTCTTTGCGCTTTCATTGGGAGCTACAATCCAGAGCTGCTAGTGATCAGCTATCTTGATCTCTCTCCCAATTATAGTTTTCTTCAGGTTTTAAGAAATATTTTTTTTTAACCGGACATATTTCAAGCACATACTAATATTTGATGCTTAATTTTCTTTTTATTTATATAATTTTGTGTTGTAATCACTCCTGAAACATCAGAATTCTCATGTCTTTGTACTAAAAGAATATTCAAGAAATATTGTTGCAGTAGTAGCCAAGTCTGAGCAGGGCAGGAGAGGCCTCTCCTACTCCACACACCAAACGTGCTGGGAGACCATCAGGTGATGGTCAGGCAGTTGTTAACTGTTTCTCTAAAGTAGTAATTGGTCACAGCGGGTACCAGGGCGTGGCAATCTTCTTATAGAAAACACCTGAAACTGACCAGCAACTTCTCAGTAAGACCTCAGAAGCGGGAGAAGACAAGATCCCGGAAGTACGCCAAAGTATAAAGCCCGTCAGGAGGTCAGGCTATGCGCTTGGGTTCTCGGGTCTCCCACTTAGTTCTCTTCCAGGTTGTACTTCCCTTCCTTTCCTTTCTGTTCTAAGACGTTTTAATAAATCTTCACTCCTACTCCCAAACTTGCCTCAGTCTCTTCTGCCTTGTACCCCTTAATGGAAATTCTTATGAAGAGGCAAGAGTTGAGGGTGCTGCAAACCTATACGGATTTATTGCCAGTGTCTCTGGAACTCAAATCTCTTCTACAGGTAACAATATTACTTTAAATACTGCTCATAATTATATCATGCTAAAATAAGTTAAGTATAACGGGTCAAATACAAAAAAAAAAACTAAAGCTTTTTGAAATCTCTTTTGCTTTACAAGTTTCTTTAAATCAGGTATGATTATTTCTTGGGGCAATTGTAATTCATTTTCCTATTTTTATGTAATTATATATAGAATTATTTTTTTATTTCTAGTACTTATTATTCTAGTATATCTCTATTAGGCTTGCTTTATGTCTCACTTTCATAAAAATAAGTAAAATATATATTTGATACATTGTAATAACAGCAAAATTCTCAGATATGCTATTTAAAGATTAATATGCCATATTCATATATTAAGGCTATAATTTCCTCATAAAATAATAAAACTTTCAAATATTTGGAATTATGGAATTGTAAGTAATTTTTATTTTAATTTATTCCCCTTGTTTAAATTTTCATTAGTGAATATGTTCTTTCAAAAATATTTTTATGATAAATTCCAAGCACATATAGTTGTGGAGTACCTCTAAGAACTCTTCATTTCACCAACATCAGTATATGTCCATTCCTTTTATCCTCATTCACTTCTCCCCATTTTCCCCAACCCCATTCCTGCCAGAACTGCTGACTCAAGCCAATCAAAGGATTCTTTTCTCATTTTGTAACAATTTAGTTATCTTTTTTCTAAAAAAAAATGAAAAACTGTTTTAATATGTAAAATACCTACAATAAGACTGTATTTAAAACTTGGATAAGTATTTTAATTCATTATGTAATTAAAAAAAAATCTGGCCAGGAGTCATGGCTCACACCTGTAATCCTAGCAATTTGAGAGGAGTTCCAGACCAGCCTGACCAACATGGTGAAACCCTGTCTCTACTAAAAAATACAAAAATTAGCTGGATGTGATGGTGCACACCTGTGGTCCCAGCTACTTGAGAGACTGAGGCAGGAGAATTGCTAGACTTTGGAGGGTGGATGTTGCAGAGATTGGGCTATTGCATGGGTGACAGAGTGATACTTGGTCTCAGAAGAAAAAATAAAGGGAAAAAAAATATGTTCTACATTTTTACCAACTTGCTTTTAAGTACTTATTACAACACTTTAAAAATATTTCTCATGTCTTTTTCCTCTAATTATATGTCTCCAGCATTATTTTACTTTTTTTTTTTTTTTTTTTTTGCTTGTCTTTGTCTTCTTAGCCTGCTAAAATAGAGGCAAAAAACAGGTGTATGGAAAAGACTAAGAAAAGGTTAAGATAAACAAAGAAGAGAGAATGTAGTTTACTCTGAAGCAGACTATTGAATCAGTTCTGTTTTAATAGGAGGAAGAAATATACTTTCACGTTACTGTTATTTCAGAAAGAAATAATGAATCAAGGAAATATAATCCCATTATTCATATAAGTAAATACGCTCTGTCTCTAAAGTTTGTATCACAATACTGAATAATACTCAAATATGAGTACTTGAAATATAGCTATCATGAGTTATTTTAGTAAAAATTGTTTAAGCTTATCACCACATCCTTAAAAATCTAATATAAAGAAATTATTCTTCTAACCACATATTTTGCTCTGACATAGTGCTTGATTGATTCTCCCAGCTCAGAGATAATCACTTCAGTTGCTAATATTGTGTGAAACTGTATGTTTGCTTTAATATGTGCTATATTTGTGTAAGTTATCCAAGGTATGGGGAAGGTAAATTATTTTCTATTGCAAGGATGATTTTAAAGTGTTCTTTGCAGACTCCTTGAGGGTAAATAACATCCTAGTTCTGCAAAAGGTAAGGTTGTACTTAGAAATTGTCTTCTTTTTACAGATAGCATTCTTTTGGTATAGGGTGAAAGATTTTCGATCAAGTTCATTATAAACTTCTTCATATTCCACTCTTAACAATTTGGCAAGGAAGATTTCACTTGGCTGCTGCTTGTTTTTCTACCAAAGCAAATTTACCATCGTATCCATGAATAATGAACAAGGAAAACATAAATAATTCAAATATATCTAAAAATTTGTACATGGATTGTGATTGGTCTTAAGCATATAAGAAAAAAATTAAGATTTTAATATGTGAGTTCTTAATTTAGGAAACAACCTTGTAGATTTTAGGCAGAGCATACTCTATAGAAATTTCCAGGGAATCAGTCGACATAGAAGGAGTATAATGCAACAATAAAATTTGCTTTTTGAAACTGTGCCACTATCTTTGACACAAAGGCCCAAACTAACAAATCAACTCAGCTATGCTTGGATAATTCTACTCCCTTCTGTCTCTTTCTGTTTTATGAATTTGCCCAAAAGCCTAATATGAAACAGAGAAGATGTAAAGCAATATTATTTTCAAAGTGGTAAGGATGTCCTGAGATTATAAAATGTAGAGCCTGTCAACATACAGGGAACATGATATTTATAATGTATTTTCACTATGTTATACTCTTGGGTTGTGTGTCAGTAGTCTCTGAGAGGTCAAAAAAGCTATTAGTATGCCCTGTGAGGAATAAAGCCCCATCCTAATTGGAATCAAGAATTTCTTTTGTGACAGAAATGGAGAAATAAACTCTAGCCTGTATATGACCCAAATATTTTACATTACTTAAACAATCTTTGATCTACTAAATTGGACAATTTCTGAGTGAGGTTTTTAATTTCATAAAACATACGCTGTGACATGTGACTAGCATATTCAAAAAGTAAATGTCTACAAGACAGGTAGCCTAAAGAGTGTGCAGGATGTAAAAGGGCCAGCGATTGGAGGCACGGAGCAGGACTGGATGGATACAGGTGGGACTATGATGGCCTAGAATGAATACTGAAAAGGAAAGACAGAATGGAAGGTGTATATCAAAGAAAGTTCATAGCCTTGGGCAAAGTAAAGGGAACTGTATCTCAGAAAGGAGAATACAGTGGTAAGGACAAAAGTTGGATATTTTGTATAAAAGTCTGTAGGATAGACACTTAAAATTATCACCCAGTGTAAATAAAGGTGTTGAAAGACACAGACAGGGAGTAGAGAGTGCTAGCAAGACAATCGTTAAAATAATGAACTGTTTGAGTTTCAGTCTTTCTAGGAAGACCAGGAGGAAGTAGGTTCATACCTGGTGTTGATAGGGCTGTTAGAGCTTTTTTTATTCTAGATTTTATGCAGAAAGCATAGAAATGACAGGATAAAAATTGAGACTACTGAGATAAGGAGTCAGGAATATAAGTGTATAATTTTTTAGAGTATACTTTTGAAAAATATTGTAAAATAGAATAGCATAGATAAAATTTAATCTTGAATAAAACTAATATATCACATGTCACATGTAAAAGAAAACTGAATGTACATTTTTCTCAAGTCATTTATTCACAAATGATTTATAGAGCTGTTGCATAAATTATAGATATGGGCAAATGTATACATTTTAAAAATCTATTACCAACACTTTAATTATACTGCCAGATCTCTTTACCTATTTTATTGGTTTTAAATATTAAGATGGGATCTTGCTATGTTGCCCAGGCAGGTCATGGACTTGTGGGCTCAAGGGATCCTCTTGCTTTGACCTCCCAAAGCTTTGGGATTAAAGGCATGGGCTACTGCACCAAGCCTACTGTTTTAAAATGCCTATTTTATAATTGAGTATGGGTAGCTACTATGTAAAAATTAAATAAATGGATTATTTCTTTACTCAGTCTCTTCTTTAACCTCCAAATATCCATCAAACTTTAAAGTTAAACATTCTGGAGTTGAATATCTGTAATTTTATCTATGAAATTCAATGGTTGTCAATTTTATACAATACAGTACTATTCATATGCAAACAACTTCCTCTACTTTATGGTATTGATGTGCACATTTTATGTCTCTTTTTAGGGAAAAATTTTCTCAGAGTTTCATCTCTGTTTTCCAAATGCCTCATACATATTTGGCATTCAGAATGCATTGTTTCTTAAAGGAATTAAATAACTAAAATGCTTAAGGGTTTGAAAAAGAGATATATGAAAGATATACTTTGCTTATGTCTAGTAAAGATGTTAATTTAATGTGTATTCCTCTATGAAAGCTGGAAAAATGTGAACCCCAAACTTCTGCCGGTAACTGTCCAGCTCTTAGGTTCAAAAGCTAGCTTGCAAGAAGGAAGCAAAGATGCAGAGGTACAAACATGTAAATAGCTGGGACTTTTTATATTCCTTTTTGTTTTCCGGCATAATTATTTTAGCCTGTACATTTTCCGTTTTGCCTAAGTTCAACTGGGTTTCTGTCACTTGCAATGAAAGACTCCTGTGATATATACTCTCTTTTGAAAGAACTCGTATAGTTATTGTTAAAGCATATATTAGAAAGTGGTAAATTAGATCAATGGTAGTCAAAAAATTTGAAAGTGGAATATACAGAGCAGATACCAATATTACATAATACCTGGTGCCTTAAGAATGTTTATTCTGACCTCAGTATGAATATATTACATAAATGGCATTTTATATCTGTATATATTTTTCTCCTGAAAACATCATCTAATAAATTAAACATGTAATAAATTATTAAAAATATGTTATACAGAGAAAAATAATGTGTATTATTTTAAAATATAATCAATATCCACATACCTATCCCACAACCTAAGAAATATAATTCACCAACACTTTTAATCTCCCTATGTGCCTTTTACTTATCAGCCCTTCAAACTTACACCCTACTTCTAAGATTAACAATATCTTTAATTTTTGGTTGATAATTTCCCTGCATTTCTTTATATTTTAAGATATATATATATAGTAATATATAAAAATATACATATAGTTAATTGTATGTGTTGTTAAATTTTACCTGGTTTATGATTTTTATATTAACAGAATTACAACATGAAACTACATTTGCTTGCTTTTATTATTAGACATTATACTTTTGAAATTATATAATCATAGTTTGCTGTTTTACCAGCTTTTTAGCATTCCGCTCTCTAATATAATACTTGGTCATCTATCAGATTCTTGATAAAGATTTTGGACTCATTATAGTTTCTTGGTATTAAAACCAGTGTTGCTATGAATATTCTTGAGCATGTTTTCTAGCATACATATACAATAATATCTTTGACATGTTTATAGATTGAATAGCTAGAACATAGAGTATACATATCTGTAATGCAGTTAAGGGTTTTCAAATTGTTTTTCAAATTGGTCATATCAATTTATACTCCTGTCCTGCAGAATGTGAAAACCCCCATTGTTTCATTTCATTGCCTCTAACACTTGGTATTGTCATGTAATTTTTGCCAGTTTCACGAGAGTGGAAGATTATTTCAGGGTGATTTAAATTTGATTTTCTCTAAAAATAATGAGGCTGAAGATACATTTTTATTTATGGAAAATTCAGTTTTCTTTTCTGTAAAATGTCTATTCATATGATTTGCCTAATTTTTATTGTCTTTTTCATGTGGATTTCAAAGTGCTCTTTATATAATGAAAATACTAATATTTTATTACTCGGTGGGCTGAATATACCTTTTCCAAGAATTCAGTTTGTCCTTTCAGTCTCAGTAAGGCACAGTTCATACATTTCTAGTCAACTTACAAATATTTGTATTACTACTATTGATTTGAGTCTTAAAACTTTCTTCCCTTTGTATAAGTCAGAAGGATAGTCTCTTATATGGCTTTCTAAAAGGTTTTATATTTTTTCTTTTCAAATTTAAGTTTGTAATAAACATGAAATGAATTTTTATATATTGTTTTGGAGTCAAAATTTCATCTCATTTTTTCTATAGTAATAAGCAGTCACCCAGCATCACATATTGGATAGTCATTTTTATACCCACTGATCCCCAATTTGAGCACTTAAGATTTTTAAAAAATTGTAATATCTTAGGCATATGTGTATTTGGAATTTCTATTACATTGTGTTTGCTAATGTGTTTATGCTTGCACCAATAGCACACTGTCTTTATTACTCTAACTTGATAATCACTCTTAATATAAGCTATAGAAGTCTGCATAGCTTTCTAAATAATGTCTTGACTGTTCTTGAACTTTTTATTTTCATATAAAGTCTGAGTTAATTTGTGAGATTGCTCACCAACCCCCTAATAAAAAATGTTTAAATTTTGAGGAAATTATATTAAGCTAAGATGAATTGATCAAAAGCATTTATAGTTTTTTATGATACTTTAAGTTTTGGGGTACATGTGCAGAACATGCTGATTTGTTATATAGGTACACACATGCCATGGTGGTTTGCTACATCCATCACCCATCATCTACATTAGGTATTTCTCCTAATGCTATGCCTCCCCTGCCTCCCCACCCTCTGCTATCCATGCCCTAGTCCCTCACCCCCTGAGAGGCCCAGTGTGTGATGTTCCCCTCCTGTGTCCATGTGTTCTCATTGTTCAACATCCACTATGGGTGAGAACTGTGGTGTTTGGTTCTCTGTTCTTGTGGTAGTTTACTGTTAATGATTTCCAGCTTCTTCCGTGTTCCTGCAAAGGACATGAACTCTTTTTTTTTTTTTTTTTTTTTTTTTTTTTTGGCTACATAGTATTCTATGCCATATATATGCCACATTTTCTTTATCTAGTCTATCATTGATGGGCATTTGGATTGGTTCCAAGCCTTTGTTATTGTGAACAGTGCCACAATAAACATGTGTGCATGTGTCTTGATAATAGAATGATTTATAATCTTTGGGGTATATACCCAGTAATGAGATTGCTGGGTCAAATGGTATTTCTATTTCTAGGTCCTTGAGGAATTGCCACACTGTTTTCTACAATGGTTGAACTAATTTATACTCCCACTAACAGTGTAAAAGTGTTCCTATTTCTCCACATCCTTTCCAGCATCTGTTGTCTCCTGACTTTGTAATGATTGCCACTCTAACTGGCATGGTATGGTATCTCAATGTGGTTTTGATTTGCCTTTCTCTAATGACCAGTGATGATGAATATTTTTTCATATGTTTGTTGGCTGCATAAATGTCTTTTGAGAAGTGTCTGTTTATATCCTTTGCTCACTTTTGGATGTGGTTGTTTTTTTCTTGTTAAGTTCTTTGTGGATTCTGGATATTAGCCCTTTGTCAGATGGGTAGATTGCAAAAAAATTTTTCCCATTCTGTTGTTTGCCGGTTTTCTCCAATGATGATTTCTTTTGCTGTGCAGAAGCTCTTTAGTTTAATTAGATCCCATTTTCTATTTTGGCCTTTGTTGCCACTGCTTTTGGTATTTTAGTCATGAAATCCTTGTCTTGAATGGTGTTGCCTAGATTTTCTTCTAGGGTTTTTATGGCATTTGAACTTACGTTTAAATCTTTTATCCATTTGAACTTAACTTTTGTGTAAGGTGTAAGAAAGAGATCCAGTTTCAGCTATGGCTCTCCAGTTTTCCCAACACCATTTATTAAATAGGGAAACCTTTTCCCATTGCTAGCTTTTGTCAGGTTTGTCAGAGATCAGATGGTTGTAGATGTGTGGTGTTATTTCTGAGGCCTCTGTTTGAGACAGTCTCGCTCTGCCACCGAGGCTGAAGTGAAATGGTGCTATGTCAGCTCACTGCAACCTCCGCCTCCCCGGTTCAAGAGATTCTCCTGCTTCAGCCACCTGAGTAGCTGCGATTACAGGCAGCCATCACCATGCTCAGCTAATTTTTGTATTTTTAGTAGAGACTGGGTCTCACCATGTTGGTCAAGCTGGTCTCCTACTCCTGACTTTGTGATCCACCACCTCGGCCCCCCAGAGTTATAGGATTACAGGCGTGAGCCACTGTGTCTGGCCTAAAGTTGATGTCATTAAATATAGCATCTTTCTATTAATACACATGGTACATTTCTCCATTTATATTTCAGTGCTTGTCAATAAATATAAATTCCTATCTTTAGAAAAAAGTAAGGGGATTTTACATTTTAGTTTGATTTATTCCTAATAGCTTATTTTTGTTTGTATTTTAAATTTAAATTTTATATTAAATCTGTAATTGTTTCTGTTGCTGGTGTGTAAAAATATGATTAATTTTGTTCTGTGTGCCCATGACCTCATTGTCCCTCAATTTTTTTTTATTGCGTCTTCATTCATAGCTAAACCTTAACCCATGAGTCTTAAAAATATGTATATTTCTGAGGATTCTTTGAATGTAGGAGTGCATATGAGGCCGCAGTTTTCTGTAATTATTCATGAGTAGTTAGCAGAAATGTGGTACAGAATTCTCAAGTAGGCTCCCTATTAGTCAGGAGTTAGCCCCTTTTTTTCTACTTCTAAAAATTTCTTCTCCCTGAACTGTGTGCTCAATGGCTGTACAGTCCCTTCAGGAAACATTGAATCATGAAGTAGCTTTAGGCTGGAAGCATCTCCCCAAGGATGATAGCGAAAAAAATTAATAGATGGAACATGGGGCTCCAAGAGACTAGAGCTGACACACTTGCCTGCCAGTTGATCTCCAGCCATCTTTTATCTGTCAGAATCAATATATGACAGTTTTTTAAGTTCTTGTTTTTCCCCAAACAAAATTCTTGACTTTTACATTAATAGATTTTAATTGTAATAGTATATGCATTTATTAAAAAACTGTCTTTAGGCATGACTAAAATCAGGACAAAAACATTAAACAAATTTGTTTTATAAATTAAAAATATAAAAGTCATTACCAAATAAGAAAAGATGAGCAGACATCCATTTTCTGAAATAACTTTGTGAAATTGTCTCAATCTGTAAAAAGTACCATTCCATGAAAAAATTGATTGGTGCACGATGGACTGTTTTCTGTTGAAATTCAAAAATAGTAAGATTTCTTCTGTGTCTTTCTTATTGTTTATATTAACCTTAAAAATGCTAAAAATGAAGCTGAAGCTTCACATATTTCACTTTTAAGGAAAGCATATATTTGTTGTCAGCTAGCAGCAATGGAATATTTTCTTTGTCAAGAGATACTTGCCATTTTAAAGCTGTACAATATGAAGCAGCATTATAAAATGAAGCATTCAAGTTTTGATGATCTGTTTCCTCTCCATTGACAACTAAGAAAGGCTAAAGTTGTGCAGCTGTTACATTCCCATGATGCATGTATTTTACCTTTATAGAAACCAAGCAAACTATTCCTTTTAGTATGCATAAGCTCCAGAGAGAGGCACAAAATAAAGTTCTGAAACATTTTTTGCATTTTTCTTACAGAATCTCCTTTCCCCCATGCTCACTGGTTTGGGAAAGGAAAATAAATAGATGATTCATGAGGGTTAAACATTGCCAGCTGATACTTTTTACTAGCTGCAGATGGAGCAGTTTCTTTTTAAAAGCAAAGTTCAAGTCTTCACGCAAACAAAAATTAGAAAAGTTAATGAATCTCATTTTATCTAAACAATCTTAGTTCAGCTGTGAGGAAGCTCAACCATTGAGTATGTTATAAGACAACTGTATTTAATTAAATGTTGGTGTCAGAAGTGGGCAGCTGCAAACACTCAATTTTCTACCATTAAATTTGTTTATATAGATCTTTCATCAAGCACACTTTTTGTCACCTAGCTTTTCGGCTATTTTTCATATTTTCTAGATAATTTTTAAGTTTTATTTAGTAATTAAAGTATGTATCGCATGCCTACTGTGTGCTAGGCTCTATGTTAAAGCTCAGAAACACAAATTTACCATGGTACACAGCACTCAGTAATGCAAATTTGAAAACAAAATCAATTGAGAATTGAAGCTATTAGACTACTAAAAAAAGTAATTCCTCAGATAAAGCAACATTTTCATAGTGTCATCAGAATATGTTTCATAGGTAAGTTATAAGTACTCTTTTAGATATGATGTTTCTGAAAATTTAATGGGAAATAAATCTGCCATTCTGCCACTAAAAACTTTTCCAAACAAATTTGTAGGAAGGTGTAGAGAAATAAAATCCATTTGATCATACAATGGTTTTCCCATTCTCCTAACTACATCAAACTTTGCTTTCATTAAAATATAACTCTTTTATAGTATATGACATCAAAGTATGTTTAGAAACCTGTATTAATTTTGACTGCCTGACAATTGTTTTCTATATTTTAAAAGATCTAAAAAGATGTGTAATGTGAAGTTTTCTTTTTCATTAAAAATTTTAAATGTAAATATTACTGTTATAATTCACAAGCACACGAGTTAGATCTTATAAATACCAATTTACATATAACAAAACTCAATGTTTTGTTTAAAGGATGTTTTGTGATAAAACCAGGTTTCCTAGAGAAAATAAAATAGTTATTTAATAAATGGAGAAAGGAAATAGATGTTGTCAGTGGCAGAAAGCTTTGTAATAACAACTGGAATGTTGATGGTTCAAGGAATGTTTACTTTCTCATGGGAACCTCCACCAAGCAATTCATTGAGTTTTTTTTGTTGTTTGTTTTTTGAGACCAAGTTTCACTCTGTCTCAAGGCTGGAGTGCAGTGGTGCGATCTCAGCTCATTGCAACCTCTGCCTCCAAGTTCAAGTGCCTCCCTAGTAGCTGGAACTACAGGCGCACACCACCATGTCTACCTAATTTTTGTATTTTTAGTAAGCTGGGGTTTCACCATGTTGGCCAAGATGGTCTTGATATCTTGACCTCATGATCTGCCCATGTTGGTCTCCCAAAGTGCTGGGATTACAGGCATGAGCCATTGCGCCTGGCCTCCATTGTTTTTTTTAATCAAAACCATTGATTGATGGGTAAAATTTTAGAAGAAATTTAACATTAACCTATCAACATGCTGACCTCAAAGATAATGTTTCATAAGTTATAGATCACAGAAATTAAAAACAGTGAATTAATTTTCCTCAGATAAAGAACATGTTTCTAATTTTCATATTTGCGACATTACAAGAATTTATATATTACTAATTGTTTCTTCAATTGCTTTTCCCACTTAAATGTACTCATTTTTCTACTTTAACAGAAGCCCATGTGTTATTCCTTTGAGATTGTCTCCTGCTATAAAAAGTATCGTATATATGTATATGTTTTAGATAGATAAATACATTGACTGATTTATTGGGTATGACAGGAAGTAATTTTATTTTAAAGATGTATGTGTTTTCCTTGCTTTGAATTTATAAGCTTCTGCATGAGCCTTTGGTTAGCACTGTCATATTTATTGTGCTGCCCCATGTTCCTAATTTATTTCTTTGTTTGTTGACCTAACGGTATGACACCCTGGACTCTTTCTGGGCTTCTTCTTTGAACTGTCACAGCCCAACACATCCTTGCTATCTGCTGTAGTCTTGAAATACTCTACTGCCTTTGTTCCTATTCGTTTGCCAGATTTTGAAATACTTCCTGAATATAACTTCTAATACATGTGTCTGTTGTAATTCTCAATGACTTTTCCAGTCACATATTCCTGATTTTATCTTAAATGTCAAGCTTATTTCTTGACTCTTTTCCAGATCTTACTCATTTTGGTATGAGCTGTCAGGGTTTAGGCCACACTTCCTCCAAGTAGGACATTTTGAAAATAGAAAATCTACAGAATAAAGACAGTGATTCTGTGATATTCTCCTGCTTTTCTCCGCTAAGTTTGCCCACAAAATAATTATCAGACCCACCTCCCCTGAAAGCAGGTCATAAAACCTACTTATGTGACATGTGTCCTTTCCTGTACCTGGAGGAAAGGAATTAAGAAATAGAGATTCCAAGAAGAATCTAAATAAACAGGTTTTTTAAAATGCCCCCCATTCTGGGTTTATTATTATTAGATTGTATCCCTTTTCATCTATTCAGACTTCTATATAACTCTTCACTCTTGATCAAACTTAAGCATTAAAATAGTTTTTCCCCTATTTCTTTGAGCTTCATTACTGAGCTCCTGTGTCATGTAAAACATTGATTAAATAAATTTGTTACTTTCATGTTAGTGTCTTTTGTTATAGGGGTGTCAGTCATGAACCTTGCAATGGTTAAGGAAAATGAATCTTTTTCTCCCGTATAGAGTCTTGTTCTGCCTTTTAACCTTTGTCTTTGGGTGCTAGCTCAATTGATTGTCTCCAGAACTGTCCCCTTGTTCAGATTTTGAAAAGGGGAAATTTCTTATACTCTTTTCTGTCTGATACCTGTAAGCAGCCCACATTAGGTTGAACCACATCTGTAGATTAGCAGACACATATAGAGAGCAGTTAACCGAGTTATAAAAACCAGGAGCACTTACTCATTTAATGTAAATCAATACTTACTGAAAATCTTTATGCTCAAGACAAATTTTCTAGGCATCTATTATGTTAGGTTGGATTTATCTTAATCCATTCTACCTTTCGAAGCTATGAATTTTAGATTATTTTCAATATTTATAGCATGTAGAGATATGACTCTACCTAAATACGTAGAAAGTATCTGTGTACCAAAAATTACTAGCATTATATCTAATACTTTTGTACTTTAAAAACTCTAACAGGTCAGATACAGTTTCCACTGGCAAAATGTAAACTAATTCATAATGTTGAATCTTTAAAATGGCTGTTCTGTATTCCCAAAAAGCTGATGATATAAATAATGCAATATGTAAGTAAATTTTAAGTAAGTGGTTCATAGCAATAATAAAAAAATCAGGTTTGGGGATGCAGTTAAAGAAGTGAAGAGCAAAAGTATGATTTTCATTTTGAATTTGTATCACTTAAATATTTTAAAATACTTTTATAGTTTTATGATTTCATATATTTCACAAATGACATTAAAATCAAAAGAAAAGCAGCAGTGTGTTCTTAATAATTTTTGGAATGAATAAAAAATGATGTCTCATAGATATTTGAAAAAGAAAAATTAGAAAAATTAGAGTAATTATTATATTAATCATTTTCCTACCTTTTTATCTTTCGTTTTAGCTTATACGTCATAGCAAAACTCTCTTTAGCTTTTATTTTGTATTATCACTATCTTTTGTCTTTGTCATCTATGCTACAACCATATTTTCTATTCTCCCTTTGTGTAAGTCACGTAAAGTGTGTATGGTATTTTTGTACTTTATAACTTTGAGAGTTAAATGACAATTTCAATAAATTCTCTGTATAACCTTAAAGTTATATGATTCTTACGTTCAGGACCAGAAGGTTAATTTATTCCTTAAGGTCTTCAGTCCTCTGCTCTTAAGTCATTTTCTTGGTAACATAATTCCTTGTCTTGGCTGTTGTCTGTTTCAAACAACTTTGTTCATTATGTATGTTTACAAAGCAAAATCTCAACCTAAACCTTAAGATTGAGATGTCATTTGGCCTTATATGGAGAATCTCTCCTGATGGGACGTTTTATTCTACTTCATCTGAATGTGTATGTCTACCTGAATTTTATACCCAGTTATAAATTATAAGAGAGTTATTGGAATTTGTCTCATATTTTGCAACCCTAATGATGGCTTCTACCTTCCCCACTTGATAAAATTAAAATTCCTATACTTATAAATTTTAATGTACTTAAATTTGATTCCTTTTTTTTTTTTTTTTTTTTTTTTTTTTTTTTTTTTTTTTGAGACAAGGTCTTTCCCTGTCATCCAGGCTGGAGTGCAGTGACACAATCAAAACTCACCATCGCCTTGACCTCCAGGGCTCACATGATCCTCCCACCTCAGCCTCCCAAGTAGCTGAGATAACACTTAAGCCACCACACCCACTAATTTTTGTGCTTGTTATAGATATGAGATCTCACTCTGTTGCCCAGGCTGATCTCAAACTCCTGGGCTCAGTCAGTCCCCTTAGCTCAGACTCCAAGAGAGATAAGATTATAGGCATGAGCCACTGCACCCAGCTGATGATTGAATTTTAATGTATTCATATATTCAGTCAAAAATGTTAAAATGCCTGCCATGTTTAAGACTATGTACAAGGTACCGGCTGTACACTGATGAATGAAACAGATAGAGACAGATAGAGTTTGATCCCACAGAGATTGAGTCAGGGAGGAAGGCAGGCTTTAATACAGTGAATACACAAACGCCGTAGACCATGATAAATACTCTTATCAGAAAGAAAATAGTGCCGTGTGAGTAAGTTGGGTGGAGATGGGGAGCAATGCAAGTTTGAGTGGTCAGGGAAGGCCATTTTGAGAATATGATGCTTATGATGAGTTATAGAAGGTGAGGCTGTTCAGACAAATGTGTAGAGAGGCTGAAGTATGTAAAAAAATAAAATAAAATCCAGGGAAAGGGGTAAGGCATGTGCACTTCTTAAGCTTGGACACTTGGAGGCCTGAATGAGAGCTGTATGGTAGGCATAATAAGTGGTGTAGTAGAGAGAGGTGTCTTGAGAGGGGTGGCAAAGGCTAGACCATGAAATGCCTTAAAGACAGGATTTTATTAACTAATGGAAATGTCTGATGTCTTTTAAAGAAGGGCACATCCTCTGACTCTCTAATAGTTTTCCTCTTTCTTCCTTCACTTACTTGTTCCTTCCTTTTATTGACTTACCAACAGATATTAAGTGTGAACTTGCTGCCAGGCTCTGTGCTATCATAGAAATACATAGTAAATCAGTCAAAATTTCCTGTCCTTTGAATTCAGAGGACAGAATTGTCCTCTGAATTAGAGTTGGTTTAGCAGGTCTTTGAGAAGAGGAGTGTTATTGATAACTTATTGTTATATCATTAGTTTTCTACTCAAATTGATGATCAAGTATTTGAAGACAAGAAATGCTGGATTAAAGTCACTCTTGTAACCACCAAACATCTCCTTTTTTTTTTTTCTGAACAACTAATGTTGTTGGTCTGTGGAGAGGAAGAATCTAAATATGCTAGGCTTTATATATGACTGAGTTTCCCCCTGATTTCTGATGCCTTATGTTGCATAAAAGTAGAATGTTCTTAAGTGGGAAAAATGAGGTGCTGACAGCAGATCAGACCAATCATACACTCCCCAGAGCTTTTCCTTGTCTATCCCAGCACCTGAAAGATAGTTTAGTCCCCTGTTAGCTGAGTTGAACTGTGTCCCAAATGCCACAATGCTCAGCAAAGTCATTTCAAGCTTGGTAAGAATGATTATTAATTTGAGATAAAGCATTGGCTTTAGGCAAGAAAGGGTAGAATTTAATCTTCAACTCACAGGAGATCAGGAAATGTAATTAAAACAAAATAATGTAAAATTTTGTAAATCTACGTTTGAAAATCATACACACACACACCCCACCACAAATAAATTGAATTGGCAAAAGTGATGCTTGAATTTCCCTTTTCCAAACAATGAAACAATTTTTGTTAACCAAAGACTTGCATCAGCAACCAAGGTTCAATCTTGAAGATGAGTAGAATCCCTGAAGAGTAAAAAACACCAACTAGAGCAACTGATTTTATTTAAGCTTTAATTAAAGCCACACTCATTAAAACTATGAATCAAATTGTCTCTCTGAGTCCTGGAGAAAGGATGTAACTTATTCTCACTGGATTTCTGAATTTAACATTCAGCCTAATTGTAAGAAAAAGTGCTTGAACAGAAAATCTTCCCAGAGCATTAGGCGTGCTCACTAAAATCAGAAGTATGCATATAGAACTATAGTATGCTAAATGTTCTGTTAGAATTGTAATCTTCTGCATTTTCTCTGAAAGGGGAAAATCAAATATTTTAATGATGTGAAAAAGATATTAGCTTTATTAAACAAAAATTAATAACAAGAAACTATCCTCTCTGCTAATGCAGATAGGCTCTCAGAGGAAATACATTTTTTAATTCATCTCAATCTTATCTTTTTTTTTCTTTGCCCCACTTCAATGTAATTTTACTTGGAAAGATATATAACCATATTTCCTTTGTGTTTATTTTACTGTGTTATGTTATAGGTAATCCATCCCTAACGGATGTAAAAACAGGTCAGCAATTAGGATTGTGATAAAGCAGAACGTTTTCTGCAAGTCACAAGGAAAAGAAAACACAGTCTGAAGAAAATGAGAAATACTAAATCAAATATAAATGGAAATCAATGATGAGTGAATATGAAGTAGGTAAAAATAAAGCTGAGACTTAATTTCTGCCACTAACCTGCCTAAGTCACAAGCTTCCCTATGTGACCTCCCATTCTATCTCCCAATTAACTTATTTTTGATTTCAGATCACTTTCCTTGTTTGTTTATTCAAGTATCATCAATTATCATATGCAAGATGTTTGTTACATATTCATATTAAAGTCTCTCCATTTGAATAGTTTTCTCACTGCATTGGCTCTTTCTAGGTCAACTTCTCCACTTCTTTACATCTGCTAATTAAAAAAGCTTCCACCAACCTACCAAATATCTGGCTATTTTTTTTTTATAGCAGTTGATAGGCTTTTCCATGTTAGCAAGATGGGTAATACTTTCTTCTAACAGTGTTGGGGCTCAGAAAACATTACCCCAAAATGAAGGCCTCAGAAGTGGCTTCTGATCCAATTGTTTTTCTCTGAACTTCTCCTGTCCTCCCATCTCTCAATCTCATTCTCCCATGAGGTTAGCCATAGAAACTAGAATTTCTCTTTCCCAGGGTGGGTTGTAGAAACCAGAATTCCTTTTTCTCAAAAACCAGCCATAAAACCTACATAAAATTGTCCATTAAAAATTACCTGACCTACCTTGTTTGACTATAAGTCATTAGACCCCTGTTCCAGAGAGGACCTGTTCCACACCCAGAAGGAAAGAGTGTGTACTCAAGGAGGCCAGGAGGAATCTAGACGGTTCTCACTGGATTTCCCCATTCAGTCTCTTACTATTAGATCATATCATTTTTGTCCAGTTCTTTATTTCTGCACAACTCCTCATATTTCATCAAACCTAAGCATAGAAATAGACAATATCCCCTGTGTGTTTGAGTCTTCATTCTGAAGGCTCCCATATATACACCTTAAATACATTTGTAAGAATTTTCTCAAATTAATTTGCCTTTTGTGAGTTGATTTTTCAGTGCACCTTCAGAGGGCGAAGGAGAGCTTACCTCCTTTGGCCTAGCTTTATTGAGACACCATTGATACACAAATAACTGTATACATTTAATATGTATTTGATAAATTTGGACATATGCAAATACCTGTGATAATATTACCAAAATTAACATGATAGACATCTCCAACACCTCCCAGAGTTGTTTTCTTGTGCCCTTTGTCTTGTTTTGTTTGCTTGTCATAGGAACACTTAATTGACATCTGTCCCCTTAACAAATTTTGAAGTGCAAAATACCATATTGTTAACTGTAGGCACATTTTTTTTTTTTAATCTTTCTGAGACAGTCTCACTCTTTTGCCCAGGCTGGAGTGCAGTAGTGTGATATTGACTCACTGCAACCTCCACTTCTTGTGTTCAAGTGATTCTCCTGCCTTAGCCTCCCAAGTTGTTGCCTGCCAAGTACAGATGCCTGCCACCATGCCCAGCTAATTCTTGTATTTTTATTAGAGATGGGGTTTCACCATGTTGGCCAGCCTGGTCTCGAACTCCTGACCTCAAGTGATCCACCTGCCTTAGCCTCCCAAAGTGCTGGGATTACACACGTGAGCCACCGTGCCTGGCCATAGGCATAGTATTTTATAGCTGATCTCTATAATTTGTTCATCTTGCTTGACTAAAACTACACCACTTGAAAGCAAACTACCCATTTACCATTTTTTCTTCCCCCTGAAAATCATTATACTCTCAGTTTTTTATGAGTTTTTCTATTTGAGATACTTCATGTAAGTGAAATCATACAGTGTTTGTCCTTCTGTGACTGGCTTATTTCAATTTAGCATAATATCTCCCAGTTTCACCCATGTTGTTTCAAATGACAAGATTTCCTTCTTTTTAAGACTAAAAGATATTCTATTTTATATGTATACCACATATTCCTTATTTATTCATCTGCCAATGGACACTGGGTTGTTTTCAATCTTGGCTATTGTGAATAGTGCTGCAATGAACATAGGAGTGCAAACATCTGTTGGAGATCCTGATTTCAATTCTTTGGGATATATACCCAGAAGTGGAATTGCTGGTTCATATGGGGACTACATCAAACTAAAAAGCTTCTGCACAGCAAAAGGGAACAATCAACAGAATGAAAAGGAAACATACAGAATGAGAGAAAATTTTGCAAATCATATATCTGATAAGTGGTTAATTATCAAAATATATAAAGATGCCTATAACCCAATAGCAAACAACAACAAAAACAAATAGCCTAACATAAAAGTTGACAATTTGAAATTTCTCTAAAGAAGACATAAAATTTGCCAACCAAATTACAAAAATATGCAAATCATCATTAATTATCAGAGAAAGACAAAACTATATTAAAATGGCTACTGACAGATACATATATATTTGTGTGTGTATGTATATCTACAACACGTTTTAGCAAGATTGTGGAAAATCAAAATGCTTGTATGCTGTTGGTTGGAATATAAAATGTTGAATCAGCTTTGGAAACCAGAATGGAGATTTTTCAAAAAATTGTAATAAATAGGCTATACTTTAACATGCTTTTAGGAAGCCTGGGTAATAGTGGCTTAGAATTGTAATCCCATCACTTTAAGAGGCCAAGGCAAGATGATTGTTTGAGCCCAGGAGCTTAGGATCAGCCTAGGTAACATAGTGAGACACTCTTTCCAAAAAGTTTTAAAAAGAAAATCAATTAGCCAGGCATGGTGATGCATTCCTATAGTCCCAGCTATTTGGGAGGCTGAGGTGGGAAGATTGCTTTAGCCTGGAAGGTCAAGACTGCTGTGAGCTATGATCACATAATTAGCTTTCAGCTTGTGTGACAAACACAGACTCTGTCTCAAAAATTAATAACCAAATAAAAATTTTAGGGAATTCATGAGATTTTAAAAATGTTATCCGTTGCTCTAAATTCATCTTGTTTTTCCATTTCCTCTTTATTTTTATTTATATACATCATCTTAATTAGCAGAAGAAAGAATCAGTTTCTACACGCTTCATCCAAATATATCTTTTTAAATATATTCTTAATCATAATAGCAATGTAAAACTAACTAATTCAATGAGGTTTTGTCAGAAAATGGAAAACTTTTAAAAATATTTCTAATATTTAAAATAATTTTCAAATGTAAATGTAAGCATAGTTCTTTTGAACTTTCCTGAAAGGCAAAACTGTTATTAAAAATTATGGAAATATTCATGAATAGACTATTTTGATGGTTGTTTTCCTGTCTGTATTAGAGTATAAATTGCAAGGAAATATAGGTTTTTAAATTAATTGAGTTTTTATCTATTTAAGTTTAATTTAGTCAACATGCAGTTGCTGAATATTTGCAGTATTCTAAGTTTCAGTCTTGTTGCTGGGAAATAGGATAATAACCCAGACATCTAGCTGTTATCCTGTTTTTAATTTACCATGAAATATTTGCTATTTATTTTGATAATGGCTATAGTATTTATAAAGATGGATGAGAACAAAGGGGAGAAATTATTTAACTCCTTCATTTGGCAATGCTTCAGAGAATAACATTTGAACTACTTCTTCAAATGTGAGTAGTTTGTCATAATACAGGGTAATTTTAATGGCAAGTAGATTGTGTTTAGATTATAATTTGAGATAAAGTAAAATGCTAAAACAGTAGGGTCAGATTGTAATGGGCATTATATCAGTTAAAGTAATTTTGGCTGTAAGAACCAAATACTATTTATTATCTCAATAAATAAAATGTCTGCAGCAATATGTTCCAGAGTTGGTTCAGTGGTACAACAATGTAATCTAGAAAATCCAGACCTTGCCATCTGTCCACTCTGCCATTTTGAGTATGTTGATGATATCTCTGTTCGTGGTTTTAAGATGGTTGCGTCAGCTCTAAGTTACAAATGCTTTTATAGTAATTCAGTTTGTGTCAGAGGGAAGTGGCAAGGAGAAAAAGAACTCCTTCTGTTTCTCTTACTTTTTTATCAAAGGGCTCTGTTGTGCTGTGGTTGACAAGATTTACCTTTGAGATGGAAGTTTTGGGTTTGAATTAGAGTACTTAGCAGCTGTGTCACCTTGGGCAAGTTATATAGCATTTCTGGTGCCTTGAGAGTTTAACTACAAAACTGAGATTTTATTAACTCTTAATCCATAGAGTTGTTGTGAGAAATACATATGTTAATATATGCAAAATGAATGGAACACTGACTGGCATATAATCAATGTATTTGTTGTCACTTCATTACTTTCTTCAGAAGATTTCTTCAATTCATTAATCAGATTGAATTCCATTTTCAGCCAAATGTTGTTATGATTGGCTTAGAATCATAATTTCCATGCATTCCTTAGTTTCCATTCATTCCCTGGAGTTAAACACAATACAAACTTGGAGTTTTGTAAGCAACTGTTAATAGCAGAGTGTGACACGTATAAAGGTGTTTGGATTTTGCAGGTAATACAAAACAGTTTATAATCAGACAAATTATGATTGGAATTTTATAAAATACATAGAATAGCCTGAGTAAAGAAGGTGAAATCATTTATACACAAAAGTAGGCTTAATACCCAAAAGCGTGATAATGATAGGAAAATAAAAGATAAAAGAATTTGGAAAAATAAAAGATGAAAAAATTAAATTATACTACAAATACCATGTATCAAATAAGGGCAAATTTTTATTATAGTTTTACACTTACTTTTTAATTACATTTTTTCAAATGTTATATACAATATACTATGTCACTTAATGTTATTTTATGGTAAAATAGCTATTTATGTCCAATGTACAATATCGTAAATAATGACTTAATGGACAAGATTTATTTTTACTTCATATTAGGTTATTAATTCCCATAGAAATCCTATGCTGACTTGCTCCAATTTCACCCTAATATTAAGTTTGACACTTCAACTGGAAATCTTTGTTTCCATGTGGGATGTTTGCTAGACTAGGATAGCAAAACTATACAAACTGAGGAATGACATGCCCATGGAGAAAAATACAATAATATAAAATATATAAAGTAAAATTTAAATATTTAAAAAATATAAACAAAAATCTAACCATGTGGTATACTCTTTTAAGAGAAAATAGGTGAATAAAAAGGAAAGAAAATGTGATATTTGATATCACAAAGCTGAAAATTTAAAGTTTCCTAACAGTCAATTAACTGCATTAAAGTAAAAAACAGAAACTTTCACCCCCAAATTTACTAGTTTGTCAGTAGAATCAATGACTGCCTTTTAAAAATTCTTACTTGAGCCGGGCCTGGTGGCTCAAGCCTGTAATCCCAGTACTTTGGGAGGCCGAGGCGGGTGGATCATGAGGTCAAGAGATCGAGACCATCCTGGGAAACATGGTGAAACCCCGTCTCTACTAAAAATACAAAAATTAGCTGGGCATGGTGGTGCACGCCTGTAGTCCCAGCTACTTGGGAGGCTGAGACAGGAGAATTGCTTGAACCCAGGAGACAGAAGTTGAGGTGAGCCAAGATCGTGCCATTGCACTCCAGCCTGGATAACAAGAGGGAAACTCCGTCTAAAAAAAAAAAAAAAAAATTCTTACTTGATTTGTTTCCTGATTCACACTTGGTAGTAGCATTGAAACTATTTAAAACATTAGAATGGACAAAAACAAATCATGGGTGAAGAATAAAAAAAAAAAAAAAGAAAAAGAAAAATTTTGTTTGAGGCAAATGTTTTTGGTTTTCTTTTTATTATTATTTTTTAATTTTGTGTTAGATTTTTTTATTGTTTAATTTTGTTCTCACAGAATAATAGATTTTTTTTAATTGTTTAATTTTGTTCTCACAGAAAACAAGGTGTTTACATTCAGCGTCTTTAAGGCTTTATTATAACTGCTATATAAATTTTGTGAAGATAAGCACCTTCTCATCAAAAACCAAAATATTGCCATTTCTAGTCTTCCTACGTAATAGATAAACAGTAGATGTAAAAAAAAAAAATGGGGTGCATGTGAAATAGTTTTAAAAGTGAATTACAATTGAAAAGAAATATACTTTAAAAAGATTAGGATTCTAATGTCTTTTAATCTTCAAGCACTTAGAAGTACAGCCATTTCTTTTTTTTTTTTTTTTTTTTTTTTTTTCTTTTGAGACAGAGTTTTGCTCTTGTTACCCAGGCTGGAGTGCAATGGCGCGATCTCGGCTCACCGCAACCTCCGCCTCCTAGGTTCAGGCAATTCTCCTGCCTCAGCCTCCTGAGTAGCTGGGATTACAGGCACGCACCACCATGCCCAGCTAATTTTTTTGTATTTTAGTAGAGACGGGGTTTCACCATGTTGATCAGGATGGTCTGGATCTCTTGACCTCGTGATCCACCTGCCTCAGCCTTCGGAAGTGCTGGGATTACAGGCTTGAGCCACCGCGCCCGGCTAGCCATTTCTTATTATCCATGGGGGGCTGGTTCTAGAACCCCTGAGGACACCAACAACTGCAGATTCTCAATTCCCTGATATAAAATGGTATATTATTTTCATAAACTACTCACATCCTCCCATATGCTTCACATTGTATCTGGATTACTTGTACTATTACAGTGTAAATGCTATGTTATTATGTTGCATGTTTATTTTTATTAATGTATTGCAATTCATTTTCAATATTTTTAAACCATATTTAATTGAACCCCCAGATGCAAAACCAGCGGTTACAGAGGACTGCTACAATATTTTCTCTAAAGAGAATGAGCAATCATAATTCAGAGATGAATCCTATTGATGTAGAGTAATTCAGAGTAAATAGGGCAAGAAGGTTGTCAAAAAACAGGCTTCTCATTCTAAAAGATGTACTCGGTGTTAACAATGAACTTGTATACCACTGAATTAATCATAATTCTCTCAAGTCCAAGTCATGGCATTTGAAAAATTAAATTCCAAAATGTTCTCCAAAGTGTTTTATTTTTCTCAAGAAAATGAAAATCTGCAGGGATGAAATGATGGATATGGCCACTGTTAAGTCCAAGTGTTTAATGTTTTCATAAAGCCTACTCTCCCCTCTTTGAGCTCACTTTTAATTTTAGTTTATTTGCCCGGATGTGGTGGCTCACACCTGCCTGTAATCCCAGCACTTTGGGAGGCAGAGGTGGACGAAACATGACGTCAGGCGATCAAGACCATCCCAGCTAACACAGCAAAGCCCCGTCACTACTAAAAATACAAAAATTAGCCAGGTGTGGCAGTGGGGCCTGTATTCCCAGCTACTCAGGAGGCTGAGGCAGGAGAGTCGCTTGAACCGGGGAGGGGAAGGTTGCAGTGAGCCGAGATCGCATCAGTGCTCTCCAGCCTGGGCAATAGCGCAAGACACAGTCTCAAAAAAAAAAAAAAAAAAAAAAAACCACAAAAAAAAAGTGTGTGTGTGTGTGTATATGTATATATATATACACATATACATATAAAATTTATTTTGCAGTGTTGTAGTAATGGGGGTTGACTTTATTCTTAAGCAACATTTAAAGGTCATTGTTGGCAGTTTTGGCTTATGTCACCCTCACAGTAACTATTGGTATGTGAAGCTGTATGATATTTTCAGGTAAAAATCACTAGAGTCTCATTGCTTGGGTAATTTGTAGAAAAGGAAGGAAGGGGAATACTCGAAGATGATAATTCAAGGTTGCCTTAAAGTCACATTGTGAAGAATCGTCAGTGCATGTTATAGAATGTGTAATTTACTGGGGGTGGGGAGAGAACTATTCAGCAGCAATTGAATAGCAATATCTGTTATTAGGAAAGTAGTTAGTATAAGTCATACATAGTTCAATATGTGTAGTTTTTCTTCTCTTGAAATCTCAGGTAATTATTGCCTCTATTATTTTACAGTTTTTACCTTGGAATATATGTATTTTTCCTATTTTTCTATTTTACTGATATTAAAGTCCTGTATAAACAATAGTATGTACTACTGTTTATAAAGGACTATTATTTCTCTAAATAGAATTCAGTGTCCACACAGGTAATGACTACATTTTGTTTCCATGTATCTGCTTTCTTGCCTAACTGCTTAGGCATGATGCTACATGATATACACATAGTGCTGCTATTAGGGGTAATTGGTTTCAGATTCCACACGTTAGTCAATGATATACTAGTATCTGTGCATCAAACAACTTTGTTTTACAACACAAAATATACAATAAGTAAAACGTGAAACATCGTTTTCTTTTTACTTTGCTGTATTTGTATTAATATAGCATATTTCTAGAGAAAATTACTGTGACTCACTTTTGAATTTTGTATATGGCTTGTACATACAAAGTATGTAGTAACATTTTCATGGATTGAATTTCTTAATTACGGATTAAGAAGTTCATAGTGTCATCTTTATTTGCATTTTTTTCTACTTCAATTGTTGCCATGTGAATAGAGGTATTAAAAATTTTGCTAATACACATAGAATAGGCTGAAGAAGAAAAATTTTGTGATCAGATAGATGGATGCAGAAAAAAGCATTTGACAAAGTCAAAACCATTCATGAATTAAAAACAAATAAAATTGGCCAGGGCACGGTAGCTCTTGCCTGTAATCCCAGTATTTGGGGAGGTCAAGGTTGGCAGATCATGAGGTCAGGAGACTTTTGCTTACTTTTCAATGAGGTTGTTTTTTTTTTTGTTGTTGTAAATTTGTTTAAATCCCTTATAGATTCTGGATATGAGACCTTTGCTGGATGCATAGTTTGCAAAACAGTTCTCCCGTTTTGTAGATTGTCTGTTTACTCTATTAGTTTCTTTTGCTGTGCAGCAGCTCTTTGGTTTGATTAGATCCTATTTGTCAATTTTTGTATTTGCTGTAATTGCTTTTGGTGTCTTTGTAATGAAATCTTTGCGTGTGCCTATGTCCTGAATGGTATTGCTCAGGTTGTTTTTCAGGGTTTTTATAGTTTTCAGTTTACGTTAAAGTCTTCAATTCGTCTTGAGTTGATTTTTGTATATGGAGTAAGAAAAGGGTCATTTCAATCTTGTGCCTATGGCTAGCCAGTTACCCCAGAAGCATTTATTGAATAGGATTATTTTCCCCATTGCCAATTTTTGACAACTTTGCCAAAGATCAGATAGTTGTAAGTGTGCCACCTTATTTCTGGGTTTTCTATTCTGTTCCATTGGTTTAGGTGTCTGTTTTTGTACCAGTATTACGCTGTTTTGGTTACTGTAGCCCTGTATTATAGTTTAAAGTTAGGTAATGTGATGCCTCCAACTTTATTCTTATTGCTTAGGAATGCCTTGTCTCTTCAGACTCTTTTTTGAATTCAAATGAATTCTTTTTTTTTTTTTTAATTACATTTTAGGTTTTGGGGTACATGTGATGAACATGCAAGATTGTTGCATAGGTACACACATGGCAGTGTGCTTTGCTGCCTTCCGTCCCCTCACCTGTATCTGTCATTTCTCCCCATGCTAACTCTTCCCACCTCACCACCCCCCGCGGCCCTCCCCCATTTCCCCCCAACAGACCCCAGTGTGTAGTGCTCCCCTCCCTGTGTCCATGTGTTCTCATTGTTCAATACCCGCCTATGAGTGAGAATATACGGTGTTTGATTTTCTGCTCTTGTGTCAGTTTGCTGAGAATGATGGTTTCCAGGTTCATCCATGTCCCTACAAAGGACGTGAACTCATCGTTTTTGATGGCTGCGTAATATTCCATGGTGTATATGTACCACATTTTCCCTATCCAGTCTATCATTGTTGGGCATTTGGGTTGGTTCCAGGTCTTTGCTATTGTAAACAGTGCTGCAATGAACATTCGTGTGCATGTGTCCTTGTAGTAGAATGATTTATAATCCTTTGGATATATACCCAGCAATGGGATTGCTGGGTCAAATGGGATTTCTATTTTTAGGTCCTTGAGGAATCGCAACACTGTCTTCCACAATGGTTGAATTAATTTACATTCCCACCAACAGTGTAAAAGTGTTCCTATTTCTCCACATCCTCTCCAGCATCTGTTGTTTCCCGATTTTTTAATGATCGCCATTCTAACTGGTGTGAGATGGTATCTCAATGTGGTTTTGATATGCATTTCTCTGATGACCAGTGATGATGAGCATTTTTTCATATGTTTGTTGGCCTCCCGTACGTCTTCTTTTGTAAAGAATCTGTTCATATCCTTCGCCCATTTTTGAATGGGCTTGTTTGTTTTTTTCTAGTAGATCTGTTTTAGTTCTTTGTAAATTCTGGATATCAGCCCCTTGTCAGATGGGTAGACTGCAAAAATTTTTTCCCATTCTGTTGGTTGCCGATTCACTCTACTGACTGTTTCTTTTGCCGTGCAGAAGCTGTGGAGCTTGATTAGGTCCCATTTGTCTATTTTGGCTTTTATTGCCATTGCTTTTGGCGTTTTGGTCATGAAGTCCTTGCCTACACCTATGTCCTGAATGGTTTTGCCTAGAAGGTTTTTATGGTATTAGGTCTGATGTTTAAGTCTTTAATCCATCTGGAGTTAATTTTGGTGTAAGGTGTCAGGAAGGGGTCCTGTTTCTGCTTTCTGCACATGGCTAGCCAGTTTTCCCAACACCATTTATTAAACAGGGAGTCCTTTCCCCATTGCTTGTTTTTGTCAGGTTTGTCGAAGATCAGATGGTTGTGGGTATGTTGTATTTCCTCTGAAGCCTCTGTTCTGTTCCATTGGTCTATATCTCTGTTTTGGTACCAGTACCATGCTGTTTTGATTACTGTAGCCTTGTAGTATAGTTTGAAGTCCGGTAGTGTGATGCCTCCTGCTTTGTTCTTTTTGCTTAGAATTGACTTGGCTATGCGGGCTCTCTTTTGGGTCCATATGAAGTTTAAGGTGTTTTTTTCCAGTTCTGTGAAGAAGGTCATTGGTAGCTTGATGGGAATAGCGTTGAATCTGTAAATTACTTTGGGCAGTATGGCCATTTTCACGATGTTGATTCTTCCTAACCATGAACATAGAATGCTTCTCCATCTGTTTGTATCCTCTCTTATCTCGTTGAGCAATGGCTTGTAGTTCTCCTTGAAGAGGTCCTTTACGTTCCTTGTTAGTTGTATTCCTAGGTACTTTATTCTCTTTGTAGCAATTGTGAATGGCAGTTCGTTCTTGATTTGGCTCTCTTGAAGTCTATTACTGGTGTATAGGAATGCTTGTGATTTTTGCACGTTGATTTTGTATCCTGAGACTTTGCTGAAGTTGTTTATCAGTTTCAGGAGATTTTGGGCTGAGATGATGGGGTCTTCCAGATATACAATCATGTCATCTGCAAATAGAGACAATTTGATTTCCTCCTTTCCAATTTGGATACCCTTTATTTCTTTTTCTTGCCTGATTGCTCTGGCTAGAACTTCCAGTACTATATTGAATAGGAGTGGTGAGAGAGGGCATCCTTGTCTAGTGCCAGATTTCAAAGGGAATGCTTCCAGTTTTTGCCCATTCAGTATGATATTGGCTGTTGGTTTGTCGTAAATAGCTTTTATTGTTTTGAGATACGTTCCGTCAATACCTAGTTTATTGAGGGTTTTAGCATAAAAGGTTGTTGAATTTTGTCAAAAGCCTTCTCTGCATCAATCAAGATAATCATGTGGTTTTTGTCTTTGGTTCTGTTTATGTGGTGGATTACGTTTATGGACTTATGTATGTTGAACCAGCCTTGCATCCCCGGGATGAATCCTACTTGATCATGGTGGATGAGCTTTTTGATATGCTGTTGCAATCGGTTTGCCAGTATTTTATTGAAGATTTTTGCATCTATGTTCATCATGGATATTGGCCTGAAATTTTCTTTTCTTGTTGAGTCTCTGCCGGGTTTTGGTATCAGGATGGTGTTTGTCTCGTAAAATGATTTGGGAAGGATTCCCTCTTTTTGGATTGTCTGGAATAGTTTCAGAAGGAATGGTATCAGCTCCTCCTTGTATGTCTGGTAGAATTCAGCTGTGAACCCATCTGGACCTGGGCTTTTTTTGGGTCATAGGCTCTTTATTGCTGCCTCGACTTCAGACCATGTTATAGGTCTATTCAGGGTTTCGGCTTCTTCCAGGTTTAGGCTTGGGAGGTTGCCGGTGTCCAGGAATTTATCCATTTCTTCCAGGTTTACGAGTTTATGTGCATAGAGTTGTTTGTAATAATCTCTGATGATGGTTTGGATTTCTGTGGAATCTGTGGTGATATCCCCTTTATCGTTTTTTATTGCATCAATTTGGTTATTCTCTCTTTTCTTTTTTATTAATCTGGCTAGTGGTCTGTCTATTTTGTTGATCTTTTCAAAGAACCAGCTCCTGGATTTATTGATTTTTTGAAGAGTTTTTTGTGTCTCTATTTCCTTCAGTTCTGCTCTGATCTTAGTTATTTCCTGTCTTCTGCTAGGTTTTGAGTTTTTTTGATCTTGCTTCTCTAGCTCTTTCAATTTTGATGATAGGGTGTCAATTTTAGATCTCTCCTTTCTTCTCATGTGGGCACTCATTGCTATATATTTTCCTCTAGAGACTGCTTTAAATGTGTCCCAGAGATTCTGGTATGTTGTGTCTTCGTTCTCATTGGTTTCGAAGAACATCTTTATTCTGCCTTCATTTCATTGTTTATCCAGTCAACATTCAAGAGCAAGTTGTTCAGTTTCCATGAAGCTGTGTGGTTCTGAGTTAGTTTCTGCATTCTGAGTTCTAACTCGATTGCACTGTGGTCTGAGAGACTGTTTGTTATGATTTCTGTTCTTTTGCATTTGCTGAGGAGTGATTTATTGCCAATTATGTGGTCAATTTTAGAGTAGGTGTGATGTGGTGCTGAGAAGAATGTATATTCTGTGGATTTGGGGTGGAGAGTTCTGTAAATGTCTATTAGGTTTGCTTGTTCCAGGTCTGTATTCAGGTCCTGGATATCCTTGTTGATTTTCTGTCTGGTTGATCTGTCTAATATTGACAATGGGGTGTTAAAGTCTCCCACTATTATTGTGTGGGAGTCTAAGTCTCTTTGTAAGTCATTAAGAACTTGCCTTATGTATCTGGGTGCTCCTGTAATGGGTGCATATATATTTAGGATCGTTAGCTCTTCTTGTTGCAGTGATCCTTTTACCATTATGTAATGTCCTTCTTTGTCCCTTTTGATCTTTGTTGCTTTAAAGTCTATTTTATCAGAGATGAGAATTGCTACTCCTGCCTTTTTTTGCTCTCCATTTGCTTGGTAGATCTTCCTTCATCCCTTTATTTTGAGCCTTTGTGTATCCTTGCATGTAAGATGGGTTTCCTGGATACAGCACACTGATGGGTTTTGGCTTTTTATCCAATTTGCCAGTCTGTGTCTTTTGATTGGGGCATTTAGTCCATTTACATTTAGGGACAGTATTGTTATGTGTGAATTTGATGCTGTCATTTTGATGCTACCTGGCTGTTATGTTGGTTAGTTGATGCAGATTCTTGATTGTGTTGATGCTTTTTTACCATTTGGTGTGTTTTTGGAGTGGCTGGTACTGGTTGTTCCTTTATATGTGTAGAGCCTCTTTCAGGAGTTCTTCTAGAGCATGTTTGGTGGTGATGAAATCTCTGAGTGCTTGGTTGTTCACAAAGGATTTTATTTTTCCTTCACTTATGAAGCTTAGTTTGGCTGGATAGGAGATTCTGGGTTGAAAGTTCTTTTCTTTAAGGATGTTGAATATTGGCCCCCAATCTCTTCTGGCTTGTAGGGTTTCTGCTGAGAGATCTGCTGTGAGTCTAATGGGCTTCCCTTTGTGGGTAACCCGACCTTTCTCTCTGGCTCCCTTTGCATTTTCTCTTTAGTTTCAACCCTGGTGAATCTGACGATTATGTGCCTTGGGGTTGCTCTTCTTGAGGAATATCTTTGTGGTGTTCTCTGTATTTCCTGGATTTGAATATTGGTGTGCCTTGCTAGGTTAGGGAAGTTTTCCTGGATAATATCCTGAAGAGTATTTTCCAGCTTGGATTCATTCTCTTCATCCCATTCAGGTACACCTATCAGACGTAGATTAGGTCTTTTCACATAGTCCCACATTTCTTGAAGATTTTGTTCATTCCTTTTTGCGCTTTTTTCTCTGTTCTTGCCTTCTCTTTTTATTTCATTGAGTTGGTCTTCGACCTCTGATATCCTTTCTTCTGCTTGGTCAATTCGGCTGTTGAAGCTTGTGCATGCTTCACGAAGTTCTCGTGTTGCGTTTTTCAGCTCCATCAATTCACTTATACTCCTCTCTATGCTGTCCATTCTCGTCAGCAGTTCGTCCAATCTTTTTTCAAGGTTCCTATTTTCTTTGCGATGGGTTAGAACATGTTCTTTTAGCTCATTGTAGTTTCTTACTACCCACCTTCTGAAGTCTGATTCTGTCATTTCATCACCCTCCTTCTCCATCCGGTCTGGTTCCCTTGCTGGTGAGGAGTTGTGATCACTTTTAGGAGGAGAGGTGTTCTGGTTTCGGGAGTTTTCATCCTTTTTGCGCTGGTTTCTTCTCATTTTTGTGGGTTTATCCACCTGTTGTCTGTCTCTGTCCCAGGGAGTTGGAGCTTTATGAGTTTCCGTTGCACTACTGCCTTTTTTGATTTTTCTTTCAGGTCGGACCCGCCCAGCTAGCAGCAGGCCTAGCCTCTGCCTGCCCGCAGGGGCTTTGCTGAGCTGCTGTGGGCTCCGCCCAGCTGCCCTGAGCTCTTCCCTGCAGTCCTTTTTATATGGGTGTAGTTAGAACTGTCTCGGCAATGGTGGCCCCGCCTCTGTTATGGTGAACTCTCTCTGTTGTGGCAGGTTGCCTCGGCAACGGCAGCCTGCCTCCCTAGTGGTGGAGAGTCTCAGTAATGGCTGAAGCCCCTCCCCCACGGAGCTGGACCGTCCTGTCCCGGTTCAGCTGTGCTTGGTTTGAAGGGCTCAACCCAGAGGGTTTCCAATTACTGTTTTTGTTTTGGTTGTTGTTGGGGGTGGAGGGGTGGGACCAACCGAGCCTGATCACCTGGCTCCCTGACTCAGAGTCTATTCTTTTAAGTTGAATGACCCCGCCTTCAGGTCGCTTGTTGAAAAGGCGCCCGGGATCTCCCGTGCTGCGACTCACAGAGTCGGCTCGAACCGTGGCGCCGGCTCCTGGCGGATTTTTTGCCTAAGAATCTCCTGGCCTGACTCGCTATTTCAGCTGAATGGGCTATTCTGCCGTCTCAGGGCTCTGCTCGCCAGCTAAGAGGGCTCCCAGACCAGTGGCTTTTGTACGGAGAACTGCAGCAACAGGGAGTGGTCACAGCAGCCGCGCGGGCGGAATCAGCCCCGCAGGGCCAAAACAGCCGCACCGGCTGGGACTGCGACGCTGGCGACCCCTCTGCCTGGGTATCTCCTGGTCTGTGGGCAATAAGAGTTCGTCTGGAAATGCGGCGTCCACTCACCCTCTGCACTTTCACTGGGAGCTGAAGTCCTGAGCTGTTCTTAGGCGGCCATCTTCCCAGCATTCTCAACCCCAAATGAATTCTTACATAGCTTTTTCTAGTTCTTTGAAGAATGTCATTGGTAGTTTGATAGGAGTAGTATTGAATCTGTAAATTGTTTTGGGCAGCATTGCTGTTTGTCAATAACTTGAGTCTACTTGGGAAAATAGGTAAAATACTACTTTCTGTGATATTTTCCACTTAATGAAAGAGTGCCCATTATTTGTATGTATGCTTTTCATACATTTTCAAGTATTTATGAAAGGAAAGACTTAGGCTCTTTTGCTGTGTTTCTACTTACACTTTAAAGAAATTAAGAAAGGAATGTCAAATCAGATATCACAGATCACCAGTTGACCTACATCTATGGACATGACTATAACTTCGTTACAGATTTGGCAAACAGTTGGGAGAATCTGTAGCACTCATTTTCAAGATTCTTAAAGTGTTTTTATTTTTTAAATAGACATATAAATCTTATTAGTAAATATACAGATTTCTGAAAATAATGGAGACCAGTAGATTCATGAAAAGTAACAGCTTTGAACAATTTGCCAAACAAGTAATGTTATGCAATCTGAATAATAATATTTTTCCTTCAGAGAGAAGTAAGTAAAAGGGGTTGAAGCTGACATTTAACCCTCTTCCTTACATTATTCACTTATTTTTTATAACTTCCACGATTCCCACATGTTGTGAGAGGGAGATAATTGAATCGCAGGGGTAGTTTCCCCCATACTGTTATTGTAGTAGTGAATAAGTCTTACAAGAGCTGATGGTTTGATAAGGGGTTTCCCCTTTTGCTTGGCTCATATTCTCCCTTGTCTGTCACCATGTAAGTTGTGCCTTTTGCCGTCCATCGTGATTGTGAGGCTTCTATAGCCACATGGAACTGTGAGTCTATTAAATCTAATTTTTTTTTATAAATTACCCAGTCTGGGGTATGTGTTTATCAGCAGCATGAAAACGGACTAATACAAGGTCTAAGACACAACAAGACAAGAGCAATGATAGGAAATAAATGAAATGCAAAATATTGACTCTGAGAAATTGTCCATTGTAAGTGTCAAGATTACACATATCTTTTTCAAGATTATATTCTTTTTTTTGAATATTATACTTTTTTCCCATTAATATTTGTGTACGCTTTTTCTATCACTCAGAGTTATGTTTTCATAACATCTCATTGTTTACATTTGAAAATTGCTATAATAAAAATGTATGTCTTTTATTTAAGTCAATATGATAAGCCACATGCTCTGTAAAAATTTCAACTATCAAAAATGTTTAAAAAATATTCTATAAGTACAAAACAAATTTTAAATATTTCAAACGTGTGTGTGTGTGTGTGTGTGTCTGTATATATATATATATATATATATATATATGCTCATTTAACAAAGTAAATGTAATACTCAGAAGTCAGAAGAAGAAGTGGTGCTCAAAATCATATTTTTAAGTCAAATTTGTCATAAATTATGATGTGAAGCAATTTGGGCAATTCTGGAAACAAACAGGCATACATTTTTAAAGTCTACTTTGAGTGTTGGGAGAGACAAAACTTGATAACACACAAGCTATGAAGATGAAAATAGATACCTTTGAAAATTTATAATCACTAAAACTGTAGACAATCCATCTTGACAAGAAGAATAGACTAAATATCCTTTAGGAATTCACAATTCCTGTTATTACCTATTCTACTATGAAAATAAAAACAACATAATCCAAATGCCCAGAGATAAAATTAAAACAATAATGTGACCCATGTATAGTAGAAAAAAAATTACACTTTTTTTTCAATGAACATCCAAACATGTCTTTTAAGAGTATCTCAGATTAATTTCATTTGGTTTCACATCTCCATAAGAGAGAAATATATTTACATATTAGGTTTGCTAAAATTTCAATTATTAGATAGGTTAGATAAATAATAAAAAATACATACTCAAATGTTAAAAAAAAAACTGGAAAATCTGAGGCAAGGAAGGCAGCAAATCACACTGCCATGTGTGTACCTATGCAACAATCTTGCATGTTCTTCACATGTACCCCAAAACATGCAATAAAAAAAATAAAATGCATGGCATTTTTGAAATACATGTAAAATGTTTTAAAAATGTAATATTTTAAAGGATAGGTCAAAAAGATATTTGTTTTAATTTATATTTCCTGAGTGGCCTGAAAAGGCCACATTAAGAATTTAATGCAAAAGAAAATGTGGCACATATACACCATGGAACACTACGAAGCCATAAAAAACAATGAGTTCGTGTCCTTCATAGGGATATGGATGAATCTGGAAACCATCATTCTCAGCAAATTGACCCAAGAACAGAAAACCAAACACCATATGTTGTCATTCATAGGCAGGTGTTGAACATTTAGAACATGTGGACACAGGAAGCAGAGCATCACACACTGTGGTCAGTAGGGGGGGGTCTAGAGGAGAGAGTGGGGGATAGGGAGGGTGGGGAGGAATAATGAGGAGAGAAACACCAGATATGGGTGATGAGATGAAGGCATCACACCACCCTGCCACATATGTACCTGTGCAACAATCCTGCATGAGCAGCACATGTACCCCAGAACCTAAATTACAATTAAAAAAATAAATAAAAATAAGAAAATTGACATAAAAATTTAATGCAAATGCCTGTAAAGATAGTATATGCAAATATTTTAAAGAAACAAACACACATATTTCTGAGAGGAATCCAATCGTATCTTAGAATTCTAAATATTTATGCAGACAATGTTTCAAAGAGAGTAAGAAGTTTATGTTATACAAACAAATAATATATCACTAAGCAAAGGAATTCACTGTGAATGAACCAGTTGGGACGTGAAAAATAGAATATACCCACAGAATTTTAGAATTATCAAACTAGAATAATAATGAATGGTTTAACGTATCTTTTGAATTTAGAGAAACTAAA
This sequence comes from Saimiri boliviensis, assembly GCF_048565385.1. Lineage (NCBI taxonomy): Eukaryota > Metazoa > Chordata > Mammalia > Primates > Cebidae > Saimiri > Saimiri boliviensis. Next base: position 42,734,786 of record NC_133463.1, read on the forward strand.
GTAGACCATGTTTAAAAATAAAACTGAAGCCCTAGAAATTAAAAGTATAATCAAATATAAACAGCAAATCATTCAAAAACTAGTAGATGAATTTAACAGCAGATAAAATGCATTTATGAAATACCTGAAGAACTACTGAGAATCTTTTATAACTCCCATCCAGTTTGAAGAAGCATATTAAAAGCAAATTTATGTAATTTAAAAGAAAATTCTCACTTAGATCATTGTGAAACTACAAACAAAAAAGGCAAGCACAATGTTTTAATAGTAATCAGTTCTCAGAGAGTTTGCCAACAAAGAATGAGCAATTAGGATGGTGAAGATAACAATAATAGCTGAAGAAAAATATTTTTCAACAAGTTGAAAATTATTATCTATCAATCAATTTATAATCAAATAAAATACCCCCATGGAGATGGACATAGAATGCATACACAGTAACTGCTGATCCCTTTCCTCCTTTGAAGGGAGGTGTCACCTCCTCTTCCTAGCAATTTCATTGTGAACAACTGGAAAATTAAGCAAATTATGAAATGTGGCATTGTAGAGCTAACAATTTTGTGATGAAGGAAAAGCAAGCCAGCATCCAGAATTATTTTTTACTTGACCCAAGCTTTCTAATGTAATCACTAGCCAAGAATGCCTTTCAATCACTTGAGATGTGGCCAGTCCAAATTGAACTGTGATGTAAGTTTAAAACATACAGCAGATTATGAAGACTTAGAATAAAAAATAAGGTGAGTTAATCATTAACAATTTGTATATTAGTTAAATGTTGTAATAATATTTGCGATCTTTGGAGTTTAAATATTGTTAAATTAATTTACCTTTTTAAAAATAATATTGACATTCCAAGGCTTCCAGATAAAAGAAATAAATCACATTAATAAAGAATACAGATTTTTAAATGGGATCCCAAATTTCTGTCTTCCTTTAGGAATAAGACTAATTTATTTCAAAGTAGCTAAAACTCAGCTGTAACCCTTCTGTATCTCTGAATTGTGGAGAATTTAGATTAGGAGTGCCTTTGCCTAGATGCTTGTAAGAAGCAAACATAAATACTCTCTGGAAGACTATACTATCAAACAGAGCTTCAATTTATCTTTAGTATTTATCATATTGAATATTGAGCACTTAATCAGAAATAAACACACATAAAATGATAAGCTTTAAGTTAAAACCAAGATAATCAACAAACAAAACAGACAAGCAAGGAATACAGTCAAATCGCATTTTCAGACATAAGTGTTAAAGTAATTAATTTGGTTTTAAAATGTATTAAGGAATTATAAGCAAAACTGATACTTTAAAGAAGAAAGTTTATAGAAAATTACAAAGTAAACGTTGGAAGTGAAAAATGGTATAAAATTAAGAACTCAATTGATAGGTTTAGTAAGAGATTAGATGCAGCTATCCAGATAATTAGTAAATGAAAATAGATCATAGACAATTATTCATATTGAAGCAAAATGATAAAAGCTGCAAGATATTTAAATGGAGATGTAAATAGATGGGTGTGTTGAACAGCTCTAATGCACTTGTAACTTAAATTCCAGAAAAACAGGAGAAAGAAAATGAAGCAGAAACAATATTTGAAGAGAATAGAACTGAGAATTTTCTATATTATATTTTATTAAATTTTCTATATTATATAAATATTCTATAATATAGAAAATTTATTAAATTTTCTACATTATATAACAAAGTACGTTCCCATAGATTTAATAATCAGTGAAATCCCAAGCACAATAAATAAAAAGGATACCTTTACATCAATTACTGAGAATTTAAACCAGGAGAAACATTTTAAAAGCATTAAGAGAAAAAATAATGCTGACACCGATTTTAACAAAACTGGTAGAGGAAGTAAAATGATAATGTGTAGGTAAAAAAATGACCCCTATAAAGATGTCTAATCTTCAATCCCCAGAAGTTAGATTATCTGGGTGGGTGTTATTGAATCACAAGGTTTCCTTAAAGTAGAACTGAGAGGCACAGGAGAGAGTGAGACAGATGTGAAAGTGGAAGTAGTGTCAGAGAGATGCAATGCGAAGATGGGAGTATATGAGAAGGACCAGACCTGTAGTTGTTGGTCTCAAAAATGTAAAAAGGGGGAACTAAAGGACCCAGGAAACATAGACATTCCCTAGAAGCTAGAAAAGGAAAAAAACAAGTCTTCCACTAGAGCCTCTAGAAAGAAATGCAGCTCAGCTGGCACTTTGATTTTAGCCTAGTGCAACTTCTGACCTAAAGAACTGTGAGCTAATTATGTCTTCTCTGGTTTTTCTATTGTCATCGTAGGTACCTGTTTGCTAAGAGTTTTTGTTTGTATGTTTGTTGTTTGTTTTTAGATGTAAAGACAGAAAATATGCTAAGTATCTTAGCTTTGCAGACACAATATTAGTTTATAATCAATTTATTAGATTTTTTAACACACTTGTCTAATCATATCACTTACTTAGCAAATATTAAAACTATACATTTGCAAAGAAATTTAAGTTGCCCAAAAGGTAATGCAACATTTCAGATACTTATATGTAAAGTATTTCAAATAGTGTAACTTGAATCCAGTGTGAAATTTCTAATTTCTGTGAAACTTGATAATAATGAAATAAAACATATAAGAATCTGTCACAATTATTTGTAGAATAAATAAATATGGGAAATTTTATTTTTAAATGTGCAATTTTTTCTAGAAATCAAATGATGTAAACACAGTATTTGGGGATAATTTTCCCTTTGTAAAATTATTTTAACCAAATATGAAATTGTTATAAATATTATTGAACCAAAGATTATTCTTGAATAATAGAACTCTGTAAGTTTTTTCATGATAGGATTCAGCATATATTATTTGGATATTTCCTGGAATAGCTATAATTATTGGCAAGACAGTGGAATAAGAAATACTGAGTCAAAAACTACTTTTTATTTTCCTATAATTGAAGCAAAGGATTTTGAAGTTATTAAAGAAAAATGCTTTTAAAAATAAATTTATTTTGTAAATAAAATTTATCTATCTTTGAGGTATTCTTCTATCTGATTTTTTTTAATTTAATTTAATTTTATTTTATTGCATTTTATTGCATTTTAGGTTTCGGGGTACATGTGATGAACATGCAAGATTGTTGCATAGGTACACACATGGCAGTGTGGTTTGCTGCCTTCTGTCCCCTCACCTGTATCTGTCATTTCTCCCCATGCTATCTCTTCCCCCGTCCCCACCCCCCGCCCCTCCCCCATTTCCCCCCAACGGACCCCAGTGTGTAGTGCTCCCCTCCCTGTGTCCTTGTGTTCTCATTGTTCAACACCCGCCTATGAGTGAGAATATACGGTGTTTGATTTTCTGCTCTTGTGTCAGTTTGCTGAGAATGATGGTTTCCAGGTTCATCCATGTCCCTACAAAGAACGTGAACTCATCGTTTTTGATGGCTGCGTAATATTCCATGGTGTATATGTACCACATTTTCCCTATCCAGTCTATCATCGTTGGGCATTTGGGTTGGTTCCAGGTCTTTGCTATTGTAAACAGTGCTGCAATGAACATTCGTGTGCACGTGTCCTTGTAGTAGAATGATTTATAATCCTTTGGATATATACCCAGTAATGGGATTGCTGGGTCAAATGGGATTTCTATTTTTAGGTCCTTGAGGAATCGCCACACTGTCTTCCACAATGGTTGAACTAATTTACATTCCCACCAACAGTGTAGAAAATCTAGGCAAAACCATTCAGGACATAGGTGTAGGCAAGGACTTCATGACCAAAACGCCAAAAGCAATGGCAACAAAAGCCAAAATAGACAAATGGGACCTAATCAAACTCCACAGCTTCTGCACAGCAAAAGAAACAGTCAGTAGAGTGAATCGGCAACCAACAGAATGGGAAAAAATTTTTGCAGCCTACCCATCTGACAAGGGGCTGATATCCAGAATTTACAAAGAACTAAAGCAGATCTACAAGAAAAAAACAAACAAGCCCATTCAAAAATGGGCAAAGGACATGAACAGATACTTTACAAAAGAAGACGTACGGGAGGCCAACAAACATATGAAAAAATGCTCATCATCACTGGTCATCAGAGAAATGCATATCAAAACCACATTGAGATACCATCTCACACCAGTTAGAATGGCGATCATTAAAAAATCGGGAAACAACAGATGCTGGAGAGGATGTGGAGAAATAGGAACACTTCTACACTGTTGGTGGGAATGTAAATTAGTTCTATCTGATTTTTTAAATAAAATGTTTTATGAATAGAATGCTCATAGATTAGAAGAAATGCAAAGAGTAGTCAGTACTACTAAAAATAAATATAACAACAACAAAAAAGGTTTTATTTGACTCTGATGTGTCATCAATGTATTTCCAAGTCGTATACTAAACCAAGTGACCTAAGAAAGAATGTGTTAATGGGTTATAAATTGCATGGCTTTAAAAGGTTCATACATTATTTCTAGTGTATTCTGGCAGGTTACTTTCATTGTTTTAACTATTACGTAAATTCTGAGACAAGTAAAAGGAAAACTAGGTGCAAATTAATTAATATTTTTTATTACTGGAACATATGCCTCACCTTTCATATTTTTAAAACAATGAAATTTAAAAATTACAAATCTTTATTTTTATTTAATGATGTTTTCCTAACTCAAATGGGAAAAAGCATAAACTTTAGAAAATAAGAATATATTAGTGTTCTTCTAGAAAGGAATATCCTTTTCCTTAACTTTTAATAATGTCAAATCATTACTTTTCATTATGCGATGTATGCTATCTTGTTGCTCTATGACTCAAGCTTACTAGTTCGCATAGACTTTCACTATAAATTTTATTTTGATCTTTATATATACAACTCAGCAATTCTCCTTTTTCAGGGAATCATCCTTTCCCCACCCACCGTAATTTCTTGGACCAGTTGCTCCACATCTACCTCATTAGCAGGTTGATTTAAAGTTTTACTGTGAAGTTATTTAATATCTCAACATTTCAACTTCAATTCTATATGGAGCTTGGTGTCTATCTGCTACAAGACTACCGGATTTGGTTCAAAACAAGCACTGAGTGCAGGCTGATTGCTAAACTGGATTCCTTCAGCTAAAGATCAGACCTGGCAATACCACATAAGGACTTGGAACATCAGATTTTGGACTAAAAAAAAGCTATCCTAGGGAGAGCCTTAGGATAGCTTGTGATCAATTAATTCTCTTTGAGTAACTAATCAAGTTCCTAATCCTGTGCCTGAAACTGTATAAAACAAGAACCTAAATTCATGGTTCTTCAAATTAAGATATTTCCCCTGCTTAAAAAGTAATCCAAATAGTTTGCAAAATATAAAGGAATATGAGAAAACAAAGCATTAACCTATCATCTAAACAGCAAGAGAGTACAGGCATAAAGAAGAATGAAATCATGTTCTTTGCAGTAACACGGATGTAGCTGAAGGTCATTATTCTGAGAAAATTAAGGCAGAAAACCAAGTATCACATGTCCTCACTTTTAAGTGCAGACTGAGCACTGGGTACACATGGGGATAAAGATGGGAACAGTCGACCCTGGGGAATACTACAGAGGGGAGAAAGAGATGGGAGGAAGGGCTGAATAATGGCCTATTGGGTATTGGGCCCATTACCTGGCTGATGTGGTGCCCTAAATCTCAGAATCATGCAATATGCCCATGTAACAAATTGGCACATATACCTCCTGAATCTAAAATGAAAATTCAAATTATTAAAAAAAAATTATACATTGAATAAATTCTAACAAACAGAGAGAATAAATGTTACCTTTTGGGGCCAGGTGCGCTGGTTCATGCCTGTAATCCCAGCACTTTAGGAGGCTGAGGCAGGTAGAATATCTGAGGTCAGGAGTTCTAGACTAGACTGACCATCATGGTGAAACACCCGTCTCTACTAAAAATATAAAAATTAGCTGGGCATGGTGGTGTGCTTGTAATTCCACCTACCAGGGAGACTGAGGCAGGAGAATCACTTGAACTCTGGAGGTGGAGGTTGCAGTGAGCGGAGATTGCACCATTGCACTCCAGCCTGGATGACAGAGCAAGACTATGTCTCAAAAGGTTATGCTTTTGGTAATTTGTATTTGTAAAAAATGTGATAATTCTCAATACAATTTTTTATTTATGTTTATCTGCAAAGCTAAGCTCAAGTTTTGAGTTCCCTGTTCCTCATACATCCATGACAGAACATGACAGAAAATGAACTGGCTACTGCCTTCTGGCCTCTAGCCCATGAGGATGCCTCTCTTTTTTTTTTGTTTGGCAATCCCATATGTAAATGAGAACAACCCAAACTAAGCATCTACTCTGCTCATGCCCCACCCCTTACAGGTAGCCATTCTTTGATTGGGGCCAGTATGCACAAATGAGTCATATGGTCTGCTTTTGGAAGGAAGGTACTAGGGAAGAGGCCAGCACAACAATCAAGAAGAATTTGCATTTCTCTAATGACCAATGATGATGAGCATTTTTTCATATGTTTGTTGGCCTCCCGTATGTCTTCTTTTGTAAAGTATCTGTTCATATCCTTCGCCCATTTTTGAATGGGCTTGTTTGTTCTTTTCTTGTAGATCTGTTTTAGTTCTTTGTAAATTCTGGATATCAGCCCCTTGTCAGATGGGTACACTGCAAAATTTTTTTCCCATTCTGTTGGTTACCAATTCACTCTATTGACTGTTTCTTTTGCTGTGCAGAATCTGTGGAGTTTGATTAGGACCCATTTGTCTATTTTGGCTTTTGTTGCCATTGCTTTTGGCGTTTTGGTCATGAAGTCCTTCCCTACGCCTATGTCCTGAATGGTTTTGCCTAGATTTTCTTCTAGGGTTTTTATGGTGTTAGGTCTGATGTTTAAGTCTTTAATCCATCTGGAGTTAATTTTAGTGTAAGGTGTCAGGAAGGGGTCCTGTTTCTGCTTTCTGCACATGGCTAGCCAGTTTTCCCAACACCATTTATTAAACAGGGAATCCTTTCCCCATTGCTTGTTTTTGTCAGGTTTGTCGAAGATCAGATGGTTGTGGGTATGTTGTATTTCCTCTGAGGCCTCTGTACTGTTCCATTGGTCTATATCTCTGTTTTGGTACCAGTACCATGCTGTTTTGATTACTGTAGCCTTGTAGTATAGTTTGAAGTCCGGTAGTGTGATGCCTCCTGCTTTGTTCTTTTTGCTTAGAATTGACTTGGCTATGCGGGCTCTCTTTTGGTTCTGTATGAAGTTTAAGGTGTTTTTTTCCAGTTCTGTGAATAAGGTCATTGGTAACTTGATGGGAATAGTGTTGAATCTGTAAATTACTTTGGGCAGTATGGCCATTTTCACGATGTTGATTCTTCCTAACCATGAACATGGAATGTTTCTCCATCTGTTTGTGTCCTCTCTTATTTCGTTGAGCAGTGGCTTGTAGTTCTCCTTGAAGAGGTCCTTTACGTTCCTTGTTAGTTGTATTCCTAGGTATTTTATTCTCTTTGTAGCAATTGTGAATGGCAGTTCGTTCTTGATTTGGCTCTCTTGAAGTCTATTACTGGTGTATAGGAATGCTTGTGATTTTTGCATGTTGATTTTGTATCCTGAGACTTTGCTGAAGTTGTTTATCAGTTTCAGGAGATTTTGGGCTGAGATGATGGGGTCTTCTAGATATACAATCATGTCATCTAAAATAGAGACAGTTTGATTGCCTCCTTTCCAATTTGAATACCCTTTATTTCTTTTTCTTGCCTGCTTGCTCTGGCTAGAAATTCCAGTACTGTATTGAATAGGAGTGGTGAGAGAGGGCATCCTTGTCTAGTGCCAGATTTCAAAGGGAATGCTTCCAGTTTTTGCCCATTCAGTATGATATTGGCTGTTGGTTTGTCATAAATAGCTTTTATTGTTTTGAGATACATTCCGTCAATACCTAGTTTATTGAGGGTTTTTAGCATAAAGGGCTGTTGAATTTTGTCAAGGCCTGGAACCAACCCAAATGCTCAACGATGATAGACTGGATAGGGAAAATGTGGTACATATACACCATGGAATATTATGCAGCCATCAAAAACGATGAGTTTACATCCTTTGTAGGGACATGGATGAACCTGGAAACCATCATTCTCAGCAAACTGACACAAGAGCCGAAAATCAAACACCGCATGTTCTCACTCATAGGCAGGTGTTGAACAATGAGAACACAAGGACACAGGGAGGGGAGCACTACACACTGGGGTCCGTTGGAGGGAAATGGGGGAGGGATGGGGGGGTGGGGAGGTGGGAAGAGGTAGCATGGGGAGAAATGACAGATACAGGTGAGGGGATGGAAGGCAGCAAACCACACTGCCATGTGTGTACCTATGCAACAATCTTGCATGTTCTTCACATGTACCCCAAAACCTAAAATGCAATTAAAAAAAATTTCTAAAAAAGAAAAAAAGGAAAAAAAAAAAAAAAAAGAAGAATGCCATGTATCAGAAGCATGATTAATGAAGGCAGTTGTGGGAAGCTCCCCTTGGCCTTTTAGCTTGTTGCCCTATGGAAAGGTATGAATCCACAGGATGTCAAGAGAAGGCCTCCTTAAATTTCAGCATGAACTAAATGCATCTGTGCTCACTTCCCTCTTGTCTGTGTTTAAGGATAATACTGAGTTGAGGCATACTTGAAAGGAAGAAAATAAAGGCATAAGGGAAAAATGCTAGAACAGTTTTAGAATTATTCTCACTTTTATTGGTTATTTTGGGTTATTGCAGTCTAAATGACACATCTCTTAGAATTAAATGATGGAAATATATTTAAGGCAAACATATGCATTAAACACTTTAGAAATATGATTGTTGTTACTACATGGCAGTAATATCCATCTTTAAACATTTGCAGTACTAATCCCGCTGATTAGCTTCCATTTTAAATAGTGACTTACATTCATTAAGGTTCTATTATCTCAGTATTATGTTTTCATACATGGCAATTTGAAAACAACAATTGTGGCACTATAAGAAATGGTTTGTTTTAACAAGAGATGATTTTTTGTTCCTCTTGGTTTATATGTGATACACTCCACATCTATGTTTGGAAATTGTGGAAAAATATAAGTCTAAAACTTGTTAGTTTGGTTTATAATATAAATTGTAAAGCAAACATAAAGGAAAATTTATCCTCCAATTGCTTTTTGAGTTACACACGATTTCTATTCTATTAAGCTAATTGGAGCTGGTACTTCAACTAGTGTCTATAATAAAGAAAATGATGAAACAAGTGCGGTACATAGATATTATAGAATACTACTCAGCAATAAAAAGGAACAAATCACTTACATGCATGAATTCATGGATGAATGCCAAGAAAATTGTGTTGGTCAATGGAAGCCAAATACAAAAGCATTCATATATCACGATTCCATCAATATAATGTTCTAGAAAAATCAGGTCTAACTTACAGTGTCAGGAATCACATGAGTGGTTTCCTAAGCACGAGAATTGACTTGGAAAATGGTACAAGGAAACAAATTATTCTATATGTATACTATGGCAGTCGTTACAAAGAGTTCTTTAGGTGATCTTGGACTGTCACAGTTCTTCTCCGTTTCTTGCTTTTCATTCTCAATAATAACTGCAGAATATGCTGGGCATGCAGTATCTTGAAGTACAGAGGCACTTCCTGAAATAGCTCAAGTCTTGTTCTTTTCCCTTCTAGATATGTTCTTCTGTCCCATGGAAACAGGATGTCCTTCAGAGATTTAGCCCAGTGACTCACATTGATCCTGAGGTAAGTAACCCAGGGCAGGCTGCCTTTCAGAATCACTCCACTGTGGTCCAAGTGAGGCACACACAGTTGACAGTCAGTTGGCCCGGGGACGATTTCTTGAGGAATTAGCTCATGGTGGATCCATGACTGCTTTATTCCCTTGTTGCTTCTATCTGTAATAAACTCACTCTATGTAATGTGGCATATACGAGTGTATTATATCTCATTGAACTAAGCAAAGTTGGTAACCAGTATACAGGGAACCTACTTCACAGTGGCTGTATAAATGAAAACGTTTGTTGAATGTTATTCAACAGTGTACATAAAATGGAGCATTTTGATGTATGTAAATTACACAAAAATATATAGTGTTATAATTCACACAGGAATTGTACCTATGCATAATGATAGGACATAATCAATTTCCTTTGTTTTTCTTGCTCTACCATGATCCTTTTCGCCGTTTTGAGTCTCCTTTGCTATGAAGTCTATACAAAACATTTTGTCCATCAAAAGCAAAGAATTCAGAAATCCAGAAATTTTAAACTATTTCCTGTTTTTGCATGTAACAGTAAGACCATATATTTTGAATACTTAAAGCATATTACATTTTTGAACTCTAATGAATATATCATACTTTCGAATTCTGTTAATTCTCTCTCTCATTTATGTACTATATTTCAACCAAATGTAAAATACATGTAGGAATCAGAAATATGAAAATCAAAGTATTATTTTCATTGCAATTATAGTAAATAGAAGTCTATGATTGATCTTTGTACCCAAATTAGGCTGCTTCTTATGACCTATCAGAGTTTAGACTTCTGTGCATACAATAGGAAAAAGCAGAGTTTTAAAGAAGACAAATTAACCCAATCAGATGGAAGAAATATTAGTGACCCCTATATAGCATATTTGGAAAAGGTAGGTCAAGAGTTACACAGTAGTGAAAAATGTCACATTCTAACCAAGTAGATTTAAGAATCTTTTCGCAAGGGAGAGGCAGCCATGGGTGGAGAGAAGAGCTGGTAAAAGCACATGAACAAACACTCCCTCAAGGATCAAAGATATGTTCCATTCTTTGGAAAAGGAGACTACACCTTGGTTTATTTGGAGACCTTTCTCTGCAGAAGTCGAAAGCAAGCCTGTGTGCATGGAGAAACACTATTTCTCTAGATGTGAATATCAAGAGTTCTCTCTTCAGAACAAGACTTATCTTCTGCCAGCATAGGTGCCTTGTCAGCATAAATCAGAGAAGGGGTAAGATCATTCCATTTTAGGCTTTTAACATCATGGGACAAATGAGTGCTCATATACTCAGGGTAAAACCTTCTCTCCACAGTATCTGTGCCTCTTCCAGTAGAAGCCAAGTTAGAGAGACCCAGACTTATTGAGTTTTAACGTGTGACTTAGCTTTTAGGCTGAAAGCACACTCAGAAAATGAGTGTCAGTAAGAAATAATAAAAAGAGAGAGAGCAAAGGAGAGAGACAGCTATGAGATTTCTAATCTATAGGACTGTAGGCTAGAAGATAGTGTTGTAATGCTTTCAAACTTGAAAATAACAGAACTAGGATCCAGGGGCCATACATTCAGCTAAGATATTCAAATATTCAGGCAGAAGAAAAGCATTTTAGATATTCTAGAAATCAGAAAGTATGCAACTCTTATATTCTTTCCTTTAAAAATCACTCATAAATGCACTCTGAAATCCATTTTCTTAACCTCTATTTTATACTAGCTCTCAGTTGTGCTTGTATTATATCCCAATTGGTGTGAGAGAACAAAAAATTATAATGTGTTTTGTAGTTTCTGCTCTGAGTAACATCCCATTAGTTTAATGCCATATTTTTGTTTGTGCATCAGAGGTCCAGTCTCCTAAAGAATGGGTGGTGTGGAATTAAATGGCCTTTGTGCCTATTTTGGAGGAATAGGTCTAACTATTATAAAGACATCATTTCACCCCACCCCACAAGCTTTTTATCACTGTTGCCATGCTGTGTGCTCATGCATATTAATAAAACTTATAAATTGAGAAAAACAAGAGATTTTAAAAGGATCTCTTTCACTGCATGAGAATAGGAACAATGGAAAATGAAGAGTGTGAGAAGACAGTGGGTGGTAGTTATTGCCCTACTCATAGTTGCCGAAATCAATTATGAATACCATTCTACAATAAAGGATTGTTCAGGAATTCAAAGAGCTCTTAAATAATGATTATGACTTCAGAAACACAAATGCTTCTTATGAGTTAGGTAAAATATGGTACATGCCCATTAAATTATGTGTGATTGCACAGGGAAATCTTCAATCAGCTTTAATTTAAAAAAGGATTTGTATTAAAGAGGAGGGCACATGAAGTAGATTGATATGAATTTATAAAGAGCAGTGCCAGAAGGATGAAAGCCTCAAGAGAGAAGTGACTAAGATTTTCAATAATCCTAAAGATGAATAAAAAATAAGAGGCAAATAAAAACCCCTATAGAGCAGATCTTTTAGTGGTGATTAGAGTTAAATAACAAAATAAAACATTGAACTGATATTTGTGGTGAGTGGCACAATGTTAAATGTTAAAAACCTTTAATTTCTTCAATAATACATCAGAAACCAAAAATCAAGCAATTCCAAAATCTGAAAACCATTTAATATTTTTGCATGGTACAGTAGGACCATATATTTTAGACACTTAAAAGACAATACATTTTTTGAACTTTAATGATATATCATCGTTTTGAAGTCTAGCAAATATCTTTTGTTTCTGCCACATTTATAAAACAAAGTATCCATTAGTTTGCAATGGATCAAATAAGCACAGATAAGGGTAACTCCCCAGTGGCTCTAAATAAGGAGGTGACTTCTCAGACTTTGGAGGTTTTCAAGCATATTCAAACAACTTTTCTGGGTCGGAGTGCAGAGAATTGCATCGTCTATGCATTTGAAAGAGTGGCCTCTAATTGTCTTTCAAACTTTAAGATTGAAATATTTTCTAAAGATTAAAAAAAACTATATTTTCCCTCTTTTTTCCATGTGCTGATAAGAAATACAAAGATTCATTGGCATCCATATGTGTTTCAGCTAATAGAACAGTTGTTTCTTAACTAATGCCAGTGAATAAAACAAAATACTTCAAATTGCTGATACTTTTTTCCTCTAGTTCATAAGAACCAATATGACAGTGAATATCATACTATTTTCTAAGGAAATTATGACTAAAGTATATCATTACTGTCATCTGATGCACTTACGGAAGATTCATTTATATCTGGGAAGTTACACTTAGAGAAACCAGATTGAAATGGGTGTGGCCAATGTTTATAAATGTGCTCGATCTGCTAGACATATGGAGGAATATCATATCTGATTCATTCCAAAATGTATCAAATGTAATGTGAATGACAACTAAGCTCTGTCTAAAAGAAAATGCCATCTGTGTAAATGTATACCTATTTTCAGTGGGAAAAAGAAAGATAGTAAACCGTCACTTTCATCAGGCTTGCATCTGCCTTTCACTTTGTCTTCTCATTTGTTTTATTTTAGAAAGTTTCTGGCCATTTATTTTTTACCAAGTTATTGCCTCTGCTTACCCCTCCTGTAAATACAATATAACCCTGTTATAATGCTAGAGATAAAGCATGTTTCTTTTTGGAAGTTTTGTGGGTGAATTAAACATTATCAGTAGTCCTATGTGTCTCACATATAGCTTTTTCATTAGGAAAATAGTGACTTCATTTGCTTTATCTGGGAATTTCTAAGTGTGGAAATGATTATTTAAAATCTACCCTCCTTTTGTCGGTGTTTTGGGAATAAGAAGGCTTTCACAGATTTAATGTATCACAATTAAATTTATGGAAAATAGTTCTTATTTTTAATATTGATTAGAAACTGAGTCAGGGTGAAAGAAGGGGAACTATATTGATACTCTGATAACTGAATTTCACAGTACCACTTAGGAGAACTATTTCTCTCAATAAATTACAATTTGTGTTGTTAAACACAGAGTTTTATTCAAGATACATTGCTTTACTTTTCAATTAAAAGTGGTGTTCTCCTAAAGAGAGTACAGTTTTGTTGTCATTTTTTTTTGAAGAACATACTCCAAGCTACCTATTTGAATCCATGCCCTCTGTACAAATTAATGTCCATTTTTCTTAAACATATTAAAATTTTATGGTAAACTTAAAGCTGAAGTAAAAATGATGTTCTCTATTCATTGAGAAGTCTTTGCTCATTTCAAAAATGAAATAAATTTGTTTCCAGATGAAGATAGAAATCACTGTATTCAGGTTTTTAAAAAATCTTTTTAAAAAGTGAGGACAGGATATACTGTAAAAAGATTTTTATTTTTTCAAAATATCTATTTAGACTTTTTAAAGTAATACATTATTACAGATAAGAAAACAGATGCAATATTTTTCTCTATTAAGTACAAAACCTTTAGAATAATTATATATATATATAAATGCAAATGGATTATTTGAACAGATCATCTTGCTGAAAGAAAATTGAGAAAAAAATCAAAAACAAATCAACAAAAAAATCAAAAACAATTTGAAAATGTAAGAACAGGAAGATAGTATAGAACTATAGGGCTAAGATGTAGAAGAAGGAAATCCAGTGAGCTAAGTCTATCATTTTGAGATAGCTTTTTCCAAGAGATGCTATGTGATGCCCACAGACATGGCTAAGAAAATGAACAGATATTGCAACAGTACCTCAAGGCTAGACAAATCAAAATTGCAATAAAACACTCACCAAGCATCTCAAATATTGGGAAACCTTCCAGAATCACCTGTATCCATGAAAAATGTAACAGAAATCAGCTATTTTAGAAATGAAAGCCCAGCTTTAAAGCATACCATTTCTTGATTAGATTAATATGAGATAGGGTTGCTATTTTCCCTACATCAGCTGCTTACCAAAAGCAAGTGTAAATCATTTCTGGAAGAAAGTCATTTCAACTTCAGATTATCTATATTACTTTCAGTATTTGACTTCTGGTACTTAAAACCAATTAGACATATAAGCAGACAAGTTGATGTGATTATAAACCAAAGAAACAGTAGAAGTGGTCACAACCCATATAGAATCTGAGAAAGAATAATGATGGTCAGTAGCAAATCTAGGTCTACATCTAACTTGCTGCATTCCTTCTGCTATTTCTTCTCAAACTTATTAACACTGTATTAATAAAATATTATTAAAACATTGTGTTAACTCAGAAAAAAAAATGTAGCTTTCTTTCCTCTTTGCTGACTCTGTCCAAAGACATGACAATTTAAATGGATAAATACTCTATTTGTTTTCTATGGCTTATAAACACAACACAAAGACTGACACAGAGTCTCCCTGGAGTAAGATCAAGGTGTCAGCTGGAGCTTGTGGGGCTTGTATGACTTGCTGGTAGCCCTGGAGAGAATCCATTTCCTTGTATTTTTGTTATTGTACTTTAAGTTCTAGGGTACATATGCAGATCTTGTAGGATTGTTGCATAGGTACACACATGCCCTGGTGATGTGCTGTCTCCATCCCCCCATCACCTACATCAGGCATTTCTCCCAGTGTTACCCTTCACATTCCTTGGCTTGTGGTATCTTCTACATTTTCAAAGCTGGCTATGGAGTGTTGAGTCTTTTTCACATCACAACTACACCTGACCCTTTTCTACTTCCCCTTTTTCTTCCACTTTAAGAAATCATGTCTTAGATGGAGCTCACTCAGACAATCCAGGATCATCCTCTTCATTTTAAAATGAGCAGACTATCAGTTTGAAAATATTTTATTAAGATTTATGGTTTTCATGTAATGTTATTTGCCTTATTTCAATTTATGCTGCAATGACTTTATTCATCTTGTCAAAAGTTTCCATTATTGTTACAACATGAGACATTCAGTTATTATTTGATGAAAAAAATTGACAAATTGAATGAATCATATGGATAAAACTGAGATCACCAAAAAAGCATTGTTGTGTTTACAAGCCATAGTAAGGATGAATTAATTATTTTGTATTTTACTTTGATTTACTTTTACTTTTGTATACTTTTCTTCAGCTGTGGTGAGAAAATATTTAATTAGTTAATGATTTCTAGGAATATAATAATGAGAAAGAGAAGATATTTTATTATTTTATGTTAATCTTTGGTCTTGTTAAACTATCCTTATAATATAAATGAAGCAAAAGCTGAGAATGAAGAATGAAGGATGGAGGGAAAAAATCCAAAGATCAGATTTATTTTGCTTTGCCACAATTTTACTAAAATTTAATCGTAATATAAAAGAGACATAAAGTATTGCCTATGGTAACCCATCCATTTTAGAAATGAGAAAACTGAAGTTCTGAAAATGGCATTCATTTTTAAAGATTATATACATGATTATGTATATAATTTGGATTACTCATAAATCATCTCTGGGAGTAGAGAGAAACTCATACACAAAATAAAAGTACTTTCTCTATTTTTTCACTAAACATCAATCAATATGGAGGACTTTTGGGACAAAATGTGTGGGGATTTCTCCCCACCATCAAGCAAGTAAACCCTTCTGCAGAGAATGTCAGCTATGTGTCCTCTCACTCAGTTCTTTTATGACATTATCTACCAAGAGATAGCATCAGATCCCATAGGCTGAGGGCTCAGTTCTCAAGACTGCCTACCTTTCAGATGCCAATCACAAACCCCAGGTTATTTTACATATGCTTCTGACTGACCAGCTATGAACTGGGTATCTCATGACCCCCTTCTTGGGTTTAATTAATTTGCTGGAGTGACTCACAGACCTCAGAGAAACACTTATACTTACCAGTTTATTATAAAATATATTACAAAGGATACAAATAAAGGGATGCATAGAGCAAGATATGAGAAAGAACACAGAGCTTTCAAATCCTCCCTAGGTTCACAATCTTCCAGGAACCCTAATGTGGTTAGCTGTGCTGAAGCTCTCTGAACCCTATTCTTTGAATGTTTGCGGAGGCTTCCTTACGTAGGCATGATTGATTAAACCTTTGTATTCTTGCATTACTTCACTTAGATAATGGTCTCCAATTCCATTCAGGTTGCTGAAAATGCCTTTATTTTGTTGTATTATATAGCTGAATAGTATTCCATTGTGTATATATACCACAATTTTTTTATCCATTCAATTGATGGGCAATTGGATTGATTCCATATTTTTATAATTGTGAATTGTGCTGCTATAAATGCTATAAACGTGCGTGCAAATGTCTTTTTAATATAACTTCTTCTTTTTAATAAAAAAGGCAAAACTGTCTTTTTAATATAATGACTTCTTTTCCTAGGAGTGGGATTGCTGGATCAAATGATAGATCTACTTTTAGTTATTTAAGGGATCTCCACATTGTTTTTCATAGTGCTCCTATTAGTTTCCATTCCCACCAGTAAGTCTGCGTTCACCATCTCGATGCCAACATCCATTATGTTTAGATATTATGATTATGACTATTCTTGCAGGAGTAAGGTGGTATTGCCTTGCAGCTTTTGATTTGTATTTCACTGATAATTAGTGATTTGAGCAATTTTTTGTTGAGGTTGTCTATTTATGTCCTTAGTCTACTTTTTGATAGAATTTTTTTTCTTGCTGATTTGAGTTCCTTGTAGATTCTGGATATTTGTCCTTTGTTGGATGGATAGTTCAGAAAGATTTTCTCTCACCCTGTGAGTTGTCTGTATACTTATTTTCTTTTGTTGTACAGAAGTTTTTAAGTTTAACTAAGTCCAATCTATTTATCTTTGTTTTTGCTGCATTTGCTTTTGGGTTCTTGATCATAAAGTCTTGGCCTAAGCCAATGTCTAGAAGGGTTTATCTATCGTTATCTTCCAGAATTTTTATGGCTTCAGGTCTTAGATTTAAATCTTTGATCCATATTTAGTTGATTTTTATATAAGTTGGGAGATGAGGATCCAGTGTCATTCTTCTACATGTGACTTGCCAATTATCCCAGGACCATTTGTTGAATAGGGTGTCCTTTCCCTACTTTGTATTTTTGATTGCTTTGTTGAAGTACAGTTGACTTTAAGTATTTGGCTTATTTCTGGTTTCTGTATTGTGTTTCATTGGCCTTATTTTTATACTAGCATCATGCGTTTTAGTGACAATAGCCAAATAATATAGTTTGAAGTCAGGTAATGTGATGCCTCCAGATTTGTTCTTTTCGCTTAGTCTTGCTTTGGCTATGCAGCCTCATTTTTGGTTCCATATGAATTTTGGATTTTTTTTTTCTAGTTCTGTAAAGAATGATAGTGATATTTTGATGGGAATCCTGTTGAATTGTAGATTGCTTTTTTCAATATTGTCATTGTCACAATATTGCTACCCATTCATGAGCATGGATATATTTTCTTTTGTACCAAATATAATTTCTTTCAGCAGTGTTTTGTAAGTTTCCTTGTAGAGATTTTTCACCTCCTTGGTTAAGCATATTCCCAAGTTTTTGTTGTTGTTTTGTTTTGTTTTGTTTTTGCAGCTATTGTAAAGGGAATTGAGTTATTGATTTGATTCTCAGTTTGATCACTGTTGGTATATAGCAGTGCTACTAATTTGTGTACATTAATTTTGTATCCTGACACTTTACTGAATTTATCAGTTCTAGAAGCCTTCTGAACTGGGTTTTCTAGGTATATGATCATATTATTGGTGAACAGCAACAGTTTGTTTTCCTCTCTACTGAACTTTATTTCATTCTCTTGTCTGATGGCTCTGGTAGGACTTCCAATACTATGTTGAATAGAAGTGTTATAAGTGGGCATCCTTGCCATGTTCCAGTTCTCAGAAAGAATGCTTTCAACATTTTCCATGTTCAGTATAATGTTGGCTGTAGGTCTGTCATAGATGGCTTTTATTACCTTATGATATATCTCTTCTACATCCGTTTTGGTAAGGGTTTTTAATCATAAAGGAATGCTGAATTTTGTCAAATGCTTTTTCTACATGAGTTGAGATGATCATGTGGTTTTTAAAGGTTCTGTTTATGTGATTTATCACATTTATTGACTTATTTATATTAAACAATTCCTGCATCCCTAGTGTGAAACCTACCTGATCATGGTGCAATATCTTTTTGATATGCTGTTGAATTTGGTTCACTAGTATTTGGTTGAGGATTTTTGCCTCTATGTTCATCAGGAATATTGGCTTGAAATTTTCTTTTTTTGGTTATGTTCTTCCCAGGTTTTAATATTAGGATGACACTGACTTCATAAAATAATTTAAGGAGGATTCCCTCTTTCTCATTTTTTGGAATCGTGTCAATAGGATTGGCACTAATTCTTCTTTGAATGTCTGATAGAATTCAGCTGTGAATCCATCTGGTCCTGGACTTTTTTTGTTGTTGCCATTTTTTTTTTTTTTAATTACGATTTCAATCTTGCTACTTGTTATTGATCTATGTCAAGTTTCTATTTTCTCCTGGTTTAATCTAGAAGGATTGTGTATTTCCAGGAATTCATCTGTCTCCTTTCGGTTTTCTAGTTTGTGTGCATAAAGGTGTTCATAGTGTCCTTGAATGATCCTTTGTATTTCTGTGGAATAGGTTGTAATATCTCCCATTTCATTTCTAATTGAGCTTATATAAATTATCTCTCTTCTTTTCTTGGTTACTCACTAGTGGTCTATGGATTTTGTTTATCTTTTCAAATAACCAGCCTTTTGTTTCACTTATCTTTTGTATTTTTTGGCTTCAATTTCATTTAGCTCTGCTCTTATATCTGTTTTTTTTTTGTTGTTGTTTGTTTGTTTGTTTGTTTGTTTTTCTCTAGTTCCTTAAGATGTGACCTTAGATTGTCTCTTTGTGATCTTTCAGACTTTTGATGTAGGCATTCAGTACTCTTAGCATTTACTTTGCTGTATCCCAGAGGTTTTAATAGGCTATATCACTCTTATCATTCAGTTCTAATAACTCTTTAATTTCCATCTTGATTTTATTTTTGACTCAATGATCATTAAGGGGTAGATTGTTTAATTTTCATGACTTTCCATGGTTTTGAGGGTTTCTTTTGAAGTTGGTTTCCAGGTTTATTCAAATATTGTCTGAGAGAATATTTGATGTAATTTTCATTTTCTTAAATTTATCGTGACTTATTTTGTGCCCATGATATGGACTCTCATAGAGAATTTTCCATGTGCTGATGAATACAATATGTATTCTGTAGTTGTTAGGCAGAATGTTCTGTAAATATCTGTTGAGTTCATTTTTTCTAGGATATAGTTTAAGTCCATTGTTTCTTTGTTGACTTTCTGTCTTGATGATCTGTCTAGTACTATCAGTGGAGTACTAAAGCCTCCCACGATTATTATGTTGCTGTCTATCTCATTTCTTTGGTCTAGTAGTAACTGATTCATACATTTGGGAGTTCCAGTGTCAGGTGCATATATATTTAGGATTGTAATATTTTCCTGTTGGACTAGTCCTTTTATCATTATATAATGTTTCTCTTTGTCTTTTTTAACTGTTGTTGTTTTAAAGTCTGTTTTGTCTGACATAAGGATAGTTAGTCCTGCTCACTTTTGATATCAATTTGCATGGAATATCTCCACCCCTTTAAGTTTACGTGAGTCCTTCTGTATTATGTGAGTCTCTTGAAGACAGCACATACTTGTTTGGTGAATGCTTATTAATTCTGGCATTCTGTATCTTTTAAGTGGAGCACTTAGGCCATTTACATTCAACATTAACATTGAGAAGTAAGATACTATTCTATTCATCATGCTAGTGATTGACAGAATACTTTGTGTAATTTTTTTTCATTCTGTTATTGTTTTACATGTCTTGCAAGATGTATGCTTTGAGGAGGTTCAATTTTGGTGTATTTTGAGGAATTGTATTAAGATGTAGCTTCTTTTAGCAGTTATTGAAGTGCTGATTTGGTAGTGGTGAATTCTCTTAGTATTTGTTTTCCTGAAAAAGACTGCACCTTTCCCGGGTTTATGAAACTTAGTCTTACTGAATACTAAAATCTCGGTTGATAATTTTTTTGTTTAAGGAGGATGAATATAAGACCACAATTCTTTCTGTCTTGTAGGGTTCCTGCTGAGAAATTCACTGTTAATCTCATAGTTTCTTGTTTTTAATAGGTTACCTGATGTTTTTGCCTCACATCTCTTAAGATTCTTTCCTTTCTCTTAACTTTAGATAACCCGATGACTATGTTCCAAGGTGATAATATTTTTGCAATTAATTTCTCAGGTGTTCTTTGAGCTTCTTGTGTTTAGATGTCTAGATCTCTAGCAAGGCCAGGGAAGTTTTCCTTAATTATTCCCTCCAATTTTTTTTCCAAACATTTAGATTTCTCTTCTTCCTTGGGAACACCAATTATTCTTAGTTTTGTTTGTTTAATATAATACCAGAGTTCTCAAAGATGTACATTATTTTTTTTCTTTGTCTTTTTTGGATTGGGTTAATTCAAAAGTCTTGTCTTTGAGTTGTGAAGCTCTTTCTTCATTTGTTTGATTCTATTGCTGAGACATTTCATTATATTTTATATTTCATTAAGCGTCTTCTTCATTTCCAGAGGTTGTGATTGTTTCTTATTTGTGCTATTTATCTGGAGATTTTTCCATCCTGTAACTTCTTAAAAAATTCTTTATGTTGCTATTCACTTTTCTCTGGTGTGTCTTTGAGTAGCTTAATAATTGACTTTCTGAATATATATATATATATATATATATATATATATATATGTTATATGGCAATTCAGAGATTTTGTTTTGGTTTGGATGCATTGCTGGTGAGCTAGCGAGATTTTTGGGGGTGGTTATAGAAACTTGTTTTGTCGTAATACTAGAATAGTTTTCCTGGTTCCTTTTCATTTTGGTAGATTAGGTCAGAAGTAATATCTGGGGCTCAAGGGGTGTTTTCAGATTATTTTATACCATGAACTCCTCCCTTAATATGGTGCTCTCCCCTTCCTCTAGGGATGGGGTCTCTTGAAAGCTGAACTGCAGTGATTATTACTTCTCTTCTTGGTCTAGCCACCCAGCAGGGCTATTGGGCTCTGGTCTGGTACTAGAGAGTATCTTCAAAGACTCCTCTGATGTGATCTGTCTTCAGGTTTCTCAGCTACAGATTCCAGAACCTGCTCCAGTGGAGGTAGCAATAGAGTTAAGTGGATTCTGTGGGGGTCCTTGATTATAGTTTTGTTTAGTGGTCTGGTTTCGTATTGATTGGCTTCCAGCCAATATGTGCACTTTCAAGGGAGCATCAATTGCAGTAGCACAGGGGGGTTAAACCCTTGCCTTGGGGTCACCTAGATAAATATTTGTGTTTCTTGCACAGTAGGCAGGAGTATAATGCTCATAAGATAGTATTTCCTTTGTTTTCAGCTACCAAGGTGGGTGGAGAAAGACCATTAGGTTGAGGCAGGATTAGGTGTGTCTGAGCTTAAGATGATCAACGCCTTGAGTTCCAGCTTCATTTGTGACACCATGCAATGCTGCAAAAATGATTTAGCTTTGTAAATAACCCATAAGGACCTGTTATGGAAAAACACCCCAGCTCTACTTGTTCCTAGTTGTCACATGAGAAGCATATTACTTTTAATTGAAAAAAAATAAAGTTATGATCTATTATTATAAACATTTAACAGCATGTCTTCATCATGTGACTTTTTGGTTTACTGTACTAGAGGTTCTGGGGTACATGTGTAGCTCTTACAGGATTGTTGCATAGGTACCTACATGGCAAGGTGGTTTACTCTATATCTGGCATTTCTCCCCATGTTATCTCTCCCCAACCTCCCCACCCCCTGCTGTCCATCCCTTAGCCCCCCTCCAACAGAACCCCCGGGTGATACTCCCCTCCCTATGCTCATGTGTTCTCATTGTTCAACACCTGCCTATGAGCGAGAACATGTGGTACTTGATTTTCTGTTCTTGTGTCAGTTTGCTGAGAATGATGGTTTCCAGATTCATTTATGTCCCTACAAAAAACATTAATTCATCTTTTTTATGGCTACATAGTATTCCATATTGTGTGTGTGTCACATTTTATTTGTCCAGTCTCTCATGGATGGGCATTTGGGTTGATTCCAGGTCTTTGCTATTGTAAATAGTGCCACGGTAAACATACATGTGCATGTGTCTTTATAACAGAATGATTTATAATCCTTTGGGTATATACCCAGTAATGTGATTGCTGGGTCAAATGGAATTTCTATTTCTTGATCCTTGAGGAATTGCCACAATGTTTTCCACAATGATTGAACTAATTTACACTCCCACCAACAGTGTAAAAATGTTCTTTTTTATCCACATCCTCTTCAGTATGTGTTGTCTCCTGATTTTGTAGTGATCGCCATTCTAACTGGTATAAGATGGTATCTCAATGTGGTTTTGATTTGCATTTCTTTAATGAACAGTGACGATGAATATTTTTTCATATGTTTGTTGGCCTAGTAAATATCTTCTTTTGAAAAGTGTCTGTTCATATCTTTCACCCACTTTTGAATGGATTTGTTTGTTTTTCTCTTGTAAATCTGCTTTATTTCTTTGTAGATTCTGGATATTAGCCATTTGTCAGATGGGTAGATTGCAAATTTTTTACCCATTCTGTTGGTTACCAGTTCACTCTAATGATAGTTTCTTTTGCTCTGCAGAAACTGTTAAGTTTAATTGGATCCCATTTGTCTATTTTGGCTTTTGTTGCCATTGCTTTTGGTGTTTTAGTCAGGAAGTCCTTACCTATGCCTGTGTCCTCAATGCTTTTGCCTGGGTTTTCTTCTAGGTTCCTCCTGGTTCCTAGTTGTCACATGAGAGGCTTATTAATTTTAATTGAAAAAAATAAATTGATAATATATTATTATAAGCATTTATCAGCATGTCTTCATCATGTGACATTTTAGAGGAAAAGAATAAGCTAGGTGCAGTAGCTTGTATCTGTAATACCTGCAATTTGGGAAGCCAAGGCAGGAGAAGAATCACTTGAGTTCAGGAGTTCAAAACCAGCCTGGGCAACATAGGAAGACTTTGTCTTTAAAAAAAAAAAAAAAAGAAATTCAGCTGGGTTTGATGGCACTTGCCCATTACAGATACTTGGAAGGCTAAGGCTAAAGTATCTCTTGAGCCCAGGAGGTTGAGGCTGCAGTGAGCTGTGATAGTGACACTGGACTGAAGCCTGGGAACAGAGTAAGAATCTATCTCAAAAACATACAAACAAACAAAAAACCCAAAACACTAAGTAACATGATTACTGAGATTCAATAAGTACCTTACCAACATGTATCTGTTATGAGTTTGCTCATAATAGAGAGTAAATGTAAAGAAAAATTGGGCTTTAAAGATGAGTTTGGGGTCAGATAATAGATGACTTAGAATATAGGTCTGCTAGCGTTGGTGGCTCATGCCTGTAATCCCAGCATTTTGGGAGGCCGAGGCGGGCGGATCACAAGGTCAAGAGATCGAGACCATCCTGATCAACATGGTGAAACCCCGTCTCTACTAAAAATACAAAAAAATTAGCTGGGCATGGTGGGGCGTGCCTGTGATCCCAGCTACTTGGGAGGCTGAGGCAGGAGAATTGCCTGAACCCAGGAGGCGGAGGTTGCGGTGAGCCGAGATCGTGCCATAGCACTCCAGCCTGGGTAACAAGAACGAAACTCCATCTCAAAAAAAAAAAAAAAAAAAAAGAATGTAGGCCTAATTTTAATAAAAGAAACAAAGCAAGTAAAGATTGGGGAAATGGTTAAAACTATGGTTTATTAAGCTTAGCCTGGATAGCTCTGTATAAAATCAACAGTATATAAACAGAGCATTTTAAGTACTTAGCTTTGAGGGGCTAGGAAATAATAATTTTTAAGAAGAGAGTAAACAGTAATTATAAATCATCATATTTAAAGAGTGGCAACAACTTCATTGCTATCCCCGCCCTTGAGAGGTGGAACCTGCTTCCCCTTCTCTTGAATGTGGTTGATTTTTAATGACTTCTTTCTCAATAGAAAGCAGCATCAGTGTTGTTTTACACTGACAATGCAAACTACTAAGAACTTTCGCAGCTTCTGCCTGGGCCTCTTGGAATGCTCACTGCGGTAGAAACTAGTTTGGAGAAGTTTGAATAATTTGAGACTGAGATGCAAGACAAGCTACATGTAGGATCCCTGATGGACATATTCAGCTGAATTTAGACTTCCAGCTCTTGCCATCCAGTGTTTGATTTACCCGTCCATTTGCCTGTGGAATACCACCAATTCAACTTAGATAACACCATTTTGAGAAACAGAATAGTGTATCTGAAATCTGCCCAAATTCTTTAGCCACACAATTGTAAAGCATAATAAAACTGTTTTAAAATGCTACATTTTAGGATGAATAATTTGTTATACAGTGATTGATATCTAAAAGTTAATTTGGTAATTGAAAGTGGTGGTGTGCTGCCACAATAAACACTATAGTATATAGGATTCGCTTTGGGAAAAGGCAGAGGGTGCCTGAGGAGACTGTTAGTGAAATATGGAAGAACCCTGAAACTCTTGGCGGGGGCTTGTAAAACAATGAGAAAATGGTTTTGGAGGTGAGGAAGGAGGCATTTTGGCAACATTTTTACTTGAGGCAATTTGTAACATACAAAAATTCCTAATGAACTTTTTAATACAAAGTACCAACTGGCTGTTGCTAGTTGTGTGTGAAGAAACATGAGTTGTAAATGATGGATTAAATTAGAAATATTTTAAAACCATAATTGAAGAGAAATATATGGAAAAATATAAAGAAAAAATGATTTTAAAATAAAGATGTAACTTAAAGTTAGATTATAAATTCCATTATATGACATTAGAAATAGCTTGTTAGTGCCTCATGATCTCTTTCAGAAAGACAAAAAGGATACTAAAGGTCTTGAGGACATTGCTTGTTATGCCTTGGGAAAAAACACAGCTAAGAATCTTAAATGTATAGCTCCATCCACACATAAAGTCTAAGATAGTCAATCCTATCTGGAAAAGAACTTAAATATTTGGATTCGGCTTAATGAAGTAAATCTCACTAAGGTTCAGAGCATACTCACAGAGTTTTTAGGGACAGTATCAGTAAAATTACTGCCAGACTAGATTTTTAAAAAATATATAGAGAGATATTACACAATGTAAAAAGCTTGGAACAACAATTTTTTTAATGGAAGTAGGATAAAAAAATATTGCTTAGCTACAAATATAAGCTTTTCCATATGGAAAATGTAGAATATTAGCAGGAAGAATCAGTATTCTTGAATGTGGAGCCAAGTGCTGTGGACAATTATCTTTAGGGAGAAAAAAAAATGAACTCTAATCAAGGAACTGGTTACTGTGCCTGACTAGATTTAATAATTGCTGTGGACCAGGAACTATACTACTTCATGCCTTCTACTGATCTGTCCTCAAACTGCCTTTTGGAAATGAACAGTTTTTTGCAGTGCATTTTATTCATCACCACTGAATCTTGGGTTTCTGGAGAACATAAATCTCCATGGCTTGGTTAAGGTAACTTCATATTTTAAAGAACACTACAAGGAGTAGTGAATTGTAGGGTCATCAACTGTACCTGCACCTATCCAGATGATGACATGATAGAATAAAATTTAGTTGGTCCCGGGAGAGAAACTGTATATTTTTTAAAATGTAGCTTATTTATTTTATAAGCAAACAGGCTCACATACTATTTTTTGAGATGAGGTCTTGCTATGTTGCCCAGGTGGTTTTCAATGCCTGGGCTCAAGTGATTCTCCCATCTCAGCCTCCTGAGTAACGGGGATCACAGGCATTCATGAACATACCCAGCTCAGGTCATGTATTTTGAATGTGAGTATGATGTATAATGTGCGGTTGAAGAGAGGAATGTTTTAAATTTAAGAAGGCCACAGATTACTTTCTGTCTCTTCATTAAGAGGTTGAGTCTAATTCCTCCCTCCTTGCTTAGTAATTGGCTGACAAATAGAATGAAGTGTAGATAACCTTCTGAGACTTTCAAACCTAGGTCACAAGAAGCCTGGTGGCTTCTGCTCAGGGCTCATGGAATACTCATTGCAGGGAGAAACCAGATAACATACAAGGAGTCTAATGACCCTGAAGTTGCTGCTGGAAAAGTCCCATATATGCGCTCATTCCACGGTCTCCTCTGAGATTAGCCTTCTAGCCATTCTGCTAAAATTACAGGCATGTAAGTAAAACAATCTTAAAATTTCTACAATAGCATTTGTCCAGCTGAAGACCATCAGATGATATAAACACAGGTTGAACATCACTAATCCAAAAATACAAAATCAGAAATGCTTCAAAGTCTAAAAATTTTTTAATGAACATGACACCAGAAGTAGAAGATTTCACACCCACCTCACCTAATGTGTTGCAATCAAATGGCATTTGTATATTACACAGTCTATTCAGTGTCCTCAAGGAAAAAAAGACCCTCCTAGTCCCCTTCAGCTTCAATATATCTTTTCCACGCACACCCAGAATCTCCCTCCCAAGCATATCCAGAAAAAGGGTAATAAAATAGCACCTGTTCATACCAGACACACCAATGACAAGTTCCCCATAATGCCCTACATGGGGCCAAGACCTATATGTATTACTGTTGTTGTTTGCTTTGTTTTGATGTTTTTGATTATGCTCTGCTCTGTGGTCAAAAATATTGTTGAAAATGTCAAAAAGACCTGAAAATACTTTTATGGGTAACAGTGATAAGAAAGAGGAAGTGTTTCTGTTTACATATAGCACAGCAAGTCAAGATGTTGATGAAATTGGACAGTGGTGTAAGTGTAAAAAATCTTATGGAAGAAATGGTGTTGGAATGACACCAATACATGACCTGAAGAAACAGAAGGATAAACTATTGAAGTTCTATGCTGAAACTGATAAACAGAAATTAGTAAAAAATAGAAAAAATCTGCATACAACTAAAAATGAAGATCTTGACTGTGTATTGAAAGAATGGATCCATCCGTGTTACATCTATTAGATGTCACTTAATGTTATGTTGATAATAAAACAAGCAAATATCTATTACAATAAGCTGAAAATTGAATAAAACTCTGAAAATTCAATAGGCTAGGTGCAGAATTTAATAAAAGACAGGGCATTAAATATATAAAGGGTTTGTGATGATAAAGCATCTCTTGATCATGAAGTAGCAGATAAATTTATTGACAAGTTTGCCAAGGTCATGATTAATGAAAACCTGACACAAGTACAAGTCTATAATGCTGCTGAAACATCACTGTTTTGGCATTATTGCATCAGAGAGACACTAACTGCGATTGGCAAAACAATCACGACAGGGACTAAAAATGTCAAGGAGAGAATAGCTGTGCTGGGGTGTGCTAACCAACAGAAATAAATAAGTGTAAACTTGATGTCATTAGGTGAAAGTGTGAATCCTTGCTGTCTGCGAGTGAATTTCCTACTATTGCATTATTATCTTAACAAAATACATGGATTACCAGGGCCATCTTTCTGATTGGATTCACAAATATTTTGTATCAACAACTTGTGCTCTCTGCATGGAAGCTGGATTGCATGCTGCAAGATTTTGTTATTTGTTTTTTGACAACTATTCTCATCATCTTGCTGAAATTATCAGAAAAATAATGTATATGCTGTATACTTTTCCCTAAATGTGACTTTATTGATTTAGTCATTTGACCAAGGTATTTTGATATCAGTGAATAGTAAACATGAAAACACTTTCTTGAATAACATTCTAGCAGAAGCTAATAGAGTTACGGGTGTGGAAGATTTTCAAAGGGAGTTTAGCATGAAGCATGCTGTTTATGCCATTGCCAATGATTGAAACACGGTGACTAAAGACACAGTTGTGCATGAATAACACAACCTCTGGCCTGCTCTGCCTTGCAACTATGTTTAGTGATAATGATGAACAAGGTCATGACTTTGAAGAATTCTGGACATCAATTGAGAAAAAGTATTGTCTGGCTGTCTTACATATCCAACAAATATACCTCAGAGTCCATCAGGAAGTTGGAATAAGTGGATGTTAAATAAGTTTTTAACATTGATAATGAAGATCCAGTTGTTCATTCATTGACCCATGATGAAATAGCCAAAATGGTTCTGAATTAAGACAATTGTGGTAATAGCAATAATGATAATGATGTTAACATGGCAGAAAAAAGATGCCTGCAGATGGCACGGTAAAATATGTGATGAGCTTGTTGAAGGACTGCAGCAGCATGCATTAATAACAAAACAAGAAATCATATCAGTTTATAAAATCAAAGAGAAACTTCAAGGCAAAAACCATTGTTAATGAAGCAGATGACTTGAGGAAACGTTTTTTAAAAGTATCCAGCAGAATGCCTCCTCATCCCTAGAGAACCCACTTCCTGGTTCCTCACTGCTTCTGATGTTTCCTCTCATCTAAAAAATAAAATACTATATATGTAACATTTTAATCAAAATGCAACATCATAGAGACTGAAAGTCTGCCCTCACTTTTTATTGCTGTTGTTTCATACCTGATACAGGTATTCTGGTGATAATACTGTGCTACATAGTAACCCTGAATGGATTATCTTTTCAATCTATTAGGAGTTTGTCATATTTTTAACAGTTAAACACTTATGTGTGAATAAGTATAAGAAAGGACTGCTCATTGGTAGCATATAAACTCAGAGTCGGGAATAATAGTGATGCCAGATAACCATAGATTGTTTACAAGGGTGACTGAGATAGGGACAACTTTGCTTTCAATGGTTTAATATATACAAACTTTGTTTTATGCACAAAATTATTAAAAATATGACACATGATTCCTTTCAGACTATGTGTATAAGATATATATGGAACATAAATAAATTTTGTTTTTAGACTCTGATCCCATTCCCAAGATGTGTCATTATACATGTGAAAATGTTTCAAAATCTGAAAAAAAAATATTTATGATATCAAAAGTTACAGGTAAGGGATATTCAACCTGTAAATGGTCATATGGAACAGAAAAATCACAAAAATGAGCACTGCCCAAATTCTCACTAAATCATAAGATATAATACTTTTGTGGTTTTAAACCACTACAATTTTAGTTAATTTGTTTCACACACACACACACACACACACACACACACACACACAAATAGCCTAAATGCCAGTATGTATTAGTCTATTCTCACACTGCTATGAAGAACTACCCAAAGTCGGGCATTGTGGCTCATACCTGTAATTCCAGCACTTTGGGAGGTTGAGGTAGGTGTATCACAAAGTCAGGAGCTTAAGACCAGCCTGGCCAGCATGGTGAAACCCCATCTCTATTAAAAACATAAAAATTAACCGGATATGGTAGTGCGCACCTGTAATCCGAGCAACCCAGGAGGCTGAGACAGGAGAATTGCTTGAACCTGGGAGGTGGAGATTGCAGTGAGCTGAGCCTGGCCAACAGAGGTAGACTTGTCTCAAAAAAACAAACAAACAAAACTACCCAAGACTGGGTAGTTTACAAAGGAAAGAGATTTAATTGACTAACAGTTCTGCATGGCTGGGAAGCCTCAGGAAACTTACAATCATGGCAGAAAGAGAAGCAAGCACGTCCTTCTTCACATGGCAGTAGAAGAGAGAAGAATGAAAGCCAAACAAAGGGGAAAGCCCATTATAAAATTATCATAACTCGTGAAAACTTACTTTCATGAGACTAGCATGGGGAAACAGCCTCCATGATTCGGTTACCTCTCATTGGGTTCCTCCCACCACACATGGGATTATGGAAACTACAACTGAGGATGTGATTTAGCTTGATGCACAGCCAAACCATATCACAATTTTTACAGAATGGTCCAAAAAGGAGGATAGAATTCTGAGGTTAAAAACCCAATAAAGAAAAACAGTTTAAAGAAAAGATAGAATTTCATTTTTAAGTATATTTTAACATTTAAAGCATTTGGAAAAACTCACAAAGTAATGGGTTTATTTGAATTTGTTTAAAACAGCAAAATGATATAGAATTAACATCTTCTGCAGGACTTTCTTTATATTGGTATTTAAATGTCAAGCACCTTATTAGCTTGAAAAGCCTCTTGCTCCTAATAATATGAAACAACCTTACTTTTAAAATGTATTTTATCAAAGCAGGTCTATATAAGCTGCAGAACAAACATTGATTCTATGATTTTTAGAAATTATAAATAATATGTTAAAGATTCAATGGCATAAAATGCATTTCTGATTAGAAAAATAAAATCTGATCCAATGTCCCTTGGAAAAACAAAAAAGACTTCAAAGTCTTCTAGGCATCCCTATTTCAGGATCATTTAAGTAAAACTGACTAGTCTCTGGTGGCTGTATTAGAAGTAATCAGGTTGATAAAGACAAATTGCATATTACCCTGCGAGTGAAAAGATAAATTGAAGTCATATATTATATATTCATCTTTGATTCAAGGTAATGGACAGTCTTATGTCAAAATGCATAATTATTTAAATCTCCAAGCCTCTTTTCCTACCTGACAACATTCAACAATGGTGTCAGAACTTGCACACACATGGTTCTTATCATTAGAATATTAAAATCTTATTTGGACCAAGTATATTTTTCAAAGTATTATATATAACTGATGGCTATTATTAATTATCACTATTTTGGTGATTAACTTATGTGAATCTTGAACAAATGATCTCTTTGATAAATATGTGTGAATGCTTTCCCTCAAATTAAAAGAAAAATGTTCCTATGGTTCTCATTAAACATCTTTGATGAAATTAAGGCAATAGAATAAGTAGAAATAATGTGCCATATAGTATAAATGACAATTCTATTTTTCAGTAACAAATTAGTGATAAAGTTTACCTGTGAGCTGAAAAAATACACATATTAAGATATTCGTATAACTTTATTATTTAATTATCTAAGTTATTGAGCCTCTAAAATAAAGCTATTACATTCAAAATAAATATACAGTTCCTAATTTGAAAGATTTTACCTCTGACTAATATGTCCATATTGTGTTACATATACACTATTTTATTCAACCTTGTAAATTTTCCAATAGATTTAAAGAAAGTATAAGGTAATAAGGAAGCATGTGTAGCTATGTAAAATTCTTGAGCTACATTTTTTTAAGAGTGCATTCTAAAGTGAATACTTATGTTTAACATGTTGTCATGTCAAAATCACCATTAAAAATCCCTCACTAAATACTTTATACATGATTTTATGTAAACATTAATGCACACATAAATGTGTAAAACACTAGAGATGGAGCAAAAGAAAAAAGAGGTGGAATTTCTCATAGAAGATTTTAGTTATTCAATCCATTGTCACTTAGCCATCTGTGGAACCCCCAGAAATAAATAGATAATTGGTGGAGATTCTAAATTCATTGCTAGGCTTTACCACTTATGACATTCAATATTAAAGTTTATTATACTTAATATTACTAAATATGCATGCTTGTTTGTATATGGCTAACAAGTTAATTAACTTGTCTTTTAATGTAGCTTCCAAAGTCTTGAGGGAATTTGAATTGGCATGTCATACAATTCTAATATATGTCTATATCTGTATCTGTAACTATACCCATATGCATATCCATTTCCATATTTGTATCTATATGTAGTTACCTTATCCAGCTAGGATAAAATGAGAAATATTTCTAGTCAATATTTGAACTGGGTTTTGAGAGATTGGTAGGATTAACTCTGCAGGGAAATGAGTGGAAGTATTCACTGAGTAGAACTAGTGAACGTACTGAGGCAGGACAAAACATAGTAATGCCAAGGTACTGCAAGTTGTTCAATGTGCCTGGAGCACAGGTGTGAGAGGAAATTGCCAAATTGTGACAATGGAGAACTAATTATGAGGCAGATTATAAAGGGTATGCCAAGCTAAGGGGTTTGGATTTGGTCCCAAAGGTAGCAAGGAACCATTTATCAAACAAAACTGAGCTCATCATGTGAAATTTAAAACTGGGGCAAAAAAGGAAAAGAAAGCGGGATAGAAAGTTGTTACTAATGCACCTCTTATTTCCCCATGTAATAATCAGTTTTGAAAAGATTAAGCGGTGTTAGTAGTATTAAACAAACCTTACCTCATTCTGCTTGTAGAGAGGCTTCAAAGCAAAGATGCGGTCAAGAATGAAATGGTATCTGGTAATTTATAGTTACAATAAAATATCAGAACATAAGTACACAATGATTCTATGGGAGGAAGCATCCAAACAAAAATGTTTAGTGACAGACAGCTAGAATATTTGACAGGAATTTTTATCACTTTCCAAGCTCTTGATCATTATCACGTGATTCTTCATCACCAATGGATCCAAAAACTGGGAATTGTGTATTTGAAGGTGCATATTAGGGATACTTTCCAAATTTAAATTATTATTTGAATTTCTATTTATTATTTGAATTTGTGATTATTTGAATTTCTTTCAGCCTCACTTTTAAAATTGATGTTTCTCTTATGATAATATACTTGAATAGCTCTAGAGATACAAATAAGCACAAAATTGAGTTCTATTCCCTTCTATTAAATTTTTGAATGCCTAGTATGTTTAAAATCAAGTGCATTCAGACACATTAGTTCAGTTTTAATTAAACTGATAAATGAACATAAGAATTTACATCTCAGATGGACAGAAAAGTTTTGAACCCAAACTTTGTCATTTGTAAACAGTGTGATCTCGGGAATGTTAATCTTTACTCACCTTAGTTTCCTTATGGGAGAAAGAGACCAATTCTTAACTTTTAATGTTCTTGAAAAGATTAAGTGATATAGCATATACAGAGGTCTCTTTTTAAATAACAAAAATAATACATATCTGTACTTGATCTAATGCACTGTGAATGCTAGACACTATTTGTGCCTTGAAACACAGTATGAAAACATCAGTGTAGTCTGTGGAATCAAAAGAAAGCTTTACTGAAGAGGTAGAGATCACACACACAAACAGAAAAATCCCTTAGTAATTATATTTTTACTTTATGTCACGTGTTAAGGTTCCACTATTAAACGGAGAAAATCAATTAGGAAGGTGTTAAAAAGCAAACTAAAATTTTAAGGGACTAAAGAACTGCTGCAAAAGAAAGGTGGACTTTACACAATAATTGCCATTCTTACACAAGGTAATGTTGTTGGTGCAAAATAGAACTGGATAGATTTGATCTTGCCATGAGTAACTACCTTCCCAAAGCAAAATGTTCACTCATGTGTGGTGAATTACAATGCCCCAAGGTACAACTTAGTAAATTGCTGCTTCTTAAGCATTGACTCAAACCCCTGAAGAAAAATAAAATCATTGTGTGTTAGTGAACTCTGTGTTCTCAGACAAATTGTTTTCCATAGGATTAATGTAACAAAACAAACTTGCATATCTATGGTGTATTACATTTTTTTCTTATAAAATGACTCAGAGATTTATATTTGCTTAATGTCATGCATATCTTCAATCCATTTGAAAGAGTTAGAAATGGGAAAGAGCATTATTCTTTCACTACATCAGTATTTATTTAGTTGGAAAGAATGAGATCCACTGCATCAGAGATTCAGTATTAATAGTAGGTAATTTTACATCAACCCTAGAGCATGGTGCTTTTAGAAACGGTCTGTGAATTATTTGAAATGCTTTGATATTTCTGAATATTTACTTTCTGCACTGAAGTTATTTAATTTTTCTCCTACATATTTTTTGAGACTGAGCACTCACAGAAATGCATAAGAGGGTGTGTGTTTGGCAAGGTTACAGGATTGATGCTCTTGTCCATGAAAATAGTGTAAAGAAACCTCCAGAGGCTTCTGGTTTTCTCTAAATGTACAATTTAAGAGAAACTGGGAAGCTAATTCATAATCACATTTCAATAATAAAGGTATGCAAAATACTATAATTGGCAAATTTCAGAAACATGAGAATTAGACTTCTGCAATAGCATGATATAAAAGTAAAGTCAACTTCTATATAACCTTCTTTTATTGTGATTTATATATGACTATAAAATATAGCTATCTTGTCTCCACTGCGATAGGAAGCTCTTGACAGAGCTGACGAATTTTTGTTAAAGCTCAGATAATAGCACACCATTCCTATTCTTACTGTCAACACAGCGTTAGGATATTTTATCATAATAACAGTACTCTGGGGTCCATCAAAATGAATTTCTTCATAGTCCATCTATTATGCGTCAAGAGAAAGCACATACATTATTTTCTCTTCACAATCTGTAAGTTCTTAATCATATTTTTGACAGTCTTTATGAAGAATTAACAGAAATCAATCTCTGTATCTTTTTTGTTTGAATTATCCTATTCTTTGATATTTACTTTTATGCCCAATTGACCGTAATTCTCAAATTATCTTGACATCAAAAAGTAAAATAATTGAGAAGCTGAGTTCTTGAAGATTTAGCACAAAGAAACTCAGAAATCTTAGGTTTGGGTTCTTATCTGAGAAGATAAATAGGTATTTTTCTCATTTGTAATGTAATGATATTATTTCATTCATCCATTCAGCATTAAGGTAATCACCCTTTTTTTTCACTTTTCAAGAAAACTTTATTTTTTAAGGTATTTACTTATCTATTTTACTTTAAGTTCTAGTGTATATGTGCAGATCTTACAGGTTTGTTACGTAGGGATGCGCATGCCATTGTGGTGGTCTGCTGCATCCATCACCCTGTCATCTACATTAGGTAATTCTCCTTATACTATGCCACCCCAAACCCCCCACCACCTGCTATTCATTCTCATCAAACTGACACAAGAACAGAAAACCAAACACTGCATGTTCTCACTCACAAGTGGGTGTTGAATAATGAGAGCACATAGACACAGGGAAGGGAACATCACTCTTCCTTATAATAAATTTTTATTTCAAGCCCACAAAATACCAAAACATGAGCTAGTCTTTGTAGGGCTCAGCAGAGGACAGTCCATGATAATTGCCTTAAAGATGTTAATAATCCATTAAGGCAGTGGATCTTAATTTTTGAAAATCGTTTAATTCCATATATATTAATATTTACAACTCATAGACTTACAGGCCTGTAGTTGTATTAACATTACTAATAAGAGTATAGTAATGGTAATACTACTTCACATCTAAAACCTAAAATATACATTGAACAGTTAATATAAATATTAAGTAGATAATGTTTTAAACAAATTTAATCTGTTATATAAATATTTTGTATTTATATATTAAGACTGATAACATTTTAAAATATAGATACTGGATATTCCATGATTTTATAAAATATAGAATTGAATCTTGTGATATAATAATTCTACAGTCTTAATCTTATATTTAAAATTTTAATTTTCATGGCTTTCAAAACAAAATTTTACTAAAAGATGATAAGCACATTCTAAAGGAAAAATTGTGTCATTGATTTCAAGAACTAAATAAGACTTTATCAATTGCTCACTTTAAATCACTTAGAAATATATCATTGTAAGCCAATACAGTTCCTCTTTTGATTTTTTTAGTTTTCTGTCAAAGCATCTATAAAATATTATATAAATGTTCAAAAAGTCATATAAAACCCAATGAATTTTTTTAAAATAATTTTTTAGAAAGGTTAATACATTTTCTTTTCTAGTTTAGTTGAAAAATATGCCAATATTGTAGTTTGTTACAGATGACACCCTGCTATCATTTTTGTCAATTAAATCACATAAGTAAGATATTTATAGATTATTTCTTTTACTTTTTTTTTTTTTTTACTTTTTTTTCCCCAAAGCAATTATTTTTCTATTCAGTTTCAACACTACACTTATCTCAAAGGGATAAATTTTAGACTGTTTGTGTAACATACTATTGACAATTTTTTTTTCATCACAGAAAAGGTAGACAATTGAGAATACATTTTCAACCATAAAGCACATAAACAATTTATCATGGAGTTAAATAACAATTTTAAATGTATAAGCATTTTTAAACTTAGAAAATAATTGCCAAAATAGCACTGAGTTCCCTAATACTCTTAACTTAATCTCCCTTGATGTTGACATCTTACATAACCGTAGCACAATCATCAAACTAAAAAATTATCACTTGTAAAAGCTATTTGATGGAAGACACTATTTAAATTTAATCAGTTTTTTTTCACAAAGTCTTTTTTCTATTCCAGGATTAGTTTAGGATCTCATATTGAATTTAGTTGCCCATCTCCTCAACATCCTTTCTGTGACATTTTCAGGCTTTCTTCATCTTTTATGGCCTTAGTACTTTTAAAGGGTATCAACAGTTATATGCTAGAATGTTCCTTAATTGGATTATCTGATACTATCTCATGTTTTGATTGTGGTCCTCAACTTTTGACAAGAGTAGCACAAAAGGGATGTAATAAGGATTATGTAATATAAATGTCTTCCTACAGTTGATGTTACTTTGATCATTTTGTTTGGTGGAGTCTACTGGTCTCTGAACTATAGTCACTATTTTAAAATTTGTGATTAATAAACATTTTGAGTTACAGACTTTGATACTGCAAGTGTTGTCTTTTCTCTCAAATATTTGCACAATAATGTAAAGCTAACCTGAAAGCTGCATTTTAACCAATGTTAGCTACACTGGGTGCATCTTGACTGTAAGAATCATGATGGTATTTCAATGGTGATTTTCTCTTTGCTTTATTCCAGTATACTTTCATTAATTGGAATACTCTGTAAGAACCATCTGTCCCTACTCTCTTATTTAATGTACTTATTTAGTAATTTATATCAGTATGGACTCTGATATTTTATACTTGATAATTATAAGTGTTGCAGAATATTTAGGAGACCAGAGAGATCAATGAGTGAAACAGGAGGATTTTATTAGGGTAGCCACTGGCTTAACAGATTAGTATTTCAAAGCTGAGCCAAGAAGAAAGAAAATGGGGTATTTTTTATACATCCAGTATGACATAGCAGCTAACAGGTTTGCAAAAGCCAGACAAAAAACAATTAATTTGTATCATATTTTGTGATGTACTTTCCATTTGAAAAATAGTATTTTGAAAAATGCATTGTATATTTTTGGGGTGTTATTTTGCCTTGTGATCTTGCAGCTGGTTAGCAAGAAAAAAAGGAGTTTTGAGATGCTTGAGAACTGTGCTGAGAATGTGGGGAGAAGAGATAAGGTAGGTTTTCCAGGGA
Source organism: Saimiri boliviensis (assembly GCF_048565385.1). NCBI lineage: Eukaryota > Metazoa > Chordata > Mammalia > Primates > Cebidae > Saimiri > Saimiri boliviensis. The sequence continues at coordinate 42,772,567 of NC_133463.1, forward strand.
GTTAGTGAATTTGAAGCAGAGCTGTGGGTTAGCTTTTTATATTGTACACAACACAATAAACTTTATTTTATTATGCAGCAATTATAGACTATTATTTAATTTCCTTCTCTATCATAATATGATAATAATTTATTTTGTTAATATAATTGTTTCAGCTTTGTCAGGAGCTCCTTCTGGTTAGCTCCAGTGCCCCCGTCAATGATGCTTCAAAACTTTTTCAAACTCTCAAGATATCCTAGACTTATTTAGCATTTTCTTGTCCACAGTACTGGAACCTACTGGCTTTCTAAGGAGACTAGCTTTCTTTTACTGAAGAATGGTATTTAGACATCACATCTCAGCAGTAGTGCTCATTACTGCTAGGGTGTCATTTTTCCTAAATCCTAAGAAATATGAACAGGTATACCAACCAATGCATACATATCTTCTCTCTCTCTTCACCATCATTGTTATCTATCTACTGTATCTTTAAAAACCATGGGCTCATACTGATGCTTCTGATTTCAATCCAATATCACAACTTTAATTCTATCCTTCCTCCTTTTCCTATTTGTAACATGTTTCTCCATGGGAATAAAATCTGCCTTTCATTATATATAATATGTTGATTATTTACTGAACCCTAGCATACATAGAAAAGTAGTTTCAAAATTTCTTGCAAATCATCTTACTACAATGTAATACTTGTTTCTAGATTTTCTTTCTGTAGCCCTCAGTGTTGTTTCTAAGTACTATTTTTGAGTTACCTAGGTTAGTTATTTTCTTCTGTGTCCTGTATGGCGTAATTATGTTTTACATTTTTGGTAGAGCATATATAACAAATTCTTTTTCATTTTGAATTATTTATAATTGCTACCTAATGTCCAAATACTTGAGGATTTTTATTCCATTTATGGTGAGGAAGTACTTTGTATGATTCATATTCTAGTTGATGTGTTAAAATTTGAAGGTGGAGTAGGGAGAGTGCAGAATATGATCTCAATTGATAATTTTTTTACTAAACACATTCAACTCGTTTAACATACTGAAAGTGATGCAATCAACTATTGCTAAATAGGGTTGGTGTACGGTGCTTTTCAGGTACTCTGTTTCCTTATTGATTTTGTCTTTACATGTTTTTGTCTCTGACTGAGGTGAGTGTCTTGACATTTCTAATTACATTTGAGTTTGCCCATTTTTTTTTTTTCAGTTTGATAAATTTTGCTTCATGTATTTTGAATTTTTGTTATAGATACATACATATTTTAATTATTTAAATATTAGATACATACATATTTAATACTGCTACATATTCACCATTTTATGATTACATAATAGCTCTTCTGTTTACTTTTCAGATTCTTCTTAAATTTATCACATATAAACTAATACAGGGTTTTTAGTTGTAGTTAATGAGAAGAATAAAGAAAAACGTGTTTAGTTCTAGCTTTGTCAGGAGCTCTTTCTGGTAAGCTCCAGTGCCCCCGTCAATGATGCTTCCAGACTTTTTCAAACTCGCAGAGAAGGTCCAACAAACTCTATTTTTCCTACCTGAAGTTGTAATTAGTGTGCTGATAAATACATATCTTGAAAGCACTTTTTCATCCCCTTTACTGTAATTTGCATAACTCAGTGACCCTATGCTTCCTACGGGTATTGTTCACGCCCTGTATAATGTATTCCTGCTTCTCTCTGAGTTACAGTGTTTGTTGTTTATTTTTCAAAAGTTTCTTTCTTCTAACTGCAATAGATTGTCAAAAGTGGCCGATGGACAATTGTGTTTTTTGCTCTTTGTCCTCCGGATTAAAACTGTGTTCCATGGAAAAGATAGTGCAAAAAAAAAATGTAAAGAGATTTGTGTCCCTCCACCAGCAGCTAATATTTGCCGTTCTCAAGCCTATACAATGAGGGATGCTTTAAACTGAGCAGCATGGGGATTCATAGAAAAAATGCTTGCAAAATGGTGCTAATTCACCCTATATCTATGCTCTACCCTCTCATACTCCATTCTTAGCACACATTTGGTTGCTGTCAGTTAATTATTTTAGCTGAATTATTTTTACCTAGGTCTGGCTGCATCTGCTGCAATAAACAAATGTTCTTTTTTTTTTTTTTTTTAATATACCAACTTTATTGTTTCTCTCTATACACCTTTATTTATACTAAAAATTATAAAAATATCACAGTTTCCTCTAATTGCAATCTAAATTTTTCCATAATAATTAGATTATTGAAAATATAGTTATTATGCTCTAGCTGAAAAAATTCAATGCTTTTTTTTTACCCACAAGTGACTTTGCTTCAAATTATTGATGTGGGTTTTATCTCACTTACTCTGGGCTTCTAAAACACACAGGAATATTTATGTCCTCTTGACTTCTTTGGGTCAAATCAAACAGTATAACTGAAGTATACTGAAGTTATTCAAATACGTTCAAAATACATAGATCCCTTATAAATTACTAGTATTGCTGGGCACAGTGGCTCATGCCTATAATTCCAGCACTTTGGGAGGACAAAGCAAGTGGACCATGAGGTCAGAAGTTCGAGACCAGCCTGGCCAACATAGCGAAACCCCATCTCTGCTAAAAATACAAGAAGTAGTTGTGTATGGTGGTACATGCCTGCAGCTTCAGCTACTCGGGAGACTGAGGCAGAAGAATTGCTTGAACCTGGGAGGTGGAGATTGCACTGAGCTGAGATCTCTCCACTGCACTTAAGCCTGGGCAACAGAATGAGACTCCATTTCAATAAATAAATAGTATCATAGTAGCAAAGAAAAGAGAAATATATATCAGAAGAAAAATACATCCCAGAACTCCTTATCAAAATTATTTGTATATAGTCTATCCTAGCATACAGTAGCTTTCTCAAGCTGCTACATAAAATTACCAGCATGAAAAAAAAGGTACAAAAATAAGGCTTATGGCTGAAGTGGCTGAGTGTCATAATGCCCTATTCTAGTATTTTCAGGAAGATCCCACCTGTTATACATGCAGACACTGAAGAACCATCTGAATCATCCACTTCCTGGTTCATTCTGAACTATCTTGTGCCCAATATTTGTTAGCTCTCTTTCAAGCCTAGGAACTCTGCCGAGTAACAGGTATCCTCAATCTTGACATTCTTCTTTCTGGACAGACAGCAACGTTCTTACTCCCGTCCCCCTATAAAGCAAATCATCTCTGATTTTCCTGAGGATTATTGTTCCTGTATGCTGTTATAGGGGTGTACCTTCTGGTAGAGGGGAAGGGGATTCAGTACATACTAGGGTGGATAGTCAAGTTAATAAGGGTCTTTATTCATGTCTTTACTGAGAATTTTCTTCAGTAAGCATTTGTGAAGCCTCTAGGACAAAGATTAAACTTTGATTGTCCATCAGTGGTCTTGAAAAAATACTTCAAGCATTCTTTTTCTCTGATCTAGCCTTTGTGTCCTTAAATTTGGGTCTAGTTGTTTTCCTTGTAACCTTAAATCTCTGTTGAATTCATGTCAGTTTACAAACTTGAGATTTGTTGAGTTAGTTGTAACAGTGGCAGTAAAACTCTTTCTAATGTTCTACATCTTTGATTGAATCAGTTGTCCAATAACTCTTTTAAGTGATTTTTTATGAGATAACAAACCTGTGAAAAGTAAAAAGAAAATAGATAATATGATTATTATGATTATTTTCTATCTCATTACAAAGTTTCACAAATATCTATCCATTAAGATAATATAATCTATACATCCATTAATCAGGTATATATAAATTATAATACACTAAAATACATTAAATCTGAAGAAACTAATTAGGGTAATGCAGTAAACCATTCTGTACTTGTAAGTTTCTTTAGGACATGTCATTTGCTCTTTTTATTCCTAAGTTAAGTTCTCTTTATTAAAAAATATATACCATTGAATATTGGAATTACAGGTAACCTTCATGGCACCTGCTCATCATTTAATGGGCATCAATATAGATGTTTTCAACCTTTTAGTTTTATCACTTCAACAGAAGGCCTTTTTTTATGATTGGAGAAGCAGAGGAAAATAGGAACCACACAATAACACATTGATTAATTTCAACCTTATTCTAGAAGTGACCCATCACTTCTAGTGTCATGTTATTATCAGAAGTAGTCACATGATCCTTCCTAACTGTGAAAGCCTAGTAGACTTTTTCAAATGCTTTGACTATGAAGAAGTGGATATGGTACATATTAATAGTACATATGACACATATGTATACACTACTATTAATAGCATCCAAACTACGTGTATTAAATATAAGTTGACTTTTTTTTTTTTTTTTTTTTTTTTGAGGAGGAGGAGTTTCGCTCTTGTTGCTCAGGCTGGAGTGCAATGGTGTGACCTCGGCTCACTAAAACCTCCTCCTCCTGGGTTCAGGGGATACAAGTCCTTATGTTTTCTTCTTGCATCTCAGAAGAATCCTTTAGGCTTCTTTTAGAACCAAGTAGCTCTATTGCACCCTCTGTAGAAAAATATAAGCTAACAAACTGGAAAGGAAATACAGTATTCCTTTGATTTTACTGAAACACATAGAAGCAGTAGCTAATCGTGTATTGAGAAAAAAAGAGTATCTTTCAGATGACACTTGAAATATCACTGGGGGTAAGCAAGGCAAAGGGGAAAATAGGAATAAGGTCCATCAAGCTCTTAGAACAAATTCTAAGAATGTTTCTCTTTCTAGTATAAGAGAGGAAGGACAGAATTGCTATCGAGATATGTAGAGGTTTCTGCCAAAATAAGGTTATAATTAAATTATTAGTGAATTATTTATATAATACTGATCAATCAAGTTACATTTCTTAATATAAAAAATTTAGTGCTTCCCTTCCAAAGCTATGAGATATGCCTACAAAGAAAAAATTCAAATATAGAGATGACTACTTTTTGTAATTAAAAATTCAAGTTGATGAACTTTTTGAGTTAGTATTTTGCAACTACTACACTAGCAAAATTTAATATGTAATATATTCAGTGTAGGCATGACTGCAGTAAATAGAATTTTATTAGCTTCACTGCTTTTGACTTGGTGATATTGCTTAAGGTAATTTATCATAAGGAAATAAAGTGATACAAACCAAAATGCTATATGGGAATGTTGGTCATCAAAATGAAAACAATTTTAACAGTAATTTGATACAATGTGATATGTGAATGTAATACAGTTATTTAAGAGATTCATATGATGTCTATGTATCATTTAAGTTTTTCTTTTTTTTTTTTAAAAAAAAAAAAAAAAAAAAAAAAAAAGCACATACTACTACTTCCAGCACACCCACATGATTACATCTGCACAAAAATGGACAGGTACTGGAAGGTAATAGGCAAAATCTAAAATATTTGGCTTTGAATAGTAAGATGATAAATAATTTTTGTGGGGGACTTTTTTTATGGCTTGCTCAATGTCTCAACAATTTTTAAGACAAAAAAGAGGAGAGCACCTAGACTCACAATGATGAGATTTAGATAATTAAGGTAATGCTCTTTTTAGGTAGGTCAAACAAAAGATGTTGGCTTGCCACACAATAACTGACTGTGCTTTTAATATTTTAAAAGCAAGAATGTCAGATTTCTCAGGTAGCTGATTATATTCAGGGAAACATGAATAAAGGACTCCTTAAATTCTAATACTTCTGAAAATGATTTCTGTTCAGCAGCACTAAGGGTGGTTTCCTTGTGCAGGTTTTTTTTTTTTTTTTTTTTTTTTTTTTTTTTTTTTTTTTTTTTTTTTTTTTTTGCTATTGTATACTAACATGACAGAATGTTTTGATGAAAACCAGGACCCAGTAGAATTAAGCAAGGAAGAAAAATATGCTGATATTTTTACAAATTAGTATTAAGATATTTTGGTAGTTTGTTTCAATACTTAATCTTTAAGTCTTTCTAATTATGTTTGTCCACACTGATTAGATTTATCACAGACCTTTATTTCTTCCATTACATTAAAATTGAAATTTTGCTTCCATTGACTAAAATAAACTTATGATGAAAAGCCTTATAAAAATTTAGTATTGTTAAATGAAGAAACATGATTAAAGAGAAACATGAAATCCAAAAAAATTATATTTAATTATTACATATCAATCTGAAATATGCACTTTGTTATTATCAGCAACCTGAAACTCAAGTGGATTATAAAATTTATTATGAATAATATTGTTCCCTTATGAAAAAAATTAAGAAAATAATCCTAGAAGCAAATCTATGAGAATCCAGATTTTTCCTACATTTCTGCTACCTTATCAAACTTCATAGAAGTTAGATATTTAATTCAAGTTATTTTTATTTGGTATTGAGTTGTTTTTCCTATAAAAATCTTAACTTTCTGTTATAGTAATTCTTTGGAGTTACCTATGTATCTTAGTCAAATCATTTATGGTACACAAAGTTATGTTTAAATAAAAATAAAAGTAACTGAAATCTGTATATATTTTTATAATCTGTATCTGAGAAAAGCATTGTATAATGGAAGAGAAAAAAAGACTTGGATTAAGTGACATCTAAATTTGAAATAAAACTGCAACATATCTACGTGAACCTGAGCCACCTAAAAATGGGTCTGCATATAGGTGTAGACAACTTATATAAAACACCTTTAAATTGTTGCAAAATAAGTAGAAGACTGCCAAGTTACAAAGATATTGCTTATATTAGTTAACATCACAGGTGCACATATATTAAATTTAGGTAAATTGCTAACCTCCCCACAAACTACCTCCTTTAAACATTGAGATGGTACCATAAAAATTGCAATAATTCTCACTACTGACTCCACCTGAAGTAATTTATACCATTACAAATGCTCATTAAGAGAATAAAAGGCAAGCCACAGACTGGGAGAAAATATTTTTTAAAACACATATCTCAGTAAAGAACTAGTGTCTGAAATATCCAAGAAGCTTTAAAAACTCAACTATGAAAGAACCCACTTAAAAAGAGGGCAAAATATCTGAACAGACACCTCTCCAAATAAGATACACAAGATCAAGTTAGGGAATGTTTAGATAATAACAATCAATACATTTTCACTTCTCTTGTATTATTTCACATATGCTTGTATTACTGTTTTTTCTGAGTGTACAAAATGTTTGAACTACCTTTTCACCTACATTACAATTTTTATTTAAACTATAGCCCTTAGAACTAAGTAGACAAATAAATGTAAGAGAAATGTCACTCTTTTGACATTTTTGGCTGAAAATCAAAAGCAGAATATATTTATTTTATCCTTCATGTTTACTGTGTCAACACTAAAGTGTTCACACATAGAGAGGAAATTAAATGTCTTGTTCAACACCAATATTCTACTTAACTTTCTTTATGTCAGTCACTTGTTTACCCAAAGAAATATGTTGTCATATAAATCTCTCAATACAGTAGAATATCAAGTGGCTATGTGATTTGCTTAGAAGAAAACTAATCCATTTCAGTGACAGCATTAAATTTTCCACAATCAATCAAAAATATAGGACTGAGCCTGGTGAGCTGGTCCATGCCTGTAATCCCAGCACTTTGGGAAGCCAAGGTGGGCAAATCACTTGAGGCCAGGAGTTTGAAACCAGACTGCCCAACATAGTGAAACCACATCTCTACTAAAAATACAAAAATAAGCTGGGCAGTGGCGCACACCTGTAGTTCCAGCTACTCACGAGGCTCATGCAGGATAATCACTTGAAACTGGTAGGCAGAGGTTGCAGTGAACTAAGATTGCCTAGGTGACAGAGCAAGACTCTGTCTCAAAAAAAAAAAAAAAAAAAAGAAAAACATGTAGGACTAAAAATAAATTTATTATTTTAGGAAAAATAATTTTATTAAACAATAACAACAAACAAAATATAAAAACCCAGCTCCTTTAAACTGAATAAGATGTAAACTTTTATTTCTCTATCTTTACCACTCTTACATACAATGTTTTTATGTATTCAAAAATTTATTTTGTTTAATGCTTAACTTCCATTTATAAGTAAGATGCTATTGTGAAGAATTAAAACATTTTAAATATATATTCCAGTAAAACAGATAGATTAAATATATTTGGATGAATTTTCGTTCGTACATAATGCAAATATACTTTTCATTTTATATTAGAACTTTTGAAATATAGTTCTACCATTGTGCCTTGAATTGTTCCTTATGATAAGTTGGCTGTTGTTTTAATTTTGTATCCATGTACATAGCCTGTGGTTTTCCTCTGATTAAAGATTTTTTTCTTCGTCACTGATTTTCAGAAAACTAATTATTTGTATCTTTGTAGTCTTCTTCAAGTGTTTCTACTTGATGCTCATTAAAATTCTTTCATGTGTGGGTTTATGGTTTTCATAACATTTTGAAACAGTCTTAGCAAATAACTATTTTGGGGGAGACTCCAGTTATACTTATTTCAGACCAATGTATACTGATCACTTGATATTTTAGACCACTCACTGATTGTCTATTTTGATCAGTATTTTTTTTTCTTTATTTCATTTCAAAAATAGTTTCTATCTGTAGGCCTTCATGTTTCGTAACTTTAATCCTGCAGTATCTCATTTGGTGGGTATATTCCATCTCAGACAATATTTTTTCAATATAAATTCAATGACTCATATATATATATATATATATATATATATATATATATATGTCCTCTGTTTCTCATCAGGTACATGTTTTTCTCTCTATTTTTGAACAAATCAAACTTATTTATAAGAATATGCTTGTTTACTATTTCTAGCATTTGTCTCCTTACTGTTTTTACTGCTACTCTGCATGCCCAATTCTTTTTTTCTTTCTTCTTTATAAAATAGCATTATGTTTTATGCTGCTATAACATAATACCACAGCCTACTGATTTATAGTAAACAGAAATTTATTTGACTTACAGTTCTGGAAGCTTGGGAGGTTTGAGATCAAGGGGCTGTATCTAGTATGGACCTTTTTGCCGTGTTCACAATATGGTGGAAAGCATCATGTGGACAAGTGAAAAAGTGCACACAAAGGAAAAGAGGCTGAATGCTCCCTTTTATAAAAACAAAAACAAACAAACAAAAACACTATTCACTCCACCCACAGGGCCTATTCACCTCTCACCAGGTTCCAGCTTCCAACTCTGTTACATTGGAAACTTTGGGGGCACCTGTTCAAACCAGGTAGTGAGTATTATACATGTTTTCTTTATTCTTACACTGATTATTTTTTATTATGGAGTTTATTGTGGAATGTAATTAAATTACTAAAAACAGTTTGATCCTTTATGGCTCTCATTTCTCATTGCTCGAGAGGTCCAGAGCTGACTTTAGAGCTAAAATGATATGAAGACAATACCCCTGTGAGTAGTCTACTCAGTACCTCATGTATTATCAAGTTTTTCCCACTCTGGCTGTTTGCAATTAAAAACTTTTCCTGTCCCGAGGGATTTTAGCCATGTTTCTTTTTTTGGGGGGTGGGGAGGGGAGAAAAAAGAATGATAAGAAAAAGAATAAAGACAAGGAAGAGGGAGAGAAAATGGGGGCATTGCTTTATTGCCCGGGCTAGGATGCAATCTAAATATGGGTATGCCTATAATGGTCCTTAATAATGGAGACATGAAAGAAAATGAGGGAAGAGAATAACAAACAAGGAGCCAACCAACATTTCCTTTAAACTTCTAAGTTGATATGATGTCGTACTGATAAGAGTGTATATTCTGTGTATTTAAAGTGGAGAGTTCTATAAATGGACTCATGTTTTAAGAATAACAGCATTCTCTATTCATGTTGAAATTTCAGAAACTAAATACTAAATGCCAATTACATTTTTTTTTTGAGAAAGAAAAAAGAATAATAAGAAAAAGAATAAAGAAGAGGAAGAAAGATAAAGAGGAACAGGGAGACAGAATGGGGGTATTGCTTTATTGCCCAGGTTAGAATGCAGTCTAAATATGGGTATGCCTATAATTGTCTTTAATAATGGAGACATAAAAGAAAATGAGGGAAGAGAATAACAAACAAGGAGCCAACCAACATTTCATTTAAACTTCTAAGTTGATATGATGTGGTACTGATAAGAGTGTATATTTTGTGTATTTAAAGTGGAGAGTTCTATAAATGTTAATTACGTTTACTTATTCCAGATCTGAGTTCAAGTCCTGGATATCGTTGTTAATTTTCTGTCTCATTGATTTGTCTAATATTAATGTTGAAGTCTCCCACTATTATTGTGTGGGAGTCTAAGTCTCTTTATTAGTTTTGTATGTCTGGGTATTCCTGTATTGGGTGCGTATATATTTAGGATCTTTAGCTCTTCTTGTTGTTGCATTGATCCCTTTATCATTATATAACATCCTTCTTTGCTTCTTTTGATCTTTGTTGCTTTAACGACTATTTTATCAGAGGCAAAAATTGTAACTGCTGCTTTTTATTTATTTATTTTAGCTCTCTATTTGGTTGGTAAATCTTTCTCCATCCCTTGTTTTGAGTCTTTGTGTATCCTTGACTGTGAGATGGGTCTGGCTGCAGCATACCGATGGGTTTTAGTTTTTTATCCAAATTGCTGTCTTTGGATTGGGGGATTTAGTCAATTTAAATTTAGAATTAATAATGATATATGTGAGTTTAATACTACCATTTAATATTAGCTGGCTAGTTTGCCCATTAGTTGATGTAAATTCTTCATTATATTGATGCTCTTTACTTTTTGGTATTTTTTAGAAAGGCTGATACTGTTTGTTCCTTTCTATGTGTAGTGGTTCTTTCAGAAGCTCTTGTAAAGCAGGCCTGGTGGTGATGAAATCTCTGAGTGCTTGCTTGTTCACAAAAAACTTTATTTTTCCTTCACTTATGAAGCTTAGTTTGGCTGGATGTGAAATTCTTGGTTGAAAGTTCTTTTCTTTCAGGATGTTGAATATTGGTCCCCACTCTCTTCTGGCTTGTAGGGTTTCGGCTGAGAGATTTGCTAAGTCTGATAGGCTTCCCTTTGTGGCTAACCTGACCTTTCTCTCTGGCTGCCCTTAGTATTTTCTCCTTCATTTCAACTCTGGTGAATCTGGCGATTATGTGCCTTGGAGTTGCTCTTCTTGAGGAGTATCTTTGTGGTGTTCTCTGTATTATCTGGAGTTGAAAATTATCCTGCCTTACTAGGTTGGGAAATTTTTCCTGAATAATATCCTGAAGCATATTTTCCAGCTTGGATTCATTCCTTCGTCACATTCAGGTACACCTGTCAAGCATAGATTAGGTCTTTTCACATAGTCCCATATTTCTTGGAGACTTTGCTCGTTCCTTTTTATCCTTTTTTCTCTAATCTTGTCTTCTTGTTTTATTTCATTGAGTTGGTCTTCGACCTCTGATATCCTTTCTTCTGCTTGATCAATTTAGCTGTTAAAACTCGTGCATACTTCATGTAGTTCTCGTATTGTGTTTTTCAGCTCCATCAATTCACTTATTTTCCTCTCTAAATTGTGTATTCTTGTTAACATTTCGTCAAACCTTTTTTCAAAGTTGTTTCTTTGGATTGGGTTAGAACAAGTTCTTTTAATTCACAGAAGTTTCTTATTATCCACATTTTGAAGCCTGCTTCTGTAATTGGAACACACTCGTTCTCTATCAGGCCTTGATCTGTTGCTGATGAGGAATTGTGATCCCCTGCTGAGGGAGAGGCATTCTGATCTTTGGTATTCTCAGCCTTTTTTGGCTGTTTTCTTCCCTTTGTTGTAGATTTATCTATCTGTGGTCTTTATAATTACCGTCTTTGTGATTGGGTTTCTGAGTGAACGTCCAACTTATTGATTCTCATAGCCGAAATCTGAGCTACCGACTGCACCGACTAAATCAGTGGCATTAAGATTGATGGTGCTTTTCTGACTCTGCACCAAGAACCGACGCTCCGAGGTGCTGACAAAACCACCTCGCTGGTCAAAAGAGTCACGCTGGCTACCCGTGGGGCTCCTCCGCTTGGAATCTCCTGGTGCGTGAGTAACAAGAATTTATCTGAAAGTGTGGTGTCCTCTAGTTCTTTGCGCTTTCACTGGGAGCCACAATCCCGAGCTGCTAGTGATCAGCCATCTTGGATCTCTCTCAAGCATGTTTCTAGAGAAGTTTTGTGTGCTGTTAGAATGCTTTTTGTACATGTGTTAGTCAGTACTCTCCTGAAAACTGCAATGAAATCATCTCTCTCCACAGCACATATACACTTGTGTTCTCTCTCTCTCTTTCTCATTAAATTGCTCCATGAATTTTGCCTTGGCTTTCCAGAACTCTTGATTCTCTTTCCTAAACTCAAGGAAACATCTGAATCTTCACAAATTCTGCCTCCATCCACACTGCTATATGGAAAGCTCTAGGCAGAAAGCTGGTATAACTGTAGGGCTTGCCTTATTTATTTCTCTTCTCCTTTTACTAATTTTGTGACACTAACCACTTTCCAATATCTAAACACTGCCTTAAAAATATTCTAGCTGTTTTGTTTAATACCAAAGGGTAGATTGAATTACCTAATATTATCATTGATGAAAGCTGAAGTTTATTTCTTGAATTAATTTTATTTCTTTTAAAACTTTTTTTTTAGTTTTCTAGAACTAAATTATACATTTATATAAGAATAAAATGTTTAAAGTTAGGAAATTTTAAAGCTGTTATGAAATACGTTGTTTCTGGTGAATTGTGTTCAGCTCCTGCTGTTAGAGTCAGGTATGTGTTATATATTCCTCCCTGTACAATCCCAGTAACCAAGTGGTACATTACTGTTAAAACAAGTTCCAGACCAAACTCAAATCCACATATAAATATTTATTAAAGAGCAGCTCACACACGATCTGTAGTGCATAAGAAACTCCACTCTTTATTTCCAGGTTATGACACAAAAAATTATACAATAAGTTCTTATGAAAGTAGATGCAACCATGACTTTAAAACAGGAAATGTAGGCCTTATTCTACATTATTCTCCTGGCCTTTATTTAAAATTAGGGAATAATACATTCTGGGATTGAGAGATTTCTTCTGATATTGAGTCACTAAGACAATGTGAATCAGAAAGGAGATGGAGCCGGGTACCATGCTTATGCCTGTCATCCCAGCATTTTGAAAGGCCAAGGCAGGAGGATTGGCTTAAGTCCAGGAATTCAAGACCAACCTGGGTGAGAGAGTGAGGCCCCTGTCTCTTTTTTTTTTTTTTTTTTTTTAAATAGCTGGGTGTGGTAGCATGCACCTGTAGACTCAGCTACTTGGGAGGCTGATGCGGGAGGCTCTTATGAGCCTAGTGAGCAGCAATGAGCTGCAATCATGCCTCTACATGGCTGCATTCCAGCCTTGGTGACAGAGTGAGATCCTGTCTCAAGGGTGAAAAAAAAAGAAGAAGAAAGGAAATAGAGAGAGAGTAGCTGACAGTGTACTATAACATTCAGGTGAGTCTGGAGTTCCAGAATCCAGAAGTGCTAACATAATACTGTCTGTCACCAACCCTCTGCTTTATCTTGACCAAACATTAGTCAGGCATCTCTCTTTCACACAGGCCCCTGAGCTTTAGCTTGCTCCTTTTGTCAGCTTATCTTGTATGCTTGCTAATGATAGAAGACAAGTTTTCTGTCAAACCAAGATTATGCTCCCTTTTGGTTGCTTAACTTCTTTTTAAAAGTTTCTGCTAAGCATTGCTTATCTCTCCTTACAAAATAAAACTTTTTCTTTTTTTTATTTTTACATGCTTGTAGATTTATGAGATAAGAATATTCTGCCGATAGTAATACTCTTTTTGAATACATTCTCATCTAAGTCTGAATTTGTCTTTATTTGACAATTGTCTTTAGGTATAATTCAACGTCACACATATATGTGCATATAAAAGATAGTAAGAAGTTGTCCCCGGATGATATGGCACTGAATAAATATGTGTGTCACTCACATGCTTATTCTCAGCACCAAAATTAGTTAGGCATTGTTCACAGCTACTGGCCATAACACAGTGGGGGAGTTTATTTTTGTATATCAATACTTCCATAGTTGCTAGCAATACTGTGAGGTCAGAGACTCTGTGCCACAGAGACTGTTGATGGCCAGACTTACGCCAGCAAACCTAAGATATTTATTATCTGACACTTTATGAATACATTTGCAATACCTGTCTTAGACACTAGATACATATGGAAACGTGACAAAGTTTCTAATCTCAAAGAGATTATAGTCCTCTTTTTTAGCACCTAAACAATTATTATATAAAACAGTTATTTTCTTGAGTGGTTCCTAAAATAAGATGTGAGTCGGGTGGGTATAGGAAGCATGCCCATTCATCTGTATATTCCTAAACATCAGACTAAATGCTTATTAAATACTAATCCTTTTGTTTGTCAATTAAAGGAAAGGAAGAAGAAGGAATACTTTTTTCAAGTATGTATTGATCAACTTGATATCCATCACGTAATTTTCTTGGTAACTTATGTTTGTGTTGACCAAAATGATTTGTTATGGTTGTGAGTGCTTCTATTGTACTCACATGAACATTATAGTATGATGGTAATAATTTCTGTGTTCTTTGAAATTGATGGTAGAAACTTTTTCTCATTATTCATATTTACCAGTTTTTTGTGACTTTAAAAAAAGATTTTGTATATTATTTTCCTACAGAGGTGTTCAAAGGTAAATAATTAATTGCATTTTAAATTACATTTTATGACTTGTTTTTGTTCATTGTGTTTAATTTTGTTTCCACTGCACTATTTTTAAGCATTTTGATACAAATTATTTGGGGTCTTTACCAGAGATGGGTATCATGTAATATTAATAATGTCATTAAAAACCCCATAAATCATTAAATATAATGCCAGTAGAGATGAAATGAGTAAAAATACATCTTTTTAAAAATCCTCTTTATGGAGTAGAAGACACCCATAAATTTATGGGTTTTTATGCAAAAGTTTGATGATAGTGCTCCAGGGTCCAATTCCTAATTATGTTTTTCGTAATGTTAATATTAACATCAATTTACATTCCATGGAAACTTACCAACTAGTAGTGGAGAGAAGAGGCCTTAAGCAGGATAATATCTAAGGAATGTCAAACTGGGATAATAATTTGCTGAGGATAATTAATAAAAAATCAAGAGTTGAGGATATCTCACAAATTAATGAAAAAAGTTAAACTTACTACTGTGATTTTCAGACAGCACATATATTAAGTATTCAAAGTATTTAAGTTATTTATTTTAGTATTTTTAAAAACATTAAATAATTCTTTAATGTTCATTAATTTTAATTTTAATTTTTGTCACATGAAATGTGAGCTCTTTTAAAATAAAAAGGCAGTATGACGTTATTAACAACAATAACAATGACTAAAGTTCCTCTCTCATCTCCCTCAACATTTTCCTCTTTAGAGAAGAAAATAGAAGAATGCATTCGTGTGTGCGTGTGTGTGTGTGTGTGTGTGTAAATTTATCTCCATATATTGACAAACTAAAGAATATTCTTATCCTTGTTCTTTGCTTTTAAACATTTAAGTCATTTTTTATGGGAGATAAAAATTTTTATCTCACTTTCAAACACACATTTTTTTCTTCATCTTCCACATAAAATTACATCTTCAGTTCTAGTTAAATTCATATTCAGTATTTTGGTTATTGTAATGATATTAAATTTCAGCAGTTCTGTAGTTATATTCTTTTTCTTGAACAACTTCTATTTTTTACTGGAGTTGTTAGTCTTTCTATTTTCCTTTTGTTTATTTTATTCTTTATTTTTTATTTTTTTTTATTTTTATTGCATTTTAGGTTTTGGGGTACATGTGATGAACATGCAAGATTGTTGCATAGGTACACACATGGCAGTGTGCTTTGCTGCCTTCCGTCCCCTCACCTGTATCTGTCATTTCTCCCCATGCTATCTCTTCCCACCTTCCCACCCCCCCGCCCCTCCCCCATTTCCCCCCAACGGATCCCAGTGTGTAGTGCTCCCCTCCCTGTGTCCATGTGTTCTCATTGTTCAACACCCGCCTATGAGCGAGAATATACGGTGTTTGATTTTCTGCTCTTGTGTCAGTTTGCTGAGAATGATGGTTTCCAGGTTCATCCATGTCCCTACAAAGGACGTGAACTCATCGTTTTTGATGGCTGCATAATATTCCATGGTGTATATGTACCACATTTTCCCTATCCAGTCTATCATCGTTGGGCATTTGGGTTGGTTCCAGGTCTTTGCTATTGTAAACAGTGCTGCAATGAACATTCGTGTGCACGTGTCCTTGTAGTAGAATGATTTATAATCCTTTGGATAGATACCCAGTAATGGGATTGCTGGGTCAAATGGGATTTCTATTTTTAGGTCCTTGAGGAATCGCCACACTGTCTTCCACAATGGTTGAATTAATTTACATTCCCACCAACAGTGTAAAAGTGTTCCTATTTCTCCACATCCTCTCCAGCATCTGTTGTTTCCTGATTTTTTAATGATCGCCATTCTAACTGGTGTGAGATGGTATCTCAATGTGGTTTTGATTTGCATTTCTCTGATGACCAGTGATGATGAGCATTTTTTCATATGTTTGTTGGCCTCCCGTATGTCTTCTTTTGTAAAGTATCTGTTCATATCCTTTGCCCATTTTTGAATGGGCTTGTTTGTTTTTTTCTTGTAGATCTGCTTTAGTTCTTTGTAAATTCTGGATATCAGCCCCTTGTCAGATGGGTAGACTGCAAAAATTTTTTCCCATTCTATTGGTTGCCGATTCACTCTACTGACTGTTTCTTTCGCCGTGCAGAAGCTGTGGAGTTTGATTAGGTCCCATTTGTCTATTTTGGCTTTTGTTGCCATTGCTTTTGGCGTTTTGGTCATGAAGTCCTTGCCTACACCTATGTCCTGAATGGTTTTCCCTAGATTTTCTTCTAAGGTTTTTATTGTATTAGGTCTGATGTTTAAGTCTTTAATCCATCTGGAGTTAATTTTGGTGTAAGGTGTCAGGAAGGGGTCCTGTTTCTGCTTTCTGCACATGGTTAGCCAGTTTTCCCAACACCATTTATTAAACAGAGAGTCCTTTCCTCATTGCTTGTTTTTGTCAGGTTTGTCGAAGATCAGATGGTTGTGGATATGTTGTATTTCCTGTGAGGCCTCTGTTCTGTTCCATTGGTCTATATCTCTGTTTTGGTACCAGTACCATGCTGTTTTGATTACTGTAGCCTTGTAGTATAGTTTGAAGTCCGGTAGTGTGATGCCTCCTGCTTTGTTCTTTTTGCTTAGAATTGACTTGGCTATGCAGGCTCTCTTTTGGTTCCATATGAAGTTTAAGGTGTTTTTTTCCAGTTCTGTGAAGAAGGTCATTGGTAGCTTGATGGGAATAGCGTTGAATCTGTAAATTACTTTGGGCAGTATGGCCATTTTGACGATGTTGATTCTTCCTAACCATGAACATGGAATATTTCTCCATCTGTTTGTATCCTCTCTTATTTCGTTGAGCACTGGCTTGTAGTTCTCCTTGAAGAGGTCTTTTACGTTCCGTGTTAGTTGTATTCCTAGGTACTTTATTCTCTTTGTAGCAATTGTGAATGGCAGTTCATTCTTGATTTGGCTCTCTTGAAGTCTATTACTGGTGTATAGGAATGCTTGTGATTTTTGCACATTGATTTTGTATCCTGAGACTTTGCTGAAGTTGTTGATCAGTTTCAGGAGATTTTGGGCTGAGATGATGGGGTCTTCCAGATATACAATCATGTCATCTGCAAATAGAGACAATTTGATTTCCTCCTTTCCAATTTGGATACCCTTTATTTCTTTTTCTTGCCTGATTGCTCTGGCTAGAACTTCCAGTACTATATTGAATAGGAGTGGTGAGAGAGGGCATTCTTGTCTAGTGCCAGATTTCAAAGGGAATGCTTCCAGTTTTTGCCCATTCAGTATGATATTGGCTGTTGGTTTGTCGTAAATAGCTTTTATTGTTTTGAGATACATTCCGTCAATACCTAGTTTATTGAGGGTTTTTAGCATAAAGGGTTGTTGAATTTTGTCAAAAGCCTTCTCTGCATCAATCGAGATAATCATGTGGTTTTTTTCTTTGGTTCTGTTTATGTGATGAATTACGTTTATGGACTTGCGTATGTTGAACCAGCCTTGCATCCCCGGGATGAATCCTACTTGATCATGGTGGATGAGCTTTTTGATATGCTGTTGCAATCGGTTTGCCAGTATTTTATTGTAGATTTTTGCATCTATGTTCATCATGGATATTGGCCTGAAATTTTCTTTTCTTGTTGAGTCTCTGCCGGGTTTTGGTATCAGGATGATGTTTGTCTCGTAAAATGATTTGGGAAGGATTCCCTCTTTTTGGATTGTCTGGAATAGTTTCAGAAGGAATGGTATCAGCTCCTCCTTGTATGTCTGGTAGAATTCAGCTGTGAACCCATCTGGACCTGGGCTTTTTTTGGGTGGTAGGCTCTTTATTGCTGCCTCGACTTCAGACCATGTTATTGGTCTATTCAGGGTTTCGGCTTCTTCCAGGTTTAGGTTTGGGAGGTTGCAGGTGTCCAGGAATTTATCCATTTCTTCCAGGTTTACTAGTTTATGTGCATAGAGTTGTTTGTAATAATCTCTGATGATGGTTTGGATTTCTGTGGAATCTGTGGTGATATCCCCTTTATCGTTTTTTATTGCATCAATTTGGTTATTCTCTCTTTTCTTTTTTATTAATCTGGCTAGTGGTCTGTCTATTTTGTTGATCTTTCCAAAGAACCAGCTCCTGGATTTATTGATTTTTTGAAGAGTTTTTTGTGTCTCTATTTCCTTCAGTTCTGCTCTGATCTTAGTTATTTCCTGTCTTCTGCTAGGTTTTGAGT
Source organism: Saimiri boliviensis (assembly GCF_048565385.1). Lineage (NCBI taxonomy): Eukaryota > Metazoa > Chordata > Mammalia > Primates > Cebidae > Saimiri > Saimiri boliviensis. Next base: position 42,791,316 of record NC_133463.1, read on the forward strand.
TTTTTTGATCTTGCTCCTCTAGCTCTTTCAATTTTGTTGATAGGGTGTCAATTTTAGATCTCTCCTTTCTTCTCATGTGGGCACTCATTGCTATATATTTTCCTCTAGAGACTGCTTTGAATGTGTCCCAGAGATTCTGGTATGTTGTGTTTTCGTTCTCATTGGTTTCGAAGAACATCTTTATTTCTGCCTTCATTTCATTGTTTATCCAGTCAACATTCAAGAGCAAGTTGTTCAGTTTCCATGAAGCTGTGCGGTCCTGAGTTAGTTTCTGCATTCTGAGTTCTAACTCGATTGCACTGTGGTCTGAGAGACTGTTTGTTATGATTTCTGTTCTTTTGCATTTGCTGAGGAGTGATTTATTGCCAATTATGTGGTCAATTTTAGAGTAGGTGTGATGTGGTGCTGAGAAGAATGTATATTCTGTGGATTTGAGGTGGAGAGTTCTGTAAATGTCTATTAGGTTTGCTTGTTCCAGGTCTGTATTCAGGTCCTGGATATCCTTGTTGATTTTCTGTCTGGTTGATCTGTCTAATATTGACAATGGGGTGTTAAAGTCTCCCACTATTATTGTGTGGGAGTCTAAGTCTCTTTGTAAGTCATTAAGAACTTGCCTTATGTATCTGGGTGCTCCTGTATTGGGTGCATATATATTTAGGATCGTTAGCTCTTCTTGTTGCAGTGATCCTTTCACCATTATATAATGTCCTTCTTTGTCTCTTTTGATCTTTGTTGCTTTAAAGTCTATTTTATCAGAGATGAGAATTGCAACTCCTGCCTTTTTTTGCTCTCCATTTGCTTGGTAGATCTTCCTCCATCCCTTTATTTTGAGCCTTTGTGTATCCTTGCATGTAAGATGGGTTTCCTGGATACAGCACACTGATGGGTTTTGGCTTTTTATCCAATTTGCCAGTCTGTGTCTTTTGATTGGGGCATTTAGTCCATTGACATTTACGGATAGTATTGTTATGTGTGAATTTGATGCTGTCATTTTGATGCTACCTGGCTGTTTTGTTGGTTAGTTGATGCAGATTCTTGATTGTGTTGATGCTTTTTTACCATTTGGTGTGTTTTTGGAGTGGCTGGTACTGGTTGTTCCTTTATATGTGTAGAGCCTCTTTCAGGAGTTCTTGTAGAGCAGGTTTGGTGGTGATGAAATCTCTGAGTGCTTGCTTGTTCACAAAAAACTTTATTTTTCCTTCACTTATGAAGCTTAGTTTGGCTGGATAGGAGATTCTGGGTTGAAAGTTCTTTTCTTTAAGGATGTTGAATATTGGCCCCCAATCTCTTCTGGCTTGTAGGGTTTCTGCTGAGAGATCTGCTGTGAGTCTAATGGGCTTCCCTTTGTGGGTAACCCGACCTTTCTCTCTGGCTGCCCTTAGCATTTTCTCTTTCATTTCAACCCTGGTGAATCTGACGATTATGTGCCTTGGGGTTGCTCTTCTTGAGGAATATCTTTGTGGTGTTCTCTGTATTTCCTGGATTTGAATATTGGTCTGCCTTGCTAGGTTAGGGAAGTTTTCCTGGATAATATCCTGAAGAGTATTTTCCAGCTTGGATTCGTTCTCTTCATCACATTCAGGTACACCTATCAGACGTAGATTAGGTCTTTTCACATAGTCCCACATTTCTTGAAGATTTTGTTCATTCCTTTTTGCGCTTTTTTCTCTGTTCTTGCCTTCTCTTTTTATTTCATTGAGTTGATCTTCGACCTCTGATATCCTTTCTTCTGCTTGGTCAATTCGTCTGTTGAAGCTTGTGCACGCTTCACGAAGTTCTCGTGTTGCGTTTTTCAGCTCCATCAATTCACTTATACTCCTCTCTATGCAGTCCATTCTCGTCAGCAGTTCGTCCAATCTTTTTTCAAGGTTCCTATTTTCTTTGCGATGCGTTAGAACATGTTCTTTTAGCTCATTGTAGTTTCTTACTACCCACCTTCTGAAGTCTGATTCTGCCATTTCATCACCCTCCTTCTCCATCCGGTCTGGTTCCCTTGCTGGTGAGGAGTTGTGATCACTTTTAGGAGGAGAGGTGTTCTGGTTTCAGGAGTTTTCATCCTTTTTACGCTGGTTTCTTCCCATTTTTGTGGGTTTATCCACCTGTTGTCTGTCTCTGTCCCAGGGAGTTGGAGCTTTATGAGTTTCCGTTGCACTACTGCCTTTTTTGATTTTTCTTTCAGGTCGGACCCGCCCAGCTAGTGGCAGGCCTAGCCTCTGCCTGCCCGCAGGGGCTTTGCTGAGCTGCTGTGGGCTCCGCCCAGCTGCCCTGAGCTCTTCCCTGTTGTCCTTTTTATATGGGCGTAGTTAGAACTGTCTGAGCAATGGTGGCCCCGCCTCTGTTATGGTGGACTCTCTCTGTTGTGGCAGGTTGCCTCGGCAACGGCGGGTTGCCTCAGCAACCGCAGCCTGCCTCCGTAGGGGTGGAGAGTCTCAGTAATGGCGGAAGCCCCTCCCCCACGGAGCCGGACTGTCCTGGTTCAGCTGTGCTTGGTTTGAAGGGCTCTACCCAGAGGGTTTCCAATTACTGTTTTTGTTTTGGTTGTTGTTGGGGGTGGAGGGGTGGGACCAACCGAGCCTGATCACCTGGCTCCCTGACTCAGTCTTTTCTTTTAAGTTGAACGACCCCGCGTTCCGGTTGCTTGTTGAAAAGGCGCCGGGATCTCCTGTGCTGCGACTCACGGAGTCGGCTCGAACCGCAGCGCCGGCTCCTGGCGGGTTTTTTGCCTAGGAATCTCCTGGCCTGACTCGCTATTTCAGATGAATGGGCTATTCTGCCGTCTCAGGGCTCTGCTCGCCAGCTAAGAGGGCTCCCAGACCAGTGGCTTTTGTACGGAGAACCGCAGCAACAGGGAGTGGTCACAGCAGCTGCGCGGGCGGAATCAGCCCCGCGGGGGCCAAAACAGCCGCACCGGCTGGGACTGCGACGCTGGCGACCCCTCTGCCTGGGTATCTCCTGGTCTGTGGGCAATAAGAGTTCGTCTGGAAATGCGGCGTCCACTCACCCTCTGCACTTTCACTGGGAGCTGAAGTCCTGAGCTGTTCTTAGGCGGCCATCTTCCCAGCATTCCCCTATTTTATTCTTGTGCTATCTTTGCTAATTCATTTTCAACTCTATAAGATATTGTGATTTAATATCCTATAAGCTTTGAAGCAGAAAAATAATTTTATTTCATAACCCTTTGTTAAGCCCTCTAATGTCTTCCTCCATGTCAAATGGACTTTGCTTTGCTCTCTAGAACTTTCTTTTCCTATCTTTCAAGAACTTTTATTTGTCAATATTCTAGGGATTTTCTTTCTTTCTTTCTTTCTTTCTTTCTTTCTTTCTTTCTTTCTTTCTTTTTTTTTGATCCCCTTTCTTCTTTCTCTCTCTTGTTTTGTTACATATATTTGGAAGAGCACATTATTACAGAATTTTCTGAAGCTGTATGGGTGGTAGGTATGACATTATACATGACAACATTTATTATATCATAATATTTGATTGATAATGTGGCCAGCAACATAAGTCATATTTGAATAAAGCATTTCTACTCAGAATGATAAAAACAATTCATCATTGTATTAGTGAGGATTCTCCAAGGAAACAAACAGAATATGTGTGTGTCTGTGTATGTGTGTGTCTGGTATTGGCTCATGAGATATTGAGTCATACGAGGGATTGATTCTTGAGGTTATGGAAAATGACAAGTTCCACTGTCTGCCATCTGCAAACTGGAGAACCAGGAAAGCCATTGGTTTAGTTAGAAGGGCTGGGAAGTTGGGAAGCTAATGATATAGATTCTATTCTGACTCTGAATGCCTGAGAACCAGGAGCACTGAATGTGAGAGATCAATGTCCCTAATCTATCATTCATGCAGAGAACCAGCTAATACAATCTTCCTCCAGCTTTTTGTTCTATTCAGACCCTGAACTAATTAGATGAGACCTACCCACATTTGGGAGAGCAATTAACTTTGTCTACTGATTCAAATGATAATCTCTTCCAGAAACATCCCCACAAACATATGCAGAAATCATGTTAAACTAGATATCTAGGCATAGCATAATCCAAGTAAGTAACAAATGAAACTACTATCACAGTTGTCTTCTGGATCCCAGTGACACATTGGGGACTCTTATTTGTTTTTTTTTTTCAGTTCATCTAATATAATTTGTTTTGTTTCTGTGAGCTGTTAGAATTTTATTATCTGAAACAGTTTAAGATAAGATGATTATGTGCTTTGGCATCAGGCTTTTTGAATTTATCATGTAAAGTAATTAGATAGTATTTTCAATTCTGAGATTCATAAATATTAGTTTAGAAAACATTCCTGTTACCTTCTTGTTTATATTTTTGGTTCTTTCTGGAATGCATGTAAGTCAGATTTTACATTTCCTAGTTTTTATAGCCTTCTCTTCTTTAATATTAAGTTTTTGAACTTTTATTTTAGATTCAAGGGTACAAGTGCAGGTTTGTTATATCAGTAAATCGCATGTTGTGGGGCTTTTGGTGTGCCCAATAGGTTACCGGCATTATGCTTATGACACCGGTAGTAAGCAAACTATCTGCTAGGTGTTTTTTAATAGTTTTACTTTCCTTCCACCCTATACCTTCAAATAGGCCTCAGAGTCTGTTGCTCCCTTCTTTGTGTCCATGTGTACTCAGTGTTTATCTCCCACCTGAAGTGAGAACATGCAGTATTTGGCTTTCTTTTCCTGCATTAGTTCACTTCAGATAATGGTCTACAACTCCATGTTGCTTCAAAGGACATAATAATCTCACTCTCTTTTGTATGTCTCCATACTATTTCACGGTGTATGAGTACCACATTTTCTTTCTCCAGTTCACCAGTGATGGGCTCCAAGGTTGATTCCATGTCTTTGCTGTTGTGAATGGTACCACAAAATGAACATATGAAGGCATGTATCTTTTTGGTGACGTTTTATTTCCATTGGGTATATACCCATTAATGGGACTGTTGGGACAAATGGTAGTTCTGTTTTAAGTTCCTTGAGAAATATCCAACCTGTTTTCTGCAAAGAATGAACTGATTTACATTCCCACCAACAGTGTATAAGCATTCAGTTTTCTCGATAGCCTCATCACCATGTTATTTTTTGACACTAGTAATAGCCACTCTGACTGGTGTGAGATGGTATCTCATTGTGGTTTTGATTTATACTTCTCTAATAATTAGTGATGTTGAGCATTCTTCTATAAGCTTGCTGGACATGTTTATTCTTTTGAGAAGGGTCTGTTAATGTCTTTGCTCACTTTTAAATGAGATTTTTAAATGTAAATTTGTTAATTATCCTTATAGATTCTGGATATTAGATGTTTGTTGTTATCTAGAATCTATAAGGAAAATAAACAAATTTATTTTGGATGTTTTCCCTTTTGGTAGGTTACCTATTTATGGTGTTGATATATATTTTTTTACTATGCAGAAGCTTTTGAGTTTAACTAGGCCCCATTTGTCAATTTTTGTTTTTGGTGCAATTGCTTTTGGTGTCTTCTTCATGAAATCTTTGCCAGGGCCTATGTCCAGAATGGTGTTTTCTAGGTTTTTGATAGGGAGAAGAAGAAGAGAAATTCTAGGCAGAAAAGGGCAGGTCTCCAACAAAACTCCACCTTCAAACCTTAAACTGCCACCCAAAGTGAGAACTTATATCCCTGTTTCTCTGCTTAAATGTTGCCTTCCCAAAACCACCCAAAACTTGTTAACTCTTTATCTCTACCTATTCTGATTTTATTTCAGAACATCAGTGGCACAATTATGCTTGGGGAATATAAAATCTTTTTTAGATTTATCAAAAATGCATAAAACCTTAAGTTTTTCCAAGACTAATTACCATCCTAATATCATTAGTTTCCCTGCTATATTGCCAGTAAAGACATTAACTTGCTTGAATAATGCATTGCTAAACAGATTTTATAGAAATACCATTTAAACAGTGAAACAAAGTTTAGTCAGCAAAATATTTTGCTAGAGGAAGCTGTACAGGAAAATAAAGTATTTTTATAAATGGAGGACAGTTGTTTCTGGGCAGTGTCATGCTAGATTCACATGAATACACAGTTTCTCATTTTAACTCAAAGCTAACCTGGTTAATTAATAGACTCTGCTAAGAGTAGTCTCCATTCTATACAGTGACAGATAAAAGCAAAAAGAGAAAATAGGAAGAGTCAGCATTAGATGATACACACAAAGGTGGTAGGGCATTTTTGGTAGAGCATATTTCAAATCTCCAGAAATTCCATGCCAATTTGACTACTTTAACAAGATAGGCTAGGAAAAAATTTGCTCCCTAAACACTTACTTTTCAAGCCTATTTATTTGTATTCTATAATCAATACATAAGTTTAGTTGGTTTGGAAAAAATACCGTAATTCTCTTATCATTTTTTTGTTAATTATCTGGTTGTATGGCTTCTCTAAAAAAAAAGTTATTGTCTAACACCATTATTTCAGACTTGCTTTTGTCTCTATGACAAAGTTTGTGTGTGTGAATAATTTGAATAGAACTAAAATACCCAGCCATATCCAGTTGGCCATGATATATGCATAAGAGCATGCCATGTAGCATGGCCTTAAATACTGTTTTTTTTTTTTTTTTCCTGAAAACCTTGTTGAAAATTAGAGTAACCTAGACATTGTATCTTATTCAGTTTCCCATGGGGCATGTAGATAACCCAAAATATACGGTCTTTTTGTGTAGTCTGTAATCAATTATGAAATATTCTTTAGTACTTAATGGTTAGCATAGAGAAAATGTGCCACCTTTTTCACTGTTAATTCAACTATTAAGCACACATACATATTGTACCTGTGCTTAATTCTGTGTTTTCTCTCTTAGTAACATATGCTCATTGATTTGCTTTTTTTATTATGAAAACTGCCTACATAATATTCTAGAGCAGTTCTCATATGTGTTCTATCTATAAAATGTCCAATTTATCAACAAACTCTGATTAAATACAAAGCCTAGCATTTGGATTATCTCTGTGTATTAAGTGCAATAGATTTGACTGATTAAACACTGGGTCACAGACATTTATAATTGCTTAATTAATTTGTTTCTTTCCTAAATAAAGGACAAATACATCAAATCAATTAATGCATTTTTCCCTGTCTTCCTTATAATAACTAGTAAATAGTTTAGTTACAATCAAATAGAGAAATGAAAATATTTTTGATAGCTTCACCTTGATCCTGGTATAAAATCACATTTTATCATTCATTTCACAGATACATATATATATATATATATTTTTTTTTTGCAGAATATATGAAAATATAAATAATGAAACTAGTTTTTTTCTTCATCCTTCTTCCTTTATTGTCAACTACACTCCGTAAATAGAGAAGACTCTAACTTACTTTAGATTCACTAATATTTGAATTATCATTAACAAAGTATTAATGTAAGCAACAGCAATGTATTTCCTAAGGTTTATGTGTTTGGGGACAACTGGTAAATATTTGGCATCTGATATGAAGGGAAGGTTGTTAACAGACATGATTACATGAGAGGTGAAAGCAGATATTAAAAGTGCTTATTGTGCAATAACAATGTTTTTATAAAAAATGTGCACAGCTGATGCTTTTATTCCCCTACAGAGCAGGTGCCTTCAACTAGTTTAGTCATTAGAAATATTTATACATTCTAAGCTCATTGAAAAGAGAAGTGCATTCAATACAATCTTATTATGTGTCAAGTATACTTTCAACCCTGGCAAGATGGATAATATTCCTAGAACACATCCCTTGATATTATTAACCTTATAAGACAATTGAATAGGAGTGAATATATTCTTCTAATGTTTTACAATATGGCATAAAATATCTATTCCTCAAAAAAGCATTCTTCTTATTTGACATTTATTCTCCTTAGAGACCAAATTGTCTTTGATATAAATTTTGCCACATTTTATTATAATGGCCTAAGTCCTTCATTTGGAAATGCTCTATATTCTCTTCATACTTTGTGCCAGTTATCACTTTATTGACTCTCAGCTACAGATTTACTCTTTACTACCCGTTCTGCAATAATGGACCACTGCCAGATGTACACACAATAAATCTTCCATATAGCCTTCCTGAAAGGGCTGTGGCCATTTACAAGAGTGACTGCATAGGGGAAAATAAAATGACCAGAACTTTTGGAGATTATGAGACCCTGACTTTGAACACTAATTTGTGAGGACCCAAAATTTCACTGTGGTCCACCAGAGAGGGTACATAAAGTGCTCTGGTGATAGATGGAGACTGAGGTCAGACTCACAATGGCCCCAGTGGGAACAGAGGTCTATCCTGTGTTTTTGCCTCTGTAATTGGGATAGGCATGTTTAGTCACTGGAAGAATCCACAGATTGGCTTCATGACTTGTTGGATAAAAGGGCATTGGAATAGCCAAAAGTGATTTATTTTTAATAAATTGACAAGACTCTATCAGTTCAAAAAGGATTACCAATTGATGTGTAATGCATTAGGGATACAGGAGGTGAGAAAAAAAAATTACCAAGATTTGTTCCATGTCCATCAATGATGGTAACTATTTTAGTGATAGTCCCATTAAATGCTGTGTCTCTGGCTAAATGTATGAAAGATAATCATAGATTTGGGTATGTGGTCTTCTCTTTGAATAATCCCAAAGCTATCTGAAAGTCATAGCTGAATGTCGAATTGGATTAAAGAGCCCCACCACTAGTGTCCAGCTTGACAATATGACATGAAACCAAAGCAGTAAATGGTGACCTGAAACCCAAGCTGGAGAACAGAGATAGCCCATTGTCCAAGATTATTAGAACACTGAGGGAGTATTGCTCTTTTTCTGGGAGTGGGGGCAGACAGAGTACAAATTGTGCCAACAAAACTACATTGGTGAATGGTTGTATTAGTATGCTTTCACACTGCTATAAATCACTACCTGAGACTGGCTAATTTAAGAAGAAAAAACGTTTAATTGTCTCACAATTCCACATTGCAAGGGAGGCCTCAGGAAACTTCAGATCATGGTAGAAGGTGAAGGAGAAGCAAGGATCTTCTTCATATGGCATCAGGAGACAGAGAGTGAGAGAGTGGGCTGGGGAACTGCCAAACACTTTTAAACCACCAGATCTTGTGAGAACTAATGCACCATCATAAGAACAGCATGGGAAAATCCACCCCCATGATCCAGTCACCTCCCACCATGTCTCTCCCTCGACTTGTAGGGATTACAATTTGAGATGAGATTTGGATGGAGACACAGAGCCAAAATATATTAATAGTAAACAATAAAGGTTTGAACATATATATTATATATATCGATATATAGATATATATAGAAGCACACAAAACAATGAAAGAAGAAATATATAATTTGTTAGGTGACCATGAGTGCTGGCTATGTGGCAAGATTTGCAATTTACAATATTGGAGTTTATTGTAAATATCTTTGAGCTGGTGACATTGGTGAACAAGTAAATTAGAGAGAAAATTATTTAAGAGATTTTTTTGTTTGGACTTTTACTTCATATACAGAGAAATAATATTATTGGAGCAAAGCCAATTTAGGTATGGGAAAAAATTCAGCACTATATTGAATCCCCCCCAAGGATATAAACATTTTGAGGTAAACAACAGTATTCCTTTTAAACTTCTTAAGTGGTAGTTTCCAAGCCTCACAAGTGGAAGTTCCTATTTTTTCTTCCATGAAAGAGTGTCCAATTTAGGAAATTGTCCTAAAAAAGAGTTAAACCAAAAGCAATTGGACAAAAGCACAGAAACAAATCCTGAGATTATTTCGTTAATTCTTAGTTTCATATAACCAGGGAAAGAAATTGTGGCATAAATCACAACATAGAAGGCTATAGAAATTGCCAAAAAGTAAATTATTAAAATCTAAATGCCTTATAAGTTATTAAAGAATATCAAATTTCAATGACAAGTCATAAATTAGATACTAAATGTTAAATATAAAAACTTAGATATTAAAACATACTCTAGATTTTTTTTTTCGTATGTGGAGCATAGATTTAAAAACATTAAAGACATTATTTTACTAAAGAAAATTAGAGAACACAGAATTCTCCCTAGCTAGTAGTCTGATTCATCTGATTAATTAACTAAAATTTAAGGAAAACGTTTTGTCTATCACAGTATTTAAACTTCAGAATAAGTAGTGAGCCTCAATTGCCACTAACCTATTGATTCTGATGAATCCTGTGGTGATTAAAAGGCATTACATTATTTTTAATGCATTTAAGGAGGTTTTGAATTTCTAATATAAATTCAAATTGAAAAACTTAAACTTTGAATGAAGTGGTAGAAATGAACTCACTTTAGAAATTCTAATATCAGTTTTAATATTTTCTCCTTTTCATTTCTTGGTGAACATCAATCTACAAGGCTATAGTATTAAGTTTTAAAAAACTAATGTGAGGAAAATAGAAATAAACCCGCAAATTCTGTAACAAATTTAACGGGTCATGTAACATAAAATATCATTGTTTTAGAATACCTATTATTGTAAATGTTATCATTTTATGTTATATTTACTTAAAAAGGCATTTTCAATATAGTTGATAGTTTATATTTATTAAGATATAAGACAACTAGATGCTTTTCTCATTATAACATGTCAATGTTGATGAAATTGTTTAAATATGAATAAAATATAATAATGGTTTGTCCTTGTTTACTACATTACCAAATGTATTCATCAGTGTTAGTATTTATATAAGATAGTATGTATTTTAAATATAACTGTAGAAAGTGAATTTATTTAAACCCTACGATTTCAGAAGAGTAAGCAATGGTGCAAATACATACAATTTTTATAAGATACAATGAACATACATTTTTAATTGAGGCAGAAAAGCTAATTTAAATGGTCTTAATTTCAACTTTTTTAATTGGGTATTTTCATTGACGTCTTCTGGAAAGTTATATTATGTGTAGTTCTCAGATCTCCAGAATACCCAAAGCTCCAAGTCAAAACTAATTAAACTTAGGTTTGAAAGCCACAATTGAAATTATTAGCTTAATTGGATATTTGAGAATTAAATATTTTACAAAAATGTATTCTGAAGTTTTCCCTTCACCTAGTTTGAATATATCACTGATATTTTAGTTTATTAAAGAAGTGACATTTTAATGTATACTTTTTATATGTATAAATAAACCTAAAATAGATTATTTTATAAATGAAATAATTATTCTATGCATTGTATGTATATGTACCATATTTTCTTTATACAGTCCACCACTGATGGACATTCCAGTCACTTTTATGTCTTTGCTGTTGTGAATACTGCTGGGCTAGGAACATAGATTTCTTTGGATATATACCCAGTAGTGGGATTTCTGGAGGAAGATCAGTTACATTTTTAGTTCTTTGAGAAATTGCCAAACTGCTTTTCACAATGGCTAAACTGAATTACATTCTAACCAGTAGTGTATTCTCTCCAACCTCACCAGTACCTGTTATTTTTTGGCTTTTAAGTAATAGCCATTCTGATTGGCTTGAGATGGTATCACATTGTGGTTTTCATTTGAATTTCTTCAATAATTAGTGATATTGAGTATTTTTTCATGTACTTGCTGTGTGTGTATATCTTCTTTTGATGATTGTTCATATTCTTTGCCCATTTTTATGTAGTTGTTTGACTTTTGCTGGTGAATTTAAGTTTCTTATAGAGTCTAGATATTAGACCTTTCTTGGATGCATAGTTTGCAAATATTTTCTGCCTTTCTATAAGTTGATTGTTTACCCTGTTGATAATTTATTTTACTGTGCAAAAGTTCATTGGTTTAATTAGGTCCAATGTGTCAATTTTGTTTTTGTTGCAGTTGCTTTTGGTCTCTTCACTGTGAAATCGTTGCCAGAGCCTAAGTCCAGAATCATATTTACTAGGTTTTTTGCAAGAGCTGTTGGATGGGGCTGCAGTCTCACCTGAAGGCTTACCTTTTTAGCAGAATCTTCTTCCAAACTCCCTCACGTGGTTGTTGGCAGGTCTCAATCCCATGCCACATGGGCCTCTCCACAAGAAGAGAGGCCCATGTGGCATGGGATTGAGACCTGCCAACAACCAGTCCGTGGCTTTTCTTCTTTTCATGTTATTGCCACTGTCTTTTGTAGAACATAAGTTTTTAATTTTGATAAAGTCCAGCTTATTGGTCTTTCTTTCACGGATCATGCATGTGGTGTTGTATTTAAAAAGTTACTGTCAAATCCAAGATAATCTAGATTTTCTCCTGTTATTTTCTAGAAGCTGTATCGTTTTTTTTTTCTTTCATTATGCCATGATGTATTTTAAGTTAATTGTTGTGAAGGTGGTAAAGTCTGCATCCAGATTCATTTTTTGCTTGTGGATGGATGTACAGTTGTTCAAGCATAATTTCTATTGTATTGCCTTTGCTCTTTATCAAAGGTCAGTTGCCATATTTATAGGAGTCTATTTTAGGATACTCTATTTCTCTTCCATTGATTTATTTACCTATTCCTTCATAACACCACACTTTCTTGACGCCTTTGCTTGTTTCTGTACTTATATTATCAATTCTTAAGCCCTGTTGCTCCCTTTATTGTTCTTTAACATTATCTGTTTGCCAATTAAATAAAATATATCTTTAATATTCTGGATATGAATGAATATAGCTATTGTAACTTAAAACAGATATTTTATGTTTTGTAATTTAAAGTATAAAAATAACTGAGCTTAGTTACAATAGCCTAGTAACAAAATATCTTGATATCTAAAATAAAAGATATATTCCTCATATTGCTTTTTATTTTTTTTTTGAGACGGAGTTTCGCGCTTGTTACCCAGGCTGGAGTGCAATGGCGCGATCTCGGCTCACCGCAACCTCCGCCTCCTGGGCTCAGGCAATTCTCCTGCCTCAGCCTCCTAAGTAGCTGGGATTACAGGCACGCACCACCACACCCAGCTAGTTTTTTGTATTTTTAGTAGAGACGGGGTTTCACCATGTTGACCAGGATGGTCTCGATCTCTTAACCTCGTGATCCACCCGCCTTGGCCTCCCAAAGTGCTGGGATTACAGGCTTGAGCCACCGTGCCCGGCATTCCTCATATTCTTATATGAAGACCAAAAGAGAAAACGGCATGTAATTGTAACAAACTGACGTGCAGACAAAGTGAATTGAGCTCATACAAAAATTTATTTTTAACTGTCTAAGATAATTCAGGATTATTTTGGGAAATATGCTTTATAATTTTAGGTTTTAAGTATTTAATCAATCTTGAGATTATTTTTATATATGGTTTAAAACAGGGGTTAAGTTTCAATCTTATGTATATGGCTAGCCAGTTATCCCAGCACCATTTATTGAATAAGGAATCCTTTCTCCATTGCTAGTTTTGGTCAACTTTGTTGAAGATCAGATAGTTGTAAGTGTGTGGTTTTATTTCTGGACTCTCTATTCTGTTCCATTTATCTATGTGTCTGTTTTTGTGCTTGTATCAGGCTTTTTTGGTTACTGTAGCCTTGTACTATAGTTTGAGGTCAGGTAATGAGGTGTCTCTAGCATAGTAATTTTGCATAGGATTACTTTGGCTACTTGGGCTCTTTTTTTGGTTCCATATTAATTATAGAATAGTTTTTTCTAACTCTGTGCAGAATGTCATTGGTAGTTTGACAGGAATAGCATTGAATCTGTAAATTGCTTTTGGCCATATGGCCATTTTAACAATATTAATTTTTCTTATCCATGAGCATGGAATGTTTTTACATTTGTTTGTGTCATCTGATTTTTTTAAGCAATGTTTTGTAATTCTCATAGTAGTGATCTTTCACATCCTTGGTCAGCTGTATTCTCATGTATTTTATTTGTGTGTGTGTGTGCGTGCGTGCGTGTGTGTGTGTGCGTGTGCGTCTATTGTAAATGGGATTGCATTCTTGATTGGGCACACAGCTTGGACTTCCTTGATGTATAGAAATGCTACTGTTGTGGAAGACAGTGTGGTGATTCCTCAAGGATCTAGAAATAGAAATTCTATCTGACCCAGTAATCCAATTACTGTGTATATACCAAAAGGATTATAAATAGTTATATTATAAAGACACATGCACATGTATGTTCATTTTGGCACTATTTACAATAGCAAAGATCTGGAACCAGCCCAAATGTCCATCAATGGTAGACTAGACAAATAAAATGTGGCACATATACACCATGGAATACGACACAGCCATATAAAAGGAAGAGTTCATTTCCTTTGTAGGGACTTGGATGAATTTGGAAACCATCATTCTCAGCAAACTGACACAAGAACAGAAAACCAAATACCACATGTTCTCACTCATAGGTGGGTGTAGAATAATTAGAACACATGAGCACAGGGAGGGGAGCATCATACACTGGGGTCTGTTGGGGGGTGCTTAGGGAGGGACAGCAGAGGGTGGGGAGGTTAGTGAGGGATAGCATGGGAAAAAATGACAGATATAGGTGACAGGGGGATGGAGGCAGCAAACCACCTTGCCATGTATGTACCTATGCGACATTGCTGCATGATCAGCACATGTATCCCAGAACCTAAATTACAATGAAAGAAAAAAAAAAAAAAAAGGAAAGAAATGCTACTGTCTTTCATAGATTGATTTTGTGTCCTGGAACTTTGCTGAAGTCTTTTGTGAGAATTAGGAGTCTTGGAGCAACGATTCTAAGGTTTTCTAGGTATCAAGTCATATCATTCGTAAATAGACACAGTTTGACTTCCTTTCTTTGTTTGGATGCCTTGTACATCTTTCTCTTGCCTGATTGCTCTGGCCAAGACTGTGTTAAATAGGTGTGGTTAGAGTGGACAATCTTGTCTTTTTCTGGTTCTCAGTGGTGATCCTACCTGCTTTTGCTCATTCTGTATAGCGTTGTCTGTGAATTTCTCATAGATGGCTCTTACTATTTTGCGGGATATTCCTTCAATGCCTAGTTTATTGAGGGCTTTTAACATAAAGAGATGGTAAATGTTATTGAAAGACTTTTCTGAAGTCATTCAGATGGTCATGTGGTTTGGTTTTTAGTTCATATGATGAATTATTTATTGATTTGCACATTTTGAACCAACCTTGCACAACAGGGAAAAAGCCTGCTTAGTCATGATGGATTAGCTTTTTTATGTGCTGTTGGATTTGGTTTGCTAGTATTATGTTGAGCTGTTTGCATCTGTGTTAATCAAGTATATTGACCTGATGCTTTTTTGTTATTGTTGTTGAAATTCTGTCTGGTTTTTCTATCAGAATGATCCTATCCTTATAGAATGAGTTAGGGAGTAGTGCCTATTCCTCAATTTTTTTGAGTAGTTTCAGTAAGAATGGTATCATCTCTTCTCCATATGTCTGGTAGATTTGGCTGTGAATCACTCTGGTTATGTATTTTTCTCTGGCTGGAAGGCTTTTGGTTACCAATTGAGTTTTGTAACTCATTTTTGGTCTGTTCAGGGTTTCAATTTCTTCCTGGTTCAATCTTAGGAGGGTATAAGTTTCCAGGAATCTTCTTAATTCTAATAGATTTTCTAGATTGTGTGCACAGAGGTCTTTATAATAGTATTTGAGGTATCTGTTCATATCCTTTGCCCATTTTTGAATGGGCTTGTTTGTTTTTTTCTTGTAGATCTGCTTTAGTTCTTTGTAAATTCTGGATATCAGCCCCTTGTCAGATGGGTAGGCTGCAAAAATTTTTTCCCATTCTGTTGGTTGCCGATTCACTCTACTGACTGTTTCTTTTGCCGTGCAGAAGCTGTGGAGTTTGATTAGGTCCCATTTGTCTATTTTGGCTTTTGTTGCCATTGCTTTTGGCATTTTGGTCATGAAGTCCTTGCCTACACCTATGTCCTGAATGGTTTTGCCTAGATTTTCTTCTAAGGTTTTTATGGTATTAGGTCTGATGTTTAAGTCTTTAATCCATCTGGAGTTACCTTACAAAAGAAGACATACAGGAGGCCAACAAACATGAAAAAATGCTCATCATCACTGGTCATCAGAGAAATGCAAATCAAAACCACATTGAGATACCATCTCACACCAGTTAGAATGGCGATCATTAAAAAATCGGGAAACAACAGACGCTGGAGAGGATGTGGAGAAATAGGAACACTTTTACACTGTTGGTGGGAATGTAAATTAATTCAACCATTGTGGAAGACAGTGTGGCGATTCCTCAAGGACCTAAAAATAGAAATACCATTTGACCCAGCAATCCCATTACTGGGTATATATCCAAAGGATTATAAATCATTCTACTACAAGGACACGTGCACACGAATGTTCATTGCAGCACTGTTTACAATAGCAAAGACCTGGAACCAACCCAAATGCCCAACGATGATAGACTGGATAGGGAAAATGTGGTACATATACACCATGGAATATTACGCAGCCATCAAAAACGATGTGTTCACGTCCTTTATAGGGACATGGATGAACCTGGAAACCATCATTCTCAGCAAACTGACACAAGAGCAGAAAATCAAACACCGTATATTCTCACTCATAGGCGGATGTTGAACAATGAGAACACATGGACACAGGGAGGGGAGCACTACACACTGGGATCCGTTGAGGGGAAATGGGGGAGGGGTGGGGGGGTGGGGAGGTGGGAAGAGATAGCATGAGGAGAAATGACAGATACAGGTGAGGGGACGGAAGGCAGCAAACCACACTGCCATGTGTGTACCTATGCAACAATCTTGCATGTTCATCACATGTACCCCCAAACCTAAAATGCAATAAAAAAAAAGTATTTGAGGGTTTTTTGTATTTCTGTGGGGTAGATAGTAATGTCACCTTTCTCAGTTCTGATTGTGTTTATTTGAATCTTCTCTCTTTTTTTCTTTTAGTCTAGCTAGCAGCCTGTGAATCTTATATATTATTTCAAGGAACCAATATCTAGATTAGTTTATCTTTGGTATGTTTTATAAAAATTTGCATTTCAGTTTTTGGTTATTTCTTATCTTCTGCTAGCTTTGGAGTTGGTTTGCTCTTGTTACTCTAGTTCTTCGAAGTGTGATGATGTTAGGTTGTTAATTTGAGCTCTTTATAAGTTTTTAATGTGAGGATATAGTACCATAAATATTCCTCCTCGCACTGCTTTTGCTGTGTCACAGAGATTCTTATATATTGTATCTGTGTTCTTATTCATTTTAAATAATTTCTTGATATTTATTTTAATTTCATTGCATTCCCAGGTGTCATTAAAGAGCAGATTATTTAATTTCTATGTAATTATACTATTTTGAGTAACCTTATTCATGTTGACTTCTATTTTTAATGTACTATAATCTGAAATTGTGTTTGGCATGATTTTGGTTTTTTAAAATTTGCTGATAACTGTTTTATGGACAATTGTGTGGTTGATTTTAGAGTGTGTCCCATGTGCAGTTGAGAAGAATGTGTATTACCTTGTGTATTACACAATGTGTATTACCCCAAGGGTGGAAAATTATGAAGATGTCTGTCACTTCTATTTGGCCAAGTATTGAGTATTAGTTATCTGCCTTAGTGATCAGTCTAATGCTGTTGGTGACATATTGAAATCTGTCTCTCACTGTTACAGTGTGCTTATCTAAATCTCTTTGTAGGTCTCTAAAAACTTGTTTTATAAATGTTGGTGCTCGTATGTTGGGTACATATATATTCAAGATAGTTAAGTCTTCCTGTTGAATTTAACCTTATATCATTATGTAATGTCTTTTTCTTTTTTGATCATTGTTGGTTTAAAGTCTGTTTTGCTTGAATTTAGAATAGCCTTCCCTGCTTTTGTGTTTTCCATTTGCTTTGTAGATTTTTATACATCCATCTACATTGAGCCTATGGGTATCACTGTATGTGAGATGGGTCTTCTGAAGACAGCTTGCAGTTGGGTCTTGTTCCTTCATCCAACTTGACAGTGTATCTTTTAAGTGGGGGCATTTAGCTTGCTTATATTCAAGGTTAATATTGATTTGTGTGTGTTTGATCCTGTCATCCTGATGTAAACTTGTTGTTATGCAGACTTGATTGTGTAGTTGCTTTATAGTATCAATGACCTATATAGTTAAAAGTGGTTTTAAGGAGGATAATAACAATCTTTTGTTTTCATATTTAGCACTCTGTTAAGGACCTCTTGTAAGGCAGGTCTAGAGGTAATGAATTCCCTCAGCATTTGCTTATCTGAAAAGAAATCTGTTTCTCCTTTACTTACGAAGTTTAGTTTGGTTGGATATGAAATTCTTAGCTGGAATTTCCTTTCTTTAAGAATGCTGAATATAGGCCTACAATCTCCTCTGGTTTGAAGGGTTTCTGCTGAAAGTCCACGTCTATTAGCTTGACGAGGTTCCCTTTGTTCCACCCTTTGTAGGTGAATTTCCCCATTTCTCTGGAGTATCTGATGACTGTGTGTCTTGAAGATAGTCTTTCTTGTACAGTCTCATATGGTTCTCTGCAAATCCTGAATTTGAAATGTTAGCCACTTTAACAGGGTTGAAGAAATTTTCATTTATGTTTTCCAAGTTGCTTGATTTCTCTGTCTCTATCAGGAACATCATTGAGTCATAGACTTGGTTTCTTTATATAATTCCGTATTTGAGAGGTTTCATTCATTATTTTTTATGCTTTTTTATTTATTTTTGTTTTACTGAATTAATTTAGAGGACCAGTCTTTGAGTTCTGAGATTTTTTCCTTAGCTTGGTCTATTTTGTTGTTAATACTTTCAGTTGTATTACAAAATACTTGTAGGCTGTTTTTCAGTCTATGAGATCAGTTTGAAATTTCTTAAAAAGACCCTTTCATCTGTCAGCTTTTGTATCATTTTATTGTATTTCTTAGATTCATTTGATTGGAATTTGGCTTTCTCTTTAATCTTAATATTTTTTGTTCCTATCGATATTCTAAATTCTATGTCTGGTGGGTGACCATGTGCTTTCATGACTTGGATAAATGACCTCATGCTGCTTTTATGGTTATGGACAGCTGAGCTACGGACAGCCGATTGCTTCACAGGAAACTCTAGGCTGGAAGTTCTATCTGTTTATTACCTTTGTTCTCTTCTCTACTGACTATCTGATGCTCACTGTCAGTCATCACTTGAATCTATCACACACATTCTGGTTCTATCAGTTTCTTACATGTATTTTCTTTTTGAGTCTTTTGAAAAATAATCTCCTGGCCTTATTACTTCCCTAGAGCTACCTGACATTGATATAAAAAGCTATTCAGAGCATTCCTTTCCTTCATATCTATAAACTAGCCTTTCCTTGTTCATGAGGTATTATCTGAAATTTCTGACATTTTTTTTATTAGTAGACTGTTCAAATCAATGATTTCATTTAACTGCTTGTTTATAAATGTCACCCCAGATGTTGAAGCATTTAGGGGTCTTGGGACTCTCTTTGGCTCTTAGGATTCTCCCCTGCTCTTTAACTTCACAGATTTTTTGGTTTGTTTTCTCCTCACTTGTCTCTTTCTCTTTCCTTTTTATTTATTTTTTTTAACAGTTTCTTAGTGCAGTAGCATCTAATCTGTTTTTGAAGGAAAACATAGCAGCCACAATTTTTATCTCTATTCTCCACCTCTCTCTATATAAATCTCGTTTCCAGTACTTTTTTTCTGTATTCCTTTTCTGCTTTTTAGGCTATTTATCCAAGTTAGTTTTCTTAATAATTTATTTGATTTCCAACATTGCCTGTTTCATTCTTTCCTGACTCCTGTGTATTAAAATTTAGATATTTTTATTTTGAAAATCTTATTTATTTACCTCTCTTCCTATTTATCTTCCTGTTTTTCTTTTTCTTCTATTTTCATTCCAGATTATTGTCTTCTTATAGCATTCTGCTCCTTTTATAAACAGTAAGTCCTCTTGTGATCCACTGAGATACTACATGAGTTCATAAAATTTTCTTTTGGATGTTCAGGGCTAGATTTTTTTCAATGTAATTTTTAAATAGCTTTCTTAGGGTACAATTGATATGCAAATAACTGTACATATTTAATGCATGCAGTTTGATAAGTTTAGACATATGCAAACACCCATGATATTATCAGCATGATGAAGGTAACAGACATATTGAATACCACCCAAAGTTTCCTTGTGTCTCTTTCTTGTATGTGTGTGTGTGTTGAACAACTCCTGCATTTCTACCACCCCACTCCCATGTTCTGGCATCTAATATATTATTCTCTGCTTCTATAATTTTGACTGTTTCAGAAAACATAGGGGAAAAGCTTCTTGACATTAATTGTAGACATGGATTTCTTGGCTATGACATGAAAAGCACAGACAACAAAAATAAAATTGACAAGTGGAATTACATCAGATCTGAAAGCTACTTCATAGCAAAGAAATCCATTAACAGAGTGGAAAGGCAACCTGTGAAATGGGAGAAACTATTTGCAAAATGCATATCTGACAAGGTGTTGTTTTTCAAAACATGTAAGTATTTCTTCAACACCAGCAACAGCAATAACAAAAAACAAATAACCCAATTAAAACAAAAAAACAAATGGCAGGAATCCCAAAAACTGATTAATAATGAGCAAGAACTTTACCAATATAATTTTTAAGAGTCCTTAAGTTTCTATTTTCCTTTCCTTGCTCTGCCTTCTATTTCACAGAATAAAATATTTTTCTTTATACCTGTTTTTAAAATTTACAGTAATTACCTTCCAACAAAGGAAATCTTATTTAACCTATTTTGGGGGTCAATTTTCACATTTGTGTATAAACCTATATGTAATTCTGCATAGTGCTTGAGTCATTTCTCTGTTGTGGGGTGAAAGAGTTTTCCGAAATCTATAATTGCAAGTTGATGTGAATGGAAATCAGCTTATTTCAGCTGCATTTACATTTTTCAGTTTTTTCCCCATTCTTCTGGCATGCAGCTAATATTGTTACTATGTTTTACTTTTTCAGTTTCAAATTTTGAATCCAAAATCTTCTTTATGCCTATTTTGTCATTTGTATCATGGAAACTTTCTGTACTCTTCTCTCCAACCTCTGCAACAACATTCCCTTCTGTCTGCTTCTGAGTGGACACAGAAAGATGTTGCAGAAATATAATTTAAGCATTATCTGAAGAATAGCCCACATGAAAAATATGTATATACCAATATCTTTAGTTATTAGGAATAATGGTTTTCAGATAAGGATCAGAAAATAAGGGATATATAAACAATCTTGTGATTTCCTATTCTCTTTACAGTATATATGTATATACACACACAGAGATGTGTTTTTTCATTTTAATATAATAAAAATAATCTTATAGGTAATTAGACATTGTATGTTATTACCTTCTTTTAAATTCTAGAAACCTTATCCATTATGGTTTTTAGTAATTGCATGGTTTCTCTCTTTGTGTGTGTGTGTGTGTGTGTGTGTGTGTGTGTGTGTGTGTGTAGATATTTTTGTGCTAGTTTGAGAGCAGCTATTGTTAAAATGTCATATTTAACCATAAATGTTTATATATGAGATTTTCTTCACTAAATGTCATTCAATAAAACAATACATTTGTTGTGTTTTGCTATTCATCGATTTGTACTAACTAGACATCTTGAATGCGAAGTTGTTGCCTTTACTGCATAAAAGAGTCTTGTATAAACTAAGCAATATCTCCTTCTGGTTTTGTTGCACATTGTATCATAGTAGCTCGTATAATTAATACAAATATATTAATATATACTTTTAATCAACCACTGAATAGCAGCCTGCTGTGCTAATGATTTTTGGTACATGAAGACTGATTGCATTTTCCTAATGAAACATTTCATATTCAATGAATCATGACAAGTATTACTAGAATTTACTTTGATATTTCTTGAACTTATATTTAGGAGTTAAGAAAAGTAAAATATATTATTTTTTCCATACCAACAGTAGAGTCTGATAGACAATATAAACATTGTACACATCAAATGACATGTAGAGGGTATGTCAAATCAAGTTATTATAAGTCATTTCAAATTTTATTTAGTTTCTAATTTTAAGGGGTGGGAGAAGAAATAACTCCTGAGGTTCTAGAAAGACATAAATATTTGATGATAGTTAATTCATTTATCTTATCCATATATAACTAATATTTTTAAAGATACAATTTGTCTATGTTGAGGATGCAAAACTGAAATGTTCTCAACCTCTAGCCAATATATATCTTCAAAAATATTTGTTACATGAATAATTTAAAAATGCATCAATTATTATATATAAATAGAAGTTATAAATTATTGCAAAACTATTAATTACTAGATAAGATACAAAGTAGTAGAAGACTAAGTTTCCATGAGAGGTAAAGGGAAGGATTCCAAAGTACAAAGCCTAGGGGCTGAGGGTTCAAATACAATAGGATTTATCATGATAAAAGATGGTGGATTGACAGAGGGGAATTCAAGATATCCTTTCCCTATTGTGCATTCTTGGCACCCTTGTCAAATATTTTAATTTTGGACTTGCTCTTCTCTCGTTGTTATATATGTCTGCTTTTATGCCAGTTTTATACTCTTTTAATTACTATGTATTTGTAATATAGAGTGAAATCAGGACATGTGATGTATCCAGCTTTGTTTTTCTTTCTAAGGATTATTTTAGTTATTCAGGGTCTTTAGTGAATCCATATATAATTTAGAATTTCATTTTTCTACTTCTGTAAAAAGTGCCATTGGAATTTTGTTGAACTATACTGAATCTGTTGATCGCTTTGGTGTAAAAACATTTTAAAAAAATGTTTTTGTTGATGTAAAAACATTTTAACAAAATCAAATCTCCCAGTCCATGAGCATATGATGACTTTCCATTTATTTTATTTTATTTTATTTATTTTCTTTCAGCAATGTTTTGTAGTTTTCATTGCACAAATCAATTATCTCTCCAGTAAGTTTGTTCTAAGTATTTTATTCATTCTGATGCTACTACAAGTACAATTATTCTCTTAATTTTCTTTTTGGACAGTGACTTAGTATATAGAAGCACAACTGAATTATGTGTGTTGATTTTATATTCTGTAATTAGAACTATTTATTCTAACAGGGTGTGTGTGGGTGTGGGTGTGAACTCTCTAGGGTTTTCTAAATGTAATAACATGTCATCTAGAAACCAATAGTTTTTCTTCATTTTTTCCCAATTTTTTTTTCCTAATTACTCTAGCTAGAACTTTCAGTACTATGTTGAATATAATGATGAGAGTAAACATCCTTGCCTCCTTCCCAATCTTAGAGTAAAAGCTTTCAATTTTTCACCATCGAGTATGTTATTAGCTGTGGGATATTTATATATGGCCTTTAATATGTTGACATAATCTTCCTTTATTCCTAATTTTTTCAGAGTGAGTTTTTATTATAAAAGGGTGTTAATTTTTTTTCAATTCTTTTTCTGCATGTATTGAGATAACCATATAATTTTATCCTCCATTCTATTAATGTTCTCTAATCAATTGATTTTTGTGTGTTGTACCATACTTGCATTCCAGAGTTAAATCCCACTTGGTCATGGAGTATAATCACTTTAATGTGCTGTTAAGGTTGGCTTCCTAGTATTCTGTGGAGAATTTTTGCATCTATATTCCCCAAGGATATTGGTCCATGGTTTCTTTTCTTTTTTTTTCTTTAAGTTCAGGAATAAAAGTTCAGGTTTTTACACATGTAAACTAGTGTCATGGGGGTTTGCTGTACAGACCATTTCATCACCCAGGTAGCAAGCCTAGTACCAATTACTTGCTTTTGTCTTACACCATATACAAAAATAAATTCAAAATGTATTAAAGCCAGACATAGTGGCCCATGCCTGTAATCTCAGCACTTTGGGAGAATGAGGTGGGCAGATCACTTGAGGTCAGGAGTTTGAAACCTGGCTGGCCAACATGGTGAAACCCTGTCTCTACTAAAAATACAAAAAAAAAAAAAAAAATTACTGGAACATGGTGGCAGGCATCTATAATCCCAGCTACTCAGAAGACTGACAGGAGAATTGCTTGAACCCAGAAGACAGAGGTTGCAATGAGCCAAGATCACATCATTGCACTCCAGACAGAACAAGACTGTCTCAAAAAAAAAAAAAAAAAGTGCTAAAGGCTTAAAATTAAGACTTGAAACTGTAAAACTTCTAGAAGAAACATAGCAGAAAATCTTTATGCTATTGATCTGGGCAATGCTGTTTTGGGTATAACACCAAAAGCACAAGCAACAAAACCTAAAATAGACAAGTGGGACTACATTAACTCAAAAGCTTCTGCACAGGAAGTGGTGAAAGGCAATCTACAGAATGGGAGAAAATATTTGCAAGCCATATATCTGATAAAGGTTTAATATTCAAAATATAGATTGGACTCCTACAAATCTATAGTGAAACAAAACAAAATAAACTAAACAACAAATCTTGATTAAAAATTGGGCACAGGACTTGAACAAACATGCCTCCAAAGGAGACATACAAATTGCCAACATGAAAAGTTACTAAGACTAATCATATGGAAAATGCAAATTAAACCAAAATTAGATACCATTTTACCAGTTTTTGCCTGTTACAACGGCCACTATAGAAGGAAAAAGATAGTAAGTATTCCCCAGGATGTGGAGAAGTTGTTAACTCTTTTACACTGTTAATGGGAATGTGCAATGGTATAACCTCTATGATTAACAGTATGAAGTATCCTTAAAAAAATAAAAAGAACTACTGCATGATCTAGCAATCCCATCTCTGGATATTTATGGAAAAGAATTGAGATTGGAATCTCAAAAAGATATTTGTATTCCCATATTTTATTGCCATGTTATTCCTAATAGCCAAGATGTGGAAACAAACTTAATGACCACAAATGGATGAATGAGTGAAGAAAATGTGGTATATGCACACATTGGAGGATTGTTCTGTATCTAAAAAGAAGGAAATGCTGTAATGTGAGACATCATGGAAGAGCCTTCAGGACATAATGCTAAGTGATAAGCTGGTTACAAAAGGACACATTCCATTTATATGAGGCAAAAATAGTCAAACTCCTAAAAGGAGAAAATGGAATTACAATTACTAGAAGCTGTGTGGTAATAAGGAGTGAGTTGCTGTTCTATGGGTATGAAATTTCAGTTATGCAAGATGATTAAATCCTGGAGATCTGCTGTACAACGTTGTGTCTGTACTAAACAATATTGAATTAAATATGTTTTAAAATTTTTAAGAGAGTAGATCTTATGTTAAATATTTTTACTGCAATGAAAATGTAAAAACATTTACAACTTTAGAAAAAATATAACATATATACAAGCTCATAAGTAATGCTTTGTTATAATTTACATAATTTTGGAAAAATTACTTTCAGAAGAGTCCAATATGATGGGTACTGAAGTATTCCATTAGATTAAGAAACTATAAGGAAAAGAAAAAGACCTTAAGCAATCAGCACAAATACAGTGGAGCAGTTAGCTGATTGAAATAAATTGGGGAATGATTGGAAGCCAGGGAAATGAAGATGACAATAGTGGGTCATTCTTTCAAAAATTTTGGATGAGAAGTGAAATATACAGGAGGGTAATATTTAAGGTGAAATCAATATCAAAGAAACAATTTTTTTCCTTCAATTGATGCATTTCAGTAATTTTTATTGCAACTGGAAGACCATATATCACAGAAACTTTATCCTAGGTCTGGGGGAAAGAGTTATTTACTATAAATGATAAAATAGTTTCTCTTTGGTAATATAATTACATACAAAGAGTGCAAAATGCAGGTATGTATGCCTTCCAAGCAACACAACATCAAGTCCCTAAAGTTCAGCTGAATGCACCTGCCTCCACATTGTTTCTCTAGGTGCACACAAACGTAAATGAACATCACATTCTAATAAGAAATTATGTTTAAAACTGCCAATACTCTACTTATGTTAAATATGACTAAGATGAATTTGAATACATTGCTAATTCTATCACATTTAATAATTTGTGAGTAGTATCTATTTTTTTTAAATTTCCAGTGCCCCATCTCAATTCAAATCATATTTAAATGTCATATTTTCTTTTGGAATTACAAAATTTCCTTCCTACAGGGAGTGAAAATGTATGTAAAGGTAGATCATTTACATGGTTGTGCCAATGAAGTCCATAGTATTCATGTAAGCTTGTGTTCTGCCAAAGGCAATTCCTTCTAGAGATGTGACACTTTTAAATTGACTACCAGAGCAACTAGTATTTCTGTTTTTTATTCATCATATCTGTTCTTACTTGATCACATGTCACTCTTCTGGACAGCTCCAAACCTTTAAAGTCTATTCTTTCTTTACCCAAAAATCTAAGGTGGTTAGATATGAAAATCTCTAGAAAGCATGAAGAGGTTAACTGCAACCAGTAATTTTATAGAGGCGCAGGATGTATAAACATATAGAAGATTTGAAATTTGGGCATATCTACATTATGGAAAACTTGTACTGTATATTAGTAACACACTGACTTTGCAGAGCCTTGTTTCTTTTTCTGTCTCTGCCTCTAAGCATCTGTGTATCTTAATAATTCAATGAAACAAAAGTTCAATTTCTTTTTTATAGAAAAAAAAATGTGCTCCAACATTTCTATCTTCAACATATTAAGGCAATATTTTCCTTGTCATAGAGTTTGAGTAGATGGAATTCATAATAACAAATATTTTAAAATGTAAAATACTAAGCTATTATCAATTATTGAATAAAGATAATAACATCATTTGTTTCATACTGTGACTCCTTTAATGCTAGAATATTAATGCTTGCCTTTTTAAATAAAATAGCTTCAGAGAATAAGAGGTCAAGCTAAATTTTGTAACCTCTATAATGTGAAAAATGGTTTATATTTCTAAGAGTTGAACTAAAGAAAAATAGATCTATGTTTTGACACAAAGCAGACACTAGAACAAGCACCAAATTATAAAATATAATATTACAAACAAGCCTAAAAGTTTGCACATTTTCTCCCTGGTCACTGATATTCCTAACAAAAATACGGTCTTTACTAATTTTTATAGCAATTTATTTTTTTTCTTGTGATTTTACCATATGAGTTTGTATCTCTAATATTTGCTTTTTTTATTTTAAAAATAAAATAACATGGTATGTGTCATGTTTTATATGACTTTTGAATCACTGTTTTTCCTCAGTCATTTTTATTGCTGTATATTATTCCATCTTAGGAAGACATCTTAATTTTTCAAGTATTTTGCTGGTTAGGAAAATTTGAATTGTTTCCAGTATGTGACTATTAGCATAATGCTTCTATAGACACTATAAAACATTTTCTTTCTTTGAATTTGCAGAAATTGTTGGGTACAGACCTAGGAATAACACTGCTAAGTCATTGGGGTCTCTCATATATATATACATGGTCTCACTCTTTTGCCAGGCTGGAGTGCAGTGGCACTATCTCAGCTCGCTGCAACCTCTTTCTCCCAGGTTCAAGTGATCCTCCTGCTTCAGCCTCTCAAGTAGCTGAGACTACAGGCACATGCCACCATGTCTAGCTAATTTTTTTTTTTTTTTTGGTATTTTTATTAGAGATAGGGTTTCACCACATTGGCCAGAATGCTCTCAATCTCTTGACCTCGTGATCCATCAGCCTCGGCCTCCCAAAGTGCTGGGATTACAGGCGTGAGCCAACACGCTGACCAGTACCACATATTTCTAAGGTTTATAGAAAATTCTAGTTTTAGAAAGTGGTTATTACCATATATTCATTACAGCAATTTGCCATAACTCCTATTTGTGCCAATACGTAGTACCATTTCATTCTCCTCCTTCTTCCCTCTCTTGTTCCCTTACTCCCTCATTCTCCTCCTTCCTTTCTTTTTTTCTTTCTTTTCTTCCTTTCCATGCCTGACTTATTTCCCTTACTTCTACATTCTTCCTTTCTTTTCTGCCTTGCTTCCTTCCTTCTCTTTTTTCTTTCAACATTAAAGAGTGCTAGAGGGGGTAGGTATCACATTGAAGCTTTTAATTTATATTTTTAAATAAATATTGATGATTAATATATTTAATCTTTTTGACATGCCTGTCTAAGGCTTTAAATTGTTTTCTATTTTGTTGTTTGTCTTATTATTAAATTGTGAACTTCATTAGATGTGAGATTTTCTGTTATTTTTTGGTGTAAATATTCTCCTATTATCTAAGTTTTTACTTTTCATTCCATATTATTTTAAAACTATAATTTATAAACTGTAAGTCTTTCTTTTGTTTCAATTTTTCAAATTGTGTTCAATATTGTTATCTATTCCTGTATGGGCATGTTTTTTGTTCCTTCTTTAAGTAATGGTTCCTAGCCAGAAATCAAGAGATTTTTTCTATATTATTTATAGAATTATATTATTTTGGTTTTTTATATTTAGATGTAAAACTTTTCTTGTATTGATGTTTGTATATGGTGTGAAGTATGGAATAGGTTTTTCTCTTCCTCCAGTTGGGAGCTAGCTTATTCAAAATTATTTTTTTAGAATTGCCATTATTTCACCCTTCTATAGACCCTACTGGGTTATTATCATATATCCATGTATGTAAACCTTAATATTATTTTTAATTTGTTATAAAATGTTCTATTTTATAGTAGTATCATTATTTACTCTATCACCTTTCTGTTGATACATATTTATTTTGAACTATAAACACCATTAAAAACATTGTAAAAATGTAGTAAATTATCAGCTGATTTATTTCAATGGAGTAAATTTATGGAAGAGGATTCTGAGATCAAAACATACAACCATTTTGAATTTTAATAAGTGTACCAAATTCTGAAGAGTTTTTTACTCATTTACGTTTCTGTCAATGTAGTAATGGTGTGTATTAGGGTCCTCACATTTTTAATCTCCTTATGTTTATTAGGTGGGTTGTTTATTTTGGCCTACTTGAAAATTTGATACTTATTTCCTAAATTTGCATTTCAGCAACTTCTAATATGGTTGAAAAAATGTTCAAATCATTGTTTACCTATATTACCTTTTGTATGAATTGCATTGTAATATTCTTCTAACTAAAACAAATTTCTTTAGCTTAGAAATTCTTAGTATATTAGTGATATTAAACTTTGAAATGGTATATAAATTGCATGTATTATTATAAATTGCTTGCAAAAATAGCCTCAATTCTTCAGCCTTTTCTCTATCCACAATCCTTGAAATCTAGTTTTTAGTTCCTCCATTAATGGGTAGGGTATATTTCTGCACACTTTTATCTATATTCACTCTGTAACTTATTTTGGCCAATAGAATTCCCTGAAAAAGATAGTGTTGTGGTTTTGAAACTAAGCCTTAAGAAAGCTTACATACTGTAGCTAATTCTTCTAGAAACCTGCTACTACCATGTGAGCCGGCCCAGACTATCTTACTGGATGAGAAGAGACAAGTCGCCCTTTTACTCCTGCTTCTTCAGCCAATATTCTACCTTCTGCTTTGAAATTGAAACTACTCATAGCCAATCCCCAGCCTATCCAATATTTGGTAACATGTGCATAAGCAAGTTCAGTCAAGATCAATTAAGTCTGACTCAGACTAGCAGAGCTAACAAATAGCAACAGAATAATGAGTAATAAACGTTTCTATTTGTTTAAAGACACCATGATTTGAGGTGTTTATTATGTAGATATACATGATTAATAGAATTTTTAATCTTGATTTTTATCACATTTCCATGGGTTATATATCTAAATTTTCATTTAGAATGTCTACTGCTCAATGAGTTATAAAATTGTTTTCTGATAAATCTAAATTTTAAAATTATATCTTCAATCCATCTGAAATTTATATACACCATTATTTTCCAAATAAAAATCAATTCAATATTACTATTTAGTAAATACTTTCCACTTGAATTGAAATAGTACATGTTATATATGATTTGATCAGCATCATTCTACTTTTATTGTAGTTTTTTTAAGGTAATACTGAGATCATGCATCATAATTTCATTTCAAAAAATTGTACACTTTTGATTTTACAATCTCATAGGTGGAAGGACTTTCCTTGTCTCAGTGCGACTTTGGACTGTGAACTTTTGGGTTAATGCTGGAATGAGTTTAAGACTTTGTTGGACTTTTGGGAAGTCATAATTGGTTTTGAAGTGTGAGAACATGAGATTTACAGCTGCCAGGGATAAAATAATATGTTTTGGCTGTGTCCCCATCCAAATATCAACCTAAAATGTATCTCCCAGAATTCCCACTTATTATGGGTGGGACTCATCAGGAGGTAATTGAATCATGGGAGCCCGTATTTCCCCTTCTATTCTCATGATACTTAATAAGTCTCAGGAGATCTGATAGTTTATCAGGGGTTTCTGCTTTTGCTGCTTCTTCATTTGCTGTTGCCACTAACATGTAAGAAGTGCCTTTTGCTTACTGCAATGATTCTGAAGCCTCCACAGCCATGTGGACCTATAAGTTAATTTAAACCTGTTTTTCTCCACAGTCTTGGGTATGTCTTTACCAGCAGCATGGAAACAAACTAATACAGTAAATTGGTAGCAGTAGAATGGGCCATTGCTGAAGTTGTAAAGTGAAGAAAAGTGAAAAAATGTATTGCTGCAAAGTTTCTTCAAAGAGTTCAAATGTATTTTCTGATTCCACATAAAATTTGTTAAAAACAAAATTATTTTAAGAACTGTAATCAATGTGATTTATTGTTGCAATTTCCATAGTCAGAACCTAATAGTAGAAATAATAAGCACCTAATGTATCTGTATATATGTCATTATTATATTTGCTGCTCATTCTTTTTTTGCTAGTGTTGCCACTACATTACTTCTTCAAAAACGATCTAATGGATTCCATTTCTCACATTTTTATAAAATCTCTGCTCTTAAAATGTTTTTGAGCAGAAGCATTCATAATATATTATGGATAGCTTCATGAAAAGATTGAGCAATAGGAATTTGTTATGAATAATTTATAGGTAGTGATTTCCAAAACAAAGTTATAAAGCATAAACTAAAAATAAAACGATTTCATTTGGCCTGTGGTAAAACAAAACAAAACAAAAAAAATTTGAACAGAGAAATTACAAGCTACTTAAACTTATGTAAAACAATAAAAATAGACACTTTTTATATGCTGTTTATATCTCCTTACCATAACAACATAAATACAGATTTTCATTTTCCTATAATTCAATATTATTGAAATATGTTTCAGTTTAGAACTTAACATATTGAAAATAATGGAAAGACAGGTAAACTGATTGAGGACAATTTCTTCTTCCCTGTTTTCTTCAACTCTGGGAAATTCAAAGTAACCTGAAGTTCCATACAGTTTGCAAAGTGAAATCAGTATGAATGACTGTAATAATAATCAGAGAAATAATTGAAAATTCTTACTCTAATAAACATCCTTGAGGATGCTAGTCCTGAAAAAGAAAGTTTCCTGCTTGAAACAAATGCTCTGTGAGAAATGAAACTTTCAATTTCCAGGTGTTCTATACTTGGGTAGAGGCCAAAGACTGTAATAGATAAACGTTGTTACTTCTTTTTATATGTTTGTTCTTTCATGTTGGAGAGATGGAGAGGAAGCAGGAATAATATATGCAATTACTTTACTGTATAAGAATCCTGGGCCAGACATAGTGGTTCATGCTTGTAATCCCAATACTTTAGGAGACATAGGCGGGAGGATCTGTTGACCCCAGGTGTGCCAGACCACCCTTAGTAACTTAGTGAGCCCCTGCATCTAGAGAAAAACAAACGAAAAATAGCCTGGTATGATGGAACACACCTGTCGTCCCAGCTACTCAGGAGGCTGAGGTGGGAGGATTACTTGAGCCTGGGAGGCTGATGCTACAGTGAGTTGTATTTGTGCTCCTGCACTCCAGCCAGGGTGACAGAACAAGAGCCTCTCTCAAAAAGAATAAACTTTTTTTGAATTCGCAGATGATAAAAATTATAATCAACTAAAACTAAGAAGTAGTTTTTGTTTACTTAGACATAATACATTCCCTTAGCCATTGAACTGAAGATATAATTTTTCTAAGATTTTATAGTGATTCATCATAAATAATAATAGAGCAAATATTTATTGAGGATATAGTATATGTCAGACACTAATTTATGACTGCTTTATTATGGATTATTTCATAGGTAGGTACTGTAGTGTTAGTTGCTACATTTTAATAAAGTGAATACTGATTTAGAGACGTGTAAAAATTAGGTAAATTTTTAATATCATATAGGTAATAATTCTGGATATTACAAGTAAATGTTGGTAACATAAAAACCCAAGTATGAAACTATTATTTCAATCACTACATTCTACTTGAGCGACCTACCAGATCATTTAAAAAACTTTTCCTATAAGATTTCTTACTGCATGAGAGCTTTTGCCCTTCCTTGATGTAGTTGATAGACTCTATATATTAGTTCAGAAAGAGAAAACTATTTGCTGCATAACCCTACTGAATACTGACTTAAATTTGTTTTAGGAACACCTTCTTTGAAGTCAATGGTTTAAACATAAGTCCTATGCTTTACTAAGACTTGATAAGCAAGTTCATGTTTTTGCAGTCTTTCAACAAATATTTAATAGTGGCTGGCTTACAGCTGATTACTGTGAGTTGAATACTGCAAATGCTGCTACCCTTAAGCTCTTTTACCTTGCTTTCAGATTCACAATACTGAATTTACCAACTTAATGAACAGCACACAATGACTCAACTCACCGTACACTTTTCATCTTACAGACCTCTCTGTAGCTTTTGAGACGGTTGAATACTCACATCTTCGAATAATTTTTGTCCTTAGCATCCTTATCATTACACTCCTTTTATTTTCCTTTTGCTGATGTGACACTTCTAAATATCCCTTTGGAATTGCTCTTTTTATGACTATAATACATTTTTAGGACTTAATTATAAGCACTCTTCCATTTTTGCTAGATCCACATTTGATGAGAAATATAATGTACCACCTTTGAAATAAATTACTCATATAGTATGATGAGCTAAATATGTGTCTCCTTCAAGAATCTCTGTTGAGCTCCAGACCAAGTTCCTAGTGGACATCTTCATTGAGATGTAAAGTAAGCCAATCAAATTCGGTATGCTAAAAAATAAACTCTTTATTGCCCTGCAGCCCCCTTGCAAAATTTACCTCCTTTTAGAACATGACCCCAACACTTGCCAAACCAATCCCCAGTGCTGTGTCCCATTCCCCATAGCCAATTGTATCACCACACCTTGTTAAGTCTACCATTTCAAATACATCCCTAATCTCTATACTGATGTCCATTTCCCTACAAATGATTATTAGCTCCTTTAATATTTGTTCCCTATTTCTTTCTTACTGTGGCCACTTGTATACATTTCTATAGTGCTATTCTAGTTGCGGTTCTTCCAACGATTCCCATTGTTACTTTCTGCCAGGCCTTGTCTAAGCTTCTGTCAATGAAACCCTCATTCTTGTCCCTCTTCTTTGCAACACTGTCCATCCCTGTCCCTGCCCTTTATCTTGCTAACGTTTTTCATCACCTTTAGTCCTCAACATATTTTTTTAAGAAAAGAAATTATACCTTTTTGTGTGTTATTACTTCTAGAAACTGCCACCTCTTTCAAGGCAAATAAAATAGTTTATTACACCTTCAATGACTAGCATGGCAAATTTGACAAAACAGGTGTTTACAAAATTTAAATATGACAAAAATATCTCCTCATTCAAACTATTCACATATTATGACCAAGTCATAGATTTTTATTTAAGATAATGTTATAAACCGAATGAAAGCAATGATAGGATTTGATGTTTTCTCTACAGAATTTTAACTGTAGACTATATACATATTTTAAACTTATCTCAGAGATCTATCTTCAAAAAACTAGATTATAAAATTATGTTTCTTGTTGCTTATGCCTTTATCTGAGTTTTTGAAGATCTCATTATTATTTCATGTCACTCTCACCATCATTCCATGAAGTAGGTACCATACTGTGAGTTGTTACATTTTACTAATGCTGAGACTGAAATTTAGAAAAGCATGTCTATTTCAATTACCAAATATCTAAGCAGCCTGCTTACTTTCAACTTAATCCTTAAATTATCTTTTTTAGAAGTAAATATTTAGTTTTATTTCAATTACTTTCCACATATACACATAGTATTATTTTTGTAGTTATTTTTATAACTTTTTGGTAGCTTGATAGTAGAGACTTCAGATTATCATCTATTATAAAACATCAGATATTAGACATTTGACACCAATAAATGCTCACTAAAGGCAGTTTTGCATCATATATTTAAGAGAAATCTTATAGATTTCTTTCCTGAGTAAAATATTGTTCCCATTTTTCATGTAAAGCAAACACAAATAAATGTGAATCCCTCATAGTAAATAAAAAGCTGTTTTATATTCTTGATTCAACTATTTCCAGATCACTAAAAATAGAAACATGGTTGTAAACAGAGAAACATTTCAAAAATATGTATGACTACTTTTAGTGTTGGAATTTAATAGAACATGTCATAGAATGAATTGTAAAATAAATAGCACTAAAAAAGAAATATTTTATTTTCTGGTCTGTGGAAACAAGGCCAACACAAATGCTTTCTTAAGACACAGTATTGTGATATCTCTAATCTAAAAGCCAGCAGGTGGCAAATATTCATGCTACCTAATGTTAGTAGTGTATGTGCAAATTGGAGATAGTATGGCTCCCCCATAACCAAATAGGTAGAAAAGGGAGATTCTTAATTTTTTGAACATAAAATTCCAACTGTCATGTGGAGAACTACAAGCAGCTATTTCTGTGCTAAATGAAGTGATTTTTTCTTCTCTTGAACACAATGTATACCTTATAAATTCAAATTTTACTCAGAAAAAAGGATTTTAGAGATATCAGTTAAAAAATGTGAACGTAATGAAATGAAAGCATGATTTTTAAAGTATAAACACATGAATTACCATGTACCTCCTCAAACCTTGTGTAACTTTGGATTAATTATACAACTATACTGACCCTTCATTTTCTCCAATGTAAAATGACAATATATTACTTACCTCTAAAGCAATGTAAGAATTCAATTAGACAATATATACATTAGACACCTTATCCTGTCATCTCATTTATTATCTATTCCATTATTTAGTGACTTACTTATATCAGTATGACTGGCAGAAACACCTATGCCATGGATTATAATCCAACACTACTGTCTTTTATTTTGTTACTAGTTAAACCATTAGGCACTCACAAAAGCTTGCACCTGTGTCCTTCTGGTGTGCCCTCATTTTTTTTTTAACACTCCCTTACGTTATGGCATTACAAGATTATTTAGGCTCATCTTGTACTTTCCTGCCCCAATTCTTAAGTCATCTATTTCTCTAGGAAGCCCCATTTCCCCTTTTGAAGAATTGTATTTAGAAACCACATCCAGGTGCGGACATGGTCACTGCCACTAGAATGCTGCTTTTTCTAGATCCCCCCAACATATATAGCTAAAAAATATATGTATGTTTAGCAACCATGAATGACTACAAATCAATATTTCCATAGGCATCCTTTAGAATGTAAACAAAAATCAGTATAAATTTGTACATATATGACTGACTCTAATTCATTACCACAGGGTTCATTGAAGTTGTCCTGTCTTCTTGTTTCTTCTCTAACAATGAAAACCTCTCTTCTGTCATTAAACTTTATTAGTGTATTTGTTATTTTATTTTGTATGTGAATACTGAAGGTTGATACAAGGAAATAATATTTTTAAATTTACAAAATGGTAGCTTTTAAAAATATCAATATCAGATTATTTTATTCACATACAGACACACACACACAATTGATTTTTACCTTCTGGTTTTGTAGTCTGCAAACTTGCTAAACTCACATAGTATTTCAAGTACTACTTTTGTAGATTTCATAGAATTTCCTTCAAGGAGTACCAGTTCATTGAAAAGAAAGTGCAAACAAAGAGAGTTTAATTTTTTCTTATGAATCTATCTAACATATTTTCTAGTTTGTTTTGTTTGTTTGTTTTGTTTTTTATTTTTTGGTACTGGTCAGGTCTCCACTACAACATTGAAAAGAAGTGGTGACAGAGCTAACATCCTTGCCTTGTTCCTGAGTTTAGAAAGAGATATGAAATCTTACCATTGGATTTGCTGATAGTTACAAGGTTTTGTAAATGTTGCTTATCAGATTAAAGAATATTATTTCTATTTGTTGGAAATTTTCATATGAATTGATATTTGTGTAAAATGCTTTTTTCATATTCATGTAGATAATTATATGATTTTTCTTCTCAGTTTCTTAATGTGATAAATTATACTGATTAAGTTTTAAATTAATTCAACAACTACATTCCTGGGATAAATCTCTCTTTTTTTAAATTGCATTTTAGGTTTTGGGGTACATGTGAAAAACATGAGATTGTTGCATAGGTACACACATGGCAGTGTAATTTGCTGCCTTCCTTCCCCTCACCTATATCTGTCATTTCTCCCCATGCTATCTCTCTCCACCTCCCCACCCCCCATCCCTCCCCATTTCCCCCCAACGGACCCCAGTGTGTAGTGCTCCCCTCCCCGTGTCCATGTGTTCTCATTGTTCAACACCCACCTATGAGTGAGAACATGTGGTGTTTGATTTTCTGCTCTGGGTACATATACACCATGGAATATTACACAGCCATCAAAAATGATGAGTTCGTGTCCTTTGTAGGGACATGGATAAATCTCTTTTAATCATGATGTATTAACTGTATATATAGTTGGCTTTGATTTAGAAATTTTGTATTAATACTTTTATATGTTTATGTAGTTTTATTTTCTTATAATTTCTTAAAGCTCACAAGTTTTTTTTTTAATAAGAGTAATGCTTATTGTTATTTTTTAATAAGGGTAATGCTTATTTTTTAACATAGGTAATGCTTACCTTTTGATTTAAAGGAAAATATTCTAATTAATTTTTCTGGAAAATTTGTGTAGAATTGTATTGAATAGCATTATTTCTTCTTTAAAATTGTCATAGAATTCATCAGTAAAGGCAACTGGACATGGAGTTTTATTTGGAAAGTAAAACTTTTAATAAAATTTCCCTAATAGATTATAAAATTCTCTATTTTAAAAACATAGCTTTACTAAAAGGTGACATACAACAAAATGTAAATGTTATAATTGAACAATTTGACTTTATACATAAGTATACATATATGAAGCAGTCAACACAATAGTAAAAATTGTATTATGCTGAAAAGTTTCTTCATGCTCACAGTGTTTGCTAAGTTTTCACCTCCTTTAGTAATGAGTAACCTAAATCTTCCCGAAATGTTTTACATCTTGATGTCCCTACCTAAATTAGATTTTCCAGATATTTTATTATCATTTACTATTAGACATATACAAATACTAGGAGATACCTTAAGAGGGTTCTCTAGGTTACATGTATTTTCTTCCCTATCCCCATCTTTAGCAGAAACCGTATTTTCTCTTAATAACTCACTTTAAATCATTTCATTCAACACTGCTCCTTACTCTTCAGTGTATTGGTCTAGAGTTCAGTTGACCCAATATTGTCAAATGTCAATCTCAGGTCCCAGTACAATGTAACTCTTTTCATGTTCTCAGGAATCAAAAACTTGAGACAATGATAATTAGAAAGAATGGTCAGAGGCATGTCTCCTATTTCACCTATTGATTCCTCATACTCCAGGAGAAACAATCTTCTTTTCACTAATGCATAATATATATCTCCTGTTAGGAGAAGCGACTCAAGCTCACAAGTTGTTGTTTCCTACCTGACTCTAACTGTATCTTCAGTAAGCCATTACACCTTTCTATGTGACCAGCTGTTTCTCAATGGTAGAATGTGCTTTTTGCTATAAAATGAGTTATTATTGGCTTAGAAGCAAAGCTATATAAAGTAGCATAACTTAAAATGATATTTATAATAATTCTGTGGTTGCCAATACAACCTAAGCACAGCATGCAGGGAAGGCAATCCCATATCTAGAACAAATATTTAAGAACAGATTATTCATTCCTCCATGATAGAAGATATCAAAAAAAAAATCAAAATATACTCAAGTGGCTGGCTGATCCTGTTTTCCCCTTACTCTAGTTGTGGTGTGTTTTTAAGATTTGTATTGGTTTCTGCTGCTGGAAGATTGGGCAGGTAGTGGTGGTATAACAGGATCAGCGATGGGAAGGACAGTCCACATGTCCGCTACCAATAAATGATGGGTTTATGCTATCACCACACCACTATGGATGGACTCAGGCCAAGTTCCATTTACCACCTGAACCCTAGAAGTCTTCTTTCTGTGACTCGGGGATTAACATTCTCTAAAGTCAGCATTCAATTATCAGTAGACATGTTGACAATTTTTGTTGGCATGAGACTGTAACTTGACTGAATAGAAAACCAGAAAGATTTTGGTGACACTGTAGCATGTTTCCATACAGATATCAAACTTCTCTATATATTAACTCAATGACTTCTGGATATATTAACTTATTTAAGTAATAGAATGTTGAAGAGGCTTCAGAATTACGTTCCTGACTAAAGATAGTTCTCCATCGGCCAGAACTAAAGGTGTTTTTTGCCCCTTCTTTTGAGTAGGTGGGTTTTTTGTGTTTTGTGAACCTTTGAGGATGCCCAGAAAATTTGAGATAC
Organism: Saimiri boliviensis; assembly: GCF_048565385.1. NCBI lineage: Eukaryota > Metazoa > Chordata > Mammalia > Primates > Cebidae > Saimiri > Saimiri boliviensis. The sequence goes on from NC_133463.1 coordinate 42,829,854, forward strand.
CATAAACAATTAGCCACCTTCAAAGCTCCCTGTATAACTAAATATTTTTCACAATATTACACTAGGCCTGCTAGCTAGGACAGTGTCCACTACCTCTGGTAGTTAAGGCTAAAACTTTGCCTCTGCTAGCCAGGACTTCATCCTTCTTTCAAAAGTCAGGGAGTCCCTTTTATTGGCAACATTTTCCACAAGTATGTCAGGACTTCAGAGGAAAGTAATTAGATTACTTTTTAAATTAAGGTGTTTAATTTTGCAATACTTTTAAATTTGCAGAACATTTAGGATGAGAGCACAGAAATTCCTCATATGTCTCACACTCTCACACACACATTTCCCTTATTATGATTAGGATTGTACGTTAGTGTTATGCATTTTCAAAATTAGTGGGCCAACATTGATATATTATTAACTCTGCTTTGTAAGTTTTCCTTAGTTTTTAAGTAATATATTTTTATTTCTGCATCAGCATACATTAAATATATCACATTACATGTAGACACCATGAATTCTTTAGCTCCTCTTGGCTATGAAAGTTACTAAAGTGTCTTTCAAGAGTATTGACACTATTCAAGATATATGCCAATGTCATTGTTAAAAGGGATTATTTTGGCCCCCTTAGTGGACATAATTAATGAGTGGGTTAATGAATTGTGTTTATCTAAGTTCAATATAGGCAAATGCTGAGATTATGATTTAATTAACCAGCCAAGCAAATGTTTCAATAATCCCCATTAATCAAGGTAGCATGATACATTTCAATTAATTTAGGAGTACCCCTATTGATAAACTCAACCCAATTTTAAGTTCTGTTCCTCTGTTTTGTTCCACCCCCAACAAAATCAATTCCAACACACATTCATCAAATTTTGACCAATGTAAGCGGGACATTTGCAAATCTTTTGATATTCAAAATTTTTCCTCTGATGTTGACCTCATATTGTCCATGGGGTGACACTGGTGTGTAGATTGGTGATGAAGATTTGTTGAGATGAGGCTTAAGACAAGTTGGCATTCTCTTGCAGAGTATGTTAATGAAGTTTCAGTCAGGAAGGTAAAATACTATACGTAATATAGAATAAGGACTTTTACATACAAATACTCCCTTATACTACTGTAGAGGAAGCTGGGGGAAGCAAAGATTCAAAGGGGAAGATAAAGGATGAAAGGGAACTCACTCACAAGCCTCCTACTGCCAAGTGTGTCAGAGAGGGCTGCTAAAGAGACCCAATGAGCATACTGTGGAGTTACTACTGGTTAGCTGGGACAGCAATAAAACAAGATATTTGAACATGGAGTTCTGGGTAGCAAGGACAAAGGCAATCCATTGGTATTTCTGCGTTTGTCTGTCTCCAAGTAGATAAGAAAGACAAGCTGGAATCTGCTAGTATGTCTACATCGTGTCTCTTATCACCTGTATCCATAATGGCCTTCTGAGAGTAATGGTTACTGTTACTCTCTTCTGCTTTCCAAATTGCTTGCAAATTTCTGTTTTGACCAACTGTAGCATGGAACCATGCCATAAAAAGATGTCTTAATCTGTTTTGTATTGCTACAGAAGTATAATACCACAGACAGGGCAATTTTTAAAGAACAATACTTTATTTCGCCCAGTTCTGAATGCTGAAAAATCTAAGATCAAGGCACCAACAGGTTTGGTGTCTGGTAAGGGCTTGTGCTGTGTGTCAGAGATAGTAAGTTTAATGCTGTTTCTTCCTGAGGGAAGGGAACACTTTTCCTTACATGGTAGAAAAGCAGAAGAGAATGAACTTACTTTGACAAGCTCTTTTCATTATGATATTAATCTATTCATGAAGGTGAGAGCCTTTATGACCTAAAAATCTTTCAAAAGGCTCCACTTCCCAACATTATTGGTTTGGGAGTTAATGTTTCAACATAAATTTTGAAGGGGACAGAAACATGAAAACCATTGCAAGGAAATTTTGGGAAGCTTGGTTCTACTTACCTTAGGCAAGTTGACATCACAAACTCCATTTCACTACATCACATGTATTTTCTCTGTACCTGAATTTCAGATATGTAAACCCTGCAGCAACAAAAATGAGAGAATATTTTATGGTGCTATTAGAATGTCCATGTTTTCTTATATTCTGAACTGAGCTGAAAATTTGTACTTTGAGTCTAACATTTTCACCTTAAATTCTCCATTGTAGTTATAAGCAATTGACCTACTCTTTACTTCTTGTATGTATTCCCCGAGTCCCCGTAATTGTTTATTGCACCAGCCACTTGATCCTCCAAAGGTTGTTTTCAATACACTTCATGCAGGAAACCACAGGATTTAATGCAACTGTTTTGATTATCCTGCAATTGCAGAGTCCAGTCCCTTTTTCTATGATTAATGGATTCTCACACTCTTCAAACAAACCAGGATAAACAATCTGTAAATCCTTATTTTCCTGGAGTCTGTAACAAGGAACTACCACAGATTCCATTTATTATATTATTATTCCATTTATTATATTAAGAGGAACTACCACATATTTCATTTATTATATCAATTTACAGGCAATATAATTATTAGTACCATATTTAAACATGAAGTTTATTGAGGCACAGGTGGCCCAAAGCAGCATTAGAAAGATTAAAGGCTGAGCTTTTAGGAATGATTCCCAAAATCTCTCCATAGAGTTGTGTAGAGAAGAGTTTCTGTCCCTCACCACTGTCATAATGTTGCTGAATCAAATTGCTACTGCCTAGAACTTCACACGACACCACTACATAATCTGTATCAGCGAAGAGGCTGCCTCATATAGCCAAGTAACTCAGCCCTGAATCTAAGTCTTGAAGATGTGGACACAACTCTCAGATTTAAATCAAGCATTCTTTCTGCAAAAGAGGATATCAGAAATGTAGTATTTAGTTTTCTAGCCTCTTCAATTCTAAAGGTTCTTCCAGAGGTATTTTGGGGAATAGTTACTAAGTATTTCACACCCCATGGTTACTAAACTAGTCTTAGTCACTCAAATGCACCAGCTGCCTACTTTGAGTTATGATTAAGTGATACAAATTTCCAGAGTCAACAGAGATTACTTTCTCAATGAAGCAGTAGCAGCAAACATTTTTTAAAGCCCAGCACTTCTGGCAGAGTGGCAATTCAGAGCCAAGTGTCCCAGTGCAAATTGTGGACTTCAGAGCTCAGCTGCGGCTCCACAGTCCGCATTGCTCTTGTCATCCTAATTGTACAGTATGATTTGTCTGTGACTCTGGCTCCATAACCTTCTTTTTGTGATACTCAGTTTCCAAAATAGATTCGGCCTATTTTTCCAAAATGTTTGAGCTACACAATGCTCTTTTTCATACTTTTTTGGTTAAATAAGCTAAGATTTCTATTGGTTTCAGTTAATTGTCCTACATGTTACAAATAGAATGAAGCTTTCTAATTGCTACAGAAAACATTATCAATACAAACAATAATTTGTAGTTCTCTGCAGACAGATGATTGTCAGAAGAATGAGTTATCAGAACTATCAATGACCTGCCTTTTAAAATGCATGGCTATCATTTTGTATGTATTTTATAGCCATATATAACATGTAAATTTTAGATCATATTCATAATTCTCTTGAATTCATATGCACAATTTGTATAAATATTACTATAATCTCACCTATGTGATCACATAGGTGATCACTTATAAATTATGCATATATTTCCTCAGAACTTTTATTTTTTTTTAGCATTTTTTTATTGCATTTTAGGTTTGGGGGTACATGTGAAGAACATGCAAGATTATTGCGTAGGTACACACATGGCAGTGTGGTTTGCTGCCTTCCTTCCCCTCACCTGTATCTGTCATTTCTCCCCATGCTACCTCTTCCCACCTCCCCACCTCCCCGTCCCTCCCCATTTCCCCCCAACTGACCCCAGCGTGTAGTGCTCCCCTCCCTGTGTCCATGTGTTCTCATTGTTCAACACCCGCCTATGAGTGAGAACATGCGGTGTTTGATTTTCTGCTCTTGTGTCAGTTTGCTGAGAATGATGGTTTCCAGGTTCATCCATGTCCCTACAAAGGATGCAAACTCATCAGAACTTTTAAAAGGAAGTATGGGCTGGGCTTGGTGGTTCACACCTGTAATCCCAGCATTTGGGGGACTGAGGTGGGTGGATCACCTGAGGTCAGGAGTTCATGACCAGCCTGGCTAACATGGCAAAACACTGTCTCCACTGAAAATAATAATAATGATAAATAGCTGGGCATGGTGGTGGGTACCTATAATCCCAGCTACTTGAGAGGCTGAGGCAGGAGAATCAGGAGGCAGAGGTTACAGAGAGCCGAGATTGCCCCAGTGCACTCCAGCCTGGGCAACAAAGTGAGACTCCGTCGCAACAAAATAAAAATAAAAAATAAAAGGGAGTATGAAGTATGCTAGATATGACCTATAACTCAATGTGAGAAAGTCAGGGTCTGATAAATCACTTAAGTTCTCCTGTTTTCAAATTTCTCATCTATTATTGGGTATTGAATGATCTCTAAAAAATTATCTAAAATTCTTAGACGACGCATAATTTTAAGATGTAAATGATTATCACATTAAAGCAAGTTGCAAAAATATAAAGTTGTATGTATCAATCAAAATGTGTATATGTTATTGCTCAGGAAAGATATCCCTTCTGTCATTATTTCATACCCAATATTTTGGTTATAATGTGAATTAACTTATGAAAGCAATTCACGAAAAACTGATTTGTCAGTTTCCAAACTTTCCCTGTTCTCACTGATTCCATTTCTTGTTCATGCCTTCTCTGCTCTGTGGCATGAGCTGGCTGATTTCTGCTGGCTGTTGTTCCCAGTTTGTCCTGTCAACGGACTTGCAGCTGAATTCGGCTGTGCCTTCCAAATTACAGGGCGGGAGGAAGGTAAAAATGAGCCTCTCTTTGCCTCTCTCTTTTCTCTCTTTCTCTCCCTCTTTCCCTTGAATAGCATCTCTTGCAACGGCTTTGGAATGATTTTTTCAAATCATTCAATAGTAATTATAGGAACAATGATCACCAAAAATTGACTCATGAGGTATTATAACAATAGTAACTATAATAATTTTCAAAAAATTTATACAATAGTTTTAAAAAATGTTTTCACTTATTACACATAAAAATTTGATTTCAGAAAAGAAATATTTACATGGCAGAAATGCTTTGATGGACATTTTACAGACATAATTTTCATTGGAATAAATATGCTTGAATAACCAGTAAGTACCAGAATTTTAAAACACATTTTGACAGACATGATTTATATACTCTAGAGTAGTAACACCTTCATTGTTGTAGATTAATTATGTCATTGTAATGTAAAAAGTAGGAGAGTCTCTTGAAGATGAGCTATTTTTCTCATGTGTAATCTCCCAATTATTGCAAATTACAGAGAAACATAATTACTAAAAATGCATTAACCTAAAACTTAATTTAATATGTGAATTCACTTCTAAGTTTTTCCTCATCTCTAAAATAAAATCTAGCATCATTCTACATCAAAAAGTATGTTTTATATAGGCATTCTAACACAATCATATTTTAAAATTTGTTTCTGTATCACTTCTTGTTTCAGTAAAACTATATAGGCATAGCACATTTTATTATACTTGGCAACTATTTCATTTTTCATAAATTGAAAGTTTGTGGCAGTCTTCAGTCAAGCAGGTCTATTGGCACCATTTTTCCATAGCATGTGCTCGCTTGTGTATTTATGTATTGTAACACAACATTTCTGAAATATTTTAATCTTTATTATCATATCTATTATGGTGATCTATATTTGATACTATTGTAATTATTTTAGTGTCCCACAAACCACTCTTCTGGGAAGGCAATTCAATCAATAATGTTGTGTGGGTTCTGGCTACACCACTGACCAACTGGTTCCTCTCTCTCTCTCCCTCTCCAGACTTTTCTCAGGGTTTCCCTATTCCCTGAGACACATCATATTAAAATTAGGCAATTAAGAACTCTGCAATGGCCTCTAGATATTTTGGCAAAAGGAAGAGTTGCATGTATGTCTTTTTCAATCAAAAGCAAGAATTTTTTCAGTTTACTGAGAAAGACATGTTGAAGGCTAAACAGGTTGAAGGCTAGGCTGGATTATATTATTGTTTCCCTGCCTGTTTCCCATTTAGGAGTCTTAGGTATAATCTTCATTGGGCTCATAACCCAAGAAATTTCTCAGACATGTTATCTGAAGGAACATGCCATGTTCTCCCTTCTTCCTCCAATAATTATGCCATCTCAAAAGTCTTCTAACACTGTTTAAACTATGTATTTGTGATGTAACATGTAATCTCTTCCCACTTATGTATAGTTTATTGTGTAACCACCCAATATAGATTATTTTTGTCAAAGAATATCTTTATACCATGTGTTTTATGAGAATATTTCATTAATTTCTTGAATCCATTTTCCCTAAAATCCATAAATCATCTCTCTTTTCTCACTTTAAACATAATTGCATGCTACTCAACATTTATGTTCCTGTAACAGTAAAATAATCTTATCTTTCTTACTATAAGCCTTAGAATACTGAGATGTGTTAATACATCCGTTTTCTATTTTTTTATCTTTAGCATGACCATCAAATTTTTTTATCTTCATTTCTTCCTCCAGTTTCTATTCTGAGTTAAAAAGTCAATTCCCATTTCTGTGTGTATTATTTTAGCTTTTTTTTTGCTTGGGCTTATTTGATTTTTAAAATTCTGTTTCCTCTTGAGATTTTTTAAGATATCTTATTTCTAGTTTCAGAGTATACAGATGCAATACTTCTTTAAATATTTATAAAATATGTTAAATTTTAATGCGTCCAAAAATACAATGCATCCTTATACAATAAGGCTTCTGCAGTGAGCTTTGTGTTTTTATAAACTTTATCATACATCAACCGTCTGAGTTTCTAGAATCAAAATGATGGTTGCTAATAGGGATGGGTCACAGAGACGGGTGCTGTGTTCTAATTATCTGAGTTCAAATTTCTCTAAAATTTACAATTCATTGTACATTTCAAAAAAAATAGCTAATGAGTAGAGTTTGGAATCTGGTGCTTCTAAAATGTCTATTTTTAACAATATCAAAGCCAAATTTTTATATACTTAATAATATGCAATGTCATATATAACTAATTATATGCTTCTGAATAAAAGATAATAAAGGGGTAATGTAAGCAAAACCTCCACACAGTTTAAAATCACCAATATCCAATTATTCTTACATTACCTATAAGTTACTGTATGTTATCTTTTCCTGTCTTTCCATGAAGAAATTTGAAATCCCTGGAGATGTGAAAGGCTACTTATAATTCAAATTAGCAAGAGAGTTATACTGATTGAAAGAATGAATTTTTTATCTCCTTACAAGAGAAAATCCTCGTTCACTAGTTTTGAAGTCTTCAACAAATCTGTCATGGCCTGTATTCAAAAATTCCAGAAAAATCCATATTCCATTTGTTAAGAACCTGTATCTATTGGGCCCACATGAACTGAAAGCAGCTGCCACCTTCCAAAGATATGGGGTCCACAACATAATGGGAATAATATTTTTTGTGCCACCTGCCATACCCAGCTAATCTCTGATTTCAATTATAATGTGGTTTACAGCCTCCTGAAAGCTCAAACCCACTCTGATACTTTGCCCCAAAAAGGTGCTTTTTTTTTTTCTTCCTCAGTGCCTTCTCTTCAGCTGTAAGAACTTGCTCACAGGGAAACCAAGCTTGAAAGTGTGAGAAGTAAAGGCCTAGCTCCCAATAATAGTTGATAAATGGTGGGCAGGCATTATTTGACAAATGTCTCTGATGTTTTTCAGTTGGTCCCATTTTAGAAAGAAAAAAAGGTTTATGCCAACCCTTTTCAGCTTTTCCCTACTTTCTTTCCTACAGTCTTCTTTATAAAGTTTTATGTTAACACTTTTCAGCTTTTCCCTACTTTCTTTCCCACAATCTTCTTTAAAAAGAAAGCAAGCTTTATACCAACACCTTTCACCTTTTTCATACTTTCCCACAGTCTTCTTTAGAAAAAAAGAAAAAGACTTTGTACCAACACTTCCTAACTTGTTCCTACGTTCTTCACAACTCAGGCAAGCAGACAACAATTTTGGAGGACTTTTATTCCTTCAAAATTCAGATGCTGAAGCCCTAAACCCAGTGTGACTTCTTTGAAGATGGGGCTTCTAGGAGGTAAATAAGGTTAATTGAGATCATAAATATGAGGCTGTAATCCAACAGAATTCGTGGCCTAATAAGAATAATAAAAGAGAGAAGTATCCACATATAGACAAAGAAGCCATGGGAGCACATGGAGAGATGGCAGTGACCTACAAGCCAAAGAAGAGGCTTCAGAATAAAACTTACCATGCTGGCACCTTGTTCTTGGATTCCCTTTCCTCTAGAGCTGTTAAGAAGTTAAATTTTCCTCTGAGGCCTATGTCCATTGGTCTAGATCTCTGTTTTGGTACCAGTACCATGCTGTTTTGATTACTGTAGCCTTGTAGTATAGTTTGAAGTCTGGTAGTGTGATGCCTCCTGCTTTGTTATTTTTGCTTAGAATTGACTTGGCTATGCGGGCTCTCTTTTGGTTCCATATGAAGTTTAAGGTGGTTTTTTCCAGTTCTGTGAAGAAGGTCATTGGTAGCTTGATAGTAATAACTTGAAATTAAATTACTTTGGGCAGTATGGTCATTTTCATGATGTTGATTCTTCCTAACCATGAACATGGAACGTTTCTCCATCTGTTTGTGTCCTCTCTTATTTCGTTGAGTAGTGGCTTGTAGTTCTCCTTGAAGAGGTCCTTTACATTCCTTGTTAGTTGTATTCCTAGGTATTTTATTCTCTTTGTAGTGACTGTGAATGGCAGTTCGTTCTTGATTTGGCTCTTTTTTTTTTGAGGCGGAGTTTCACTCTTGTTACCCAAGCTGGAGTGCAATGGTGCGATCTCAGCTCACTACAACCTCTGCCTCCTGGGTTCAGGCAATTCTCCTGCCTCAGCCTCCTGAGTAGCTGGGATTTACAGGCACACACCACCATGCCCAGCTAATGTTTTGTGTTTTTAGTAGAGATGGGGTTTCACCATGTTGACCAGGATGGTCTCGATCTCTGAACCTTGTGATCCTCCCACCTCAGCCTCTCAAAGTGCTGGGATTAAAGGCTTGAGCCACCACGCCCAGCTGGTTTGGCTCTCTTTAAGTCTGTTACTGGTGTATAGGAATGCTTGTGATTTTTGCACATTAATTTTGTATCCTGAGACTTTGCTGAAGTTGTTTATCAGTTTCAGGAGATTTGGGGCTTAGACCATGGGGTCTTGTAGATATACAATCATGTCATCTGCAAATAGAGACAATTTGATTTCCTCCTTTCCTATTTGAATACCCTTTATTTCTTTTTCTTGCCTGATTGCCCTGGCTAGAACTTCCAGTACTATATTGAATAGGAGTGGTGAGAGAGGGCATTCTTGTCTAGTGCCAGATTTCAAAAGGGAATGCTTCCAGCATATCTACAACCATCCGATCTTCGACAAACCTGACAAAAACAAGCAATGGGTAAAGGATTCCCTGTTTAATAAATGGTGTTGGGAAAACTGGCTAGCCATGTGCAGAAAGCAGAAACAGGACCCCTTCCTGACACCTTACACCAAAATTAACTCCAGGTGGATTAAAGACTTAAACATCAGACCTAACACCATAAAAACCCTAGAAGAAAATGTAGGCAAAACCATTCAGGACATAGGCGTAGGCAGGGACTTCATGACCAAAGCACCAAAAGCAATGGCAACAAAAGCCAAAATAGACAAGTGGGACCTAATCAAACTCAACAGCTTCTGCATGGCAAAAGAAACAGTCAGTAGAGTGAATTGGCAACCAACAGAATGGGAAAAAAATTTTGCAGTCTACCCATCTGACAAGGGGCTGATACCCAGAATTTACAAAGAACTAAAACAGATCTACAAGAAAAAAAAAAAAAAAAAAAAAAAAAAAAAAACAAAAAACAAAAAAACAGAAACATAAACAAGCCCATTCAAAAGTGGGCGAAGGATATGAACAGATACTTTACAAAAGAAGACATACAGGAGGCCAAAAAACATATGAAAAAATGCTCATCATCACTGGTCATCAGAGAAATGCAAATCAAAACCACATTGAGATACCATCTCACACCAGTTAGAATGGCGATCATTAAAAAATCTGGAGACAACAGATGCTGGAGAGGATGTGGACAAATAGGAACACTTTTACACTGTTGGTGAGAGTGTAAATTAATTCAACCATTGTGGAAGACAGTGTGGTGATTCCTCAATGACCTAAAAATAGAAATCCCATTTGACCCAGCAATCCCGTTACTGGGTATATATCCAAAGCATTATAAATCATTCTACTATAAGGACACATGCCCACGAATGTTCATTGCAGCACTGTTTACAATAGCAAAGACCTGGAACCAACCCAAATGCCCATTGACAATAGACTGGATAGGGAAAATGTGGTACATATACACCATGGAACATTATGCAGCCATCAAAAACGATGAGTTTGCATCCTTTGTAGGGACATGGATGAACCTGGAAACCATCATTCTCAGCAAACTGACACAAGAGCAGAAAATCAGACACCACATGTTCTCACTCATAGGTGCGTGTTGAACAATGAGAACACATGGACACAGGGAGGGGAGCACTACACACTGGGGTCCATTGGGGAGAAATGGGGGAGGGACGGGGAGGTGGGGAGGTGGGAAGAGATAGCATGGGGAGAAATGACAGATACAGGTGAGGGGAAAGAAGGCAGGAAACCTCACTGCCATGTGTGTACCTATGCAACAATCTTGCATGTCCTTCACATGTACCCCAAAACCTAAAATGTAATAAAAAAAAAAAAAGTTACATTTTTGTTGTTTAAACCGCAGAGTCCATGGTATTATATATGACAGCCCCAGCAGTTTAATATAGTTGTTGTCCCAATCAGCTCGGTCTACTGTAACAAATATACAATAGATTTGGTCAAAAAACAAACATTTACTTCACTTGTTTCTGGAGTCTTAGAAGTCCAGGATCAAGTGCTGAAAGATGTGGGGCCCAATGAAAGCATTCTTTCTGGTTTGCAGAAGGCTGTCTTACTGTATTTTCACATAGTGGTAAGAGCAGAGAGGGGAAGCAAGCTCTCTCCTGGTCCCTTCTGATAAAGGCCCTAATCTCATTAATGAGGGCTCCATGCTCATGACCTGATTGTCTCCCAAAGGCCTTGTCTCCTAATACCGTCACATTGTGGGTTAGAATTTTAACATATGAATATTGCCTGCTTTTTCTCTGTTTGCCACCATTAAAGGAGGAAAACAGCAGCAGATTAGAAAAGCCCTCTGTGTTATCAGACCATTTCCTGGATACAAACTGCTGATCCTCCTATATATCCCTGAGTTGGAGAACATGGAACTTTAGCTTTTGCTTTTGAAGTACGGTGCTGTTGGTCTTCCTCAGACTTTTTTTATTTTTTGTAGTTATTCTTTTGAGTATATAATTTGTTAATAATCAAAACATGTACTAGTTTGCTAGAACTGCATCGAAAAGTACCACAGACTAAGTGGCTTAAAAAAACAGAAACTCATTTCTCATAGTCCTGGATGCTAGAAATCCAAGGTCAAGGTGCCAGCAGGGTAGATTTCCAAGGTCAAGGTGCCAGCAGGGTAGATTTCCAAGGTCAAGGTGTCAGCAGGGTAGATTTCCTCTGAAGCCTCTCTCCTTCACTTGCAGATAGCCACCTCCTCTCTGTGTCCTCATATGGTCTTTCCTTTGTGAGTATGCAATCCTGGTGCTTGTGTGTCCAAATTTTCACTTCTTATAAAGTGTATTAGGCTTCTTCAGAGAAACAGAACTAAAAGGAGACACACACACATACAAACATATACACACAGATAGATAGAAAAATAAATAGATTTATCATAAGAAATTGATTCACATGACTATGAAAGCTGACAAGGCCCAAGTGCTGCAGTCAGTAAAGTGGAACCCTAGTAATTTCAGTGGTGTGATTCCAGTTAAAGTCCAAAGGCAGGCAAATTAGGAGAGCTGAGAGTATAAATTCTAGTATGAGTCCAAAGGCAGGAAGAATTCAATGCCCCTGCTCACCACTGTCAGGCAGAGAAAGTCAATTCTCTCTTACTCAGCTTTATTCAGACCTTCAACAGGTTGAATATGGCTTGTGCACCTAAGAGAAGGCAATTTGCTTTACTTAGTCTACCAATTTAAATATTAATCTCATCCATAAACACCATGAAGGACACACCAAAAATAATGTTTGACCAAATATCTGGGCACCTCATGGCCCTGTCACATTGACAGATAAAATCAGCTATCACATGAGAATATCAATCAGATTGGAAATCGGACCCACTCTAAGGCTTCATTTTAACGTAAACACCTGATTAAAGACCTTACCAAGAAATACACTCACATTCTGTGGTACTGAGAGTTTGGGATTGTATATATATATATACACACACACATATATGCACATATATATACACACATATGTATACATACATAACATATATATGTTATATATATTATAGGTTATATATGTCCCCATATATATGTTTATATATATAAATATAACATACATATAACATGGTTTTTTAAAAATAAAAAAAATTTCAAAGTAATATTGTGAACATAATTAAGACCTTCAGTATTGTATTTATCACTCCTAGAAATTTCTTCAGATAGCATATCATATACACACTGATCTAAAGAATTAAATGTATGGGTGTATTTGTGGGTATGAGGGTGTAACTGGCTTGTCTAAGATATATAAGCATGCAATATTATGTGTCAGTATAGTTACTATTGAATATGTTATTGAAAATGCTAGAATAATTATAAACAAAGCCAAAGACTTAGTGATGCATAAGATTACAAATAGAAAACAATTCCACTGAAATACAGTCATTTAAATACCAGATAAAATCCTTGCTATAATAGCATATGAGCTTCTGTATTAATACATTCAGTAACCAGATTGGTGGGTTTAGAAGATACTGTAATTTTGAGGTAGTGCTAAATTAGATTATATTTTGATAGAATTGTGGGTTATATTAGTGACAAGTTCATAGATACTGTTAATACAACTGTCTCTTATTATCTGTAATACCAAATGATATTTTTCAAGCAGAGATGTGTGTAATAAAATATGTGTGTTTTTTTTTTCCTCGTTCAAGTTCATGGAGCTTCATGAACTCCAAGTCCATGAAGTAAAGACATTTTAACCATGTCTTTACTCTGCTGTGTTGTCCACCAGGGTTTGTGCTTTGCAGATTAAGAAATAGAGTGACTCTGTGTTTGTTCATGCTTGAAAATAAATTCTGATTTCATATTTCAGAATTTTGGGTTTGGAAGAATAATAAAGAAAGATGTGAGTATGTGTCTCTCAAAATTAGGGAGATTTTTTACAGTACTAATTCAACATAGCTATTTATGAGATATATATAAAGTTCTTGCAATGGAGCTATACAGCATAAATACTCAACTGATGCTGATTACTGTTGTTAATTATCTTATTGGCATCTTAAATATGAGAAATCTCAGGCTTAGAGAGGTTGGATAACTCACTCATTTATGTACAGCAATAATGGCGAGGCCAAAATCTGAACACAGGCTGTCTGCCATATCCTTATTATTCTCCTCACGTGCACAAAATAAGGCTTTTTGAAACACAGACTCAAAACTGAGCATGACACTTCAACTTAGATGCCGCTAAATTGGCAACATAGGATCAATAACTCTGTCTTGTTTATTCCTTAATTAAAAGGAAATCTCAACACCACCTGCGCCCTTACAATCTACATCCTGGAAAACTAACATAGTAAGGCCTGGTGGGCAACACAGCAGAGCAAAGCCAGTGGCCTCAGAGGCCTCAGGGTTGGGAGGCTTCAGAGCGCACAGCTCCTTGCAAGGAGACAAAGCAGCAGCAGCCTCAGGATGCCACATTAACCATTCACGTGCAGGGGCACCATATGAATTTTCCATTATGTCCTGGCAACTTAAAATCCATTCCTATGATAAAGGGATTTGGGATCTTTTGTCTCATTTCTGGAATTTCTTATAGAATAAAAATCACTTGCACATTCCAAAAAGAAAGAAAGAATAGCTTGAAGAACAGGGTTGGCCACTATGAACAAAGTATGATAATGCTACTGTTCTTATGGGATTATTTAATTAATTTATTTCTCATTTATAAATCAGAAATTAGAATGAAAAATTAACCTCAAAGCAGTTACAGAGGAGTCACTCCCATTTTCCCCTGAAATTTTCAACTAGGGCAAACAGCACTTATACTTCCACATACTTCATTGTTTGAAGAGTATTAGCATCCTGTAATTTGTAGAGACTCTGGTCTTCATGATTCTGTTTTATAAGCTACTAGATAAGCCAAGCTAGTAGCTTATAACCCCAAATCACAAACCTTATGCAATTGAGAGAAAAGATATTTATTCCTTCACATATAATATTATGGCAATTTCTGGGGAAGTATAGCATGAATAAATACAATAACTTAAGTTTATGTTCTTTCTATTATAAATTTAGAGAGTTGGGAGGCAATATGAGCTGCACTGAGCTCCTAGACTGTGTAGTGAAGATCAAAGCAGAGGAATATATATACATATATATATATATATATATATATAATATATAAATTTTTACAAATAAATATATATTTCTAATACTAAAATTAAAGTAGTATATTAATATATAACTATTCAATATTGAATATGTGCAATATATTTACTCTGTTATATATTATATATTACTGTATACTTGATTTATTATATATATATATATATATATATATATATATATATATATAACATCCAAACATCCATTATATTTAGACTAAAAATTGTATAAGAAAACTAGGGAATGCATGTTCTTGGTTTTATATGTGATACATTTTCAAAAATAAATTATTGCCCTGCTTCAACAATTGTTTGCTATTTCTAATTTCTTAGTCTAAAATCTATTACTTTAATATGTCATGCAAGGAATTATAGTTCACAATGTATATGTAATGCAAGATATTTTGGCACCAACTTCCCATATTATAAAAACATTATGTCAATTTAATACTCTATGAATTGTGTATTATATGTAAACATGTTGGCATCGCTAAATATTTTGGATGCAGACTTAGCTACCGTAGCTCAAATAGCTCCTTAATTGTAATGGTTACACAAATTGTTACACCAAAGCACAAAGTATAGTATATTGCTAAAATGAGAGAAAATTATGTTTATAATAACAGGAAGCTTGAGTTTAAATAGTACTATCTTTGCACAATCAAGAATTATAATAAAATATGAAATCTAATGGCAAATGTTAACGTAAATCTCAAACATTATCTAAAGTGCCATCTCTCTGTTACAGTATAGTTACATGGATTTTTTTTTCGTGCTTCTAAGAGAAGATTCTTTAGGATAATATTTTAGAAAATGAAAAATCATATTACAGGCAAAGAGATATTAGTGTTTGTTACAATACAAATGAGGAAATGAAAATTTAAAGTAATAAGTGACTTTCTCAGAGTCACAAAACCAAGTAATCACAGAGCTGTAGTTGGAATCCAGTTCTTTTGTAGTACAATAGCAAAGTGTTCATGGACTTTAGACATGGCAGTCTTTTCTAATCTTAACTCCGTATTGTACAGGCTTTTTGCCCTTGGCCAGGCATGTACCCTTTCTCAGACTTAATTTAGCTATTAAAAGAAAAGCAACAATTAAACACACACACACACACACACACACACACACACACACACACACACACACACAAGAATGGTGATAATAATGCATCATGAGATTTTGTGAAAATTGTGTAAGACAAGTTTGGAAGTATAGTGGGTTTAGGCCTTAGTTTAGTGCTTTCCATGCAAGTGTTTAATAAATATCACCTGTTATTTTTATTATATTTGCTTCTATTATTATCATGGATCCTAGTACAGTACTACTTCCACTCAATCTGGTTGCTAAAGTCAACCATTAAAGTAGAAGTCGCCCAATCAGTAATTATATGTAAGTATTCATCATCATCATAACGTAGAGGATGTCAGATGATGTCAGCAAGTCAGAGTCACTGGGCATTCATTCTGTCCTCAGTATCATGGTTTATGTGCCCATTTGGGACTAGGAATATATTGACTCTGGCCCATTCACGTAATTAACCTACAATAGATTCTCTAAAAGCTTAATTTTTTCTTACCCTTCTTTATACCTAAAACATCAAAATTCCAACCTTTTTTTTCAATAAAATTGTTAATTATTTGGTGCCTGTACTAGGCTAAACAATTAAATATTATCTGAGAAAAATCACACAGACCCTGTGACTTCAGTTCATAAAGCTCTTCAACACTGCCTGAAAGTTCTCCCATATTTTGCTAGTATGCTCTCAGTCTCCAAAGCAACTAGTTCCTATTTTCTCCTCACACTGCAAATTTTCAGTTCTATATTCTGTAATTTTTCACCTGCAAGAGCTGATAACATTGTCTCAAACTTCCATGTAAAAGTCAAAACAATCAGTCAGGAGTTCCTTCATTTTGCAAGCAGTAAATTGATCTGCATATCTAATCTGAACCCACTCTCCCTGCATTTTCTCCAGTTACCGTATTTTGAATCATTGATATGGCTTCGCTCCTTTATGTCTTTCATAGGTTTGAAACTCAATATTCTTAAGATGTTAATTCTCCTCAGATCCATCTATAGATTAAATGCATCTCTAATAAAATAAGCAGAATTTTAGAAGAAATTGTCAAAATGCACTCAAACTTATATGCAAATGCAATGGGCATAATATATGTAAAATAACTTAAAAAAGAAGATGGAGGGCCAAACAGTACCTAATTTTAAGATTTATTCGAAAGTTACATTTCTCAAAATGATACGGCATTGGCATATAGAAAATTAAATCAATGGAACGAGTAAATAGCTCGGAAATGGAGCCACATATGGCTGGTAATTGATTTCCAACTAACATGTAACAATATAGTAAAAAAAAATTCAGTGGTTAGAACAATTGTATATCCACATGCCCAAAATAACTTTGTCCATTCCTGATATTACATAAAAAATTAAGTCAAAATGGATCATTCTGAAATCTGATGCTTAAAATGTAGAAGTTTTAGAATAAAACATAGAGAATATTTTTGTGATTGTGTGTTAGGTAAAAATGCCAAATACACAATCCATTAAATAACAAAACAAAAAGTTGGATTTTATTTAAGAAAAAAAAAAACTACTTTTTGAAAGATATTCTTGAGAACAAAAATAAAGCACAGATCAGGAGACATACTTTCAAGTTACATTTGTTAGAATGACTTGCATGTAGATTGTATAAGAAACTTTCCAAACACTATAAGAAAACACAAAAAAACATTTTTTTAAAGTGTCAGATTTTAACATACATTTTATCAAAGAAGATAAAGGAAGGAAAATATTTCTGGTCCTGAAAAATCAAGTTTAATTTTGACCCCAGTTAGGACTTCACATTCTCCCCAGTGCAGAATTAAAACTGCTTCTTTCATGCTTCTACAATATCTCTTTAAGGATAATACTTCTCATTGTATTATAGTAATGTATTTACATATCTAAATCCTCTATTGTAAATATAGAATGAAGTGTACATAATTTTACATCTTGATGTCCTTAATCAATGACCCATGAAAAATACTAAGAAACAAGCATGAACTTGAACTCATAGTAAGTACTACTTAAATTTCAAGGTAAATATAAAGAATGTAAAGTGATATAATAATTGATTATTGAAGTTCAATGAAAGATAATGGGATTATTGTAGGCATTGTTCATGTGGTCTATATACATTTGGGTATCAGGGACTGCATTTGGTATTCTAGTGAATGAAATAAAGGCATAATGTAAAATCAAATTTTATATACTGATCCTAATTTTAAGAAACCTGGACATAGTAGAATAGTCTAATTAAACTGCTAGCTTTAATGTGTCTTTTAAGAAAATTTTTTAATCTTGATTTTGCAGGAAATCATTGATACAGTTTTTATTTGAGAAATATAAGCTTGACTTGATATATTACTAAAACCGTATTTCAATTGAGTGTATCCTCCAGAGCAGATTCCCGATCATCCTAAGTCTCCGGTACGCTTTCATTTGGGGCTCTAGGCTGTTTTCAGTCTATCTCTGTTGTCGGCCCTTTTGAAATCAATGGAAACTCCCTGTTCAAATCAACAATATGAGGGAGGGTATGAAACTAAATAGAAACCTGTGACCTTTGAGATAGTATTGCTCTTGAAATTGAAAAGTTATCTTGGTTATTATAGAACTCAATGCAACGTATTTCCTATTTCAAGGGCAGTAAATTTATATCTTTAAAAAAGTGTTTCTGAAACAGTCTTTCATATTCAGCGACTCACTGGTGAGTTGAAACTGAATCAATATTTTAGGAATGAAGATTATGAAAAAAATGTAAATAGAGTAGCTTTAAAGAAGGTGTAAGAACTGGTTATTAACTGCAATAATAATTTTAAAACTACAGTAATATAAAAAACAGAAAACAACTACCATTTCAATTTTAAAATGACTTGAGAAAACTAATGTATTAAAACTTAACATATAGTGGCATTAATTACATGTGCAATGTTGTATAACCATCACTACTACCTACTTCTAAAATATTTAGAAGTAGATTACCCCAAATAGAAACTCTGCATCCATTAAGCAGCAACTTGCCTTTCCCTCAATCCCAGCCATGGTACCTTCTAATCTATTTTTTTTTGTATTTTCCTGTTATAGATATTTAATATAAATGGTATCATACAAATCTTTCCCTTTTTGTTTGGCTCATCTCACTTAGCATATTATTTTCAAGGTTTATGCATACTGCAGAATACAACCAAATTTCATTTATTCTTACAGCTGAATGATGATTATATATATTTATCACATTTTGTTTATTCATTCATCTTTTGATGGACATCTGACTTTTTTACACCTTATGGCTATTGTAAATAATGCTGCTATGATTATTTGCATACAAATATCTGTTTAAGCCTCTAATTTCAATATGTTTCTGTATATTTACAAGTGAAGTTGTTGGGCCATATTTTAACTTTATGTTTAACTTATTTAGATACTGTCTAGTTGTTTTCCACAGTGGCTTCATAGTTTGTATTTCTACCAGGAAAGTATGATGGCTTTACTTTCTCCTCATCCTCGCCATAATTTCTTAAGTTTAATGGTATTTTATGGATTTTTCAGAATAGTCTACAAATAACATCATGTTATCTATGAATAAAGATAACTACTTCCTTCTTCCATTTGAGATACCTTTTATTCATTTTTCTTTTCTATTTGCCCTAGTGAGAATATTCAATACTATTGAATAGAAGAGGAGAAAGCAGATATACTTGTATTTTTTTATCATAAAAATCGGCATTTGGTGACTTACCATTGTATGATGTTAGTTGTAGGTTTTTAAAAATATGGTCTCTATTACGTTGCAAATATATATATATATATATATATATATATATATATATATATATATTTTTTTTTTTTTTTTTTGGTCAGTGATGTTGTTTTTATTGTTTTTCAAATTGTAACCAAGAAGTTTGAATCAAAAAGGGACTCTTTCTGGAACAATTAGTAAACAGGAAAGAAAAGAATCAAGTGATTCTTTGGAATACCCCTCAGAACTTTGTTTCTGAGCCCAAATCCCTGGATATTTCCTTGTTAATTATTACCTCAGAACCATGCTATATATTACCTTTCTTTTTTTTTTTAATTGCATTTTAGGTTTTGGGGTACATGTGATGAACATGCAAGATTGTTGCATAGGTACACACTTGGCAGTGTGGTTTGTTGCCTTCCATCCCCTCACCTGTATCTGTCATTTCTCCCCATGCTATCTCTTCCCACCTCCCCACCCCCCGCCCCTCCCCCATTTCCCCCCAACGGACCCCATTGTGTAGTGCTCCCCTCCCTGTGTCCATGTGTTCTCATTGTTCAACACCCACCTATGAGTGAGAATATACAGTGTTTGATTTTCTGCTCTTGTGTCAGTTTGCTGAGAATGATGGTTTCCAGGTTCATCCATGTCCCTACAAAGGACGTGAACTCATCGTTTTTGATGGCTGCGTAATATTCCATGGTGTATATGTACCACATTTTCCTTATCCAGTCTATCATCGTTGGGCATTTGGGTTGGTTCCAGGTCTTTGCTATTGTAAACAGTGCTGCAATGAACATTCATGTGCACGTGTCCTTGTAGTAGAATGATTTATAATCCTTTGGATATATACCCAGTAATGGGATTGCTGGGTCAAATGGGATTTCTATTTTTAGGTCCTTGAGGAATCGCCACACTGTCTTCCACAATGGTTGAATTAATTTACATTCCCACCAACAGTGTAAAAGTGTTCCTATTTCTCCACATCCTCTCCAGCATCTGTTGTTTCCCGATTTTTTAATGATCGCCATTCTAATTGGTGTGAGATGGTATCTCAATGTGGTTTTGATTTGCATTTCTCTGAGGACCAGTGATGATGAGCATTTTTTCATATGTTTGTTGGCCTCCTGTATGTCTTCTTTTGTAAAGTGTCTGTTCATATCCTTCTCTCATTTTTGAATTAGCTTGTTTTTTTTTTTTTTTTTTTTTGTAGATCTATTTTAGTTCTTTGTAAATTCTGGGTATCAGCCCCTTGTCAGATGGGTAGACTGCAAAAATTTTTTTCCCATTCTGTTGGTTGCCGATTCACTCTACTGACGGTTTCTTTTGCCGTGCAGAAGCTGTGGAGTTTGATTAGGTCCCATTTGTCTATTTTGGCTTTTGTTGCCATTGCTTTTGGCGTTTTGGTCATGAAGTCCTTTCCTACGCCTATGTCCTGAATTGTTTTGCCTAGATTTTCTTCTAGGGTTTTTATGGTGTTAGGTCTGATGTTTAAGTCTTTAATCCATCTGGACTTAATTTTAGTATAAGGTGTCAGGAAGGAGTCCTGTTTCTGCTTTCTGCACATGGCTAGCCAGTTTTTCCAACACCATTTATTAAACAGGAAGTCCTTTCCCCATTGCTTGTTTTTGTCAGGTTTGTCGAAGATCAGATGGTTGTGGATATGTTGTATTTCCTCTGAGGCCTCTGTTCTGTTCCATTGGTCTATATCTCTGTTTTGGTACCAGTACCATGCTGTTTTGATTACTGTAGCCTTGTAATATAGCTTGAAGTCCGGTAGTGTGATGCCTCCTGCTTTGTTCTTTTTGCTTAGAATTGACTTGGCTATGCAGGCTCTCTTTTGGTTCCATATGAAGTTTAAGGTGGTTTTTTCCAGTTCTGTGAAGAAGGTCATTGGTAGCTTGATGGGAATAGCGTTGAATTTGTAAATTACTTTGGGCAGTATGGCCATTTTCACGATGTTGATCCTTCCTAACCATGAACATGGAAGGTTTCTCCATCTGTTTGTGTCCTCCCTTATTTCGTTGAGCACTGGCTTGTAGTTCTCCTTGAAGAGTTCCTTTACGTTCCTTGTTAGTTGTATTCCTAGGTATTTTATTCTCTTTGTGACAATTGTGAATGGCAGTTCATTCTTGATTTGGCTCTCTTTAAGTCTGTTACTGATGTATAGGAATGCTTGTGATTTTTGCATGTTGATTTTGTATCCTGAGACTTTGCTGAAGTTGTTTATCAGTTTCAGGAGATTTTGGGCTGAGACAATGGGGTCTTCTAGATACACAATCATGTCATCTGCAAATAGAGACAATTTGATTTCCTCTTTTCCGATTCGAATACACTTTATTTCCTTTTCTTGCCTGATTGCTCTGGCCAGAACTTCCAGTACTATATTAAATAGGAGTGGTGAGAGAGGGCATCCTTGTCTAGTGCCAGATTTCAAAGGGAATGCTTCCAGTTTTTGCCTGTTCAGTATGATATTGGCTGTTGGTTTGTCATAAATAGCTTTATTATTTTGAGATATGTTCCATCTATACCTAGTTTATTGATGGTTTTTTAGCATAAAGGACTGTTGAATTTTATCAAAGGCCTTCTCTACATCAATTGAGATGATCATGTGGTTTTTGTCTTTGGTTCTGTTTATGTGGTGAATTACGTTTATGGACTTGCGTATGTTGAACCAGCCTTGCATCCCTGGAATGAATCCTACTTGATCATGGTGGATGAGCTTTTTGGTATGCTGTTGCAATCGGCTTGCCAGTATTTTATCGAAGATTTTTGCATCTATGTTCATCATGGATATTGGCCTGAAGCTTTCTTTTCTTGTTAAGTCTCTGCCAGGTTTTGGTATCAGGATGATGTTTGTCTCATAAAATGATTTGGGAAGGAGTCTCTCTTTTTGGATTGTCTGTAATAGTTTCAGAAGGAATGGTAGCATCTCCTTTTTGTATGTCTGGTAGAATTTGGCTGTGAACCCATCTGGACCTGGGCTTTTTTTTGGGTGGTAGGCTCTTAATTGCTGCCTCGACTTCAGACCTTGTTATTGGTCTATTCAGGGTTTCAGCTTCTTCCGAGTTTAGGCTTGGGAGGATGAAGGTGTCCAGGAATTTATCCATTTCTTCCAGGTTTACTAGTTTATGTGCATAGAGTTGTTTGTAATAATCTCTGATGATGGTTTAGATTTCTGTGGAATCTGTGGTGATATCCCCTTTATCGTTTTTTATTGCATCAATTTGGTTATTCTCTCTTTTCTTTTTTATTAATCTGGCTAGTGGTCTGTCTATTTTGTTGATCTTTTCAAAGAACCAGCTCCTGGATTTATTGATTTTTTGAAGAGTTTTTTGTGTCTCTATTTCCTTCAGTTCTGCTCTGATCTTAGTTATTTCCTATCTTCTGCTAGGTTTTGAGTTTTTTTTGATCTTGCTCCTCTAGCTCTTTCAATTTTGATGATGGGGTGTCAATTTTAGATCTCTCCTTACTTCTCATATGGGCACTCATTGCTATATATTTTTCTCTAGAGACTGCTTTAAATGTGTCCCAGAGGTTCTGGTATGTTGTGTCTTCATTCTCATTGGTTTCGAAGAACATCTTTATTTCTGCCTTCATTTCATTGTTTATCCAGTCAACATTCAAGAGCAAGTTGTTCAGTTTCCATGAAGCTGTGCGGTTCTGAGTTAGTTTCTGCATTCTGAGTTCTAACTCGATTGCACTGTGGTCTGAGAGACTGCTTGTTGTGATTTCCATTCTTTTGCATTTGCTGAGGAGTGATTTATTGCCAATTATGTGTCGATTTTAGAGTAGGTGTGATGTGGTTCTGAAAAGAATGTATATTCTGTGGATTTGGGGTGGAGAGTTCTGTAAATGTCTATTAGGTTTGCTTGTTCCAGGTCTGAGTTCAGGTCCTGGATATCCTTGTTGATTTTCTGTCTGGTTGATCTGTCTAATATTGACAATGGAGTTTTCAAGTCTCCCACTATTATTGTGTGGGAGTCTCAATCTCTTTGTAAGTCATTGAGAACTTGCCTTATGTATCTGGGTGCTCCTTTATTGGGTGCGTATATATTTAGGATCGTTAGCTCTTCTTGTTGCATTGATCCTTTTACCATCATGTAATGTCCTTCTTTGTCTCTTTTGATCTTTGTTGCTTTAAAGTCTATTTTATCAGAGATGAGGATTGCAACTCCTGCTTTTTTTTTTTTTTTTTTTTTTGCTCTCCATTTGCTTGGTAGATCTTCCTCCATCCCTTTATTTTGAGCCTTTGTGTATCCTTGCATGTAAGATGGGTTTCCTGGATACAGCACACTGATGGGTTTTGGCTTTTTATCCCATTTGCCAGTCTGTGTCTTTTGATTGGGGCATTTAGTCCATTTACATTTAGGGATAGTATTCTTACGTGTGAATTTGATACCATGATTTTGATGCTACCTGGCTGTTTTGTTGGTTAGTTGATGCAGATTCTTGATTGTGTTGATGCTCTTTTACCATTTGGTATGTTTTAGGAGTGGCTGGTACTGGTTGTTCCTTTATATGTGTAGAGCCTCTTTCAGGAGTTCTTGTAGAGCAGGTTTGGTGGTGATGAAATCTCTGAGTACTTGCTTGTTCCAAAGGATTTTATTTTTCCTTCACTTATGAAGTTTAGTTTGGCTGGATAGGAGATTCTGGGTTGAAAGTTCTTTTCTTTAAGGATGTTGAATATTGGCCCACAATCCCTTCTGGCTTATAGAGTTTCTGCTGAGAGATCTGCTGTGAGTCTAATGGGCTTCCCTTTGTGGGTAACCCGACCTTTCTCTCTGGCTGCACTTAGCATTTTCTCTTTCATTTCAACCCTGGTGAATCTGACAATTATGTGCCTTGGGGTTGCTCTTCTTGAGGAATATCTTTGTGGTGTTCTCTGTATTTCCTGGATTTGAATATTGGCCTGCCCTGCTAGGTTGGGGAAGTTTTCCTGGATAATATCCTGAAGAGTATTTTCCAGCTTGGATTCGTTCTCTTCATCACATTCAGGTACACCTATCAAACGTAGATTAGGTCTTTTCACATAGTCCCACATTTCTTGAAGATTTTGTTCATTCCTTTTCGTGCTTTTTTCTCTGTTCTTGCCTTCTCTTTTTATTTCATTGAGCTGATCTTCGACCTCTGATATCCTTTCTTCTGCTTGGTCAATTCGGCTGTTGAAGCTTGTGCATGCTTCACGAAGTTCTCGTGTTGTGTTTTTCAGCTCCATTAATTCACTTATATTTCTCTCTATGCTGTCCATTCTCGTTAGCATTTCGTCCAATCTTTTTTCAAGGTTCCTGCTTTCTTTGCATTGGGTTAGAACATGTTCTTTTAGTTCACTGTAGTTTCTAACTACCCACCTTCTGAAGTCTGATTCTGTCATTTCATCACCCTCCTTCTCCATCCGGTCTGGTTCCCTTGCTGGTGAGGAGTTGTGATCCGTTTTATGAGGAGAGGTGTTCTGGTTTCGGGGGTTTTCATTCTTTTTGCGCTGGTTTCCTCCCATTTTTGTGGGTTTATCCACCTGTTGTCTTTGTAGCTACTGTCTTTCAGATTGGGTCTCTGAGTGAGCTTCTAGTTCGTGGATGCTGAAGTTATTTCTTTTTTTTTTTTTTAAGTTTTCCTTCTAACAGTCTGGCCCCTTTGCTGTAGGACTGCTGAGGTCCTCTCCAGGCCCTGCTTGCCTGGGGATCACCTGCAGCAGCTGCAGAACAGTAAGGGTTGCTACCAATTTCCTCTTCTGCTATCTTTGTCCCAGAAGGATGCTCGCCAACTGTCAGTCTGTTCTCTCCTTTATGAGGTGACTCTTTGGATCTATGGGGGTCAGGGAGCTACTTGAGGAGACAGTCTATCTTTTATTGGGGCTTAAGTCCTGAGCTGTGAGCTCCGTTGTTCATTCAGAGCTGCTGGGCAGGTACGTTTAGGTCTGCTGCAGTTGAACTCATAAACCACTTTTTATTCACAGGTGCTCTGTCCCGGGGAGTTAGGGCTTTATGAGTTTCCATTGTGCTGTTGTCCTTGTTTTCAATTTCAGTTCTGCCCCACCCAGCTATCAGCCCACCTGGCCACTGTCTGCCTGCAGAGGCTTTGCTGAGCTGCTGTGGTCTCCGCCCAGCTGCCCTGTGCTCTTCCCTGCAGTCCTGTTTATATGGGTGTAGTTAGAACTGCCTTGGCAACAGTGGCCCCACCTCTGTTACAGTGGACTCTCTCTGTTGTGGCAGGTTGCCTCGGCAACGGCGAGTTGCCTCAGCAATGGCGGCCTGCCTCCTTAGTGGTGGAGAGTCTCAGTAATGGCGGACGCCCCTCCCCCACCGAGCCAGACCGTCCCGGGTTCAGCTGTACTTGCTGTGAAACACTCAACCCAGGGCGTTTTCAATCACTATTTTTGTTTTCCTTGTTGTGGGGGTGGGGAGTGGGACCAACCAAGCCTGATCACCTCGCTCCCTGACTCAGAGTCTCTTTTTATATTTTTTAAGTTGAAAGACCCAGCGTTCCAGTCGCTTGCTGAAAAGGCGCCGGGATCTCCCGTGCTGCGACTCACTGAGTCGGCTCAAACAGCGGCGCCGGCTCCTGGTGGATTTTTTGCCTAGGAATCTCCTAGCCTGGCTCGCTATTTCAGATGAATAGGCAACTCTGCCCTCTCAGGGCTCCAATCGCCAGCTAAGAGGGCTCCCAGACCAGTGGCTTTTGTACAGAGAACTGCAGCAACAGGGCGTGGTCACAGCAGTCACACGGGCCGAATCAGCCCCACAGGGGCCAAAACAGCCGCACCGGCCGAGACTGCGGTGCTGGTGACCCCTCTGCCTGGGTATCTCCTGGTCTGTGGGCAATAAAAATTCGTCTGGAAATGCGGCGTCCACTCACCCTCTGCACTTTCACTGGGAGCTGAAGTCCTGAGCTGTTCTTAGGCGGTCATCTTCCCAGCAGTCTCCAGAAAATATCTTAATTTTCCTTTACACCTGAGTGATCATTTTGCTCGATGTAGAATTCATAGTTTACAGGATTTTAAAAAATTCTTTTAGCATTTTAAATACCTCTTACCACTCTTCTGACCGCTATGCTTTCTGGTGAGAAAGCAGCTATTCATCTTAGTATTCCTTGCACATGAGATGTGACTTCTGTCTTGCTGCTTTTGAGATTTTCTTTTGGCTTTTGGCTTTCAACAATTGAATGGTCATGTCTCAATATATAATTTTTTTTATTATTGTCTTGAAGTTTATTGATGGTCTTTCATATGTAGGTTCATGAATTTCATCAAATCTAAGAAGTTTTGGCCATTATATTTTATTGATTTAAAATTTATTTATTATACTTTAAGTTCTGGGATACACGTGCAGATAGTGCAGTTTTGTTACGTAGGTATACATGTGCCATAGTGGTGGTTTGCTACATCCCTCCCTCTGTCACCTACATTAGGTATTTCTCCAAATGCTATTCTTCCCCTATACCACTCCCACCAGGCCCAGGTATGTGATGTTCCCCTTCCTGTGTCCACATGTTCTCATTGTTCAACACACACTTATGAATGAAAACATGTGGTGTTTGGTTTTCTGTTCTGGTGTCAGTTTGCTGAGAATGATGGTTTCCAGTTTCATTCATGTCCTTGCAAAGGACATGAACTCATCCTTTTTTATGGCTGCATAGTATTCCATGGTGTACACATGCCACATTTTCTTTATCTAGTCTATCATTGATGGGCATTTGGGTTGGTTCCAAGTCTTTGCTATTGTGAACAGTGCCACAATAAACAAACGTGTGCATGCGTCTTTATAGTAAAATGATTTATAATCCTTTGCTATATACCCAGTAATGGGATTGCTGGATCAAATGGTATTTTTATTTCTCGGTCCTTGAGGAAATTGCCACACTTTCTTCCACAATGATTGAATTAATTTACACTCCCACCAACATTGTAAATTTTTTCTTCTTCTTTATTTTCCTTCTGGAATTCCCCTGTTGGTATGTTTATGTATGTCCTTCAGTTTCCTCTGGTTCTACTCATTTTTCTCACTTATTTTCTTTTTTCTTTCTGCTTCCAGACTAGATAATTTTAATTGCCTTATCTTCAAACTTTGGTGATTCTTTAATGTATCTGCCTAAATCTGTTGAACCCCTGCATCAATTTTGTTTTAAACCTAAGCTATTGTATTTTCAACCCCCAAATTTCTATCTGGTTCCATTGGCTAATTCTCTTTTTATGTAGATTCACTATCTGTTTATTCATTTTTCACCTAATTTCTTTTCATTGTTTTTCCATGGTATTCTTTATCTCATTGAGCATATTGGATATCATTTTTCAAAAAGTATTTTTCATGGAATTTCAATGTCTGAACTTCCTAAAGCAGTTTTATTCAAACTATTTTTTCCTGAAAATGATCCATATTTTCTCATTTCTCTGTATGCATATTACATTTTGTTGATAAGGAAACTTCTGAGTATTAAAATGTAGCTCTGGAAATCAAATTCTCCTCAGAAATTCTGTTACTTATTGAGTTCTAAATTTACCTATTTGTATACGGACTTTTCCAAACCATTTTTGCAAAGTCTGTGGTCTCTGTTGTGTGGTCACTGAAGTTTCTCTGTGTCATCTCTTTGGTCAGTCTACGACCTGAGACAGTTTCTTAAGTTTCTAGATGCAAACAAAGGAAAAGAAAAGTGTGCTTCTAGAAGATGCTGCTGGGAAAGCCACTGCATCCCTAGGGAGCCAAATTAGGGTAAGCATCTATCATAGCTCCTCAGGGATCACCAGGCCACCCAAACCACATAAACCTGAACCCCTGGATAACAAGTTCTTACTGTCTATCATGGTACCAAACAGATGCTCTAGGAATGTTGGCTCCTATCCCCACAACCACTACAGTGACAAATAATAGGGAGGGAGCTGGTCATACAAATTGGTCTCTTACCAAAGTTCAGCAGCCTATTCCTCTATCCAGTACTACCCTTCACTCTTCTCATAATTTTTTTCCAGTTTAATTATTGTTATGGTTGATGAACTAAACCCTGAAATTTCCTGGTCCATCATTTTTTATGATATTACTCCCAACATTTTATTTTCATGTATTTAAAAATTATATCTTCCCTTATAGAATTTTATCCTAAAAATTGTTTCGAGTATTTTAAAGTATTGTAATATAGATTTTATAAAACATGTTTAGGACATAACAACTTCACATAGCTCATTATAGTCCATCCTCAATTTTTTATGAACAAGATCTCATTTTATTCTCATACTTGAATAGGTAACTATTATTCAAATTCCATAGATGACAAAATAAAGATTAGAAAAGTTAAATGATAAACTCATAACTTAGAAATGGAAGAATCAAAATGCAAAATCAAGTCTCTTGAGTCTGTATCCTGTATCCTTTCAACAATATAGTATTGCTAAAGCCTAGTAGCTAGTGATTTGAGTAACCTATACACATAAAATGTACAAATTGCATTATTTATAAAATTTTAAAAACTATTTCATGTTTATTGCCAAAGTTGTCATTGTTGTTTTCACATTAGGGAATAAATATTTTTCCACTGTTTTACATAATAAAAGCAAATATCCCTGGAGGTGCACTTTCATTTCTTTCATTAGCTAATTTTAAAGTTGAGAGACACATCAAAACACTCATATCTGAAAATAAACAGAATGGCAAAAAAATAAGTATAAAGTTTCTATTTTACTCAGGGAACTTTTCAGTAGTTTAGAAACAAGTTACTTATCTGAAAAGATTATGCATTTTACTTTTAATTTTTTATGAAAAGTCAAATTATGATGAATCTCACTTGTATAAATAACAGCAAGGGACTGGTGTGGTGGCCCATGCCTGAGCAGATTACCTGAGCTCAGGACTTCAAGACCAGCTTGGATAACATGACGAAACTCTATCTCTACAAAAAATTACACAAATTAACCAGGCATTTGGTGGTGTGCGCCTGTGGGTCCCAGCTACTCAGGAGGCTGAGTGGGAAGGAACACTTGAACCCAGGAGGTTGAGGCTGCAGTGAGCCGAGATCATGCCACTGCACTCCAACCTGGGTGACAGAGCAAGGCCCAGACTCTTAAAATGAATAAAAATAGATAAATAAGTAACAGCAACCTGAGTACTCAACAGCCTGATCACATACCTTTTTTTTTTTTTTTTTTTTTTTGACGGGGTCTCCCTCTGTCGCCAGACTGGAGTGCAGTGGCATGATCTTGGCTCACTGCAACCTACGACTCCCTGGTTGAAGTGATTCTCCTGCCTAGGCCTCCTGAGTAGCTAGGATAACAGGCATGTACCACCACAGCTGGCTAATTTATTTTTATTTTTTATTTTTATTTTTAGTAGAGACAGGGGTTCACCATGTTGGCCAGGATGGTCTGTATCTCCTGACATTGTGATCCAGCTGTCTTGGCCTTCTAAGGTTCTGGGATGGGATTACAGGCGTGAGTCACTGTGCCTGGTCCTAATTTTTCTTTTATGGTATAGCTTTCTAAAAAACTTATTCGAGAACAAATGTGATAACTTGTAGACCAAAGTAACAAGCATATTCTGAAATAGTTACAAAAAATTAATGGTGCAAAAAGTGACCAGCCAAAGTAAATTTAATGTAGTAAGATATTAGTTAGTCCAGTATACCCTAATAAAGAAATTAAATGAATACTTACCTCTATTTGGATTATATATATATATATATATATATATATATATATATATATATATGAAATGTATTTATTTGAGGGAAAAGTATAGCTTTTGTGTAAAAAAAAGTGGCATTTTAGTGCACAGTTTTAATAAATGCAACTTGTTTCAGTCTACAGAAGAAGGTGGTTAAAAATAGAGAATCGAAATTTACAGTGAGGTCTACTTAACTTCACCATTTTAAATTTCACTATGGTTTGAAATACATATTAGATAGGAAAAGTAATATGACTTAAGCCAATTAAATTAATAACATGAAAATTAATGCTTATTTTGAGTATTATTAAGAAAAATACATAATTTAAACATCCATCAGTAAAGGAATGGGTGAACAAATTATCATGCTATTGCCTGAGGCATTATTGCCCTGGTTACTGTCTAGTGATACTCCTCTCCATTCCTAACCAACTTTTGTTTATAAATGCAGGAATGAATTTCATTTACCGTACACATTTACAAACAGGGTTCCCACTTAGATTCCACAATAAGCAGCACTTGTAAAGACAAAAGAGAAGGAGAAATCATGTTCTCTGCTGGAAAAGATACTGACACCTAGGCAGATATAAAGCATGAAGGAGCTTCCAGGTGAGCTCTTATAAATAATCTTCAGCTGAGATAATTGATACGCGCATCCTGTGATTTGGAGACTTACAGTTTATTTGGAAGCTGGAAGAGGTTCTCATTATGTACCTCCCCCCAAGACTTCCAACTGTTTTTTAAACATCTAATTTACTTTATCATATTGCTCCTGCTAAAATAAGTAATTCCAGCCCTTGAAGCGAAAATACAATTATACATCTTTTAAAATTAATGACTTAAATCTGTATGCATTGGCATGGAGAAAATATTATTGCATAAAAACAAAAACATGCTACAAAATGATAAATGTTTTATTCACTTTTTGACATTATGAAACTTTTGATAAACTTTATTCTCATAAAACCTGTTTATATTAAGAAATATGTCTCTATGAAGATAGTTCTGGGGGTAGAATGATAGAGGGGCAAAATGATAATCTTCATTTATCTCTAAATTATTTAAATATTAGGTGGTACAGATTCTGAAATACCTGGGAGCAATTTTATGACCTTGAGAAAAATCAATTAGAAAAAATACACCCCATTGAAGTTAGAAAAGACATGAGTATTTGAATGAGCATTTGAGGACAGTAGCAATCATTAGGAAAGATTATTTAACTTCAACCTATGTATTTTTCAGTTAAGTGAAGGAATTATTTTGCATATTTTTAAAGCCAATATGAATCTAGAAATCTTATAGTTACAAAAGAAGGATTCCTAAATAATACAGAATAGGAGATTAATGTTTAATTGTAGACTTGAGTAACCTAAGGATATACTATTCTGTATTGGGAGGTTGGAAATAATTCTTTAGTAGATAGTGTATTAAATTGTTTGCTGTGGTAAAGATTTACAGTATTTATCTTCAAAAGCTATAGCCTATGAGATTTGGAGAAAATGATAGATTTTGGATCATTCTGACCACATGTTTATAATAGTCAAATATTGCCTATTTGACTACAAACAGTATATATTGACATAATTATAATATCAAATTTTGTAACACATTTCAATATTTACTACAGTAGTGTCAACTATTTATGGAAATGTGAGAAAATCAGATTCCTCATGTAATATAGTGGGAAGTTGGTTTATATATCCATTACTGAGGCCAGTTTGATGGTATACAAAATTAAATTTGCTTATACCATGTGCCCAATGACATTTGAAATTATACTCCAAGGAAAATCTAACATAGGAATTCTCATAATGGACCATGAAATGCCTGTGAGCATGTTCATTACATCATTATTGAATAATATAGTATTATCTTCTTAGGGGCAATGTAGACTTCTAATGAATAAATATAATGAGGTAGATGTACACCATAGCAAAGCATTGAAAACAGCAAACAGGGTGTTCACAGTGATCTGCATAGGTCCTAAAAATGTGGTAAATGATGGCTGGGTACCGTGGCTCAGGCTTGTAATTCCAACACTTTGGAAGGACGAAGTGGGTGGATCAAGAGGTCAGCAGATGGAGATCGTCCTGACCAACATAGGGAAACCCCATCTCTACTAAAAATATGAAAATTAGCTGGGCGTGGTGATGTGCACCTGTAGTCCCAGCTACTTGGGAGCTTGAGGCAGAAGAATCGCTTGAACTTGGTAGGGGGAGGTTGCAGTTAGCCGAGATCTTCCCACTGTACTACTGCCTGGCAACAGATCGAGACTATGTCTCAAAATAATAATGATAATGATAATAATAATAATAAAAATAGTGGTGAATGAAAATATTAGACAATGAAATCTGTAGGACAGTGCCATATCTATAAATGTTTATCAATTTGTAAAAAATTATAATAAAAACATATTAAAAATATGTACTTTTAGAAACTACGTCAAAACTCAAGAGTTCATTTCAAGCCACCTAGAGTTGTTGTCTGTAAGAGGTAGAATGGATTAAGAGTGGAGAATATGGACAAATTGAAAAGACATAAATGAAAGTTAAATAAAAGGGGAGATTTGCACGACCTGCTGATTGTATTTTTCCAAGAAGTAAGAATGATTAATTCCATTGTTGTCCTGGTCAAAAATAAATAATATTAATAATAATAAAGTAATATACTTGAAGATCAAGAATTTAAATTCAGGTTTATCTAACATCAAAATGTATGCTTTTTCACTGCACCATGTTGCCCCTAAGCCTAACTAAATTGACAAAATAAAATCATAAAAAAAAATAACATGGCAACTGTATCAAGACAGAAGAGTCTTTTCAAAATATCACAAATAGTAATTTGACATTTCTTAAGGAATGGAATTCAAAGCCGACAATCATAGAGGTTGTCTGTCACAATCAAAATGTTGAGAATTTGGGAGTGGCAGGGTCAGCAATGAAATCATGTTTTGTAAAGATTTATTATGGGATTTCAATTTAATTCTCTCCAGGCTATTAGTGGTAACAAAGCTTTGTTTCCACATATCCAGGGGCTTTATGGTTAGCAATATATCATGGTTCTCTCACTTTTATTTTATACTCTCTCAGTTGATCTACTCTACAGTCGGGTCAAAAATGCTGCTGTGAGTATCTGTATCTTATTTGAGTTTTATTTTTAAAGTTACATAGATAAAAACGCTTTTCATTGTAAATACAAAGAAAAACATTGATGCAAATAATCTACAATTTGCTATTATTTGAACATCTGTTACAGATAGAATTTGTGTTGAGGTCAATATTTTAAACATATCCTAAACAGGCAATATTTTAATGTCCCTCACATTTTTTATTTTTTATATATGTTTGTTGAATGTATAGATATAAATCACAGTTTTGGAAAAATATAGTTTTATGCTCTTAACATCTATAATACTGTATCTATCAGTGAGGGTTATAATTTAAAATTACCATTGGAATAAAATCAAAAAGTAAAAAACAATTTAGTGGTGCTTTGGGGTATCTTGGTTCTTCATACATTTTATGATACTCAGGAAGGAAAGGTGACACATATTTTCTCCATGTCAGTCTAATGTAGCTCTGATTATTAATGAGATACTTGATAAAATAATACTTCATTAGTCCTTCTATTTCCTAAATTGACCTCCATTTTTCAATTCCTCTTTAATCTTCTGTATAACTGGTATTCATTTATGAATTCATATACCTCTATGAAGTGTATTCCCGCATAGCAGTAAAGGAGCACCATGAGTTTTTGTTTTTTATGTGAATCTTTTTTTCTAAGCCCAATTTCAGATTCTTTGGTATAGCCCCTGGAATCACTTCTAAATGTAACCTTCCTAACTCATCCACTCAAAACACACTCATGCATAATTTCTTAAAATATACCATATTCCTTCCTAATACAGGTTTGAAAATGTAAAACTGCATTTAAATTATCTCTCTTTCCTAAACGATTTCTCTGATTACATTGTTTATTTCTACTTTCTAATATATCTCACATTTCTCAAATATTTAAATATTTAATCTTATCATCTGTTACTTATTTTGCTTTCTATTCATTTATTTATTCAACAAATATTTGTTGAACATCTACTGTGAGCCTGAAGCTGTTCTAGATACTGAAAATTCTAGAATCAACAAAACTGTCCATTCTCAACACCAATGGAGTTTAAATTCTAAAAGGGTGAGGTAGATAATACAAATTAATAAGTAAAATTCATACATTTCTCAGAGGGTGATAAATTCTCTTGAGCAAAATAAAAGTGGAAAATGGTGACTGGGAGTTACCAGTGAAAGAATAGAGTAGGCTATACCTTGAAAACTATGAGAATAGCCCTCTCTCTGGTATTCACAAAACTAGTCCTCCTTCTCCTTTCTCCAGTCTTTCCTATTGACTATTTGACATCAATGACTATTTGATTTTCCTAAATTACAGCTGCCCTTATGCCATTTGACTAATAAACTTGAAGTTGATCTTATGGAATAAATGGCCTTATTACTTGTAATCTAGGCAAAGGCTTAACTTAAAGTTTAGCACAGTAAAATAATTTTAGCAATCTCTATTAAAGCACAGGCACATGATTATTTGCTAAGATATATAGCACTATTTTGTCATTTGTATGTAGAATACGTGGCCAAGAAACACATTCTATTCTTAATTTGTCTTACGGATTAGTAGAATGTATGTTTAATGGGAATAGACAAGAACAATTTTCTTTAATGAAAGTATGAATCTGACTATGAGGGAAGGAGGCTCACTCTGCCTTATTTGAATTGTCTCAAAGTTTGTGTAAATAATGTTCAAAGGGAGATTTCCTCAATTTTTCTAAGTCTTTCATCTGGTATTCACCTCTATGTTTTAAAACATTTGTCAATTTAATGTACTGTCTCTTGACTTCCTGCTATGTCTTATGTGAAATTACCTTTGTATTCATTTCCATCTTCCCATTTCTGTCCTGCCAAATGGTTTCCACACTTATTTATCAATGCTAATTATTATCATGTCTATGTGAATACTAATCAGTGTTGAATCAAAGTATGCATTATTAGTAAGTCACCACTTTTGTGTGCCTCATTTTTGCCAGGAATTCATATATATATATATATTTTTTTGTTGTTGTTGGTTGGTTTTTGTATTGTTTTCCTGGTATCATTGTAACTGGACTGTGAGAAACCTTGCATGATTCTAGCAATGATAGAAGGAGGATGCCGCTACTGGTATTCTCTAGATGGAAATGGAGAAGGCAATTTACTTTATGAAGAATTATGAATTGCCCCCAACTTCCGCAAATGCTTGTAGCCCATTTAAAGAAAAACACTGAATTCCTTTCCCCGTGTGTTGTATTAGCATTCCCTGGATTATGTGTTTTCTTTCTGCTTAGTTTGCTCTTGTTTACCTAAATAATATTATGGAGAAACTTTCTTGGAAAGAGCACATATAGTGCATTACTGTTTAACTCTGAAGATGTAATTTTCTGTCCTAAATATTGATTGTTTCAACTATTATACAATGCTGCTTGGAATTAATATCATCTCAATATTATAAGTAATTTTCCTACTAATTAGTTTAGCTATTGGGAAATTTGTGTGATGCTGGTCCTTCTTCCTAGCTCTATGATTTTTTATTCATTGACTTTTTTATTGTTTTTAGTCATCTATGGAAGCTTTTAGGCCATTTTCCTTTACTTGTCTAATTTAAAATGTTATTTTTATGTAATTTTTATGTCATTTTTAATTTTAGAGTTTTTTTAAACTGTTCTTTGTTAAACCATAAATCTTCAAATTCTGAAGACTCATAATATTTAAATTTTGTAAACCTCATATTTTTGGTAATTTATTACCCCATATTTTAACTGTTCTCTCTTCCATAACTATTGTAAGTTGAATGTTAGACTACTAAATGTGTTTCTTGAAATTTGTTCACATTTTTTATATATTAGTTTTAATAGTCTAATTCCTAAGAAATTATAGTTATTTACAGGTGAGTGTATTAAAATATAAGTTTGAATAACTTTTCATATATTTTCTTTTTTTAAAATTGCATTTTAGGTTTTGGGGTACATGTGAAGAACAGGCAAGATTGTTGCATAGGTACACACATGGCAGTGTGATTTGCTGCCTTCCTCCCCTTCACCTATATCTGGCATTTCTCCCCATGCTATCTCTCCCCACCTCCCCACCCCCCCATCTGTTCCCCATTTCCCCTCAACAGACCCCAGTGTGTAGTGCTCCCCTCCCTGTGTCCATGTGTTCTCTTTGTTCAACACCCACCTATGAGTGAGAACATGCGGTGTTTGATTTTCTGCTCTTGTGTCAGTTTGCTGAGAATGATGGTTTCCAGGTTCATCCATGTCCCTACAAAGGACACGAACTCATGCATAATATTCCATGGTGTATATGTACCACATTTTCCCTATCCAGTCTATCATCGATGGGCATTTGGGTTGGTTCCAGGTCCTTGCTATTGTAAACAGTGCTGCAGTGAACATTCGTGTGCATGTGTCCTTATAGTAGAATGGTTTATAATCCTTTGGATATATACCCAGTAATGAGATTGCTGGGTCAAATGGAATTTCTATTTCTAGATCCTTAAGGAATCGCTACACTGTCTTCCACAATGGTTGAACTAATTTACACTCCCACCAACAGTGTAAGAGTGTTCCTGTTTCTCCACATCCTATTCAGCATCTATTGTTTCCAGACTTTTTAATGATCACCATTCTAACTGGCGTGAGATGGCATCTCAATGTAGTTTTGATTTGCATTTCTCTAATGCACCAGTGATGATGAGCATGTTTGTTGGCCTCATGTATGTCTTCTTTTGTAAAGTTTCTGTTCATATCCTTTGACCACTTTTGAATGGGCTTGTCTTTTTTTCTTGAGATCTGTTTTAGTTCTTTGTAAATTCTGGATATCAGACCTTTGTCAGATGGGTAGACTGAAAAAATTTTTTCTCATTCTGTTGGTTGCCGATTCACTCTAATGACTGTTTCTTTTACTTTTCATATATTATCTTTTCATATATTTTCATATGTTTGTATGTTTACTAGCCATGTAGAAAATGCATTTATGTAGTGCCCCTGAAAGCCTTTTGTTTATTTTCTTATTGGAATATTTGCCTTTTTTATATATAGATGTGAAGGAATCCCTTTTATATTTTGGATATGTGCTACTTTTTTAGTGTATATGTATTTTTTTTCTTTTTCCTCAAGGTGACTTCTGTTAGACTCTTATAAAGTAGCTCAGCATTTTTCTTTGTTTATAATTATTCCATTGTTTTAAGAAATAATTACATTAAGGTAGTAAGGATATTCTCCATATGATTTTCTAGGTATTTCATTACAAGAAAAACAAACAACCCCATCAAACAGTGGGCAAAGGATATGAACAGACACTTTTCAAAAGAAGACATTTATGCAGCCAACAAACAATGCTCATCATCACTGGTCATTAGAGAAATGCAAATCAAAAACACATTGAGATACCATCTCATGACAATTAGCATGGCAATCATTAAAATATCTAGAGAAAACAGATACTGGAGAGGATATGGAGAAATAGCAATGCTTTTACACTGTTGGTAGGAGTATAAATTAGTTCAACCATTGTGGAAGACAGTGTAGCAATTCCTCAAGGATGTAGAAACAGAAATATCAATTGACCCAGCAATCCCATTACTGGGTATATACCCAAAGGATTATAAATCATTCTATTATAAATACATGCACATGGATGTTATTTACAATAGCAAAGACTTGGAATCAATCCAAATGCACATCAATGATAGAGTGGATAAAGAAAATGTGGCTCATATACACCATGGAATACTATGCAGCCATAAAAAGGAAGAGTTCATTTCCTTTGCAGGGACATGGATGAATCAGGAAACCATCATTCTCAGCAAACTGACACAAGAACAGAAAACCAAACACTGCATGTTCTTACTCATAAGTGGGTGTTGAACAGTGAAAACACATGGACACAGGGAGGGGTGCATCACAAACTGGGGCCTGTTGGTGGGTGGGGGAGCTAGGGTAGGGATAGCAGAAGGTGTAGGCATTGGGGAGGGATGACAGGAGAAATATCTAATATAGGTGACAGGGGGATGGATGCAGCAAACCACCACGACATATGTATATCTGTATAACAGTCCTGCACAATCTGCACATGTACCCCAGAACTTCAAGTATAATATAAAATAACCTTGAGCCCAACCATTTATAATTTTAATATGTTTCTCCTTTTGAAAATGTATTCTTTAATGTCTCTCAAAATACTGTATGATTTTCTGAGTAGAAATAATATTTCTTTTAAAAGAGTTTAGGCATAGTACTCTATATACACAGTCATGCGTCAAATGGGGATACATTTTGAGAAATGTGTCAGGTGATTTCATGATTGTGTGAACATCATTGAGTGTATTTACACAAACCTAAATTGTCTAGCCTACACACCTAGGCTATATATTGTAACCCATTGCTCTTAGGCTACAAGTCTGAAAAGCATATTACTGTGATGAACACTGTAGGTAATTGTAAAACAATAATATGTGTTTGTGTCTCAAGAAATATTTAAACATAGGAAAGATTTAGAAACAAAAGATATAAAATATTAAAAATTGTACACTTGTATAAGGCACATACTATAAATACAGAGCTCGTAGTACTGGAAGTTGCTCTGGCTGAGTCAGAGAGGGAGGGGTGAGTGACTGTGAAGGCCTAGGACATTACTGTACAGTGCAGTAGGTGTGTAAACACTGTAGTTAAGCTATACTACATATATTTTACTACTACAAATATACTGCTATAAATAACTTATTAAATATTTTTATTACTTAATAAATTAATCTTAGTTTACTATAATTTTTACTTTATAAACTTTGTTTTTTAAAATTTGACTCACGTAATAACACTTAGCTTACAACACAAACACACTGCACAGCTGTGCAAAAATATTTTTCATCTTTGTATCTTTGTACTACAAATTTTTTCTATTTTTAAAATTTAAAAAATAACTTTTTAATTTTTTTGTTAGAAACTAAGATACAAAAGCACACATTAGTCTAAGCCTACAAGGGCAAGAATCATTGGTATCACTGTCTTTCATCTCCACACCTTGTCCCATTGACATGTCAAGGGCATTAACACACATGGAGCTGCCTTCTCTTAGGACAGCAATGCCTTCTTCTGGAATACTTCCTGCAGGACCTACATAAGGCTGTTTCATGGTTACCTTTGCTTTTATATGTAGAAGGAGTACACTCTAAAGTGCCAATGAATAATGTAGTAAATGCATATAATAGGAACATATTTATTATCATTATCAAGTATTATGTACTGTACAAAATTGTATATGCTATACATTTATATGACTGGCACTGTGATATGTTTGTTTACATTAGCATTGCCATGAACATGTGAGTAATGTGTTGTGTCAGCACATTACTATGGCTACGATGCCACTAGGTAATAGGAATTTTTTAGCTCCATTATCATCTTATGGTACCACCTTCTTATATTCATTGATTGCTGACTGTAATGTATGCAGCACATGACTACTTATTTATATATAATTATTTTACATGTTATGACAATTTAAATGGTACTTCTTCATTATTTAATACCTTGTAGCTAATTTGTGGAGAGAATAAAGATGTTTTATATTATCCAGTAATCTTACTACACTATATTATCATTTATAATAACTCTAGAGATTATTTTGGATTTGCTATGTGTATGTTCAGTTAATGCATGATTAATGACAACTGTTTTCTTTTTCTCCAATACTTATGAATCTTCATTTTTTCGTAATAACCACTTATTTCTACACAAAAGTTAACAGATTAAAACAATGATATGTTTTGGCCCTGAAATCAACTTAAGCAGAGGTCGGTGGATGTGGTTTTTCTTTCGTCCATGCACATCAAGCTGGGTTAGTTTGGATGCTGGACCTGAGAATCCACTTGCAAATCACTTCACTTAGATGCTAGAGAACTTGTTGCTGGTTTTCAGCAGCAAGCTCTGGCGAGGCTGCAGTTGGAGACCCCAATTCTTCATCATACGGTATTCTCAGTGGGTTACTTGAACTTACTCTGAGCGTGTGAGCTGGGAGCCAAGAGTGATCATACAAAAACACTGACAAAATACATGGCATTTTAATGATCTATTGCTGAGATTTCTAATACATCACTTTTACCACAGTCTACTGGTTATGGTTCCCTTATTTTAAAGGGAGGGGACAAAGGTGTTGAGTAAAATTTTAAATTGTACAAGACCACATTGAATGTTAGATATTATTTCAGCAATCTTTAAAAGATGCAAGCTGCCCTATTGTAATATAACAACTAAGACCTGTGAAATAGAAGCCTAGGAAAAAGGAATCTTTTCTTATTCTTTAATTCAAAGGAAAGCTTTTAATATTTTACCTTGAAATACAATATTTTGATCTGGGATTTATACTCTTTAGGAGACTTAGGATTTTTCTGATGAATTTTCTGCCACCAACTTTTTAATCATTGCAAAAGAAATTCTATGCCTTTACAGTGCTGGAGTCATTTTACTTATATGCTACTTATAATCTTTGATTCTATTATCTGTGATTGATATTATAATTTCCCTTTCTTATAATGTCTTTTTGTACTTTGGTATCAAGCTTATGGAAATCTTGTAAAATAAGTCATGACATGAATTCTTTTCCTATTCTCTGAAAAATATTTTTGTAAGAATACTGTTATATCTTCACTAAGTAACATTCTGTGAAATCATTTGTATATTTATTTAATTACAGATTTTCTTATGGCTTAAATTTAATACTTACAAAATAATTCACTTTTCTCTTTCACCTTGTGTCAGTTCTGGCAAGTTATTCTTAGGAACTTTTCCTTTTCCTCTACATTTTTATACATACTAATATGGAGATATTAGTAATACCCTCTTTTTTTTACTGTGTTCTTATTCTATATTGATATCCCCTCTTTTTAATTTCTGACATTATTTGTGCTTAGTTTCTTATTGTCTTGCTATGTTTTCTTGACCACTTAGGAATTCTGTTACACATTTCAAAGAACTAACTTCTTTGTTGATACTTTGAGCTACAATTTCATTTCATTACTCTCTGATCTTCTTGTTATTATGTCTTTTTTTTCTGCATTTGGTAAACATAATTTGTTTCAATTTTCCTTATATATTTTTTTTCTTTGTAATATATTGTCAAACAATAATATGTGCATTCAAGTTGAGAATTGTTGAAATCTCCTGGAGAATTGTAACTTTTTAAATTATGAAATATCTTTCTTTAGTTATAGTATTGCTTTTAAATGTAGAGTTACTGTGTTCAGTATGAACCTAACTACACAAACCGTATTTTGACAATGTTTAAGAATTTCTACATGCCCAAGTTCCCAAAATAATGTCATATATGTATATAGCCATGGCACAATAATAAAATTGAGAATTTAACATTAGTAGAGTATCATTAACTAAATTACAGATTACAATTTATCCAGTTCTTCTGCTATTATCATTTTTTCTTCCATGATCTAAACCAAGATACCACAGTATAACTGTTATATCTTGACATTTTCCTGCTAAGTAGACAAATGACAGTTATTCCTAGGTCATCTTTATTTCTAATTGCAGTATTTCATGTTTTCAAACTAAAATGTGCATGCTTTACTAGGCAATCCTTTCACTTCATCGTCTTTCTAAATCTTGTGCTCTAATTTTTATATGTCTTTTCCTGAAAAGCTGTCCAAAGTATAGCTCTTCTGTTAGCCAAATAAGCTTTCTTTCTTGGTGCACCTTTATATTTCTATATTCCAGATCTTGACTGGGTGATAGTTTACAAGACTCATATTTAAATTTATTCTGGATGTCCTGAGTGGGATAATCTGTACAAATATCTGGTCTGCAGTTACTCAAAATGGAAATCTTTAACATTTTTAAAACCAATCAAAACTGAGATACTAGAATTACTCTCTTTTATCTCTAAAATAAGACTATTAAACAAAATGTATATATATATTTTATTCTCTAAATATTGAAACTCTACATAGTGTTTTAAATTAACTATATGCTAAATGCAAAATACTTAGGCTTGAGTGGGTTTTTTTTAAAATTAAATACACAGATAATGTGTATGTTGTACATGTTTTCTATGCTGAAATAAAGTATCCTCTTCTGATATAAGTGTGATGAAATATTCATCGTTCAGGTTTTTTGTTAGTATCTACTCTTCTACCACGAATGTAATATAACTCAATTATGAGACTGGGAATTTCAGAGGAAAGCTCATAAACAATTAGTAATAATAAGACAGTTATGGGCAATACTAGAATCATACAATATGTTCAAAATGTGGAACTATAAAGAGAATAGATGCTTGGCAATTTTCCTGGTTTCTATCCGGGAAAAATGTCTGACAGTGTTCCATCTGGAATATTTAGCAAAATTTATTTCAGCAGCTTGATAAAGATGACATCGGAATAAAAGAAAACAGGACAAAATCAGAAAGCAAAACTAGCAAATGTCAAACTGACAAGACTTTTATGTTCCAAAAAGTCCAGAGGGGAAAAATGTCTTGTCTCACTAAATCTTCTTCTTTCACTACACTATGTATCTCTCTGGAACATGCATTACCAAGCTACACTAGCAAAGAACCCAACTCTTACTCTACAGAGTAACTGAATTTCCTCAGTTAAGATAACTGTGGATCAAAAAGATTGTTAGGTGTGGTATTAAATGATTTACTATGATTGTTTATTCTTCTCCATCGTTGTAGGCTTTCTATGATGTAGCCTAGTAAAGGTGAGCTTAGACCTGGCTCTGTTTCAGCCTGGAAATCAATTACTTACACTGTGTTATAAACATTGTGCTTTAGCATACCCTGAGAGATTAGGGACAAACTTGTTTGATATACAAAAGTTAAATGCAGTGTATTATAACAGGATATTTGAAGTAAAACCTAGTAAGTAATTCTAAAGGTTAAAGAATAGATATTATTAAAAAATGCCCTACAAACAACACAGACCATCACTTCTGATCTATAAAGTCAAATTAAACACTAACCTCACAGTTAAAATTCAATGACAGCAAATTTAGTCATATGTCTCGGGGACTTGCAATCTTTAAAAACTAGTCTTGGCACATTTAATTGTGCCACAAGAAGTGTTCAAAGTGTTCTAATATTATCTTTTTCCAAAACAGCACAGATCAGTAAATGAAATCTTAGAAATGTCTTTGGGTTTAGAATATTATAAAAACAATCATAATAATATTATTCAATCAAGAAAAAACCTTATTTTAAGTGATATAACATGGACAATATAGTTCTATAGGCTCTCAAAGGTCTTGTCTTCTTGTTGTTAGTAAACATAAGATTTCCTTTATCTTTTCCAGTGTAACATTTTTCAAACAATCTTATTGAAAGAAAAGTAATTGGCACATGATTTTGATGCAGAAACTTAATCTGTGCTCCAGTGCCATCCGTAAAATGCCTGGACAGTATTTATCAGGTATAACAAGATATCTGATACTCTCTCACTTCTGTTACTAAAATGATTTCTGTGAAAAAGAATGTACCATGTTTTCTGGATAACATACTTATTTAAATCACATATTTTAACAACACCATGCTTTTTCATATCAGAATAACCTTAGATCACCAAATGAACCTTGCCTACATTCTCAAACCTTTGATAAGGTTTTCATCCTCGTCTTCCTACTCTTCAGAAGAATGCCAAGATATATTTCCAAACACATTCTTCCTTTCCATTTCAACACATTCCACCGAGCCCTGTGTACATATACCCTAACCGATCCCCCATTTTATGGATGCCACATACACACAAATAATACTCTATCCTCCTTGAAGCCACTTCTATTATTCCTTAATCACTGAGCAGATGATACTAACTTCTATTTTATAGGAAAGATAGAACAGTTGCTACAGGATCTGCAGTGATAATTCCTGTCATCCATTTTACCAATAATATATGTTTGCGGCTGTAGTACGCAGAAGAATGGCATCCAAGGAAAGTCCACCATTTAATCCTCAGAAAATATGAATATGTTACTTTATTCATAGTTATAGGAATTAGTTATTTTTTTTT
Organism: Saimiri boliviensis; assembly: GCF_048565385.1. Taxonomy (NCBI): domain Eukaryota; kingdom Metazoa; phylum Chordata; class Mammalia; order Primates; family Cebidae; genus Saimiri; species Saimiri boliviensis. Next base: position 42,874,054 of record NC_133463.1, read on the forward strand.
TATGGCAAATGGGCTCTGCAGATGAGATTGAGTTACAGAATTTGAGACAGAAAAAGTAGACTCTATTATCCAGGTGAACCCAGTCTAACCATATGAGTCATTAAAAGCCAGGAACTGTTTCCGTCTAGGTTTAGAGGCTGAAGTAACTACTGGAGAATAATCAGAGAGATGTAATGCTAGTTTTGAAGATGAAGAAAGGTGACCATGTGCTACAGAATGTGGGAAATCTCTATAAACTAAAAAAAGTAAGAAAATGAATTATCTGAATTATCCTCTACAGCCTTTAGAAAGGAATGCAGTCCTGCAGACACACTGATTTTAGCCTCGTGAGACCCATAGAACCATAGCAACTTTCTGACCTGAAGAGCCCCAAGATAAGAAATGTGTGCTGCTTTAAGCTATTAAATTTGTGACAATTTGTCATAGCAATGTTACAAAACTAATATACTGGATAATAAATGTATCTATAACTACATCTCTATGTACAGATGTGACAGATATATGTGTAAAGAAAATAAGAAATCAGAAATAATATGCATTATTTTTTTTTTTTTTTTTAAGACAGTCTCGCTTTGTCACCCAGGCTGGAGTACAGTGGTGCTATCTCGGCTCACTGCAATCTCCGCCTCCCAGGTTCAAGCAATTCTTCTGACTCGGCCTTCTGAGTAGCCAGATTACAGGCAGGCACCACCACACCCGGTTATGTTTTGCATTTTTAGTAGATATGGGTTTTCACCATGTTGGCCAGGCTGGTCTCAAAATCCTGACCTCGGGTGATCTACAGGCCTTAGCTTCCCAAAGTGCTAGGATTATATATATGAGTCACCACGCCTCACCCATGAACTTCTAATTAGTGGTTATTTGTGAAAGGCAGGATCACTGACATTGGTGCTAGGGATAAGAAAATATGGCTTTGTCAGTAATGCTCCATCCTTTAATTCTTCTACTTTCTAAAGTGTCTTTTTAAAATACTATTTATTTTTAGGATAATGAGAGTAATAAATTAATTAAATTTTAAAAAACAAAGTTTTACAGGGCAGAGGGACCAAAATTAATATAATTGAGAAAATATATTTGCAAAATGACTGCACACCTCATTCTTTCTACCTATTTGCACCCTTCTGGTGTTCAACAGTGATTTTGGCCCCCAGGGTAAATGGAGTAAAATATATTAAGTGAATTGTTTGTGTAATGAGACCAGCACTCACACCATAATAGTACCTAAATCATAGGTTATTATCACAGTAGTGAGTTACTCTCATGCCTGCCAGATAGTGTTTACGGTGGAAAGTGTTAATATTATTGTGTACTATGCATTGTCTTGCATAGGAGGTCCTCATCTCTGTTCACTCTGTTCTTGTATTCAAATTGAACTCAAGCTCTGTTGATTCTCATTTTATGAAAAAATTTTTTTGGTGTTGGCAAATCTGAATCTTACCACTGTTCTTACAACTAATTTTAAATTGAACACTTTCCACTAATGTCAGTATGTACCCATAATCATGCAAAGCTAAATTCTATATCTTTTTCATTTTGCTGCCAATTTTAATTTCTTACTGAAAGCTATTAAGATCTGCCAGGAGTTGAATTTTCTTCTAGAATCCAATCTTCATCCTTTTAGAAGGGGTAAGGAGATTTTCTGGGGTCTTGCCTCTTAGTTGTCCAATAATTTATATCCACAGATTCTGACTAAGCAGGTCTTATTCAGTACTAAAGAAAGGATAATTTTCTTCCCTTATCCTCTTTGTTCTAAATCCAAAAGGACTCCTTGTTTTATCACTAAAAGTAGAATAAACTCACCCATAACTTTGTTTTCAACTCTTGTCTTGAAATCCTAAACTGAGGAGTCTTTATAATTGTGTTTTATTGAAATATTAGAAGACTTTGTTATTTTGTAAATTATATCAAGAAAAAGGTTTTCATAAAATGGGTATGCTTACTTAAAGCACTCAGGCTTAAAGGAATTCTGTGCTGACATGACTAGAAACCTAATTATTTTATTAAGCACACAAATTTAAATGACTGTAATTATAGCTATTGCAGTGTTTCTTTTTATTTGGAGTAATAGTTACTTAAAACTGAACCAATATTAGCAAACCTTATGATATGTACGTATATAATATGTATCCATATGCACATCTTCATAAAAATTATAAATGATTGTTTTGAGAGCCCCCATCTAAATTGGGGTCCCACTACCAAAAGGCTGGAGACCCTGTCCTAACAGGAAAGGAGGGGAAGCTGGGCTTGAGTGTTTAGTGTGTCATTCATGAGATACTACTTTTTCCTGACAGAGGGCCTAATGCCTACTTGTTGTACCTGCGACCACGGAGTCCCTCAGACGTGAAACCTGTTGATACTGACAGACACCTGCATATCTCTTGTCTAATCTTTGTCCAGTTTCTGCCTGGCTGACAATCACTCTGCTGATGGGAACCAGACATTGTCTTCTTCCTGGAGTCCCAGGGATAACGTGGCCTGGGGCAGGCCTTAGTTCTTCAGATGGAAGGTGCAACTTCAATACATCACCACAACAGGAAACAATCTCAAAAACTTGTATTTACACATCCTGGACAAAAAAGGAATGTAGTTGTCTGTCAGTCCCCAGGTCCTGCAAGGCAGGAGTCTAGAGTCAGGCAGAAAGAGAAAGCAGGTACGATGACAACCAGCAGTACACTTAAGGATTAGAGTGTGGAACTCTCCAAGCTCCCAGGCCAATGCCAGAATACCTTTAAAGAAATCAATGGGAAAGCAGGAGCCAGTCTGCTTGATGAAAAAGATACTTCTAGGACCCTTCTTCTGGCCCTAGGCTTGAGTCATTTGGGTGTAGAATGGGAAACTGTGTCAAGAGTGACTGATCCCTGCTTCTAGTATGAAAACATTAAGCTTAAATTTGAAATGGATGCTAAGGCAAAATAAAATTTTAAGAATTCACTCAATCTTATATTAGTGGAGAAGAATAATAAGGTGAATTTACCTAGAGAGAAATAAGGACAAAACAAATAATTTTAATTGGAGAGAAGGAAGAGGAGAAAAGGGGGTAAATAAGCTTTGAGCAAAGTGATGATCGATAAAGTGGACATTGAACATTATTACTGTTATGACTATGACTACCATTATGAGTAACAAAAATAATAGTTCTGGCATTTAGTAAGCATATATTATGTACAAAAAACTTTTCTAAATGCAAAACATTAATTAATTCAGTAATTCCAAATTGAAATTATGCTTTCCAAGGGGAGGGAAGTTATAAATACATTCCAGAGGAATAAACATCATTATTAAATGACTTAAAGTGCCAGGTATACTAAGAGTGAGTCACAGCATGGGGTGTGGCTGGGAAAAAGAGAGAAAGGTCAGAATAACATTGTATACAACGTGAATGTCATGGTAAGACATCTGAATTTGATGGCTTTGTGGTAGAGTCATCAAAATAATGCAAGTAAATAGCTTACAAAGCCGATCTCTTTTAGAAACATATTCAGCAGTGTAGAGATTAAACTCACTATTGTAGACAAAGATATTGGAGAAATAATGACAAGATAGAACTGGAGAGTAAGGTAGAATTAAATAATTATTTAGTGGTACTGCATTTCATTTTGGAAATACGGAGATTGAAATGCCAATGGCACACCCAGGAGAGAGGCTAGAAAGAGATTTTGTAATCATTGTGATATGAGAAATGACCAATTCCAGTAAGCACATACAGTCAAAAAATGATACAGAAATAAATAGGAAAAATGTCCATGATAAAGAATCATTCCAGCAAAGGATATTAGAAAGAATTGTAAGAGAATTAGGTGGGAAGGATAATATCATGGAAAACAATGCCAGGAGATACTTTCCAATAAAAGAATCCACAGTTTCAAAAGGGGCAGATCATAACTGGAGTATTTATGACTAAATTTTGAAAATATGAAGACAATAAGGCCAGGCGCAGTATATCATGCCTATAATCCCTGCATCCCTGCACTTTGGGAGACTGAGATGGGCGCCTAATTATCATGTTTTTATTGTTGTTTATTTTCCTCCACTATCATGGAAGTGCCAAAAGGTATGGGTTTTTGTTTTCTGATAGACAAAATCAGAAGAATGCGTAGATTTTATTGAATGCATGTTTATTAAAATAATAAAAGAACAGGAGAAAGAAAGGCAATAGATGAAAAAATAAAGAAGAGAAGATCGAAAGAAACAAGGTAAAGATAAAAAGAAAGAATGCTAAAGAGACTTGAAATCTCTGCTCATACATCTTTCTTAGAATAGAGTTGTGCTCTTCATCATTTTCTTGTTTCTTTGCCACAACTGGGTCACAGTCATGGAATACCCATCCTCTATATGGCTTTATGCCAGAGACAGGTGATCAAAGTCCCTCTCTTACTAACTCATCCAAGTAACTCCAACCCAGGGTGTCAAAAACACACTGACATTGTCAAATTTAGACTAGTATGTTATCTCAAGCAGCTGTGACTTCTGCTGATGTCTTTGTACTTATGTAAAAAAATTAAATTGACATGTCTATTTTAGGAATTCCATTGAATCTCAGAGATATCTTGTTCTATGAGCTTTACTTAATATGGGTTGGTTAGAAGAAAGGGAATGTATCCCTTAAAGACTACATATTCCTTTCAATGTTCCAGTATTCTTTTTACTTAAAGAGACACAGAGCTAATGCCTGAAACAAAACAGGAATTTGATTATATCTACATACATCATTTTTTGAGAGTTTTAGTCTCAGAGAAAGCTATCAGTATATTATAGTTGAGATTTTTTGAAACTTAAGTGAACTGTTAACAAGTTTTAAAATTTAAAAATATAAAAATTTAAATGTAGAAAAACAGTTTAATCATTTACGTGGCAAATACCTTACGTCTTTCAATACAGATTCACCTTATTATCAATTTAAGTAACCATTCTTTCAAATACATAACTATAATATAGTTTATAAAAATTTTTTCACATAAACTAATTATAATAGTGTACATTATAAAATATTCCATTTTCTTAAAGATCATTAAATATTAACATAGTAAATAAAATTTATCTTTATTTTGAAAGTGTCCATAATATAAAAATAGGCAAATACTTGTTTATTTTTACTAAATAGTAGTTATTGATACATATTTATGTCATACACAATTCTAATGTAAACCTAACAATTTAAGATAATTAGATTTTAAGTTATGTTTTATGTATTTTTGAAGCAAAATAAAAAATTATGCTGGATTTTATAAGACAGATTTAATTTTATAAATTTATTGATTATTTTAAAAAGAAAACATTACATACAACTTTAGTGTTGAACATCTATACGATAATCAGATCAAAGACTAAAGGTTAAAAAGAATCATAGTTTAAGGAAGACATTTAACTTTTCTAATTGGAGCATTCCAGATAATACGGATGCATTTTTAAAATTTGTGATGGCTTTCTAATTAATTATTATTCTGTGCTTATCCCACATTTCTAGGTTTGTGTGGTATGAGAAAAGACAAGAATATGTCACTTGCTTTAAAAGAAGTGGGAGCTCTTAGCAAAGATTATAGATAGATGAAAACAAACATAAATGAAAACCATAGAAACAATTTCTAGTTTCACCTTCTCTCCTTCTCTTGCCATCAAAAGGCAGGTAGATCCAGCTAGTGTTTTCTTTTTAAGCATTTAATTTTTTCTCCAAAGTCTAAGTTATGAGGCCATTTTCAGATATAACTAAGCTATGTTTCAATCTCTTAAGAAAAGGGAGAGATGGGAGATAAAAGAAAATATATTTCTTAACTTTCTCGCTCTTTATTGTTTTTTGTTTTTTTAAAAAAAAGATAAAATCTCACTATATTGCCCAGGCTGGTCTCAAACTCCTGGGCTCAAGAGATCTTCCCACCTTAGCCTTTCAAGTAGCTGGCACTACAGGCACACACCATAGCAGAAGGCCCAGCTTAACCTTCTCTTTGTAAATTATGACTACTCATAAATTGAGAAAACAAAAGTTTTTCTGGAATGTTCTACTGCCTTCAGATTATGATGTTATTTGGTTTTTGTTGTTGTTGTTATTGACACACATAAGTGCTTATGAGTCATTTGACTAAAATATTTAAAGAACACAGGAAGACAAAGATATTAGCTCTTTTCACAAATAGTTTGAATTAAAATGTTAATCACTTTTGAAATCTAGAATAGATGGGAAATCAGCATTCATGGATATCCTTTTTTGCTTATTGTCACAACACAAGAAAAAATATCTATACTGTGGTGTTCCAAATGTTTAACCAAGAATAGATTGAACACATTCTTGATGTTCAGAATAAATAGAAGTAATGATCTGACTGTTGCAAATTCAAAAACATCAAGATTTCATCCAAGTTTTCAATTTGAGTCTGTCCTTGTTATACAAATGTAACATTTTTATGAGCACTGTCTACTGGAAGAAAAGCTTCTCAGGGTACTGAAATGATTTGTTGTGAGCCTTCTTATGCTTAACAGTGTTGCAGGTTTTCACTATATATTAGAGGTCTTTGTAATAACATTTTATTAAAAAAAAAGCAACTTTTAAAATCTATTATCCTATAAATCCTCAAAATATTCCAAAAACAACTTGCCAGGTATTATCTCTTCTATGGTGTACTTGAGAAAATTTACCCCGAAAAAGGCTAAACTACTTGTCAAAAGTCAGACTGAATTTTTTTTCAATTTTGGTTTTAAGTTCCAGGGTACACGTGCAGGATGTCCAGGTTTTTTAGATAGGTAAATGTGCTCTTCATTGGTTTGCTGCACCTGTCAACCGACCACCTATGTTTTAAGCCCCTCATGCATTAGCTGTTTTTCCTGATGCTCTCCCCATATCCATTTGTTCTCCTTGTTCAGTTCCCACTTACAAGTGGTAACATGGTGGCTTTCTGTTCCTGAATTAGTTTGCTGAGGATAATGGCTTCCAGCTCTATCCATCTTCCTACAAAGACATGATCTCATTCCTTTTATGACTGCATAGTATTCCATGGTGTATATGTGCCACATTTTCTTTATCTAGTCTATCACTGATGGGGCATTGGGTTGATGGGATCTTAATTCTAGATGATTCTATTCTTTACAACTTTAGGGTGGTACTCATTTTAAAAAAATTAATTCACCAAGCAATGTTAAATACATATTTAATGAAAATTTTTATGCAAAAGCTCATATATTAGATTGTAAGTTTTGAACAATTATATCTGATACATTACAAAATTCTATATTATGTGTTTTTATTTTAATTTTTTTTGATATACTTTTAATTGATATAGAAGCAATTAATTCAATACCCCACATTACTTTTGATAGAAGTGGTATAGAACACTTTAATTTAAAATGTTAATACATTTTTTCACTTGCTGAACTTAGTACTAAGGAAAGACTTAGGTTTTTAAGGCATCTTGATTGATTTTTTATTAAATGCCATTGCATCTTATGATTGACATGTATATCAGTATACCTTAACTTCAAGATTTTTTGAGGAGTTGCATGAGTTTTGAAGACAGTGAATTATTATACGTAAAAAGCTCATATTGATGCTACTACAGTTCTTCTCATTCCATCAAATCATGTTCTTAGGTCAGCAATTCTTGTAGACCTGGCCCAATAAAAGCATAATGTTTTCTCAAAAAATAGATCAGGATACAGCCATGGAGTACCATGCTAGTAACATTACTTTTATTATCTTTATAATTAATAGCTCCTGAAACATACAGCAATTTAATTAAGTTTACAGTGTTTTTGCTCTAATCCAGTAAATATAATAGAATTGCCATTTTCCAGTGGTTTGCTATTCTGCTAGCTTGATGATTTACTACATATGTAAGCAGAATGAGCAAACAAATTAAATTCTATGCTCAAGTGAGAGGACTAAAAATTAATTAGACCAGTTTCATAAAGCAACAAGGTGATTCTGGACTGTCTTTCCATTCACAGACTTTGATGATATAAAAATAAATTTCTATATTTTAGAAAGAAATATGGAGCCAGATTTATTTGTTTTAGTCAATATGTTATCTTAATATTTGTGATAAATTGTGTAATTATACTATCCAATCTCAAGGGGGAAATTAGGCAAGACTTATATTATTTTAAATTCTGGTAATTCCTACTGGTAAACCTGTAACAGCTTGAGTACAAATTGTAGGTTATATTCAATGGACTTTTAATGAATTTTGGGGTTGATGAAAAACAATAAAATAAACTGTTGCAAGACCTTTTGTGAGGTTTGTACTTAAATTGGTCAGTTTAAGGATCTTTATCATCCTACGATATTTTTTCAAGTAGTTGTGACTCTTAGCTTTAATATAAATAATATAAATAATTACACAGAAATTATATTTTATCATTTGATTATTACTGATGTTTTAAATAAAACCTTAGGTTAACTTTACTTTCATCCACCCCCAAAATTTTGTTAAAGAAGTTTTCATTAACTGACGACGCGTTAGAATGCATCATTGTCACATCAGAGATCATAACCATTAATGGATTTAGAATTCTCTGGTGCTCTGTAGAAATACCATTCTAATACATTTAATCCATTTGGTGATTTCCAAAGACACAGTGTCGAAAAAAAAAGCAACAAGAATGCTTTTTACTAAATGTCCTAATATAAGTATTTTATAATAAATATATTATTTATGATTCTAAAATTTAACCTTTGTGAAATTCCATAGGTAGAAAATATTAACTTTATTTTATAACATGAGCAGCTGAATAGCTAGTGTGTAACATTATTTCAATAAAGTCACAAAACTTGTACATGATGCATTTGTGATTCCATTTTGGGTCTTTTAAAACAGGGTTTCTCCAATTGTGGTTCCTAGACTGAAATCATTGGTATTATCTGGAAACTTATTAGAATTATTGACATCATATAGACACTGGAAATGCAAATTCTCAGGCACCATTCCATACATAACATATCAGAATGAGAAACATTAGAGATAGGACCTGTCAATCTGTTTTTTAATAAGACCTCCAAGTGGTGTTGATGCATACTAAAATTTTGTAACAGTTTTAAGCTATAAAACCTGTGTTTTGACAATTATTCTACATGACTCCTGCCAGACAAGGTTTTAAAGTTGCCCAAATATCTACTTAACAAACAATAACAGGTTACATAAGGATTGGAAAGGAGGAATTAAACCTAATTATTGGTAAATAATATGATTGTCTCCACAGATGATCTAAATACATTTATTGACAAATTAATAAAATTTATTTAAAAGTTTAGCTACATGTCTGTAAAAATATCAATATTCATAAGCAGTTTGTGTTTCCATACATAATGAAGAAAACACTGGAAGTAAAATTTTGTAGTATATTACTTAAACATAAGCAGAACTGCCAAGTAATTGACCAATTAACAAAATTTTTATGAAACCTATGCATTGACACTTAGAACACTATAGTGAATGACATTACAGAAGACCTAAATAATTAGCTTGATATTTAAAGTTTATACATAAAAAGTTTTACTACCATAAGAATATCATTCTACCAAGGTCATTTTAGAAATGTAATGGTTTTCTAATAATATGTGAAATAGAGTTTCTGTGTCCTGGTCCAGTTTATTCTAAATTGCACACAGAAGAGCAAAGATGAAAAAATTTCTAAGACTCTGAAGAAAAATGTTTAAAATATATAAAGATTCTATTGGTGTAAATATCAATATCTCTAAAAGATATCAAGATTTATTATAAACTTATAATTAATACAATGGTGATATTATAGTGTAGTAAAAGACATACTGAATACAATCAATGAATAAAAAGCTTTGAAACAGACATTCACATGCAGGTAACTTTGATATGTGACAAATACAGCATAATAGATCACTGAGAATAAAATAGACTGAACAACTAGGCAACTAGGAAAAAAATATAAAGGAAGAAAGGATGGAATGAAAGAAAAGAGAGGGAAAGAGAGGAAGGAAACATATCCAAATATTTTTGAAAAAAGTATAGGTAAACAATATTGATGCTGTGAAGATTTCTTAACCTCCTCCTTCCAAAAAGTCAGTATAATATAATCACTGTATACAAATATGTACATATATGTATATGTATTCAAATGTATTAAAATTGAAAAATTCTGTTTATAAAAGACATCTTTGAAGAAAGTAAAAGAGGTTATAAACTGGAAGAGGGTAATTGTATTATATACAATAAAATTAATATTCTCCATCTAGAATAATACCCAGGCTTTCCTATGATAATTATGAACTAAGTAAACAACTAAACCACAAACAGCACCACTAACAAAATCTCATCATGTTCCAAGCACCCTGTCAGCTTATTTTCTGTATTAGTCCTCCTATCAGCAGGGAACTGTAAGCTAAATATTTTTCTGTCAACTCTACCTCCTTACAGTCAGTAATTGTCCCTTTCCTTAAATTTAAATACTGAAACACTAGCTTCAAAATTATCTAGGACTCCATAACAATATGATCCAAGGAATATCTTCTTTCTCCTCCTTTGGCTTCACCTCCATGTATTGGAAACTATAAACTACTCTGCATGGACTCTCTTTTCTTGACTTTGTGGATACTTCATTTTCTGGTTCTTATATTTCATTTCATATTCACCTCAAGCCATTTTTTCCATAAATTAAGCCATAGCTATATTTGATGTAGTAGAACAAAAGAACAAAAATCAGAAGAAACTGAGGTGCTTGTTCAGATGTATCTTAAAAACTTGTCAAGAAGTGCTTATCAAAGGGCCAATTTGTGTACCCCAGCACAGATCTGCAGAAATTAGCACAGTGCCTTTCCTAGACTGAATGCCCACTTAAATTTTGTTAGACAAACATGAAAATCTTGATCTCTAAAGGACTTTATTTTTCTGCTGTTATTCTATCAAAATTATCTCAGTCCTAGACATACGGAAAAATCAAATTTTCACTTATTCTTTGAAAAGCTGATTGAAATTTTTGCATTGCAAATTAGTAGGTCTACAATACTTTAAGGTATTCAGATGACATGGCCGGTACCTCTTCTGTCTGTGGTGTTTATTCAAATATTAGAATGTTTTATATTTGCCTCTGTGTTTTCTGGGTGGAATGGACTGAGGAATATATTCTTTTGGGGGTTCACAGAACAAATGTGTAATTTTGCTATAGTTTGGTTTTACATTTGTGTTCAGTTTCTATCTACTTAAGTGCACCTCTATATTTTGACTTGCCATATACTTTTGTAAATTAATTTACAAGCTTTGTGATTTTTGTCAACCAGGCAGCCTCCTTAAGTTTTATGAACACAGATGTCATTGGGAGGAGGTATATCACTCAGATGCCTTAACCAGATAACCCAGGCTTTTAGAAGCTTTTTGAATATAAAACCATGAATCTATTCTGCAGAAATTTCATGTTCTGTGCACCTGTTTTTAGTATCATATTTTAAGACAAATTATGCAAACACAGACTTGAATTGCTTTAAATTTACTATTGATATATAAAAAATTAAAAGTTCAATTAGAATGATACTTAAACAGATGTGATCATACAAAATATAAATGTGAATATATATTTTATAGCATGTGGATAAGGAGTAAACATACACGTTTACATGTAATCTGATTTCCTATTTGTTTTGAGAAAATGGCTTTTCATTTTTAACAACATCTGAATGTAACTCATAATTATTAAAAATTAAACAGTTGGCTTCTTCATGAAAATACATTTTTAACTTTTACAAACTTTGACATGAAAATTGTTGACATTGGAAATAATTTTTATTCTAGCCAGAGCTACTACTTTATATAGTAAAAATAAGCAATTCTGAAATGCTGATTAAAATTATTTCCTTTATGATGCTAAAAAGGATAGAATATACACGCAGAACATGACAATTTAGATGACTTGATTTTTCTTATTTATTCACCCAGGTGTGTATTTTTTATACTGAAAATGCTCAATTATTTAGCTATTTAAACTGTTCTACATTGCAAAATTAGTGAGGAACAGTAAAGATTAGATATAGAGCAGAAGAAATTTCTTAGTATTTAAAATGAAACCTTCTGATTTTGTTACTTACTGTATCTCTACTTCCAGCATATTATATAATCTCTACATTCTAATTTATTTATATGTAAAAATAACAAAATAAATCATTTTAATAGGCAGCAGCTGTAACAGATAAGTGATAAATGATATCAAATCATGCTGTAAACATTGATGTAGGGACTAATTGCTTTAAAATGCTAGATACGGTGTACATAATAGATGAATGAATGGTAGCCAGTGTTAATGGATGAAACTGAAACTGCCATTGCAAAATTATAACTGAGACAGTGATAGAGATCTGACCTAACCAACTCCATCTGGCTTCTAACCTCCAAGTGGTCCTTGTTCATTCCTTGGCATAGGCCGAACTAACTTTAGGAGGAACTTAATTTATAATTACAGTTTGAAACAAAGTGATAACAGCCCTTTCCCAAAACAAACTGCCTTTTTACCTGGGGACTAGGCTGCCTTCGTAGGACTAAACACATTAGCCACCAGTTTCGAAATTATGGTTTAGGAGTTATGCAGCTGTAGGCTGCAAGATTCTAAATTTTTCCAAATTGCTTCTGTGATAACATAACTATTGTAAAACCTAAGATTAGTGCTTCAGACATTTTGCAGACCCTGCACTTGATGGATCAGCTACTATAACCCAGATTGATAAACTGGCTCCTCTAGTATTGTGCTCCCCACTCAGCAATGGACCTAGCACAAGAGGACAGCTTTGACTCCCTATGATTTCATCTCTGACCTGACCAATAAGAAGCCCCAGTTCACTGGCCTACTACCCACCAAATTATCCTTAAAAACTCTGATCCCTGGATTCACAGGGAAACTGACTTGACTAATAACAAAACTCTGATCTCTTGCACAACCTGCTCTGCTTGAATTACTCTTTCTCTATTGCAATTTCCCTGTCTTGATATATCAGTTCTGCCTAGGCAGCGGGCAAGGTGAAATTGTTGGGTAGCTACAAAATTGTACTACGTTGTTAGGTATATGGATATTGGAAAACTGTAATCTACTAGATAATAAAACAACCAAAATTGATTGATGCATTGAGTTGACAATTTAAGTGAAAAAACACGCAAAAACACAAGTACAAGTAAAATATAAGTCATGGATAGGATAGTATATTTAAATTTTCTAAGGGGATTTGACTCATTTTGGGGGTTGGGGGCAACATAACAGCTACCTGGAAGAGCTCTTGATATACAAAGATTAAGTACAAATTGGATGAAAATATGAATTTTCCAGTAAGAGAGAATAACAGAGATAAAGGCTGAAGTAAAAGGGCAACTGTAAATCATGTGGCATGACTCACAGGTGCAGTGTTAGACAGGGGTGCTAACAGATGTGGACAGAGATCAGAAAAAGGCAGGTGACCGTTTGGTTGTATTCCCTTAAGGATTTCTTTTATTATACTGATGTTAGATGGGGACCTATTAAAGATTTTTGATTAGTGTCAAAACGTTCATATTTATGCTTTATAAATATGACTTTGGCTGAAGATTGAGGCCAGTGAAGCATTTAGCGGATTGCTACAGCCATCTGTGGAAGAAATGATATGCCAGTGGATTTGAATAAAGTAGGGGTATTGGCTATGAAGAGACATGGACAATGGACAATATGGAGGGATGAGGTAACATTAATGGCAGGGGCATGTATGGAAGGTTCAAGTAGTAGACTGTTCTCAACTTTGCAAGTGAATAATGATTCCTCAGACAGATGGCATATGGGGTGGAAATATTTAATTGTCATGGATGTAGAGTATTGACAAATTTGTTTTTGGATATATTGGATTGAAGAGGGGGTTTGCAATCATTGGAGAATCTGATCACTTATTAGAATGTAGTGTGCACTTTGTCCTGTAACAGATATCATGATGTAATCTCATTCCTTAGTCTCTATGCAATCTGCAATAACTCAGGATTAGACCTGTGAAATCAAAACAATGACTTCATCTTACCCCAATTTGCTGGTACCAGGGATAACAGAGCAGTATGCTAACTACGAGAAAGCATAAACTAAATAGATAAAGTTGAGGGACATCAGACTCTGGTAATTTCATTTTACTAAAAATAAAAATAAATCATGTTTAAACAATGGAATGAGTAAGGGTATGTTTTAATAAAATTCTTGGGAGGCCAAGGCGAGTGGATTGCCTGAGGTCAGGAGTTTGAAACCAACCTGGCCAACATAGTGAAACCCTCTATACTAAAAACAGAGAAAATCAGCTGGGTGCCGTGGTGAGCACCTGTAATCCTAGCTAATAGGAAGGTTGAGGCAAGAGAAATGCTTGAACGTGGAAGGTGGAGGTTGTAGTGAGCTGAGATTGTGCCATTGCACTCCAGCCTGGGCAACTAGAGTAAAACTCGGTCTCAATCAATCAATCAATCAATCAATTTCAAAGAATTTAAGAAAATTAGTTATGATTATGGAATGGCTTCCTCATTAAAATCAAGGTGATAATTTTTATTTAAAAATTTAAGTGTAACATTCTATACACTCTCTAATCTGACAGTATGCAGGATCCTGGGCTTGTTCTATTTTGCACTCAGTCATTGAACCACATTGGAAACGCATGCTGTTGGATTCTCTGATTGCTCTTTTCACTTCACATGGCAACAATTTCTAATTCAAAGTTTTGAAAAATGTCAAAGCTGACAACTATGAAATGGAGTGAATTGTAATTTTTTTGAAAAATACTTGGAATATAAATGGGAGCTTTGGTGGTGCCCCATCCCTCGCAATGTTCCCTCACTGACCTCTCTAAGTTTTCAATATATTTTAAAAATTATGAGTTACCTGGTTGTTTAATTGTTTGAAATGCATAACATCAAGAGTACAGTCCTGGCAACATTCTATTAATGTATTTTTATAAAAGCACTAAATTGGTCGAGAGCGGTTGCTCATGCCAGTAATTCCGGCACTTTTGGAGGCTGAGGGGAGTGGATCATGAGGTCAGGAGTTCAAGGCCAGTCTGGCCAAGATACTGAAACCCTGTCTCTACTAAAACTACAAAACAATTAGCCAGGCATGGTGGCAGGCACCTGTAATCCCAACTACTTGCAAGGCTGAGGCAGAGAATTACTTGAACCCAGGAGGCAGGGGTTGCAATGAGCTGAGATCACACAACTGCACTCCAGCCTGGGCAACAGAACAAGACTCTGTCTCAAAAAAAAAAAAAAAAAAAAAAAAAAAAAAATGCATGAAATCTCACACAGCACATTTGTGTTATAATATATTTGATTTGGGCCTTAATTTTATTGGACATTTGTTTTTAGAGCTGTCTTCTTTTGGAATATACCTTAAGTAATATTGAGAGCTAACTTTACAAATAAGATCCATGAAATTTTACTTCTGTTGAGGAATTTATTCTAACAGAAAATAACAGAATTAGTCATGGAAATGAACACAGTGATCTTTGTCTATCAGTTTACCACTAACCTCTGCTTGTGTTTGCCTACTCTTTGCTTTACAACATTAGGCCTTTCATAACAATACTTTAAAGCATTATTGGTTATGCAATTCAAAACTGAAACCTGCATTTTGAGCAACATCAAAAGCAAAGCTATTAGGTGAAAACATTTCTTATTTGTATTCCTGCAAAACGTTTCTGAAAAATACTGCGATCATGCAAACAAAAATAGTTATGGATATATTACCTTTTCTTGTTTGCCTCCATTTAGAGACGTCTAAGAATCTTGTTTTGAAATATCAGCTGGAACAAGCCAGATTCAACATTAGACTACATACTTACTGCTCTGGTTATTATGAGAATGTCTGACCGAAGATATACATTGTAAAGCTTCCTCTTGATAGTGGGTCATTGAAATGTCACATGATGGAACAGGCAGAAAAGATAAAACTATTGCAGTATATGATAATGTTCTATCTGCCAACACTGACACCCTTTGTTATCTAGCCTTTTCCTGGCACAAGTGTTTCTCAATAACTTTGATAACATTATTGCTATTCTACCCTAGATACATTTTTCATAAGCAATTATTAACTGCTTTATTTTTAACAGGAGCACCATGAGCATCACAGCAATCTTGCATACATTGTTGGGGAATTTACATATGTGTGGCTTAATGACTTTGCAAGTCATACTGCATTTTATTCCTGAAAGATGTGATTAGAATTTATGCCTTTAATTTCCTAGAGCTTTTACTTTCACCTAAATAGGTAAGCATCTTATCACTTTAAGTTGTTCATTATAAATTCATGCGTGCTAAATTAGTTTTCAAACTGAATCCAGGAATCATCCAATTGAAAAGCATGGTAAATTAATGCACAATAAAGCAGGTTGCCAACAAAAGGAGTAGTCATTTACTAAGATTTTCTGCACAGATCTTTGCAGATTTAGTTTACTCATTTATCACTTTAACTGCTAAAGCAGTATACAGTAAGTGCTATATGTCATTTCTACACTGTGCACACTGGAAGAATTTGCTTGGTTACACAATTGTGATCATTTCTCTGTTTTCCCCCTAAAGCAAATGTAATACACTCCCTCAAATGCCAGATGGAAAACTAATTATCTCTAAAACAAATACCTAGAGTAGTATTACCTTCACAACTAGCATGTCTTAATCTGGCTTGGAGGAGTATATCTAAAGACAAAATGCAAGTATAATATTTCCATGTCTAGTTTATCATCTGAGAGTGCAAATAAGAAAGCTTATTGTAAAGTGGGAATGAGAAGTTTATCCCCAGTCAGTTTGGAAGGGAGGACTGAAGTTCAAATTTTATGTCCATTGCCAAGTATTGTAGTTCCCATGGTAGTTTTATTTTAGGCTGTATTTGAAGTCGATTGTAGAGACTAAAGGATCTTATCCTATTTTAGGAAAATTTAAAAGTAGGATCTACTAGACTGACTTTTGGCTAAATTTATATCTTAACTGGAGATGTTTTAAATGTGTAAATTAATAAATGTATATATTCATTACACAAACTTGTATTGAGCACTACTATGTGCCAGGAAATGTTCTAGATACTGGAGACTCAGTAACGGACCAAAGAAAAAACAAATACTTGCTCTCCTAAGATTTGCAATCCAGTTGAAATGGATGGATAATATACAAAAAGTAAAATAAGAAAAAAAAAATAGATGCCAATGACCGCTATGGAGAAAACAAAAGTAGAATATGTGATATTCAGTATCAGGGAGCAGAAGTTGTAATTGTAAAGAGAAGTGCAAGGGAACCCTCATTGAGAAGGTAGCATTAAAATAAAGAGCTGAAGGAAGTAAGAAAGTGAGCCAAGATTTTAAATGAGGAAGTAGCTTGCTTGAGAAATGTTTATTCATGTCCTTTGTGTATTTTTAAATGGGATTATTTATTTTCTTATTATTGAGTAGTTTGACTTTTTTTGTATAGTAGAATGAACTCTTTATCTGAAGTGTGATTTGCATGAATTTTCTCCCATCCTGTAAGTTGTCTCTTCACTAAATTGATTGCTTTCTTTGCTATGCAGAAGCTTGTTAGTTTGATGTAAAAATATAAACGGCCAACAGAAATATAAAAACATTTGACATCTTTAATCATCAGAGAAATGCAAATTAAAATCACAATGAGCTATCACCACAAAACTCTTAGAATGGCTTTTATAAAAAAGATGAAAGATAACAAGTATGGGTGAGGATGTGGTGAAAAGGGAACACTAATACACTGTTGATGGTATTGTAAATTACTGCAGATATTTTGGAAAACATTATGGAGATTCCTTATAAACACAAACAGAATTACTATATGATCTAGCAATAACACTATTGAATATATACCTAAAGAAGTGAAATTAGTATGTAGAAGACATGTCTGCACTCCCGTGTTTTTTACAGCACAATTCATGAGAGCTAAGATAGGGAACCAACCTAAATGTCCATCAGTAGATGAAAGGATAAAGAAATTGTGGTAGACATACACAATGAAATACTGTTCAGCCATTAAAAAACCAGGAAATTATGTCATTTTGCAACAATGTGAATAAACATAGAGGATATTATATTAAGTGAAAAAAGTGAGGCACAGAGAGACAAATACTGTATGATTTCACTCATATGTGAAAGCTAAAACAGTTAGTTGAACCTGCAGAGAGAACAGAATGGTTACCAGAGTTTGGGAGAAAGAAGTGGAAGAGTAAAGGGAAGATGCTGATCAAAGGCTACATGGTTACATTTAGATAGAAGGAATATGCTCTGGCGTTCTATTGCACAACAGAGAAACTATAGTTAATAATAATATATCTTGTATTTCAAAACAAGTGGAAGAAAGTATTGTGAATGTTATAAACACAAATAAATGACACATGATTGAGGTGATGAATTACCCTGATTTAATCATTTGACATGTATACATGTATGGAAACATTACATTGTACCTCATAAATACGTAAAATTAGTGTTTACCAATTAAAAATAAAAAAATAATACAGAGATGAAATAGCAAATAAAATAATATCTTAGTGAGAGCATTCTCTGCATGTTGCAGAAACAGCAGAGAGGCCATTGATAATGAAACAAATATGAGGAGTATGTGAGATAACAGTGAGAAGGAAGAGAGTTAATAAAGAACCAAATCATGTTTGGTATTATTGGCCACTCTGCTGATTCAGATTTTGAGTAAGTTGAAAAACCATTAAAGAAGATAAAACATTTAACATGATCTGACTCACATTTTTAAAAGAATTACTCTTGCTGCTAGACTGGTGTGAACTGAAGCAAGAATAAAAGCAAGGGACATGTTTCTATCATCCAGGCAAGAAGCAATGGTACCTTGCACCAGGTTGATGGCCATGGTGGCAGTGAGAAGTGATCGCATTCTGAATGTAACTTGAATCTACATTTTTTTTAAAGTTTGAAAATAAATATCTCAGAGAAAACTAGGAGACAAATAGGCAAGAAAAAATCAACAATAATGCAGGAAAGATAGCTAATGACTGTTGGAGCAATGTTCTTGAGTAGATGAAAATATACAGAATCTAATGTACAAAGGCTTGGCCTCAGACAGGGTCAAGGCCACTTATGAAGCAATGAGTAAAGCAGAGATCATGGCACAAATACTTCTGGGTCATAGGGGGCTGGTGGCACTTGTTTTCCCATTGCCTCTACTGTTCTCAGATAAATAGAAAATAAATTATCAGTGATGAGTAAAGATAGAGAGGAGGTGTTAGAAATTTGAAGAATGGTGAGAAGATAAGGAAATATGGGAGAAAGAAGGGGATGGTATTAGAAGCTCACTCTCAGTTAAAATAGGTGGACATGAAGTTAAAAAATATGCAGTAAAGGTACTCTTCTCCAGCCACATTTAGTGTAAAATAGATGTAAAGCTGGGTTGTGTTTTAGTGAAAAAATTTGTTATTGCCATTGTTTACAAACCTAAGGATTAGATCTAGATTGTAATGAAGTCACCCCACTAGGTATAGTTTCCAATGCCTTTTAGAAATTAGGATTTGCCTTTTTAAAATATTTCTTTCTCTGTTCTTTTATTCATAGTTTGACATAGTCTGAATAAGGCTCAAGGCATAAATTTTTAAGTTTAAAAAAAAAGCGTATTGTACATTTAACACAATAAATTTATCTGTTAAATGTACATAGTTTATGATTTCATTTAGTATAAAAACTTAGTGTGTTTAAATACACAATGCTTATAACATCGATTTTCTTAAATTAATCATTATGCATTTCTACTAGTGTACCTAGGATTTTACTAGCTAAGGTTTATAAATTTATTGCTATATACCCGTTGGAAATATAATCTTAATGTTTAATAATTTATGTGGGTAGAAAACTATTAATTATGTTTGTAAAAAATTATTTAGGATAATGTCATTAATTAACCCTTCAGAAAAAAAATTGATAATAATACATATAACATATGATAGACATAACATGTATATGTTATAGATATGATACATGTAATACATACACATGTCAATATATCTTGATACATATTTACATTTATATATACACACTCATATCTATGTATATACACACATACATATAATCATAAAATTATATTTAAAATCTAGTTTCGCTCAATTTATTTTGGAGATTACTTCACTGACTATTAATCTAAACCCCCTTAACCTAACTTCTTTATCAAATTGGGCACTCAACTTTGTTTAAAAAAAAAAAGAAAGCCAATTTTTGTTTGTTTGTTTAAAGAAAGAAGTGACTCTAAATATTTATCTCTCCACTTACCACTCCAGTTTTAGGCAAGATACCGTCAGAATACATGGGCTCTTTGTTTAGGAAACATATCAGTTAGGACAAACAAAACACTACTTGTTCTTCTAGAACATGACTCAGAATGGATTGTATCGTTTTGTTTATTTTTTAAGCCTGGCAGTACAAAGTTATGTTCAGTGGATAGGTAGTTACCAGATCCTGCAGAATTTGTAGACTATTTTAAGTATTTGTATCACTTTTTGGCAATTGGAAGCCAATGCATACTTAAAATTGAAGTAATGTTAATTAGATTTTCAGTTATATAAAATAACCAGCATACTCCGTAGCAAAAAAAATTGCAAGGGATTATATCCTAATGTAATAAAATGGGTAAGGAGCTATTGGATCTATATAGAAAAACAATAATGTGATTTGAAAATAAAGTTATATCAGATAAAATGTAAAAGGTACATGAATCAGGGGTGACACTGTCAGAGATTGGAAACAGAAGATGTCAGTATTGTAAGTTTCAAGTGTGACTAATTGCTGTCTGCCTTGTATGCCTGGAGGGAGGGTAGTAGAGTTCACAGAGTTGAAAAACACAAGTGAGATCCATGTTTAGGAAGAAATATGATTTTTTTATGGTAGCCTATTGATAATAAGGTATTGTTCCTGCATTCTATTTAAAATGCTACCTAAAAAGCTACATGTAAAGATCGACATAACAGAAAAGAAATCAGGCTGAAAACATAAACATGAAAGTTGTCTTTACATGGCAAAACATGACATCATATACATGGATGAAAGTAGTTAAGAAGAAAATAGAGTGTGAGAGGAAAAAAAATGGCATGGCCCTAATGACTGATAAATAAAGTCACACAAAATAAAAGGAAGATTATTCTGAAAGGAGAAACACAGTGAACAAGCAAAATGTTAGACTGAAAATCAGGACAGGAGTGTCAAGGACACCAAGAAAAAGAATGTTAAACATAATAAGTGGTCAAGAGTGTGAAATAATTTTTTAAGAAAGTCTGGGTAAAAAAGGAAACAAAGACATCAGGTAAATTTTCATGAAGGACTATTTTGTCACTGGAAAGGGCTGTGTGGTTAAATAAATAAAAATTGAAGTGTAATTAGAATGGCTTAAAGACCAAGTAGGAGATAAGAATAAAAAGTTAGTAAATATAGGGGCATATATTTGAAAATTTTTACTTAGCATGGGATCTAATAGATTGGTTTGTAGCTGAAGGAGAATACGTATCAGGCAATGGGAAGAGCAATAAAACTGGATCATTTAGCTTGCTTATCCGATTGGAGGAAATGGAATCCAAAATATTTCTATACATAGTAAAGGCTGGCAAATCATACAATTTCAAACAGGATACAAGTAGGTTGGTGCATTTACAGCTGAGTTTGTGTATGCAGTGCAGAAAATTGAGACAATTTCATTTAATCTGAGAAGTAGGATGTCAGTATAGCTCAGAATTAGAGATAGACAAAGATTTTTAAAGATATCTAATATTATTAAGATCTGATTAGAAGTTGGTAATTTTGAATAAGTAGTGAAGCCCACCTATTCTTCTGTGGAGCATGCTAAGGTATTGAGTATAAGCATGAATAAAATACAGGGTTTACCCAGGTTTACTTGTTAAAAATGATGAGGCCTCATGGCAGATGAATAAAGCAAGAATGTTACTGAAATAATTGTATTTGTAATTTAGATTATGAGGGAAGTGAATAAAGAGAAGGTTGATGAACTCAAAGAAATAAAGATCAGTAAATTGGAGGCTCTTATGAGATCATATATCAATGATCATAAGGATAGCTGTGCAAACTAATTGCACAGAGACCACACTATAGAACAGCTAATGAGTTGCTTGAATTTACGAATTGGATGAAAGAGCAGTTACGGAACAAAGTTTAATGTTGTAATAGAGCCCAAAGTGGCTCAGAGAGAGTGATGAAGAAAAGAGGCCTGGAGAATGAGAAAACTAGGAGATTAATCATGAATTCACATTGATCTCAGTGTTTTCCTGAAGGAAGGCATAGCTTGGCATGAAACTTGAGAAAAAAAATGAAGAGACTAAATAGAGATGGTTCTCAAAAATATTTTCTCTAAAGTAAGATAAAATAGGACTAGAATCATTACTTGTGAAAAAGGAGGACCCATCACAAAGAATGATGTGTGAGAGAAAAAAGAATTGAGAGCGAGGAAGTTATGTCTTGAGGGAAGATATAGATATTAATTATGAAACAGATGAATAGTACACTGGAGAGAACTGAAGTTACACGAAAGTAGGTAGCTATGGTGCTTCAATTCCAGATGACAATTTGTAAAATTTTCAAAGGAAAGGGAGAGGTACATTCCTAAATCAGTGACAAAGGATCACAGTATACTAAGGAGGCAATGTTTTGTTCAGTGTTTGTCTAGGGAGATGCCTAAATTATAGGAGCAGATTGAAAAAAAGAGAGAATGAAAAGCTTAGATGATTCTCAGTAGTTACTTTGAAATAATAGGCATAGAGACCATTTTTTTTAAGGTTTTGTATGGCTCAGCTTGGCTGCTGATGGAACAAAACTCAACACCCCATATGCTCTGTTGCTTTAAAAATGACTGTGTTAATCTCAAAAATGACATATATATTTTAATACTGTAAAAGGGAAAGGATTCTAAAACACCAAATAATTTTACTAATTTATGAAGATATTATGGGGAATATAATTGCTTAAAATTAAAAATTTAGACATGAACTTATATATATAAGTATATATAATAAATATATAGTTTATACACACACACACACACACACACATATATATATATATATATATATATATATATATATACACACACACACACACATACACACACAAACAAAATACATTTATCATATACAGGAAAGACTTCTTTCAACATTTTGTTTGGATATTAATCGTTGTTCCTGCAGTGTCAGTGAGCATTTAAAGGAGTGATACTGGGTTTATCTAACAACTGTGGAGATTCCTACTCTTGCTATTGGAAGTGTACATAAACAGTAACAGCTGTTGTTTTTCCAATATTACTAATGATTTACATCTCACTCTTGTAGAAATCACTGACAAAATGCCAATATGGATATTCTGAAAAGCTTTATGTCCTCATGAACAGCAAATTTAAACAAAAATTTTAGTGGAATGCCACCTAATTTAAAAAGCTCTGTGCTGCTGTGCAGGAATAAAAATAAGTTCAAAGAAATATTACTTCCCTGAAATAATTTAACATGTAGATATGTTTAACAGACATATATTCACAATCATATTTTCTTTTAATGAGTAATAATTTTATCAAAACACTTATGAGAAAATTAAAAGTTAATAGCTAAATAAATACCAAATTATAATCAAGTATATGCATCAAAGATGAATAAAGCAGCTTTAAGTTCTATGGAGTTAATATGACTGTATGTAATATGATGATTTTATTTAGATATAGATTACTATAAATTCACCAGGTTATTGAGGGTTACAAATATTATTTCATTTTATGTATTTTCTTATTTATGAAACCAGGGTTGGACTCTGTCACCCAGGCTGGAGTGCAGTGGCATGATCTTGGCTCACTGCAACCTCTGCCTCCGAGGCTCAAGCCATTCTCCCACCTTAGCCTCCCAAGTAGTAGGGACTACAGATATGCATGACCACACCTGGCTAATTTTTTTTGTATTTTTTGTAGAGATGAGGTGCCACAATATTGCCCAGGCTGGTGTCTAATTCCTGAGTTCAAGTAATCTGCCCTCTACGGCCTCCCAAAGTGCTGGGATTCCAGGTGTGAGCTGCTGTGCCCAGCCACAAATATTATTTCAACAGAAATGTCCATAGAATAAAATATTATCAGTTGGTTATTCACACACTCACTCAATATGTATTAACTGAATACCTACTATGTGCCAGGAAAATACTGGAAATTGGTAATTCCTGAGAATGTCAAGTAATTACAGAGAACTTCGAGTGAGATATTAAAACTATTTTAGTTATTATTTTCCATAATGTCCATAGCACAATATCTTAATAGAGGCCTTGAATAGGAAATAATTGTTATTGTTTAAATTGATGCTAGCATCAGTGGGTTCTATGTATTTAATGAATGTTATCATTTTTAACAATGATTCCCTTCATAACTCTGTGATTACTATCTTCAATAAAATAAAAATACTTAGTCAAATAACGATATTTAGAAAAATATCCTCTAGCTACATATGGTAGCCAATAGTCACATGTGTCTATTTAAATTTACTAATTTGAAATAATTCAATTTCAAAATTTCTTTCTCTGCCACAATAGCCACATTTCAAGTGGCCAACAGTGGCATGAGTCTAGTGTCCACCATGTTAAAAAACATAGGTGTATAACATTTCCATTCTTACTAAGAGTTCTAACACAGTGTGGATGTATACTAAGCAAAACTTTTATGTCTTTTTTTACTCAATCAGTAGGCTATAGTAATTTATACACCATATTTAGGAAGCATGTGGTTTTGCCATAGGTTTATGCATAGTCAATTTTACAGAATTTTTGTCAGAGTGTCTCCTTGTACCTAGAAATATCATACAGTTTGGGATAGTAAATGGAAGGTGAAAATATGAAGACTTTGAGAGGTTTTAATATAATTTCTAAATATTATATATCAAAAATATGTATTATCCGTAAGGATTCTGGAACAGTGAGAGAGTAGAAAATAACAAGAATCTGTCTTTCCACCTAGGTAACAATTGTGCTGGATAAATCTGTTTTGAGTAACTATTTTAGAACTCTATTGAAGGCTTGTAAAATTCATAGGAAGTCTTAGATGGTAAATTGCAGTTAATTTCAGTCCATTTTAGCAATTACCACAGCAGCAGCTACACACCTTCCACTTCCAAGGCCCACTGCAGGCTGGTGTGTACATATTTCTGGAGCAGCTTGTACACAGCTTGTGAGAGCCAAGAAGGGCAGAAAGGACACTGTCCACCAAATAAAAAAAAATCAGTGTGTTAATCACTGACTGCTGTTTCTGATGTCAAAGGTCCAGACAAAGCAGTGGCAGCCATTGTTGTTATACTTCTGCTAATCATTTCAATCTACTCTCTCTATGAGAAAGTGAATTTCAAAAGATTTAAAGAGCCAGTACTTTCTCTCCTTCACTTTTCTTTTTTTTTTCCCCCCTTTTAGAAGCCAGTAATTGAAACTAGGACATTCAAAAGCAATGATATACAAATAGAAATTGGTAAGTCACCCATAATCTGAGGGAAAGTCATAGGCTCAGAAAAGACCAGAGAAGACTTTAAGTTTATATCATAGGCTGATGCTTGGCACAGAAAAGGCAACAAAGAAAAACAAAAAATACAAACAAAAACAAAAAAACCCCACACAATAAAAAGTAATTAATGAAACAAAAAAAATACAAACCTTGGAGTAGGGAGATAATCAGATTTCTAAAGTTACTATATTATGAGATTCAAATATGTATTAATAGTTTTCAACAAGAAAATATGAGGCATTACTATCTTATTGAAAACTATTAATACATATTTGAATCTGACGATATGGTAAAACTATTAATACATATTACACTATTTTTCTGTTTCTTTTTATGAAGAAGGAATAAAAAAAGAGGAATTAAGAAAAAGCAGAACTGTCTCTGAAAAAGACCAGATTATGAATCTGCTAGACAAAGACTTTAAAACAACTGTCATAAGGATGTTCAAAGAGCCAAAGAAAGACATGGAGAAAGTCAGGAAAATTATATATAAACAAAATGAAAATAATAAAGAGCCAGAAGAACTAAAAAGAAAGAAAAGACAAAAAAACCCTCTGGAACTAGGAATATATTAACTAAAATAAAAAACTCATTAGAGGGACTCAAAAGCAGATTTGTACAAGCAGAAGAATCAGCTAGCTTGAAGACAGGACAATGGGAATTACCAGGTCTGAGTAAGAGAAATAAACAAGACTGTAAAATGTGAACAGAACACAAGAGACTTGTGGGGCACCAAGTGGACAATATGTGTATTGTGAGAGTCTCAGAAGGAAATGAAAAAGGGAAAAGAACAGAGAGTGTCTGAAGAAATAATAGCTGAACAGTGTGCATATTTGATGGATGAAGTAAATATGAACATAAGGAAGCACAGGTGCAAATTAATAGGAACCAAAGAAGATCCACACTGAGACACATTATAATCAGAAACTGATAGAATGGACTTACAAAGATGTAATTCAATGCTACATTGTCTATAAGAAAGTACTTTAGATACAAAAATCCAAAAAAGTTAAAATATAAAATGTAAAAAATATATTCCATGAAATAATAACCAAAAGAAAACAGTCGTGGCTACACCAATATTAAACAAAATACATTTTATGTCAAAAAAACTGTAAAAAGAAATAACAGTATATCATGTGTTAAAAAGTTTCAATACAGCTAAAAAATATAATACTCATAGCATTTATAACAGACCGTCAAAATATGTAAAGTGAAAACTGACAGAAATTAAGGAAGAAATAGTTCTACATAGCAGTGGAGATTCCGATACACCACTCTGTGTAATGGACAGAATAATCAGACATATGGTCTGTCTGATAACATATGATAATTAAGGAAATAGAGAACTTGAGTAACACAAGAAACCAACTAGAACCAGTAGACAGTCAGAACACCTTATCCAATAATACTACATACTCTTCTAAATGCACATTGGATATTTTTCATAATAGACCATATTTTAGGCTACAAATTAAGTCTCAGACATAAAGTATTAATTGAAATATTCTGTGACATTTTTACATCACATTTAATATTTTTAAATAGACTCTAGACACTGCTCACTGTAGATTTTCTCAATCTTTTTGATAATATATGATATATTTCATTGCTAACTCTAGCTGTGGAATTTGTTGTATTTTATACCAGTCTTAGTATTTTGGGGAAGAGTCAGGTAAGTGCAATAAAGATAATAAACATTTCCATAAATCCACATATTTTTCTCATGCCTATTTGAGATCCTTCTCTTTTACTTCTCCATCCCCCAGGCACCCATAAATCTGCCTTTTGTTACTTTGAATTAGTTTCATTTTTCAAAAATTTAAATAAATAGCAGCAAAAAGGATATACTCTTTCTGTTTGGTTTCATCAGTCAGAATAGATATTTTGAGATTATTTTATGTTATTGCATATGTGAATAGTTCATTCTTTTTTTCCAGTTGGTATTCTTTTGTCTGTATATACAATAATTATTTTATTTATTAATTTGTTGGTAAACATTTAGGTTATTCAAATAAGCCTGTTATGAACTTTTATGTATAAATCTCTGTGTGGACACAAGCTTTAATCTTTTTGAATACATAATTATGATGGCAAGTCCTAGTCATGTTAGGCATATCTTTCAGTTTTTAAGTACAAGAGTTTATGGATATCCCAATCACTCTAATTTGATAATCAATATGGCATGCTTGTGTCAAAATTTCACAGGCACCTTATAAATATGTATAACCACTATGTATCCATAATTTTAAAGAATTTAAGGTGAATTTAAAGATCAAGTATTTATAATACTTCCAATTGCTTTGCATTTTTTGCCAACACTATGTGTGGTGAGTTTATTTTAATGTTTGGCGTTCTAGTCGGGGAGGAGTGGCATCTCATTATGTGTTTAATTTCACTTCCCTAATGGCTAATCATATTGAGCATATTTTAATGTGCTTATTTGCCATTTATCTAATTTTTTGATAAAATGTGTATTCCAATGTCTGATTTTTAACTTGTTTGGTCTTCTTGCTTTAAAGTAATAAGAAGATACAGGGCAATTGGGAGTAAAGTCCTTAATAGTAGGACACTAGACTCCAGAAGCAGGAAAAGGGGAAGCAAATAAATCTGAAGTTAAGTTTTTGACATACATAAATATCATATGTACATATATATGTGTGTGTGTGTGTATGTATGTATATATATGTATGTGTGTATGTATATATATATATATATATATATATATATATATATATATATATGTTAATGATACGTCAAACTTAGTGGGGGAAAAAGGTGATTGTTCATTAGGTATAAAGAAAGTAAATTAATAAATAATTTAAAGGCAAAGAAAGAAAATTATTTTCCTCTTTTACCACAAAACCTGAATACCCTCCTGGATTGTAGTCAAGCCGAACAATATGATGTGTGCTTCTGCTATTAGAGGTTTAGATTCCAATATCATTATTCTCCAATAAAAGAAACTAACCTTTCTGGAAAATAAGGTGATTGCATGGCTTGGGGCAGAAAAACATTAATGACTCTGAAATAGTTTAATGTTGTAAAATCTAGGGATGCTGTCTACTAGTCATCATTATATTTCTACCTCTGAATTCTCCATCTCTGAAACACTTAAATATGTTTTGACAACAATTAAAATTTTTGTCCTCTTTGGCACTGAACTCTGAAATATTTCTATTTTATTGTAAAACATGGTCTCAAAAACAAGTACTAATTATGACTAATATTAACTCTCACTGTACTGATTTTTTGTTCAGGGAAACTATGTTGGAAAGTAAAATTTAGTGAATGCTTTAGTCAGTCTAGTTAGGTCTGCATTAATTCTAGTCTCTCTTCCTGTTTGCATTTTAGTAAGTAAACCAATATTTTCTATGCCTAGCTTTTATGGTGAAACAATCATGTCCAAACAAATATATCCCCCAAATATGCGGTTACTATCTTCATGTCATTTACCTTTGACTTTAATGGAGAAGTCTAAGGACCAAAGACAAAAGCTACTCAGATAAAGCCTCCTCTATTCTCTGGCAACACACCTTGGCTTACAGTCATTAAGAAATTGTTGTTAAATAAATTGGTTTATTGCAAAATGATTTCATGTAAGTTGCAAGTTTTCCTGCTTACAAATTTAAAACCTTAGAAAAGCCCCAAAAGACACAGGCTGGCTGTCTTCTTGGAAAAGTCCTAATTTCACCTTAGAGAAGCCTCCAAATAGAAATCAGCATTTCTTCCTGTTTACCATAAAAGAATCAACTTACGTAAAAACTGCAAACCAAATCTCTGTGTACACCAGACATTTCTTTTCTTCCTAGCTCTTTCCTTTGCAATTATTTTCATTTTGCTGAGCAAAGAAAATGTTCTTCAGTTACTTGTGACAAGCGTCTTTGAGGGCAAGGAGGAAATTACAAATTAAGTTACAAAAAAAGTTTCCTAAAAGTTTATATGTAAATAGTATCTAATAATTGGTCAAAACATGAGATACCTGTATTTGTTTATTAATGGATTCATAAGAAAATGGTGAATTATTTCTCTCAGCTATAGTAGGTAGTGAAAAAGGGTATACTCACTTTGTACTTTTTTAGATACAGCAAAATTATTTCAAATGTATCCACTTCCACATGGCCTTCCATAAAGTCTCTTCTTTTTATTTATTGTTGAATCAAACACAACAAATTCTGAGAATGCATTTCCAAAATGTCATGTATTCTACCCAAAATTCCACTGACAGATGCTCATAATAACCACAATAACCATTATTATTATTTTTTTTTGGAATGAATCAAACATAAGGTAGAAGCAATCATTTTCTTGGTATTATTGAATGTTAAAATGACTTTGCGTTATATGTTAGTGTCATAGTAAAAATGTTTTCACATTTAATAAACCTCCTTGCCCCTGGTGTGGTGAGATTTTGTGAGAAGTCAGAGGTAATATGAGCTTCAGGGAAATGTTGAGTCTCAGAGATGTCCATTGCTTTCATTTCTTAGTGGTAAAAGCTTTCCTTCATTACAAAGAAAAATAAGAAGGAAAGAATGAGATTAAGAACCTGGTGATAAAAGTATTTTTATATTATAACTCAGCAATTATAAAACTAACAACTCAAATTTTGATTTCTTGACATATAAAAATATCCTATTTCAATACAGCAATGCCAAACATGTAATGTGAAAATAGTCATGTGGCCAGGAGGAGAAATTCCACATTGCACCATTATAACAAAGCCACTATGAATTCTGGAAAACAGTTATTTAAGCCCTCCCTTTTCCTTTGTTCCCTCCTGCTTTTTTTCTAGAATATTTTGTAAGCAGCAATATATCTATTTATATTAATATATTTAATTTTATGTCTATATACATTTATGTATATATTTGCTTACAACTGTATCTGTTTCTATCTTTAGGTATATCTATCCCTAAAGAAGCAGTGTATTGCCTAAGCATTTGCCCTCAGAATCTAAGGAATGCCCTATTTTTTTTTTTTAATTCCATCTCTCCACTTGTGGAATGTGACAATGAGATATTTATGTAAATTTTATATATCTTAATTTATCCATCTGCAAAATGGGAAAATATAGGCAAGTGTTTTATATATTTATTGTTTGATTTAAATTTGTTAGTATATCTAGAGAACTTAGAATAATGTTTCAAAATTTATTTTTCTTAAATTACAATTACACATTTTACAAATAGAGCTTAACTCTGCAATGAATGGAAGCAGAAGGAAAGGAAACACACAGGGGCAGAAATTATAACAGAGATATGTATGGTATTTGAATGCATCAGCATCTTGGCGTCTAAACAATATGTAAATCTTTGGGTCTGGCATGGTGGCTGATGCCCATAATGCCAGCACTTTGAGAGGCCGAGGACGGCGCATTGCCCGACCTCAAAAGTTCGAGACCATCCTGAGCAACATGCTGAAACCCCATCTCTACTAAAATTAAAAATTAGCCAGGTGTTATGGTGAACGCCTGTAGTCCCAGCTACTCCGGAGGCTGATGCATGAGAATCACTTGAGCCAATGGGGTGGAGGTTGCAGTGAGCTATGATGATGCCACTGCACTCCAGCTTGGGCTCAGCATGAGATCTGTCTCAAAACAAAACAAAACAAAACAAAAACAATATTTAAATCCTCCTCTCCCTGAGGGCATGCAGCTTAAAAGCAGGGGAAATATTGGAGAAATAGGATTTTTCTCTTCCGTTTCTATATGGTCTGGATATTTTTCTGTAAGGATTTGCATTTTCAAAGTCAACATAAATGAATAGAAATTGAATAGTATGAATAAGTAGCTATTCATCTGAACAGAAAAATCATGATTTGCTAGTAGGTAGATGATTCAACTCGGAAACAGAATTTTCACATGCCATATAATAATAGGTCCCATAACTTTCAGTTTTAGATTTCAGTTTTCACTTGAAAAACTATGAGTTCAGACTATTTGACCAAAGTTCATCCCAACTTAGTCTGAATCATATACCTTAACAATAATCCTCTTTGAAGGAGATAAAATTTATCCATCTAAAATTTTCCTACATTTTTTGCACTCCACATAAAGTTCATCTGCTGCCTTAAATTCTCTTATGTTCTCTGCAGAAATTCCCTAAAGAAAAATATTTTACTTCATATTTTTATGCTGGATTGGCTTTCAATCTAGTATACCTTTATATCTCAGTTTCTGATCAATGAGCAAACTCAGAAAAATACTACAAAGTAAAATACTTCTGAGTTTTATTTTATCTTTACAGGCAACACAGATTTAAGGAGCTTTGTCTTCTGTTGTCAGGTGGAAATAAAACCTCTGAAAATGTTCTATGCTTCCTACTGACACTTCAACTGAGTTAAGTCTCTGATATTAAAAATTACATGTCATTTTAGTTGTATAGCATAGAATTAAAGTTACAGCTAACCAAGAATCTTTTCAGAGAATCCAACAATATCTAGGTACTAACATTTATTAGCTATTTCTAGTTAATATTGGCAGATGTTTAACAAGATATTGAATACCTGCTTACATTTCGTAAGTGACTCCATTCTCAGTCTCCTAATTCTCTTTGGTGCAATTGTTAATGAGTTTCTATTTAATGAATTTATTTTAGCCAATAATTTGCTTCTTTAGAGGTGATATTTTGCTTGAATAAGTTGTTTTCCCCCTTCAGGAGTTTTGGGAACCACTTTTAGAGGTTTGTTTATTAGCATTTAATAGAAAGGAAAAGAAAAACACATCAAATTTAAACTAGTATTTTACATCCTGTTTTTTTCTGTAATTAGGCCTGTGTAATATATATTGGAAGTAATACAACATTTATACTAAGCTTAGGATATATTCTGCGTTGCTGTGTCAAGTAAAATCTATCTAACTACAAATATGCATATTTCTAACAACAATTAACTCTATAGTGAAGAGTATTGTTATTTTATGAATCACCTAATAATATAATATGTGTATCAAGGAAAAATACTATTACATTACTTTATAGATTCTACTTAGGGTGACCTAAGGAGAGATTCTATTGCAGAAATATGTATATTTTTTGTTTTAATTTTTAAGCATGTAAAAGGGCACTTTATTTAAGGAAGATGAGCCATGTCTTTAAGGGTAGGTTGAGAAAAGAAGGAACTGCTAAATTACAATTTCTCTGGGCATTCCAGAGCTTGGGATTTGGGACCTCTGGAGAACAGATGTTGATATGGTGGGAGAATACTGAGAAACTAAAAAGATGGAGTTAATGATTCTCAAAACACTGTTTATAAGAGGAAAATAGGCAAAAATAAGTTCCCTATTGTAATAATAATGTTGAGCAAATTACCCTAAATATCTAAAATTGACTCATGGATTTCTTCCTATTTTCTTCTTATTAAGTTTGTTCTAATCTCACTCTTTTTTCTTTTTTCCAAATTTTCATCTAAAGCTAGTTACACACAATGGCCTTGTGTTAGTTGTATTTATTTATTTGGAAAGTGGGAAAAGTAGAATTGATTAAAGATAAAGAAGAGATTAATACAGACAACTGTTTCGGGAAAAGTTTTTATATTTTGGGCAGTATCTCACCATTTCTCCCAAATCCCAGTGCTGAGTAACCATCATTCCACCTTCTAGGGCCATAGCTAACTTTTTTAGATTTCACATATAAGTGAGATTTATTTTACTATACCCAAACATCAAGGGCACAGTAAAATAATCATAGACTAGAGAATTTATGAGAAAACTCTGATTTAATTTTGGAAGTATATTTTATGTACCTGGAGGTATTTGGCCAGTGACCTTGTAGATATTTCTACATTGTGAAAACTGAAGAAAAGGTTAAATCACTAGAAAGATTTATCTCTATTCTAAAAGTTGGAGTAGTGACTCATGTGCTGTATCCCTGGAAATGATCTAAAAAAGTTCTCTTTCTGCTGTATTAATACATCAAGTAATTTACATTTACTCTTAAAGTTAGGAAACCAATGAAGAAACTAAATATTGTAATGTTCTTTGGGAGTTTCATTAAGAGCTGTGGCTCATTGAATATCTTTAAAAATATTCCTTTTATCTCTGGAACATTTATTTTTTTTAAAATGCATAAAACTTCTAGAACTTTTTAAAATGACAGAGCAAGATCATTTTTCTAGAAAACCCAGAGTAACCAAACTAACTCGAATATTCAATGACTGATACTTTAGTATATTTACCTCATAATTCTTATTAAAGCATTAGTTACTATGTACAATAATAATCAAATTATTTTAACAATTTATTATTTAGATAAGTGATTTGTAGCATATACTTTTTGAAGTAATTTTTAACATTCAATGATTTTACTTTAAGTTAAAAACTCCAAACAGGTGACATGGCTAGTAGATAGCATTTCCAATTATGGAATAGCATTTATATTTAGGGAGAATGTGAATAAGTAGATGAATGCAGTAGTTGATATGTGATTTTGAATTTTAACAGTATTTTTAAAAGATAAGAAAATGTACAGTAGGGGTTAGAGATTAAGTAAATATCCATCATCTTGAGTAGAAAGAAATAGCAAGTTGTTGCCTGAACAAGGACTCACTATTTGGGCTGCAAGGGTAAGGAAGCAACAGATGGGATTACTATCTATGTGAGAGACAATATGTTAAGTTGTGAATGATGAGAATTTAAAAAAAATCACTGCAATATGAGGTTGTCAGTGTAGTTTATGAACAAAGTAAAAGGAAGATAAATAAAAATAAGGAGTAGAGCAGCCCATGAAAAGGTAAATGAAGCTATTGTTTGCTGAGAAAAAAGAGAAAAACTAGGAAGCAGTATAAAAAAAAATAAAATGAAAAGCAAGAATTGTTCCACTGCCAGTAGCTATGTTTGTGTGTGCATGGAAGCAGAAGACAAATTGGTTAAAAAAGATTTGAATAGATAAAAATAAAACCTAGTAAACTTGCCCAATATAATGGCTCAAAATTACATTATGTTTTATTTTGTTCAAATGGATCAAAGAGATTCAAGCAAAAAAAGGAGCACTTACCTGTATGTCTTATGAGGAAAAAAAAAGATAATTTGGAATAAAAGAGGCATCATAAAAAATAAAATTGAAAGTCCTTAAAAGAAAAGAAAAATATAATTTGGGATAAAAGAGCCATCATAAAAATAAAATTGAAAGAATTCCTGTGATTACACAGTTTCAAGAATTTTTTTTTTAATTGATCTGTAAAGACTTATGGCGGTGATCTTTAATATCATGTGAAGGTGTAAAAGCAATAAACACAGAATATACTTCTTAAGATTTTCTGACCTGATACTACATCGATATAGATACGTACTAAACTCAAATTAAACACTGATGAATTAGTATCACTAAAGGATTTGGTATGCTGATTGATACAAGATTTACAATATAATTACTTATGTAGTAATGAAACAAAATTGATACTTATAAATTGGGAGAAAAATTAAGCACTGTTAAAGGATCAAATGGATTGTAATAATCTGAAACACAGACTTTTAAAAAATATTTAGATTGACAAAAAAATGTTCACGAGAAATTATGGCTTGAGCTCACAGAAAACCATATTTGTGGCACTGTGCTAAGGAGTTCACATAAATTTTCTCCTTTAGCCTTCACAACGACCCTATGGAATCAGTCCTATTATGATGTCCATTTGGGTAAGGCAATGGAGGTTTAAAGGAAAAAGCAAACTGACTAAAGTCACACAGCTAGTTACCCACCAGATGATGCAGTGCCTTTGCTTCCCATGTGTTAAAAAGTGAAAACACCATTCCCACCTCTAAATCAGTTTCTTCTTTTTTGTTTACTCTCTCTATGAATAGCAGAATGACCTATCCAGTTATCTAAAATTTAGGATCTAAATCAAAATTTTGAGATTATCTCACCAATACCCTTTGCCTTCCTATCTCTTTAATAATCCATTAAATTTTAGCTCATGTGCCATTTCCATCACAAAGACTGCCTTGATAATTTTAGGATTCTCTGGGTGTTCCTTACACAGCCTTCTGCACCTCTCTTTATTGTAAAGGGAACTATATCCTTTTGATAATATTATAAGCATGTGTGCATTCTCTACACACTACAACAATGTAACATCATAAGACATGTTCAAATACGAGGGCTCTCTGTTCTTGTCTTCCATTTCTAGCTCCATTCAGCCGAAATTAAAAATTCCAATTAATATTTGCCTCCTAGAATATATGTTCCATGGGTGAAAGAATGTAATCCTGGTCAAAGTTGATGCTCAATAAATAGATGTGAAATGAATGAATAAATGATAATTGAATGAAATAGTAATTAGTGAGCAATGAGAAAATCATTCCTAGAAAATGTGAAGCACAGCATAAACTTTAAGAATGTGGATTATGAGTCTCACTATAGTAAAAGTGTTATGTTTGGAGTAAATGGGGTATTAGGTGGGCTAAATGAATGGAAACAGATGGTGGAGGCACTAGATAGAGGAGTTCAGACTCCAGGAGGTTGACCTAAGCATCTAACTTTAAAGGAACATAAAGAAAGAGAGATCTGATTAACAATTCTGATTAGCTAAATGAACCTAGAGTTTAACAGAATGATAATTTTTTTTCAGCTTTCACAGCTGTTTCAGCAAAATATATCACACTATTTATCAATGTTGCAAACATGCCATATAAACTTAATGTCTGTATCATTGTAAATTTAAAATGCTGCGTAACTCAGTAGAGTAGAGTGCAAAAATAAGAGTAGATTACAGTAAACAAAATTTACCTGTAGGGGAAATTTCTGCTGTAGTGATATAATTGCATGTTTGTCAAATTCAAAGGCTTATAAGGGTAATGTAATATTGAATGTTAGACATTTAGAGGTTCTTGAAAGAAACATAAACACTAAGATCATTTTTATTCTCTTTATAATCTAGAGTGAATACAAACTTACATTAAATTCCTAGAATTTCAAACTAGTTTTAAATTCATTTGAACATTTTGTGTTTTTATACTTTCCCAGATTAATGCCACTACATTACATAGCAGCATAATGTAGTAGCGTAATGTCTGTGTCAAAACTATTTGTACATTAGGAATTTTGTGATCATCTATTAATTTTTATTTATTCTTATAACCAAAGATATAAAAATGATTGAAGGAAGTCACAGAAAATCCATTCCCAAGCTTACACCGTGGTCTCTCTGTGAATGGAAACTGTGTATTTTTATATTCTGGCTACACAGTTCTTTTTCTGGTCCTTCCCCATGACAAAAATTTAACACATGAGCTTTGATCTGAACTAGACTTAATTCTTTTTGTTTTCTATAATTTATTTTAGTTTAAGTTCTGGTATACATGTGCAGAATGTGCAGGTTTGTGACATAGGTAATCATGAGCCATAGTGGTTTGCTGCACCTATCAACCTGTGAATTGGACTCAATTCTAAACAAAACTAAAATATTTAGAAATTACATTAATTACTTAAGACAAAATATGTTTGGAGTGAAAGTAATTGACGCAAATTAGAAATGATTTCCAGGTCTCTTAATTTCCAAAATTTTATTCACTTTTTGTTATATTGGCATGAGCAAAGGGCAACTTATTGATAAGACAGTAAGAAAAATACGTATTTTTATTTTGCCAAGTCAGTATCATTTTGAGGATCAGAGCATAGTTTCTTGCTTGATGACCTTGTGGTCACCTCATTATATGAATTTTCTCATCCATAAAATAGATATAATAATTGCAAAGCCCATAAAATTGTGGTGCAGATCAAAAGTATTATTATCTGTGAAGTAGTTAGCATATTCTCTGGCATGATGTAAATGCTCCATATAGGTTGTCTGTTTTCTATTTCCTAGTGGACTGCTTTTCTGACACATGATCTCTTTTCTGCACATATAAACCATTGTTCAACAAATGAATTGTGAACAATTTAACCCACAAATTTGAAAACATCTAAAGATAACTTGGTTGCAATATTTTCTCAATGTTTACACAAATTTTTCTTCCTGCCTAATGCTTGTCCCTCATAATCCTCTCAGCTTTAAACTCAGCTGTGCCAATTTGAAAAAGGCAAAGAATAACTCTAATATTAAAGTGCAGAGAATCTTGTGAAGTAAAAATATCCAAAATTCTATCAAGAAATGTCTATATAAGGGCTAAAGGGGGAGGTTTTTTGAAGTCCTGGCCAATAAAGAGTGAAATTAGGTAAAGGATTTCAGAGCTCAAGACAAACTAGAAGGGAACAATATATATATATATATATATATATATATATATATATATATATATATATAGAGAGAGAGAGAGAGAGAGAGAGAGAGAGAGCCAAAGCCAACAATGAGAGCAGTGGCAGCAGCTAAATTACCCACTCAGTCCTCCTCAGTTCTAGCCCTTTCCTTCCTGTTTGTTCTTAGGCAAAGTTTCTTTGTTTGTTTTGGTTTGTCTTTGTTTTTGTTTTGTGACAGGATCTTGCTCTGCCATCCAGGATGGAGTGCAGTGGTGCCATCATAGCTCAATGCAGCCTGAAACTCCAGGTCTTAAGCAATCCTCATGCCTCAGCCCTCTGAGTAGCTGTAACTGCACGAATGCACCACCACACCCAACTATTTTTTATTTTTTGTAGAGATAGGGTCTCATTATGTTTCCTAGGCTGGTCTCTAACTGCTGGGATCAAGTGATCCTCCGACCTTGACCTTCCAAAGTGCTGGCATTACAGGCAGGTGCCACCATGCCTAGTAAGTTTTTATTTTTATTTTTATTTTTGGTAGAGACGGGATTTTGCTATGTTTCCTGGGCTTCTGTCAAACTCCTGAACTCAAAGGATCCTCCTGTCTTTAGGATTCAGAAACTTTGTAAGACTATGAGGATTTTGCCCTTACAAACTATCTGAGAAGTACAGACATTGAAGGTGCCTTTGTACAATTAATATAATAATTACCATGGCATATCTCAGGCACAGAAGGCAAAAGATGTCATTAGTATTAGTTCGCTAAGACTGCCATAACAAAATATCATAGACCAGGTGGCTTCAACACAGCTCTGGAGGCTGCAACTTTAAACAATCAAGGCAACAGGTATGTTTTTCATGAGGCATCTCTCCTTAGCTTACCGACAGCTGCCTTCCTGCTGTGTCCTCCCATGCTCTTGCCTCTGTGCACAGACATCTTTAGCTTTTTTCCCACTTCTTTTAAGGACACTGGTCCTATTGAAACCCACACCTACCATGAGCTCGTTTAACCTTAATTATCTCTTTAAAGGCCCTATCTCTAAATACAGTCATATTGAGAGAGCGTCAACAAATGAATCTTGGGGGACACAAATTAGGCCATACTAACATTCACATCCCCTGTGGGAAGTTTGGTAATGCAGATAATGAACTTGAGAGGTTTACAGATGAGTGGTTATGCTAAAGGAGAGATTATTATTATATTAGTATGTATATACATAGATTAACTCAAACAGTGGTTAAGATCATTTAGGAAAGTAAAAAAAAAGAAGATATAGGTATAAAAACCAGAAATGTCAACACACACACACACACACACACACACACACACACACACACACACTCTGAGCAGAAGGAAGTGTCCCAGAAATAGAGGCAGCAAAGAAAGTATGGGAGTTTGGAAGTCAGGGGTAAGAAAATGGTTTCAAACACAGGGTTATGGAGAGTGACAGATGTCACAGAGAGATAGGCATGAGAAACAAAATTATTCATTTGGCAATGAGAGCAGCTTAATGAATGAATTAAGCAGGTTAGTGAATAAACTGAAGTTTTTATCAGAAGAAAAAGAGTATAGAATAAAGAGAAGGAAGACTTTTCTTTCAAGTAGCAGGAATCCTTCACATGCCAAAAAGAAAGTAATCACTAAAAGAAATTGTAATAATTCAGAATATTATATAAATGTTATGTGTTTTAGGAGCATTAAAAAATTATAGAAATAAATTTCAGCACATTTGTAATTAACATTCATATTAGGTAATTGAGAATTCAAGTTAATTTCTTGAATATATTAAGGATGAATGAAACCATGATAATCTTTAACACACTGTAGATATTAACTATAATAGCTTATTATATCATGTAATAATACAATACCACTTTATATATATGTTCAGGTTATATGTATGGATATGTCAAGAAATCTCTTCTGCTTGGTTATGAGTGATCAGCATTATAAAATTGAAACAAAATGCTCCATGGAAAGTAGTATGAAACAACTAACAGTAAGACAGTAGCAAAAATAAAAACATAAAACTTGCAATTTATCAGGCTGTAATGATTTTATAAAAGCATTTTTTCATAACTAAAAGAATCCATCTGCCTAGTCTAAAATTGGGTTCTTTTTCTGAGTTTGCTCAGAAGTACATATTATACTGGCATTCTTCTATTCCTGAAGGCATTTGGTGTGACAGGCATGTTAAAGCATTCTAAATCTTCAATATAAAATACATACTTAATTCTAGGATGTTGACATTTTTACTCAATGCCGTCTTTATTTGTCCTATGACTACATATTCATAATGCAAAATCCATTCCTTCAAGGAGCACCCGTTTTATTCCTATCATATTATTGCAACAGATCAGTGACTAAATACTTCATCTATGGTATTACTGAACATATGGCAGGATTATCCTCTCAGAGAATAAATCCAAACCTGGAGGTCTTGATAAAGGGAATGAAGTGTGCTTCCCGTGAATAGCTCCAATCAAATGTCAAAAAGGTAGTGGATAAATTGTGCTGCTATAGGATTAAGCATATTGTTGCTTGCTAGATTCTGTTCAGTGGATTTTTGTTTTCTTGTTAGGCATGTTGATCAGTGTCGAACTTTATTATGTTGATGACAGGTGAAGTAGGTTAAACCGTAGCACATTATAATAAAGATGTGCACCCTATTCCAGGTCTGTTTAACTCATTGTTTTTAAATGTGGTTCCAAAACACCATGAAAGAGAAAACACAATTCCTCCTGTGTGAAAAAATATGCTTTCTTGTGGTTGCAAATGAAGGCTCTTATTAGTTACCCCATTTGTTTAAAAATTGGACAATTATCAGCCAAGATTGTGACCACCCTGTCGGAAACATTGTTAGACTACAAGAAAATTTTCTACTGCATAAATGACTACTACAAATAAATCAGAAAGAGTTGTCAAAATTATCTACAGTTCGTCGGTAAGTGAAGAGTTACTCAAAATCATTTTTATATCTTGTGTTATAATCTGTTGTGGACACTTGTTTGAAGGACAGAGAAACTACATTGGCAAAAAAAAATGTAATTCTCTGAAAAATCTTAAGAATTATCAAAGAGTCAATTTGAAATCACTTCTGTGAAGACAGGAGTGACTGTCTCTCTTTTATGCAACTCTGCTTTATATTACAAAGCAATATAGCCTTTCGAAAACCTAGGACTCTAGATAGATAATAAAAGGATCCTTCCCTAGCTCCATTGCTTAGAATGACATAAAAATAGTTAGATATAAAATTTGAGCAATGAAATTAGATTAGAAATATATTTCTATAAAGGAATATAATTGCAAGAAAGAAAAGGCTTAACCTAATGAAAGCAAATTAATAAGTGTATATTTGACTAACAACTGAAATATAGACAGGAGGTAGAGGAAAGCAAACATGGATGTGCAAGGGAAGTGGTGGGCATGTGTGATTTGGGAGTGAACATTAAAGAGGAAATACATTTTTTGTTTTATTGTTGGGACTTAATACCTTATGAAAACTGTGATCCTATTGTTTTATTTATGGAAGTATGGATCTCTAAGAATATTGCTAGTGTTTGAATGTCGCCTTCAAGTTTTATGCTGCAATTTTGCTGCCATTGTGACAGTATTAAGAGCTAGGACAATTATGAAGTGATTAGGCCATGAAATCTTTACATGCTGTCTTCACCATGAGAGTACGTTGTTATAAAACTGAGATCGGCCATGTCTGTCTCTCCCTCTGGACCATGCTTGCCCTCCTGCCTTCCTCCATGGGATCATGTGAAAAGAAGTTTCTCACAAAATACAGCCAGTCAATCTTGGACTCCTGAGCCTCCACAACCATGACCCAAATAAGATTATTTTCTTTATAAATTAGTCTGTGGTATTCTGTTATAGCAAAATAAAAATGATTAAGATAAGTCATTTGACTCAGTGTAGTCCTGTTATCAGAAATATTCTTGTCCAAGGAAATTCTCAAACCTTGTACACACAGGCACTATGTATTGTTACTATCCAGTAGCATTTCTGTACTCCAATGGACTGAAATCTTTGGAACATGAAATCAACCATCATTATTTTTGAAAATTCAGGACATAATCCTATACCAAGTTGTTATAAGACAACTTTTAGTTTAATTTACACAACTTTCTTTAAGCCATCAAAATATGTTCAATAAATGAAGTGATTTTTATCTAAAGTACTTTAAAACTAAATGTAGGCTACAACTGTAGACACTGTTATATAGAACTAGCAATTAATGTCTATTTACCTATTCTCCCATTTCTGCCATCATGTTTATTAGTGGAGTGTTATTTCATGGTACCTGGAGCTTAAAGTAGATGATGTGTTATTGGTCCTTCTGTGTTTTTGTATTACAATGTTTCTTTGCAAAAGTAGTAGTTTAACAGGGCAGACAATCAGAATGTTCTTTTTCTCATTTTTTTATCAGTCTGATTTTGAGTTATAATTTTAAACATCCACCCATTTTAGCATACAGTTCTATGCATCTACAGTCATGAAACCACAAAAATAATATGTAAAACAATTCCACCTTCTCTGTAAATTTTCTCATGTCCCCACCCCCTTTTTTTCTGAAGAACGAGTTTCTCTCTTGTTGCCCAGGCTATAGTGCAATGGTGTAATCTCAGCTCACTGCCACCTGCGCTTCCTGGGTTCGAGCAATTCTCCTGCCTCAGCCTCCAAAGTAGCTGGGATTACAGATGCCTGCCACCACATCTGGCTAATTTTTTATATTTTTAGTAGAGATGAGTTTTCGCCACGTTGGCCTGAAGGGAAAGTCTGTGAAAAATCTCCTGATTGCCCGACTAACTGCCACAATCTGCTTCTGTACGCTTGCTTCCTGCTTGCTCATTAGGAAATCCCTTGAGAAACTGCCAT
The DNA here is from genome assembly GCF_048565385.1 of Saimiri boliviensis. Taxonomy (NCBI): domain Eukaryota; kingdom Metazoa; phylum Chordata; class Mammalia; order Primates; family Cebidae; genus Saimiri; species Saimiri boliviensis. The sequence continues at coordinate 42,916,560 of NC_133463.1, forward strand.
GTTGCCTAAAACCTTGAGTTACTTCCCCGGCCCCTAATCTATAAAACCTGTGTCCTGTTCCAGGTTGGGAGTCCAGACCTTTGGGAGCGAACCTGTCTGGGCCCACTGGCATAATAAACTGTGTTCCTTTGACCCTCTGAGTGCCGTTTGGGTATCTTATCAGGTGAAATTCTTCCACAATAGGCCAGGCTAGCCTTGAACTCCTGAGATCAGGTGATCCACCTGTCTAGGCCTCCCAAACTGCTGAGATTACAGGCGTGTGCCACTGCACCTGGCCTTTCATGCCCCTTAATAGTATAATCTTCCAACATTCCCTAGCACCTGATATGACTTTAATTTTTACAATTTATGTTTCCACGGAAGTTATATTAATAAAATCACGCAACAATAAAGAAGAAAAGATTATTTTCACTTAACATAATGTACTTTTATTACTCTATCTTATTCATGTATCTGTAGTTAGTTCCTTTTTATTGCTGTGTAGTATTTCATTGTATCCATTTATCGTAGTTTGTTAATCAATCCATCATAAAGGAATGTTTGGATTAGTGTCTTGTTGAAGCCACAATGAACACTCACATAAGGTTTTGTGTGAACACAAATGTTCATTTCTCTTGGATAAAGAAATACCCAGGGGTGGAACTGCTGGTTCATACGGCAAATCTGCATTTTCCTTCAGAAACAGAAGCATTGTTTTCCAAACCGAAGGAGAGTTCCTGTGCTTTTCATCCTCATCAACTCTGTGTCTTTGATTTATTTTGTTTCAGGATGTGTGTGTGTGTGTGTGTGTGTGTGTGCGCACGCTCTCGTGCATGCCTGTGCTTCTTTTAGGTCTTTCTAATAAGTGTGTGGTGGTATCTCATTGTCATTTTATTTTAATTTTCCTTGTGAATTATCATCTTGACTATTTTTTCTTGAGCTTATTTTTCATCTATATGCATTCCTTTGTGATGAAGGTGGGCAAAAAATCTGCCTATTTTTCTTTTCTAAAGTTACCTGTGTTCTTACTGTAGAGATTTGAAAGTTCTTTGCATATTCTGGATGAAGAACTTTTAACAGATAATTATTTTGCAAATATTTGTCTCTTCAATGGTATGTCATTTGAAAGTCCAGCAATTTTTAATTTATATTAATTTAATTACATCAATTTAAATTAACTTATTGTATAGTCTTGCTCTTCTTAGTAGTTTTTTGTTTTATCAAAATAAAGGCCCACTTGTGTTCAGGGGCAATGGCTCACATCTGTAATCCCAGCACTTTGGGAGGCCCAGACAGGAAGATCACCTTTGTGTCAGGAGTTTGAGACCAGCCCGGCCAACATGGTGAAACCCCATCTCTACTAAAAATACAAAAATAGTCAGGCATGGTGGTGTACACCTGTAATCCCAGCTATTGGGAAGGCTGAGACAGGACACTTGCTTGAATCCAGGAGGTGGAGGTTGCAGTGAGCCAAGATTGCACCATTGACAAAGCAAGACTAGTCTCAAAAATAGAATAAAAATACAGTGGGCATTTAACTATATTGGGGGGTGGGGGATGACAGTATTTGCTGCACTTCCCCAGCAGTTTAGGCTTATTTTCTGCATGAAAGAATTACTGGGGCAGATGTACTTGTCTTTATGGCAAAAGAAGCCACTACCTTCTTCCTCCCAAGCACCAGGAGGACAGTCTTCCCCAGTCTTCAGAACTGCCTCCAATTTTTCTTGTGAATTCCCAAAACAGATCTCTGGAAAACAGAATGGATGTAGATGCAAACTCTCTCCATATTTGTAGATTACACGGATTTTATATCTTGATGCCAGATTACACTTGGTCAATATCCAATTTTTAAAAATCTTAGCTGAAACTTTTAATTCTTTTATCTCATGTGCTGTGTCAGTGAGTTCGTACTCACTTCCCATTACCCCTGAGACACACACATATATATATATATATATATATATATATATATATATATATATATATATATATATTTTAGGTTCCGTCTTAGTTGTTGGGTCTGTGACCTCAGCTTCCTGATGGGTTCAAAGAACATTTGACTTGTATAGATTATTTGATTTTTCTTGTTATTAGGGTATGAGTGTAGCCTTTTTCAGGTTTCTACGTTCTACATGGTAGTCCAAAGTCCATAATGTTTGAGTCTCAGACCATTATTCAAACAAATTGATGTAAGTTCAACAATCATAGTCTATACAATGTGTTGACAATTTATAATACTCATGATACCATTAATCTCTACCAGAGTAGAGCCAGGTCATCAGTTGTCCCTCTCCCCTGAAGTTGTTAAGTAGAAAGTGCTGGTTCTTCTCTATTTGTCCATAAAATGAAAGAAGTAAGATGCTAATTGTTATTGACCTGAATTTTTAATTGTTACAAGTATGCTTCTAGGAATGTGATTTTTTTTCCTGACAAGGTCTTGATGACCAGATCTTAAGATCTTTAACTTGTATCATCAAGCATTCATCAAATATCTGTCTAGTCTAACTACCTGTCATATATGTTTTTTTTTATTCTTCCAATAAAATATTTTTACAGTGTATTTGTTTTACTTATCTCCAAGGTGGGATAACCCTACAACCCTATGCAGCAATATTTTATAATTCTTAAGCTGTGGCTCATTTTAGGCAGCCAGCAAAAGGTCAAAAGGTTAAACAAGTATAATGTGTATTATATTTTGGATATTTGAGAATTATTAACATACTTCTTTCATGGGTTTAAAATGGCATTATTTGTCTAACTATTGGCCATTACATTCAGTAAGTTAAACATGCCAAATTACAGAATTGTTCTTCATATTCCTCTCTCACTCATACTTACCCATTATCTTTTCACAAGTCTAATAACCTTCAACATATTTTTCAAATTCGTCTTAATCCTTTCTGATTCCAATGTCTCTCTCCTAATTCAAAGTTGATGGATTACTCCCCAACAACAATATTATAATGTCCTTTCACTTCATATACCTGTAGAGCTCTTTTCTACAAACATTATTTTTTAATCAGATAAATTATTTAAATAACAAATCTTATTATGCCCTTAATTTTTAATTGTTCCTATTTATTAAAAGCATGTGAAGTCTAAACTATTTACTCAGGCTTTTAAGACATTACATGATCTGGTCCTCAATAGTTGCTATTGTCCTTCCAGGATATGCTACTTCTTTCTATACTTATTTTGTCAGATTTTTATCCTTCAATTTTCTTAAAGACATCATGTTTGTTCTCTCATTAAAAGGTTTCAAAAGGCAATTCCAAAATTACCTTTGCTTGGAATCTTTACTCCTCTTGCTAACTTCTGCCTGTCTATTTGTACTACCAAGCATAATTTTATATGTCACTTCCTTTGGCTGAGTTTTTCTTACCACTTTTCTTTTCTGTTTTTGAGATGGAGTCTTGCTCTGTTGCCCAGGCTGGAGTGCAGTAGCCTGAGCTTGGCTCACTGCAGCCTCCACCTCCTTGGTTCAAGTAATTCTCCCATCTTAGCTTCCAGAGTAGCTAGGATTACAGGCAGGCCCCACCATGCCCAGCTAATTTTTGTATTTTTAGTAGAGATGGGGTTTTGACATGTTGGGCAGGCTGGTCTGGAACTCCTGACCTCAAGTGATCCACCTGCCTTGGCCTCCAAAAGTGCTGGAATTACAGGCATGAACCACTATGCTGAACTTCTTATCACTTTTCAATCTGCTCCAACCTGGAATAGGCAATTGAATCTATTTTGTTTTTACTGAATTTTTTTATTCATGAAACTTATCACAATGTAAATCATCAATTATTTCTCTAATTATATTTTAATGCATTTTAACAATAAACTAGAACTCCAATTAGCCAGTGATTTTTCTTATATTCAAAAAGAGAAAAGCTTTTCAAAAACATAGTGTTTAGAATAAAAGCAGAAATGATTTTTGTGAGAATAAAATTGGAAAAATGCCCCCAAAAAAGTTTCCATCACAGGTAATTCTTTTCAGAGCCTTCAGTAAATAAAGGAATATGCCAAAGAGTGGCCTAGAATAGTGACACTGTTCCCACAAATATTAAAACCTGGAAGGAATTTAATTTCATGAAAACACAAAGGATAATTTAATTAACTTTTGATAATGTGTTTAGAGTTTAACAGAATGAGACTGATTGGTCCACTCATTTAAACATATGATGTAATATTTTAAAATATAATTCAGAAAGCTAAATCATTCAGCTATTATTTTGTTTCAAGAACTGTACTTATCTGTATTAATCACATTTAGTTTAAATTGTGTTTATCAACTGACTGAAAATTCACTATTTTCATTTTTAAAAATCTATGAATTTTGTTCATGATTTCATGAAGAATGTATATGGACTTATTAAATTTACCATTGATACAAATGTAGAGCTGAATGTGAAAACTTTATGAAGTCTTATAGGCTAAAAAGTTTATTAGCTCACAATAGTGAAAGAGACTCTATTAGGGATCAAGTTTGAAACCCAACTAAAATGAATTTCAAAGAATGAGATGCAAATACCCAAATCAAAATTAACTATGGAATTGTTTTGATATAGTATTCAGCACAATAAAAATATAATGTCACCATGGTTTTCACACATATGAATTTCTTTTATGTATTTTTAAAGAACCTGATTTTTCAGTCCTTCCATTTTCTTTTTAATTCTTTATGTTCTTTTTAATGGAATCTTATAGGGTTTTGATATGGTGGAAAACTCTCTTGCGTTGGTTTGAAGTACATGATGTAATATATTTAATTTTTTTATTTATAATATTTATATTTTAATAACTTAAAAACCAAGTAAATATTTTAAAAGATGTGTATATAAGATTATGTATGTCTATGCATATATATATATACACACTATATATTTTATATTATATATTAGTGTATACTATATTTATATACAATGCACTATACATAATGTTAAACTTCCCCTCCACTCACGTATTTTAAAGCTAACCAAAGGTGATTTTAGCTAATATATAATATTTGTCATTCCCTTCTTGTTTCTTTCCTTCCTTCCTTCCTTTCTTCTTTCCTTTCTCCTTTTCTTCTTTCCTTCATTTATTCGTTCTGTATTCTCCTTCCCTCCTCATTTCCATTTTTCTCTCTTTTCTATCTTGCTTTATTAAAAGACTAATAAAGGTATTAATACACGCAAAACCTGAGCTTGCTTTTCACTTAATATGCCATGAAATATCTTTTGGGTAAATGAACACTGTCTCATAATATATTACATGTTTACTCCATATTTTAGTTAACCATTTCTTTTCTGATGACCGTTCACATTGTTTCTAGTTTTTGTTTGTTTGTTTTTAGAATCAGGACTATAATAAGCTTCTATTTATCTGTGTGTGCAGCTGTGTGGTTTTTTTTCTAGATTTTTTTGAGTGCTTTTGTTTCAGTCAGGTGAGAAACATATTCATATACATGAGGATGCATATACACTTGTGTTAGAAATAATGAATTTATACCAATGAATATGTTTAATTTCAATTCATTACATGGTGTTTTTTCTTGCTCTCCCTCAGTCTTTACATATTTACTCCCTATTACAACCTGTCTCTGAAAAAAAAAAAAAAAAAATCTTTGTGTTAACCTATTGGTCAATCCCATAATAACAGTAGTTTCAGAATTTCTTCAGAAGTCTGTGCATCTTTTTTCTTTTCTTTTTTTTTCTTTTTTAATTGCATTTTAGGTTTGGGGGTACACATGAAGAGTATGCAAGATTGTTGCATAGGTACACAAATGGCAGTGTGCTTTGCTGCCTTCCTTCCCCTCACCTGTATCTGTCATTTCTCCCCATGCTATCTCTTCCCACCTCCCCAGCCCCTGTCCCTCCCCCATTTCCCCCCAACGGACCCCAGTGTGTAGTGCTCCCCTCCCTATGTCCATGTGTTCTCATTGTTCAACACCCGCCTATGAGTGAGAACATGCGGTGTTTGATTTTCTGCTCTTGTGTCAGTTTGCTGAGAATGATGGTTTCCAGGTTCATCCATGTCCCTACAAAGGACACGAACTCATCATTTTTGATGGCTGCATAATATTCCATGGTGTATATGTACCACATTTTCCCTATCCAGTCTATCATCGATGGGCATTTGGGTTGGTTCCAGGTCTTTGCTATTGTAAACAGTGCTGCAATGAACATTTGTGTGTATGTGTCCTTATGGTAGAATGATTTGTAATCCTTTGGATATATACCCAGTAATGGGATAGCTAGGTCAAATGGGATTTCTATTTCTTCAGAAGTCTGTGCATCTTTTAATGTCTTTAGTTATGGGTAGAAGAAGATTATAAGCTACAACAATTATCTTTTGATTTACCAATATAAAAAGCAAGAGGTGATAAAGCATTTCCCCTACTATATCTCACCTTTTCTTTTTTCATTTCAAGATTATTATTTATATATATATATATATATATATATATATATATATATATATATAATTTTTTTAAAAAACTTAGTTAACCTTAATAATATCAATGGATTATGTCAAAGTTGTATGCTGGATGCGATATTATATTATAGTCTTTCAAGTGTTACCATGATAGGAAACTGCATAAAATGTACACAAGATCTCTTTATGTAGCCGATAAATTTAGAAGATGGAATTCCAATCTGTTTTTTAAAATGAATGATGGTACAATACACTTTTTCTTTCACAATCCAATGTAAAAATCAACCATATTTCTAGCATAGGTGCACCTCCCTGCATCCTAAATCTGATACAGACTTTTCCTGTTTAACTAAATTTGAGGTGAAACAGGCCAACATCTTCACAGCATATCCCCACCTCAAGAATATTGCTTCCCATTCAGAAAAGTCCCCTTCTGCAGTTTGATTATTTAAATACATATGTTGTCTGGTGTAACTACTCATTAGCTTCTTCCAAATAATTTTTCCCAGTGAAACCACTTCACATTAATTACTTTTTTTCTTTAACTTGTGTGTGTGTGTGTGTGTGTGTGTGTGTGTGTGTGTGAAAGGTAAATGACAATACTCTTTAAAAATAATATATATATATATATATATATTTTTTTTTTTTCTAAGTTTATCATGTTAGACTTTTAACTGTTGAGGTGTGTAGATCGTAACTGAAGTTCTGATTATTAGATAATTAAAACAACTTATATAACTGATTCCCTCAGAAAAATTTCTTAGACATTTCTTCAAAGAATGTAATTACTGCTTTGTAATTAGGTGCTTTTTATTTACTTCTTTTTAATGTAATAGACTCTTATTTATTTTTAACATAAATTATATAGTGATTCAAATCGGGTTAGGATAGTATAGCCCAAATAACATTGTTGGAAATAAAGAGAGAAAACTATTTTGAACAAAATATATCTCTAAGTTAGAGAAGGATATGTAGAAGAACATTCTATTTTTAGGAATGACTAAACACAAAAGCGGCATTAACTTTATTTTATGACCCCAGCACAAGCTAATTTTATACAAGATAATTCACAAAGGTTCCAACTGAAACTTTATAATAATAGGCACTATGTTTGATATACTTTGAATTCATAAAGCTAAATTATTAATGTGTTTTTCATGACCGTAATTTCTTCTCCTGACAGCCAGAAAAGGTATTTCCTTACTATTTACTTTCTTGTTGGTTCTAAGAAAAATAAATTGTTTTACTTTAAGTTATCTTGACATTTTGTTATTTATAAGAGTTGATGTTTGTAGCAAAATGTGATCACATTTTAAAATTTTTATTATATAAGTGTAAAAACAACCTACTATAATCCATAAAACATAATCTTAGATTCAGTTAATGTTAAGCAAAGTATAAAAAGAAAACTAATCTTTTATGCTAATTGTATCATTTTTGACCTAAATTTTGAAAAATTTTGTGATGGAAAATATACTTTGTCTATATAAGAAAGCTGTTGTTCTGTAAGAAAATTAACACTGGGCTTTGAATCAAGAGATGTGAACATTGGTTCCAATTCTGTGTATAGTGGCAATGGAAATTTGGGCAAGATAGTAAACCAGATTCAAAACTGTTTTCTAGTTTGTAAAATGAGAAAATTGTTAAGTATCCCTAACTTTATCCCATATAAATTGCTACATATGTTACTGAGTTTTGAGATTCTCAATAAAGATGCTGAGGATATGGGATGAAGAAAGATTTGTCTTATTATCTGAGCTACTATAGAAATTTTGTATCCATATATTTAAAAAGTAAATTTCAACACATACCTCTACTGCATACAATAATTGACTAAGCATAGATTTTGATTTAAGTAAAAAGAAAAAAAAAAAAAAAAACTACATGGGTTCAGCAAACCTCCATGGCACATATATACCTATGTAGCATACCTGCATGTTCTGCACATGAATCCCAAAAATTAAAATATAATTTAAAAAACTAAATTTACAACATTTCTTGAACAAGACATAGAACATTTTTGTGGCATTGAGTTAGACAAAGATTTCTTAGTTACAGCAACAAAAGGCTGATTGATAGAGAAAATAATTTGATAAATTGGACATCAAAATCAAGAATCTCTGCTATTGGATAGGAAAACACTTTGGAATGCCAAGGTGAGTAGATCACAAGGTCAGGAGTTCAAGACCAGCCTGGCCAATGCGGTAAAACACCCTCTCTACTAAAAGTACAAAAATTAGCCCAGCCTGGTGGCAGGCATCTGTAGTCCCAGCTACTTGGGAGGCTGAGGCAGGATAATCACCTGAACTCTAGAGGTGGAGGTTGCAGTGAGCCGAGATTATGCCACTACAACACTCCAGCCTGGGAAACAGAGTAAGACTCTGTCTAAAAAAAAAAAAAGATAAAATAGTAAACCACATGTGTGTGAGGGCATGGGGTATATGCAAATCACATATCTGATAAACAATTTTCATCTATAATATATAAATAATTCTCAATATTTAAATTTTGAAAAAATAATTCACCAGATAAATATACAGATAGAAATATAACTGTCCCACATCGTTAATCATTAAGGCAATTTAAATTTAACCCATAACTATATGTCAGTTAGATTACCTAAAGTGAAAACCTGACAATGTCAAATATTGATGAGGATGCAAATTAACTTGAACTCATTCATTGCTGCTTGCTTCTTTAACACATAACTTTGGTGGATCCAAGGCATGGGCTTTGAAAATAATTTTGAAATTTTCTTATAAAGTTAGACATTTTGTTATCATATCATACACATTTGTCTATGTATTTGCCCAAGTGCTGCAATAAAAATATTAGTTTAACTGAAAAATCTGCATGTAAATATTCGTAGCTGCTTCTTAAAATAACCAGCATGAAATGAAAACAAAAAATGTCTTTAATCTGCTCAATAGTCAAGTTTACTTTGGAATGAACAATGGAATCCTACTCACAAATGGAAAAGAATGAACTATTGCTACCCTCAACAACATGAATGAATTTCAAATGCGTTATGCTAAGTTAAAGAAGTCAAATTCAAAAGACTACATGCTGTGCAATGCCATTTATAAGACATTTCAGAAAAAGTAAAACTATAGATACAGAAAGCGTATCAGTGGTTTCCCGGGATTGGGGAAGGAGGTGACCTGAAAAAGGCATGGCAGAATTTTAATTGTGATGGGACTCTTCGATGCTACGATTAAAGTAGCTACAAAATGTATTTGTTGACATTTACAGAACTGTTCATTAGAAGGGATAAATTTTAATGGATACAAATCGTATCTTCAAAAAACTGAAAAAAAAATCTAAATATTATTTAAAAATTGAAGGTCTCTTATTACCAATGTTTTCATTCTCACTACTTACACAATTCATTCACATTCTGATCTAACCAGATCTTAGAGAATTCATTAACAAAAGTGCTTTGCTTTCTACATGTGTTTTCTTTAGCCTGGACAATTCTGTCTCTCCTAGTCAGTTTTTGATCAAGTTGTATCATGCTGTGGATATCCTTGGGTGAATGATAGAAGGATAATTAATTTTACTTATTCTCAGTATTTAATTTTGGTTTTAAATCTTGGGTTGGCTTCAAAACAGGTTTATTTGCCTTTTGTTATAAAAATTAAGATAATAGTTTTTGGCAGTTCATGTTTTTAATTGAAAAAATATAGTGGTTAATAGTGCAGGATTAACTTTTAATCAATCATTAGACTAGACTGTGACTATAGTGTGTGTCAACTTGACTAGACTAAACTACATTTCCCAGAATCTCTTTGCTATACATTATTGGCTACAAAAGAGATTCCAATGTGCTTTTTTTTTTTTTTTTTTTTTTTTTAAATGAAGCAGCAGCAGCTATTTGTAGCCAACAAATATTTTTTTTTTTAATAAATTTAATTTTTTGCCTGTTAAAGGGGGCAGCAGTTAGTACTAAAATTTATCTTTCCCTGAATTCTCTTTCAGCTTCTCCAATTTCTGGAAGCAGTTGTGTGTGCTTTGCTCCCTATGAGGAAAGACATTTCTGCATAATACCCATGCCATGAAGCCAGAGGCTACAAGAACAGGTAGAGACCTCATTACATTCTCATGAGTTCATGCTTCTGAGTTCATGAATTCTTTTGTTATCTGCACTTTACATCCTCATAACTTCTCAAACACCTACACTGTGGATTCTATGTTCCAGTATCATAATGAGAATTGGACATGCAGACAGAGCTTTAGAGAGACTGCTTAACTGCTCTCAAAATTGTGTAACATAAGATTCTCTCCTACTCTCTTTTGTTCACTTCGATAGATAAATAGATGATAGATAGATAGATAGATAGATATAGAATTTTCTACTATAAGTATTCCCTCATCCCAAGTCTCTGATTTTTCTATTTTATTTTCTCCACAATTTTATTTTTCCATTATATCACAGTTGACAGTGTCACGTAATACTTTTACTAGTCTATATGCCTCACTGAGTTAATAGTCATTAAAATAGGGAACCATGATTTTCTCATTTACATAATCTCGTGAATGCTTTGTAAAGCATCTGGAAAAGGGAACTTGATATTGTGTTGCTGTTGTTTTAAGTTAAGGAGTTAGTGTAATGTTTTCTAGCATTCATTCATTACAACCAAAGAGTTTAGTTCTTATTTGACATGGATATAAAATCACTGAAGGCTTTTGATCAAGTTGTATCATGTTATGGATAGCCTTGGGTGAATGAAAAGCAAGGAAATTACCTCAGTGTGCTGCAACTCTTCAAATAAGACATACTACGATATAAAAGGACAAATGCAAATAAAAACGTAAAAATAAACAGATTATGATGGAGAACAAGAGAAGTCAGAGTTGATACCAAAGTGTTGAGCCTTGGTATTTAGGAGGATTCTTTGAGGAAGCCCATATGGGGAAAATTGGGATGGTTATTTAATTATGAAATCAGTTTTAAACCTATTCAACTTGTGTGTTTGTTTGATAGTTCTAAACAAATATTTGGCAGGTAGTTGGAAACTTGGAATCAAGTCATTAGCAACCTTATTGAAATGTACATAAATGTGTAAATTATAGAGATAATATGATAGCCTTCTGAGTGGGATTACATCACGTGTGTGTGTGTGTGTGTGTGTGTGTGTGTGTATTAGTCGGTTCTCATACTGCTAATAAAGACATACCTTAGACTGGGTAATTTTTTTTCTTTTTTTATTGTACTTTAGGTTCTGGGGTACATGTGCAGATCATGCATAGGTATATACATGGCAAGGTGGTTTGCTGCTTCCATTCCCCCTTCCTCTATATCAGGCATTTCTCTCCACTTTATTCTTCCCCACCCACCACTGTCTGTCCCCTAGCCATCGCCCCAACTGACCGCAGTGTACGATGCTCCTCTCCCTGTGTCCACGTGTTTTCATTTTTCAACACTTGCCTATGAGTAAGAGCATGCCAGTGTTTGGTTTACTTTCTTGTGTCAGTTTGCTGAGAATGATGGTTTCCAGATTCATCCAAGTCCCTACAAAGGACACAAATTTGTCACTTTTTTATGGCTGTGTAGTATTCCCTAGTGTATATGTGCCATGTTTTCTTTGTCCAGTCTATCATTGATGGACATTTGGGTCGGTTCCAGGTCTTTGCTGTTGTACCTAGTGCCACGATGAATATACATGTGCATGAGTCTTTATAATAGAATGATTTATAATCCTTTGGGTATATACCCAGTAGTGGGATTGCTGGGTCAAATGGAAGTTCTATTTCTAGATCCTTGAGGAATCACCACACTGTCTTTCACAATAGTTGAACTAGTTTACCCTGCCACCAACAGTGTAAAAGTGTTCCTATTTTTTCACATCCTCCCCAGCATCGGTTGTCTCCAAAATTTTTAATGACTGCCAAGACTGGATAATTTATCAAGGAAAGAGGTTTAATGGATTCAGAGTTCTATATGACTGGGGAGGCCTCACAATCATTGTGGAAGGCAAGGAGGTGCAAGTCACATCTTACATGGATGGCAGCAGGCAAAGAGAGAGAGCTTGTGGAGGGAAAATCCTTTTCATAAAATCATCAGATCTCATGAGACTTATTCACTATCATGAGAACAGAATAGGAAAGACCCACTCCCATGATTCAAATACCACCCTGTGTATCCCTCCCATGACATGTGGCAATTGTGGGAGCTACAATTCAAGATGAAATTTGGGTGGGGACAGAGCCAAACCATATCATTGTGTAAAAGTTTGGTTGAAATACTTTAAATTTGAAAACAATTGCCATTTGGTGGTGGTATTATAAATAGTTCCAATTAATTAATTTATATATTATACAGTCTGTATGTCCCAAAATAGTTTTATGTAATGCATTAAGTAATAGTATGTTTACAACTAGAAAAATATTTTTATTTTAATAGAAAAAAACTATATTTTGGTTTTATAAGTCTCCTTAAGGTTTCATTTCTTTATTTGTGAAATAGAGATGGAATATTCATGACTGTTGTGATGACTAAATAAATGTGCAATGGTTTAGCATAGTTTCTAGAAATAGCAGATGTTCAATAAATGGCAGGTAAATGTATATGTTAATCTGGAAGCTGAAGGAGTAAGAACAGACAAACGGTATGGAATTCTGTGAAATTAAAGACAGACAGGAAGTGATTGAGTGGGTATTTGGGAGATGATGTACAGGTTGCAATAAGAGATGGCAAAGGCAGTCAAGGACTGGGAAAGAAGCGAAGAGAAAGTCTGATTACTTAGAAATTTTTCTAAAAATCAAGTTATTCCAACTAATATCGTGATACTTATTTTGCATAAAATTTATTATTCATATGCAATCCAATTGTGACTCATGAATTTTGATAAATACGTTCATCTACACTTTAGCATAAGTTTGTACTGAGCCATTAATCCACATGAAAGGTCTTATAAACTACTGAAGGTATTTGGCTCAGTAGTTTATAAGTTGCATTTCAGTTTTTGGGAAATAATCAGGTAACATCAATAGTCATTCCAATACACATTCTGATAAGAATTACAGGGGAAAATAGTCTAAGTCTAATTTTATTTTACCTTTTATTTTCTGGAAGAATGTATTCCTTTCTCTACAGGGATTCCTAACATAATATGTGCTAGTGGAAAGGAAAAAATGTCTGCTTGCAGAGAGATTAGCCAACTAGAGGGCTTGCAGCAATCTGATTTTGACTACATTTCTCTAGAGTAATACAGTCATTCTCTATTTTCAAAGGTGAGAATCTTGGAAAATTAAACAGATTAAATTTATGAGTTGATGAACTCACTTTTTGAAGTTTTATCTACTTCCCATTTTTTTATAATGCTCTAGGGTTCTTTTCTTAATAGGTTTATGTAGGACATGTACAAGCCAGAGTCATAAATTGTGTGTAATATACTTTCCTTTAAAATCAGTTTAGTAGATGTCCTAATATTTTATGTTTTAGAATGTTTGCGCAAAAACAATTTAGGAAATCTCAAGTCTTGAATAGTTTCTCCAGTCAAGCATGCTGATTACCTCCTTGCCTGAAATAAATGGTAACTGATTTTAGTTTTCTAAGAGAATCCAATTTCATTCCTTGAATATACACATAAACTGTGAAGAAGATGAATTTGATTTAAATAGAAATACACATTTAGGCATGCTTCACTGTGTAAATATTGACACATCTCATAAGCAAACAAAGTAAATGATACAGTTCGGGTTGAAGAGGTTATTTACTACAACCTACCATCACTTTATACCTAACAGGTTAACTTGGAAGAGTAAAAGAATATTTATTAATTTAAAATCTCATATTTCAGAGTGTAAGGTAAGCCCAGAAGAGATAAATTTTGTTCAACTGTAAATATTAATAAAGTAGACTTTGGAACAGCTTGTAAAATAAAACCTTTAACATGAGATAAACCTACTTTGAATGTGAGAAGAATATACCTCATCTACTAATTAAATAACAAATGCTTTAGTATATTCTAAATCATTTTAAACATTTATTGAAGTAGATAATCAGTGCAATCTATGTATTTTGAAAAATTATTTTGGTTATTTTATTACTTTTTCATTAACTTGTAGCTGGTCTCAACTCTAAGATTCTTAAATTGAGGTAATTTTCAATATGTATCTACTTATTTACCTGTGGATAAATACTTGTTAATGATCATCTGCATCATGTTTCTATGATACTTTCTGTTTTTACTCTTACATTTTTTTAATGGATGTGAGGACTTTGTGGGGCAGTATTTACCCAGTGCTTGATTCCACCATAAAAACATGGCTTAAATTATGTTAAAATAATGCTCAAATGTATTAATTCATTTATTTTCTATTTATATCCAATACTATGTTCCAGAAACTGTTCTAGTCACTGTTGATAAAACATTAAACAACAGAAAAAACCTCTTAATTTTATGAAATTTATTTTATATGGCAGTAGGCTAACAACAGGCAAGAACTTGATGTAGTAAGTGACACAGCAATGGAAAGGTAAAACAGACCAGAGGGATTTTAGAAAAATAGGAATAAGACGGTCAGGGAAAACCACCCTGAGGAGGTAAGATGTGAACAGAGATTGAATAATGTGAAGGTGTAAGTTGTGTGAGATATGAAAACAGTGTACTGCTGGGCAGAGGGAATACCACATGCAAATTCTGAGTCTAGAAAACTCTTGGAGTATCTGAAAATCATGAGAAACACCAAGTGGGCCAGAAGAACATGTGGGGATATGGAGAGAAAGGATATGTGGTAGAAGAGGGAGAAAAAGACCAAATAAATGCCAGATTAACAAGAGTCTTACAGCCAACAACATGAATATAATATATGTAGGATTTGGAGGGAGTCAAGTGAGGACTCAGTAATACCATTTAGGAGATTAGTTAGTAGGTTAATACAGTAGTCCCAACTAAAGACTACGGTTGCTGGGATTAGAGTTAGGTAGAGGGTAAGAGTGTGAGAGATTGCTCTATTGAGGGCAACAAATTGTTGAGATTGGATGAGCTGTTCCTGGGAAGAAAAGACTGACAGGAGACTGGTAACTTTTTTGTTTTTGTTTTTTTCCTGACCACTTGGACGAATGAATGGTGAACTAATGATCTGATAAAGACTGAAAATGGTTTTCCTTCTGTGATGTATGAAATCTGCAAGTTCTTCTGAACATCCTAATGGGGACATGAAGGTGGCTCTTGATAAACAAATCTTGACCTCAGTGAAGATGTTAGTGCTTAGATATAAATCTGAGAGTCATCTCTTCATGAAGCGTATTTAAAGCTATAGCATATTATAACCTCTTTAGACAAACAGCGCTGTGGATGGCAAAGGAAACAACAAAGAAGAGGACTGTGATTGAGACATTTTAATATCTCCTTTGGGAATTGAGGAATCTCAAAGGAAAACGAGAAGAAAAGTTAAATGAAGCAGAAAGAAAGCTGTACAGTATAGTGTGTCTAAATCCAAGTGAAGAAAGGTTTTAGATAAAAGTAGAAGATAATTTGTGTGAATGATGCAGAGTTAGATAGAGGTCTAATAATTGACTACTACATTTATAAAGCTGGAGGTTCTTGTGACCTTGACAATTAGTTTAAAAGGATTAAAATTGACTAAAAAGCACCAAAAATGTTGGTTATGTGCAATAAACATCAAATTGTGAGCAAAAATTTAGTAGAACTTTGCTATAAAAATGAGGAAAGTGGGATTATATAGGAAAATGAGGGGTCAAAAGAACTTTTCTTTTTACATGTAGGAGATTATGCTTATAGAATAAAGTAAATAATCTAGTAGAAAAGAAAATGTTGGTGATACTACCATTGGAAGGATAAAGCGTAACAGTCACTCTCTTTGTTTAATAAGATGGCATGGGACCCAGAGCAAAGGTAAATTGTTGTCCTTTGGCAGGAGTATGGGCAGGGTGACACAGGAGGAAGGCACAATAAATGGGCACAAATGAAGATGGTTTGACGTGTTTGGCAATGGGGACAATACTTAGTATTTAATATCTGAGTTTGAACAGGAAAGGAGTATTAAGATTTTTTTTTTTTAATCGTACTTTAAGTTCTGGGGTACCTGTGCAGATCCTGCAGAATTGTTACTTTGGTATACACATGCCACAGTGGTTTGCTGCATCCATCCCCCCTCAGGTCACCTACATTTGGCACTTCACCTAATGTTATCTATCCCCAATGATCCCACCCCTTGCTATCCCTCCCCTACTTCCCCCACCCCCAACAGGCCCCAGGGTGTGATGTTCCCCTCCCTGTGTCCGTGTGTTCTCATTGTTCATCACCTACTTATGAGTGAGAACATTCAGTGTTTGGTTTTCCATTCTTGTGTCAGTTTGCTGAGAATGATGGTTTCCAGATTCATCCATGTCCCTGCAAAGGACATAAACTCATTCTTATGTCTGCATAGTATTCCATGGTGTATATGTGCCACATTTTCTTTATTGAGTCTATCATTGATGGGCATTTGGGTTGGTTATAAGTCTTTGCTATTATAAACAGTGCTGCAGTGGACATATTTATGCATATGTCTTTATAACAGAACAATTTACAATCCTTTTGGTATAGACCCAGTAATGGGATTGCTGGGTCAAATGGTATTTCTATTTCTAGACCCTTGAGGAATCACCACACTGTCTTCCACAATGGTTGAATGAAAGAAGACATGATACAATTTAGTCTGAGAGAGGACATTTAAATTAAGGAGTAGGGATACCATGTTGAGGCCTCACTTCTAATTTGTAGTCATAAACTTAAATTAACAATGGTCAGTATAGTTGTGTGTGTTTGTTTGTTTCTCCATCACCTATTAGCTTCCTGGGCTTAAGGGCTGAGTAGATGTAGAATTAAATTACTAGTTAATTAAAGAGAGAAATAAGAAGACTGAAAATGAATGATGAATAGTGATCATAATGGTAAACCATTGAGTCGATTGCAAGCTTGTCTTATTTTCAATCTATTTATTTGAAAAGGGAAGTCTCAACTTTAAAACTTGAAAGCTGTGTAAGCTTGGTCAGGTTATTTATCTGACATGTTTTCTTACTTATAAAGGATATGCAATAATACAGCCAATGTAGAAAGTGTATCACTTAACATGTCGGATATCCTCATTGTTGTCTTCATTTTCGTCATTATTGTAGAAATTAGTTTTAGCTAATTTCTGGGAATCAGTTACTATTTTTCTCACAATTTCCTAAAATAAAGCAACTAAACTTTTTCAGAAATAACTGCACATATTGTCTTGTAATGTCAACATAAATTTTGAATTTGATAGATTAAAATAAATTTATAGATATAGATATATATTTAACATAAATTATCATTTCTTTCCTTAATGCATATTCAAGGAACTTAACAAAAAAATAGAATATTTGTGGACAGTTTTTTAAAATGCATGTTCAGTGAGATGTCACACATAAAAATCATGCTAATAATTAAAATCAAAATGTTCTATATCATGACTAGTGGTGGTTATATGACTACACACATTTGCCCAAATTCATCAAATTATGCATTTCAAGTTATAAAATTAACTGTATTCATTTTTTATATCTAAATTATACCACAATGAAGCTAATAATTTTTCTAAATTACTTATTAGAATGTTTTCCTCAGGATAGGATACTACTGGTTAACCAGAAAAATACAAATAAATTTCTCTTTAACTACAAATATAAAAAATTCCTTAAGCCTGTCTTCAATATCTCTGACTGGTAAAACTCCTGTGGAATCACTGACCAGCAGTGGCAGCAATTAGCCCTCAACCAACAAAAGGTTCATTTAAAAATACGTGAAAATTTAGAGAGTACTTGAAGAAGTAAACTTTTAAGTTTCTCTTTTAAAATATTATAAAATATTTTGTTAAATTTGACAATCAAAAAACAATGAAAAAATATTTTTAAAGAAACACAAAACATATTATATATGTACATATGACCTGAGTGATTTCCTAAATTAAAAGGCTGTAAAATCAAACAAATGTTAATATTATGATTTTGAGCAAAAAAAAAAAAATTCACTAATACTAAATTTATATTGTGCAGACATAAATTTGAAAATGGATATTTTAAAATTCTGGATATATTCTTAACAATAACTAGTTAGCAGCTTAATCTGCATATCTGAAAACCATGAAGACATTTTTTTCTCTTCCTTTTTATTGCTAACCAGTTCTAAATTATTAGATATTCTATGCATAAATATAACATAGTTTCATACAATTTTTTTTTATTTTTAATAACAATAATAACCAACATTTTAAATCACATCCCATGTTCCAGAAATTATATTATCTCATGTAACCTTCTCAACTATACAATTGGTATATACTATTGTCACTCAAATTTTACAAATGAAGAAACCAGAAACTAGAGAAATTTTGTATTTTCAAGATTTCACAGTTTTAACATGGTAAAATCTGAATTCAAAATTATGATTTTCCAGGATCAACCTAAATGCTCATCAATGACAGATTGGATTAAAAAAAAATGTGTTACAAATACACCATAGAATACTATGCAGCCATAAGAATGATATCATGTCTTTTGCAGGAACGTGGATAGAGCTGGAGAGTGTTATGTTTAGCAAACTAACACAAGAGCAGAAAACCAAATATCACATGTTCTCACTAATAAGTGGGAGCAAAATAAGAAAAGGAAACAACAGACACTGGAGTCTACTTGACAGAGGAAGGTGTGAGGAGGAAGAAGAGCAGAAAAGATAACTATGTGGTCCTGGCGCAGTGGCTCATGCCTGTAATGCTAGCACGTGGGAGGCTGAGGTGGGTGAATCAGAAGGTTAGGAGATTGAGACCATCCTGGCCAACATGGTGAAACCCTGTCTTTACAAAAATACAAAAACCTAGATGGGCATAGTGGTGCACACCTATAGTCCCAGCTACAGTGAGGAGGCTGAGGCAGGAGAATTGCTGGAACCTGGGAGGCAGAGGTTGCCGTAAGCCAAGATCGTACCATTGCACTACAGTCTGGCAACAGAGCAAGACTGCATCTCTAAATAAATAAGTAAAAACAAAAAAGATAATTATAGGGTACTGGATTGAATGCTTCGGTGATAAAATAACATGTATAACAAACCCCTGTGACACATGTTTACCTGCGTAGCAAACCTTCACATGTACCACTAAATCTAAAATAAAAGTTAAAAAAAATTATCTGAATTTATAGCTCCCCAATTTTAGTACAATCTTATATGTCTTATATTGAATAACTCTCAGAAAGAGACTGGATTTAAAATACATTTCAATTAAATTTCGATTCCAATATACATAATCAAATATTTTGTTTTATTTTTCTTTATTTTATTTTACTTATAGCCTTATTTTTGTTTTATTTTACTGTAGTAACTCTGGAGGGTTTTCTTAAAATGAATAATTGAACACTGTTGTCCTTGAGGATTTAGATAACTTTTTTGAGCACATAAACATGTTTGCTGTGTATTGTACAAGATCGATTTAATGATAAAACTGATTTTTATGAGGTTAAAGCTCAGTGCATAGCTACTCTGTAAGACTGTTGAATGAGTTCTGAGACTTTTAAGTAGTTAGTCATGGTAGTTTTTGTGTTGGAAAAAAAATGTAGACTGATATTCCAGAAGAGGTATGAATCATATATTACATTTCCTTTTCCTTTTTTATTAGGCATTTTATTAAATCTCTAATTTCTCTGAAGTATTTGTGGGCAAAATAACAAATAATAAATAAAATTGCATTGCTAGATGGGCAGACAGAGAAAAATAAACCAAAACAAGTGTTATTTCATCTGTATACACAATGATATTTAAAAAATAAAACTTCATGTAACATTTGGGTTCATATTTAAACATTTTTGTCATGATTAAAAATGACTTTAAGCACAATCTAATATCATTTTGACTCACATATCATTTATATTATTTCTAAGTTGTAGTGTAACCATAGGAAATTACAAATATATACAATGACCAATATTTTTATTTTCAGTTGATTTTGATGCTTTTATGTACACATTTTAAGAGATTCTCCTTTGCTTTGTTTCTGAGAATATTTACCTGAATGTAGACACACTTTCTCAAGGTATTTGCTAAAATATGATACCGTTTATTTGTTTTAACAATGTGATAAATATTTTAAGTGTCTGTGATGTGCTGAGTATTGTTTTAGAGGCTGATATACACAAGTAAACACATCTGATGGAGTCTCAGCTTTTATTAAGTTTATATTCTGTAGGGGAAAAGAGTTAATGAATAACTAAATAAACTATAACATTACATATGGATAAATGCTATGCAGAAAATGAATCATACTAAGTGGATGCAGAGTAATTGGGAAGGTGATTGCTATTTAGGAACAGATAGAGGATGCCTCTATTCCAGTTATTTAGTTCTGTTTAATCAATTGTTGCAAAACATGAAAACTTAAAACAATTATTGTATGTCACATTTTTTTTTATGTGTTGGCAATTTGATCAAGTATTCTTTTGCTTCAGATGAGAGATTCTTCTGCTCCAAGTATGTGAACTGATAATCTTTGGTGGTATTCAGCTGGTGGATGGGCTAAATCTGGAGGGTCCAAGAGGGCTTCACTTACATATCTGGTACTTTTTGGAAGGGACCAGAAAGCTGGTCTCTGTGAGGCTTCTTCAGCATTAGTATCTAGACAGCTGGACTTGTTACATTGTTGCTCAGGGTTCCCTGAGAGACCCTCCCAAGAGACTGGAAGCTGAAGTTGCACATTTTCTGAAGCCTGTATCTAGAAACTAACATAACATTGCTGCCATCATAATCTGTTGGTCCAGCAGTCACTGAGTTTACCCAGACATAAGAGAAGAGGAAAGAGAACTCATCTAACAATGGAAGGAGTGTCAATGAATGTGCAACCACTTATAATCTGCTACAGTCATGTGTCAGAAGTTAAACACTGACATACACACATCCATTTCAGCAGCAAGGGTTTGAGTGTGTTACTATGTATGTATTCACAGTGTGGGTTTTAATTCTCAAATTCCTATGTCTCCTTAGATTTCATCATAACCTTGTAAGTGGAATGAAGCCTACAGTTTCGTTTTATCTGTAGAAAGGAATTGGTAGTATTTGTAGCTAGTTCAGAATACACTTGTAGTTCACAGAACCGTATAAATATTCCTTTACTGAAGATAATGCCAGTTTCTGTAAGTCCCTCTTCTGTATTGGATTTTTTCTTTGTCTTTTCTAAATTCATATCTTCTTTAAATCTTCCCATTCTTTATAGTTGATTATTTACAAAGCAAGGTTATACTTGCTAATATTAATCTCTCCCATAAAAACTTAGATTTTGATTGTATTATATTAAAAGATGGATACATCTTTACCAGAAGTGAATGTGGACCAGGGCCAAAAGGTGTATAAAATACAGAGAATATTTTGGCATGTTTTTCAGGGTCCTCAATTTTTTGTTCTTGTTTTGACATTTCTCTTTCAATTTTTTTGACAATTACCTAAACAGTCCCTTGTTCCATGGATGTTCACTCATTTTGTCTCTAATTGTATTGGTGAGTAGTATGCTATCTTCTGAGCCTTTGTGAATAATGTTAAATATTTTAAACCAAAAATTTATCAAAAATTTGAACTTGACTAAAAAAATCGACAATAATTGAAACTAGCTTTATGACTACATGCATTTGCCTTTCTCATTTTTTATGTGAATGGACCAGTCTATCACGTTTGCCAGAAATTTATACTTCTTATCTCTAGTTGATTGGCTTCTGTCTAGATGGAAAGAAATATAAACTCACATATATACTTAATAGAATCTACTTAAAATTCTTTCATTTGTTCGTTTGGGGCATCATTAAATGTCAAATATAAGGCTAAGTTTTGAAATGCTTGAGGTGACAGTATTTGCAAAAATATTTGTCTTTAGCCACACGATTTATTCTGACATGTTTTATTTTACTTTTCAAGCCATAGATCATACTTTATTTGCCTTGAATTATTGTATCAAAGAATTTCAGTTATAAACTTATAGATTGCTGTTTAATATGTTATTAGAGCTGTTTGGTTCCAAAGGAATTTCATCCCATTTCCTCAAACAGGACTCCAAGTGACATGAAGACATCAAAAGCAAATGGAATTCTTGATAAAATACTCATTTCTTTGCTCTAGCTATACTTAATAAGCCAAGTAATCTTGAGTTAATGATTGGACACATGTATTTTTCTACAGGTGATTCCTATACACAGATATTTTGAAAATATGTTACAAGTGTCTCAAACATTTTAATCTGGGAACTGATTGGCTTAATTAATACAAGTTCCTCCCTAATCATTAAATAGGAATATGGATTTGAAACTTATAATTTACTTTCCTATTGCAAACATAAATTAGGAGAAGCTGGGATTTTTATTTTCTTACCAAAGTAGAAAGTATTTACCTTATGTATATGTTCTGAAGTGTAGAGGTATTGACTCTGCCAAATTTAAAACCCTGTATCAGAAGTCATAATTCAAATGCAAACCAGTATAAACCAAAGAAGCAAACAATTTGCAAGTTCATGTGTGCAGTTCTATCCTGTGCTATAGATCATACTTCTTCATTTGCACTGAATTATTGTATCAAAGATTTTCAGGTGTAACCATATAGATTGTAGTATAATAAACTACTAGAGTTGTTTGGTTCCAAAGAAATTTCATTCCATTTCCTCAAACAGGTCTCCATGTGAACTGACTATAAGCTCAAGAAGCAAATAATTTGCAAGTTCTTGTGTGTAGTTCTCTTATGCATTGCAGGGTGTTTAGCAACATGCTTGGTCTTTATCTACAAGGTTCCAGTAGCATTCCCTTATTCTTGTGACAGCCAAAAATGTCTCAAGCAATGTCAAATGAACCTAGGAATAGGGCCCAGGAAATTACGTTCAGTAAATAATCTCTTATCTTTTTCATATTTGAAAGATAGAAACAAAGAAAAACCCTCTCCCTATGGATTTTTCCTAAACTTTTTTTCAATTTGATCAAGTAGCATTCTTAAATGACTACCAAAACCAGAAAATCTATAAGGGCCCTTGCTCCCATAAGACAGACAAAGCCTTGCAGGATATTATCCTGAGAGGAATAAATTTGCTTCCTATTTTTCTCATCAGAAGGAAATACACCTTAAAAGACATATTTATGATTATCTTTCTAAATTAGGAAAGTAAGCTATTCACATTATTTTTTTATGTGTGTGTGTTTGTGTGTGTGTGTGTGTGTGTGTGTGTGCGCGTGTGTGTGTGTGATTTTAGCATTTATCTCAGGATTCTGTATTTAACCTATAAAGAATTAACATGTGGCAAAAGGGTTTTTTACTTGGGAATTATATAATGTGTCATAGTTCACAGCAATATAGGTCAAAGGGCAAAATAAAATATTTGGCCTAATTTGCTTATAAAACCATCATTACATGCCACTTTAAAAGATTTATTATAGAGCTCATTCTTCCTCTAAATCTCTTAAAGCTATTGTTCCATACGAAAAGACAAAGTTCAATTTTAAGCCATTTTGGAGTTTAGCTTACTTTTTTCATCTTAAACTCAGAAATCCAATTTAGGACTTAATCCTTCCATATGATAATAGATGATTCCATTTTCATTTAGTTTTTAAAACAATTATGGCAGGATTTAAATAAATCAAATTCCCTTCAATGGAATACCCCAGTACTCTGATCCTCTGTGAACTCTACTTATTGCCAGATGTCGGTTTCACAAAGTAAGTTATTCTTTTATTTTGTCAACCAAAATGATTTGTACTTCATAGCAATAGAAGTATGGCTTTAAAATTGATAAGAAACTTATTGGTTTTATTTCTTAACCTATTTCATGAAATAATGTGATTTTAAAAGGCAAAATAAAATAAATATGAACAGCATATGTTTTAGAGAGAATAGAGATCTAATTCTAAACTCTGGCTTTTATCCAAACCTGAGTATCTTTGTATACCTGGAAATGATACTAATCTTGTCTAAGTCTCAGGTTTCTGCTTCGTAATATGGGGCTAAAACACAACCTAATGGCTTAATATTTAAGGAGGACTGAATGAGAATCCTCAGTTGTGTTTAACGTGCTTTGCCCAATGAGTGACACAGAATGCTTGCTCAAATATGTATCTAAGTATATGTGAATATATTTATATTTCATATGAATATATATTTATAAAATATTTTTATAAAATTTATATTTATATAATAATTTTTTATAAAATATAAATTTTATAAAAAATGTTTTAAAGTATATCTAATACATCTGTTCTTAAGTTTCAAAATAGAATCACCTTCTTAAATATTCAAAAGTAAATGCCTCCTTATACTTAGATATTGTTGTGCAATTTTATTTGAGTGCTTCTGAAAAGAAAACTGGTAAGCATGTCTGAGTCTTCTCTAATCTATCATCACCTGCTTCCCTTACTCACAGCTAACCCGAGTCAAAAACTGTGATGGTTGTTTTTCATAAACACGTTCATGTAGAAAATATCCATTCAAATGACAGTGTGGGTTTTGGAGTTTCTATCTTTTTAATTCTGCTGTATTTTCCCAGGCTAAAGCGATTTCCACAGGGACTACATTGTCTGTAATATATATAGCCTGTTATATATTTACATATATTATATATATTATGTGTGTGTGTGTGTATATATATATATATATATATATATGGCCTGTAATATATATATATATATATATATATATACACACACACACACACACACATTGTCTGTTACATATATATGTGTGTGTGTGTGTGTGTGTGTGTGTGTGTGTTTCCTAGATTTTATTGTTCTGTACTGAAATGTAGACAAAAAGCAACATGAATTTAAGGTCAAGATGATATTGGTTTAACTCTTCTCCTCAATAGGTCCTTCTGTGTCAAATGAGGGAAGAGAGGTAAAATTGTGCATTAAGGATTCCAGTGTATAAAACATTTTTAGTTCTCACTAAAAAAGAACAGTTCGCATATGAGTAGTACATACATTTTTTTTAAGATTTTAAATATTGTTAGAAATATCTCAGAGATTAAATTGTGAGCCTTTATTTCAAGACAACTTTTCATGTATTTTTTATATCTTACCTAAGAATTCTTTTTTTTGTTTCTGTTTTTGGTAATTAACTTGGCATACTTTCTGAATCGGCTATTCTCATCTTATATTATTGTTTTCAAGTTTATTAAAAATACCTATATATTGATAATAGTCAACCAACCTCAGGTCATAGCAGACTAAGCCAAGGCATACTTACTGTCTTTAAGGTTAGTTTGGCAGTCTAGGAAATTTCACAAAGTATATTCAAATGAATTTGTTTTGTCATTTAAAAAATACTGTAGAAGCCAGAATTTGAGAATTCAATGTTGAGGAAAGAAAACAAACTTGGAAACCTTGCTTTTTCCCTTTAAAAATATTCTAGTGCACTTGAACGGCAAAACAATGAGCAAAAGTGCAACTAATTGAAACACTAGGACACGTTTCAACTAATTTCCTAACACTGAATTCTGTATTCAACATTGCACTTCTGAGCCCACCAGCGAAAGTCCTAGTGAACACCAGAGTATGTCTAAACTTTCCCACCACAAGCTTGGAATGTAGATGAACCATGAATAGACCAGTTTCAAATTGGCTCAAACCTAATTAAATAAAACTACAGCATATTTAACAATTAAAAGCCTGGTTAACAGAAAGGTAATTCATTAAATGATAAAATAATTCTGTTTTAAAATATAATATTACCTTATAACCTAAAATATACATACAAAATTTACTTGTGTAAACTATGAAAAGTAGATTAAATACTCAAATTTTGAAGTGAGAGTATTAATTGAAAACAGATCCAAAGTGCTACAGTTCAGAACTGTGAAAGAGAATTTCATTTCTAAAAGCCACTCAGAATATTATCATTTTATTTGTTTGATTACATAGTATGCTGGGTATTATAGAAAAGTGATTTAAGTATACCACACCATATGTGGCTATTAGATATGACACTTTCTAGTTATGCAATATTAGGCACATAAATTAACTTTTATGTTTTTCAGTTCTCTCATTTGTTCAAGGAAGTTAGTGATACATACTTCCATGATTTATATTAATGATTAAGTGAGAAAATTTTAGATAAAGGGAGAGCAGAGTGTGAGGTACTTAGTGATAGCTTTTGTCTTTCAATTGTTTCTTAAAGTCAAGGTTAAAAAATAAAACCAAATAGGAAAATGAAAGAAGAGGGTTTGCCCCTAATACTCTAGTTCATAGACATCAGTGAGTAACCAACAGCGTAATACTGCATTTTATGCCAATTTATAGATTTAATACATTTTCAAAATTTCCAATTCTTATTTGCATTAGGAGATACCACTGCCAGTTTTCCAAAGTGGTTGTACCAACTTGCTCACCTCATAATTTTGTAGGAGAGTTTTGTGAATTTACCTTCTAACAATACTTCAAAACTTAATATCATCAGACTTTTTCATGAATTGTCATTCTGATGAGTATATAGTGTTATCTCATGGTGTCTGTACAGTACATATCACATGGCTAAGAATATACCTATTTTATTCAGTGGAGTGCAGATCCCATAGACCTTTTCTTCCAACATAAGTGTTAATGGCTTTGCATTTCTTAAACCTGTCTTACTGTAGATGAGTAACTATATAACCAGACTACACACAGTTCACAAATGTTGATATTGTCGATCTTTAAAAAAAAAACTCTACAAAATAATATGAAAAAGATAAACACCTTGTCAAATAATGGAACCAAAAAATCCCTTGAAATTACATTTAACAAAAGAGAATCTTCAACTGGTGGCCAAGTATATTAAAATGTGCTTAGTCTATTTGTTACTAGGCAGTTTATAATTACTGTATTACAAATATTTTCATCACTTTATGGCTTAACCCTTAACTCTCTTATTAAGAACTTCCAAGCTTTAATATAAACAAAGGTATTCATCTCTTTTTACCTAATTGATATAATTTATATGTTTTTATATTATTTGCCTATCACTGTTTCACAGAAAGAGCTTCATCATCATTTGGAAAAATGTATTGTTCTTAATTTCATATTAGTCCTAAAAGTTACCTGGGCTTGATATTTGCATAGAATGGAGGTCAAGACATATTTTTTTTTACCTATAAATCTATAATTGACCTATATTTAATTATTAAAAACACTGTTCATTCTCTTTGCTTTACAGTGCTACTGCAAAGTGTGAGTACGTATATATGTACATATATATGTGTGTGTGTGTGTGTGTGTGTGTGTGTGTTTGTGTATGTATGCATAGGTCTGTTGCTGGACACATAATTCTGCTTTACTAATCTAGTTTTCTATTCCTGCCAAAACCCCAGCAGCTTACTCACTGTAGCCTTATAATACATTTTGGTTTTTATGTAGTTTCAGTCCTCTATCTTTTAAAATGTTTTATTTATTATTCTTAGTCCATTGCATTTTTATATAAAGTTTAGAAGTAGCATATCAAATTCTAAAATAGTCATTTATGATATCAACTAGGTTTGCATTGAATGTATATATCAATTTGGGGATAAATTATATCTTTAATGTTAAATCCACTCCATGAACTTAGTGAAATCCTTTATTTCTATGTAAGTTTTCTTTAATTTTATTCAATAATATGTGTTATATATTATTTGTATAAGTCTCACATATCTCTTATTTAGATTTATTTCTAGGCATGTTTACTTTCTATTTTTTAGTTTTTATTTCAAAGTGTCCTTTGGTGGTAAAAGGTAATACAACTGTTTTATATTTATTTTGTTTCCATTGATCTAAATTTATTCAGAAATTTTCTAATTTTTCTACCCACATAATTAGATCATTTGGGAATATTACAGGGTTTTTTCCTTATCACATTTCTATGTTTTATTTATGATTTCTGGTGTTTTTGATCTAGCTGAGGCCTCCACTTCAGTGTCTAGTAGATGTGGTAAAGCTTCATTCTGGCTTCATTCCTATTATCAGTGAAAATAGTTTGTTATAAAACTTGGTGTTTTATAGTATTTCTACACTAATTATCAGACTACAAAACCTCTTAACTGTCATTAATATGCTAAAATGTTTTTGAAATTAGAAATAATATCAATCCATTGGGTCCATTTCTCTGATGAGATGCCTCATCTGTTCACTCATTGTTGTTATTTTTTTTTTACATGATTTGACAGAACTTAAAGAGGAGAGTAAGATGAATAGACAGAGAACAAATAATTTTAAAACAGTGAAAATACTCTGTATTATACTTCATTTTGGCTTCAAAGCAGTTATTTAATGAAAATATTTAATGACATTTATACATTTATTGAATGAAAATATTTAATGACATTTATACATTAAATGATTAACATGAAAATATTACCATACTAGGATTCCCTTTTTATTTGAGCAGATAGGTTACATATCTTGCAATTTCTTTCATATTTTTATATAAGTTTTTGCTTCTCTTATTAATTGTTGCATTTAACAACATAACTGAAGGGAGTTGACCGAAAATGCTATTAATTTGTCTAACTTTCAGAAATTACTTAA
Source organism: Saimiri boliviensis (assembly GCF_048565385.1). Lineage (NCBI taxonomy): Eukaryota > Metazoa > Chordata > Mammalia > Primates > Cebidae > Saimiri > Saimiri boliviensis. The sequence continues at coordinate 42,945,457 of NC_133463.1, forward strand.
ACTTTCTGTGCACTAGTTTTCTTATTAGGGAAAATTATTTCATAAAGATTTGTGAGAATTAAATTGAGGATTAAATTCAATAAGGATTGAATAGGAAGGGATAAAATGATCCCAGGTACAGTATAACAAAGTAAACTGTAGCTGTTATTTACAGTATTGGCAATTTTTCAGGTGATGAGCTTAAGAAGTTTGAGCTACATGTCAAATGCTCAAAAGTAAATAATGACAGACAACCTGACTTTGCAGACCCTGATTTTAAATGGCAAGCTGCATAGCTCCTTCCCATGGAAACCGTTGAGTCACTTCCAACTCACTGGGCTTCTGTTTTTACACCTAGACCTCATCTGACTACAGGTTCTATTCATGATGTATCTATAGCCACTTTACAACATGTTTCTTCAAATACTTTCTTACAATAATCCTTTCCATTTGTATTTGATCTAAGAAAACTTGTAATTCTTTGAGGATAAGAAAAATCATTTTAAATTTGACCTCTGTGAAGCCTTTCTACATCTCCACAGGCATAATTAATATCTAAAATCTCATAATACATTACAAGCCTCCATTTTAATTTATTACTTTCATAGCAATTATATACATATCTATATTAAACATTTATGAAGGCCAGTGGCTCACGACTATAATTCCAGCACTTTGGGAAGCTGAGGTGGGTGAATCATGAGATCAGGAGTTCAAGACCAGCCTGGCCAACATGGTGAAACCCTGTCTCTACTAAAAATACAAAATATTAGCTGGGTGTGGTGATGAGTGTCTTGAATCCCAGTTGTTCAGGAGGCTGAGGTGGGAGAATCACTTGAATCCAGGAAGCAGAGGTTGGAGTAAGCTGAGATCATTCCACTGCTCTTCAACCCAGGTGGTAGTGTAAGACTTTGTCTCAAAAAAAAAAAATTTGTAGCTTTATTTTTTTATCTAATCAAATCATATATAATTACATATATTATATACATCTTTTATAACACACATACAGTTACTTAACTAAGGTTTATCTCAATACTTAGAAAGACATTTATAAAATTGAAACAAGTGATTAATTAATATTCTGGAATGTCCTAGCTAAAAAATACATAAAATATATTTGCCTTAAAAATGTATTTTGCTCTAAATATAGTATTAAGAGGATTTTTGATTGGATAATTGATAGATATAATTTGTTTTGAACATCTATAAAAATTGTCATTTTAAAGATTTGTATGCTAGTGTCCATATTTCGTAGTGGCTTAAAAAGGTTATTTGCTTATCTTTGGAGTTAGAAACAGAATTGAACATATGCGATCTGTAATATGATGTGCATTCTTAAAAGCAGAAAATATATGTACTGGGATGATTATTTTATATGTGTTTCCATTAATATCATGTTATACTGTATCAGTATGGCATATTTAAGTGAAGCTTAAAGCCTAAATTTTTGTTTAAAGTCAGAAATATAATTTAAATGTAAACATAAGTTTATTCATGAAAACAATACCATTTTATTTATTTATTTTTATTCAGACTATTCCCCTTAACAAACAATGCCTAATTTTAGCTCGCCAAATGGCAGGAGCAAAAAGAGCTGTCACACACTCTTGGCCAGCTCACCAAGCTGCCCGTGGTGGGAATGAAAGATGCAGTGACTCTTCTGGGAGTACAGACCTTGGGACTTCCCAAGCCAAAGCTGTAACATGCTCCCAATTGCCATGCTGCAGACTGGGAAGGAGAGAGCTGCAACAGTTCTTGGAGGTTCAGACCTTGTGATTTCTCCATGGGAGAGCCATAACACCCATCCCTTGGGGCTCTGCAGTGAGTGGCATCTTCAAGTTTTGGGGTGCTGCTGCATCCCCCTCATCCAGATGCCACCACTCAAGGCAGAAAATGCTGAACATGGGATCTGGACGGGGGCATGAAAGGAGTGCACTCAAGAGGTTAGAGTGAGCTCAGTGGCAAGCTCAGAGCCAATAAGGTCTGGGCACAGGCCACTCTGGCTATGGAGATTTCTTGCTGGTGAAGGACAACTGAAATAATTCTTTGCCAGTAGGTTTGGTATTTCCTTCATCATCTAATCTACAGAGTTTATCCTAGTATTCAAGACTTGGTAAATTGTGTGCTAAGCTTACTGTACCTATTAGCAAACAATATGAGTTTAGTTAATTTTAGTGTTTTACTATATTAATTAACTCTAAGTGAATTATAACATGTCGATTAAATTAATATGTAACTCATGGTTGAGATTTGAGAATGGAGCAAAAAACTCAATAGAAGTAATTTTTTTTTTTTTCTGGATGGTCTAGCAGTACATACAGAACATTAGATAAATCTCTGAATCCTAGCAATTGCTGAAGAAAGGTTGATATCTTAAGTAACAGGTCCCTAAAAAAAATTTACAAATCTCATATAGCTAGATGAACAGGTTTAGAAACCAACTTGTCTAAATAAATTCAGTATTGTTGACTTTTCTTTGAGTGTATTTCATTGTTTCAAATTAGCAATTGAATTAAAAATGGTATTTATCTAATTCAGTCCTCAGTTGTAAGCATCTCTTAAAATATGATACTATATACATGCATTAATAATATTAATAATTTTTAACACATGTATTTATAAGGTCATCCTTGGAAAAAGGATTTTACATGAAATAACATATTTGTGTTTGCATAATGTTTGTGTGAAAACACAATTTATTGGCAGGGCATGGTGTCTCACACCTGTAATCCCAGCACTTTGGGAGGCCAAGGGGAGCAGATCACAAGGTCAGGGAATTTCAAGACCAGTCTGACCAACATGGTAAAACCCTGTCTTTACTGTAAATACAAAAATTATTACAGTGTGGTGGCACATGCCTGTAATCTATGCTACTCCTTAAGGAGGCTAGGCAGGAGAATCATTGAACCAGGGAGGCAGACGTTGCAGCAAGCTGAGTTCGCCCCACTGCACTCTAGCCTGTGCAACAGAGTGAGACTCCATCTCAATATATATGTGTGTGTGTGTGTGTGTGTGTGTGTGTGTGTGTGTGTGTGTATAATTTCCAGTAACCCAAATAAAATTAAAGCATGTCAATAAATTGTCCAAGACAACTAATAAGTTATGTAAGTTATAGAATTCATATAAAGTTACCTGAGATTTCAAATTGATACATATATTGACAAGATTCTAACCTTAAGTAGCTACTTGGAGATTTATCTCATTTGTGTTTTTCCTTGCTCCCTCGTTCTTTCTGTCTTTCTCACCACATCCTTTCTATCTGTACCTAATTGTGGACATGTTTTATTGTTCAGAAAAAAAGAATACGAATCTATATTAAGGAATTAAGAGTCTTTTCTAGTTCTACTTACTAGTGATCTGATTTGTTTGTTATAGCCATAGATAGATACATCATCACTATATCAAATGTTTTTCTACAGTTTCTGTTTCAACAGAAACTTCATCCTCAGTTAGAAATACTGTTCGGAAAATAGTTTTCACACCCTTTTATGAAGCAATCTTAGATGCACCACAGATGCAAGTCCTCCAAATGACAAGGGTCACATTTCTACACAAGGCTTATATGACATAATGAATTTCTAAACCACCTATGCTTTGCATATCTAAGAATTTCAGCTTTCAATATGAATTCTACAATATTTGTGTTTCCAGTGTAAAAACTAGAAAATTCTTTTTAAAAAGTCAAATTATTTTCAAAATACATAAAATGTGTACTGTGTAAAATAATAAGCACATCTGAGTATTTTTTATCTTCTAAACTATTCTTCAGAGTAAAATGAAATTTAACAATTTATGTTTCTTTATTTAATGTCTTGGGATGAATTTCACTATTTGAATTTTGCCATAGCATTCTTTGTCTTAAGATTAAATGTTTATTATGATCTTGATATATATTTGAATAGGTGTGAATTTCAAACAGATAAGAAAAACCTCCTCAAAGAATGTGTCAAATAGTTTCATAACAGTGTCTGTTTTTGTTGAAATCTGTTTGAATGCCCCATATTGTTGAAACCTTCAGAGTGACTTGCTTTCTGTGCTGCCAGAGGAATAATTTTCTCTACAGGAATTGAGATGCTTTACAAATTTATGCATTCAGTATTAAAAATATAATGTTTGCTGATCTAGTGAACATATTATTAGTTTATTCTCTCATTTGCTCCTATTGAAAAATAAACTTTAATACAAATCCACTAAATTAAAGGTTTACCATTACAAATTAGTCAAAACTTGCTTACAAAGCATACTTAGAATGTTCCATTGTAAAATTTATATTATATATATGTGTATATATATATATATATATATATGTGTGTGTGTGTGTATATATATTTATATGTGTGTGTATACACACACACACACACACACACACACATATGAGAGAGAGAGAGAGAGAGAGAGAGAGGCAGGCAGGCTACAATGTCAATAAGTTCCTATTAGATTTGGATTAAAGGATTTATTTTAGTCAGTGTTCTCCAGAGGGATAGAACCAATAAGGTATATGCATGAAGAAAAGGAAATTTATTAGGGAGAATTGGCTCACAAGATTATAAGCGGAAGTTCCCCATTAAGACGTCTGCAATCTGGGGAAAGAGTGAAGCTGGTAGTGGCTCAGTCCAAGTCCTAAAGCCTCAAGAACAGGGAAGTTAATCCTGTAGGCTTCAGTCTGCAGCCAAGGACTCGAGATGCTCCACTGTTGCAAGTCCCAGAGTACAGAGGCTGAAGAACCTTGAGTTTGATGTCCAGGGTCAGAAGGAAAAGAAGCAAGTGTCTGGCAAAGGAAAAAGAAAAAGAGCCAAACAACTTTACAAATAAACTTAGTCACCTCATTCCCCCTACTTTGTTCTAATCATGCTGGCAGCCTGACTAGATGAGGCCCACCCACACTGAGGGTGGGTTTTCCTCTCCCAGTCCACTGGCTCAAATGTCAAGTTCTTCCAGCAACTTTCTCACAGACACATCAGGCACAATACTTTACCAGCCATCTAGGTATCCCTCAATCCGGTCAAGTTGACACCTAATATTAACCATGGTAGCATTCATTTTGACCACTATTGGGATTTGAGTGGCTTTTGAAAATCCTTGGTTGACTGAATCTTTATCCAGTAGCTGCCTTTCACCAGAGAGAATCTTGCTGCTCAAGGCTCTGACCCTTAGCTGAGTATTGCTCATAATCAATAACGGTTGATGTGGAGTGCAAAGGCCTGACTCCTTCATCCCACTTAGAAATACCTTTGCAGGGAAATGCAAGCCTTCAAGTACCCTGTAGGAATGGCTGAACTCTCTTATGAAAATGTCACAGAGCTCAACTCCTTCTCTTGCCAATCCTTCCTTCATATGCTCCTACATATGTTGTAGAAATTATGTAAAAATTTCCATTACTTTGACTCAACAAACCAATTTTAATATTATTAATAACCTGTGCATTGGGTTAATGCTACTATGTACACTAAATATGTAATCTTCAGTAAACAAATGTCAAGCCCCTAATATGTACCAAGATCTGTATAGATGTGCTGCTATTATGTATGATGACATATAAGATCATAACAGTAACATGAAATCAGTGTTATTAGACCTATTTTAAAAATTAGTAAATTGAAATTCCAAGAGGTTGATTTGCTCAATGTTATCCATCTGGTAAATGAGCTGAGATTTTAACTAGTTATCAGGTGCCAATGATAAAACTTTATATTTTATAATTTATTTCTTATTTCCATAAACATCTGTTTTCATATTTTTTAAATATTTTAAAATTAGAAGTTTTTTTTTTAATTTATGGAAAACTCCCCTCTTATTAATGTTGCTTAAAATACCATCATATTTTAAAGGTTATCTATTATGCCTTTCTTAACTGGAAATTATATATGCTTTTAATTAAAGCTCATCAGAAGCTCTATTGGACAGCATTTTGAATTATGAATATATGAGCAAAAAACTTTCTATGGTCTTTTCTTTGTTATAATATTATAATAATGACTAAATGCCTAGAAACTTTTCAGTACTCTACATTAATTCTAATGTGTCTTTAACATATTTTACTAATAAATTAATATGGTATAAATGCAGACACTCTTTGAAGTTAAATGATAATCTGATTAGAAAAGTCTCACTACACATGCTCTGTAACAGACTTAGAAACTGATCTCTTACTACTTAGAAACTGATCTCTTACTACTGATTTGTTTCTTCTTTGTGGTTTGAAAGGAAGTATCATACCTAGGTACAATAGTGAAGACAAAATAAAGAATATCCCCTGTATTGTGGATTTGCCTGAGCATCTCTATTGCTGTATTTCCATCGGCAGCCTATTCTACAGTTTCTGAATAGAGGGCAGTGTCATTTTTGTGTATTTGAATAAATCAGGAGCTACCAAGGCAATAGATACTTGTAGGCCAACATTCCTGAGGGAAGAGGAGTACAAAGATGTCAATTCAGTACATCACACTCCTTTTCCAGGTAAGAGGTTTACTGCTTCCTAAAAGGGCACTGAAAGGTTGAGAAGATAGCATCACTCTTGGCAATCTCATACAATTAGGTTTAGGATTATAAATTTTAAATCAAAGTACTCTCAAACACAGCTTTACTGTTCAAAATAGGAACCATTACAATCAGCACATGTTGCCAATGATAAATAAGTTTGTTTATTCCTGTAGCATACAAATCTGTGCTTCGGAATTTGACAAACTCTTGAAAAGCATTTTCTGCATCCTGCTGATTGTGGAAGTTTTTTTCCTTGCAAAAAGTTGTCCAAATGCTTGGAGAAGTGGTAGTTGCTTGACGAGAGGAGAGGTAAATACGGCATATGAGTCAAAACTTGGTAGCCCAATTTGTGCAACTTTTGAAGCACTGGTTGTGCGATGTGGGGTCGGGTATTGTCATGGAGAAGAATTGGGTCCTATCCGTAGACCAAAGTTGGCTGCAGGCATCGCAGTTTTCAGTGCATAACATCGATTTACTGAACATACTTCTCAGATATAATGGTTTCACCAAGATTCAGAAAGCTGTAATGAATCATACTGGCAGCAGACCACCAAACAGTGACTCAGCTCATGAGGCACTCACTTATTGAGCTTTTTCACCTTTCCGATTTGCTTCAAATGCCAAATGACTGTAGAATGGTCAACACTGAGCTCTCCCGCAACTTCCTGTGTTGTAAGAGAATCAGCTTAGAAGATTGCTCTCAGTTGGTGGTTGTCAACTTCTGATGTCTGGCCACTGCGCTGCTTCTCTTCAAGATTCTCACATCCTTTGCAAAACTTCTTGAACAACCACTGCATTTTACATTCATTTGCAGTTCCTCAGCCAAATGCATTATGGATGTTGCGAGTTGTTGCCACTGCTTTACAACCCATTTTGAACTCGAATAAGGAAATTGCTTGAATTTGCTTTTTGTCTAACATAATGATCATAGTCTAAAATAAATATGAAATAAACAGCAAGTAGTAAGTCATTAGCAAAAAAACATAAATTCACATTAAAATGATGTATAACATAACCACATTTAAGAATTTATTACAATATCAAACAGCAAATTCCAACAATGCAAAAAAAAATGCATTTACTTTTGCACCAATGTAATATATAAAAAGCAATTGATAAATTTAATATTTAAAAAGTCTTAGCTAACTGGAGATGGAGATGGAAGGAGCATCCTTAAACTTTGAAATATAGCTTTGTAAAAAACTTAAGAAACATCATTCTTAAAACTAAAATATTGAGACCTTTCTCCTAGATAATAGAAATGAGAAAAAAAGGTATATTACTACTACTTGCAATCAAACTTACGAAAATTGAGAAGCTAAATCTAAAAATATAGAAGCATGCAAAAGGCAAAATGTAGCCAGTCCTGAAACATAAGAAAATGTTGAAGTAAATACAGTCCTGGATTTTACAACCTACTATGGTTTCAGTAATTAAGACTGTGTAGATGGATAGAAAAATAGACCAACAGAATAAAAAAGTTTTGTAATAGAGTTGATTAAAAGCAAAGGACACAAAAAAGTAATGTTGGACTACAAAAAATTTAAGGGTTTCTGTTCTTTAAAAGACAACTTAGTAATAGAAAAATGACAAGCCACTGAAAGAAATATGTATTTCTATATTTAAATATGTATTTCCATATATTTGCTATACATATAACTTAGATCACCATATCTTCTAGTTTTGTTTGATTAAGTCTGAGTTTTGCCAATTTTCTTGGTGTATTATAAATAAGCCTCCACTGTTAGGCCATTTTTGAATTGCTATAAAGAGATAATTCACTGGGTGCAGTGGCTCAGGCCTGTAATCCATCACTTTGGGAGGCAGAGGGAGATGGATCACCAGAGGTCAGGAGTTGGAGACCAGTTTGGCCAACATGGTGACACCCGTCTAAAAAGAAATTTAAAAAAATAGCTGGGCATAGTGGTGCACACCTGTAATCCCAGCCACTTGGGAGGCTGAGGCAGGAGAATCACTTGAGCCCAGGAGGCAGAAGTTGCAGTGAGACGAGATCACGCTACTGCATTCCAGCCTGGGTAACAAAGCAAGACTTTATCTCAAAAAAAAAAAAAAAAAAGAAAGAAAGAAAGAAAGAAACAAAAAGAAGTAAAAAGGCAGAAACACTTGAAAGGAGGTCACTTAGAAAGAAAAGAGGTTAAGTTGGTTACAGTTCTGCAGTCTCTACAGGAAGCATGGAGCTGGCATCTGCTTGGCTTGGGGAAAGGCCTTAGGGAGATTTTTCACAGCAGAAGGTGAAGTGGCATATCACGTGGCAAGAGCAGGAGCATAAGAATGAATGGAGAGAAAGTGTCACACACTGTTTAATAACCAGATCTCAGGAGAACTCACTATTACCAAGCCATGTCGGATCTTCCCCCAAGAACCAAACACCTCTAACCAGGTCCTACCTCCAACACTGGGAATTACATCTCAACATGAGATTTGGAGGGGAGATCCAACTACATCACCTCCTATCATTCTCAAAAATTCATCCTTTGGTCAGTAAATTGTTGTCATTCTACAAATAACCAACAAAAAGATTTGTATGTTGAATATGTAAATGTCTCTTATAAATAATTCAGAAGGAGAATGAAAACCACTGAAAAATGTTCAAGACAAAATAAGAATTTCATAAAATGAGAATTACAATGGACAGTAAAATCTGATAAAGTGCTCAACATTTGTGATTAGTAGAATACAGATTAAAACCACAATACAATATCATGATACTAAGAGCAGAGTAACTTAAGTTTCGTTTTTTGTTTTTCTTTAACAGTGACAATATAAAATTAGAGCTATGATTTCAAGCAGTTGAAACTCTCATACAGTGATGGGGTAGTATGATATATTTAAATTATTACAACCATTTTGGAAAATGTTTTGAAGTGTTGACTATAACCTAAATGTATATTTACTCTATATAAATAGTTCAACTCCTATTTATATAGCCAAAATATGTATATATAAAGATCATAATTTTTTATAAAGTGTTTATAACAATAGTATTCAAAATAAAAATTAGAAATGATATGTGTATATATACACAATATATATACAATAATGTATATAAACACTTGAATGAATATATAAACATGTATATAATAAAACATGTCGCAATTAAGCAAGATGTGCTAAATAGCATGATATAAATGTATATCAAAAAATAAAAAATAATGCAAATTACATCAGACTAAAAAGGATTTATATTGTATTATTCTGTATATAAGAGGTAACAGGAAAAGTAAAACTGTCTTCTAGAAATCAGTATAGATTTCCCCTTTAGGGAGGAAGATAAAGATATTAACAAGGAAGGGACCCAAGTGTTCTCCAGGCCTGCTGATACTTTGTCTTAACCTGAGCTGTGGTTACATGTATGTGACCATTTTGTAGTGATTAATTAAACTGCACAATTGTGACATATGCATTTTTATATATCTGTATTATACTTTAATAGAATGTCTATCAAATATTTTTCAATGAGCAACTTTCCTTTTCACTGAGGATGATAATAGTTTCTAATAAAAGAAAATGAATTTTCTACCTTAGCAACATGATACTGTCTACTTCACATATCTAAAGCATTTTAGTGGCTGCTAAAAGTAAAAGTTAACCTCAAATTGCGAGTATTTAAAGAAACAAATATGCAAGATATAACATATTAGGATTTACAAAAAAGAATATAAACAAAACAGGGTATAACATATATTAGGATTTACAAAAACGAATATAACCAATACAGAGTATGTTGCATCTAGATATAGCAAATGCGTTTATAATTTTTCTCCTACGTCCACCTCCAAAATGTGTGCGTTTTGTGTGTGGGGGGTGTGTGTGTGTGTGTGTGTGTGTATTTTCAAAATACATAGCATTTGCCCATAATACCAAAATATTACCTCTTTTACTTTGCAGTGTTGTTTTGTTTTGTTTTGTTTTGTTTTATTTTGTTTTAGATGAAGTTTCTCTCTGTAGCCCAGGCTAGAGTGCAGTTGAGATCTCGGCTCACTGTAACCTCCGCCTCCTGGGTTCAAGACATTCTCCTGCTTCAGCTTCCCACTTAGCTGGGATTACAAGCGTGTGGCACCTCACTCAGCTAATTGTTTGTAATTTTTAGTAGCAATGGGGTTTCACCATGTTGGCCAAGCTGGCCTTGAACTCCCGTCCTCAGGTAATCCACCCACCTCGGCCTCCCAAAGTGCTGGAATTATAGGTGTGAGCCACTGCGCCAGCCACATTACAACTTTTAAGGCTTTTATTCCAAGTCATTGTCCCCCATTAGATGGTATTGATTTAGGCAGGCTTCAATCATTCATTTAAACACACCTATATTGATAAAGTTCATCATGGGCTGGCTGGATGATTAAATCAAGATCAGAGTTATGCATTTGTTCACTATCATAAATTTTATAGGTGGGAAAATGGACAAAAAAGAAAGTGTCACAAAAGTCAATTACATTTTTATATTGGCTACTGTAAATCAAAAGCAGAAAATGTAAATTTTAGTTGTCAAACTATTTTCCCTATATGATATAAAATGGCAAGCAAGAAAGGTCTAGTGACAATTACATTTGTTTAATCTGCTAATAGATGAGAAAACAACTTCTATTCAATGTCTATTAGAAACAACTTCTATTTCTTACATCTATTTGCATAATACTAAACACCTTTTTTGAGTCTAAGGGAACACCTAACTCACTAGATGAGCAATAGAAGTTAAATTTTGGTGAATATATAGAAGAGGAAGGATTTTGTTCAACCGGTATTTTACCTCAAGCTGAAATTTTAAAAAATACTAATATGTGAAATTATATTGCCGTAATGAAAAATAAAAGGAAAAAAAGTTAAAGTCAGTCTTTATTCCATTCCACTTTATTTTCCACTGTACTTTCAGTTTTTCCAATATTTTCAGATTAAAGAAAATGTCCAGAAAAACAATGAAATTCAGCACATATTAAGAATGACATTGTATGTAGAATTCGTTATGTTGCAAGCAAAAACAATCCAACTCAAATTCATGTATGTGAAAGACAGGTTTTGGCCTCATAAAATCAATTTTCCTTGCAGCAAATATATCCAGGCATATGGTACAACCACTTGACTTGTCTCAGAACTAGATCTTTGCTTGTTTGATGTGCTGGTTTTATTCTGTTGGGCACATGTTCACCCTTGAGTAAGCACTAAATGTTAAGGCAATTGGTATTATGAATCGCTTAGGTTACTTATTTATGTCTGTTTTCAAGAAGGAAAAGTAGTTTTGGCCTGAAGCTCCTAGTAAAAATATCATGTTTGGAAGGAGGGTCAAATTGTTCTATTGTAAGAAGAGAGAGATGTTCTTCCCAGTGAGAAGGAGGGCTAGACAAAAAGAGCAAATAAACTTTATTTTATGAAAAATAACATGTACATGTAGCCATATTTCAATGCAATACTGCTATTCAAACACTTTATACCTGTGGGTAATTTGTAATTTATCTCTGTGTTTTCAAAGTGAGTCATGACCGGGATACTCGCTATCTCCATTTCAGGATAGAGAGGGATGACTTTCTTTGTAATAATCTAGGACACATTGTTTAGGATTTATTTGCCATAGAAGTGCTAAACATAAGCTAGTTTACTCAAAAACACCTTAAACATACATAGAAATTAAACCAGAGAAGTGCAAAGGTAGATTAACTGTTTTAAAAGGTATGGGTTATTTCAGGGCTTATTGACCTTTTATATCAGCATTTCTCTCAGCTTCTGGTTTCAGACATTTTTCTCTCTCTAGAGTCATGTGCTGAACACTTTAAGCCAAGGCCAAAAAAATCACAAAAGGTCTCTCTCACTTTTGAACTGATCTATGCTGAAATATTTCAATGACCTAAGGATCATCTCTTCTCTAAGCGATTGACACAAGCAGCAGCCTCAAACTTTAGATGAGACTATACCCCAATAAGATGTGCTGCTTTTTCCTTGTAATTCCTAACAATATTGCTATCTAAAATAGTGCCACACCTTCAGTATGCACTCAAAGATCATATTAGAATAACAAAAATACACTGAGTATGCTTCCTTTGTATTAAATATTATCTCTTCTTTGTAGTTTTTCAGTTTTATTATATAATATAAATACTAACTACATGTTTTTCTATATATAATGTATTTATTGATACTTCTTTCTTTCTTTCATTAAATAGATCCAAAGTAAATCGCTAGAAAGGAAGGGTGTGATACAGTGAGGAAGGACTCAGGGTTAGAATTTTGAAGTACTACAGTATATCATACTGATTACATAATGTTTTATATGTTCAGATAAGTTCAAAGAGAGATTTTGGCACCTTTCTAACATCACCTCGTCTACCACTCCTGAACTCCATGCAGAGACATTAACTAGGCTCATTGTTGTATCGGTTCCCTCTCACTATAAAATAAAGTATGCCAAAGTCAGGGTGGAAATAATGTTAATTGTACATGGAAATTACAGTATTTTAAACAGTAAAGTATGCAATTGAATATGTAGCATACCACAGGGATATACAGAGCATGGAGATTTTCTAATGTGTAACAGAAAAAAAGGCAGATGATAATATGAAATAGTGTTTTTATACAAAATACTGAATGCCTAGAAAAAGTTTTATTTGGCAGAACAACCTATAAATGCTATGATAGTCTTCTTTGTGAACCTTTGAACCTAGTTCAAGTCTTAGTTTTAGATAGTAACAATCAAAGTCATTTGTTCAATTTAAAAATCATGTGGAGTCTATTTTACAGAAAAACTCTTGTTAAAGCAATCATTATTAAGAATACTGACACTTAAAATAGCATTCAAATGCTGACGGTGACTATCAATATAAGATCACAACTCTCCTAAAATATAGCAAACCTGATTCTTCAGACATGGAAGATTTTAGATGGGTGAAAGGACATGGAAATAGAAGAGTTTAGTAAATCATAAAGAAAATAGTGAGAATAGAGATGATTTAATCTCTTTTTCCATCACAGACCAACAGTACATACATTACTCTGTCATTTTTATGAGCACATGTATATTTTATTTCCTCATATAATGAGTGTGTGGTTGCATATACAGTATAAAAAAGACAGAATAGAATGTTTGGGAAATATTCATTGTGATTAAATTTTGAAGATTCGATTTAAGCAAGTAAGATACTTGGTACATTTCAATAATAAAACTCAAATTTATAAACTAATTTATTTGATGGAGACTAGCACTATTTGACTTTACTTCAATAATCTGAGGAAACAAATTTGAATTCTAGACCAGCATAAACAGTTTTTACTACACATTAGTCATACATAAAAGGATTTTAAATACTGGCAAAGCTAATGAAGACAACTATAATATCATATTTCTTTGGAATTTTTTAAGAAGCCAAGAGAAAATACTTCTCAAGAGTTTGTGCTAATTAGTTGGCATTCTTTACTAGGAACTTTCCCAAATCTAAGCATGTCCTAATTGTGGTAACATATTAATGACAACAATATCTGAAAAATATTTATTGCATTCAAGGACCTCCAAGTGCTCTATGCAAAGTCTCTGACTTGTTGTAGGACGGAAATTGCCTTTATGTTTAATACACTCTTGTTACACAGATGTGCCAATGAAAGTTTGAATGTCATCAAATTAGTTTTATTTAGTGTGATAATCCAAGGTTAAATGTCAGAATAGTACTAATGATGAGTACCAGGTGTGTGTGTGTGTGTGTGTGTGTGTGTGTGTGTGTGTGTCTATAAGTTTCAGTGATGACTGCCATAAATTTCTGCCTATAAATGAAAAGATAAACTAAAAAACTATGTGCAACCATACATGTCATATTTACGTATTATTGTGTTTCGAAGTAAAATGCTCTTAGATATAAAAGCAGCCTCAATAAAATGCAAAATTTTCTGCATTGTGTGTAAGGTACAATGTTGCTATTAACTGAATGCCCAACAATTCAATCATAGATTATTTTAGCAAGTTCTGTTTTCATGCCCGGCCTATAGATGAGGATTCATTTAAGGAATATATACTTGCAATGTATTACTGTGCATCTCCACCTATAATGTAAATGTCAGTTTTGAAGGGGCTTGTCTGGTACTATTCCTGAGGTTTTCTTTGGTAGATATATTTTATCTTGGAACACAAACACTTTCCACATTTTTAACAAGTGCTATTGTGCCTTGCCCTATAACCCTTATCATTTTAGTATACTCCTGTCTTTCTTTCCACAAACAGTACCTTCATCAGTTTTCCTCAGCTTTCTCTGAATAAAAGATTTTGCTCTTTCTGAGGATACAGCAGATTAGGAGTGCCTGGAAATTAATACCCTACTGTTCAATTTAAGAGCCCTTAAACACTAACTGACAAAGTTGTTGTATAAATACCCCAGCTCCCTTGTTGCTTAGGTGGGTAATTCTCAGGCACATTTTGATTCATTGTATCCCAGAGATACCAGAATAGTAAGTTTTACTTGACCATTGTGGTAACTTGCCTGGTAATATAATTTTTAGGACTTTTTAGTTTTTGAGACTACTGCTCTATTTATGTCTATTTCTCAGTTTGATTAGTATCTGATGTTTTTTCATATACTTATGCATGCATTATATCAAATTTATTACTACTTACATATAATTTAAATTAATATATTTCCAATGTATTAATTAGTATTGACTCCCCCAAGCTTCAAGCTGATCTAAAATTGTCTTTGCCTCTTTCTCTTGAGATTGAATAAAAATATTAATTTTGAGAAATTTTCTGTGATCCAGTGCTCTGGCTTCAACATTAACAAGAAAGTGAATAGAATTTTCATTAAAAGTGAAATATTAATGAAATCTTTCACATATCAACAAACATGAAGCAAAATATTTACAGATTTTTTTTTCAAATTTTATTTATGACAAAAGTCAAACCAGAGTTATTAAGCCCTAACATCCAATGTGTTTGGAATTAGTCTGGCTAGATGTCTCAAACATTACAAAAATTGTTACTTTGCTTTCTGCTGAGTAGACCTAGTCATGATGTAGTAAATTAATATATTTTGTTGTTTCCTTACTATATTGACTTTAACAAAAGCACTCTAAGTTGTAGTAAGTATAGATCAAATGTGACTTTCCTATTCTGATGTGACAAAGCAAATAACAGACCTTAAGATTCTAATTTTCTATAGTTTTTCTTGACTTTAAAAAGTCAGTTTGAAAATCTAGACCATAGGACATCTTGGGGTAAAGCGAAAAGCCAGCAACAACCCTATTTAACTAGTCAATTGCTCTTGCATTTTGCTGGCAGAATTCATTTTCAATAAAATTGATTCTTTTTTTAAAAAAGGACTTTTTCCAGACATTGATGTAATGTGTTTATAATAAACCTCCAAAATTTCAATTATTAAAAAGGTAAATGGACAGACATCTCTAAATTTTAATAAAAACTCGAGTTATCAGCAAACATCAAATAGGGTAGATAGGAAAGCAAAATATATCTGAGGAGTTTGTTGCTCTTTAAAAAACTCATCTAAGTAAATCAGTAATTTTGCACTTAATATAGTGAATGAAGACACTGTTTTCTTTGGTAGTCTTTGTAGGAAAGGTCTGAGGTCAACTGGAAGGCATCAAATCACTATTTACTATTCATACACAGTGCTCTTCTATATACATAGAAGACATTTCTTATAATGTTGATTTATAGGTGCACTTAAAGATGGCAATTGAAAAGAGTGCTCTTTGTGGTGAGAATTAGCTGTGGGAAAAACATTCAGAGAGGCTCAACTGAGCTTCCTAATGTCAAAAAAATGCAGTTATATCAATTTGAGTATTTGGAGACAAAGATTTCAGTTTAAGAACTGCTGTATTTAATGCTTCTTTTATCCTCTCAGTTCTGTTCCTTTCATACTGTAAACAGAATATTGAAGATGAATGGCTTTTAATATGTTACTATTTTAGTGTCAGTAGTGAGTAGAACAATGCAAATGACTTATTTAGTTGGAGTAATTCTTGTTATTGCTATATTCCTAAATAGAAAAGTTAAAAAAAAAAAAAAACTCCAGTAAGAAAATAAAAAGGACATACTATCTTATGGTTAAATGCTACCATAAACAGATTAATGTTTTTGCAGTAAATTATAGGGATATTTCCAAAAATCATTTCAAAAATACTGATTTTTCTAATAATTGCTAAATTTTGAGAAAGAACATTCAGCAGATTCAGAACAAAAACATATGAAAATATGACAGTGCTCTTATATGTAAGTTGTTTATATGTGTGTATATTATTTCTGAAATATTACATGTGTAATTTTATTCTGTAAAGTTTATATTTCTCTAAAGATTATTTGAGTAAACACAGTATTGCTCCCAGAAATTATCTCTATTTTCATTGGAAATTGACCAGTCATACCATCTTCCCTCTGCTCTCTGATAGCTAGAAAAAGAGCTTTCTAAGTTTTAATCATCTCTCAAGTGTAGGGTCTATGATATATCATTTATTTGTAGTTTTACCTCTAAAAATTCTTAATTTTTAAAATAGTAAATTATTAAATATTTGTCAAAGGAATCGATTAATCAAAAGTCAAGAATATATGTATTTTCTTACTACAGTGAGAAGAAATGGAGAATTTGTTCTAAATACAGCCTTTAAAATATAATCCAAAGCCATAGTTCCCCATTAAAATGTCTTTAATCTAATAATTGGGGATCCAGAATAGTTCCATTGTCAGTTTTAAAGGTGAGCATTTCATGATGGTGGTGAGGAGGAGGATGATGATGATGATTATTATTATTATTATGATTATTTGAGACAAGGTCTTGCTCTGTGGTCCACTCTGGAGGGAGTGAAGCAGTCATGGATCACTGCGGCCTCAGTCTTCCATGTCCATGCCATCCTTCCACCCCAACCTATATGCAAGAAGCTAACACCACAGCCATAAGATACCATCCCTAGCTTTTTTTTTTTTTTTTTTTTTTTCAAATATTTTGTGGAAATGAGGTCTCACTGTGTTGCCTAGGCTGATCTCCAACTCCTGGGCTCAGTCAGTCATCCTGATTCTGCCTCCCAAAATCCTGTGATAACAGGCATGAGTCACCACACCAGCTCATAATTATTTTTGATTTTATTAATTCCTTTGTTCATCTACCTCATCATATATCACACTAACTTGATGTTCCCATTTTCTTCATGAGTCTTTTCCAAGTCAATTCAGTTGTGTTTTGTAACTGTACATGGTCCTTAAGGGTTTTTTTGTTTTTTGTTTTTTGTTTTTGCACATTTATCTATTAGTATGTAGTAGATACTTATTTCTTAAATATTAGAGAGATGTACTGAATTATTTAATTAATATGAGTAAATATTCTACAAATTTCAAATAAAGCATGTATGTCTAAAATTTCCAAGTAATTTTCCATTTTAGAAAAGTTATTTCTTTTAGCTATTTTATATTACATTTATAATCTGTTACATGCACTTAGTTGAAATACTGTGATACAATTAACATTATTTCTGCTAGTCTAAGGAAATGAAATTAGTATAGTCAAAGTACAATCTAACACTTTTTTCTAGAAATCATTTTTTTTCTAGAAATTGTTATGTAAATATCTAGAAATCTAGAAACAACAGAGGTTGAACCACAAAAAAAAATTGAATGATTTAAAAGTCTTGTGAAATAGTGAATGGGTACTGGAAAACCCAGATTGTGATGAATAATGAAAGGAATCTAGTTTTTACCTACTAAGGTAATATATGTCTCATAATAAACAGCATAATGCTATTTTTTTTGTTTTTTTTTGTTACCATTATATTTTAATGTACTAGAAGGGTTATTACAATAAAAATGATTCTGGTAACCACACTAATTTCATAAAGTACTGAGAACCCTAATCTACAGGGGATCATCTAGTTTTGCAGTTGCGAGTAATGGTGCAAGAATGTCCATGATGATACCAAACTCAAAGGGCACCAGTCACAGTACTGCCAACACTAATAACCTAATTCAAACTTAGTCATTTTCTTAAAAACTGTATCCCCATTTGCAGTATTATTCTGAGGCACTGGGGGTCAAGGCTTCAATATATGAATGTTTAGGGGATACAATTCATCCCATTAACAGCAGAGAATAAGTAACAAGTACAGGAGAGGACAGACTGTTCATTTGCACAATATAACACACAAATATGCAAACAAATAGAATAAATTTCTGCCTACGCCTTGTGTACTCTGTGATATTAAGTCAAGCCTTTTGGGTATTTGAATCATTGATTCATTTTAATTACTCTGTTCTTCTTGAATTCCTCTTCTAGTTCAAAAGTGTTCTAAAATGCCTGAATGATAGCAATATGTGAGACAGCCTCTTTTAGCCTTGTTTTTCTAACAACTGAGGCCATATGACTAGTGTTTTGTATATTTACCTAAGGACAAAACATCAAATTTGGTAATATGCTCTATAGTTCCACTATAAACAGGAATTTTTCTACATGGCTGCTTATCATTTAGTATTCACCATTAGTATTCAGTTCAAGGAAGACACATCATCTTTGTCAATAAAAAGTAATGTTAGAGAGACACTTGCCCCTTATTCAATATCTGTTGAGTCTGAGGTTACTTTCACTAGTTATTCCTTAATCTATATTGGAACTTGTCTCTCAGTCATCACCAAAGATATTCTGGGGCTGATGCTTTGTTGCCAATGCAGAAGTTGTTCCATTAGGTCACAGGATTAAGGATAGTAGGCTCTGGATATCAGCCCCTTGTCAGATGGGTAGACTGCAAAAATTTTTTCCCATTCTGTTGGTTGCCGATTCACTCTACTGACTGTTTCTTTTGCCGTGCAGAAGCTGTGGAGTTTGATTAGGTCCCATTTGTCTATTTTGGCTTTTGTTGCCATTGCTTTTGGCGTTTTGGTCATGAAGTCCTTGCCTACACCTATGTCCTGAATAGTTTTGCCTAGATTTTCTTCTAAGGTTTTTATGGTATTAGGTCTGATGTTTAAGTCTTTAATCCATCTGGAGTTAATTTTGGTGTAAGGTGTCAGGAAGGGGTCCTGTTTCTGCTTTCTGCACATGGCTAGCCAGTTTTCCCAACACCATTTATTAAACAGGGAGTCCTTTCCCCATTGCTTGTTTTTGTCAGGTTTGTCGAAGATCAGATGGTTGTGGGTGTGTTGTATTTCCTGTGAGGCCTCTGTTCTGTTCCATTGGTCTATATCTCTGTTTTGGTACCAGTACCATGCTGTTTTGATTACTGTAGCCTTGTAGTATAGTTTGAAGTCCGGTAGTGTGATATCCAGAATTTACAAAGAACTAAAGCAGATCTACAAGAAAAAAACAAACAAGCCCATTCAAAAATGGGCAAAGGATATGAACAGATACTTTACAAAAGAAGACATACAGGAGGCCAACAAACATATGAAAAAATGCTCATCATCACTGGTCATCAGAGAAATGCAAATCAAAACCACATTGAGATACCATCTCACACCAGTTAGAATGGCGATCATTAAAAAATCGGGAAACAACATGCTGGAGAGGATGTGGAGAAATAGGAACACTTTTACACTGTTGGTGGGAATGTAAATTGATTCAACCATTGTGGAAGACAGTGTGGCGATTCCTCAAGGACCTAAAAATAGAAATCCCATTTGACCCAGCAATCCCATTACTGGGTATATACCCAAAGGATTATAAATCATTCTACTACAAGGACACGTGCACACGAATGTTCATTGCAGCACTGTTTACAATAGCAAAGACCTGGAACCAACCCAAATGCCCAACGATGATAGACTGGATAGGGAAAATGTGGTACATATACACCATGGAATATTATGCAGCCATCAAAAACGATGAGTTCACGTCCTTTATAGGGACATGGATGAACCTGGAAACCATCATTCTCAGCAAACTGACACAAGAGCAGAAAATCAAACACCGTATATTCTCGCTCATAGGCGGGTGTTGAACAATGAGAACACATGGACACAGGGAGGGGAGCACTACACACTGGGGTCTGTTGGGGGGAAATGGGGGAGGGGCGGGGGGTGGGGAGGTGGGAAGAGATAGCATGGGGAGAAATGACAGATACAGGTGAGGGGACGGAAGGCAGCAAAGCACACTGCCATGTGTGTACCTATGCAACAATCTTGCATGTTCATCACATGTACCCCAAAACCTAAAATGCAATTTAAAAAAAAAAAAATAAAATAAAATAAATAAATAAATAAATAAATAAATAAACAAACAAACAAAAAAAAGGATAGTAGGCTCTTGCTAGTACTTGTTTCTTCTAGATATAAGAAAAGTAACTGAGTCTGACAATGGTTCATATAACATGTAAATGCTCTACGGACTAGCTCATATCTCAGTTAAGTTAAATGAACAATTTGACTTTAAAAATGACTAAGTCATTATGAAATAATTTAACAAAAAAAGTAAACTTGTAAGACTGCTGTTTATTTTCAAGAGAGGCAGTATTAACGTTTGTAAGTGGTATGATTAATTTGAAACTTCTCCGAAATCTTGTTTACTCAGTCTTTAAGAATTTATATCAAATAATGCACTGTCTTCCATTATATATAACAATTTCTTTTAATCATAATGTTTACATTGTATTCATGCTGCAAAAATTATAATTATCTACATGAGAAATCTCTGTCTTAGGATTTGTGACATTTTACATATATATGTGTGTGTGTGTGTGTGTGTGTGTGTGTGTTTGTGTGTGTGTGTGTGTGTGTAAATGCTGATATAGACAAACTCAAGCCTGGGAAGTAAAGAGGGACTTGCAGTTCCACGTGGCTCAGGAGGCCCACAATCATGGTGGAATGCAAAGAAGAATAAGTCATGTCCTACATGGATGGCAACAGGTCAAGAGAGAGCTTGTGCAGGGAAAGTCCCCCTTATAGAACCATTCAAATCCTTGTGACTTATACATTATCATGAGAACAGCTCAGGAAGGATCTTCCCTCATTATTTAATTACCTCCCACTGAGATTCTACCACAAGTCTTGGGAATTCATGATGAGATGTGGGTGGAGACACAGCCAAACCATATCACTGGGCCCGTGGCCACTCCCAAATCTCATGTCCTCACATTTCAAAACCAATTATGGCTTTCCAGCAGTCCCCCAAAGTCTTAACTCATTTCAGCATTAACCCAAAAGTCCACAGTACAAAGTCTCATCTCAGACAAGGCAAGTTCCTTCTGCCTATGCACCTGTAAAATCAAAAGCAAGTTAGTTACTTCCTAGATACAATGCAGGTACAGGCACAGGGTAAATACAGCCATTCCAAATGGGAGAAATTTTCCAAAACAAAGAGGCTACAGGCTCCTTGCAAGTCCAGAAACCAACAGGGCAGTCAAATCTGAAAGCTCCAAAATGAACTCCTCTGATTCCATGTCTCACATCCAGGTTAAGCTGATGTAAGAGGTAGGTTTCCATGGTCTTTGGCAACTCTGCCCCTGTGGCTTTGCAGGGCACAGCCTCCCTCCCAACTGCTTTCATTGCCTGATGATGAGTGCCTGTGGCTTTCCAGGTACACAGTGCAAGCTGTGGGTGGACCTACCATTCTGAGGTTTGGGGGATGGTGGCCCTCTTCTCACAGCTTCACTAGGTAGTGTCCTAGTAGCAACTCTGTAAGGGGCTCTGACCCCACATTTTCCTTCTGCACTGCCTAGAAGAGGTTCCTCTTAAGGGTCCCACCCCTATAGCAGACTACTGCCTGGGCATCCAGGCATTTCCATATATCTTCTGAAATATAGGCAAAGGATTCCAAACCCCAATTCTTTACTTCTGTGCACTCACAGGCTCAACACCACATGCAAGCTGCCAAGTCTTGGGGCTTGCACCCTCTTAAGCCGTAGCCTGAGCTCTAAGTTGGCCCCTTTCAGCCACAGCTGGAGTGCCTGGGACACAGGGAAAGTACTCCCTAGGCTACTATAGCACCAGGACACTGGGCATGGCCCACAAAACCACTTGTTCTTCTGAAGTCTCCAGGCCTGTAATGGCAGAGGCTGCTGTGAAGACTTCTGACATGCCCTGGAGACATTTTCCCCATTGACCCACTCTCCCGGCTCCAGTTTACTGTATTAGTTCCTTTTGATGCTACTGACAAAGGTATACTTGATGCTTATTAACATTCAGCTCCTTGTTAGTTATACAAATTTATGCAACAGCTTGAATTTATTCTGAGAATGGAATTTTCTATCACATTTGTCAGGCTGCGAACTTTCTAAACTTCTATGCTTTGCTTTTTTAATAAAATTGAATGGCTTAACAGTACCCAAGTCATCTTTTGAATGCTTTGCTTCTTAGAAATCTTTCCACCAGATTACCTAAGTCATCTCCCTCCAGTTCAAAGTTTCATAAATCTCAAGGACAGGGGCAAAATGCCATTAGTCTCTTTGCTAAAATATAGCAAGAGTCACCTTTACTACAGTTCCCAACAAGTTCCTCATCTCCATCTGAGACCACCTCAGCTTGGAACTTATTGCTCTTATCTCTATCAGCATTTTTGTGAAAACAATTCAACAAGTTTCTAGGAAGTTCCAAACTTTCCCACATTTTCCTATCTTCTTTTGAGCCCTTCAAACTGTTCCATTCTCTATTTGTTACCAGTTCCAAACCCACTCCTACATTTTCAGTTATCTTTTCAGCAATGACCCACTCTACTGGCTCCAATTTACTGTGTTAGTCCATTTTGATGCTGCTGACAAAGATATACTCAAGACTGGAAAGAAAAAGAGATTTAATGGGCTTGCAATTCTACATGGCTGGGGAGGCCTCACAATCATTGCAAAAGGCAAGGAGGAGAAAGTCCTGTCTTACATGGATAGTGGCAGGCCTAGAGAGAGCTTGTGCAAGGGAAACTCCCCTTTATAGAACCATTCAGATCTCTTGAGACTTTTTCACTATCATGAGAACAGCACAGGAAATACCTTTCCCCATGATTCAATTATCTCCCACCAGGTCCCTCCCACAAAATGTGAGAATTTGAGATTTGGGTGGGGACAAAGTCAAATCATATCACTCTGTTTTCTAAAAAATTATTGTTACAAACACACACATATACTTTATATATTAAAATAATCTAAATTAGAATACAAGAAAATTGGGAATTGGGAACACAAAGGAATTGCATACATTTTGGAAGACAGTCACCCTCAAATCCATAATCTATGAGATATTGTTTCCTCACAGGTGATTTATAATTATCATTTATGACAAAAATAATGGTAGAAATGGACACCAGAGCAGCATACATGTAGAAGATTCTTTAGTTTTCAAATTTACTTTGATTAGCTATTTAGGGAAAAATGGCATACTATTTATGCTTTTCACTAAATTGGGATGTGTCCTATAGATTTATTACATGGAAAAATCTAATATATTAGAACTTAAAAAACCTATGCATATGATTTAAGAATTGTATTGACTATATGATAGCCACAGATAACCTCTAAGTTTTATAGTAATGAAGTTTCAACCTTCCTCTGACAAATCCTATATTATTTTGAAAGATAAAAATTCTTTAGATTAATTTCAGTTTTGTTTTTCATGTTTCATATAATCTATTGAGGAGTAAATTAAGTGAATTTGTGAAAAAAAGTGGGCAAATATTGAAATGACAGTTTCCTCCTTTTGACAATATCTAAAAATTCTATGTTGATCTTATGTGCACTGTTTTCGAAGAGGTTTGGTGGTACCACAATCCATTGCAAAAGAAGATAATTTACCATGTTAAGGTAAATTAATGTACATAAATAAGAGTATTTCTAAATTAAAAACCACTGTGTGTGGATTTGAAATAAAATGGGTTTGAATTTTAAAGTGTATGAAAAAGAATGTGCTTCTTTTAATTTATGAGGCAATATGACTGACTTTAAACCAAATAAAGAAAAACCAGTTTTTTTTCAAACTGATTTTTTAAACCAAATGAAGAAAATCAGTTGTTTGTTTTCTCAATCTGATATGATATAAGAATTATTACAACTGTAAATATATATTTATTATTAAATACATATATTTATAGTTGCATAGTATGTATTTTATAGTATGGAAGATTTAATTTTCAATTGTGTTTTGAAAATTAAATATGTATATTTGAAGATATTAATGTTCATAGTGATATTGAGATACTAGGAAGCAGAGGCCCAAAAGAAAATGCTTTCCTGTGGGTATTTGTTGACTAATTAGTATATTGTCAGGTTGATGATTAATTGAAAAAAATACTCTATTTATCTATTATTATAATTAGCATATTTATTTTTTCTAAGACTAAGGTATCACTATATTATTCTAAGAATATATCTGAGAAAAGATAAAATCTTATGGACTGTTTAAATGATAAAATGAAAGAAATTGTTTCAAGAGTTTATATAGCTAGCTTTTAAAAAAAGGTTACATAGTTTTATGGTCAATAAAATCTATAGTTAGACATAACATAAAAAGGCAAAGCCTATGAAATATTATGCTTTGATATTGTAATAGTGTAAGGTCAGGAAGGAAGTTCACTTCATTCTCATATTGTCATATTAACTTAAATAGCTCCCCATAGAAGCAAATATGCTCATTCAGTTTTGTTTATTAATGAACTCCTAGCATGATGAATTCAAAATTATGTTGCTATTTTGTTTCTACCAAACCTATAAAATGAATTTAATTTTTTCAGAAAAATTTTAACAGAACTTAAAGAATATAGGATTTATAGTCACATATATAAAAGATAGCAAAGAAATGCTGTGAGTGCCTCAAAACATTTAAAGTTGACCTTTATGTATATTTATCAATGTGTTTCATAATCACTTGCACATACACACATTTATGTTTTTCACATTCTATTACTAACAACTAAAGTAGATATTTCAACACCCCTAGAGCTGAGGTTATTACCATCCTGTTCAAATTATTCAGTTTTGTTTTATTTTATTTTATGAGCCCTGTTTATATTATGAAGTACAAATAAGGAATAAATATAATATATTTTGCGATTTAAATTA
Source organism: Saimiri boliviensis (assembly GCF_048565385.1). NCBI lineage: Eukaryota > Metazoa > Chordata > Mammalia > Primates > Cebidae > Saimiri > Saimiri boliviensis. The sequence continues at coordinate 42,970,870 of NC_133463.1, forward strand.
CACTTATATTTAGTGACACAACGAAGTGAAGTAATCAACAGCTGAGTATCTCCATGGTGATGAGTTCCTTGCAAGAGACAAAGATAAATAGACAGGAGGTTCCTTTTGTAGATTGTATGCAATAGTAAAATTAATCTATAATCTTATAGTTACCAGGTTTTTTTCTTTACACTTTTGTCTTTAAGTTATAACAGACAAATTAATTGCTATACAGGATATTGAATAGAATACTCTATCAATTCAAGCACGAATGCATCCATAAAGTCAACAAACATTTTAAATGTCTTATAAGCCAATTTCTGACACAGATTCTGATTAAGTTAAAGTACTCAGTCTCCTGAAATGTAACGTAAATTGTAGAAAAGAAAACAAAAGCAAAATTTTCCTGTAACTGGCTCATGTAGAACAAAGGATAAGCATGGATGTTCTTCTACTTTTCCCACAGAGAATGTATATAGATTTTAGTTCAGAATTTTATATAAATCTTAAGGATACAATTTTTTTTTTAAAAAGGTTATTCTTTTCTCCTCAATTCTACACAAAAAGACAAGGAGAAAATACCAAGGTGGAATTGTCAGAAAAGAAATAGTTGTGAAAGTAATAGCCTAATATTGAGAAATAGATCAGAGAAAAAAAATTAGAAATCACAACAGTAACAAAACAAAGCATGCTGAGATGATTTCAGATAGTTTTCACTAACATAACAATGAGTGAAAACAATCTCAAAAGATCAATATTGCAATAAGCAGTTTTTAATAATTTTATAAATTAAAGGATTTATGATTGATCAGAAATATTTGAACTATTCAAATCCCCTAATGTAGATTATCTTTCTAAGATGCCGTTAAAGGAGTTAATACTGCATCATATTAAATATGATAAATTTTATCATTTAATACAGTTAGATATATAGCTCTAAAGGGTTTAAAGGATCTTTTGGTTCCTCTGATACAACACCCATTTAAAAATATAGGTAAAATTCAGTTATTTTGCTTTAAGTCAAGAAGGTAATAAAATGACTTGAAACTGAAGTTTAATATTCTGATGCTCCCTTGCCCAGCTTATTCTTTGATCTCCAGGAAGGTGACTCCACCTTCCTGAAGTTTTCAGTATTATTAATATATAAATTTATGTTAAATACGTCAAATTTAAATATATAAATACCCCTCAGATAAAGTAATTACGGGTTTAATAATTAGCAACATTGACAGAACTTTGGAAGGCTGTCTTTAATACGTAAGTTCTGATGGTTCACCACCAGCTTATTCTGTGACCATGGGTGAGGTTTTTTATTATAACTTGTCTTTGCTTTGACTTCCTCATCCATGGCATATATATTATAATGTCATCCTCACCTGGTTGCTGGACTTTTAACAAACAGCAAACCAAACTTTGCTGGACTTTTCCCTTTATTTTAAGGAAAAATATAGCAGTTAAAAAAGTAGCCTTAGTGCCTTCTAGAAAATAATAGTGAAGAGACTTTTTGAGTATTGTTCATTGCTTTGAAATATATACCTAGTGTTCTTAGACATGCAAATATTTGCTGAATGAATGAATAAATGAATAAAAGCTTGGCACCCATGAGGCTGGTATACAAGCCTGTACAAAAAAGATACAGTCTCTGCCTCCATGGAAATTGTAGCTCAGAATATGTTAATAAAATGAGAAGATAAATTTAAGAAAACAGAGAGACAAACTGTGAATAGTGTAATGTACCTGCCCTTACAGAGCTCATAGCACAGCATGTTATTTCTGATAAATTATATTCTTCTAAAATAAAACATGTCTCCATCAACCATCTCAGCAGTAGTTGAAACAAGGACCTTCTAACAGCATAAAAATCAACCATGTTTCTAGTGTCCTGTGAAATTCAAAGAAAGAAATATAATCAATATGGGGACTGGAAGCAGATGAGTCAGAAAAAGTGGGATGACTTAGTTGATACAATCTGAAAAGCAGCCAAATTAGGTGTATCATTATATAGACATACACACACATACACACACACACACACGCACACACACATTGATAATTCTTTTTGCTTTCATAAATAGAAAGAGATTATGTATAACCTGGGTTATCTTAACTATGCTAATTCTTTTACTACAGATGTAAGCCATAAAATCAATGCAAATTAATTTTCTTTAAATTATGTATGTGCTGTGTGTCTATAAAAGCATTATTTTCTCATTGTTTGATTGTCCTTTTTTTATTTTCCAACATAATAGATAGAATAAACTAGAAAGAGTTTTTTAAATTCTGGGCTGAAGTAATAGCATCATTGCCTAAATATATTGATTTATGATATTAAAGGCAAAAAATAATACTTAGCTATCATAATAAAATGAAACATGGTCTTTATATAAGAAATAATTTCAAATCAATGAAAATTAAAACATAAAAACCCTATTAACATAAATGAAAATTTGAAATTTATTGCCTTGAAGTCAAGCCTATAATTAATGTTAGTAACTTTTTTCAAAGCTTATTATCTAAACAATTATAGCTTTCTGGATTTAAATACATTTTTCAGAAAATATTTTACACAGTCATTTGCTGAATGGTATAGTTTGATCTCTTAAAATATACATGTTTCTATTGAGAAGATTTATTAAAGTGGAAGTAAAGCTGTGTAACAAGATCACATTAATATTTCATGGAAACAACTGATTATAAAGTTAAGATCATTGATCGTGAATTTGAAATTTGCTCATTCTTTCCCTGGTAAGAAATGCCTGTATGAATTTGTCTTTTTGGTTGTTTCTCCAGTGTTTCAGTGGGACAATTATTTCAAAGTTTGTATGAGAAATAATGTGATTGCTTATCTGAGACCTCAATGAGACCTAATAAGGGGAAAAGTAAGATCACATACGCAGACTTTTTGGTTTTGTTTAGATAATCAAATGTCTAATAATATACATAAATCTAAACTGTTCTCATTCTTTTCATCAGTTTGAATATACTGAAAAATGATAGGTCGTTAGTATGCGTAGGATCTAAAAATTTTCACTTTTATTTAAATCTTGGTCACAAAAATATAGAGTACTCACTATATACTTTCATTTTTTTTTTTTTGGCTTTTTAAGTGTTTTTTATTTCAGACAGAAATTACAACTTGAAAATGTTTTCATAGTGAATTTTGTATGTGGAATTTGAAACCAAGTGAAATTTTATTTTCTCAGATAAGAAAAAACAGATTGGATCGAGCATCAGCTTTCAAGTTTTTGTTAGATATATAGATCAACAATTTATAGAAATAGCCAACTTAACTTGCAATGGGACACAGCTTTGCTGGCATTTTTGGTTTGCTCTGCTACATAGTAACTTGATAGCTTTTCTTTTGGGAAATTGGTTTTGTAACAATTTATTTCTAGTTGTTTTCTCTCAATAAGGTTATTGAGCTTCACACTGACTTCAATGTAAAATGTCTAAATCCTAACTGCAAGCAGTATTGGCCTATCATTTGGGGATTCAGAGAGAAAGAAAAATAACAGATATTACTCAACTGGAGATAAAAAGAGAAGTTGATTCAAAGGTGTGACCGTCTCAGTTTATTTTATGATATTCAGTAATTCAACTAGTATTTATTAAGGATGTATAATAGAGCAGAAAATTGCTTTTTATTTATACTTAAGTGTAACAAAAGGCAACTTAGTAAAACCCACTAAAATCTACCCTACACATTCCATTACACTGGAAACTTCATGCATTATATTTATCTTAATAATTAATGTAGTTCAATTTCCAACCAACTGCATTATAGGTTACAACAAAAGACAGTCCATTTGGAACATTTACCCAGCGAGTACTAGATTCTTAGAATTGTGATGATCTTAGAGATCCCATGATTCAATTATCTTAACTAAGGTAATAATTTCTCCTAAAATACATCTATAGATTTTTCTTCCAGTATCAAATAACTGATTACATTACCAAGTTATCACTCCAGTTGCAATAATAATATCCAGTGGTTATACATGTTATTAATATTTTTATAAATTGTTTTAAACATTGTCTCATTAGCTCAAATGTCAACTCTATGAGTTGGTATATATAGTTATTTCCAATTTCATACATGAGAAAGACATATAAAGAAATGTGCCTGTTCCACAGCTCTAAATCAAGATACAGGGATTCAGATCCCGGCAGGATAGTCCTGGAGACACATCTTGAGTCACTGGGTTAATCTATAGCATTCATTATTGAAGAATTCTTTCTCATATTTAAATTTAAGAAGCAGCATAAACAGCATGGTACTGGTACCAAAATAGAGATATAGACCAATGGAATAAAACAGAGGCCCTGGAGGCAATGCTGCAAATCTACAACCATCTGACCTTTTGCAAACCTGACAAAAACAAGCAATGGGGAAAGGATTCCCCGTTTAATAAACGGTGTTGGGAAAACTGGCTAGCAGTGTGTAGAAAGCAGAAAATGGACCACTTCCTGACACCTTACGCTAAAATTAACTCCAATCAATTAAAACCCTAAACATAAGACCTAACACCATAAAAACCCTAGAAGAAAACCTAGGCAAAACCATTCAGGACATAGGCACAGGCAAGGACTTCATGACCAAAACACCAAAAGCATTGGCAACAAAAGCCAAAATAGACAAATGGGACATAATTAAACTCCAGAGCTTCTGTACAGCAAAAGAAACAATCATTAGAGTGAACTGGCAACCAACAGAATGGGAAAAAATTTTTGCAATCTACCCATCTGGCAAAGAGCTAACACCCAGAATCTACAAAGAATTAAAACAGATTTACAAGAAAAAACAAATAAACTCATCCAAAAGTGGGCGAAGGATATGAACAGACACTTTTCAAAAGAAGACATATGTGAGGCCAACAAACATGAAAAAATGCTCATTATCACTGATTGTTAGAGAAATGCAAATCAAAAGCACATTGAGATACCATCTCAGGCCAGTTAGAATGGCCATCATTAAAAAACCTGGAGACAATAGATTCTGGAGAGGATGTGGAGAAACAGGAACACTTTTACACTGTTGGTGGGAGTGTAAACTAGTTCAATCATTGTGGAAGACAATTTTTCACATGTGGTATACAGTAGGGGTCAAATTTTATTCTTCTGCATATGGCTAGCCAGTTATCCCAGCATCTTTTATTGAATAGAGAGTCCTTACCCCATTGCTTATTTTTGTTGATGTTGTCAAAGATCAGGTGATTGTAAGTGTTCAGGTTTATTCTGGGTTTATTTCCTATTGTGTTCCATTGGTCCATGTGCCTGTTTTTGTACCAGCACCATGCTGTTTTGATTACTGTAGCCTTATAATTTAGTTTGAAGTCAGGCAATTGGATACCTCTATTACTTTGGCTATTTAGGATCTTTGGTTCCAAATGAATCTTTAAATAGATTTTTGTAATTCTATGGAAAATGACACTAGTATTATAATAGAAATAGTGCCGAATCTGCAAACATATTTGGGCAGTTTAGTCATTTTACACTATATTGATTCTATTCATAAGCATGGAATATATTTTCATTTATTTATGTTTTCTCTAATTTCCCCATTAGAAATTAGAAAGCAGTGAAGAAGTGCTTTGTAGTTCTCCCTGTAGAGATTGCACTCCCCTGGTTGGATGAATTCCTAGCTACTTCATTTTCTCTGGAGCTATTGTAAATAGGATTGTGTTCTTGATTTGGTTCTCAGCTAGAAAGTTACTGGTGTATATAAATACCACTAATTTTTGTATCTTGAGACCTTACCTATTTTGTTTATCAGTTCTGTGGGCCTTTTGGCAGAGTCTTTAGGGTTTTCTAGGTATAGAATCATATTGTCATCAAGGAGAGGTAGTTTGACTTCTTTTTATTTGCATGCCTTTTATTTATTTCTCTTGTCCTACTGCTCTAGCTAGGACTTCCAATACTTGCTCTTAGTTTATTCTTTTCTCTCTTTTCTACAATTTATACTAAGGACTTGTTTCCAATACAGTAAATATTAGTATTAAGTAATTTGAATAATCTAAATTTCATTCTTCAATGTCGAAAACTATCTTCTAGAAGAAAACCATATTGTTACAGATGTTTTTATCTTAATATATTTAGAACTTTTGTTTTTGGTATAAACATTCAAGAAGAAAGTGTTCTCAGTTTCCAGTAGCTTGGGATGCTTGGATCCCTCATTTCACTTGTCCCACTTATATTGATTTCCTATAACACTCATTCACTACTTCTGATAAAGCAGGTTGCCAAAAACATCTCTCAGTAGATCTACACTTTAATAATTCCTTCCTACCCCATCTTTACCCTTTTCCTAAGTATCCAAATGCCTATAACACACCAGAATATTACTAAATGCTAGGAAAAATGATGGCTAGAATACAGATCTCTGCCTTTATGAAAGTTAGTTTTCTGAACAAGACAAACAGGTGTTTTTAATGTTTGCTGAAATACTGATATAATTTACTGGCATGGGAGAATATTTAAAGAACATAGCCAACCTCTGGGGGAAGGTTGGAAGACAGGCCTCATAGAAAAACAAAAGAAAAGAAAAGAAAAACAGGCGCACATACCATGGAGTAATTCACACCTGTGAACTGTGAAGAACACTTTACTAATGGAAGTAAGGGGTTTAAAATAAAGTTCAGTGAATGTTGAGACTCTAGAAACTGAAGGTCAAATGTTTATATTTTATCCATTTTAAAGATTTAGAATTTTACCTTGAAGATAATGAAGAATCATTATAAGTTTTTAAGCTACAAATCAAAACAGAATTTTGAAAAGTTAATTTGGCTCATATCAGAAAAGGCAATAATATATGCAGAGAGAACAGTTAGACAGTTGTTGTGGCAGTCCAGTCAAGTGGTCATAGAAACTGACTTGAAGAACTGGCATTTTACTAAATGACTATATCCTGCAATTTCTAACTTGCTCTGTGTAAACACCAGGAACTCAATCTTACTGTAATTTAATAGTTGAACAAATATTTATCAAAGGTTCCTCTTTGTTGGCAAAATGTGCAATCATACCAAATTATGAACTAATTATTGGCTGAATTTGTATTGTTTAAATGTGGCAAAGTCCATTTACTTATTCAAAAATAAGCAGAGCCAGACACCATGGCTCCAATTGAAAGAAAGAAAAAATATCTCCTGTGGCCTCCTGCAAGGGAGACATGTGTAAAAAATAACATTTTGGCTTGTGCTTTTTGACTTTGAAATTGTTTAAGATCTGTTAGATGCAGAGTTCTTTTCCTACCTCTAATATTAAATGAGATGAGGAATATTCCATTGTAAATTCATATTATAATTGATATACAGGATAATGTACTTCTTCCAGCATAAGAAATACTACTGTCATTTCACAGAAATTGGTGGTGTCTAGTAGCACCATTTTCTGATAGTTCTACATATTTCTCCAATATAACTAGTAGCAAACAATGGTTTTGCTTCCACATTTGTGACTTAATTAAATCATGTAAAGATCTAGCATGAACTTAAATTGGAGAGATTTTTTATTATCTGTGCATAATCGATATTATAATCTTTGTGTAATTAATGTATTTTGTCTGGTTTCTCTGTCTTCTGTTGTGATTCCTTTAAGTGCTTACTTGTGCTTTTCTTCCTAATGATCATGCTTGATCTTCCACACATGTCATGGTTCTGTCCCTCATTGTCTTTCATAAGTTTTGGTAAGTTCTTCACTGCTGTCTCTTTATGAATATTACAGAATGGGCTCATGCTTTGCTTTTGGAATCTAATCAAACATTTTGTACTTTGAATATGTCTCATGACTTGCATTATCTTTCCACTATTTTTCTGAATTTTTAAAATTAGTACTTCCATGTTTTTGTATAGCGTTGTGTAATTTTTGGCTGGTTTCCTGAGAAAAAATTATAATATTTTTTCTTCCCTTTCTCAAAAGTAATATAACCACAGCTTACTTTCTATTAATGACATAAGTCATTTGACACATTATTTTCTTTTTTTTTCTTTTTTTTTTTTTTCTTTCTTTTCTTTTTTTTCTTTTTTTTTTTTTTATTGCATTTTAGGTTTTGGGGTACATGTGATGAACATGCAAGATTGTTGCATAGGTACACACACGGCAGTGTGCTTTGCTGCCTTCCGTCCCCTCACCTGTATCTGTCATTTCTCCCCATGCTATCTCTTCCCACCTCCCCCCCCGCCCCTCCCCCATTTCCCCCCAACGGACCCCAGTGTGTAGTGCTCCCCTCCCTGTGTCCATGTGTTCTCATTGTTCAACACCCGCCTATGAGCGAGAATATACGGTGTGTGATTTTCTGCTCTTGTGTCAGTTTGCTGAGAATGATGGTTTCCAGGTTCATCCATGTCCCTATAAAGGACGTGAACTCATCGTTTTTGATGGCTGCATAATATTCCATGGTGTATATGTACCACATTTTCCCTATCCAGTCTATCATCGTTGGGCATTTGGGTTGGTTCCAGGTCTTTGCTATTGTAAACAGTGCTGCAATGAACATTCGTGTGCACGTGTCCTTGTAGTAGAATGATTTATAATCCTTTGGATATATACCCAGTAATGGGATTGCTGGGTCAAATGGGATTTCTATTTTTAGGTCCTTGAGGAATCGCCACACTGTCTTCCACAATGGTTGAATTAATTTACATTCCCACCAACAGTGTAAAAGTGTTCCTATTTCTCCACATCCTCTCCAGCATCTGTTGTTTCCCGATTTTTTAATGATCGCCATTCTAACTGGTGTGAGATGGTATCTCAATGTGGTTTTGATTTGCATTTCTCTGATGACCAGTGATGATGAGCATTTTTTCATATGTTTGTTGGCCTCCTGTATGTCTTCTTTTGTAAAGTATCTGTTCATATCCTTTGCCCATTTTTGAATGGGCTTGTTTGTTTTTTTCTTGTAGATCTGCTTTAGTTCTTTGTAAATTCTGGATATCAGCCCCTTGTCAGATGGGTAGACTGCAAAAATTTTTTCCCATTCTGTTGGTTGCCGATTCACTCTACTGATGGTTTCTTTTGCCGTGCAGAAGCTGTGGAGTTTGATTAGGTCCCATTTGTCTATCTTGGCCTTTGTTGCGATTGCTTTTGGCGTTTTGGTCATGAAGTCCTTGCCTACACCTATGTCCTGAATGGTTTTGCCTAGATTTTCTTCTAAGGCTTTTATGGTATTAGGTCTGATGTTTAAGTCTTTAATCCATCTGGAGTTAATTTTGGTGTATGGTGTCAGGAAGGGGTCCTGTTTCTGCCTTCTGCACATGGCTAGCCAGTTTTCCCAACACCATTTATTAAACAGGGAGTCCTTTCCCCATTGCTTGTTTTTGTCAGGTTTGTCGAAGATCAGATGGTTGTGGGTATGTTGTATTTCCTGTGAGGCCTCTGTTCTGTTCCATCGGTCTATATCTCTGTTTTGGTACCAGTACCATGCTGTTTTGATTACTGTAGCCTTGTAGTATAGTTTGAAGTCCAGTAGTGTGATGCCTCCCGCTTTGTTCTTTTTGCTTAGAATTGACTTGGCTATGCGGGCTCTCTTTTGGTTCCATATGAAGTTTAAGGTGTTTTTTTCCAGTTCTGTGAAGAAGGTCATTGGTAGCTTGATGGGAATAGCGTTGAATCTGTAAATTACTTTGGGCAGTATGGCCATTTTCACGATGTTGATTCTTCCTAACCATGAACATGGAATGTTTCTCCATCTGTTTGTATCCTCTCTTATTTCGTTGAGCAATGGCTTGTAGTTCTCCTTGAAGAGGTCCTTTACATTCCTTGTTAGTTGTATTCCTAGGTACTTTATTCTCTTTGTAGCAATTGTGAATGGCAGTTCGTTCTTGATTTGGCTCTCTTGAAGTCTATTACTGGTGTATAGGAATGCTTGTGATTTTTGCACGTTGATTTTGTATCCTGAGACTTTGCTGAAGTTGTTTATCAGTTTCAGGAGATTTTGGGCTGAGATGATGGGGTCTTCCAGATATACAATCATGTCATCTGCAAATAGAGACAATTTGATTTCCTCCTTTCCAATTTGGATACCCTTTATTTCTTTTTCTTGCCTGATTGCTCTGGCTAGAACTTCCAGTACTATATTGAATAGGAGTGGTGAGAGAGGGCATCCTTGTCTAGTGCCAGATTTCAAAGGGAATGCTTCCAGTTTTTGCCCATTCAGTATGATATTGGCTGTTGGTTTGTCGTAAATAGCTTTTATTGTTTTGAGATACGTTCCGTCAATACCTAGTTTATTGAGGGTTTTTAGCATAAAGGGTTGTTGAATTTTGTCAAAAGCCTTCTCTGCATCAATCGAGATAATCATGTGGTTTTTGTCTTTGGTTCTGTTTATGTGGTGAATTACGTTTATAGACTTGCGTATGTTGAACCAGCCTTGCATCCCCGGGATGAATCCTACTTGATCATGGTGGATGAGCTTTTTGATATGCTGTTGCAATCGGTTTGCCAGTATTTTATTGAAGATTTTTGCATCTATGTTCATCATGGATATTGGCCTGAAATTTTCTTTTCTTGTTGAGTCTCTGCCGGGTTTTGGTATCAGGATGATGTTTGTCTCGTAAAATGATTTGGGAAGGATTCCCTCTTTTTGGATTGTCTGGAATAGTTTCAGAAGGAATGGTATCAGCTCCTCCTTGTATGTCTGGTAGAATTCAGCTGTGAACCCATCTGGACCTGGGCTTTTTTTGGGTGGTAGGCTCTTTATTGCTGCCTCGACTTCAGACCATGTTATAGGTCTATTCAGGGTTTCGGCTTCTTCCAGGTTTAGGCTTGGGAGGTTGCAGGTGTCCAGGAATTTATCCATTTCTTCCAGGTTTACTAGTTTATGTGCATAGAGTTGTTTGTAATAATCTCTGATGATGGTTTGGATTTCTGTGGAATCTGTGGTGATATCCCCTTTATCGTTTTTTATTGCATCAATTTGGTTATTCTCTCTTTTCTTTTTTATTAATCTGGCTAGTGCTCTGTCTATTTTGTTGATCTTTTCAAAAAACCAGCTCCTGGATTTATTGATTTTTTGAAGAGTTTTTTGTGTCTCTATTTCCTTCAGTTCTGCTCTGATCTTAGTTATTTCCTGTCTTCTGCTAGGTTTTGAGTTTTTTTGATCTTGCTCCTCTAGCTCTTTCAATTTTGATGATAGGGTGTCAATTTTAGATCTCTCCTTTCTTCTCATGTGGGCACTCATTGCTATATATTTTCCTCTAGAGACTGCTTTAAATGTGTCCCAGAGATTCTGGTATGTTGTGTCTTCGTTCTCATTGGTTTTGAAGAACATCTTTATTTCTGCCTTCATTTCATTGTTTATCCAGTCAACATTCAAGAGCAAGTTGTTCAGTTTCCATGAAGCTGTGCGGTTCTGAGTTAGTTTCTGCATTCTGAGTTCTAACTCGATTGCACTGTGGTCTGAGAGACTGTTTGTTATGATTTCTGTTCTTTTGCATTTGCTGAGGAGTGATTTATTGCCAATTATGTGGTCAATTTTAGAGTAGGTGTGATGTGGTGCTGAGAAGAATGTATACTCTGTGGATTTGGGGTGGAGAGTTCTGTAAATGTCTATTAGGTTTGCTTGTTCCAGGTCTGTGTTCAGGTCCTGGATATCCTTGTTGATTTTCTGTCTGGTTGATCTGTCTAATATTGACAATGGGGTGTTAAAGTCTCCCACTATTATTGTGTGGGAGTCTAAGTCTCTTTGTAAGTCATTAAGAACTTGCCTTATGTATCTGGGTGCTCCTGTATTGGGTGCATATATATTTAGGATCGTTAGCTCTTCTTGTTGCAGTGATCCTTTTACCATTATGTAATGTCCTTCTTTGTCTCTTTTGATCTTTGTTGCTTTAAAGTCTATTTTATCAGAGATGAGAATTGCAACTCCTGCCTTTTTTTGCTCTCCATTTGCTTGGTAGATCTTCCTCCATCCCTTTATTTTGAGCCTTTGTGTATCCTTGCATGTAAGATGGGTTTCCTGGATACAGCACACTGATGGGTTTTGGCTTTTTATCCAATTTGCCAGTCTGTGTCTTTTGATTGGGGGATTTAGTCCATTGACATTTAGGGATAGTATTGTTATGTGTGAATTTGATGCTGTCATTTTGATGCTACCTGGCTGTTTTGTTGGTTAGTTGATGCAGATTCTTGATTGTGTTGCTGCTTTTTTACCATTTGGTGTGTTTTTGGAGTGGCTGGTACTGGTTGTTCCTTTATATGTGTAGAGCCTCTTTCAGGAGTTCTTGTAGAGCAGGTTTGGTGGTGATGAAATCTCTGAGTGCTTGCTTGTTCACAAAGGATTTTATTTTTCCTTCACTTATGAAGCTGAGTTTGGCTGGATAGGAGATTCTGGGTTGAAAGTTCTTTTCTTTAAGGATGTTGAATATTGGCCCCCAATCTCTTCTGGCTTGTAGGGTTTCTGCTGAGAGATCTGCTGTGAGTCTAATGGGCTTCCCTTTGTGGGTAACCCGACCTTTCTCTCTGGCTGCCCTTAGCATTTTCTCTTTCATTTCAACCCTGGTGAATCTAACGATTATGTGCCTTGGGGTTGCTCTTCTTGAGGAATATCTCTGTGGTGTTCTCTGTATTTCCTGGATTTGAATATTGGTCTGCCTTGCTAGGTTAGGGAAGTTTTCCTGGATAATATCCTGAAGAGTATTTTCCAGCTTGGATTCATTCTCTTCATCACATTCAGGTACACCTATCAGACGTAGATTAGGTCTTTTCACATAGTCCCACATTTCTTGAAGATTTTGTTCATTCCTTTTTGCGCTTTTTTCTCTGTTCTTGCCTTCTCTTTTTATTTCATTGAGTTGGTCTTCGACCTCTGATATCCTTTCTTCTGCTTGGTCAATTCGGCTGTTGAAGCTTGTGCATGCTTCACGAAGTTCTCGTGTTGCGTTTTTCAGCTCCATCAATTCACTTATTCTCCTCTCTATGCTGTCCATTCTCGTCAGCAGTTCGTCCAATCTTTTTTCAAGGTTCCTATTTTCTTTGCGATGGGTTAGAACATGTTCTTTTACCTCATTGTAGTTTCTTACTACCCACCTTCTGAAGTCTGATTCTGTCATTTCATCACCCTCCTTCTCCATCCGGTCTGGTTCCCTTGCTGGTGAGGAGTTGTGATCACTTTTAGGAGGAGAGGTGTTCTGGTTTCGGGAGTTTTCATCCTTTTTACGCTGGTTTCTACCCATTTTTGTGGGTTTATCCACCTGTTGTCTGTCTCTGTCCCAGGGAGTTGGAGCTTTATGAGTTTCCGTTGCACTACTGCCTTTTTTGATTTTTTTTTTTCAGGTCGGACCCGCCCAGCTAGCAGCACGCCTAGCCTCTGCCTGCCCGCAGGGGCTTTGCTGAGCTGCTGTGCGCTCCGCCCAGCTGCCCTGAGCTCTTCCCTGCAGTCCTTTTTATATGGGCGTAGTTAGAACTGTCTGGGCAATGGTGGCCCCGCCTCTGTTATGGCGGACTCTCTCTGTTGTGGCAGGTTGCCTCGGCAACAGCGGGTTGCCTCGGCAACGGCAGCCTGCCTCCATAGAGGTGGAGAGTCTCAGTAATGGCAGAAGCCCCTCCCCCACGGAGCCGGACCGTCCCCGGTTCAGCTGTGCTTGGTTTTAAGGGCTCAACCCAGAGGGTTTCCAATTACTGTTTTTGTTTTCATTGTTGTTGGGGGTGGAGGGGTGGGACCAACCGAGCCTGATCACCTGGCTCCCTGACTCAGAGTCTTTTCTTTTAAGTTGAACGACCCCGCGTTCCGGTCGCTTGTTGAAAAGGCGCCGGGATCTCCCCGTGCTGCGACTGACGGAGTCAGCTCGGACCGCGGCGCCGGCTCCTGGCGGATTTTTTGCCTAGGAATCTCCTGGCCTGGCTCGCTATTTCAGATGAATGGGCTATTCTGCCGTCTCAAGGCTCTGCTCGCCAGCTAAGAGGGCTCCCAGACCAGTGGCTTTTGTAAGGAGAACCGCAGCAACAGGGCGTGGTCACATCAGCCGCGCGGGCGGAATCAGCCCCGCGGGGGCCAAAACAACCGCACCGGCTGGGACTGCGACGCTGGCGACCCCTCTGCCTGGGTATCTCTTGGTCTGTGGGCAATAAGAGTTCGTCTGGAAATGCGGCGTCCACTCACCCTCTGCACTTTCACTGGGAGCTGAAGTCCTGAGCTGTTCTTAGGCGGCCATCTTGAAAGTCGCAGATCCCACACCGACACATTATTTTCTATTATTTTATTTTTCAATGATTTGGAAACAGATTGCTTTTTCACTTTTCATATTTATCTTTTCTATTAGGAAGAGAGGGTCTAATTTGAAAACACTTGCAGTGCATTTTATCTCACTTAGTTTTATGACTATAAGAAATATGTTTATTCCAAATATTTTAGGAAATTTAGTTTAGAAAATTTAAAATAGAGTGAATACTCAAAGGCAAAAAGCTGAATACAATTAATATACCTGGTTAACAATTGATTCCAAATATACCAATTAGACATGATAATAATAGTAATGTCTTCAAGATCAAGTGCCTGAAAACAAGACATTGCTTTCTTATGAGCTAAGATCTCTCTTAGAGCCTGGAACTAAAATGATTTGGCATGGTGGGTCTTCTGCTAAGAAGTGAAAGTAGGTAAGGAATTTAGCATGAGGAGTTCAAAAATAAAGCCATAAGGCAAAATCTCATTGATGCCTCCATTTTTCTTTATGCTGCTTAAAGTTGGGTGGTCTAATGTTATAGCCCCTCATACACTCTGCCCCTGGAAGATAACAATGAATCATAGGGATGGAGAGAAAAGCAAGGAAAATAGATGCAGAATGCAAGTAGAATAACAAGAAGCAAAAGGCAAGATAGATTACATTAGCTTTTAAAAAATAGTAAACATATGTCATAAAGGAGTTAAACTTACATTTAAAGGTCCTAATGACATTTTCAAAAGCCTATTGAATTTAATACTTCTCACATTATCCTTATATGATGTATTTGGTTTTTTTTTTTATAGTGAGACTGAGAAAGCAGGGGCAGATATAAATATCCAAAACAAAAAAAAGTATTAATCTGGGCCACTGGATTTTGTAATATTCAAGATTAGTTTAGATATCATAGTTTAGGTAGAGTAGGAAACAAATACTAGAATCAAATCAGCCTGGAGAAAACGATGAGATCTATTTTTCATTCGAAGAGTTTCTGTGGATTTAGCTTTTCAACATATTTGGTTCTTATTGAAAGCAATTTTTCTGTAACTTGAAAATCCATCTTCTTTTCTATTTCTCCCTCTCCCCCACCTCTCCGTTTTCTGAGAAACTCACGAGATGAAACAATGCATGGGAAGTAATGGGGCATAACCCAAGTGTGCTGTGAAAGGGAACAAATCGGAAGGAATATTGCTTGAGGTCAGCCTCTGATGTGTTCATTATTTGTAGATCTGTGAGGTAAGCTGACAGGCAGAATCGTTTGCGTCATGGAGTACTGAGTGAACCTATCTAAGATGGACAAGTGAAACAGTATTTTCAATATAAACCTTAATAATGTAACATTTGCCATGTTTCATATATATTAGCATAGGAAACATACAGTAATAACAATAATGTAGCTTTAGGATAAATATATTTTATGTCACTTATTGTGAAAAATAAGGATTAAGAGAAAACAAGAAAAAAGTCTTGTGTTCAGTAACATAATACACACAGTTTTCACCTTCAGGACACCAGCTTGAATCAGACATATTTTTGATAATAAAAATATTTCTGTTTCAATGTAATTACTCTGCTTACTGTATATTAGCTAACTGGTTCAGTTCTTTGTGGAAATAAAATGCCCCCATTTCAAAAACAGACAATGCAGTTGAAAGATGTTCTTTCTTGGTGACACTGGTGATTTTGTTAAATGCTGTATTTGTGTCAATTTAGAAACTTACTTTATGTATTTTGAATATATTAGGAATCTATTTCATATAGATTTAAATATTTTATATATTTTCTGCTGGAAGTAACTTTGAAAATTAGCCTGAAGGTGGAAAATGAAGTATTTATTTGGAAATATTTAAAGTAAACTTTTGTGCATCTGTCAGTTATATTAGAGAGAGCACTTTGTACATGAGTAAAGTTTAATAATAGAGATTATGCTATATTATTGGAGACATGACGGTAAACAAGCTACTAGATCACTGTCTCTGCTTTATCTCCTAAAAAGGTATATGGTGATTGTCTAGGTTGAGTTCACATCATGTAGGTTAAAATGTAAGTCCCCATACTGTCTAGCATCACTTTTACCTGCAGGTGCACGCATGCATGCTTACACCATTCCTCTGAATTTGCTTTGTGCATTTATATATCTTGAGCCTACCTAATGCATCTCACTGTCCATCATCTGCTTGCCTCTAATTTCTTTCCCCTCAACCTTCTGCCTGTTTTTCTTTCTAAGAAAAAATACTTTCTCCATGATGATGTCACTTAACAACCCAATTAGAAATAGTTTCACTCTTGTTCTCATTGGCCTCAGTAAGAAAATAGTTATGATCTGGTAGACAACAATGAAAGAACAAAAACAAAACATTTCAGATGATTCTTGGTCTTGCATCATTTCAGTTAAGTCGACCTTATTGGATTGTGTTTATCTTGGCGGCCCCTTGACCAATTACTGCATTTGCTGGCATGGGCATGTGCAGCTTAATTTGATATCTTGCTCCTTTCAGTTTCTACTCATTTCAAGGACAAAGATTTTTATCCCAAATAAACATTGCAAACAAGTGACTTTTTTCCATCATTACATACTCATTTAATATCTTGTTACTGTTTCTTCTCCATGGCTATTTTGTTGCCTTTTGAATATCATTTTATTTTTATAACAATTTTATCATGAAGCCAATAATAGATATGATATTAATCACTTCCAGATTTGGCATTACATGCTGCAGTATAATGTCCACTTACAATAAAATATGGCATTTCTTTTTATAAACTTAAAATATATGCACAATAAGTGATATTTTCAGTCAAGTCGATCATAATATGTTGTTTTATCCTATTCTAAACAGAAGACTAATTTGAGATTATTAATTTGTGGCCTCTAATAGTTTTCCTTTGAAGTGAGGTAATTTTAATTTTTAAGTTACATTTTGATAAGCTTTATTTTATTTAGTGAACCTTCTTTTATATACGGATACTCCAGGGTGCATCACATTTTTAAAAAAGAAAAAAAAAATCTATTCGCTTTCTTATATTTAATGTTCAAATCATGCTGAGCTACTGTTTTACTGAGCTTGTATTACTTGCGTACACATTAGCTCATGATAGTTCTTGGTATTAGTTCTTTTGCTACAGTATATGTATCATTTCAATGGTGTCTTATAAGCTGACAAGCTTCAAATTAAGCATCCCTAAGCTAATTTAGGCTTCATTCCCACATTTCCGTGAAACTGATTGGACATAACATCAATTGTCTTCAGTCATCACTGATAACACACATCTCAAATATTGTTAAAATAAGTATCTGTTCACCATCTCCATATTGACAATGAAAATTGATATCATGAGCTAGAAGTTTCAAGAATGTAATTAACAATATATGCAAATTAGCAATTAAAATAATTTACATATATTCAATAGAATATAAATATCACAGAAATTTAATGCCTGTGAGAGTTAAAACAATGATTTTGATTCATTTTTCAATTAATAAAAAATTTATATTTTTATGACTCAAATATATATACATATATATTTACACACACATATATAATACACATATATATACATACACATGCATGTAAATTTTGTCTTTATGTAATTATGTTCTTATGTAACATGTGTCAAAATATTTTAGTAAACCAGCTATCTATTACTTTGCAGCAAAATTTTTAGATTCTTTTTTTTTTATTGCATTTTAAGTTTTGGGGTACATGTGAAAAACATGCAAGATTGTTGCATAGGTACACAAGTGGCAGTGTGATTTGCTGCCTTCCTCCCCTTCACCTATATCTGGCATTTCTCCCCATCCTATCTCTCCCCAACTCCCCAGCCCCCGCTGTCCCTCCCCTATTTCCTCCCAACAGACCCCAGTGTGTAGTGCTCCCCTCCCTGTGTCCACGTGTTCTCATTGTTCAACACTTGCCGATGAGTGAGAACATGCAGTGTTTTATTTTCTGCTCTTGTGTCAGTTTGCTGAGAATGATGGTTTCCAAGTTCATCCATGTCCCTACAAAGGACATGAACTCATCATTTTTGATGGCTGTGTAATATTCCATGGTGCATATGTGCCACATTTTTCTCTGTCCAGTCTATCATCGATGGGCATTTGGGTTGGTTCCAGGTCTTTGCTATTGTAAACTGTGCTGCAATGAACATTCGTGTGCATGTCTTTAGAAAATTTATTCATTATAACTGTATTAGTATTAAATATTAAACTATCACACAATTCATAAATATGAAAACATTAATTATGAAAAGCAAAAATCAGAAAAATAGTAATTTTTTTATTAGTTCATATATCCATATATCACAATTACTATTTCTATGATAAATTAGGGGACTACCTTAATTTTCTTTTATTCTTTTTGTACCTGTAATTACTTACACACTTTGTTTATATAAGCAAAGTATATATAAACAAATGTGAAGTCTTTTGTTATTAAAATTAACCTAATTTTGAACGTAATTTGGGTTGCATGCCACAAATCACAGTATTTACTGTCAAGAGTTATTTTTAGATAAAAATATTTTTAAAATTTTTAAATATTTTAATTGATAAAAATTGTATATGTTTATTTTGTATAATCTGTTGTGAAATATGTATACATTGTAAAATGGCTAAATCTAGCTAATTGGCATGTGCATTATTTCACATGCTTACTATTTATGGGATGAAAACACTTAAAGTCTACTCTCAGCAATTTTTTTTTTTTTTTTTTTGAGACGGAGTTTCGCTCTTGTTACTCAGGCTGGAGTGCAATGGCGCGATCTCGGCTCACCGCAACCTCCGCCTCCTGGGTTCAGGCAATTCTCCTGCCTCAGCCTCCTGAGTAGCTGGGATTACAGGCACGTGCCACCATGCCCAGCTAATTTTTTGTATTTTTAGTAGAGATGGGGTTTCACTATGTTGACCGGGATGGTCTCGATCTTTTGACCTCGTGATCCACCCGTCTCGGCCTCCCAAAGTGCTGGGATTACAGGCTTGAGCCACCGCGCCCGGCTACTCTCAGCAATTTTTAAGAATACTATACATTATTCTTAAATATATTCATGATACTGTACAATAGATATCTTGAATTTATTTCCCCTCCTTAACTGAAGCTTTGCATCATTTGACCAATATCTTTTCAATTCTACCCTTCTCCTCATGTGGTAATCACCATTCTACTTTCTACTTCTATGAATTAATTTTTTTTAGATTCCTCATGCAAGCCAGATCACGTGGTATTTGCCTTTCCTGTCTGGCCTATTTCATTTAACATAATGTCCTCCAGATTCATTTATGTCTTCACAAGAAGGCTGAATCATATCGCTCGCTCGCTCGCTCGCTCTCTCTCTCTCTCTCTCTCTCTCTCTCTCGTGTGTGTGTGTGTGTGTGTGTGTGTGTGTGTGTGTAAACACATACACATTACATTTTCTATATCCATTAATCCGATTCAGGACAATTAGGTTGACTCTATATCTTGGCTATTGTGACTAATGCTGTAATAACCAGGGGGAGCACGTATCTCTTTGAAATACTGATTTCATTTCCTTTGAGTAAGTACCCAGCAGTAAAATTGCTGGATAGTGGTACCGTTTTTAACATTCTGAGGAATGCCTACACTGTGTTCTATAATAGTGATGCTAGTTTCTATTCTCACAAATAGTTTTTCAGCCGTTCCGTTTACTCCACATCTTCAGCGGCAGTTGATATTTTCATCTTTTTGATAATAGCCTTCTAACAAGTTTCTGAGACAACTTACTGGCATTTTAGTTTGGATTTCCCTGATGATTAGTGATGGTGAGCATATACCTGTTGGTTATTTTATGTCTTCTTTTGATAAACGTCTACTCATATCCTTTGCCCATTTTTTGTTTCCTTGCTATTGAGTTGTTTGAGCTCTATAGATATTTTGAATATTAAAGCCTTGTCAAATACATGGATGCCAAATCTTTTCTTCCATTCTATATGTTGTCTCTTTACTCTGTTGATGTTTTCTTGGCTGTGCCGGAACTTTTTAGTTTGCTGTAACCCCACATGTCTGTGTTTGCTTTTATGTATACATAATGAAATAATATTCAGTGTTTTTAAAAAGGAAAATATCATTTGTGACAACACAGATAGAACCTAGAGGACATTTTGTTACGTGAAATAAAACTGTCTCAGAGAGACAAATAATGAATGGTCTCACTTATACGTAGAATGCAAAAAGTCAAACTCATAGAAGTAGACAGTTGAATAATGATTACTGGGGACTGACGAGAAGGAGTTGAAGGGATGTTCAAGAAAGGATAAAAATTTAAGTTAGGTAGGAGAAATAAGTTCAAGAGATATGTTGTAAAATATGGGAACTACAGTATATAACAGTGCACTTGGAAACAAAATTTAAATACAATTATTTTTGCACATATGTTCATGAGGGGTTTTCATCTATCTTTTTTCTTGCATTGTCTAAGTCTGGCCTTAATATTATGGTAATATTAGTTTTATAGAATGAGGAGACGTGATCTCTCTTCTATTTTGTAAAAGAGGTTGTGAAGGATAATTATTATTTATTATTTACATGTTTGCTATAATTCACTATTCAATTCATAAAGTTGTGGGCTTCTTTTTGTATAAATGTGGGGGAAGACTTTAAATAATATTTCTATTGATTTTATTTACTTGTTACAGATATATTCAGATTACCTTTTCCCTCTTGGTTGATTTTTGATAATTTATGTCCCTCTAGGAATTTGTTTATTTAATCTAAGTCATCTAATCTCATATTCTAAATAGGTTTGGCACTTAGGTGATGTATTTTGACATCACCTTTTACTTTGTGTTCCAATCCATGACAACTGAAGTGCCCCTGGCTTAAACAGTCACAGAGGATAAGGGTGATAGTTTGGGATTCCTCGCCAAGTAAGTCACTGAGACCTGCAGAGGTGTTTGCTAACCTAGTGTGATTAGCATCCAGAATGGGTAGTAGGGAAGAGAGATGAATATCAGTTGTGGCCTTGACAAGCAGCAGCAGAGGGTAGAGAAATTTGTCACTTTATCCTTCCTGTCACCTAACCACTCCCTTAAGAAAACAAGATAACCATAATCCTCTAAGAACAGTTCCCTGAATTTATTTGAAGAAGTAAAGCTCATGACTGCTCCTACATTTAAATTTTTATATTGCTCTGCAGGGATTCTGACAGAATTTTCCAAGTTAACAATTTCCTTTTCCAGTACTTGTTATTCATTACATTTCAAGAGTTAAAAATATAAATATGTATATACACTTGGAACATAAAGACCCCTAAAGACTAAAAATTAATAGTGGTCTTCAAGCTACTTTCAATATTTCTATACAATAGAACAATTAAAGAAATTATATTATAAATGTCAATAGTTTTATCTCTTGGCCAGAATAATATCAATTAGATGTGATGACAACTTTTCTCTTGTGCTATCCAGAAGCTCTGATTAGCATTACAAACAAAACAAACAAAACAAAACAAAAAAACTAAATTTATTTCAAGGCACAGAGTATTCTAGTCTGACTGTATATTGTCTCCGAAAACACATCGTGATATGCCAATAAGTTTAATTAATATGGCGTACACGGTATCCTAATTTTTAAGAACTAAAAAATAAATACTATAAATATGTATGCATTCATATGGGTATTTTCTGAGTCAAGTTTGCAAATTAATTTATAATCCCAGAGAAAAGCATGGAAAATTCATAATAAAATAATTTGTTACTGTAATAGAGTACTATTGAGGAAGGAGATGGAGAAAGAAAATAAATTATTTTGCAAATATCTCTTTATGTACTATTTTATTTGTGAAAATGTATTATCAAATATTACTGATACAGATATCATTGTAAGCAAAAGATTAAGGATACAGTGGGAAAAATAAAATTCCATTATTATTTTTGAGAGGTTTTGACAATCACTATTATAGATGTATATATCTAAGTCATTAATTTCAAGCATTGTGAAAAAAAATTAAATTTACAGAATAATGGTTCTTTGAAACTCTGGGACAAGGCATTTTCTATTAATTTTTTATATGTATTAAACCAACCAGTAATGTACTGTTTGAATTTCATATATTTAAAATAAAAATGGTTTTTCTAAGCTTGTTGCAAACTACAATCCTCATTCCTCTCTTAAATCAATAATGGGAAACAGGAATGCTATCTGCCTCCTTATTATTTTCAACATAGATCTCTTCATCCATTTTACTAGCCAATAGGAAAGTTGACTGTAGAGCTATGTTCAATATCTCAGTATTGACTCAGACTTGACTCCTCTCTATCCAGTATATTGATTCATACTTACAATATATCTTGCTCTTCAAGAATCCATAAATCACTCTTTATGGGGAACAGAAGTTATTTCATTTTCATCTTTGTGTTACCAGCAGGCATCATAGTACCAAAATATTGTAGATTTACAAAGTGATCATTATGTGTCAAACACTATCTTAAGTAGTTTTTATGTACTTCCACTAATTTAAAAAAACCAATTAGTCAGTTATTATCCCCATATTTCAGATAGAAACACTGAAACCTAGAGAGGTTAGGTAGCTTTTTAAAGTAAAACAATGTAATACATAGCGAAGAATTAAGCCCAATTTGTCACCAGACCTCTGCAGTATAAAGTCTTACTTGCATTCTATTAGAAACTTCAAATGGAGGCTTAGAACAAAAACAAATATAATGAACAATGTGGTTATTTCCAATAAGATTAATAAACCTTTTCCTTAATAATATAAGAATTGTAGTTTATTTCTAAATGCCATAAATATAAAGTACCCTTTATTAAGAGGTCATAGCAGATCTAAATAAAGTTATGTCCATGAAGCTTTAAGAAAGAACAATGTACAGCATTTTTTTTATATGAGAACTCGTAATCTGGAATCTCCAGTATCAGCTTTATCGTATTTTATTTTTAGAGCACACATATTCAGTATGCTGCAATATACAAAAGCCAATTAAACAAATAAAACTATATTTCATATATGGCTGCTTTGTTTACCTTTTTGTATTATTCCCCTAGTTATAATTTTCAGGTTTGAACATGTAATCCTTTTTTCTTTAAGTTGGGAGTCGCACTTTGTTGCCGAGGCTGGAGTACAGTAGAGTGATCATGGCTTCACTGCAACTTTAATCTCTGGGACTTAACTGACCCTTTCACCTCAGTCTTATGAGTAGCTGGGACTGTATGCACAAGCCATCATATTTGGCTAAGTTTTTAGGTTTTTGGGGAGACAGAGTCTTGCTATGTTGCCAAGCTGGTTTCGAACTTCTGGCCTCAAGCAATTCTCCTGCTTTAGCCTCCTGAGTTGTGAATATCTAATCTTAAATGTTGTGGATATCATTTACTTTCTTCAATTCACATTATTTTTACTATTCTAACAAATATATATGTGTATATACACACACACACACACACACACACATATATATATATACACACATACAAAAATATATACATAGATTCATATATATGTTTGTGCATATACATGGAAATGATATGAGCAAAGATAATTTCTTAATTTGGAGGAGTAACTGGGCAGGCATGTGAGATATCAGCAAGATGATAGATGAAAGAAAAATCAGAAAAAAATAAGTAATTAAACCATCATTTAAATCCCATGCTCTGCATCTTTAAACTGTTTCTACTACGTTTTGTAGTTTGTAGATCAACAACAAGGATAATCTCTTGGATCTTGTTAGAAATGAAAAATCTCAGTATCAAAACTATTGACAGACACCAATAATTCATATGTACATTAGAATTTGAGAATATTTGAAAGTTTATCCTTATTGAGCTTTGGCCATTTTGTTTTCAAGCTTCAGTTAAAAGACCTGATTCAGCCATGAGGGCTCCTCTCTCCTGAATGGGATTTAAACATTTATAAAAGAGGTCAGTGAATACACAGCGTTTAATTCACTCTATTCTGCTCATCTGCAACATGAGGAAACGGTGTTATTCAGACAATGCAACAAAAAGACACCATCTTAGAAGCAAAGAGCAACCCTCATCAGCCCACTGGACCTCCTAGTGCCTTGATTTTGGACTTCCCAGCCTCCACAACTGTGAGAAATAAACTTCTATTCATCATAAATTATCCAGTCACAGACTTTTTTCATGGCAGCACAAATGGATGTAGACAATAGGGTCTGTCTTTAGAGCATGAGGAAAAAGCAGCAGTACAGTAGACAAGTCCCTTAAGTTTTAATCGATGAGCCCTGACTTCTAACAGAATGCAACGTGGAAATGAATGCTTAAGAAAAATACCAGTTGCATCAATTCCTCATGCTGATAGAGATTTGTGCTGTCTTGGTCTTAATTCTCAGGCATGAGACTTAGTGGATGCACATATCTATAAAGTGGGAGCTGATGAACACTACAAGGAAATGTGGGGAAGGGAGAAGAATATAATTCTATGACTTACTGACCTGTCCATTCAGCTCTTGGATAGAAACAACCCCCATCCCTACTCCCAAGACAAGCAGTCTTATTGTTTTCATGAATTCAGCCAAATACAGGATACAGACCACTTAAAAGTTAATTTTAATAAAGTTTAATTAATGCATTTTGAGCAATTCAGGATTTTATGGGCCCAGAGATCAGGGCCACCTAATGCTGATTAGAAATATCAGGGAATATTATTGTGAGGAGGAAGTCTATATCCTGAGAACCAAGCAATACATGATTTTCTTCCTGCTGTCCTGCTATGTTTGAATGGTCCTCTGCTCAACACACTACATGATTTAGAATTGACTTTTTCTACACAATGGAAAAGTTTAAATTGGTAACCTCTGCTTCTATTGTAACTACCTGAAAAAGTTTATGTCTTGGAAACCAAACTGGCTCTCTGTAGGCAGCAACCTCTTGACCTCATTCCACGTCTTATACACAGACAAGTGTATCTTGAACAGATAATAATACAATTTTCTCCACAGGGCATGTTTGCTTCTTTGTTTAGACTATTTTCAAAGTTTATTTTTAGGGAAAACAAAGTCCGCAAATTAAATAATTTGTTTGACTTTTCCTATAAGATACAGGTTTCTGTTTCTCAGTGGTCAGTTTGTCTTAAATAAATCCTGTCTCCAAGCCTGCTTCATATGTGAAATCCTTTTACTGCTATTTTGTATCTGCTTAAACATGAACCCAAAAGTCCACCATTTTTTAGCAATATGACTCTGTACAATAACTTTATACAACTGACGATGCTGAGAAATGACTCTACCCAACATTTTTCTTCTTTCCCTTAAAAAGGTGTATTTAGAATATATGATTTCAGGGAAAACACAAATAAAAGCTTGGCTGAATGTATTATATTTTGGCTGAGCATCCTACCTAAAAATAAGTAAATGTATTATTTATCTATAAATTTTGCACCCTTCACGGTTTGAGAACACTGTCACATTATATTTAATAATTTAAAAAATATTCCCTTTTAATGTTCTCTGCCCCACTTCTTCCCCTGCTATTAGAAGGAACCATCAAAGCGAGTGACTAGAAATGAATCTCCAATCTCATATTAATTAATAAGGAAAGAGCACATAAATTTTTATTATTCATTTACTTGTTTATTTTGTATTTGAGACAGATACTTGCTATGTCACCCAGGCTGTAGTGCAGAGGCATGATCTCAGCTCACCGCAACCTCTGCCTCGTGGACTCAAGTGATTCTCCTGCCTCAGCCTCTGAGTAGCTGGCATTACAGACATGTGCCAACACAGCCAGGCTAATTTTTATATTTTTAATAGAGACAGGCTTTTGTCATGTTAGCCCATCTGGTCTCAAACTCCTGGCTTCAAGTGATTGGCCTGCCTCGGCCTCCCAAAGTGCTGGGATTACAGAAGTTAGCTACCTTGCCCTGTCAACATAAATTTTAACGTATTTATTCTTCCTATACATGTGCAAAGTTCGGTTATGAATAAAAGCTACCATTATCAAACGTTTAGTGTGTCCCAAGTACTATAGCATGTGGTTGGATCATAGTATATGATGTGCCAAAACTGGCTTATACTGATCCCATATCCAATTGTTAATTTTCAGAGATTTTGTGAGCTGGTAAAGGTCACATTAGTAGCTTGAAATCAACCATGTTGGGAGTACTTTATACCACGGAAATTAGCAGTACTACAGATCACAGCTTTTTTTTTTTTTTTTTTTTTTTTTTTTTTTTTTTTTTTTTTTTTCCTGGGATGCTTGTTGTTAGACATTTACCAGAGCATCAGTGAGTAAGTGTGTGTGTGTGTGTGTGTGTGTGTGTGTGTGTACAAGTGACTTTTCAGAAAATATTTTTGTGTGTAATACATACATGTGTGTTATATACATATATGTATACATATACACACCATTTTTCAATGAAGAAAATAATTTTTTTAATTATAAACTAGCAACTGTAGAGAA
This sequence comes from Saimiri boliviensis, assembly GCF_048565385.1. NCBI lineage: Eukaryota > Metazoa > Chordata > Mammalia > Primates > Cebidae > Saimiri > Saimiri boliviensis. The sequence continues at coordinate 42,997,385 of NC_133463.1, forward strand.
ATCAGGGTACTTATGCTGTAAATGCTTTGAAAATCAAGATGATTTCAAAGGCTTCGAAAATCAGGCTACATTATGAAGACTCATGATATTAACAACAAAATGTTGGAGAGACTACTAAGGCAAGGTTATTTCCTCATTTCATTAGTGTGACATGCAATTTAAAATTAAAAACTATTTTTAAATACAGGCAGGCAGATTGTGGTTGTCTTTCTATTGTTTCTGTTCTTTGAGAGCAGAAACTACAATGATCTTTCTGTATCTCTACTTGATGCAAAAATTGGTATTCAATGAATAATTGTTAAATCAATTCATAAATCAAATGTAGATTTTCAACACATATGGGCAATTTATAAAGTTATCTTTGGGACATGCTAGTTGAAGGGAATTAAGAGGAATTGAAATGTTCTCATAGTTGAAGCTGTTTACATAGCTATTTTCAATAGCCCTAGCAGTTACCAAAAATCTTTGGAGAAATGTGATACTGACGGGCATTAAGAAATGGAAGAGACTCTTTGACTACATCTGGGAAATAAAAATGATTATTTTGAACATAAACATTAATGAATTCAGAAAACCTAACCTTGAAATAATGTGAGTAGACCATAGGCAAATAGAATGACACAAATAATTCAAGACACATTTATAAATAAGTTATAGGGCAGTTTTAAAATGCAAAATGACAAACTCAAAGAAATGCAAACCAATAAAGTCCTCCTTTTCCCCCTTTGTCTGAAAAGATCTATGAGGAAATAGTGAAACTGGTTTTGAAACTCAATAAAGTTAACCATTTTTTTCCCTAGTCAATTCTATTTTATTTATTTTTTTTCCTTGCAAATAAGCAGATATTTGAATGAAATCTATGCTTGGCTCAGGATAAGTAAACTTCTTTTTTTTTAATCTTCTCTTTCTTCTCTTTCTTTCTTTTCTTTATTTCTCTTTCTTTCTTTTCTTTATTTCCCTTTCTTTCTTTTTCTTTCTTTTCTTTCTTTTTCTTCCTTCCTTCCTTCCCTCCTTTCTCTCTCTCTCTCTCTCTCTCTCTCTCTCTGTCTCTCTCTCTCTGGCCATTGTATTCAATGGAAATATCACCATTGTGAAAGAATCCACTGAATAAAGGGAAGGGTACATGATATTCTTTTGACTTGTTGAATAGATACAGGTTCCTCACTCTTTTTGGGAAATGGAATTTAACATTATTTACAATTTTTAAAGATCCCATCAATAGAAACAAATCTGGGCTGCTTTATAAAGTATCTGAAGATATTGATCAAATCCAATAATGGAATAATCATCTATTAATATTTATAATCATTAATGGAGTATTTACCTGAAAAATAATTTAGTTTTCTAAGGCTGCCATACTCTTGAAATTTTTCAGCAAAATAAATCATTCAAATCTTGTATTAGAAAACAGACTTTAAAAATAATGTCATGCCATTTTCTAACTAGAAATTTTTCTACAAGTACTGTATCTCAGATGATCACAAATTTCTGTCTGCTGAAAAGAGAATAACTTTAACATTTTTCTTTACAAAGGCAACAACTGATCACAGTAATAAACCAACTAATATAGGGGAAATAACTACCCTACCTTTCTCAGTCTAGTGATGATGGTTTTCAATATTCACATTGTAATTCAGAGGACAATTAAATGCATATAGGATAGCTAGGTGTTTTCTTATGATTTTTTTATACTATCATATTTTACTGCCTCCTAAAAAAATAACTCCAGATACATCTTTCACCAATTTCTTTTCCCTTTTTCCTGACGTTTGTTAGGCAGGCATTATTCAAACTGCATCTATTATAATTAACTCCCTTCCCCCATTATTCCAAAGCACATTAATTGTCATTCTGAATATATAATAGATTTATTGCAATAACAGCTCTTTTTATGTTAGAACAAGCAATCTTTTGGAATAACTAGAAAAATTGCTGTGATCATTATAAAAATCGCTCAGGAATGTGTTCTAATATAATGAAATTTCATGTATCTGTTACAGTCTGACTGCTTTTCATGAAATAAAGGTTCTTATTGTGATGAAGCTAAAAAAAAAAAGAGAAAAAAATAAGTAGTTTAAAATGAACTAGGTTTATTGGTAGCTATCCTGATATAATAACTATCAGTTTTATGAAAGCCAAAAATGTAGTCTTATTCAAAGTAGCAATTTTATTATTCATTGTACACAACAATTTTTATTGCAAAATCTATGTTACAACTTGTAACTTCATCTTTGAATAAATCGCTAGTAATATTGCAGATAAATGAGGACTGTTTTTTCATTTAGTTGCTACACTAGAATTATAAATGAAATCATTATTTTGATCAGATAATGAATTATTTTCCTAACTTTAACCATTACCAGATCATTCCTTTGGTAGTGACTTTCATCTATATTTTGCAATACTGTCCCTGAAATAGACACATGAAGCAATCTTCAAAGCCAGTAACCATGAAGTTATTACAATCAGCAAGTGACTACCCACATCTTATGTGATTATTTTATTTTTAATCAAATAAAATAACAATTCAGGTCCATTTAAAAACCTTTTGCTTTATAAATCTTTTCTAGTTTACAATTGAGTTTGTGAAAATAACACTTAAGACTCCACCAGGGATTGAACATATTGAGAGTTTACATGTCAGGCACTATATAAATGAAGAGTTTACATCAATCATTTTATTAAATCCTTACAGCGTCTCTTTGAAAAAAATACTATTACATACTATGTCAATTTGTTATTCAAATGAAGAAAATAAGTTTCAGTGTAGTTAATCTACATGATCAAATCTATAAATTATACAATTACCAAACTTGAACTACAGGTCTGATTGACATAAATACTGTTCTTTCAAATGCTCACTTTACTTCATCCAAATGGTCCAAGTCTAAATGGAATACAATATATCGTATTGGATCATGGGACAAACAATGTTGGTGGAAATCTCAATATAGTTAGTAGTTTAGTTAATAATGATACACCAATGTTAATTTCTTGATTCTGATAGTGTGTTATGATTGTGTAAGGTACCAACATTAGAGGAAACTGGATGAAAGGTCTATGAGAATGCATTGTACTACTGCTATGATATTCCAGTCAATATAAAATTATTCTAAAAGTATTTAAATATTAAAAATGATTAATATACACCAAATACAAGGATATGATTTATCTTTGAATTGAAAAGCAAATACTGTCATGTTAAATATTTTAGTATTTTTCCTTCTTAAATGTTTTCATACTGAGTAACAACTCCCCCCCAAAAGGGGCAATTGTATTTCACTCAAACAGATCTTTCACTTACACTTTCATATGATAATTTCATTCTTAATAAATAGCATTGTATCATTGTGTTAAAAATATGTCGACAAGAAAACAAAATAAAAAACTAAGACCCAAAAACTTTCATAGTCATGATAAGTTATTTAACATTTAGTAATTCTTGTAACAAAGTTGTTTTCTTTATATGGCCATCCAAAAATAAATGCCTTTCAACAAACCTCTGTTGGTTAATGGACTTTTGCACAAAACCAACTTATTTTTCTTTTCTAGTATTTTAATTTTTTCAGGACCCTTAACACAGCTATACATATCTATTTTTATCAAGTTAGCACCCATTGTTATGAAAATTAAAACAAGGTCATTTAGATTTGTTTCTACAAAGTTTATTTCGTCCAATACTACCTCTAAATTCCTATTATCTTTTTAACCAATTATTTTTTTCCCTTACTAGTTCACTCCTGGCTTCCCAACATCTTCCAAAGTGTCTAGAAGATGATAGGTATTCAAACATTTTTCAAAGACTTGTAAACATCCAGATTTTTACATGGTTTCACAAGGTGTTTACTTAAATGAAAGCTACAGGAAAAATGCCTGCAGTAAGCATTTTAAATTTATTAATTTTGTATTTATTTTGGCAAACTGCCTTCTTCCAGGAAAAAGTAAGTTGATTCATTTTATACACACACACACACACACACACACACACACACACATCTTTATTTTGGTGTGTATGTATGCATACATGTATATGTGTGTTGGTGTATATATATATATATATATATATGCACATGTGTATATGTGTATATATATGTATAAATGAATACGTTTATACATGTATTCATTTATACATGAATGAAAGAATAAAGAATGAAAAACAAAGGTAAAATAAGCTTAGGAAATGAAAAAGTGAAGTCAAAAATGAAGTTACAAGACAAAAATAATTCTGTAAACTCTCCCGATACATTTGCTAGCATTGGAACAAACAAAGAAGTCTCTAAAAGTTCTAATAGTAAAAATAAAAAGGGAGTCATTATCAATATTCACAAGATTCCTAGGATTAACCCATTTGCCCAGTATAAGTCCAGTTACTCCTGGCAACCAAAAGAGAGACATTTTTCTCCTTTCAATTCTTGTGAAGTTAGATGTTGTATAAATGGCTGAACAATGTCCTCATAAACTTTCTTCCAGTAAAAACAGCAATGAGTCATCTAGGACTATTCTTTGAAATGCCAGTTTCTTAATGTAGAGGGCATCCAGTCATAGATAAATTCAGGAAAACTAATTTTTCTGGCTCAAAATACTGTAAGGGAACTGAAATATGTAGTTCCTTTCTTTTCTCATTTATTACAAAGCTTCATTTCAAAGTATTTAGATGTTAGAATGGCAGATAGGAGACATGCTTTTTGCCTATCCTCTCTTTTTTCTTCCGAGCTTGAACATGGCCTCAGACTCCTCCTCAACAGTGGTCTCGGTAGACCATACTAAATGGTTTCAGCTTTCATCCATGATAAAACATATATGCCAGTGCCTATCTAGAAACAAATTGACTAGATGTTATTAGCTTATCTTTCATACATCTTATTGACCAATCTTTCATACATATAAATACTGTCAAGCTAATTAATTTTAAGTGGCAATTAATGTGAAGCCATATTTTCTGAAAAAAATAGAGAATATAATAATTCTTCATTTGCAGATAACCAGAGCCATATACTTTAATACTCAAATGATCATAATAATAAATTTATATTGATAGATTTTAATATATAATTCACATTGAAATTTTACTCTGTACAAGGTATTGTTCTAAACACTTTCTTTGGATTTTTTTTTTTATTCTTATAACAACTTTACAAGGTATTGAATATCATCCACTGCAGATGAAGAGAAAAAAGAAATAAAGCAAAGTTGAGATCTTCTAATAAAATACATGGAATAGCCTGACACAGTATTTGCTTAAATGAAAGGCCAACCTACTTCTACTTGGAGGAAGACCATGGAAAGATGATTTGGAAGGGTCATAGGTCTCCCCATAAAGGTAGTTAGAAATATATGCTACCTCTCCAAATAGAAAACAAATGAACAAATAAAACAGATACTTGGGGTTTACACACAGTGTAAGGGTGAATAAAGCCTCCAAGCTTACAGTCATAAGAAATAAGAATCATTGTTTTAACATTAAAAAAATGTTAAAGTAGAGATCAGCAGACATTATCTCTGCTGTATTAAAAAAGAAAAAGTTAGATCATAGCTAGAATCTTAGTAAATCACTATTGTAAAATGTGCTTTCACTTTCAACTTCATTTCAAATAAAGTCACAAAATACATGTCTAGGTGATTTAATAACTCATTGCATAACACTATGTTAAAAGTTAACTAAATGTAGATGATTACCAAAAATGATTGTTTGAAATATGTAATCTGCAGACCTGCCATTTTGGAAGTACTTATACAATATGGCTAGTTGTCTACTGTGTTTCAACTTCTATTTCTAGTAATTTTTCATATACCAATAATGTATTTTTCCTCAATTAAAAACCAGACACACCCTTAAAATATTTTAATGTGCTACATTTCCACATATAAATTAATTAATTAATACAACCCATTAAGCCTTGTCTCTCATTGTGCCCCAATGAGAGATTTTATTTAAATTCAGGTCCAGCTAGACTAAATGCCCTATTTGCTGTTTGATGAGTCACAGTGCATGGTTCCTCATCAGGTATTCTTGACTCTTCCTGTGAGATCACTCTTACTTCTTTCAACTTGGTAACGAATTCAGTATTTAGCTTAGACACTGCCACTATAGGAAAACTACTCACTATTTCTAAAAGCTAGATAAAGTTCGTTTTTTAGATGTTTATAACAGAAACTTATCTTGCTCTTATTATAGCACTTATCACACTCATATCAAATTGCCTTTTTACATGTCAGGCAACCACATTTTATTGAAACTAGAGGAAAGTGACTGTGCCTTATTCATCATCGTAATTTCAGTTCCTAGCACACAAAAATATTTAGATAAATACTAGTTAAATGGCCTAAAGAATAAGTTAATAAATGTCCCTAATTTCTAGTGTATATTGACATATAACATATTTGAAAGCCCCAGTTGGATGAATATCTGTTTATTTCAAGTGGCACTGTTGATAAATTTTTCCTGTACAAAGAATCAAAGGCAAAGAAAAGGTCAATATTTATCATTACTTAAAGATTTATCCACAAGGTTATAAAAATAGCCACTGCTGGAATAACATTGTCCAGGGTCCAATTTGTAAGACTGTGATTTGCCAATAATAAAATGGCATGTAAATACTCTGGATCATATACCTAAGAAGATAGTAAGTCTGCATTTAGAGCAGAGTATCAAAGTTATCACATTTAAGGATTGGGAATTACTCTATCCTGCTACATATAAGATGTAAGATGTCCAATTATTTGATAAAAGTAAATATATGGTAAGCATTGAGATTCACCATTAAGTATAATAATCTCAAATAGTTGAGAAAAAGGATATCTTACCCTGGAGCTTAGTACAAAAATTTTGCAAGCCATTTGAAGTATTGATTTTTGAAAAATAAAAATACCAGTGAAATGCAATGCTTTATTCAGGAAAGATCATTAGTAGGCAAAATCCTTAGGGGAAAAAACGATCAGTGTGGAGTTGTACGAAGGACAGATCAGGCAGTTGCTACCTGACTCACTAAATAGTCTTCAGTCTTGGTAACCCTGAGAGTCGGAAAACCAGACAGGAAAAACTCTTGATGTGCTGCAATATGAAGCCCAAGCTTGAAAGATTCTTGTTAAAAGAAAAATATTGAGTATGATTCTATTCATGTCATTAGAGATAACATTCAATTGTCTAGAAATATGGAAAATAGAAAAGAAATTCAAGTGAAATAACATTTTAAAGAAGTCAAGAGACTAATCTAGATTCTAGGCTATTATACCATGAATCCAGTTTTTTTTAAAAGATAGTGGGATAAGAAAGAGGAAAAAGGGCTGCTTAATATTAAATGGGATTTGAAATCTAATGATTACATGCAATGTTGCCATTGCTTTCTATCATAATTTTACAAAATTCCAGTGAAAAGACATTTTTTTTCCTGAAAGTGTAGTCATTTGACTATGGATTGGGATTAGACAACTCCCCCAAATGTAATGTTAATTTCATTAATAATTATACTTATATAAGAAGATAACCATAGGTTCCAGAGATGAATATTAAAGTATCTAGGATCAAAATGACATGAAGTTTGAGTTGATTTACAATGTTTTAGCAAATATAAAAGAAGGCAGGTAAATAGAGCAAGTCTAGTTAAACTATGATAGGTTTCTAATGCTAATGATAAGTATATGGGAATTCATAATGCTAATCTCTTTTTGTATAAGAAAATATTGTTGAAAAAAATCCAAGTTTAAATACATATTTTTCTGTAAAGTCCATTTTGCATGCAGCACCTTTCAAAACTCATAGCCATTCTTTATGCATACTTTGGTCACCACAGTTTTCTGTAAAGTCATGTATTTCAAAGGTAACATAATTACCAGTCCCTAAGCCAGTGTCATTTACCTAATGTGTACCAAGAACTGTAGAGAATAATAAATGAATTAGAAACTCAATCTCTGGTTCCCAATTGATTATTTTAAGACTGGTGAATGTTAAAAGCAGATAAACAAGAAACTAATATAGAAACAAGGCAAATTATATTGTGTTGATCAGTTTTCTGGACATTATATGTTAAGGTTTTGCTTTATTTTAAAATGTTGTGTTGCCATATAGCCTCGACATTTGTAAGTATGTAACGTATTGCAACATTCTTTATGTTAGAAGGCTTACATAAGGGAAAAGGAACAGACGGGAATCTAAGTAATCTCATCTTTGCCTTTATCTCACATTACAGCAATTGCTGAGAAAGATAAAGGCTTAATTTATGCATATCACACATAATTGGTATCCTCCTTTTCTTAGGTAATGTAGTTAATGCTATCATTATGGTCATTGTAACATCCAATTCAAAAGGTTCAGAGAGGGGACAAAATCTAGCCTGTCCTTGGGGTGATTTTTTTTTTTAAACCAAAGGATACTATTGTGAGTCAAATAAAAGACATACTAGCTGAACTGCATGAAAGATTTCTCTTGGAGAGCCAATATATTCCCCTACACAGAGTGAACAAATGTTTTTTATATCAGAATAATTATCATATTTCTATCAAGATACACATGTGGTATAATCTTTTATTAGACTCCATACAATATATCTATGTAATAAAACTATACTTGTACCCTTTACATTTATACAAACAAAAATAACAATATAACAATTTAAAAAAAGCAGTTATTGAAAATAAGACCAGTTTTTAAGGTTGGAAATATTACTGTGATCCTATTTTGTGGCTAGTGAGAGATCCTATTGTATGTAACAATATTAGCAGTTACATGATTTAATTAAATTTTCATTATGAATTTGAAAAAATAATGCAAATTTTCTTACTACTCGCTGCCTGAAAATAACATAGGTGATTAATACTTCAGTCTACTATGTGTTAAAAGAAATTCATTATTTTTATACTCATTTTCCAGAGAACTGCCTGCATAACAGTTTATAAGCATTTCAAACAGTAAAATTATCAGAAAGTAATATAATAATTAAGAAATATTGAGAGATACAAATATAGATGCAAAGAAGCTATAGACATATTCACACAAAAATCAACTGGAATGTTTCTAATTTGTATCCAATTAAAAAATCTGGGTATATTAGACATTCATTAAAAATAATTACGTGTACTTTTCCACATGTAAACAAGGCTACTGAAAACAGATAATTATATTAGTGTTAAATTGTATAGGTTTTTCCAGTGAAAACATCCATGTTGTCCAACTAGTGAACCAAAACAACAAACAATCTTTATATCTCCATGAGTATCATTCAGCTCCAATAAATTATTAAGATTTGGTAAAGCAAAGTAGGAATACCTGCCACTCATCAACAGAACAGATGGTCAATAGTAAATTTTCGAATAGTCATTTCCTAAATTGACAAGAAGAGTCAGTTTGACACGTGGCACACAAAACAATATGTCTCTTGTGTAAAAAGATCTATGCAAGTCTGAGGGTGAAAACCCATTTTCATTTTTTTGCTAAGAAAGGCAAAATAACTAATCGTTTTTAAGTATGAAAGTGCATTTTAAATGTCTGCCAGGTGTTTAACATTTCATTTAATATAAATGCTGACAAATGACACATTATAACTTAAACTGTCTGGATAGTTCATTGGTGTTTATTATATTATTCTCTACATAATTTATCGTATTTTAAAATTCATGAAATAAAACATACAGTGCTTCTAGTGACAATTGATCCTTGTTCTTTCCAAATAAAGCATTTCATATATTTTCAGGGCTACAGGTACATAGAATTCTAGATGATATTTTTCACATACTGTGTGAAAAATAGAATAATTCAACCTGAAATGAAATGTAATTTTGCTTTGAAAAAAATAAGAGTCTCTGTAGTGAGGTGAAGAGTCAAACAAATAAATATAAAATAGGTTTTCTTGCTTACTAATAAAAAGTATATTACTAGTTTTACTTTCCAGTTATTGTTAGTTGATCAAAAAAATATATAATTATCTTTTTAATTATATTTAATAACATAAAAATGTTCTTGGATGTAATATAATTATGTTCTAAATATGCTGTAGTAAGAAATTTGCTTTTAAAATCTAAATCTATTTTAAAATCCAAAAGCAAATTTCTTACTTAGAACACATATAAGGACACATGCACACGAATGTTCATTGCAGCACTGTTTACAGTAGCAAAGACCTGGAACCAACCCAAATGCCCATCGATGATAGACTGGACAGGGAAAATGTGGTACATATACACCAGAGAATATTACACAGCCATCAAAAACGATGAGTTCGTGTCCCTTGTAGGGACATGGATGAAACTGGAAACCATCATTCTCAGCAAACTGACACAAGAGCAGAAAATCAAACACCACATGTTCTCAGTCATAGGCAGGTGTTGAACAATGAGAACACATGGACACGGGGAGGGGAGCACTACACACTGGGGTCCATTGCGGGGAAATGGGGGAGGGACGGGGAGGTGGGGAGGTGGGAAGAGATAGCATGGGGAGAAATGACAGATACAGGTGAGGGGAAGGAAGGCAGCAAATCACACTGCCATGTGTGTACCTATGCAACAATCTTGCATGTTCTTCACATGTACCCAAAAACCTAAAATGCAATAAAAAAAAATTGTTTTTAAAAAAAGAACACAATTATATTTCTAAAACAAGATATTAAAAATATTTCTAGTAATTTTGTTGTGGTTATATTGACTAACATAGGTTACCCAAAAATTGTGCTTAGCTAATGGAACAGTTTATAAAATGGAGTCATTTTATTGACTCAGAATAGCTGGATTATAACCAATTCAATAAGTACACCACAGTCTGTTCATACAATTCAAGGAATACTTTCTGAAGGATACAAATATGAAAATGCTTTAGTAATTTTAAGTTGGAGAAAATCTTTCTGGTATGTGTCTTCTTTGTGAATATGATTAAGTTGCTTCAAAGTTTTTGAGCCTTAGTTTTCTTACCAGTAAAATAGACATATATTACAATATTTTCATGTATAGCTTATGATATTATATATGTAGATATTAAATAGGAAAATGTCTTTAAAATTTCAAGAGCAGTGCCTTGAGTATACATTAATTTCTCCCTGTGACTGCTTGACCCCAAACTTTTGATCTTCTTCAGGCCAACGTGTACACCTCTACACCCTTACACCCTCACAAACTCAAATATACATGTGTATACATACATGCTCATACACACATACATACTGATACACACACTGGTAAAACACACACTCACAAAACACACACATTTGACTTTTTCCTACATGTACATTTCTTCATATATAGGGGCTCCATGTCATCATTTCTGAATGTCTCTGTAAGAGTTCATACATCTTAGTTTTGCTGAAACACATGTGCCTTCAGTGTTGAAATGACCTGGTATCTTTTTTTTAATACCAAATGACTCATGTCTCCTTAAGCTTAGCTTCACTTGTGACCTCTGCATAAATAAGGCTTCTATGAAAATCACATTATTTTGTCATATAAATTATATCATAGATAATTCTATATGATGGATTATATTGGCTGACTACGAACATTGAGTCACTTGTCTATCCCTGAAACACAATTTAACTGATTATAATGTACTATATTATTCAACATGTTGATAAAATATTTCTGATTCTGTTTTTATTTATTACATTATTACTATGTTTATCAACTCCTTATTCCTTCTATGTTTCCTGTTAAAAAACTTCATTTTCCTTTATTGGAATTTCATGAATTGTTAATATTTTATGTTTTTTTTCCTATGGAAATGATTGAACTTGTAACATTTTCTCTAAATATTACTTTAGCAATATCTAGTAGGTTATCTTAAGTAGTGTTTCCATTATTATTTTCATTGTGTTTTATTCATGTTTTTTTTAAGTGATACATATTTTGGAAATACATGTCACATTTTGGCAATTCATGTAATGTGTAAAGATCAAATATAGATATTTGGAATATCCATCACCTTAAATATTTTTTCTTTATACTAGGGACACTTAAATTATTCTCTTCTAGCTATTTTGAAATGTATAATAACTTATTGCTAACTAAAGTCACTCTACTGATCTGTTCCAGTCTATGGGCATTCAATAGCTTTCTATCTTTAGGGTCCTGGTCAATTTCTTTCATCAGTATATTTTTAGTTTTTCTTGTGTATATATTTCTTTGTTTTGGTTATATTAATTTCTAGACATTTTTCATCCGTTGAAGCTTTTGTAAATGAGATTACTTTCTTAGTTTCTTTTTCAGATAGTTTCCACATGGCCTGCACATATTCTACTGGTGTTTGCCTGTCAATTTTGTAGCCATAAACTTTACGGAATTCATTTATCAGCTCTAAGTGCTTTTGTGTGTGTGTGTGTGTGTGCGTGTGTGTGTGTGTGTGTGTGTGTGTAGACATTATGTTTTTGCAAGTATAAGATCATGTCATCTGTGAAGAAGGCTAATTTGACTTCTATTCCAGTATGGATAACCTTTATTCTTGTATCTTCCCTAATTGCTCTTGCTAAGAAGACTTCCATGTTTATGTTGAATAAATTGGTGAAAGTGAGCATCCATTTTTTGTTCCAAATTTTAGAGAAAAGGATTTCAATTTTTGCCCATTTAGTATGATACTCATTGTGGGTTTGTCTTAGTTGGCCTTAATTATTTTGAGATAGGTTTCTTCTATAACCAGTTTGATGAGAATTTTCATCATAATTGGATGTTGAATTTTGTCAAATTCTTTTAAAATATCTATTGACATATTCATAAGATTTTTCTTTTTATTTATGTTATTGTGATCTATCACATTTAGTGATTTGTGTATATTGAATCATCCTTGTATCCCGGAGATTAATCACATTTATTCATGGTGAATGATACTTTTAATGTGCTGCTGGATTTGGTTTGCTAGTATTTTATTGGCAATTGTTGCATCTATGCTGATAAATTATATTGGCCTGTGATTTTCTTTTGTATTGTGTGTATGTGTGTGTGTGTGTGTGTGTGTGTGTGTGTGTGTGTGTGTGTGTGTGTATGCTGTGTCCTCATCTGGTTTTGGTATCAGGATAATTCTGGCCTTGTAAAATGAGTTTGAATATATTTCCTCCTCTTCAATTTTTATTTTTGTAGAATTTTAGTAGAATTGATGTTAGTTCTTTTTTACATATTTAGTAGAATTAAGCAGTAATGCCATCAGATTTTGGGCTTTTCTTTAATGGGAGACTTTTTATTATGGCTTTGATTCCATTACTCATTATTGGTTTGTTCAGATGTTATATTTCTTAATAGCTTAATGTTTTTCAGTAATGTATCCATTTTTTCTGTTTTCTAGTTTGTTGGCATATGGTTGTTCATCTCTAGTGATTCTTTGCATTTCTATAGTTTTGACTCTGATGTCTCCTTTTTGTTTCTAATTTTATTTATTTGGCTTTTCTTTCTTTTTTTTCTTAGTCTAGCTAAAGGTTTTCCAATTTTGTTTGTTATAGCAAAGAAACAAGTTATAATTTTGTTGATGTGTTATATTTTTTGTCTCAAATTTATTTATGCTCCAATATTTATTTTTTCTTCTACTAGTTTTGGATATGGTTTGTTCTTATTTTTTTAGTTTCAGAATTCTCTTTTTTCCTGTATGTTTCTGGGTAAGTTTCTTGAGATGCATCATTATGTTGTTTATTTGAAGTCTTTCTACTTTTTTGATGTAGGTGTTTATTGTTAGAACTCTCTTAGTACAGCTTTTGCCATATACCAAATATTTTGGTAAGTTGTATTTCCATTTTCATTTGTTTCAGTAATTTTTAAAATTTCCTTCTTAGTTTCTTCATTGGCTCATTGGTCATTCAATTACATGTTGTTTAATTTCCATGTTGTTTAATTACATGTATTTTTATTGTTTCCAGGATTCCTCTTATTATTTTCTAGCTTTATTCTGTTGTTATCAGAAAAGATACTTGATATAACTTTGACTTTTCTGAATTTGGTGAGCTTTGTTTAGTGACCTAAGATATTCTCTGTTTCTGAGAATGTTCCAAGTGTAGATCAAAAGGATCTGTATTCTATAGCAGTTGAGTGAAATGTTCTGTAAAATCGGTTAGGTCCATTTGGGCTACAGTATAGTTTCACTTTGATGTTTCTTTTTTTGATTTTCTGTCTGGATGATCTGTTCATTACTGAAAGTGGGATGCTAAAGTGACTTACCATTACTGTATTACAGTCAACCTCCCTCTTTAGATCTATTAATGTTTTCCGTATACAGCGGGGTGCATAGATAATATAAAATAGTTGAATCCTCTTGTTGAATTGACACCTTTATCACTATATTGTCACCTCTTTGTCTCTTTTTGCAGTCTTTAACTTGTCTATTTTATCACACATAAATACAGATATGCCTTCTATTTTAATTTGTGTTTTGTTTTGTTATTTGTTTTTAAGTGAAATTAGGCAGTTTCCATTTGCATATGGTCCAGAGTTCTGTCAGGCAAACAGAACCATAATAAGAATTATAGATCAATGATAAGAATTACGAAAATGAGATGTATATTTTACAGTTTATTTAAAAATTAGAAATAAACATAGGAAAAATAAATGAGAGAATCAGGTTAAAAAGTAACCAATCAGTTCTCCTAAGTCAGTAGTACAGACAAAAGTTGGAGCTTAGGGAAAAATATGAAAAACCAGAGATGGCCAGTTGTCCAAATGGGCAAAATAGACACTTGTGACAAAATTAATATGAGCTGGCAATTCTGAGAGAGCTGTGTCTTTGGTGTATCACCTACAGAGGTAAGTGCACAGCACCAATTGGAAGGGTAGGGGTGGGTAGGGCTATTAATCAGAAGAATCAGCGTCCAGAAGTCTAGACTTGTAACAGAGTAAAGTCCCTGACCTTGTCAAGTTATCACAACCTTTTTATAATACTGGCTTCTTTTTCACTTCCCACTTCCAAGTTTATGAAAGTTCCATTCCTGGCGAGATCTTACACAGAAACATACAGAAAAAGCAAAAGAGCTCTGGAAACAGCTCTAACCAATGGCTGTGTTGCCACAATAAAATCTTGTTGAAGAAGGGGGGAAATAAAGGTAGTTTCCTTATATTATCATTAATTTCCAGGTATAAAACATTAACAGAATTATATCTGCACATTTCATAATTTAGAAAATAATGAGGTACCCAATTATTTTAACATGTTGCAAATTTTATAAGTATTCAAAATTCAAGGTGTAGTTAGAAGAAAGTTATATTCTCAATGTTTCATGATTCAAAGTTCTATTATTAAACCTTCATTATTTTTGGCTATCTCATCTTTCTTAGGAAGGTAAGTAATAATTTCCTTCTAATATTAATATGTTTTCTTTACTTTTCTTTTGTTTTTTGAGATAGCATCTTATTCTGTTATCCATGCTCAAATCCAGTGGCACAATCATGGCTCACTGCAGCCTAAACTCCCCCGTCTCAAACTATCCTCCTGCCTCAGACTCCTGAGTAGCTGGGACTACAGGTACATACCACCACAACTGGCTAATTAACATTTTTTTTTAGAGACAAGGTCTTACTATGTTGCTTGGACTGGTCTCAAACTCTTGGGTTCAAGGAATTTTCCTACCTTGGTCTCCCAAGGTGCTGGGATAGTAGATGGAAGCCATCAAAATCAAACTAATATTAAAATATTTCTAATTCTCCTGTGTCTCCTATAGTTTATGATATACAAAATTTGTTGCTTTGATATTTGGGGCATATATTTTGTATCCATTTGGTCTTCAGTGTGACTTTAAGGTTGGCAGTGTGTCATTTTAATACCTGGGAATCAAAAATATCTGAAATTGAATATTTACTTCTTTATCACAC
The DNA here is from genome assembly GCF_048565385.1 of Saimiri boliviensis. Taxonomy (NCBI): domain Eukaryota; kingdom Metazoa; phylum Chordata; class Mammalia; order Primates; family Cebidae; genus Saimiri; species Saimiri boliviensis. The sequence continues at coordinate 43,013,144 of NC_133463.1, forward strand.
TTAATATTATTTGGCTCAAATTATTTCTTGCCTGACATTAACAAAAAAGCAAGTAAAACATTAGCAAGAATCAAAACTTAGCATATAACTAAAGCAGTGATTATACTAAATCAAAAACAAAAAGATGGCCCAATTCTTAATATAAAACATTAAGTTGAGATTTGCTTTTTGACCCAATCTAAAAATATTTTTTAATGTAGATGGGTTAGAGTCATTTATTTTACTGAAATGACTGAAATTTTCCACTAAGTCTGAGTGCTGAGAAGACGAGGATATGGATTTTAATCATGCTTCTTTTTAAATATAATACTTAAGCATTTACTACATCAGAAATTAACATGTTCAAAGTTTATGTATCAGTGTTCCCCACTATAACACTTTGATAATAATATTACTTCCCTAACAATGCTATTATGAGAAGAGAACAAAATAGGTACAAAAATTAACAGAGCACATATATTTTTTGAAGATGTAATTGATGATAAACAGTAAAAATATGATTAGAATCTATATCCTCACATGTTCTACAGTATATAAATGACCTTTATGACACAGTATGGTAGAAAGCACAAAATCTCATGACTCAAAAATATTTTGACAATATTCTAGTTTTTCAGGATGTGGAAAAAATATTGCATATATTTGACAAATTTTGAATTATTTATAAATAGATTATTTTGGCCTTTATCCTTCCATTTCCCTTCATGTAACTATATTTTATTCAATTTTATATTCAGTATTTTATTCAATTTTATATTTCATGATATTGACATAGGATGCTATCAGTATTTTTTTTTACTCTGTAGCAAAACATGTCATTGCATTCAACCTAAGCACATTAGTGCATGCAATGTTGGTATTTGAATGCAATAATAACTTTGAAGTTAAATAAATAAACAATACTTAATAGGTGAAGGAAATACTTCTTTTTATAGCATGATTCTTACACTATTTTAATTGAAGAACCATTTCTGGAAATCAGAGAAGATAGTTAATTTCTCATTCCTCAGCACTTCTATGAAACCCTCTAGTGATGGCAAGACAGTTAATACTGAAATCAAAGAGGAAATCAAAAATCAAAGAAACAACATTTGATGAAGTTGAAAGGTTGAAAAAAAAAGTCTCCACCCTGTGAATTCCTAGAACCATAATAAAACTACAAATAGCTGTGTATTTTATACAAATTACAAAAGATGCTTAACCCCTGCCCCATCTTTAACCACTCTTTATCAGGAAAAAAAAAAAAAAAAAAAACATGATATAACCTGTAAGCAGCCCTATGTCTGTTAGTCAAAGATCTGTCACTGTTTTTAAGGACAGTTTGGCTCTAGATTACAAACATGAACCAGATATTACTTATAAAAATGGGAGTTTTTCTCCTTTTAAAAATAAATATAAGATATACCCAGTTTCTGTATAGAAGTTGTCACTTTGTCTTTACCAAAAGCAAACAAAATAAAATAATGGATAAACCAAAAATTAATAATTTCTTGCACTCATTAAATAATGAGCATCCAGAGAGGTACATGAAGAGAGAGCTGCATACCTGGAGGAGAAGCCAGAGGAGATACAGGCTGATTGGAACACTGAGATGGAAGTTTTGAAGAATTGTTAGAGACTGTGAGTGGAATGGTGCGAGACTGAATAACTCATAAGACTGCAGTTTCAGGCAGGCATTCTCACTTGCATGGGCTTTTCCTCTAGCAACCTCACCAGGTTTCCACACCGAGGATCTGATAAAATCCCCTCCCCGCACCACAATCCTAGCAGGGAGTGGGGAAGCATAACCTTTGTGAAATAAGTTCAGCGCCTTTTCCTTAAAAAAGAGCTACTATCCAGTGGAAAGGACTTTGTCAGAGTACAGTTCTAAAATTTTATCCCAACTGGAAGAAAAGAATATCTCATCACTCTAGTCTTTTCCAGCCTTCTTCTGACACTTAATAGGAAAAACAAAGTGACACAAAACTAAAATCAGCATCAACATTATGTAGGACCTAAAGGAAAAATATATGCAATGCTGCAACCAGGGAAGGAAACAGTGGACATAGGTTGTAAAAAGTTACAATGGAGAAATATTTGTGAAGTCCACAGTCTTTTAGTAAACAGATCTACTAAAAGACTGAGATTTACTTGGAGGTTTATAGAATGTTTCCCATCTCCCCCATTTTATCACGTCAAGAGGTGTCCGGTATAAGAGCAGTGAGCTATGACTGAAACAGCTGCAAGACTTAGATTCAAGGAGGTACATCAATGTCAAAGACAATGGAGGAATTTAAAGGCGCTGGTACCTATAGCTATATCAAAACGAACCACAATTTGTATAGAATAACGTAAGTCTTCACAGTAAGGCCTATTTGCCTGAGTTCCTGTTACTTAATAAAACATATCAGCATTGAAAAAAAAAATACAAGCCATAACAAGAGACAAAGAAATCATCAGAACCAGCCTGAGATTTGACACACATGTTGGAATTTTCACAGAAGGATTTTAAATTAACTATTATTGATTAACATGTTAAAGAGATTTCGACAACAGGCAACAACTGATGGGTAAAGTAAGGAAAGAAGGAATCCCTAAGAAACGGTCAGAAGGAGATGCTAAAAATCAAAACTGTGGTAACATAAAAGAAGAATTCTTCCAACAGTCTTGTCAGTAGACTGAACACTGGTGAGGTACAAAATAATGAACTTAAACATAGGTCAATAGAAATTTCTCAAACTCTATTGCAAAGATTTGTTTTAAACAAAAAGAGAATAAAACCTCCAAGAACAATATCAAAAGGTATAGCAAACACCTAATTTGAATGCCACAAGTGAAAGAAAAAGAAAAACCACTGAGAGGAAATATTGGAAGTAATGATGTCTGAAAACTATCCACAAATATTGGCAGATGCCAACCCAGAGATCAAGGAACCTCAGAGAACACTGAGCAGCATAAATTCTCAAAACAAAATCAAAACACTTAGACATGTCATATTTAAACTTTAGAAAATAATGAACAACATCAAAAGAATCTTGATGAAATCTAGATAGAAGAGGAGAGAAGTTATCTATCCAAAAGTAAGGATAAAAATTACAGTAGATGTGCTACAGTAAATTCAGGTGAAAAAAGTTAGAATCTCTACAAGGAAAAAAAAAAAAAAACAAGAGTAGAATGGAATCTTCTAAATGTTGAAAGAAAAAAAAGGAGAATTGATCAACCTAGAGTTTTATATTCAGTAAAATCATTCTTCATAAAAGTAGAAATAAGACTTCTCAGACAACTAAAAACTGTTATATTTCCCTCAGATTTCCTGTTCTGCAAGAAATGGGAAAAGAATTGCTTCAGGCAGAAGAACAATTAACTAGGGTCAGAAACTTGACAATACATAAAGAAAAGAAGAGTATTAAAGACGTAATAAATTAAGTAAAATAAAGCATTTTATTCTTAATTGATCTGAAAGAAAACAGTTTGTGTCAATACATAAATAATTGCAATGTACTGGATCAGAATAGGATAAAATAAAATAAATAAATGATAATGTCACAGGGCAAAAGAGATAATAATTGGGAATCCTTGGTCATAAATTTATTATAGTACATGTGAAGTCATATAGCATTATTTGGAAGTATATGTACTTGTTTTCAAACTACAGTTTAAATAATAAAGTAACCACTAAGTTTTCTAAACTTAAATAATGATCTAAGAGCCAAGAAATAATGGAAAGATAAAATATTTAGTTAAAAGCAGAAATGGTAAAAAGAAACATAAATATAGTGAACAGAAAATAGATACAAAGAGGCTACTCTTACTATACAGTATTTGGTTTTTTTATTCCTTGACTTAAAAAAAAGAAAATAGTTACAAAGAGTGTAAATATTAATCAAACAATATTAGAAATTATTTCAATTGTGAATGGTCAAAACATACAAAATACCAACAGAGATTCTCAGAATGGATTATGAAAGAGTCAACATTTTGTCATGTATAAGGAAACCACTTTAAATATAATGGTTCAGGTAGGTTAAAAGTAAAAAGGAAGAGAAAATATACCTTGCTAATATTATTCAAAAGAAAGATGACATTAGGTATATTAATTTACATAAAAGCAGACTTAAGAATAAGGAAAATTATCAGAGATTAAGATGGGTAATACCATTCTTCAAGAAGACATAGTAATCCTCAATGTGTACGTACTTAACAGTGGAATGTGAACATGCATGAGGCCACTATTATACTAATACCCAAAGAAGATAAAGGCATTATGAGAAAATAAACCAAAGAGCATGATCTTGATGAAACTAAACACCAAAATTCATAGCAAATCTTAGCAATTTAATCAAGCAATACGTAAAAATAATAATATATTATGACCACTTGGGTTTTATTCCAGTCAAGAATGCTGATTAAACATTCATAAGTCAGTTAATGTAACTCATCACTTTAGCAGAATAAATAAGAAAACAAAAAGATTCTATCAATAGATGCAGAAAAAGCAGTTGACAGAACTGAACACCGCTGCATGATTAAGTCCTCCAAAATATTAGAAAATTCTTAGCAAAGTGACATAAGAACAGAAATCATTTTCTTAATCTAATAATGATTTATATATACTTAGACCTCATGTTGTACATAATAGTGGGAGACCAAGTTGTTTTTCTCTAAGATCAAGAGTAAGTCAAGGGGCTGGGCATGGTGGCTCACACCTGTAATCCCAGCACTTTTGGGAGGCTGAGGTGGGTGTACTACCTGATGTCAGGAGTTCGAGACCAGCCTGGCAACATGGTAAAAATCTCTACTAAAAATAGAAAAATTAGCCAGTTGTGGTGGTGCATGACTGTAATTATAGCTACTCTGGGGGCAGATAGAGGAGAATCACTTGAACCCAAGAAATGGAGCTTACAGTGAGCTGAGATCCCAGCCCACTTCAGCCCAGCCTGGGTGACAAGATCAAAATTCTGTCTCAAAAAAAAAAAAAAAAAAAAATTAACATGTCTTCTCTCACTATTGCAGTGGAAGGCCCACTGAGTAGAAAAAGATAAGAAAAACAAATAAAAGTTTTAAAGTTTTAAAAACTGGAAAGGAAAAAACAATATTGGTTTTATTCATGATGACATGACTGTCTTATGTGAAAATCCCCTAGGAATCTAAAATAAAAACAAGCCCATAAGTGTTTGCTCTACATAAAATTTCTTCTAAATAGTGTATCATGAAAGGAAGAGAGACTTTACAGTGGAGAAACATGGCAAATCTTACCTTAGCCAGGCGATCAATGTTAACATCGGAACAGTGATAAGCTATGTTGCTAGCATGTACTCTTGGTATGAAGTGATATCTTTCCCATTACCTCTATAACCTTTGTCCCCAAATCTATAACCTCAAACTAATTATAAGAAAAACATCAGACAAGCCACAAACCAAGGGAATTCTATGAAATACCTGAAGAGTTGTCATCAAAATTGTCAAGGTCATCAAAAACAGGGAAATTCTGCAAAACTCAGTCTATAGCACCCTAAGAAGATATAGCCACCAAATTTAATGCGGCATTCTTGATAAAATTGTGTAATCAATAAGTGGCATAAGGTAAAATATGAAGGAATCTAAATAATACATGTACTACAGTTAATAATAATATATCATTTTTGGTCCATCAATTGTGATGATTGTACTATACTAATGTAACGTTCTAATAATTGCCATGACTGAGTTGGGGATATAATCAAACTGCCTGTACTTTTCCCCAATAGTTCTGTAAGTCCACAACTAAAGTTAAAACTTTATTAATCACTTTCAGATATAAAGAAATAAATCTAGAGAAGACTACAATTCTATTAAAGCCATAGCAAAACAAATGGTTTACATCCAAGAAGTCTTCAAAATTTCTGGAAATGCAGGATTCAACATCACATAATCTTTTTCTTCAGGGAAGTAGTATCTAGTGGGGACACAGAAAAATAAGAACACAACAATTGTATCTAGTCCATCTTTCAGGCGTAGAGAATTCCCTGTGGAAGGAATGTCTGTGCTGATACTTATAGTATGTTCAAGTGTTAACCAAGGTAAATGTGTAAAGTAGTTGTAATTCAATAAAAGAGTGGGAAGAATTTTGCAGACTATGGGCATGATACAGTTTTAAAGATTCTACTTACTCACCCCTTTTCATTGCAGCTTCCTCTTCCTGTACCTGAAGGTTGCTCATTTTCTCAGTGTACTTGTAAGAAATACCTTCCCTTCTCCTTTGCCTTCTCTTCCCTTACCTTCTCTCACTACTCTTCCTGAGCTTTATCTTCCTCCTCCTCATCACCTTCACTTTTCCCTTTGTCTCTTCTTCCTCTTTCTTCTTTCTCTTCTGCTGCTGCTTTCTCGTGTTTGTTTTCATACTGCTTCTCCTCTTCCATTTTTTTTTTCTGTTTTCTCTTCCTCCTCTTCTTGTAATCCTTAATGTTCTTTGCTTGTAGAACTGAAATTAGGAAAAATCCAAAGGAATGTCATTAATTGCTATTGTATCAACACCTTCAACTGGATTTGCATTAAGCAGTCTGACTGCCATCAACTAAACTGGCCTCAGTTTCTCCTCCTGCTGAATCTGAGGACCATCATAAAACACTAGAGACTACAGGAACACAAATAGGAATGGAAGGGTAAAGTGACATTTAAAATAAGACTCAAAACGCAAGCAAACATAGTTATGAAAATATTTTATTTTAATTGTATTATCAATTCTACCCCTGCCACCCCTCTAAGCAGTTGCATAATGAAATTTCACCATTACCTTTTTATGATTCCAGTTATCCTTCCTGTGCCTAAATTACTCCCTTGCTGTAAATCAGACATATTTTGAAAGATGTTTTTACTCTTTCTGTTCTCCAGATTCCTATTTGACACACTAGCCATAATGCTGTCTTTAAAAAAATATATTGAATTAGAGCATAACACAATTTATTAATTCTTCATATTAAAAGAGCTGACATCCTGATGATCATTGAGATTCAAAACAATTTCCAAAGCTTCTTAATTTACAGCAGGGTCTAGTTAAAGCTTTGGGGGAATCTGGTCTTCGTATGTTTGTTCTATATGTTCAATGAAGGATGAATCTCCAGATATGTTGTACACATTACCAAGTGATTTGTCCACTCACCACAGTGGCCAGGGATGCAAAAATATCATTATTACTTCAGAGACTGGAACAGTTCTCTGAACTAAGATACTTTTCATGTTTATTACACTGTTTCACCTTCTGTATAATTTAATATTCAAGCTGTGTAAGTCTAAATAGCTCAGCACAGCTGGTGTGGTGTCTTGTTATTTCTCACTTTTCCTCTTATCTGTGCAATTTTAATAATTGGGAGCCTAAAAACGTTATGGTAAATGGATAAAATTATTCAGGAAATTCATATACTTGGCACATAGTCAGTGAGAAGCTTAAATCAATTTTCTTGAACTGTCAGCCATGATGTACATCTAAATAGAATGCTAGAATTTAGTCAAATTCATTGCTTATTGTTTGTCTGTGAAATTATAAAATATGAAGGTTGGTAAGGGTTGTTCAATGTCTTTTAGTTTTTTCCAGTTTGAATGGCTCTGGTAAGTTATAACTATTTTGCAATTTAATCATATAAATAATATCCCCTTTTTCTTTAAAGAAATATACATACAAATGCTTTCCTGTTTTTGATAGGGAAAGAAGCAATAAGTTAAATCAAGCAGCACATTTTTACCTTGACCTCTCAGACTCAGGAATATGATTTCTCATATTTGAATCAACAAAATGCAATGTTTATGCAGCTTCAGATTTAAAATATGAATGTCAGAACATAGGCTTTCTTTGTTGTATAGTGATTTACTTAGATTGATATCTTAGCATTTTTCATCCAGATGCCTTTGTTGTGATAATTAAAACTTGCATTTTGGCCGGGCGCGGTGGCTCAAGCCTGTAATCCCAGCACTTTGGGAGGCCGAGGCGGGTGGATCACGAGGTCGAGAGATCGAGACCATCCTGGTCAACATAGCGAAACCCCGTCTCTACTAAAAATACAAGAAACTAGCTGGGCGTGGTGACACGTGCCTGTAATCCCAGCTACTTAGGAGGCTGAGGCAGGAGAATTGCCTGAGCCCAGGAGGCGGAGGTTGCGGTGAGCCGAGATTGCGCCATTGCACTCCAGCCTGGGTAACAAGAGCAAAACTCCGTCTCAAAAAAAAAAAAAAAAAAAACTTGCATTTTCAAGGTTAATACTGCATATTTCTATTCACCATTTCCTACTTCCAAAATGAAACTGTCCATTAGGAAATATTGCAAAGGCTACATATTTATATTGAAATGTAGAAAATTGCCACCTTTTTCTTCTTAAGTATATATGAAATCCAGAATATAGTTGTCTTTTTTTTTGATTGTCTACAGCAATCATGTATTGTCCAGGTAATTTTAATTTGGGGTCATTTTAATTTAAATTTTAGATGAGCAAATTAGTAGTATTTTGAAGATGTGGAACATCTTCTCATCTCATTCTTATTCTCACACTGAAAAGGAACCCATCTAGCTCAGTATACTTGGTATTAATTTGGTAATTGAAATACTGCAATGTAGAATGGCATTATTTCCTGGATGTGCCTGCAAGTGGAATCCTAGACAAACTGATCCACACTTTACCTTTTACCTTTAATTCTGGCCCACACAGGCAAAGCACAAATCTCTCTCAGAATAGCCCTCTAGTTTTCTTTAACTACCTATCATTTCAGGTATTTTCTTTCTCTCTAATGTCTAAATTATTTAGAGACATGAGCCAGTTTGTGAAAAGAACTGTCTTATAGCTGTTCTTTGTATAAGAAAATTATTATTAGTAGTAGTAGTATTCTTGAGACAGAGCCTCACTCTGTGGCCCAGCTAGAGTGCAGTGGTGTGATCTCTCCTCACTGCAATTAAAAAAAAAAAAAAAAAGACAACTATATTCTGGATTTCATATACACTTAAGAAGAAAAAAGTGGCAATTTTCTGCATTTCCATATAAATATGTAGCCTTTGAAATATTTCCTAATGGACAGTTTCATTTTAGAATTAGGAAGTGGTGAATAGAAATGTGTAGTATTAACCTCGAATGTGATTTATCTATTCTGAAATCGTGGGGTTCAAGTGATTCTCCTGCCTCAGCCTCCCAAGTAGCTGGGATTACAAGCATGTGCCATAACACATGTATAATTTTTTTTTTTTTTTTTTTTTTTTTTTTTAAGAGACAGAGTTTCACTCTTGTTACCCAGGCTGGAGTGCAATGGCGCGATCTCGGATCACCGCAATCTCTGCCTCCTGGGTTCAAGCAATTCTCCTGCCTCAGCCTCCTGAGTAGTTGGGATTACAGGCACGCGCCACCATGCCCAGCTAATTTTTGTATTTTTAGTAGAGACGGGGTTTCACCATGTTGACCAGGATGGTCTCGATCTCTTGACCTCGTGATCCACCCGCCTCGGCCTCCCAAAGTGCTGGGATTACAGGCTTGAGCCACCGCACCCGGCCAATTTTTGTATTTTTAGTAGAGACAGGGTTACACCATCTTGGCCAGGCTGGTCTTGAACTCCTGACCTCCTGCTCCACCCACATTGACCTCCCAAAGTTCTGGGATTACAGATATGAGCCACTGCACCCAGCTTGGAAATTATTTTTATAAATTCGAAAGTGACTTTTGTGAACAAAATTTCTATGAAGTACTGTATAGTACAGTCATCTTTCTTGACTCACACTACTTCTGTTGATTTTTTTTTTTCTTGAGACAGAGTGCCACTCTGTAAACTATGCAAACTAGTATCATGTCAGTCACCTTCTATTATAAAGACAAATGCAAGTGTATATTCATCGCATTATTTTGCATTTGCTTAGGAGTGTTTTACCTCTCATTATGTGATCCAGTTTAGTGTATGTGCAATGCGGTGATGAGAAAAATGTATATTTGTGTTTCAGGGTGGACAGTTCTTTTTTTTTTATTTTATACTTTAAGTTCTGGGGTATGTGTGCAGGTCTTGCAGGATTGTTACATAGGTATACACATGCCATAGTGGTTTGCTGCATCCATCCCCCCATCACTTATATTAGGTATTTTTCCTAATGTTATCCCTCCCTAGTCTCCCAACTCCTGCTATCCCTCCCCTACATCCCCCAACCCCCAACAAGCCCCTGTGTGTGATGTTCCCCTCCCTGTGTCCATGTGTTCTCACTGTTCAACACGCACTTATGAGTGAGAACCTGTGGTGTTTGGTTTTCTGTTCTCGTGTCAGTTTGCTTAGAATGATGGTTTCCAGCTTCATCCATACCCGTGCAAAGGATATGACCTCATCCTTTTTTATGTCTGCACAGTATTCCATGGTGTATATGTGCGACATTTTCTTTATCCAGTCTATCACTGATGGGCATTTGAGTTGGTTCCAAGTCTTTGCCATTGTGAACAGTGCTGCAATGAACATACATGTGCATGTGTCTTTATAATAGGATGGTTTATAGTTCCTTGGATATATACCTCGTAATGGGATCTGGGTCAAATGGTATTTCTATTTCTAGATCCTTGAGGAATTGCCACCATACACTTGACCAACAGTGTCAAAGTGTTCCTATTTCTCCTCATCCTCACCAGCATCTGTTGTCTCCAGATTTTTTAATGGTCATCATTCAAACTTGCATGAGATGGTTATTAAAATGGTTACGATTTGCATTTCTCTAATGACCAGTGATGTTGAGCATTTTTTCATGTTTGTTGACTGCATAAATGTCTTTTTTTGAAAAGTGTCTGTTCATATCCTTTGCCTACTTTTTGATGGTGTTGTTTGTTTCTTTCTTGTAAATTTGTTTTAGTTCTTTTGGATTCTGGATATCAGCCCTTTGTCGGATGGATTGCAAAAATCTTTTCCTATTCTGTTGGTTGCCAGTTCACCTTAATGATTGTTTCTTTTGCTCTGCAAAGCTCTTAGGTTTAATTAGATCTCATTTGTCTATTTTGGCTTTTGTTGCCATTTCTTTTGGTGTTTTAGTCATGAAGTCCTTGCCTATGCCTATGTCCTGAGTGGTATTGCCTAAATTTTCCTCTAGGCTTTTCATGGTGTTAGGTCTTATGTTTCAATATTCAATCAACTTTGAGTTAATTTTAGTGTAAAGTGTAAGGAAGGGGTCTATTTCAGCCTTCTGAACAGTGCTAGCCGGTTTTCCCAACACCATTTATTAAACAGGGAATCATTTCCCATTGCTTGTTTTTATCAGATGGCTATAGATGTGTGGCATTGCTTCTGAGGCCTCTGTTCTGTTCCATTGGTCTATATCTGTTTTGGCACCAGTGCCATGCTGTTTTGATTACTTTAGCCTTGTCGTATAATTTGAAGTAAGGTAGCATGGTACCTCCAGCTTTGTTCTTTTTGCTTAGGATTGTCTTGGCTATGTGGGGTTTTTTTTTTGTTGTTGTTGTTGTTCCATATGAAGTTTAGAGTGGTTTTATCCAGTTCTGTGAAGAAAGTCAATGTTAGCTTGATGGGAATATCATTGAATCTATAAATTGCTTTGGGCAGTATGGTCATTTTCACAACATTGATTCTTCTAACCATTAGCCTGGAATGTTTTCCCATCTGTTTTTGTCCTCTCTTATTTCCTTGAGCTGTGGTTTGTAGTTCTCCTTGAAGAAGTCCTTGTTACTTGTATCCCTAGGTATTTTATTCTTTTTGTAGCAATTGTGAATGGGAGCTTGCTCATGATTTGGCTCTCTGTCTTTCTATTATTGATGTATAGAAAGGCTTCTGATTTCTGCACATTGATTTTGTATCCTGAGACTTTGCTGAATTTGCTTATCATCTTAAGGAGATTTTGGGCTGAGATGATGAGGTCTTCAAATATACAATCATGTTGTCTGCAAATAGAGACAATTTGACTTCCTCTTTTCCTAATTGAATACTCTTTATTTATTTTTCTTGCCTGATTGCTCTGACCACAACTTCCAATACTATGTTGAATTGGAGTGGTGAGAGAGGGCATCCTTGTCTAGTGCCAGTTTTCAAAGGGAATGCTTCCAGTTTTTGCCCATTCAGTATGATATTGTCTGTGAGTCTGTCATAAATAGCTTTCATTATTTTGAGATACATTCCATTGATACTGAGTTTATTGAGAGTTTTTAGCATAAAGGGGTGTTGAATTTTGTCAAAGGCCTTTGCTGCATCTATTGAGATAATCATGGTGTTTTTGTCTTTGGATCTATTTCTTTAGATATCTATTAGGTCCATTTGATCCAGTACTGGCTTCAGGTGCTGAATATCTTTGTTAATTTTCTGTCTCAATGATCTGTCTAATATTATTAGTGCAGTGTTAAAGTCTTTCACTATTATTGTGTGGGAGTCAAGTCTCTTAGAAGATCTCTAAGAACTTGCTTTTTGAATCTGAGTGCTCCTGTGTTTGATGCATGTATACTTAGGATAGTTAGTTCTTGTTGTTGAATTGAAGCTGTTATCCTTATGGAATGCTCTTTGACTTTCTTTATCTTTGTTGGTTTAAAGTCTGTTTTGTCTGAAACCAAGATTGCAACCTCTGCTTTATTTATGTTTTTCATTTGCTAGGTAGATTTTTCTGCATCATTTTATTTTGAGCCTATGTGTGCTATTGCATGTGAGATGGTTACCTTAAAGACAGCATAGCAATGGGTCTTGGTTCTTTATCCAGCTTGCCACTCTGTAACTTTTAATTGGGACAGTTAGCCCATTTACATTCAAGGTTAATATTGATATGTGTGGATTTGATCCTGTCATCACGATGTTAGCTGCTTATTTTGCAGACTTGTGAATGTCGTTGCTTTATATTTTCCTTGGTCTGTGTACTTCACCATGGTTTTGTAGGAGCTGGTAATGTGGTCTTTCCTTTCTATATTTAGTAATTCCTTTAGGAGCTCTTGTAAAGAAGGCATGGTGGTAATGAATTCCCTTAGCAATTGCTCGTCTGAAAAGGATCTTATTTCTGTTTCACTTATGAAGCTTAGTTTGGCTCAACATTAAATTCTGGGTTGAAAATCCTTTTCTTTAAGAATGTTGAATGTTGGCCCAATCTCTTCTGACTTGTAGGGTTTCTGCTGAGAAGTTCGCTGTTAGTCTGATGGGCTTCCCTTTGTAGGTGACCTAACCTTTCTCTCTAGCTGCCTTTAACAGTTTCTTTCATTTCGACCTCAGAGAATCTGATGATTACATGCCTTTGGAATGATCTTTTTGTGAAGTATCTTACTGGGGTTTTCTGTGTTTCATGAATCTGAATGTTGGCCTCTCTAAAGGGCTGGGAAAGTTCTCATGAATCATATCCGGAATTTTTTTTTTTTTTTTAACAGAGTTTCACTTTTGTTACCCAGGCTGGAGTGCAATGGCGCGATCTTGGCTCACCGCAACCTCCGCCTCCTGGGTTCAGGCAATTCTCCTGCCTCAGCCTCCTGAGTAGCTGGGATTATAGGCACGCAACCACCATGCCCAGCTAATTTTTTTTTTTTTTTTTTTTTTTTTTTTTTTTTGTATTTTTAGTAGAGACAGGGTTTCACCATGTTGACCAGGATGGTCTCGATCTCTCGACCTTGTGATCCACCCGCCTCGGCCTCCCAAAGTGCTGGGATTACAGGCTTGAGCCACCGCGCCCGGCCTGAAATATATTTTCTAAGTTGGTTCACTTCTCCTCATCTATTTCAGGGACACCAGTGAGTACATGATTTGGTCTCTTTACATAATTCCATGTTTTTAGAGGTTTTATTTGTTCCTATTCTTTCTTTTTTTTTCTATTCTTGTTTGTCTTATTTCAGAAAGTCAGTCTTCAGGCTGTGAGATCTTTCCTCCACTTGGTTTATTCTGCTATTAATACTTATGATTGCATTACAGTGTTTCTTATAGTGTTTTCAATTTTTTTCAGCTCTGTGAAGTCAGTTATTTTTTTTTTTTCTATGCTGGCTATTTTGTCTATCAGTTTCTACATTGTTTTATAATTATTTTTCACTTTTTTGGATTGGTTTTTAATGTATTCCTGTACTTCAATGATCTTTGTTCATATTCCTATTTTGAATTCTATGCCTGCCATTTCAGTCATCTCAGCCCAGTTCAGAACCCTTGCTTGAGAGGTAGGGCAGTCATTTGGAGGAAATAAGGCACTCTGGCTTTTTGAGTTGTTAGAGTTCTTATGCTGAATTGTTCTCATTTTTCTGGGATTATTTTCATTCAATATTGAGGTGCTAATCTTTGGATAGGTGTTATTTTATTTTCTCCTATTTGATGACCTTAAAGGATTGATTGTAGTATAAGGTGAGTTTAGCCAATTTGCTTGGTTTCTGTAATATTTTAGCAGGTCAGTGCTCAGTCCCCAACTCCTAGACTGTATGTTCTAACTCGCGGAGAATTGTATTGAGCCCTAACTTGGTTTCCTGGCTCTTTGACTTTAGGAATCCACTGTGCTAGAGGAGGTGAGGTGCTCCGGGATCACTGATCATTACACTCCAATGGGTGGTCTCAGCCAAAGTGTTTCATAGTGTGGTGGCAGCAGGATCTGTCCCCGTTTTCAAGTGCTAGCAGCAGAGTGCTAGAGGGTGCTGGGATGCCTGCCTCCCTGCCAGCATTCCCCACAGTGTCAGAGGCAACACAGCTCAGGAGAATAAAAGGCGCCTGCTGGTGACTGTGCACACAGCCATGCTGTTGGTGGTGTTGGCATGGGGACAAGGCACTGAGTGCCTTCTCTATGCCCTGCAAGCAAAAATGGTCACTCAGGGTAGGGGAGAATCTGCTGTTCTCTGCCTGATGTTATCACAAAGCCAGGGTGCTAGTGGGGCAGGAATTGTTGGCTCCGTGCCTGCCAAGGCTCTGTCTGCAATGGCAGTTAGGGTGAACTGCTCTTACACAGCTGACAGAGCAAGGGAAACAAAACCCATCTGTGCAGACACACTCCAGCAAAGGAATGTAGTGGGCCCAGGGGAAGCTGCAGTGTGGGGAGGGAGCATGCAGGCTGGTGTGGGGCTATAGGGGGGCACCTTGCTGGAGCTCTCTATCAGTCAGGCATGATCCTTCAGTGCAGAAGCTATGGGGCACCTGAGGATGTCCTGCAAACAGGCATGGTCAGGCAAGAGTCCCAGGAGAGGTCAACAGACCAAGGAGTGCTCAGATCATAGGGATTTGTCTGATGGGCAAGACCACCCTGCAGAGTTCAGAACCCACAGTTCCCATAGGGCTAAAGTCTCCTATGAGAGCAATTCGAGCCTAGTGGGATAGCCATACCTGGCCACGCTCCACCACAGGTGCTCCCATACCAAACACTCTGGGCCCCACATCAGCCAGCTTGCTGCTCCTACCACTTCTCTAAGCAGCTCTCTGTGCCAACTTTCATGTCTATGATGGTTGAGGGGTCTCCTAGTGGACTTCCAGAGGCACGTGGAGAGCAGGTTGTTCCTTGCCAGTTCAACTAATCTATTCCTCTACAGCCGTTAGGGGGCAGGAATGAGCCTGGGTACTCTGTAGTCCCAGGTAGAATTCCCAGCTTTCTCCCCATTCAGCCCAGGTCTGTGTCTTCCCTTCATCTGTCCTCTCAGTGCCTTCCATCTGAAGATCTGTTAGGAACAGACTAGTCATCTCCATCCTTTGGTGGGAGCTGTTCCACCTGGCTACATCTAGTCAGGCATCTTGTCCTCCTCCCCAGCCTTTTAGTTTTACCTCTGTTTCTGCTTTCAAAGTATTCTGTTGTGATTGGAGGCGATACTTTACACTCTTGTAATCTTTTGGACATATATCGAGAATTATGTTATGCTGTAAGATTTAGTCTATCCTAGAGGAGTATTGGGGTTTGCTTGAAAAGAATATGTACTCTGTTTTTGTTGACTGGAAGGTTTTGCATAAGCCTGCTAGGTTCAGTTGGTCTCTACTGTTGTTCAGGATCTTTTCTTTCAATTTGGTCTTCTGTCTGGCTGTTCTGTTAATTATTGTACGTGGGATATTTACTTCTCTAACATTTCTAGCCTTTCATTTGTAGTTACAAAAGTGTTTGGCAGCTGCCAGCATCTTCGTTTTGCACCACACTGCAGAAGAAAATAATAGTAGTCACTTAACGTGATTTGCAGTAATCCTTGGGTTTGCTTTTTCCAATTATTCAAAGTTATAACATTTGGCTTTTTTAAAACCAATTGCTATGAACAAGAAAATGTGCTGTTTCTATTGTCTTAAGTGAATGATGACCTACTCCTGGATTTGAAAGTCGGGTTATTCCTGCCCAAATAATAATCACAAATTTAAAGGAATAAATTGTCCCCCTGCACAACACCCCCCCCCCCCCGCCCCTACCAAAATGAGAGTGTCTTTAGTTGCATTCTCACAGAAGCGGACTCCAAAACAATCATGTGAATAGAGTTGCTTATCTCACCTTGGAAGATGAAGCAATAAGCCTCTAAAGGGTAAAATTTTAAGCCGTTTTCCATGTAGACAACTGGTGATCAATCTCACTAGAAAATTTTGGAAGAAAAACCTATTGATTACCGGTTGATGGTTGATGCAAAAGGGTTGTAACTCCATAGACCTTTCCACTTAGTTGGTAAGAGGGCAAAGCGGGTTCAGGCAGTTAGAGAAAGGCCTTAATAAAACCAAAACAAGACTAAATAGATTCTTGGGAGTGCAGAAAATATATTTATCACTGTGGCTCTAAAAAATTACGTTTATCTAATTTGTAAATATAAGTAGAATTTATTTTGCTGTTTTAAATGTTCTCTTTTATAACTTATTAAAAGGTTACCAGTTTTAACTAATTGCTTCATAAATTTTAATTGAATATAGCAATATTTTTCTTACGCTGCATTTTTTCTTCTCTCTTACTTTTTATTATTGATTTTAAATTTAAGGAACTATTTTTCATTGCGTGTGTGTGTGTGTGTGTGTGTGTGTGTGTGTCGATTTAAATACATCTTTTTTGTAAAGAGCTAAACAGTACTTTCGGTTTAGCATAGTTTTAGAATATCACGTTATGTTTTAAAACAATGCCAGAATTCACAATATTTTGGACACAATGTCTTTATAAACCTATTTAGGAAAACTAATAAAAATACAACAGCTTTTATTCCAAAATTATTCAAATATGCTATCCTGAAGATGGCCTATTTTGTAACATTTTAATAAATTCTCCCCCCTACTTGTCATACTGTCTCATAAATGCAAGAATGCAATTCTTTTGGCTACATTCAGCTGAAGTAAATAAAGTACATAAGAACCTCTTAAGATTTTTATTTTGAAAGTATATTTATCTCTAGAAATAAATATATTTCATTAAATATAAAATATATCTATTTAATTGTAAAATAAAATTATGAACATATATTATTTTGATATAAAAATGTTTACAGAGCCATTTTCTTTACAATATTATTAAACAGTCTATTGATATAGTATCTTACATTTCAGCATTCCATAAGCAGCAGCTATTTTAATTTTCTACATCACCTGCTTAAAATAATTGTAGTGAATTTAGAAATAATCTTAGACATGTGAGATTAACCACTTTCACTGATGACATTTAAACACAAAACAAAAACAAAAACAAAACAAATGGGGTATTGTCTGAGGCATATCGAATGACAGCGGGCATTGCTGGTGGCCTTCCCAACATCTACTTCCCTCTTTCCTAATGGAAAATCTTCCTTGGTGTCGTATATCTCGGGGGAAGTTGTTCCTCCCTTAGTCTCAGGAACGGTCCTAATTATATCTGCTTTTAGGAATTGTCTAAAGAACAATTTGATTAAATTAAGGTCAATCAATTATAGGTGAATATTTATTATATCATACTAGAGATTATATCTTAAGAAAGAAAAATTGGAAAGCAATCTTTCTCCCTGTGAGTGAAAAAACTAATTCCCCTTAGATGGCATCCTGTGTTCTTTATGGGAGAAAGTTAAAAGAACTTTTAAAAGTTGAACCTAACACTGTGTGTGGCAGAAATTAAATTTAAAAAGAAAAAGTATTTAATAACACTGTAGAACAACTGGTTCAATATTCTCAGGCTTACCCTGTCTCTGAACATTTTATAATGAGCCAATTTACTTATTGTTCAAACCAGTATTTATTTCTATTATTTTTTGCTGATACATAATGCACTGCTACTGCTTTTAGCCATTTAATGCCCTATATTTAGCAGTTTAATCTACAACTTAGAAAAATCGTAAATTGCTTATAACTCTTTTTAATTTTATACGTTGTAATTGTATATGATTTATCTCTGTTTTACAAATATTCTAGTGCTTAAAATAATGAGCTACTTTTAAGCAGCATTCAATAAAGCAACAAGAAGGTTGTAGAAAAGTAAAATTTCCCCAGATTCCTAAGGTAACAATAATATTTCTCATAGAATATAGCATTGTCATCTGTGTATCTGATACAGATTCCAGTATAGACAATAAGCAAGCACCGCTATCTCTATTTAAGAGTCTACTTGAAACTTAGTAATTAACTTTCTTGAAATACAATTAAGACAACAATGATTAGTTACCTTTTGATAATTTATTGCCTTTATTTTGTAAGCTGCAGTTGACTAAAAGTTTTAAAAAATGGTCCTGGAATACAATGATCAAGGAGGCATAATCTGAAGCTCATGCCATATAGTGTTATATCTTTTTCTGAGCAACTTCTCTGTATATTTTTCAAAGAAAACATATGACAATGAAATGGTAGTAAATTTTTGTGTAACTTTAGCTAATTAGCTTGGGCCAAACCTTCCTTTTGTCACACTGGCAGTATTTCTAAGTCTTGACCCAATTGTGTCCTGTTAACTATGAAATCAGTAATGTGTATTCAGATATAGGCTTAGTGCATCCAAGAGTCTGAGAGTTTGGGAAAGAAATGAAATTAGGCAGTAAATTCCAGGTGAGCCTAAATACTGGTATTTGGTATTAAAAGAAAATTGAGAATGTAATGACAATCAATTTACCTATGAAGTACATATATGTGTGTGCGTGTATACTACATATATATACACACACACACTCTACATATATATACATTACCTATGTGACTATATTACATATATACATATATACATATATATTCTACATCTGTGTATATACGTATATTCATACTATACATATATTCAGACAGACACACACACACACACACAGACATGCATAGACATAGGTACAGTTGTCCCTCAGTATCCATGGGGAATTGGTTCCAGGACCACCTGGTAGATACTGAAATTCATGGATGCCTAAGTTGCTTATAGAAAATGGTGTAATATTTGCATATAACCTACCCACATCTTCTTATATACTTTAAATCATCTCTAGATTATTTATAATATCTTATACAATGTAAGTACTATGCAAAGAATCACCACACTATATTGTTTAGGAAATAATAAAAAGAAAAATAGTGTGTACATATTTAGATATTTTCGAGCTGTGATTGGTTGATTCCACAAATGTGGAACCCAGAGATATGAAAGGCCAAGTATAAGTATGAATATATATATATATATATATATATATATATATATATATAGTATATGTGTGTGTATATATGTAAATATAAATATATATGTATTGCACACATGCACACACATATATACATTGTCACAAAACCGTTAAAAATCACACTTTGCTTTATAACATAATTTGAATTCACATATACAGCAACCTCAGTGTTCTAATCAATCTCGTGTTAAAGCAATGACAATGACACAGTGAAAAACTGATCCACTCATTACACCACCCTGCACCTACAAGGATCATTTCTAGAGTTAGAAGTCATAATGAAACACTGGCTAGATATTGCCTTGGAGAGTTGCATTTTATTGGATGGACAAGTGACACTGATGATGACAGATTATTATTACATCCCCTATGTATGCTTTGCTACTACTCCTGTATTACCAATAAATGTTGTTTAATAATTCATAGAAGCATGTTTAGATAACATATTCAAAATACAAATTGATGCAAACATGGCATTATTTAATATTTTAACCGTTGCATTCCATGGGCAGGCTAGCTGGTTAACATTAAATATTTAAAACAGAAGAAAGAGATAAAGTCATGTCATAGCTTTGAGTTAAGAAACAAAGGGTAATTTAAGCATGAAATGGCTAATCTTTGGTACACAGTCAGAGACATGAAGCAGTGAATGGAAAGCCCAGTGTCTGAAATAAGATACTACCTACAAATCCAATACCTAGTTGATGTGATACCACTATGGGCCTTGTACTTTTAATAGAAGCTCACAATCATTTCAGTCTTAAAGTGATAATCCATTAGCATGAAATGAAAAATAAGTCTCTATAGAATGAGAATAGGGGAAGCTATCCCAATAGCTTTCCTTTGTTTTACATAAAACTTTCCTTAAACAGCAATGAATAATTTGATATAGCCTATGGACTTATGATTGCATGCAGAAGAGAAATTTTAAAAATTACATATTTACTTTTCTATAAGGATTGTGAGGGAAATAGGCCATATTTCAATGAGGTTTAAATATAAAGATAGAATGAATGTCCAGTTTCTATTTCTCAAGATTGTCTCTGCACACCTGACTTCAAATCTTACTTTTGAGTATCAAACAAATAAATACCTTGTATATGCTGATATAGAAAATATCCCTCTCTCTGAGGCCACAGAGGTCTGGGGTAGCCATTGTGCAGTCATTGCCTGAGAAAAACTTCCAGCCTTCATGCCAGGTGCTGTGTGTAAAGGGAGAATTTGGGGATAGAGGAGGAAGCTCCATGCGGGCCTTCCAAGGCTAAGCAAAGGCATCTGGACTTGTTCCAACCCAGCCCACCGGGTGACATCATCAGGCAGGGAGGGGTGCTGGTGGTGGTTCCTAGGGAGTGAGCTGCTGTTCCCATGCAGGGGCCTCCTAGATCCTTAGCAGGCACCTTTAGGCCATGGGTCACTCACCATGCGCCGTCAATATGCTCTGGTCTCAGGTGGTTTCTCTTTGTCCTCCAGAGCTAGTTTTTTGTTCTGTTCCCTGCATGTGGATATAGTAGAGATTATTGTCTGTGAAATTTTTCCTTTGTGGATTTTGAGTTTTCTCTCATAGTGTAAAGAATAATCACCTTCTGTAAATTAACAAGACCACTTTTTAAGATTTATCCACTTTGTTCTTTGTTAATTGAAACATAATAATTATGTTGTTAAAATTCTCAACAGCCTTTTTTTTCTTCCGTAGCTAACCTTCCTTCTAGTAATTTTTGCTTTCTGTTTTGCTGCTGTGGTTTTGCAAAGCTTTTCCCTCAGCCTGTACCTGTTATCAATATAAAATAATCTTCCTGTGGAATGCTTCATGACTTAAATTCTACTTGAATCAACACATTGCCATACTACTTTTTATCTTGATGAATTCATTGGTCATTTCTTTGCCTTATCATCTCATCGGAAGTTTTTAAATACCATTTGTTTTAGTTGTCTTTAAAAACATAATAAATAGACTTTGCCATTTAAAAAAAAAGAAAATATCCCTGCCTCATTGAACTTAAATTCTAATGGAGGACTTAGTATCTTGTTGGAAGTCATCTTTCATTCCCTAGAATTTATCACACCATTTTTCCTGGTCTTTGAACTCAGGTTTTCTTTTGTTTTTATACAAATTACCCTTACGCACTTCTACCCACTCCCCAGTACCCCAAATATTACTTCTGGAAAGATTTTCCAATCAAGTAAAACTTAATTGAGGGTGTACGCTTTACATCCTAAAAGTAGCTGATGCGTACTCTATTTCACGCTAATTATATTTTATTGAAATTGAATTGGCTATCTTAATAATATTTATATGTATTATTGGGTCTATTTCAGTGTCTGAAAAGCTGCTTGACACTTAAAGAGTGATGAATAAAATTTGATTCAATTTTGGGGGTTAATAGGCATTATGTCATATTCTCTCCACATATGGAGAACCATTATAAATAAGTATATTATTATGTTCTCTTTTATTTTAGAATGGAATAAAAGTAAGGGTTAAATGTTTCTTAAGGAAGCAAAATCAACTATTTAATTTTAAAATCTGGTAACAGCAAAGGAAACAATCATTAGAGTGAATAACAGAATGGGAAAAAATTTTTTCAGGCTACACATTAGACAAAGGGCTAATAGCCAAAATCTACAAAGAACTAAAACAAATTTACAGGAAAAAACAAACAAACAAACAAACAAAAAAAACAAACAAACAACCCTATCAAAAAGTGGGCAAAGGAGATATGAACAGACATTTCATGGAAGAAGCCATTTATGTAGCCAAGAAATATATGAAAAAATGCTCATAATCACTGGTCATTAGAGAAATGCCATCTCACGCCAGTTAGAAGGGCAATCATTAAAAACTCTGGAGACAACAGATGCTGGAGAGGATGCGGAGAAATAGGAATGCTTTTACACTGTTAGTGGGAGTGTAAATTAGTTCAACCATTGTGGAAGACAGTGTGGTGATTCTTCAAGGACCTAGAAAAACAAATTCCATTTGACCCAGCAATCCCATTATTGGGTATATACTGAAAGGATTACAAATTGTTCTAATATAAAGACACATGCACACGTATGTTCATTGCAGCACTGTTTGCAATAGCAAAGACCTGGAACCAACCCAAATGCCCATCAATGGTGGAGTGGATAAAGAAAATGTGGCACACATACACCATGGAATACTATGCAGCGATAAAAAGAATGAGTTCATGTCCTTGGCAGGGACATGGATGAATTAGGAAACTATCATTCTCAGCAAACTAAAGCAATAACAGAAAACCAAACACAGCATATTCTCACTCATAGGTGGGTGTTGAGCAATGGGAACACATGGACTCAGGGAGGGGAACATCACACACTGGCGTCTGTTGTCGGCGAGGGGGCTTGGGGAGGGATAGCAGGGGTGGAGAGATTGGGTGGGATAACATTATGAGAAATACTTACTATAGGTGACAGAGGGATGGAGGCAGCAATCCACCATGGCATGCGTACACATATGTAACAAACCTGCACAATCTACACATGTACCCCAGAACTTAAAGTATAATTTATGTATATATATAAAATATAAATTAATTTATGTATATAAATTATATAAATTTAAATATGTATATATGTAAATCTGGTCAACAGATAGGCCTGGAGGACATTATGTTAAACAAAATAAGTCAAGCACAGAAGGATAAATAACCTATGTTCTCATATATGGGAGCTAAAAAGAATAATTGAGCTGCTTCATGAAAGTAGAGAGTAGCATTCTGGGTTTTAGAGGCTGAGAATGGCACAGGGGAAGGGAAACTAGGAGAGATTGGTTAATGGTTAATTAGAGCCATATGGGAGATATTATTTCTGGTGTTCTACAGCATTTTAGGGTGAATATGATTAGCTATACTTCATTGGGTATTCTCAAAAAGCTAGGAAAGAAGATATTGAATGTTCCTAATACAAATAAATGATAAATATTCGAGGAGATGGTTTTGCTAATTACCCTGATATGTTTCTTATATATTGCATACATATATCCAAATATCATTTTATATTCCATAAATATATATACTCATTACCTGTCAATTAAAAATAAAAGAGAAATAGAATCTGGCCAAACTTATTTCTAACAGTATTTTTTTATTATTATTTTTTATTGCATTTTAGGTTTTGGGGTACATGTGAAGAACATGCAAGATTGTTGCATAGGTACACAAGTGGCAGTGTGCTTTGCTGCTTTCGTCCCCTCGCCTGTATCTGTCATTTCTCCCCATGCTATCTCTTCCCACCTCCCCACCCCCTGTCCCTCCCCCATTTCCCCCCAACGGACCCCAGTGTGTAGTGCTCCCCTCCCTGTGTCCATGTGTTCTTATTATTCAACACCCGCCTATGAGTGAGAACATGCGGTGTTTGATTTTCTGCTCTTATGTCAGTTTGCTGATAATGATGGTTTCCAGGTTCATCCTGTCCCTACAAAGGACACAAACTCATCGTTTTTGATGGCTGCATAATATTCCATGGTGTATATGTACCACATTTTCCCTATCCAGTCTATCATCTTTGGGCATTTGGGTTGGTTCCAGGTCTTTGCTATTGTAAACAGTGCTGCAATGAACATTCGTGTGCATGTGTCCTTATAGTAGAATGATTTATAATCCTTTGGATATATACTCAGTAATGGGATTGCTGGGCCAAATGGGATTTCTATTTTTAGGTCATTGAGGAATCGCCACACTGTCTTCCACAATGGTTGAATTAATTTACATTCCCACCATCAGTGTAAAAGTGTTCCTATTTCTCCACATCCTCTCCAGCATCTGTTGTTTCCAGATTTTTTAATGATTGTGATTCTAACTGGTGTGAGATGGTATCTCAATGTGGTTTTGATTTGCATTTCTCTAATGACCAGTGATGATGAGCATTTTTTCATGTTTGTTGGCCTCCTGTATGTCTAACATTATTATTTTTTTAAATTAGCATGTTTAAATTTTTTCTTTATTTTTGATGTTATTGGGTCATATCAAACAAACAAGTAAAACAAATTGTATTTTATATTTGGTGACTTCTCAAATGTGCATTGGGAATGTGGAAACGTACAGTGATGGAAATATTTTATTAGTACATTAGAAATTCATTGGTAATTTTTCTACTATGATTAAAAGTAGTTATGCATATAAATTCATTTAAAAACAAATAATGTTTTAACTATATTAATCACACTATTAAATGAGGAACTGGATGGACTGAAGAGATAAAAACACTTGATAAAAAGCATGATTACAATTTGTACCTGCATGATTGTGATAAGTTTTTAGTTTCTCTCAGTATCTACTTAACTTTTTAAAAAATCTAATTGTCTTATGGTTATATTATAAAATGATACTATTTTTAAATATTTGACATGCATAAGAACTAGAGTAATTGCAAAAATAATAATAAAATATCAATGCTTTAAACTCTATACTACGTAATAATATCAGCTTAGCAAATTTTCTTTCTTCAGTGAAATATATTACTGACAGCTTAACAAATTATTGAAAAACTGAAAAAGAAAAAAATGAAGACACTTTGTCTGTTCAATCTTTATGTATACTAGATTTGAATGAAAAACTATATTATGAATTGATCCTAATATGTAATCTTAAAGTAATCTGATAACTATCATCTGTTCTTGTCAGAACATTAAAAAAAATCTCTATATATGATCTATTTAATCAATTTTTTGGTTAAATAAAAATCTTACATGCAATGTACTATGAAAAACTATAATTCATAAGCAATATTATGAATAAATTATATAGAGGTTATTGTACATATTTATTTAGATTTTAAAATAAAGCCTCTGACATGCAATGTTTAATTTCATTGCCTAAAACTAAACACTATATCTTCTATGTCTATAAAAGTTTTAAAAGTTTGCATATAGTTAATATGAAAATATTTATTTAAAAATTTAAAAATATGTACTGAATATACTAGTACAATACCATGTGGTAGAAAGGGTTTATTTCTACTTTTCATTTGTTTTCATTTCTACTTTTCATTTCAATATTTAGAACAGTATTAGTCATTGTATGTTACTGTAAAAGTCACACCTCACTAATCTAATAAACACATTGCAACCAAATGACAAATTTGTTTGAAAAAGTCTTTTGTCTAAAGTTACGATTATGTCCTAATTGAATGGTAGACAGAAAGGATAAATTGCTGATTGCTGAGATTATACACAATAGCTACTAATCTATAACACTGGATAAGAAACACATTACAGTTAGCATCTTATTTTTTTCAAATTGTTTTATTTTTCACATAGCTGTGATTAATATGAAATATTATGTCTAGCTTGAAGTATATTGCTTTAAAAATATATAGCCAACTTAAAATTTAAAAATGGTTAAAAGTAAGCAGTATTAATGATGAGCAAGATTATTTTTCCAATAAAAACCTCTAAATGAAGTGAAGTACATCCAAATCAGATTTTTTTCTTTCCTTAGTCTTTCTTCCTTTGGAGTCTCCCTAATTTTTCACTGGCTCTGGATTTAAAAAGTGGTTAGACTTTCTTTGATTTCCTAACAAACCTGGAGCCTGATAAATGTTCACCAAGATCCTTATACTCTGGGGAACTCAAATCTGTATATATTAATCACAATGTGGATAGTTTATTTTCCTTTTTTCTTCTGTTTTCTTGTCAAAACTTGAGCTGATATATGAACCCAGGAAGAAAGCAGCAACCTCAGTTCGATGTAATTCATACAATACCAGTTTGAATTTTTGTTCTCAGGATTTCCTCCTTGTCTTTGTATTTTGAAGAGGCTTTAAATCTTTCTTTTTCCTCTTTTGTCACTGTCACCATCTTTTGCAGTTTATTTGGTAGCTTCCTCACCATTCTGTTCAGGTTGTAAAAAATCTTCCTATTACAAGTGGCTTTTAGCACATCCCTTCTCTGTTTTTCTTTTCACAGCATTCTAACCTTGCTTTGATCCATTTTCTTCCCCTTTCTTCTCATTTCCTCCTCTTTTCTTTTTTTCTTTTGGTTTCATTCCAAATGTCTTCTTATATTGACACTAGATTACTCAGTAGGTAGTTCACATTGATCTGGCTACTGTTTAGAAAGCAGATTTCATTTTAAGTAGAGAAATGGGAACGTCTGAGGAAGGATATCCTTTGTAGAACAAAGCACTAGGCTGCTGCTTTCAGATTCCTCCCCACTTCAGGGAAAGTGGAGAGTGATCGATCTCTACAAATACTAACAGTTTATAATTTTGTCCATCTGATTATTTTAAAACTCATAAAATTTATTAATAAAATTCAAATCTTTCTATATGTATTTTTCGAGTAACTCTCTTTGTGTAGTCTATTTCTTCGTACACTAGAATAGCTCTAAGTTAGAAAAAAAAAAAAAAAAAAAAAAAAAAACAAAACAAAAAAACCAAAAAAACAGAGGAAAGGAGGAGCCAAGGCAGGGATTGTTATCAAATCAAATGGGGTGAAAACGTATTCCTTTGCAAGCATGTGCTCATTCTCTTTAATTGAGCCCCTATTTGTTTCTCAATTGTTCTCTGTTGTAGTCTGATAGCTTTTATCCTAACTGCTTTGTTTCTCCCCTCTTCTAATTTATAGTGTCAACTTACATTTAGGGCAGTGAGAGTTAACTTGCTCACTGTGACATTGCAATCAATTAATCACCTTTAGCTTTCCATCCTGACTTCTGATTGGCTGGTTTGTAATTGAGCCATGGGGCAAAAGCCATTTCCAGCCACAGTCTGTCAGCTTGTTCAGCAGTTCATTTATTAGTTTGATAAGATAACCTTTCACAGCAGCATCTAATCAAAAGCATCAAGCTGCACATACGGTAGAATGATTCAGAAATTCATGCCTAAATTCTTGTTTGGTCAGATATAATGAACATATTATTGTTCTCTTGGAATTTGAAATAGAAATACAGTGTATAGCCCTCTGACCATTTAGCTCCAGGTTAAGATTTTGATAAAGACCATAAACTATGAGGCACTTGACAGCTAAGTTATAGGAGTACAGAAAACATTTTTTTTCTAACTTTAAATTTTATTATATAAATCTAAATTTCCTAAGTCACAACATTTAGAAGTTTTAGTAAAGTACTATATTTTGTGGAGAAATTTTAACTTTTTCTGTATTTTGTACTATTTAATATCTAGGGAAAAATTATCCTGATTTTCCTCCTTTTATATCATAAAAATGCCACATTGGTGAAAAATCTCATTTTCTATAAAAAGATATCTTTACTATTTACTTCAGTTTACCAGGAGGAGACAGCATTCCACTTACCCTAGGAGATACATCTCCAATATTTCAGTACTAACTCACAATACAAATACAACTTCCACTATTAAATTTATGCCAGAGCACAGCAGAACAGAAAACAACATCACATATTCTCTAATATCAAAGCCACTGCTTTTCTTATAGAAAGGATTATAGTCCCTTTTCTTTTAATTTTTTTTTTTTTATGTTGAACGATATTTTGGTAGAAGCCTACAATGTATAATGACTAAATCAGGGTAATTGGGACATCCACCAGCTTAAATGTTCATCATTTTGTTGTGTTGACTGATGAAGGGGGATATGTAAATGCTATGCCATTTCAGTCCACTGAAGGACTGGACAATTTTATCAGATGGTTCACATCCAGAGCTTCTCTGTGAGGTTGGTTGAGGCTGACATGAGATCAGCATCAGAGCCAAACTACTGTCATTTTTATTTCATTTTATTTTCCAAGATGGCAGATTAGAGGCTTTCAGTGTACCTCTGACATTTGGAAATAACAAGATACTGTATAAAAATAAACTCTGTGAGCTTTCATTCAAGAAGGAAAATGGTAATCCACCAGAATCAGGAAGGACATCTCAGAACCCCGGGAGGAGAATGTGGGCAAACAACCCCCATGATGGATCTGACTAAAAAAAGTGAGTGAAGCCTTAGTATGTGAGAGCAGAAGAGAGCCTCCTTCTGCGACTCAACTTTCCTTTGTGAATCTGAGCAATAATCCAGGTCAAGAGATAGCACTTCATTTTTCCCAAGTCTTAGAGCAAACTTGGAAAAAATCCTGGAGGTGTTTAGTGGGAAAAACCTGGAATGAAGAGCAGGATGACATTTTTCATCCAAGTGCATACAAAATCAGCTATTCTTTGGAAATTAAGTAGTGTGGCTACACATGCATTTTATTTTCAGTTCTAAAACTGGAGCGCTTGTTCTGGAGTAGGGTAGGCACCTCCACAGCCAGAATTGTAGAAAGCACCTCAGCAGTAGATGCTGAAATTCTGCTCTCCCCTGTGCAGGTCAGAGGTGCGAGGAGAGCTTCTATAGCTGCAGTTTCTTCCGGGCAACAAGACTTGCAGCCAGGACCAGTTTGACAACCTGGTATCAGTTTGCATGTGCTATTGCTGTATGCCCCAGCCTCCTTTCCTGAGATCGTGATGCAGTGGGACCCTGTATTCTCCCCTCCCAGGCAGATCTCCAGGGGTTTGGAGCACACGTTTACCTGGACCAGTAACCTGAGCCACACTATCCTTCTTGGCCACAGATTCTGGTGCAGGGGAGCCCTTTCTGCCGCTTAATGAGCAGGCAGATATCAAGGTATTTGGAGCACCTGCTCATCCAGATCAGCAACCTGAGCCACTCTACCCTTCCTGTGCAGAGATTGTGGTGAAGTGGGGCCCTCTGGGCTCTGCTCCCAGGCAGATCTCCAGGAATCTGAAACACCCACTCTCCTGGATGAGCTGTTTAGGCTGCCCTCACTTTGCAGAGAACTTGGGCCAAGGAGTTTTCCCAGTTCCATGACTAAGCACATCTCCAGGTGCTGGTGACTACTCAGTGGATTTTCCCTTGGCACTGGGGCTTACGCCTGTCATTGGGGGACCTACAGGTAGGCCTTCTTGGTCCAGCTCTGCCTATCTTTACCCTATCATCCATGACGCTGAGCAGGAAACTCAGACCACTATGAACTCTACAGATCAGCCCGTCGATGAAGGCAAAAGAGAGCTTCTCTCATTAACCAAGGATCAAGTATAAAATCCAGCCACATTGGCTGCGGCTGGCTGTTACACTTAAGTGCCATCTATTGGTTTGTAGGTCAAATCACAGGGTTCAATATAATATGTGCCAGTGGAAGTGCATAGGGCTATAGAAGCAAAACCAAAAGACCCTACCCAATATTCTCTATATTGACACCCACTAGGAAGGGAGTAGGGCAAAAAAACATAGAAAAAGAAAGAAAAAGTCTTAATCTCATTAAAATAATTGCAATTATTAGAAGAGCCAGCATCTCCAGATGATAAGGAACCAGTGCAAGAATTCCAGCACCATGAAAAATCTGAATGTAGTGACACCACCAAGGGTCACACCAATCCCTAAAAAAATTGGAAACACAGAAATAACATAAATAATTCAAAGTGTGGATGCAAAGAAGCTGAATGAGATTCAAACAAGTTGAAAATCAACACAAAGAAGCTTCCAAATCAGTCCAGAAAAAAAGAGGAAGAGATGCATGTCCTAAAACGAAGTAAGTCAGAGCTACTGCAATTAAAAAAACTCACTTAGGGAATTTCATAATACGATTGAAAGTGTTAGCAATAGACTGAGCCAAACAGAAGAAAAGAATTTCAGAGCCTGAAGATCAGTCTTTCAAACTAGCCCAGTGGGACAAGAATAAAGATTATTTTTTCAGAGGCTGAAGATCAGTCTTTCAAACTAGCCCAGTGGGACAAGAATCAAGATTATTTTTTAAGTATTTAAAAAATATGAGATATGTAAAGTGACAAAATATACAAATTATTGACATTGATGAGAGAGAAGGAGAAAAAGTAAACAACCTAGAAAACATATTTGAGAGAATAATTTAAGAACATTTCCCTAATTCTGCTGGATAGCAGAATATCATTTATAGGTAGATGTCTACCTATCCAGCAGAATTAGGGAATAGATAGATAAAAGAAATAGATAGATAAAAGAACAGATAGATAAAAGAAATCCAGAGAACATCTGTGAGATATTATGCAAGAAAAAAATATTCCCTAGATATATAGTTACCAGACTGCAAAGGACAATGCTAAAGAAACAATCTTAAAGGCAGCTAGATAAAAAAGGTCATATCATATACAAAGGAAACCCCTATCATGCTAACAGCAGATGTCTCAGCACAAACCTTACAAGTCAGGAGAGATTGGGGGCTTATTTTCAGCATTGTTAAATACAAGAAATTCCAACCCAAAATTTTCTATTCCATCAAAGTAAGCTTCATATGTGAAGGAAAAGTAAAATATCTTACAGATAAGCAAGTGCTAACAGAATGTGTTACCAGCAGAATAGACTTAAGAGAGTTGTAAACATGGAAATGAAAGATCAATGCCTGCTACCACAAAAACACACTTAAGTACATAGCCCTCAGATCATATAAAGCAACCACACAATATAAACTTCACAACAACCAGCTAACAGTTTCAAAACTTCTCATATCAATATTAACCTTGAATGTAAACAGTACAAATGCCCCCACTTAAAAGTTATATATGCCAGCTTCATAAAAGACCTATCCATCTTCTTTCTTCAAGAGACCCAACTCAAAATGGATTAAAGATTTCAATGTACAACTTCAAAATATAATAATTCTAGAAGAAAACCTCAGAAACACTATTCTGGACCTCAGTCTTGAAAAATAATGTATTACTAAGTCCTCAAAAGCAATTGCAACAAAAACAAAAACTGAAAATTGGGATCTAATTAAACTAAAGATTTCTGCACCGCAAAAGAAACTACCAACAGAATCAACAGAGAACCTACAGAATGGGGTAAAATATTCACAAACTATGCATCTGACAAAGAGCTAATGTCTATAATCTATGAGGAACTCAATTAAACAAAAAGCAAATATCCCCATTAAAATGCTGGCAAAAGACATGATCAGATACTTCTCAAAGGAATACAAGAAGGCAACCAACATGAAAACATGTACCGCATCACTAATTATCAGAGAAATGCAAATCAAAACTACAGCAAGATATCATCTCATACCAGTCAGAATGTCTATCATTAAAAAGCAAAAAATAAAATAAAATAAAATAAAAACAGAATAGATGCCAGCAACACTGCAGATAAAAGGGAATACTTATAGACTGTTGGTGGGAATGTAAATTAGTTTAACCACTATGGAAAATAGTTTGGAGATTTCTCAAAGAACTTAAAATAAACTACCGTTTGACTCAACAATTCCATACTGGCTATACATTCAACAGAAAATAAATTATTCTACCAAAAATACACCTGCAGTCATGTGTTTATTGCAGCACAGTTCACAATAGCAAAGACCAGAAATCAACCTACATGCCCATCAACAGTAGATTGGAGAAAGAAAATGTGGTACAATTACACCATGGAAATCTATGCAGCCTTAAAATAATTAAATCATGTCCTTTATAGTAACGTGGATTAATCTGAAGGCAATTATTCTGAGCAAATTAATTTATTATCCTAAGTGAATAACGGAAAACCAAATATGGCATGTTATCACTTATATATAGGAGCTACACATTGTTTACTCATAACTATAAAGATGGCAACAATAGACACTGGAGTCTGCTGGCCAGGGGGCAGGGCCAGAAGGAAAGTTAAGCTTTTAAAAACTAACTTTTGGGTACTGTGCTCACTACCTGGGTAACAAGAGCATTTTTATCCCAAATTTCAGCATCATATAATATACCCATGTAACAAACCTGCGCATGTATCCCCTGATTCTAATATAAAAGTTGAAATTATTTTTAAAATACAATAGAATAAAGTTAAACACACACACACACACACACACACAGAGAGAGAGAGAGAGAGAGAGAGAGAGAGAGAGAGAGAGAGAAACTCAACTATTCCCACCGCAAGACCCTGTGTCCTGTTTCTTCATTCCACAATCTCAAA
Source organism: Saimiri boliviensis (assembly GCF_048565385.1). Classification (NCBI taxonomy): domain Eukaryota; kingdom Metazoa; phylum Chordata; class Mammalia; order Primates; family Cebidae; genus Saimiri; species Saimiri boliviensis. Next base: position 43,045,492 of record NC_133463.1, read on the forward strand.
GTTCATCTCAATCTCCTTACAAGAGAACCTACCTGTGACATGCGGTAAGCATGCTAATCTTCTCTGTATCATTCCAATTTTAGTATTTTAGTATATGTGCTGCTGAAGAGAGCACAAATACACCCAGAACTCTTTAAAATGTCAGTTGTTAAAAGATCAATTTGTTTCAATAAATAAATAAGTTACTCTGGTTAAAAAAAAAAGAATTTTTCATATTTTCTTCATGTTCTCAATTCCAATATGCTCTTATTATGCAAAAGCACAGGTTGACTCAATGCTCTTAACTGTGATTAAGAGTAAGGAAAATGAGCATTTCTTTTAGCCTATTATGTACTCAGAAGACAAGCTGCTTAGAGTGAAGTTAAAATGTTCCATTTGTTGAGTACTTACTATATTACAGACATTTTTCTAAGTATTCTAATGGTATAAATTATCTACTGCAAACCACAAAACAATTGAGGAAAGAGAAATGTGGCATTTAAAGCAATGAACAAAGTTATATGGCTTCCTAAAAGTGCCAGAATCTACATTTTGGATCTCAGGTGATCTGATCTCAGAATCTCTATTCTGAGTTAATCTGGAAAAGGTATATTTCAGTGGTTCTCACGTATGCACATGCACATGTCTCAGAAGCACATGAGAAGCTTGTTAAAACACATTGTTGGGCCCCACTCTCAGAGTGTTTCAATTAGTAAACTGGGGGTGTGGTCAGAGAATCTGTTAATTTCTATCAAATTTTTAGCTGGTAATGCTGCTAACCCAAGACTACACTATCAAAACCACTGGTTTCAACAATACAATAGACAACCTCTTCATTTATCTAGGTGTGATATAGTTGAAGGAATTATCTATGGATCGAGACTATTTACATGGCTCCTCAGAAAATGAAGTAAATGGATATGCTACTCTATTTTTCAGTTGCTTAGAATGCCACAAATGAAGGCCGGGTGTGGTTGCTTACACTTGTAATCCCAGCACATTGGGAGGCCCAGCCGGGTGGATCACACGGTCAGGAGATCAAGACCATCTGAATAACACAGTGAAACCCCATCTCTATTAAAAAAACAACAACAAAAAAAAAATAGCTGAGTGTGCTGGCATGCACCTGTAGTCCTAGTTACTCAGGAGGCGGAGGCAAGAGAATTGCTTGAACCCAGGAGGTGGAGGTTGAGGTGAACAGAGTTCAAGCCACTGCACTCCAGCCTGGGTGACAAGACCAAGACTCTGTCTCAAAAAAAAAAAAAAAAAAAAAAAATACCATACCACAAATGATATTTTTTTTCTGTGAACAATGGAGTTGAACCGGATTAACAATTTATATACTTTTTTTAAACACTTTTAAAATTGTTGATAACAAAATGCAAAAATCTGAGAAAGGCTAAATGGTAGAGCGGCTGTGGTTGTGGAGTCCTTTCTTTTACTTTTAAAACAATTTATACAATTATTCATTATTAGAAAACGATGTCTAAATAAGCATATTAACTTTATAATTAAGCCAGAAAATGAAGAAAAAGGAGGAGAATGGAAAGAAAGAAACAGAAAAGCAGCGAAAGCCACATTGTCCTTGGCTGAATAGGTAGTCAGTTCTGCTAAAACGTGGCATATGCATTTAAAATAATTCTCTTGCTACACAATATTACATAATAAAAATCACAAGGATTATGGAAATATGAAGAAACAGCACTCAATTTTCTCAGTGACATACTTTAAAAAAATAGAATCCTAAAGAAACAGTCAGTAGAGTGAATCGGCAACCAACAGAATGGGAAAAAATTTTTGCAGTCTACCCATCTGACAAGGGGCTGATATCCAGAATTTACAAAGAACTAAAGCAGATCTACAAGAAAAAAACAAACAAGCCCATTCAAAAATGGGCAAAGGATATGAACAGATACTTTACAAAAGAAGACATACAGGAGGCCAACAAACATATGAAAAAATGCTCATCATCACTGGTCATCAGAGAAATGCAAATCAAAACCACATTGAGATACCATCTCACACCAGTTAGAATGGCGATCATTAAAAAATCGGGAAACAACAGATGCTGGAGAGGATGTGGAGAAATAGGAACACTTTTACACTGTTGGTGGGAGTGTAAATTAATTCAACCATTGTGGAAGACAGTGTGGCGATTCCTCAAGGACCTAAAAATAGAAATCCCATTTGACCCAGCAATCCCATTACTGGGTATATATCCAAAGGATTATAAATCATTCTACTACAAGGACACGTGCACACGAATGTTCATTGCAGCACTGTTTACAATAGCAAAGACCTGGAACCAACCCAAATGCCCAACGATGATAGACTGGATAGGGAAAATGTGGTACATATACACCATGGAATATTATGCAGCCATCAAAAACGATGAGTTCACGTCCTTTATAGGGACATGGATGAACCTGGAAACCATCATTCTCAGCAAACTGACACAAGAGCAGAAAATCAAACACCGTATATTCTCGCTCATAGGCGGGTGTTGAACAATGAGAACACATGGACACAGGGAGGGGAGCACTACACACTGGGGTCTGTTGGGGGGAAATGGGGGAGGGGCGGGGGGTGGGGAGGTGGGAAGAGATAGCATGGGGAGAAATGACAGATACAGGTGAGGGGACGGAAGGCAGCAAAGCACACTGCCATGTGTGTACCTATGCAACAATCTTGCATGTTCATCACATGTACCCCAAAACCTAAAATGCAATAAAAAAAAAATAAAAAAAAAAAGTAAACAAAGTAAAAGTATATAAATTTTTCTTAAAAAGAAAAAAAAAAAATAGAATCCTAATAAAAATTATAGCAAATTTTATTTAAGTACTTAAGAAATGGAAAAATACTACATAAATATATTAGATTGCCTTGGAAAACACCTGACAGTGTCAATGTTAGGTGGCTCATTTTTGTGAAATGTTATTAGGAGCAATACTTAAAGTTGGGTGTAAAATTTCAACACTACAGATGGATAGGGATGGATAATTGTCCTCTATTGGTACCAAACATCACAAGTGCAGTAAATAGTTCTTATTTTTAATACCAAGGCATGCTTTTCTTCTCTTGGGATGCAGATCTTTTGGGGCATACATCACTGAGTGATGCCTATTTCATCAAAATTGAAGTCGATCTAATGCATAGCCTTCATCTTCAAATAATTTCTGTTGACTGCCTGGGATTTTTCTTTCTCTCCTCAAATTTCTCCTATGCACTAATGGCTTGACCCAACAGCTAAAGACTTAGGAGATTACAGCAATGTTTGAAATCACTAAAACCAGTCACTTTTAGCAGTAAAATGAGACCCTTCTACACTACAATGCAGATATAGTAATTTAAGATCTCCATGTATAGATAATGCTTATATTCAAATTGTGCACATCATGCTTCCAAAATGTTTACAATTTGCCAATCCTTTCACTCAAAATGGTCTTCCCATTTTCTATTTCTTTAGGTCACATTCTTATGACTTTGCAGCATTTAAAGTTGTTCTTTTATGTTTGTGTCATTGTCTCTGATGTTGTACAATGCAGATATATATATATATATATATATATATATATATATATTTTTTTTTTGCCTATGTCTGAGATACCAAATGTAATGTAGTCTCTCCCAAAATACTTTATTATTCCAATTTCCTTCTTACTGTCTAGATTTCCTTTTTCATTCACTGCTGGGTGTCCTGGGACTGGAAGTGTTATACATGTTTAGTGTTAAATTATATATGTATGTGCTTGTGTGCATGCATATACATATACATGCATAATGAAATGGAAAAGAATTGCAAAACATACCTTAGTTGAATAACATGCAACGTGAACCATGACTGAGGTGGGTCACAGATATTTGAGGCCTATGCATGTGTATCTTTTGTGTATTCCTACACAGCTCAATTTATCTGGGTGTAGTTATCTGCATTTACCTAGTGTTTATCAGAAACAAAATCAAGCCTAAGCAAACAGGAAATTTTCATTGTATTTAAATTGTTGACTAATATATCAGTTGCATGAAATAATTTTTTTTCAACCAAACATTATAGCATAATGGACTGTATATGCTTGTGAAGATAAAATATAAAATCATGGAAGCTGTGTCTGTTGGAAAGTGAATATTGAAAACATAACTTAGAAAGGTTATAGTGTAGCATCTGCTATTGCATATGTCATTTATTTCAATGTGTTTTCCAGGCTGAAGTCTTCTTATTGGCTGACAGAGAATTTATTTTCTAGATAAATGCACTCAAGTTAAAGATTAGCATTCTTATCTTCTTTTTTTATATTTTACTATGCTTAGCACAAATAACTTTACACCTTCAGTTATTGGCAAAGAGCATCACTTGAAGAAATTTTGCTGGCAACATTTAACAAATATACCCATTAAAATGGTTCTTATATCTAATGCCATATTCAATGTTTTCTTCTAAAAATTATATTGTTAGTTCCACCAGATTCTGTGATTTCACATATTACTAAAGCTGACAGTTACCTCTGAGACCAGCATTTTATTACCGCATGTTATACATGAAGAAGCGAAGGTTCTGAGAGGTAGAATGTTCTCTCTATTTCCACAAGTGTTCAGAGGTACAACAGGGCCTATATCACAGGCCTTCTACCCACATCACTGTGATTGTTTGCATTAAATGTAATTTTGTTTATTAGTGCACATTTTACTCTCTAGTCACTTCATACACTCCCCCAGATAAAACAACAAGCTTTTTAGAACTCTGGAACAAAGAAAATTCTTTCTGAAACTCACTGTCAATTTATCTGACATGGCTTAACATAAAATCAATATATTTTCAAGAACTTCTTTTTGACCCAGTCATGCTTAGCAGAAAAGGAAAGGTATTTCTGTGCACAAAGTGTAATAGGCCAAAAAAAAAAAAAAAAAAAAAGCCATTTCCAATTAAAAAAATATCAACAGAACTAAAAAGCCGGATGAAATTGAGAACACTCTCTTGCGATTTTTATATTTCTGCTGTCTTTCCTTCTTTATATCACATTTCCCAAAGAAGTCTCCTTGATCTATCAGTTATAGGCATATCCAAGGTTTTTTCACTCATTATGAAAGACATAAATAGATTACTGTCCGTGGAATAAAAAAATATTGAGACAAACTTAGGAGTTCTGCCTGTTTGTAATGATGTTGTTAGTTAACCTCTCTGGGGATCTTTATGTAGAAGAGAGATCAGCCTTGGATTGGTTGTAAGGATTGAGTAAGGTAATACAATAATGGTGATTGGCCCATAGCAGACTCGGAAATGTCATAGATATCATCATTACTTCTGGAAATGTAGTATTGCTCCTATTGGTCACAGTGTGTGAACTTTACAGCATGATCACTTGAGTTTATATCTAGATTTTCAATTCCTAGATGAGTATCTTTTATCAAGTTCCTTAAACTTGTTGAACATCGTGTTTCTTTTTTATAAATAAGGTGATATATTAGTTCTTACCTTATTGGGTTGTTGTAAGAATTAAACGAACAACTTAATACTTTGCATGTTATTCCACCCTCCACCAAACTACCATAAAAATTCCCTAAGTGAGTTTATTTGTCTTACTTAATGGCGCAGAAAACATAGGAAGTCAAACTTAAAGTTAGCTACTCTTGTTGAAGACAAGTTACAAAAATAATGAAATACAATGATCCATGGTTTCTCACTAGGTTTAGTGCTATTTCTTTTATTTTGTCACTTAGTCCTGATCTTATGTTTTAACAAAGAGTATGCTTTTTGAAAGTACTATAAAGCCTAGAATTCTTCTATGCAAAATCTTGACTATGTAATTTATAAATGCATTACATGCTTCACTGACCAAATATATCTCATACAAACAATCACATTCAAGCACCTGGAGAATTCTAGAGAAAAAGGAAATCGGAGCATAAAAGGATACTGAAAGCTGCATAGTGAAACTGTGAGTGCATAAAGCTACACTTTCAGATGGGCAGGCAGCTTTATGTCTGCAGTTAAAACTTAATCTACCATTGTAACTCAAACCCAAGGTCTAATAGGAGAGAGAAGGCAATGCATAGTGAGGGTGAGACTTTTATTCATACACAAATAGCAGTCGGGAAATACAATGCAATTATATAGAGAATTTCAGGCACAATAAATAAATGCACTCCTGTTAAATTTGCCTCAATGTGAAGGTAATATTTTAACATTCTGTTCTCAGCCTTTCAAATTGATTTCCTTTACTTGTTGTACATTTTTAAACAAACAACTGCATTAAAAAAATCAAGTCATTTCAATTTTGGAGCAGTTAATACTAGTATCTACCTTATTTAAAAGAGTCAAAACAAGGTTAATGCAGGTGTATTGACAACTTAATGGCTCCTGACAAGGTAATAGCTCTTTAAGAAAAGTAAAGGGGAAAGGTATGGATAGTGTAGCAAAATCTAACTTAATATAATAAAATTACATTAAGTATTTTTTATTTGAATTCACGGAGCTAGCATATAATAGCTTTTTTAGAATAATGGTCTTACTAAAAATCACCAGCAGTGTTAACTAAGATCTCAGACAAATAATATATATTAAAAAATTAGTACATCAGTAATTAACTAGCACTCATTAAGTAGTAAATTAATAACATTAATATTAGTTAATAACATTAATGTTAATATGGATTAAATACAACATGTCAGGCAATGAGCTGAAAGTTGTATATATTTCTTTTAATACACATAAGAACTTTGGTGATAGGTTTTATTTTTATCCCAATTTAATACATAGAGAATGAAAATACTGCAAGAGATCAATTATCCTAACCAAGGTCACAGCAACTTAGACACAAAGCAGACACAAAAGAACCCAGTGCCTGGGTTACTTTTAAATATCAATCTAATGCATCTGAGTCTTCCCTTTGTAGTGACTATTAATTTAGTTGTGCTGACAACATTTTCAAAATCCTTATCTATGCAGAAGTCAAAATGATAAACCTGTTTGAACATGGTTTGTATGTTCCTTCTACACAGTCCGTAAAGTAATCGCATTTACAGTTTCTGCCCACTCACTTGTCATTATAGTCAGCCTTATTTGGTGGATGCTTTTCTCAAGTGTCTGCAGTATTTGCACAATTCAAAGCAATATTTATGTATTTGCAGTGATCCTTCCTCAATAGGTGAGCCAAGTCTAGTCATTGCTCAAAATTTTTAAGATATTCTAGGGCTTTCATTGTGAAATTTCCTTTCTGAGTCGTCACATAATACTTGCATTTTCTCACTTCCCAACTTCTATGCAATAGACTGTGCTTGCTTTGTTTCCCTGCTTTCTAGTTTATAGGCTGTATTCTGAATTAATTTGCTATTCTGTGAAGTCCAAACCACATGAACCACAGTTTTAAGATGCTGTTTGTAAACCATCAGGCTTTTACTCAGGACTTTGTAGAAGAATGTCTGGGTTTCAAATCTAGCTTTAAAATATATTATGTTTGTAATCTTGGCAGTTAAATAATTTTTGAAACTCAATTCCTTCATACGTGAAAATGGATTAAATAAGAGTAGTAACCATATAAAGTTGGTGAAAGCAATGTAATGAAACAATTCAACTAAAATATATTGGCTGGCATATAAAATGTGTTAATCGACATGATTAGCATATAGAATGTCTTTACCACTTTTAACTTCCACTATATCTACTAGTTTATGATCATTTTACTATTTTCATCCTCAAGTATTTTCAGGATGAATCTATACTTTTATTACTAATGCTTTCTCAGTACCTTAGTAGCTAGTTGGAACTACTCCAAATAAATTAATTATATCATCATAAGTGGACTTTTTCTGTTTTCTTTCTTAGAAATTATTTCAGAATTTGGCACTTTGGACAACAATCCATTTTAATTCTTTTTGTTGTTATTGTTGTTTCCAAAACCATTATTATTCTTGGGTCTTCTCCCACCTCATCAACACTTTCATGTCTTCATCTCTTCTCCTCCTATTCAGTGAAACTCTTGTCATCAAAATATGTCATTTTTTTTTTTTACCAAAAAGTTTGGATTGTTACATAAATCATAGACCTTACCTAGCACCAAACTATATTAGTAATATAAAAATTGAGGTGAAACTCTTGTTTCTGTAGAATGTTGTATCTATCAGTTTCCAAATTGATTTTAAAATAACTAAAGACCTTAAACAATGTGTGCAGATATATTATTCTCAAAAACGTTGCCGCAGTTTTGAACTCCTTAGTTTTATGCTCTTATACAGAAAATTCCTAAACAACAAACTCCTTTTAATCAGCCATCCAAGACCCAATAATCACGACCTTTATTAATAACAGGCAAATCAAACATACACTGCTAAAAGCATTTTTTGAGAAAGGATCTCAGTTAACTTTTCATTAATAATACTGTTAGTACTTTTTCAAGGATGTCTAATCAAATATGTTTCTTTTCTTCTACAATGAGCTTTTCAGTAGGAAAGGAGTGAGTTAGTTACATAAATTCATTCCATGGACTATTTTTTTTTTTTTCAATTCAATCCTAGAACTGGCATTTCCCCAAAATCAATTTCCACATCTCTTAACAAATTACTACCTCAAATACTCCTGCAAATGCCTTGCTAGCACTTCAAACTCAATATCTTCAGGATCACAAACATCATCTTATTTTTATGTAAAATTTATTCTTTCTATTTTTGTCTTGAGCAACTCAGTGTCCTGGTAGTCATTCAAACTTGCCTGGAATTCAAATCTTCAAATGTGTCATGAATTGGTCCTCATTTACATTTTCAAATCTACTTTCCAGTCACACAGTAGTCAAGCAGTACAGCTACTTATTACTGTTCCAGTCTATACTCTCTCACCTTTAATTCTTTTCTCAGTTCCTTTATTCAGAAAACCAATTTATATGTTCCATTATCTCTGAAAACCTCACTTAAACTAAATTTTTTTCTCTCTCCAAACCTACTGATAGATCTACTTTTTTATCATTAAAATAATGTTCCCTTTTGATTTATTGTTAACATTCTGATAACATGAAAAATTTTAAATGAAAGTGATATTCCTACATATACCTGCCTTTATCCTTTATCAATTTTTAGTTTCCACATAGTAAGACATCCAGTGTCTTATTGTGTGTAGCTTTGAGCACCTAGCTAAGGGTAGTTCTGATTTTAAAAAAAGTCAGATGTTCTGGATTAAATCAAACTGCTTCTTTGAAAACCTCAAATTTTCTAGATCAATTTTCAATAAAATGTAATGAATACTTTTTTTTTTTTCTCAAAGCAAAGCTGTAAGGAATGAAATAGATTGTACATAATAGTATTTCATTTCATACAGAATCTCTTGCACATCCAGTTTCTGACTAAAAACACTTGTAATTTTCTTCTACTTTCCCACTTGCTTTTTCTTCTTTGTCCACATTGAATTACATTTTCTCAAATGAGCTGTGCTCTTTAATGCTTTAATGCTCTTTAATTCTCTCTTTATCTCATCTTTAATGCTTCTCTCTTTATCCATCATGCTTTTCTTGCTCCTTCTGCTCTCTTCTCATTGTTAACCTAAGTTTTATTAATTCACCAAAAGGCAGTGAAACACTGCCTCCTCTAAGAACTCTTAACTGAAATTCTTTGGAGAACTTAATCTCTTCTTCAGCACCTTCTCATAATGCTGTGGGTTTAATGTGTCCCCAGATTTTGTGTGTTGGAAACTTTATTCCCAGTATGTCAGTATTGTAAGTTGGGACCATTAAAAGGTGGTTGGATCACAAGGGTTCCACACTGATGAATGAATTAACAGATTAATGGGTTATCATGAGAGTAAATCTGGTGGCTTTGTAAGAAAGGGAGGAGAGAGTCAACCTAGCACACTCAGTTCCTCTGCCATGTGATACCCTGTGCTGCCTTGAGAGTCTTCATAGAGTCCCCACAAGTAAGAAGGTTCTCACAAGAGGAGAATCCTCAATGATAGACTTCTCAGCCTTATAACTAAAAAATAAAATTATTTTTCTATATAAATTATTTGTTTTCAGGTATTTTTGCTAAAAACAGAAAATGGACCAATACACATAACAGCTATAGTATTTACTATTATGTCTGCATTATCAGCTGTAATATCTCCTTTTTTGCTCTAATTTTAATTTTTGTCTTGCCTCTTTTTTCATAGTTAAGCTAAAAGTTGTTAATTTTATCTTTTTAGAAAACCAGTTTTTTATTTTTTTTAAATTCTTTCTATTGCTATTTAAATTCAATTTCATTTGTTTCTGGTCCAATATTTATTATTTTTTCTACTAATTTTAGATTTGTTTTGCTCTTGGTTTTCTAATTCTTTAAAATGCATTGTTAGGTTGTTTATTGGAAGTTTTTCTATTTTTTTTAACATTTAGGCATTTATTGCTATAAACCTTCTTACTACACCTTTTATTGTATCTCACAGCTTTAGTTAGTTATGTTTTTATGTTCAACTGTTTCAAGAAACTTTTAATTTCCTTTTAAATTATTTTTGACCCCTTTGGCATTCAGGAGCATATTGTTCATTTTTTGTGTGTGTGTTTCTATAGTTTCTATGGTTCCTCTTATTATTGATATCTAGTTTTATTATGTGGTGGTCATAGAATATACTTGACATTATTTCATTTTTTTGAATTTTTAACAGTTTTGTATTCTAAGATATGATCTACCCTTGAGAATAATCCATCTGCCAAGAAAAAGAATGTGTATTCTGTAACCATTAGATAAATGTTCCATAAATTTCTATTAGTACCCAATGATTTGTAGTGCAGATTAAATCTCATGTTACCTTGTTGATTTTTTGTCTGGAATATCTGTCCAATGCTGAAAGTGGGGCATTGATGTCTCCAGCTATTATTATATTGAGGGGTCTCTCTCTTTAGCTTTAATAATATTTGCTTTGTATATTTGAAAGCTCCAGTGTTAGGTGCATGTGTATTTACAATGGTTATATCCTCTTTCTGAGATGACCCCTTTATCATTACATAATAGCTTTCTTTCTCTCTATTTATGGATATTTTTTGAAATCTATTTTGTATGATATAAGTATATGTCTGCTGTTTTGTGGTTTCCATTTACATGGAATATATTTTGCTCTTCTTGTATTTTCAGTCTATGTGTGTTTTTATAGGTGAAGTATGTGTCTTGCAGGCAATACATTGTTGGGTCTTGTTTTACCCTTTCAGCCACTCTATGTATTTTGTTTGGAGAGTGTATTCCATTTATGCTCAATGTCACTTACTACTGCCATTTTATTTTCTAGTTTTTTTGTCCCCTTCCTTTCTTCTTGTCTGCCTGCCTCCCCTACTGCCTTTTTGAGAAGGTAGTTTTCTCTGTTGGAAGATTTTAATTTCTTACCTTTTTACTTTACCTATAGCTGTTGTGGATTTTTTGATCTGAGGTTACTGCTGTCTGTTTTTCTATCAGAATTTTTGTCACAACTATTTAAGCAGTCTCTAAAAAATGTAAAACTTTCCCTTGTCTTCCTGTCTTCTTCTGAGCCCTTCAAACTCTTACAACCTTTACTTGCTCGTCCATTTCAAAGCCACTTCTACATTTCCAGGTATCTTTATAGCAATGCTCTTCTTCTTGGTGCCAATTTTCTGTTAGTCTGTTTTTGCATTATGATATTAGCTCACAGTTTTGAAGGCTATCCAAGCTTGGCACCCATCTTGTTGGCTTTTGGAAATGGCTGCAGGAAAATTATAATCATGGCTCAAGGTGAAGCAGGAACAGATATATCACATGGTGAGAACAAGAGCAAAAGAGATAATGAGGGAGGTTTCAGACTATTTTAAACAAGCAGATTTCATGTCAACAAATTGAGTGAGAATGCACTCATCACCAAGGGGATGGTGCTCAGCTATTCATGAGGGACCTGCCCCCATGATCCAATACCTCCCATTAGGCCACAAGTCCAATACTGATGATTGCATTTCAACATGAGATTTGGATAAGACACACATATGAAACATCTCAATAACTGAACACTAATTTGGAAAACAAACTAGGAAAGAGAGAACTAGTAAAAATTTCACACTTTATGCTCTCAGCTTTTGAACTTTTTGTTGTTTCTACTGTTATATTACACTATTTTTAAAAAGTATTGTAGTCATTTTAATTGGCCCATCTTTTAGTATTTCTACTCAAAATATGTGTATTTTACATACCACAATTACTGTGTTATCATATTGTTTTTCCATGTGTTTACTATTACCCATGAGTTTCGCACCTGCAGATCATTCCTTTGCTCATTAATGTCCTATTCTTTCATACTAAAGAACTCACTTTAGCATTTCTGTTAGTACTTGTCTGGTATTGATGAAATCCCTCAGGTTTTGTTTGCCTGGGAAAGTTTTTATTTCTCCTTCATGTTTGAACAATATTTCCACTGGGTATACTACTCTAAGATACATTTATTTTTCCTTCTGCCCTTTAAATATGTCATGCAACTCTCTCCTGGCTAGTATGGTTTCAAGTAAGAAGTCTGCTGCCAGACATATTGGAACTAATTTGTATGTTATTTGTTTATTTTCTTTTGCTTCTTTCAGAATCCTTTCTTTATCCTTCACCTTTGGGAATTTCATAATTAAATGTCTTTATGTAGTATTATTTGGATTAAATCTACTTGATATTCTGTTAACTTCTTATAGCTGAATATTGACGTATTTCTGTAGGTTTTGAAAGTTTTCTATTACTATCCTTTTGAATAATCTTTCTGCTCCAATTTCTCTCTCTCTCTACCTCCTTTTTAAAGCCAATAATCCTTAGATTTGACCTTTTGAAGCTATTTTCTAGATCTTGTAAGCATATTCCATTCTTTTTTATCTTTATTCTCTTCTTACTGTACATTTTCAAATATCTTGTCTTCAAGCTCACAAATACTTTCTTCTGCTTAATCAATTCTATTATTGAGACACTCTGATGTATTCTTCAATATGTCAATCATATTTTTGCACTCAAGAATTTCTACTTAATATTTAAAATTGATTTCAATCTCTTTGTTAAATTTATCTGATAAGAGTTTGAGTGCTTCTCCATGTTATCTTGAATTTCATTGAATTTCTTCACAAGAGCTGTTTTCAATTATCTATCTGAAAGGTTAAATAGTTTTGTTTCTCCAAGATTGGTCACTGGTTCATTATTTAGTTTATTCATTTTGCTCGTGATTTCTTGAATGATCCTGATGCTTATGAATGTTCGTCTATTTCTAGACATTGAAGAATTAGGTATTTATTGTAGTCTTCAATAAGATGGCTTATTTGTACTCATCCTTCTGGGGAAAGCTTTCCAAGTATTCAAAGGTAATTGAATATTGTGATCTGTCTTTGGTCACTGCAGCCATATTCTGCATTGGGGGCACCTCAAGTCCAGTAATGCTATGTGAATCTTACAGACTCACAGAGGTACTACCTTGGTGGTCTTGGGCAAGGCCCAAGAGAATTCTCTGGATTATCAGGTAGAGGCTCTTGTTTTCTTCCCTTACTTTCCCCCAAACAAATGTTTTCTCTTTCTCTGTGCTGAACTGCCTAGAGCTGGTGACCCCTCAATCACAATCACCCTGTGTTCACCACCACTGGTACTGTTCTGTGCTGAGTGAGTCCCAAAGCCAGCACATCACTGGGTCTTACCAAAGGCCTGTGCCAATCACTTCCTGGCTACTGCCTATGTTCTCTCAGGGCCCAAGGACTCTTCAGACAGCAGGTGGTAAATCTAGCCAGGCGTGTGTCCTTCCCTTCAGAGTAGTGAGCTCCCTATACCACGTTGGATAGGTTCAGAAATGCCATCTGGGAGTCAGGGCCTGGAGTTGGGAAACTTAGGAATCTGTGTACTGCTCTATTCCACTGCAACTGAGCTGCCACCCAAGCCACAAGACAAAGTCCTTTCTACTCTTCCCTCTCCTTTTATTGATAGGAGTCTCTCCCCATAGCCACTACTGCTCCTGGTCCTCAGCAAATACTCAAGGCCCAAGGGCTCTTCAGTTAGCTTGTGGTGAATGCTTCCAGGCCTTGGTCTCTCCCTTGAGGAAAGGAGATTCCTTTATAGGCTAGGACAGGTCCAGAAATGCTTTCTAAGAGCTGAGGTCTGGACCAAGGGACCCTAGGACTCCATTTGTTTCTCTACCTCACTTTGGCTGAGCTGGAAGACAAAGTCCCCTTTATTCTTCTCTCCTCTTTCTTCAAGCAAAAAGAGCCTCTTCCCATAGCCAAAATAGTGGGGGAATGCACTGGGTCATACCTCAGGTCAGCCCGGCTCTGAGTGTCATTAAAGGCCTGTGGTGAGTACTACCCTACTACCACTAATGTTTATTCAAAACCTAAGGGCCCTTTAGTCAGCAGGTGATGAATCCTGCCAGAACTGGGTCCTTCCATTCAAGGCACAAAGTTCCCTTCCATCAAAGGATGTGTCTAGAAATGTCCAGGAGCTAGGGCTTGGAATATTGGCCTCAGAAATCTGCCCAGTGCTCTATCCTACTGTGGCTAAGCTGGTATCCAAGTTGCAAGATAAAGTTCTCTTTCACTCTTCCCTCTCTTCTCAAGCTGAAGGAAAGAATCTCTCCTAGCTCTTAGCTGTACTGCCTGAGGGTAAGGGCAGGGGTAACACAGGCATTCTCTTGGCTTCCCTAGCTGGTGTCTCCTTAGGTTGCATATACCCCAAGTCCGCTGGCTGAATTCTGTCCCATGTTCCTTTCCATTGCACCAGAGTACCTCTAAATTACAGTGCAAAGTCCCACAATAATTGTGCTCTCCGTCCCTGAAGTAAACAGACTCTCTATGCCAGGCAGCCACTGCCACAGTATGAGGAATGGGTAGTGTCGGTGATTCAAGATCATCTTACCTACTCTCTTCAATGCTTTTTTTCCCCTTCATATATTGTTAAAAGCAGGTACTGCAACCACTCTATGTTCTTATAAAGGTATTTTCTTTTGTGAGAAATTGTTCAACTTGGTATTCCTGTGAAGGAAACAATTGCTGGAGACTTCTCTTCAGCCATCTTGTTCCACCTCCCTCCATAGTTTGCTTTTGTATATGGTTTCTGAAAATTTAGAAGCTTTCAAGGTCTAGCACAGTTATCATAATAAGACATTTTCTGTAGGATGATATTAGCTCATGGAAACTTTAGACTGCTTGGAATAATAACCAAATAGAAATTATTTCACAGAATTGGTTATCAGCATTTTTCTCCATTGGTATACATTATACACAATAATAAAATAAGTACATAATATATATGTATAGTAAAATAAGCAAATAATGTATATATGTATAAACAACATAAGCAAATAATGTATATATGTATATATGCACATGTTTATTAGAAACTATAATGGGTTCTAGAATAAAAGACAGCAATAAAATATCTTAAGTACACTTCTCCTCTTAATAACTGTCTTATCCATTGAATCTATTTCATGTAATTTCAATCTATTATTGATTATCTGTTAGTGGATATATTTAAATATTTCTCCCAAAAGACTTTTCATAAATTATATTTATCTCTAATTTGAAAATATATAAAGTAGATATTACTACTTTAATGTGCTATCTATGTGACATTATTTTCTATTCTTTAGTGTTTTCAGGAAAACTGCAGTCTTTGCTAATTAAGAGTATGTTGTAAAATGTCAGCAGTAAGTAACAGGCATTGGGAGGTGGTCTCTAAAGCAGGAAACAGAGGCAACATGAATAGTTTAAAGCAACTTCGTCTTTCATTTAGAAAGAGATTCTAATGAGTGATTTTAAATAACCATTCAAATTTTAGAGATAAAATTTAATTAATGCAAGAATGAAAAGGTAAAATTCTCACTCAAAATCTATATAAAACAAAGTAATGAACAATTATCTTCTTGTGTACTCAAACTCCAAAAAGATTTTTTTGTGTTTTTTGTTTGTTTGTTTGTTTTCATCTTTTACTATACGTTCTGGGGTACATGTGCAGATCATGCAGGTTTGTTACATTGGTATACATGTGCCATGGTGGTGGTTTGCTCCATCCATTGCTCTGTCATCTACATTAGATATTTCTCCTAATCTATCCCTCCCCAATACTCCCACCCCCTGCTATTCCTCCCCTAACTCCCCACCCACCAAACCCCAGTGTGTGATGTTCCCCCCGCTGTGTCCGTGTGTTCTCATTGTTCAACCCCCACTTATGAATGAGAACATGAGGTGTTTGGTTTTCTGTTCTTGTGTCAGTTGGCTGAGAATGATGGTTTCCAGTTTCATCTATGTCCCTGCAAAGGACGTGAACTCATCCATTTTTATGGCTGCATAGTATTCCATGGTTTACATGTGCCACATTTTCTTTATCCATTCTATCATTGATGGGCATTTGGGTTGGTTCCAAGTCTTTGCTATTGTAAACAGTGCCATAATAAACATACGTGTGCATGTGTCTCATGTGTCTTTATAATAGAATGGTTTATAATCCTATGGGTATGTAAACAGTAATGGGATTGCTGGGTCAAATGGTATTTTTATTTCTAGATCCTTGAGAAATCACCACACTGTCTTCCACAATGGTTGAATTAATTTCCACTCCCACCAATAGTGTAAAACATTCCTATTTTGCTGCATCCTCTCCAGCATCTGTTGTCTCCTGATTTGTAAGAGGAAAAAGTCTCAATATCTGCCATGTATTAATATAATAGGATCTCACTGAGCATTTTCGAGAAAAACATATTTTCTGCATATATTTCATAAGAACCAGAAAATGCAGATTTTGCATATAACCTATGTGTATTCTTTGATGTATTTTAAATAATCTTTAGATTACTTATTCTACAATTACAAGGTAAATGCTATACAAATGGTTGTTATGCCAAATTTTTTACTTGTGTTATTTTTTATTATTATTTTTCAATTTTTGGTTGAATCCAAAAATACAGAAAAAAAACCCAAACTGATAAAATTTATAAGAATAAATCAGTGTACCATAATGGAGAAAAGTAATTCTGGGCTTTTTTGGTTGTAAAAACATGTAAATTTTAATTTAACTTTAAAGTACACGTGCAGGTTTGTTATATAAGTAAACTTGAGTTATGGGATTTGCTGTATAGATTATTTCCTCATCCAGGTATTAAGCCTAGGAGTCATTATTTATTTTCCTGATCATCTCCCCTCTCCCACCATTCACCCTCTGTTAGGTCTCAGTGTGTGTTGTTGCCCACTGCGTGTTCATGTTTTCTCATCATTTAGCTCCCACTTATAAGTAAGAATATGCAGTATTTGTTTTTTCTTTTCCTGTATGAGTTTGGTAAGGAAAATGGCCTCCAGATCCATCCATGTTCCTGCAAAGGACATGATGTTGTTTTTATGGCTGCATAGTATTCCATGGTATATATGTACCACATTTTCTTTATCCAATCTACCACTGATGGGCATATATTTGATTTTATGTCTTTGCTATTGTGACTAGTACTGCAATGAACATATGCTGCACTCATGTGTCTTTATAATACAATTATTTATATTCCTCTGGGTATATAGCCAGTAATGATATTGCTGGGTCAAATGATATTTCTTTCCTTACATATTTGAGGAATTGTCACATTGTCTTCCACAATGATTGAGCTAATTTATACTCCAACTTATAGTGTATAAATATTCTTTTTTTCTGCACAACTTCATTAGCATCTGTGATTTTTTTGGCTTGTTAGTAATAACCATTCTGACTGGTATGAGGTTAAAATTAACCGACTGGGCATGGCGGCTCACATCTGTAATCTCAGCAGTTTGGGAGGCTGAGGCATGATGATCACCTGAGGTCAGGAGTTCGAGACCAGCCTGGCCAATATGGTAAAACACTGTTTCTACTAAAATACAAAAAGTAGCCAGGTGAGGTGGCAGATGCCTATAACCTCAGCTACTCAGGAGGCTGAGGCAGGAGAATCACTTGAACCCAGGAGGTAGAGGTTGCAATAAGCCGAGATTGCACCACTGCATTCCAGCTTGGGTGACAGAGCCAGACTCCATCTCAAAATGAATAAATAAATAAAAATAAATGCAAAATATTTTATTACCATCAAAGTATCTCCCTGGCCCCTATCTAATCATCTAATTTGGCCTCTTTCAAGATATCATATAAATGTAATCACATATTCTTCTCTGTTTAGACTTTTTCACTAAGGATAATGATTTTCAGATTCACCCACTTTCAATACTACCTATTTTTCCTCTTTACTGCTGAGTATTATATTTCATTATATAATTATATCACAGTTTGCTTTTTCTTTCTTCTGTTGATAGTCTTTTAGGTTATTTTCAGTTTGAAGTTATTATAAATTAGTCTGTTATAAATACTCTTTTAAACGTTATTTTGGTAGACATATTCTTTGGGGGGTTTTTTGTAATTAAGTAGGAATAAAATTTCTAGGTCATTGTGTAAATGCCTGTGAATTTCATACCACACTACAAAGTATTTTCCAAAGTTGTATTTTACATAAATAACAGTAATGTATGAAAGTTCTAATTATTCCATGGCCTTGCCTCAATTTGGTAGTCTTGATTAATTTTAGTCATTCTAAAGAGTACTGTGATTATTAATATTGAGTATCAAGTTGATTGGACTGAAGTATGCAAAGTATTGTTCCTGAGTGTGTCTGTGAGGGTGTTGCCAAAGGAGATTAACATTTGAGTCAGTGGACTTGGTGAGGCAGTCAATCCGGATGGGCACCATTAGCTGCCAGCACAGCAAGGATAAAAAGGAGGCAGAAGAACATAGTAAAAGTAAACTGGCTAAATATTCTGGCCTCAATATTTCTCCTGTGCTGGATACTTCCTGCCTTCTAACATTTTGGGCTGCAAATTCTTCAACTTTTGAATACTTGGACATACTCCAGTGGTTTGCCAGAGGCTCGTGGGCCTTCAGCCACAGACGGAAGGCTGAATTACTGGCTTCCCTACTATTTTTTTTTTAAATCTATTTGTTTATGCATGAAGGCTGAATTGTTGGCTTCCCTACTATTTTTTTTAATCTATTTGTTTATGCATAATGCCAATTTGTAATGTTTTAATTAATTGTAAAATTAATTTGTTTCTAATCATGTAGTGTAAGGCCTCTTATTTACCTTTTCAAGAGTATTTTGGCTATGCATTTCTTTAAACTTTTATATACATTGTAGAATCATCTTGACCTGCACACACACATAAAACACATGCTGGGATTTTGACTGAGATTGAATCACAAATATCAACAAATCAGCTGAGAATAGACTTCATAACATGGTCTGTCTCTATATTTAGCTGTATAATTTTTCATAAGAACATTTTATAGTTTTTATTGGTGAAATTATCAAATTTTATTTTCAGATGTATTTCTATATATATTGACATGCTATCAAAATGTGGATTTTAACTGATTTTATTAGTCAATTAGAAAAGAAAAATATATATGTATAAATATATAAATACACACATACACACACACACACATATGTGTGTGTGTGTGTGTGTATGATATGTGATCATGACTCATTAGAGCCTCTATTTTGCAGGCTCAAGTGATTCACCTTGTTCAGCTTCCAAATAGATGGGACACAGGTGTGCCATAACAGCTGGTTAATTATTATTCTTCTTCTTTGAAAAAAAGAAATTTGCTTATGTTGCCCAGGCTGTGTTAGGAACTCTTGAGCTCAAGCAATCCTCCCACCTCAGCTTCCCAAAGTGCTGAGATTACAAGTATAGGCTACTGAGCCCAGCCAGAAAGGTTTTTAAAACGAATTCATCCTTCAAAAATAATAGTAAATATAAGTGTTTAAAAATGTTTTTAAATTTTAATGTTCAAATTTTTTTACCTGTTGTAGTATTATGATTTATATTGCTCTTCATCTGTGGTTCCTGGTTCATAATTCCCATAGCCCTTGCTGCAGTCTTTTGCTGTAATGTTAGGTGTGTTAGGCCTCAGGACCAGGAATCAGAAAACAGAATATTTCTAACCTTCTCCAGTCCTGCTTTTACACTAAGCTGGTGGCCACTGCTTGGTATGTGGGGAAAAAAGACCTCACACTTTTCATCACAGACATTTTGTTCTGTATTGATGATTGTTGTTTCTGTGGGTTTTGTGTGCAGTGGAAAAACATGGTTGGAAAGAGATTTTCCCTGCATACTTGTAAATACCAATATAGGTGATTTCTGTATATTGACCATGTGGTCTTTGAACTTGCCAAAATCACTCGTTAATATTATTAGATTGTATGATAATATTCACAGGATTTTCTAAATACACCACAATGTAAGCTGCAAATAACAGATTTTTATGCTTTATTTTCAATATTTATACCTTTTATCTCTTTTCCTTGGCTCACGCTTCTTTCTGAAATTTACTGCAAAGTGTTTAATGAATGTATCAAGAGGAGACCATCTTGCTTTGCCTATTATCATAAGACAGAAGTGTTCAATATTGCACCAAATGTAATGTTAGCTGTTAAATTCTGGTGAAATGTTTTTTTCAGATTTAGAAATCTGACTTTTTTTCTGAGAATATTTTTTTCTTTTGTTTTCTGTTTGTAAACAGGCATTGATATTGAATTTTGTCAAATATTTCTATCTATTAAGATGATAAAATATAGTTTCCTTGTGTTTCAATAATGGTATTCATTGTTTAATTTTAAAATGTTAAACCAACTTTGTGTTATTAAATTAACTCTGCTTGTTTGTATTTTCCTTTGTGTATAATGCTGAATTTGGTGTGCTAATATTTTTTGATAAATTTCTCATCTATTTGCATAACGGATATTGGTTGTAGTTGTTTTTTGTTTACTTATTTTTTTAATGCAATTATCTAGTTGTAGTATTTGGTACATGCAGCTAATGAATAAAATTTAGAATCATTTTCTCTTCTAATTTCTGAAAGAGCTCACACATAATTGGTAATATTTATTGCTTAAAAGTTTGTTTGAATAAACCAGCAAAATCATTAGGGCTTAGAGTTTTTTTATTAAAAGGTTGTTAATAATAAACTTAATTTTTCTTTTTTTCTTTTTTTTTTTTTTTTTTTTTTTGAGACGGAGTTTTGCTCTTGTTACCCAGGCTGGAGTGCAATGGCGCGATCTCGGCTCACCGCAACCTCCGCCTCCTGGGTTCAGGCAATTCTCCTGCCTCAGCCTCCTGATTAGCTGGGATTACAGGCACGCACCACCATGCCCAGCTAATTTTTTTGTATTTTTAGTAGAGACGGGGTTTCACCATGTTGACCAGGATGGTCTCGATCTCTTGACCTTGTGATTCACCTGCCTCGGCCTCCCAAAGTGCTGGGATTACAGACTTGAGCCACCGCGCCCGGCCCCTAATAAACTTAATTTTTCAAATAGAAACCTTCCTAATATGTTTCTTTGGACAGCTTTGATTTCAATAAGCATGCCATTTTAATTTGTTATTAAATTTGTTGACAGGCTTATATAATATCTCTTATTTTCTATTATGATATTTATATAATTTATTGAGAAACTATCCAACGTGTATTTATATATTTTAAACATTTTCTTTTTATATAATTACAGATTAAAAGGAAGTTGCACAAAAGTGTACAATTAGGTTTCATATATTCTTTATATTTACTCAATAACACTATCTTAAATAGCTCTCATAAAATATCAAAGCAATAAAATTAACAGAGATACAATACAAAGAACTTATTCAGTTACCAGCATGACATTGACATTGTCACATGTCTTTAAGTCTACATTTACATTTTTATGCAATTTTATGAAGGATAGATTTGTGTAATCTTTTTTATAAATGTCTGTTTATTTAGTAATGATGCTTCCTTTTCCTTTTCTGAATTTGGTAATTGGTAATTAGTATATTTTCTCTCTCTTTGAGCTTTATTAGTAGTAATTAACAATTTTACTGTTCTTTTCAAAGTACCATCTTTAACATTGTTGATTTTCTCTATTATTTTTAAAAAAATTGTATTACTTTAATAAAAATCTGCATATATTTTATTTCTTTTAGTTGCTTGAACTTTACTTTCATTTTATTTTTCTCTGTTTGTTTTCTTTTTCTAGCCTTTTCAAGTGAAATATAATCATTGTTACTGAGGTAGGAGGTGGGACTTGATTCTGGAGGTGGGGCTCAGGCACCAGAGCAAATTGAGGACTAGCTGAAACAGGGCTGGTACAGAAGCAGCTTTCCATAAGATACACTTACCACTGCCATGACAAGTCTGGGGCATTAGCACCCTTCTAAAAATTTCTGCATTTTTAGGAAGTAAAAGTAGGTATAATTTGCATGTAATTAAAAGTAGTTATAAATCTGACTTCAGAATTGCCTCTGGGTTGCTTTTCTGGGAACATTGCCTGTGGAGTCCTTCTCCACAAGAAGGAAGAATCTCTGCTGCTATATTGCCACTTCAATACAAGTTGTAGTTTAGCACCACTGGCTCACCATTGAATTCATCCCTGGGTGAAGCAAAGAACCCTCCTGGGCAAAGCCTTCACAGAGTGGAGCTGGACTCTCTTAGCCCCTTTACTTTTGTTATAGCTTTTGATTCACAATTTTTTGTATTTCTACTATCTTGTATTGTGGAGAAGCCCTGAATGCTTCAGGATACTCCTTATTCAGATCTCAAATCCTGTCTCTAGTCATAAGTGTACTAGCCTTGGGCACTCAATAAAAATAGGTAAAAAAAAAAAAAAAAAAAAAAAAAGGGGGGGCAGGCGGTTGTAGACTCACTCTGTGGCTTATATTCCTTGAGATTCTAATCCGTTATATAAATCCACATGAGCTACCTAATAAATGCTCACCAGGTTTCTCCTTAAACCTACCTGTCAATGTTGGGTTTATCTTTATAATCTTACTTCCACATTCTAAAGGATGAAATCAACTGTGGGGTCCTAGTAGAAAACACGTGTTAATACGTGGTATTTGGTTCTTATAGATTTGTTTTTGCTTCGAGCTATGTATTTCTTTTGACGTTAGCATTCTGTAGCTTACATGACTTGTTCCCCTGGTTCAAGTGAAATGCCTTTTCTCCTCCTCTAAGCTGGCTGTCTCTTTTCAAAAGTAACAATGCCTTTTGAAAAGTGACATGAAAGTGACAATCTCTTGCTACTTTCCTACACTGTAACCAGTAATTGTGTTTTATTTTCCACATAACACCATATTTTAGTCTCTTCCATGAATCTACAATTAAATCTAAATACAGTTCATGTTTGTTGCATGAACTATGTTATAATAATCCCTTTACCTGGTCTTGGCCCCATAGATCCACTCAGGTCTGCAATACCTCCCACAGGCTGTGTTGCACTGACTCTACTGGCATCTGTCTCTTTACAAACTTTAGTTACATTTAGTAGAAGGATTGTTTTTTATTGCTTTCCAGTAAAATCAAGAGAAACAGAAGCTGAGTTGACATTTCTTCACCTCATCTACTATATTTTTGATGGTTATATTTATATCTTAGGTGGCTGGTCAGATTTTATCAGTTTTACCTGAGGCTGAGCTCTCCGCTCCTCCCTTTGCCTTAGTATTTACCATAGATGCTGCTTCTGAACAAGCTCACACATTTTTCTTCACCTGAGATCGTACAAATAATTCTCCTGCCTTTCTAGTCCCCTTCCTTCCTCCATTGAGAGACTGCTTCACAGGGACTTAGATCTACCATCCTAAGCATCTGCCAAAAGTTCTGAATGAAACAATTTTTTTTTTTTTCCAGTGGGAGAGTGAAAATAGGAAAGAACCAAGGAGATAAGTTATTTCTCTCCCTTGGAGTTTTCCTGGGCAAATATTTTCTATGATATTTCTTCAGTCATTTGCAAAATTTCACATGCAGAGCCATTCATTAAGTTCCCTTGTGGCTCATTGCAAAATGGTAAGAACTCCAACACAACATGTTGCATTTTTCCTCATTCTCTCTGACCTTCCTTCTCTTCCTCCATATCTTTATTGTCTGGGATGTCTTCTCCCAAATCAAGCTTTAGTACCCATTTCTTGTCTTAATTTCTGTTCTCTAGGAACTAGGTGCTTTATAGTGGTTAATAGCGCAGTCAAATCAACTTGACTCTCTCACTTCCTAGGGGTATGGTTTCTGACTGTCACTTCATCTATACAAATGCCAGTTTCTTATTATATAAAAGTAAAGTAATATTATAAATACTTTATGACTACATCAATGTAGTTAGAAGAGCCCTAGATAGGAAGTAACAATTAATGTAGCCTGACTGGTCAGCCTCCAAGTATTCCCTGCCTCTACTTCACATCCTTTTCTCCCAATCCTGTGTACTTGCAATCATAACAGATGGTGGCAGGCCCTCGGAAAGGCCAAAGCCTGAGGAGTGAATGGAAATGGGGGGGAATGAGTTCAGATTGCAACACTAGTGCTCTGAGACAGCCAACTTAGAGGAGGAGAAAAGGCATGTAGCGGAGATGGAAATGAAAGCAGACATGCAGGAAAAAGATTAGAGTTAGAAGAAACCATGTGATGAAAATGACTTTTGACATGATTGTGGATAGATTCTACTTTGTAGTTTACGGTTCTTAGTAAAAATCAGACATCATGCTCTGGTTTTCCATGTGTTAACCCAGTTTTCTCAAATACTTTCCATTTTTCCCCAGAAGCAAATTCATAACATTTATATTATTTGCAACAAGAATTTTCATTGACATATTCTCCAACATTTTTCCAATTTTAACTTCATATCATGTATTTTCAGATACATCAGCATTTACTCTCTTAATAAACTTAAGTTTTGGAAAAGATTTTTCTTTTCATCTTAAGAATAAAGACATACATATGATATGTTACATATATCTGTGTGTGTGTGTATGTGTGTGTGTGTGTGTGTTGATTATTACCAAGCTCTGTAAAGTTGAGCATTATGTATTTAGGTAGATATACCTTATCTTCTCTCAGCATAATGCCTGTCACATGTTCTGTGTTCAGTAAATATTAGTCTGAGTGAATGGAATATGAATGTTTTAAAAATCTCAGGATGATCATTAACTACAGAATTTGGTAAAAATGAATACATCTTTCAATTGCATTAGTGACAGAGATAGAGAAGGAAATATATCTATGGAAATGTAGTATATATCTATATTTTTAATCATTTTCCTGGAGCTTAGATATGATGTTTAAAACATGAAAAAATGTCAGAAATATATTATGACAAACTTTACATAAACACTAAATAAAAACACTTTTCTTTCTTTCTTCTAAGGATCAATAAATTGAAAGGTTAACATGTACTTCTTTGCATAGCAACAAAAGGCAAAAGCACTGGCAAAGCTTCAGAATCAATACACATATTGGAGAACTCTTGAAACTCACGGCTACAAGAAATAAAATTGAAAAAATGACATAAAAACCAATTATTGCTATCACATTTAACAAGATAACATGAAAGAAAACAAAATTTATTGTAGCATAGTGGCTAAAAATCAAATTATACATTTCATTTAAAAGCATATATTCCTACAAATTTTATCATTTTTCTTTGCCAGTTCATATCTACTGTAATATAAATTTCATCAATCCTATGATTGTATTGTGTGTATCTAATTCCTAAGCCACTGTAAAGCAAAATGTTATTATCAGTATTCTTTGTTTTACATTTTATATATGGTATTTAACAATGTGTTATTATAGAGTCCCACTTTGTAATTACTTCATGTTCTATAAATAACATTCCTGGATATTAATAAATGACTAAGTTTTTTATGTGGTTATAATAACAAATACCAATCACTGCATGTTCCCCAAGTACTTGCTTTCATTGGTATATTTGCATTGGTATATAAGTGTGTTCATGGGAGAGGTGTGTGTATATACTAAAGAAGATATTTCAGTTGTTTACTTTTACCATTATATAAATAAGATCCCATGGCTAGTTAATTTATAGTCTCATGATCACATATAATGCTGTGTAGATGGTAGTTCTCCAAATATTATCAGCTCTTTTATAAATATATGATTAAAAAAGACATCTCTGGCCATTTATAATTTTAGAAACAAAAACAACTACAAAAGCTATTTAGGTTTTTAAGCTGTGCAATGTAATTTTTTAATTGGAGTACCTACAACTAATTTATAAATGTGCTGCTTTAATATGTGGATGAAAAATTCTGCAGAAAAGACAGCTGGAAAACAAGAGTAAATTATGGAACAATTCACACAGCGAGAACGTAATACATATATGTCGTAAAAAATTAATGAATGACTGAATTAGTGCATTAATGAGTGAATAAATGTGTGCATGTCTGCATGATGAATGAATAAAACACTAACGTAGAATCACAGAAGTTGTGGTTAAATTGGAGTTTCATTTGGTTTTTCCAATTGAGTGACTTAAATATGGAAAAGATAGACATATGTAAACATATATATTAATATACATTTTATATGTTATAATTTATATTTTTATCAATATAGTTATATATAACTAAATATATGTTCCTTCCATTAATACTTAAAAATAATTTAAATCAAAGTTTTACAGAAATTTTGATCTAGAAGTATATGTCACTTCTGAGAATATATATTAAAGACAATATTTATTGTCTTGATATATAAGATATAGTTATATATATATAACTATATTGATAAAATTAAAAGCATAGTTTATATCTCTATGTTAGATGCTGGATAAAGATGAAATTCATCATATATTTTTTGAGCATGTATTTTTTTTTTTGTCCACAGATTTGCTGACCTAACCTAAGAAAACTTAAACTGAACCGGTAGGACTCAAACCAGACATCCAGATATTATGAGGAACACTGCACTATTCATTCAGCACCAAACATAAAAGTGAGTAACAAAATTGATGTGTGATATTTTAACATAAGAATTCTAAGATGTGTTAATAAAATTCTCATGGCTGTATTACATTACGTGAAAAAAGTCATCTTATTCAAAATTACTAATATACTACTAGATAAAGTAGAATTTTGTTTTATATTAAGAAGATGTAATATGCCTGTCTAGAATTTTATTATTCTGGGAATAAACATACTTTATGGGATATTCTGATGAAGAAAGCTAATAGAAAAATGAGCAATATAGTTGTATGATTCTATTAAAACTGGTCGAAGAAGAGAAGTACATTTATAATACAGTCCAGATACAGTTCAACACTCTAATAAAGAAAAAATAATAAATGTGGAACTTGCAAATTTCAGCTTATTCTAGAATGTTTACTCTATGAGAGCATTATATCAAACAAATTGCTCATATCTAAAATAAATGAAACTATTTGTATCTACTTATAGGAATTGGAAATGAAACAATTCTGGAAAATAAATCTAGATTTTGAGATAACCAGAATAAAAAGTTGAGTAATACTAAAAACACATTAGGCCTAAGGAAAAAGAAAGCAAAACTTTTTTTTTTTTTAATTTTTATTGCATTTTAGGTTTGGGGGTACATGTGAAGAACATGCAAGATTGTTGCATAGGTACACACATGGCAGTGTGATTTGCTGCCTTCCTCCCCATCACCTATATCTGGCATTTCTCCCCATGCTATCTCTCTCCAACTCTCCACCCACTGCTGTCCTTCCCCTATGTCCTCTCAACAGACCCCAGTGTGTGATGCTCCCCTCCCTGTGTCCATGTGTTCTCATTGTTCAACACCCACCTATGAGTGGGAACATGCGGTGTTTGATTTTCTGTTCTTGTGTCAGTTTGCTGAGAATGATAGTTTCCAGGTTCATCCATGTCCCTACAAAGGACACGAATGCATTGTTTTTGATGGCTGCATAGTATTCCATGGTGTATATGTGCCACATTTTCCCTGTCCAGTCTATCATCTATGGGCATTTGGGTTGGATCCAGGTCTTTGCTATTGTAAACAGTGCTGCAATGAGCATTCTTGTGCATGTGTCCTTATAGTAGAATGATTTATAATCCTTTGGATATATACTCAGTAATGGGATTGCTGTGTCAAATGGAATTTCTATTTCTAGATCCTTGAGGAATTGCCACACCATCTTCCACAATGGTAGAACTAATTTACACTCCCACCAACAGTGTGAAAGTGTTCCTATTTCTCCATATCCTCTCCAGCATCTGTTGTCTGCAGATTTTTTAATGATCACCATTCTAACTGGTGTGAGATGGTATCTCAATGTAGTTTTGATTTGCCTTTCTCTAATGACAAGTGATGATGAGATTTTTTTTCATATGTTTGTTGTCCTCATATATGTCTTCTTTCATAAAGTGTCTGTTCATATCCTTTGCCCACTTTTGAATTGGCTTATTTGTTTTTTTCCTGTAAATCTGTTTTAGTTCTTTGTAGATTCTGGATATCAGCCCTTTGTCAGATGGGTAGACTGCAAAAATTTTTTCCCATTCTGTTGGTTGCTGATTCACTCTAACGACTGTTTCTTTTGCTGTGTAGAAGCTGTGGAGTTTGATTAGGTCTAATTTGTCTATTTTGGCTTTTGTTGTTAATGCTTTTGGTGTTTTGGTCATGAAGTCCTTGCCTATACCTATGTCCTGAATAGTTTGTCTAGATCTTCTTCTAGTGTTTTTATGGTGTTGGGTCTTATGTTTAAGTCTTTAATCCATTGAGTTAATTTTAGTGTAATGTGTCAGGAAGGGGTCCAGTTTCTGCTTTCTGCACATGGCTAGCCAGTTTTCCCAACACTATTTATTAAACAGGGAATCCTTTCCCCATTGCTTGTTTTTGTCAGGGTTGTCAAAGATCAGATGGCTGTAGATGTGTGGTGTTGTCTCCCAGGCCTCCATTCTGTTCCATTGGTCTATATCTCTGTTTTGGTGCCAGTACCATGCTGTTTTGATTACTGTAGCCTTGTAGTATAGTTTGAAGTCTGGTAGTGTGATGCCTCCAGCTTTGTTCCTTTTGCTTAGGATTGACTTGGCTACGCGGGCTCTCTTTTGGTTCCATATGAAGTTTAAGGTGTTTTTTTCCAGTTCTGTGACAAAGGTCATTGGTAGCTTGATGCAGATAGCATAGAATCTGTAAATTACTTTGGGCAGTATGGCCATTTTCATAATATTGATTCTTCCTAACCATGAGCATGGAATGTTACTCCATCTGTTTTTTTCCTCTCCTATTTTTTTAAGCAGATGTTTGTAGTTCTCCTTGAAGAGGTCCTTTACATTCCTTGTTAGTTGCATTCCCAGGTATTTTATTATCTTTGTAGCAATTGTGAATGACATTTCGTTCTTGATTTGGTTCTCTTTAAGTCTGTTATTGGTGTATAGGAATGCTTGTGATTTCTGCACATTGATTTTGTATCCTGAGACTTTGCTGAAGTTGCTTATCAGTTTCAGGAGATTCTGGGCTGAGATGATGGGGTCTTCTAGATATACAATCCTGTCGTCTGCAAATAGAGAAAACTTGACTTCCTCCTTTCCTATTGAATACTCTTTATTTCTTTTTCTTGACTGATTGCTCTGGCAAGAACTTCCAATCCTATATTGAATAGGAGTGGAGAGAGAGGGCATCCTTGTCTAGTGAGAGATTCCAAAGGGAATGCTTCCAGTTTTTGCCCATTCAGTATGATATTGGCTGTTAGTTTGTCATAAATAGCTTTTTATTATTTTGAGATACGTTCCATCAATACCTAGTTTATTGAGGGTTTTTAGCATACAGAGATGTTGAATTTTGTCAAAGGCCTTCTCTGCATCATTTGAGATAATCATGTGGTTTTTGTCTTTGTTTCTGTTTATGTGGTGAATTACATTTATAGACTTGTGTATGTTGAACCAGCCTTGCATCCCTGGAATGAAGCCTACTTGGTCATGGTGGATAAGCTTTTTGATGTGCTGTTGCAATGGGCTTGCCAGTATTTTATTGAAGATTTTTGCATCTATGTTCATCATGGACATGGGCCTGATATTTTCTTTTCTTGCTGAGTCTCTGCCGGGTTTTTGGCATCAGGATGATGTTGGTCTCATACAATGATTTGGGTAGGATTCCCTCTTTTTGGATTGTTTGGAATAGTTTCAGAAGGAATGGTAGCAGCTCCTCCTTGTATGTCTGGTAGAATTCAGCTGTGAACCCATCTGGATCTGGGCTTTTTTTGAGTGGTACACTCTTAATTGCTGCCTCAACTTCCACCCTTGTTATTGGTCTATTCAGAGTTTTGACTTCTTCCTGGTTTGGGCTTAGAAGGATGCAAGTGTCCAGGAATTTATCCATTTCTTCCAGGTTAACTAGTTTATGTGCATAGAGTTGTTTGTAATAATCTCTGATGATGGTTTGGATTTCTGTGGAATCTGTGGTGATATCCCCTTTATCATTTTTTGTTGCATCTATTTGATTATTCTCTCTTTTGTTTTTTATTAATCTGGCTAGTGCTCTGTCTATTTTATTGATGTTTTCGAAAAACCAGCTTCTGGATTTATTGATTTTTTGAAGGTTTTTTTGTGTCTCTATCTTCTTCAGTTCTGCTCTAATCTTAGTTATTCTTGCCTTCTGATAGGTTTTGAGTTTTGTTGATCTTGCTCCTCTAGCTCTTTCAATTTTGATGATAGGGTGTCGATTTTAGATCTTTCCTTGCTTCTCATGTGGACATTTATTGCTATGTATTTTCCTCTAGACACTGCTTTAAATGTGTCCCAGAGATTCTGGTACCTTGTGTCATTGTTCTCTTTGGTTTCAAAGAACATCTTTATTTCTGCCTTCATTTCATTGTTTATCTAGTCAACATTCAAGAGCCATTTGTTCAGTTTCCATGAAGCTGTGCAGTTCTGAGTTACTTTCTGAATTCTGAGTTCTAACTTGATTGCACTGTGGTCTGAGAAATTGTTTGTTATGATTTCCATTCTTTTGCATTTGCTGAGGAGTAATTTATTTACAATTATGTGATCAATCTTAGAGTAGGTGTGATGTGGTGCTGAGAAGAATGTATATTCTGTGAATTTGCGGTGGAGAGTTATGTAAATGTGTATTAGGTTTTCTTGGTCCAGGTCTGAGTTCAAGTCCTGGATATCCTTGTTAATTTTCTGTCTCATTTATCTGTCTAAAATTGACAATGGGGTGTTAAAGTCTCCCACTATTATTGTGTGGGAGTCTAAGTTTCTTTGTAAGTATCTGGGTGCTCCTGTATTGGGTATGTATATATTTAGGATCGTTAGCTCTTCTCATTGCATTGATCATTTTACCATTATGTAATGTTCTTCTTTGTCTCTTTTGATTGTTGTTGGTTTAAAGTCTATTTTATCAGAGATGAGAACTGCAACGCCTGCTTTTATTTTCTGTTTTTTTTTTTTTTTTTTTTTCTCTCCATTTGCTTGGTAAATCTTCCTCCATCCCTTTATTTTGAGCCTTTCTATATTCTTGCATGTGAGATGGGTTTCCTGGATACAGCACACCAATGGGTTTTGGCGTTTTATCCAATTTGCCAGTCTGTGTCTTTTGATTGGGGCATTTAGCCCATTTACACTTAGGGTTAATATTGTTATGTATGAGTTTGATCCTGCCATTTTGATGCTAGCTGGCTATTTTGCCCATTGGTTGATGCAGTTTCTTCATTGTGCCAACGCTCTTTACCATTTGTTATGTTTTTGGAATGGGTGGTACTGGTTGTTCCTTTCTATGTTTAGTCCTTCTTTCAGGAGCTCTTGTAAAGCAGGCCTGGTGGTGATGAAGTCTCTGAGTACTTGCTTGTTCATAATGGATTTTATTTCTCCTTCACTTATGAAGCTTAGTTTGGCTGGATATGAAATTCTGGATTGAAAATTCTTTTCTTGAAGGATGTTGAATATTGGCCCCCACTCTCTTCTGGTTTGCAGGGTTTCTGCTGAGAGATCTGCTGTGAGTCTGATTGGCTTCCCTTTGTGGGTAACCCAACCTTTCTCTCTGGCTGCTCTTAGCATTTTCTCCTTCATTTCAACCCTGGTGAATCTGATTATTATGTGCCTTGGGGTTGCTCTTCTTTAGGAATATCTTTGTGATGTTCTCTGTATTTCCTGGACTTGAATGTTGGCCTGCCTTGCTAGGTTGAAGAAGTTTTCCTGGATAATATCCTGAAGAGTATTTTCCAGCTTGGATTCATTCTCTCCATCACATTCAAGTGCATCTATCAAACGTAGATTAGGTCTTTTCACATAGTCCCATATTTCTTGGAGACTTCTTCACTCCTTTTAACCCTTTTTTCTCTGTTCTTGCCTTCTCATTTTATTTCATTGAGTTGATTTTCGACCTCTGATATCTTTTCTTCAGCTTGGTCAATTCAGCTGTTGAAACTTGTGTATGCTTCGTGAAATTCTCGTGTTGTGTTTTTCAGCTCCATAATTCACTTATATTCCTCTTTAAGTTGTTTATTTTCATCAGCATTTCATCAAATCTTTTTTTCAATGTTCTTAGTTTCTTTGCATTGGTTTAGAATATGTTCTTTTAGCTCAGTGAAGTTTCTTATTACACACCTTCTGAAGCCTGTTTCTGTCAATTCATCATACTCTTTCTCCATCCAGCCTTGTTCCCTTGCTGGTGAGGAGTTATGATCCCTTGTAGGAGAAGAGGTGTTCTGTTTTAGGGTGTTTTCATCCTTTTTGTGCTGGTTTCTTCCCATCTTTGTGGATTTATCCACCTGTCATCTTTGTAGCTGTTGTCTTTCAGATTGAGTCTCTGAGTAGACATCCAGTTTGTTGATGATGAAGTTATTTCTTTCTGTTTCTTAGTTTCCCTTCTAACATTCAGGCCCTTCTGCTGTAGGACTGCTGAGGTCCACTCCAGCCCCTGCTTACCTGGGGATTACCTGCAGCAGCTGCAGAACAGTAAGTGTTGCTGCCAGTTTCTTCTGCTATCTTTGTCCCAGAAGGATACCCACTGATGTCAGTCTGAGCTCTCCTTTATGAGGTGACTCTTTGGATATACAGGGGTCAGGGAGCTGCTTGATGAGATAGTCTGTCCTTTACAGGAGCTCACGTGCTGAGCTGTGAGCTCCATTGTTCATTCAGAGCTGCTGGGCAGGTATGTTTAAGTCTGCGGCAGCAGAACTCATATACTGCCCCCCTTTATTTTTTTCCAGGAGCTCTGTCCCAGGGAGTTAGGGCTTTGTTTATAAGTTTCTGTCATGCTGCTGCCCTTTTTCAGGGATGCCCTGCCCCGCGAGAAGGCAGCCTAGTCTCTGTCTGCCTGCAGAGGCTTTGCTGAACTGCTGTGGGTTCCGAACAGTAGCCATGTGAGATTCCCTGCAGTCCTGTTTATATGGTATAGCTATAACTGCCTCAGCCATGGCAGCCCATCTCTGTAATGGCAGACTGTCTCTGTCTGGCTCAGCAATGGCGGACTACCTCCATAGTGGCGGACTGCCTGAGTAATGGTGGACTGCCTCCCCCACAGAGCTGGACCTCCCCAGGTTCAGCTGCGCTTGTTATGAAACTCGCAATCCAGAGTGTTTCAGATTGCTGTTTTTTTTTTTGTAGGGGTGGGACCAGCTAAGCATGATCACCTGGCTCTCTGCCTCAGAGCCTTTTTTTTTTTTTTTTTTTTTTTTTTTTTTTTTTCATTTGAATGGGCAACTCTGTCTCCCAGGTGTTCCACTCGCCTGTTGAAAAGGTGCCGGGATCTGTGTGATTTCCCATGCAGCAACCCATTGCGCTGGCTGAAATAGCAGCAGCACTGGGATTTGTGGTGCTTTTCTGTCCAGGAATCTCCTGCCTTGGCTCCCTGTTTCAGTCCCCTTTTTATCAGTTGAATGGGAGACTATGTCTCCCAGGAGCTCCAATCACAAGCTAAAATGGTGCCCAGACCCATGTATTTTGTGCAGAGACCCATGGCGCTGGGACACCAGCCAAAACAGCCACACTCGCGACCCATGGGGCTCCTACACCTGGGAATCTCCTGGTCTGTGGGCAATAAAAATCCATCTGTAAATGCGGCAACCACTCACCATCCGTGTTTTCTCTGGGAGCTGCAATCCTGAGCTGCTCCTAATCGGCCATCTTGGATCCTCCCCTAAGAAATTATCAAGAAAGCAAAACTCTTGACCAAAATGCTGTAACATGTTGGTTACTTTCCTCAGTATACTTTAAATGCCTGGGAGATTTGCAATTTATTAAGAGTTTCACATACCTGTATGTCATCCTGGGAGGCATAATTAATGAGTTTCTTAATATGATCAGGCCACAATAATATACCAGGAAGCCAGAAATGTTATAGTAATTTTCTCCTATTAATACTTGAAAAAATTATTCAAATCAAATTTTTACAAAAATTTTGACCTAGAAGTATATGTCACTTCTGAGAATATATATTAAAGACAATAATTAGAAGTGCAGGTTCCAAGAAACAAGCAGAGTAACTCGAGTTTTAAAATAAATAGCCTTAAATGTTTATACAGCAGACAATAGAATAGTTGAGAAATCAAACAAAGGATGATGCAACAAACCGTGGTTTAACAGCTAGAAGGACTTACCAGTACTAGTTTGGAAGAGTAGAAGGAAACATTAACAGAGCCCGAAGTCTAGGATAATCTAACAGAATATAAACTCTGGGAGGAGAGAGTTGTTGCCATTCCCTCTTACTTGCCTGCTTTCTACCCTCTCCTTTCTACCCTCTCCTGACACCCAAACTCTCATTAGTATAGCTCATTGGCCAGACACAGCCAGAAGCCAGCCTGGAGGCAAGGAGATGCAGTGACAGGAGGTAGCTCCTCTGTATTTTGAAAGAGGAGAGCAGAGTAGGAATATAGACGTACCCCAGCATTCATAGGCCCCAAAACATATACAAGCATTGTGCACTTGGACAAATTGTGAAACTACTCTGAACTTCAGAGACTATATCACTTTGCTTTTGAGAGTAAGAGTATACACACACACACACACACACACACACACACACACACACAGAGTCTCCCACTCATATATATATATAAAATAAGTTGAAAACCTTAGATTACATAAAAATTAGAGCTGTAACAAAATTCATTAATCCATAGACAGGAACTCAAGGCAGCCTTTTTTAAGATAAATATTTTACCTGTGTCATTCAAATATTATAAGCTAGTCTTTACTGGAAAAAGAACAATAACAGAGCACAAAACTTGACTTACTCTGTGATCAAACTATATGATACAAATATGCTTGCCTACAGAAATTACTATAATGGAACCTACCACATGTTTATCATACCTTCCTCTGTGTGCTAAGAGTATGAGTTTATTTTAGGCATTTTATTTTTGTATTTTCCAAATTGTAGCTTTATATGGAAAATGAAACAGTAAAAGTTAAATGATAAACGATGGAGGCAACATGCTGTGGAAAGTGGAAGCATATGGAACCTGAATTTAAGGTAGACCCATGTGCTTATGGCTAACTATAAAATCTTTGTCAGATAAATTGACATAATTTAAAGCATCTCACCACACTTTCCTCATGCATAAATTATAGTTAATAATATCTAAGATATAGCATATTTGTAGGGATTAGTGAATTTAAAAAATCAACATAAGTAACATAAAAGATTGTATTAGTGCCTACTATAAGACAGTAGACTGAAAATTATTCACCAAAAATCCATTTCTTCTTCTCAGTCTGATAGTATTTCCCAACCCTCTACTGAAATTAGGTTCAAGAATGTGAATTAATTAGTTTTTACTGCATAATAAACAACCCCCAAACTCAGTGGCTTCAAATAAAAGGCACCTATTAAAGTTATAATTCCTTGGGTTTGACTTTAGATTAGGCTCAGCTGGGCAATTTTGGTCTCAGCATAGCTCTACTATTAAATGTCTTTAATCAGCAGACGGCTATGTGAGGGGCAAACCACTTAGAAGCCTCAGCTCAGAAGATGCAAACATCAATTATAGTTACATCTTGTTATATTGAACTCTTCAATAGAACTTGCTGAGATGCTAGAAAAATTCTATAATTTATTTTGTCCAATAAAGTAGCCCCTAGCCATATGTGATCACTGAGCACTTAAAATAAGGTTTGTGTGACTAAATTTTAATTTTATTTACTTACAATAAATTTGAAATTAAACAGCCACATATGGCTTAGACCACCATATTGAACAATGCATGCTTAGAGTACACTAGAGAACAAAAAATGTTCACAACTATTTTTGTCTCAATAACCATGGCTTTGGCAATCTGACTTTTCAGTGATTACCACTGAATTAAAATCCACTTTCTTTCCTCTTATATTTGGGCTGTTTTTATGACCACTCTTTGGCCAAAACAATGTGGTAGAAGCACTTGCTAGCTTCATACCTAGCCTCCCTCTTCTGGAATCCACTCATCTATCAAATGAGCAAAAGCTGCTAGCTTGTGCAACAATGAAAGAAAACCAGGCACAGAGTCAGTGAGGTTGTACATACACAATCTCAGAGATGTGAGATAGCCATTAAAATCATCATAGCCATCTACATATCAAATAAAATTGATCTCTAAAATCTTAATGTATATAAAGTACTTAATGCAACATCAGCCTGATCGATGTTTTTGAAACTATCACTGATACTATTAGTACTACAAGTAAGCATCATTATTTTTATTATTACTTCTACTATTACTATCACAATTACTCTTAACATGTCCACTATGACCACACTGCAATTACCTATGTCACTACTGATAATTATGAATAGAATTAAATAAAATATAGATATCAAAAAATATGTATGTTGAAGTAAGATAACAGCAATATTTGTCTCCTGCTTGTCTAAGTTTCAACTTAAAATTTTTAGCATTTAGTCAACAGACGCTTATGTTAATAACCTTTGTCCAAGAGAAAAACATTATAGGTAGTGGTAGTTAAGAAAATGCAGGCTCAGGAATCTGATGTATCATCTCCAGGATTCTGGGGAATTTTTTTTATATTTTATGTGCCTCAGTTATCTCATATATAAAAGAAAATACGAATCTACTTGTCTTTTATCTAACTTAACCCATTACAAAATCTAATATGAACATATATGCTGCTAATAAGATATGAAAATCAAACCTGATATAACAGACTTTTCCAATTATGTGAATTATCTCCTTAAAAATAAGTAAATTGCTGTTCTATAGGAAAGTTGATACATTAGAAAATGTAAAAGATGTCCTGTGAAATGTTTGCCGTTACTAAAGAGAGGCATTCTTCTCCTGAAATTAGTAGATACATTTTTGTGAACCCTTACTTTGCTTTCCCAGCATTGCACGATTTGGGGAAACTGCCCCTTCGTCACCCTTGGAATGATGATGGAATTATTACCCATGGGAAAGCACAGACTTCTTCCTTCAGCAAAAGCAAAGTGGTGGGATATAATTGGTTGAATTTTTATCATGAGCTGTGCCACTTTAGTGTAAGGGATAGTTGGAAATTGTATTAGCACCATCAGACTATTTTTATGCCAATGTAGTTGGAAAAAATGTGTTCAAGTTGCTGCTGCTTAAATATCTGGAGATTCCTTTGTTTATTATTCTTCTGAAGGTCTTATTTTTCATTTTCCACTGCTATCATGAGCTATCTATGGCTATTCACATAAATTCTGTTTTCCTGCTTCAGTTAGTCAGTGTCACTTTCAGAAGATGTTCAAAACAGCCACTTGAAAAAACTTTGTCCAATTTCTGGTTCCTGTTGATGAATATAAAATGAATTGGGCCAATAAAAGAATCATTAATAAAATAATGTAGGTAAGAATATGTATAATGTACACAAGAAGTATGAGGTTTATTAGTGGAACATAGTGCTAATATTTTTTTTTATATTTCTTCTCAGTTATTTCTGAGGCTGTAAAGTACATACATAAACAAATAAGAGAAAATGAAAGAACAGTACTTAGCATTTCAGCAGGCCTAGGAAATAAGAGAGAAATAGTTCTTAAAATTCCTCTCAAAATATTCTGTAATCTTGCCTTTATCATTAATTATATTTACTCAATTACTAGTAAATTAATCTTCATAAATTTAGATTCACTTCAGATTTTACCAGTTTTAAAATTTGGTTATTATTTATAGTGAATAAATAATGCCCTCTTACTCCCTGTTGACAAATCTGACACCTGATGATAATCTGACTCCTTGTGTGGATCTATTAATATAGGGAATATGCCAGTTGGGGGACAAAGCATTTGGTATTATAATTCTCATGGAAATTATATAATTATAAATTAATTAAAGCAAATTCAAGCTTTTTAATCTCTTAATAATGATAATGCTAAAAATAGTAATGCCATATAAAGTGCATTAGATTGGATTACCTAAATGTATATAGCAATGGATCTCAACTGTTCTTTTTTTCCAACATACATAAATTTTATGTTGGAAAACAAGGCATCAATAGTGTTATATCAAAAAGAGTCTTGGCAATAATTATATAAAACATTCAAATCAGTTATTTGACAGACTATTTACAAAGCTATAAGCAGAGTTAAGGGCAACCTGCCATTTTTATTTGGCTGGGGTTAGTTAATAAGTTCACTGAACTTCACTTAATTCACCTTTATACTGGAACTAATAATCCCTACTTCAAATAATTTTGTAACAACAAAATTTATTTAAACCCCTAACCATGTACATAAAATTTAATATGTATTAATGTATTCATTTGTAACTGCATGTAAATTTACTCTAACAACTGCATGTATAGAGTATGAAAGGTAACATTTAACTTGAAATCTTATCAAGTGGTACTACACATGGACACATAAGAATAAAGAGATCTTTTTTGTCAAGGTTCTACATAGACAAGAGTACTACAATAAGAATGATCAGTGTAGAAGGCTAAACTAGCACAGCCGGTGGAATGACCAAGTCAGGCTCACAGAGATCCTACTTTTTCTCAAATTTTTTTAAATTTATTTATTTTATGTTAGGTGCATATGATAACTAGCATTTCTCCCCATGCTACCCCTCCCTACCCTACCCTCACTCGCCACCCCCCACTGTCTCTCCCCTACTCCCCCAACTGTCCTGAGTGTGTGATACCCTCCCTGTGTCCCTGTGTTCTCATTGTTCAACACCCACCTATGAGTGAGAACAGTCTTTTGCTTTCTGTTCTTGTATCAGTTTGCTGAGAATAATGGTTTCCATATTCATCCATGTCCCTGCGAAGGACACAAACTCATCATTTTTTTTATGGCTGTGTAGTATTCCATGGTGTATATGTACCACATTTTATTTGTCCATTCTATCATTGATGGGCATTTGGGTTGGTTCCAAGTCTTTGCTATTGTACACAAGGCTGCAATGAATATACGTGTGCATATGTCTTTATAGTAGAACAATTTATAGTTCATTGGGTATACACCCAGTAATGGGATTGTTGGGTCAAATGGAATTTCTATTTCTAAGTCCTTAAGGAATCACCACACTGTCTTCCACAATGGTTGAACTAATTTACACTCCCACCAACAGTGTAAAAGTGTTCCTATTTCTCCACATCCTCATCAGCATCTGTTGTCTCCAGATTTTTTAATGATTGCCCTTCTAACTGGCGTGAGATGATATCTCAACGTGGTTTTGATTTGCATTTCTCTAATGACCAGTAATAATGAGCATTTTTTCATACGTTTGTTGGCCTCATATATGTCTTCTTTTGAAAAGTGTCTGTTCATATCCTTAGCGCAATTAATTTTTTTTTCTTCTTGTATATGTTTTAGTTCCTTGTAGATTCTGGATATTAGTCCTTTGTCAGATGAGTAGATAGCAAATTTTTTTTCCCATTCTGTTGGTTGCTGATTCACTGTAATGATGGTTTATTTTGCTGTACAGAAGCTCTGGAGTTTAATTAGATCCCATTTATCTATCTTGGCTTTTATTCCCATTGTTTTTGGTGTTTTAGTCATGAAGTTCTTGCCTATGCCTATGTCCTGGATGGTTTTGCTTACATTTTCTTCTAGTGTTTTCATGGTGTTAGATTTTATGTTTAAATCTTTGATCCATCTGGATTAATTTTAGTGTAACGTGACAGGTAGGGGTCCAGTTTCTGCTGTCTTCACATTGCTAACCAGTTTTCCCAACATCATTTATTAAACATGAAGTCCTTTCCCCACTGCTTGTTTTTGCTGGGTTTGTCAAAGATCAGATGGTTGTAGACGTGTGATGTTTCTTCTGGGGCCTACGTTCTATTGGTCTATGTCTCTGTTTTGGTACCAGTACCGTGCTGTTTTGATTACTGTAGCCTTGTAGTATAGTTTGAAGTCCAGCAGTGTGATGCCTCCAGCTTTGTTCTTTTTGCTTAGGATTGTCTTGGCTATGCAGGATATTTTGTGATTCCATATGAAGTTTAAAGTGTTTTTTTCCAGTTCTGCAAAGAAGGTCATTGGTAGCTTAATGGGGATAGTGTTGAATCTATAGATTACTTTGGGTAGTATGGCCATTTTCACAATATTGATTCTTCCTAACCATGAGCATGGAATGTTTCTCCATCTGTTTGTGTCCTCTCTTGTTTCATTGAGCAGTGATTTGTAGTTCTCCTTTAAGAGGTCCTTTACATCCTTTGTTAGTTATATTCCTAGGTATTTTATTCTCTTTCTAGTAACTGTGAGTGGGAATTCGCTCTTGATTTGGCTATCTTTAAGTCCATTATTGGTGTATAGGAATGCTTGTGATTTCTGCACATTTATTTTGTATCCTGAGACTTTGCTGAAGTTGCTTATCAGTTTGAGAAGATTTTGTGCTGAGATGATGGGGTCTTCTAGATATACAATCATGTCATCTGCACATAGAGACCGTCTGACTGCCTCCTTTCCTAACTGAATATCATTTAATTCTTTTTCT
Organism: Saimiri boliviensis; assembly: GCF_048565385.1. Classification (NCBI taxonomy): domain Eukaryota; kingdom Metazoa; phylum Chordata; class Mammalia; order Primates; family Cebidae; genus Saimiri; species Saimiri boliviensis. The sequence goes on from NC_133463.1 coordinate 43,086,062, forward strand.
TGCCTAATTGCTCTGGCTAAAACATCCTATACTATGTTGAATAGGAGTGGTGAGAGAGGGCACTCTTGTCTAGTGCCTGATTTCAAAGGGAATTCTTCCAGCTTTTTCCTATTCAGTATGATATTGGCTGTAGGTTTGTCATATATAGCTTTTATAATTTTATGATATGTTCCATTAATACCTAGTTTATTGAGAGTTTTTAACATGAAGGGCTGCTGAATTTTATCGAAGGCCTTCTCTGCATCTATTGAGATAATCATGTGGTTACTAATAAATTTGAGGAGACAAGTAATCAAGGAAGCCAGGCAGAGAAAGGGATATGTGGGACATCCTATGTGGATCCTTCCTTTACTCATCACTCACCTGCAGTAACCTAGAATAACAGAGGGATTTTCTAAGGAAACTTTTATAGTCATCTCACAAATTGTGGAGCATTTAGATTATTAAATGCCTCTATTTTATACCTCAGATAATCACCTAGATTACTAGACTTTCCGCTGGACCTGGGAGACATGTCACATAAATCAATGGAACTTATGTTTGTGAACGATAATATATTTTAAACTGTAACATCATGCTAAGAATATTCCATAAACAAGAACCTACCTTCTAGAAAACATTACTAATCTTCCTACTGGGAGGTCAGTTGTCAGTGTAATTACAAGAAGGTTAGACCATAGCCTGCCATTCCTTCTTTATGGACATTTCCCATTCTCAATTTCTAGAGAGATCACAGCCCCACTATTTTAATGCCTTTCTCTGTAACCTGAAATCAGTCAATATATCCAGGCCACATTTCCCTCAAGTATTTTTTTCATAATTTGACCTGCAATATCATTCACAAAATTTAAGTACACTCTGATGACTATGAGCTTTTGAATGTCTCACAAAGAATATATGATATTCACTCTATAGAAACATTAATTAAGTTGGTCATCTTCCAATAATTATCAAATTCTTTGTATTTTTTTTACCAGCTCAATTACATTTTTTTTCTCAATTATCTTTATTTATGTGACTTTTTTCATACTTGTTGGTGAAGGCATTTAATTAAGTATGTAATTATTCTAAGGCTGAGTTCACTTGCTATTTGGACCCATTATCTTCCATAAGTACTACACCAACAGATCTTCTGACTCAGGTTCATAAAATATTTTCTCATCCTGGTTCATTAATTCTCTACAGCTTATATTACTGTAAAGGGAGGAAGAAAATAAGTAAAATAACATCTTCTGGTACTGTGATAAGCACTGTTAAAAAATAAAACAGTAACAATGATATATAGTAACTAAGTAGAAGAAGAAAGTGTTTTCTGAGTTGATTTGTATGCTGGATCCCATTTATTGGAAATAATTACTCCAAGATATGAAAGAAGACATTTCTAAGAGGGAAAGAAAGCAGAAAGACATAATTCTGTGTCATGTATGTAGGAATATCAAAAGAAAGCTAATTAAGTGATGTGAGCAGAGTAGAAAATCATTTGATTCGATATCAGAGAGGTAAATAAGGATCAAATCTGAGAGTTCTGGCTTGGTTAAGTTTGGAATTTTATTTCTCAGGTGATGGGAAGCCTTTTAAGTGTTTTTGAAGTGAGAAGTCATATCATAAAATTTTGTTTTCAAATATTACTCTGGGAGCTTTTTTTCTGATAATAAACTACAGTATCAAGGTAAGAACATGGAGAATAATTAGGAAGTAAGTACATTTTAAGAGAAAAAAAAGTTAAATGGTGTGAGTTCCAGAATCAAAATCATGATTTGTTTTCATTTTGGCAAATTTTTGACCTAAATATTAAAGTAAAAGAAATTATTGAATAGCTGCCAAGAATACAATATTAACATGAAAACATAAGCCATCTGCATTGTTTGTTTGTGTACTAAAAAAGAAAAAAAAGCTTACTTTTCTTGTAGACATTTTTGGAAGTTATGGGTGCATATTAACTCACCTATTGTTAAAAATAATATTACATCTAAAATGTATATTGTCTTAGTTATATCACCTTTTCCTACATAATGTCTTTCAAGTTTAGTTTAAGCACCAAGTTCGTCTTTTAAGCGCCAAGTGATTCTGACTGGAAAAAATTTAATAAATTATTGGTTTTCCCAAGAGGAAGTGAAATGAATATGTGGCTTACAAAATTCAGTGGCAAAAAAGCTTCTGGTTAATTCTTCCTTTATTCCTTGTTGCTAGGCTCCATAAGCCACTCTCTAAGTTGAGTTTAAAGAAAATGAATTGCTGTATTATGTTCCATTCACATGATAACACAATTGGAATCCCTTTGACTCAAGAGAACTAAATAAAAAAAGCTAATAAGAAAACAAACATAATGTTACATTGGAAAGGAATAAATGCATAGTTACTGTAACTGTTTTCACACTGTTAGTAACATGGCAATTACTTGAAAATTGCATCTTTTGGCATAAGCTTTCTCATACTTCCTTGGCAAATTAAATTACTCATCTCTGCACCTGCAGTGCACTGGAGAACAAAATCTGATATACGCAAGACCATAGAGGCAGGCATATTTACTCTTCTTTTGTCTGCACTGTCTCAAGAAAAGATAAACCTTACAGTTAAGACAAAATGATAGCCGATGAACATCTTAATTATTGTCCTAATAAAATATTATCTGGAACAGCATATACATGTCAGTATTTATATTTACCATTAAATGCATTTCAAATTTTGGCATGAGAGGGAATCTCTGATTTTCAAGCTAATTCTCTAATTCATAGATAAGTAATTGGCATGAATGGAGCCAGCATGGGAATTTCATGTGAATATACATGAGTTGACAGAAATCAACTTCCCAACACCCATCAACATTCCATCACACTATGACAAAAAGACATTCAGTTAATTTTCAAATACATTATCAATTAGATTTATGGAAACTACTAAAAGTAACTTATTCAATTGAACTCAAAGGAATAATACATTATTACAATTCTTTAATTTTTTCAATCTGCACAAGAGCTAATTGGTATTAGTTTAGATGCAAGTAGGGAGAGAGAATTCTCCAATTAAAGAGTTTTCTAAATGTGTTTAGCTTTGAGTCAGCAATTAGCAGAATTTTTGTACATGTCTGTCTCCATTTGACCTCCAAAGCCAAATTAAAAAATTTAGATATCAAATTATTGATAATAAACAAACACATGAAAATTAGATTAAACACTGTATAGACAAGTCACAAGTCACAGCTCCTTCCTACAAACATAATATGACTCTTAATAGTTTGTGTGACTAAAAGAGATAGTAATTTGTCTTCAATATGAGAAGCAGAATATACAAATGAAATGTGGGTGTTTATCTTATTTGTGGCTAGTTCTTTTTTTTTTTTTTTTTTTTTTTTTGAGACGGAGTTTCGCTCTTGTTGCCCAGGCTGGAGTGCAATGGCGCAATCTCGGCTCACTGCAACCTCCGCCTCCCGGGCTCAGGCAATTCTCCTGCCTCAGCCTCCTGAGTAGCTGGGATTACAGGCACGTGCCACCATGCCCAGCTAAATTTTTGTATTTTTAGTAGAGACGGAGTTTCACCATGTTCACCAGGATGGTCTCGATCTCTCGACCTCGTGATCCACCCGCCTCGGCCTCCCAAAGTGCTGGGATTACAGGCTTGAGCCACTGCGCCCGGCTATTTGTGGCTAGTTCTAAGAGAATAACTGCAAAATGCATAACTTTATAATTCACAAGGAATATAAGAAAGTAATGAATAAGAACAAGACAGAAACAGTAAGTGTCTATAAGATGAATAGAATACTTTGCAGCAGATTGTTCTATAAAAAATTTCTGAGGATAAGGTGTTCAGAAAGATTTCAATAAGGCAAATATTTAATGAGACTATAAAATTGTACTACTTGTAAGCCATTTGTGTAGTAAGTCATTTGTGTATAGATCTTCTTAAGGATTAGGCAAGGGCAGACATAAAGGAAAAATTAAGTTGGAAGTAAGGAAGATTGGATGTGAGATTTGGAATAATATCAGATCACAATAAAGGACAGGCAGAAGAAAAATAATGAGAAAATGTAGAATATTGAAGTTAAGAATGCCTTTAAAGTAAAAACCTTTAAAGTAAAAAAGCTCTTCAAGAGGATTCACAATAAATTTTAAGATAACTAACATCAACTGATACATAGGTTACATTTTCAAATATTGAAGGTTAATAATATTGTAATATTAGCAATATTTAAAAATACATCCTATATGCCAAGCACTAAACTCATAACTTTATGTGAATGATCTTGTCATAAAAACCTATGACATCAGTGTTTTCTTTTTACTTATGAAGAAAAGCAAATTATGCCAAAGCTATATGTAAGTTAACAGTAAAATTATAGAATATATATGCATATATAAGTACATAAACACACACATTTATACATATGCAAACACTAATAAAAATAAGCTAGAGTAGTTATGTTAATATGAGATACAGTAGACTTAAGAACATGTAGTAATTCTAGGAATAAGGAGGGACATTGTATAATGATAGAATAGTTCATTCTCATAACTGTAAATTGTGTGCATCTGAAAACAGAGCTTCAAAGTATAGGAAGAAAAAAACTAATAGAACTAAAAAGAGGAATAGGCAAATCCACATATAATTGGATGCTTCAACATTCTTCTCTCAGTAATTGATAAAACCAGTAGAGAGAAAATCAGCAAAGATATAGAAGAACTGAAGAATATCAACCTAATTGACATATATAGAACACTAAAATCAAGAAAAAAGAAAAACATATTTTTTCTAAAAGTGAACAAGATACAGTCAATATATACCCTATTATGAGCTGTAAAGCCTGAATTAACAAATTAAATGAATTCATACAAAGTATGTCCATAAGTTAACCACTGCAGAATTACACTAGAAATGAATATCAGAAAGATATTTTGGAAATCCCAAATATTTGAAAAGTAAAAGATATTTATTTATACCTATAACTCAGGGAGTCTCATGGAAAATTAGAAATTATTTTGATTTGTATAAAAATATAGCATATGAAAATAGGAAGGACGCAGCTAAAAATGTAAATGTATATTTATAGCATAAAGTCAAATTTGGAGAAAAAAGTATCAAATTAGTATGACATATTTTAAAAGCTAGAAAAATAAGAGCAAATCTTAAATAAAACAAGAGGCAGGGAATGATAAAGATAAAAACAGAAATCAATAAAATTGAAAACAGAATAGCAATAGCTGCATTACCAAATCCAAAACTAGTTCTTGTAAAACATCAATAAAATTGTTAAACATCTAGTCTGATTGAAAAGTAAAATAGAGGAAAGATACACATTACCAGAAGCACGATAAAAAAAAATGAAACATCATTATAGACACCACAAATATTAACTGGATAATAAGAGAATGAAACAAACAACTCTCTTTTAATAATTTTGATACTTTAAATAAAGTAGGATACTTCTTTAAACTATCAATACTAACTCAGGAAAGTAAATAATCTTAATAGTACTAAATGTATTAAAGTAATGTAATCCATAGCTTAAAACTATGCAACAAAGATAACTCAGGCTCAGAAAGTTTTGCTGATTACTTCTCTCAAATATTTAAGAAAAAAAAATGTCAATTCTATACATTGCCTTCCAAAAATATAGGAGGAGGGAACACTTCCCCACATACTGTATAGGACCTCCATTAGCCTAATACTCAAACCAGGAATAGACATTACAAGAAGAAAAAACACAGACAACCATCCCTCATGAACACATATGCAAACATCCTCAAAAAAGTATTAGAAAATTAAACATAATAAAATATAAAAAGGATAATGCATCAAGAAAATGAGAGAAGTTCTTCCTAAGAATGCATGGCTAGTTCAGTATTCAAAAGTCAATCCATATAATTCACATGAACTAAAGAGAAAATGCAAATAGTATTTCAATAAATACAGAAAATCATTTGAAAAAAATCACCATCTATTAATGTAAAGATTCAAGACTGAAAATTAAAAACTTTAAAACACCAATATTGCAGATGACATAATTGTCTATATAGAAAATACTAAAGAATTTACAATCTCATAGAATGACTTAATTTAGCATGGTTAGATAGTAAATGTCAATATACAAAAAGTAATTATATGTCTATATACCAGAAGAATAACTAGAATTTAATTTTCTTTTTTCTGAGACAAAGTCTCAAACTGTCACCCAGGCTGGAGTGTAGTGGCACAATCTCAGCTCACTGAAACCTCCACCTCCTGGTTTCAAGCTATTCTCTTGCTTCAGCCTCCCAAGTAGCTAGGATTACAGGCACCCACCACCAGTCCCAGCTAATTTGTTTATATTTTTAGTATAGACAGGGTTTCACTATGTTGGCCAGGCTGTTCTCAAACTCCTGACCTCATGATACACCCACCTTAGGCTTCCAAAATGTTGGGATGATAGGCATGAGCCACTGCACCTGGCCTATAATTAATTTTTTTTAAACTATACCATTATAATAGCACCGAACTTTGAAATTCCTAGATGTAACCCTACCAATATCAAGATCTGCATGCTTAATTCTTCAAAACACTGATGAAAGTAATCAAATAAAACCCAATTAAATACAGATATTTCATGTTTATGGAATAGAGAAATATTCAACTATTGCTAAGATACCAATTTGTTTCAATTTGATCTATAGATTCAGTAAAATTTCTATCAAAATAATAGCAGGCTTTTCATCAATAAATATTTTATCAATAATATTTTTCTAAACATTATATGGAAAGGTAGAAGGATTAAAATTGGCAAATATATTTGAATAGCCAAACAGTTTTGACAGGTCAAACTTAAAGGCCCCTGTGCTCCAAATTGAGACCTACTAAAAGTAATCAGAGTTCTGTGATGTTGGTGAAATGATAAAAGGAGAGTTTCATATATAGATCCACATGTTTAGAGTCAACAGGTTTATGACACAGTTATAAAAGCAATTCAATAGCAAAAGGAATGTCTTAGATTAGGTGAGTTATAAAGAAAAGAAAAATTTATTTGGTGCAGGATTCTGTAGGCTATACAAGAAACATGGTACCAGCACACAGTTCTGCTTCTACCTATGAGAAAAAGTGAAGGGCACCCAGCATGTACAGAGATCACATAGTGAGAGAAGAAGCAGGAGAGAGAACAGAAACGCCAGGCTCTTTCTAACCACCAGCTCCGAGGGAACTAACAGAGTTAGAATTCACTCACTGCACCTCCAGAAAAAGTATTCATCTACTCATGAGGGATCCACTCCCATGACTCAAACACCTCCCATTAGGCCCCACCTCCAACATGGGATCAAATTTTCCATGAGATTTGGAGGAGACAAACAGCCAAACTATCGCATTCTTCACAAATGGTGATATAATAATCAGTTGTCCATATATAAAATATTAATCTTGACCTAGACCTCACAACTTATATAAAATCACTTCAAAGTGGATAATGAGTCTAATTAAAAAATTATTAAATTTATATTCTGGAAGAAACAGCATAGTAAATGTTGGCAAACATGTATTAAGTAAAAAAATTTAGATACAGTATCAAAGTGGTACCCATAAAGAAAAAAAAAATAAATTGGACTTCAAAAATAAAAAAACTTTTGCTATACAAAAAAAAAAAAAAAAAAAAAAAAAACTATTGAAAAAATTAAACTATTTGTAAATCACAATACTGGAAAACAAATTACTCAGAATATAAAAAAAAAACTATAAAAACTCAGCAATGAGAAAACATATAACCCAATATATATATGAACAAACATTGACAAATAAGATATTTGGATAACACTAGAACAATGTAACAAGACATTCTTAAGGAAGTTCTAAACATGGAAACAAAAGAACAATACCTCCTACCACAAAAACACATACAGGTACATATCCCTTACACTCTATAAACAATCACAATAGAAACTATAAAACAACCAGCTAACAACTTCATGATAGGATCAAAACATCACATGTCAGTATTAACCTTGAATGTAAATGGTCTCAACACTCCACTTAAAAGGCACAGAGTGGCAAATTGGAAATACATATTTACATACATACATACATACATACATACATACAAGGTCCAGCCATCTGCGCTTTTCAGGACCCATCTCATATGTAACAATACCCATAGACTTAAAATAAAGGGTTGAAGATAGCTTTGTCATACAGATTCAAAAGATAGCAGGTATCACTATTATGTCAGATAAAACAGACTTTAAGCCAACAATAGTAAAAAAATGACAGAGAAGGGCATTGCATAATGACAAAGGGGCAAAGAGTTCACTTCAACAAGATATAACTGTCCTAAATATATATGCAACCAATATTGGAGAACCCAGATTTATAAAACAAGTACTTCTAGACCTATGAAAAGACTTAGCCACACAATACTAGTGGGGTAATTTGGCACCCCACTGCATTAGACAGAGTATTGAGGCAGAAAACAAGGAAATTCTGGACTTAAGTTTGACATGTCGCTAATCATACCTAATACATAATACATAGTAGTATGACATCTACATAATACTCCATCCATCAGCCACAAATTTTTACATTGTTCTCATTGCACATGGAACATACTACAAGATCAACCACATGCATCCCATAAAACAAATTTTAATAAATACAAAATAAGTCAAAATCATATCAACCATACTCTTAGATCAAAGTGGAAAAATAATAGAAATCAATACCAAGAAGATCTCTCAAAACCACACAATGATCTGGAAATTATGCAACGACCCTGAATGACTCTTGGGTGAACAACAAAATTAAGGGAGAAATAAAAAAAAAAAAATTATTTCAAACAAATGAAAACAAAGACACAATATAACAAAATGTATAGGACACAGCCAAAGCAGTACTAAGGGAAAGTTTATAGTGTTAATTGCCTACCTCCAAAAGTTAGAAATATTTCAATTAATGATTTAATGTCATACTTAAGGGAACGAGAAAAATAAGAACAAACTAATCCAAAGCCAGCAGAAGTAAAAAAATAATAATAATAATAACTAAAATCAGAGCCAAACTGAAGAAAAATGATAGCAAAATATCCAAACAAAGAATCAACAATACCAAAATTTAAGTCTTTGAAAGGTTACATAAGACTTATAGCACTCTAGCTATATGAACAAAGAAAAAAAATCCAAATAAGCACAATCAAAAATGAAAAAATGACAAAGGGGACATTACAACTGATCCCAAAGATATACCAAAGAAAGATACCCAGAGATTATTATAAACACATTTATGCAAACAAACAACAAAGAAATTGAAACTCTAAACAGACTAATATGGAGTTCTGGAATTGAATCATTAAGAAACCTACCAACTAAAACAGGTCCCAGACCGAAAAGACTGACAAATGAATTCTTCTGAATGTAAAACAAGAGCTGGTACCAATTTTGCTAAAACTATTCCAAAAATTTGAGGAGGAACAACTTTCCCCTTACTCATTCTACAATGCCAGCACCACCCCGATACTAAAACATGGAAAAGACACAGTGAAAAAGAAAAATGACAGGCCAATATCCATGATGAACATACATCCAAAAATCAACAAAATACCAGCAAACTGAATTCAGCAGCACATTAAACAGTTAATTTAACATCATCAAGTTGGCACCATTCCTGGTGCACAAGGTCGGTTCAAAAAACACAAATCCATAAATGTGATTCACCACATGAATAGAATTAAAAATAAAAACTTTATGTTCATCTCAATCAACACATGAAAGCTTTTTGATAAAATCCAAAATCACTTCACAATATTTCCTGGATTCACAATAAAATCCAACATCCCTTTCAATGCCCAAGATGCTAGGCAATGAAAGAACATACCTCAAAATATTAAAAGCCCTTTATGACAACCCACAGCCAACATTATACTGAATAGGCCAAAACTGGGAACATTCCCCTTCAGGACGGGATCAAGACAAGAATGCCACTCTTACCACTCCTATTTCAGCATAGTACTAGAAGTCCTTGACAAAGTGATTAGGCAGGAGAAAGGAAAAAAAAAAAAAAAAAAAAAAAAAAAAGGCATTCAAAAGAAAAGAGAAGTCAAGCTTTTTTACTATTGAGATGCCTCTATACATAGAAAACCACAAAGATTCTGCCACAAGGCTCCAGGAACTGATAAAGGACTTCTGTCAAGTTTCAGGATACAAAATCAATGTGGGAAAAAAAATATATATATATATATAAAAGATGCTTTTCTATACATCAGTAACATTCAAACTGAGAGTCAAATCAAAAATGTAACAGCATGTACAATAACTGCAAGAAAATTGAAATAAAATACCTAGGAATATACTTGACCAAGAATGTGAAAGATCTCTATAAGGAAAACTACAAAACACTCATGAAAGAACTCACAGATCAGAAAAACAAATGGAAAAGCATTTCATGCTTATGTATTAGAAGAATCAGTATTGTCAAACTGACTATACAGCCTAAAGCAATGCACAGGTTCAATGCCATTCCTATCAACCTGCTGACATCCTTTTTCACAGAACTGGAAAAGTCTATTTAAAATTCTTATGGAACCAAATAAGAGCCCAGATAACCAAAGCACTTCTAAGCAAAAAGAACAAAGCCAGAGACATCATATTACCTGGCTTCAAACTATACTAAAGGGCTACAATAATCAAAATAGCATGGTACTAATACAAAAACAGACACAAAGACCAACTGAACAGAATAGAGAACTCAGAAATAAAGTCACACACCTAAAGTTATCTGATCTGCAACAAACTCAACAAAAATAAGCAATAGAGAAAAGACTCCTTGTTTAATAATCAGTGCTGAAACAGATGGCTCCGTGTGCAGAAGAACCTAACTGAACTCTACCTTCCATCATATACAAAAATTAACTCAATATGGAGTAAAGGTTTAAATGAAATACCACCAACTTGAAGCTTTCTAGAAGGAAACCTAGGAAATGCCCTTCTGGACATTAGTCTTGGGAAATAATTTATGACAATATGCTCAAAAGTAATTGCGACAAAAACTTAAGTTGACAAGTAGGACTTAATTAAACTTAACAGGATCTACACAGCAAAAAAAGCTATAAACAGAGGAAACATAGAACCTACAGAATGGAAAAACATATTCATAATATGCATCACATGACAAAGGTCTGATATCCAGAGTCTGTAAGAAATTTAATTAAACAAGAAAATTAAAAAGTGGGCAAAAAATGTTAACAGATACTTCTCAAACATAGACATACAAATGGCCAACAAACCTATGAAAAAGAGCTTAACATCACTAATCATCAGAGAAACGTAAATCAAAACCACAGTGAGATACCATTTCACAGTAGTCAGGCTATTATTAAAAGTCAAAAACCACAGAACCCAGTCAGGCTGAAGAGAAAAGGAAAGGGAATACTTCTACACCGTTGGTGAAAATGTAAATTAATTCAGCCAATGTGGAAAGCAGTTTGGAGATTTCTCAAAGAACTTAAAACAAAACTATCAATTGTCCCAGCAATCCATTACTGGTTATATACACAAAACAAAACAAAACAAAACAAAACAAAACAAATGGAAATAAATTGTCTTAGCAAAAAATGCATGTACTCATATGTTCATTGCAGCACCATTCACAATAGCAAATACATGGAATCAACTTAGGTGCCCATCAGTGGTGGATTAAAGAAAATGTAGTACATGTAATACCTGGAATATGACACAGCCATAAAAAAGGATGAAATCATGTACTTTGCAGCAACATGGATGTAGCTAGGGTTTATTATCTTAAGTGAATTAATGCAAGAACAGAAAACTACGTATTGCATGTTCAGTTATAAGTGGGAACTAAACAATGGGTATTTATAGACATAAAGATGGGAACAATAAACACATGGGACTGCTGGAGGGAGGAGGAGGAGAGAGAGACAAGGGATGTTAGTTAATTATTGGGTACTATGCTCAGTACCTGGGTGATAGAATTTATCATACCCAAAACCTCAGCTTCACACAATATACCTAGGTGTAAATCTGCACATGTACCCCTAAATCTAAAATAAAAATTGAAATGAATTTTTAAAAAGGTATCTGAATAACAAATGGTAATATAAAAATATGTTCAATATAATTAACCTTTAGGATATGCAAATTATAACTGCAATGAGATACCACTGCACACCTATTGACATACCATCTTTCCAGCAAAAATGTAGTAATGATAGCAATGTACTCCATAACTGACAATACCAAGTACTAGAGAGGATACAGAGCAACTGAAACTCTCATATTGCTGTTGGCATTGAAAACTGGTAGAATCATTTTGGAAAACAGTTTGGCAGTTTCTTATGAATTCTACATATAACTAATAATATTATATGTGTACATATGTAACTCAAAGAAATAACATTTATGTTTGCCCAAAACTTATATGTTAATGTTTATGATATCCTTACTTATATTCACAGAAAACTGAAAACAAATCAAATGTTCTCTGACTGATGAGAGACAAACTTTGGTATACACATACATATCAATAGTATAAAAGACTTGGAATACTACTAAGCAATAAAACAGAGCGAGTCATTGATACATGGAAAAATGTGGATGGATCTCAAATACATTTATTAAGTGAAAGAAACCAGACTTGAACTGCTATATATTATTTGATTCCATCTATATGACATCTGGAAAAATCAAGCAGTAAAATAAAAACAAAGCTGAGCCTGTGAAAGAGCAGTACATGGGAATATTGGAATTGATGGAACTGTTCTACATAACAGCTATGGTGGTGGATGTGTGACTCTATGAATTTGGTAAAATCCACAGAACTGTACACATCAAAGTCTAAATTATACTTTTTGTAAATAAAAAACTTCAGTGGTAAGAATAATATTGCTTTATAATTAGTAAAGTCTTGTAAAGTAGATGTGTGTCCACAAACACTGTTTGATTCTACCCCAGAAGAAAACAGAGATTGAAAGAACAAATCCATATTCTCTACATCACATAGTTAAAGTTGGCATTCAAACCCAGCTTTTTTGATTATGAATCCACTGTTCTTTTTAATACACCAAGTTAAATACTTTATATGATTAAAAAACTATATTGTATGAGATAACTCAAATTATTCTCTGTATTTTTTCAATGATTTAAAGGATGTTTATATTTGTCAACTTGACAAACATTTGTTATATCCCCAAATATTATTCAGAGTAGAAAAAGCACGGTTGATGCCACAAATGCCTTAAAGTTTTAACATCTAATTTTATATGCACAACACATATTTTTAGGTAAGTATCATTACATTATTTATCAGGATGCAGTAGTCAAAATGGCTTTTACTATATTACTAAAAGCAAGCTTGTGACATGATGATGTTACCTTTAATCATTTAGAAGCATAAACTGATGAAAGCAATTTTTCTTTCCATAATAATTAATTATTTAATGGAATACTGCATTAAAAATAAATCATTGTTTCTGATTTTTACTCTGTGATCATTTTCATACAACATAACTACTTTGTTGCATGCCTCGTTTTTAAGTTACGTCTATTCTTTTATCTACTTCTTCAAATGTGTTTTAATAGTGAAACCAATTTATGTGTTTTTTAATGGTATCAGTAAGCTATAATGATATGTGAATAATTCAAGTTAAAGAGCCAACAAAGAAGATAAAGAAAAACATTTTAAATTCAGTCCAGCTCCATATTCTTCATAATAGCTTATTCTTAGTATATCTTTGGCAACTATTCTCAGTGTTTCTGAGAATATCAGTCCTTTGCTTATATGACTACTTATCGGAGTGAGTGTATGTGTATATGTGTGTATATATTTGGAGTTCAGAACAATCGGGTCCAGTACTTTTATACTTCCAAACATATTGGAATAAAAGTATAGCTTTTTCCTTTCAACTCTAGGAAAAATTTAACAAGGTTTCTAACAGATGGAATGCGATTTTGAAATGACGATAATTTACACATGAGAAAACCAATTTTTTGTATGTAAATAAAAATTCGAGGCACTTTTCTAATTGTTAAAAGAGAGTATAAGGAAATAATTGACAAAAAGGTTTATACTTGTTCAATAAGGTTACCATTATTCTTCCATTTTGTGACTAAATATGCAAATAAAAATATAATAATGTAGTTATAATTTAGACAGGAAATGAAGGAGCTATGCTGAAAATTGCCAAGCTTAAGATGATAAAATATTGTGAGAATGACCAATAAGCAATAAAGATTTCCTCAACAGTTTCTTTCTGTATACTATCAAAGAGATTCTAAAATCCATTTATTCTCCTTTGAAGAAGACATTACTGATAAACATTAATAACAGCATTTTAAGACATGGTAGTTGACATTTTAAAAAATTAACCTAGACAAGGGAAGGACAAAGGGTGCATTTTTCCTTTACCGGCAAGTATGGAAGATTTTGCAGCACAATTCCTGTGAATATGAACAATGCCGATTACTGTTCCAGGAGACGGTGACGGCTCATTCTCAGCAGTCACAGTCCATCACATAGAGTCATATTTAGGGACTGTACCATTGCAAGTTATGGTTCTTGGGTACCCTTTAGCTTGCAGATTCTTGACACAAAAGACAGATACAGTATATTTATAGCCTTTAAGGTCACTGATCATTGATATGATGGACCATTATGTCTCTGGAACGTGTCAGCTGTTGAACTATTGGTCTATTAACAGAATCTCCCCTGCACTAACCCACATACACTATGAGTCCATCAGCCAAATATCTCTATGAAGGAATTACTAGAATCTGTTCTGCATATCCATGCTAAAGTAATTTCAGTTTACACAATGATGTTTTTGTGTATCAGGCTTATATCTGAAAATCATTGAGTATCTTTGCCACTTTCCTTATTAACAATCTGAAATATTAGAATTAACTATATTGTAACAACCTACTATAGCAGCCAACAGCAATGTTTATAAGTCCCTTCATTGACTCCTAATGAGGCAGATTTTTTTTAAGTTCAATGTTTATAAGTCCCTTCATTGACTCCTAATGAGGCAGATTTTTTTTAAGTTTCACTTTTCGTAAGAAGAGTTTTTGCAAAATAAATTGCAATTTTGAAGAAAATCTCATTGATTTTAAATTTGGGGGAAGAGTAATTACATAATTTTGGACTTACAGAAAATGTACAAAAATAGTGCAGAGATTTTCTATTTATCTTTCTCCCAGCTTCTACTTACACTAATATTTCATATAACAATAAAATATTTTAAAACCCTTAAGTAATTAATATTGGCACAGCACTATTTACTAAAGCACAGACTTACTCCAAATTCAGTGGTTTCCTCATAATGTCCATATTTTTAATATGCCACTTATTTTCTGACATACATTTTTCCCTCAAATTTACTATATCCAATGCTCATGATTCTAAAAAATAATTTTTAAATATGTCTTGTTTCCCTCAGGGAAACAAGAGGGAAGCAAGATAAAATATTGTGAGTAGCTCTGACTAATATTTATTAAGGACCTGAGGCCTTTCAACAGCTCTGACTGAGTTTGAAAGTAGACCTCCTGAAGCCTGCCAACAAGCTCTTCTTCCTCAAGTTTTTTTTTAGTATTTTCCCTGCTGGGGTTTAAAATCAATAAGTTCTCCAAGGAATCTTGACCACTTTAATTGGAGAATTTGTATTTACGAACTATGTTCTTGGTGCCTTTTGTGCTCATTGCTATTGTGGTGTCACTGTCTCTGCTCACAGAAGAGGCACAAGTATAATCACTCATGCTTATACACAGACATATACGTACTATTCCTCTTTTTCTGTAGTTTTATATATAAAAGGAGTACCTATTGATACCACTGACTCCAATCAGCACCATACCATTTATTCTAGCCTGTCCACTTCTAATTTATAATGTCTCTAACAACTGTTTCTGAATTTTTAACTTACACATTTATAAGAAATTTACCCACATGTAACATGTGTATGAAATTCTTTTTGTCTTTAATGTTACAGTGTTCAGTCAAGTTCTGAATCATCTTGAATACCTTTTATCATAAAATATAAGAGAGAATCTATAAATTCATTATCTACTGCTGTATACCAGTATCCAAAATTCAGTAGCTTGAAAAAACTTTTTTAAAAATCCCACTTATTCTGTGGCTCAGTCATCCGGGCATGGCTGAGCTGGGTGCTTCTGGTTCAGTAGGCTTCACAGGTCTGCTGCAGTCAAGGCATCAGCTGAAACTGTAGTCATCCTCAGTTTCTATAAACAGAATCCACTTACCAGCTCACTCTGATGGCTATGGGAAAGCCTCAAAAACTCACTTCCAAGATTCCTCACCTGACTGTTGCAGTGGTTCAGAAGATCCACTTTCAAATTCATTCAGAGCTTCAAGGAAACAAGATATAAAAAATATGTTTGTGATAAACCTCCTCTTGAACATAGTATTTATGTGTTATCCACATATATACTACATATTTTTAAACCATCCAATTAAATAAAGGTAGATCTCAAACATTTTTTAAAATTATTAATTAATTTATTTATCTTTTTATTTTAAGACAGAGTCTTGCTCTGTCACCCAGGCTGGAGTGCAGTAGTGCTATCTCATCTCACTGCCATCTCCACCTCCCGGGTTGAAGCAACTCTCCTGTCTCAGCCTCCTGAGTAGCTGGGATTACAGGTGTGCACCACCACGCCTGGCTATTTTTTTTGTATTTTTAGTAGAGACAGGGTTTCACTGTGTTGGCCAAGCTGGCGTCAAACTCCTGACCTCAAGTGATCTGCTCATCTTGGCTTCCCAAAGTGCTAGGATTACAGGCGTGAGCCACTTCGCCTGGCCTTAGAATTTTGTTTTTAAAGACTCAATTACTATCTTTAAGGAACTAATTTAAATATAAAAATACTTCTCTGATAAAGGCAAAAACATGCAAAAGTTATAATATGCAAACATTAATTTTGCATATTATAAAAATTCGAATGTTCATATCAATATTAGGCTATGTAAATGTCAGAGTAAAGAATATTCCAGCGATACAGCAGTACTTCTCATAATGATGAAGGGACCAATTTATCAAGAGGCTAAAGCAAAACTAAATGAGTATATACCTAATAACTGAGATTCAAACTATTAATGAGGAAATTAAAAGAAGAAATAGAACAATCTCATTTATAATGAAATATGTTAATATCTCTCTTAATAATTGATTAAAATTACTGAGAAATTTAGTAAGGATATACAACTTTTGAACAAAACTGTCTAGCAAACTGATCCAATTGTTTATGGATAACTCCACCTCAAAACACTAGATAACCTATTTGTTTTAATTTACAAGTAATATTCAACAAGATAAAACAATGAACCCAAAAATGATTTTCAATTAATGTAAAGTGATTGAAATTATGCATGGTATATTGAAATAATGTAATTAAACTAGAAATCAATAACAAAGATATTAGTCAAAGCTCACAAATATTAGAAATTTAAATATACATATAAATGTCTAATAAGTCAAAAATCTTAAAAGCTATTAGAAAATATTTGGATTTGCTAAAAATAAAAATAGACCACATCAAAATTTAGAAAATCTGTCAGAGTGACATTCATAGAAGTAAATATTCTTATTAGAAAAGAATTGTTTAAAATGAGTGATCTAAATTTCAACTTCAAGAAACTAGAAAAAGAAGAGCAATCTTAAGCAAAAACGTGAGGAAGAAAATAGGACACCCAAGAACACACCTCTTTTCTATTTCTGAATTAATAATGGAGATGGAGAACAAATTAATAATGGATGGAGAACAAAAAAGCACTCAACAAAATTCCACACTTAATTGTGATATAATTAAGAATAAAACAAAACTTCCTCTATCTGACAAAGGGCATATACCATGGTTCTACAGCTGATATCATATTAAATACTGAAAGATTGCATTATTTCCCTGTATTATCGGTAGCAAGGCAAAGATTACCTCTCTCAACACATCTATTTAGCATTGAAATATTGACCCTAGAGGTCACATGTATTGTTAGATACAGTTGTTCTTCTACTAAAGACCTATGATCTAACGTTTAAAATTACTTGCTTTATATTCACATTCTGCAACAAAGGTACAGATATAGCAACTGCAGGGCATTCTTCTTTGAAAATGAAAATAAATGTCACTATTGTATACATCTGACATCCAACTGGACACATGACTGCCCTCTGGAGATCATTTCAGTGACTTGGCACCACCATCTCTGCTCTTATTTTTACTCATTAAATCCTCTTTTATTTTCCATAAGAAATAACCCATATTTACAATTGAGTTATTTTCTAAATGTGCTTCCTGTCCGAAAAAAAATCTGTGATTTATAGATCTTTATCAATTATCTACTATTCACTCTCTCTATCCTTTTCAGTTCAATTCTACAAGTCTTTCAAAAATCCTGTATGATTTTTATAAAGCAATTTATAATATACTCAATTAGAGAGAAAGCACACACGAACATTCTTTATTGGGAGCCATCCTCTACCTTGCACTTGTTATGAGATGGCTGTAGGAGAAAACATGAAAGAATCTTAGAAGCTCTAAATTTCAACCCAAAGGTTAATCCAAGGGCCAAAGCAAACCCTTGAAAGGCCTTTTATCTGATGGAAATGGTCTGTTAGGTACCACTTTAAATTTTTCTTAGGATCAAATGAGTGTAATAGGTAACAATTGGTTTCATCTTTAGCTGAAGAATATTTTACTGAGAACAGCTGCAGTATTTTCTTTAACCAGCGGCCCTTTCCAAATCAGAGAAACTTCCGCTTGGAGAGAGTTAGGAAGATATAGAGCTGTATTTTCTAACCCAGCTAACCTTGTTCTTTTATATTTCCTCTACATTCTGCTCTATAACTGAATAATTCTTCCTTTAGCAGGTTTCTATTTGCATCTTACGAATCTAAACTAAAAGAAACCATCCTATGCTTTTTACATCATGTCTGGAAATATCCTCAGTTAGATCCATCTATTCATTAGGTACATTTTTCTATTTTTCATGTTATCACAGCTGAAAATTTTGTTAAACCTTCTGCCACTATATACAGTTTCTTTTTTATCAACTTCCAATTATTATTTTTTCTCCTTCCTTTAAGCTTTCACCAACAGACGAGAACAACAACCTTTTAAATCTTCCTCCAGTTCCCGCTAGCTTTGGGGCTGCTCAGTACCAAAGCCAATGCCACATATTTTAAGTTTTATTTGTAAATGCCTTACCTTCAGTTACAAATTATGTTCAATATATATATTGCTAAATAATTAAATATTCCAAATTTTGGGGGTTTAAAACAAAATCATTATATTTTAACTTACGGATTCTATGTGAGTCAGGCATATGGACAGAGCTCAGCAGAAATGCTTGTTTTTCTCTTCATGGAGTTGTCAGCTGACAGATGAGCTGGTCTGAAGAGTTCAACATGTTTTTACAGAACATATAGCCCTGTTTATTTTTTTTCACTTAATCAGCTACTTAAATTTTCTAAATATATTTACCTAACAGCTAACAATAGGTACCTTGCAATTTTATGACCACATATTTCATATCAAGACATATTTTTTAAAACTTGCGGATAATATGGTGGACAAAGATAGAATGTCTTCTATCGCAAATGGAATATAGGCAAAACCATAGAAAAGAAGATGGCCAGGTGTGGTGGTTTATGCCTGTAATCCTAGCACTTTGGGAGACCAAGGCAGGCAGATTAGGAGGTCAGGAGTTCGAGACCAGCTTGGACAACATGGTGAAATCACGTCTATACTAAAATATAAACAATTAGCTGGGCATGATGGCAGATACCTGTAATCACAGCTACTCGAGAGGCTGAGGCAGGAGAATCCCTTGAATCCTGGAGGTGGAGATTGCAGTGAGCCGAGATTGTGCCACTGCCGGGCAACACAGCGAGACTCCATCTTCAAAAAAAAAAAGAAAAAAAGGTAACAATAAGAAAAATATTTCACTCAAAAACTATAAAAGAGGAAGCAGTGTCAACACTATGAAACAAGAAGTAAGATCATAAATCAATGAAATATAAAACAAACAACAGTGGAGAGGGTTAGTAAAGGAAAGATGACATCTGAATGAATGAATAAAACATATTTCATGACAAGACTGAAAAAAAAAAAGGCTTGTGAAAAAAACAGAATATGAAGTGACAAAGAATAAAACACCAAATACAAATATGCATTTCAAATGTAATTATTTTATAAATTACTACACATCAATAAATTAGAAAACCTAGATAAAATGTACATTTCTGGAAAAACATTAACTTGCAAAATGGTGTAAGAAAATTAACAATAAATAGGAAAATTTATATACAAATTTTCTTAAATATCCCCACACTAGTCAGAGTTAGTAATCAACTTGTGTGTAATTTCAAGAAACAGTAAAATCTCTATTATATATTTTATAAAAATAAAGAAACTCTCCATTTCTTTTGTAGTGTCTATTAAAATCTAAGCTTCAAATACACACATTGAGAGTGTACAAAATGAAATAAGTTAAAAGTACTGTTCACACATAAAAATAAGGCAATATGGTGTGTGTACTTGGCTAAAATATAAGCTAACAGTAACAATCTGTTATATAATTATAATCTATTTATATAATGATAAACTAGATAATGGTCAAGAAAAAGATATCACAGAAAGGCAAGAACACAAGACAAACAAACAAAAACAAAATAAAACAAAACAACAACAACAAAAGACAAAAAAAGAAATACCAAGACAGATTTAGCATAGAAACTCTGTCAATACAATTTATAGTAACGAACTAAAAGAAAAACATCTTAAATGGTGTATTTCCTTTTATGGGCTAGAATAACAAGTTGAAATACAAGAAAATTTATTTCATTTAATAAAGTCAAAAATGAAGAAAGCGAAGAAGAGAAAGGGAACAACAAAGAAAAGAGAACCTATGTAGACATTATATTTAATTGTAGATATATTTCCCTAAACATTTTTTAAAAGAAAGTCACCAATTATCAACAGT
Organism: Saimiri boliviensis; assembly: GCF_048565385.1. Lineage (NCBI taxonomy): Eukaryota > Metazoa > Chordata > Mammalia > Primates > Cebidae > Saimiri > Saimiri boliviensis. The sequence continues at coordinate 43,107,014 of NC_133463.1, forward strand.
ACTAAAAATCTCTAGCCAAAGAAAAGAAATAAGATAAATAAGAACTGAAGGAGAAAATGCTACAAAAATAGCTAACTCAATAATTGATAAAATATCAACAATGCTGTAACATAAAAGATCAACAAATAATGTATATTGTTGTTTTCTAATATAATAGCACACTAGAACTTATGTTAGAAAATAGTAATGTTTATATTTTCATAAAAATCTATGAATTTTCTTTGATTTATCTGTTCAAGATCTTTTGACAAAAAATGAAATTTATTAACAAAAGTAAATGGCCTGAGTAAATGTAAAAAATAAAAGCTAAAACATAAAAAACAAATGTATTAGACAGTTCAACATATATTCAATGCTTACTACATGCCAATTACTCCTTTGCCTTTGGGGAAAACATGCTTATTAAAACAAACATGATCAACTATGTTCATGCTCAGTTCTCTACATCATAACTTACTCATGAAAAGCAATCTAAATAAAAATGGCTAGATTATGAAAAACATATACATATATAAAACCACATCCTATGATTTATAGAAAATACTACATGTTCATTAATAGGTAAATAACTTTGGAGAAAAAAAGAGGACGTAAAAAAATTTATGTCAGATAAGAATTTTGTTATAAAAAGTGAAAAAACAAAACCAAACAAAACGTGCTTGTGGATAAAAGACAGTAAGAATAATGGGATATAAAAGAAAAAAGTCAGGTTTATCTGTATAGAAAAATAAAGTATGATAAAGTTATCACAAATCAATGGAGAAATAAGATGTTTAATAAATGACATTGGACATAATGGCATACATAAAATAATAAAATTATATCATAACTCCCTTTATAAACATTACACAAAGTTAACTCATATGATTTATATACCTAAAGGAAAAGCAAACTCTAAACTTTAAAAATCTAATCAAATAAAGAAAACATGGAAATATATCTTTGTGGATGGGTAGAATGTGAAGGACTAACTAAATAATACAAAACAAAACAAAGTCTAAGTTAAATATTTGCTGAACTTAGTGAAAATTGAGTATTGTTTTTCAGGAAGAGGGAAGGAAAAGTTGAAATTAATTCATTAAGAATGTTTATAGTTTGAATGTGTAACATATACTGAAGAATATATGTATATATATGTGTGTGTGTGTGTGTGTGTATATATATATATATATATATTTTTTTTTGAGACAATGTCTCATTCTGTCACTTAGGCTGGAGTTCAGTGGTGTGATCTTGGCTCACTGAAGACTTGACCTACTGGGCTCAAGAGATCCTCCTACCTCAGCCTCTCCAGTAGCTGGGACTACAGGCACGCACCACTGGTTTTACCTAAGTCTTTTGTATTTTTAGTAGAAACGGGGTTTTGACATGTTGTCCAGACTGGTCTTGATCTCCTTGACTCAAGAGATCTGCCTACCTTGGCCTCTGAAAGTGCTGGGATTACAGGCATGAGCCACTGTACCCAGCTGTTAAGAAAAATAATTTTTATACACCAGGATTTCATGCAGATCATGAAGAGACAATGATAGAAAAAAATGTAGAAGTTAGAATAGTTGATTTTCAGAATGCTACAGAATGAAGGAATGTTTATGCCTCAAAATCAATACGTTGAAAGCCCTAATTGTCAATGTGATGTCAAAGGAATTGGGGCCTTTGGGGGGTAATAAGAGTAGTTAGGTCCCCTAAATGGAATTAATGATATATTAATTCCATTTAGGGGACCTAACTACTCTCTTATCTAAGCATATTAAGGAAAGGCCATTTGAGGACAAACCAGGAAGACTGCCCTCATCAAGAAACCAACCACACTATCACTCTAATCTCACACTTCCAGCTTACAGAACCATGAGAACTAAACTTGTTGTTTAGGCTGCCCAGCTTATGGTCATTTGTTGTAGAACCTGGAAATACTAAGACACAGAAAACCAATCCAAAATTACAAAGAAAAAAAAAAGAAAGAAAAGAAAAGAAAGAAAGCAAGAAAGAGAAAAGAACGAAAGAAAAAGAAAGAAAGAAGAAAGAAAGAAAGAAAGAGGGAGGGCCGAGCGCAGTGGCTCACACCTGTAACCCCAGCACTTTGGGAGGCTGAGGTGAGAGGATCACAAGGTCAGGAGTTGGAGACCAGTCTGGCCAACAAGGTGAAACACTGTCTCTACTAAAAATACAAAAATTAGCAGGGCACGGTGGTGCACACCTGTAATCCTAGCTGCTTGGGAGGCTGAGGTAGGATAATTGCTTGAACTGGAGAGATAGAGGTTGCAGTGAGCCAAGATCCTGCCATTGCATTCCAGACTGGGTGACAGAGTGAGACTCTGTCTTGGGGTGGGGAAGCAGGGGGAGGAAAAAAGAAATAGCAAAAGTGAAGAGATGCTTGATTACTCCAGAAATCAGTGAAATACAAGCCAGCACAGCACTGAGATGCACCACACAGCCATCAAAATGACAAAATTGAAAAGTTGCCTCTAAATGAATCAAATAAAGAGCATCTTCTTTTTCCTTCCAAAATTAAGGGGGGAAAGGTAGGAATGGCAAATGGAAATAATTTTCATTTGTAAAAAAGTAAAAGTTGGATGGAATTTGGTTTGAGACTTAAGTGAACTGTCTCATATAAATTCCACCAAATAGCACAGTTCCAAAATATAATGGGCCTTAACCACATGGAGAGATTGCCCAGATAAGCTGTATGATATGGAGAATCAGAGGAGAATCCCTGCTCCTTATGTTCTCACCTGTACCAAATAGGGAAGAGAAAGTAGCAGAATCAAGTAAATAATATCAGAACATAAATGAGTAGCATGCTTATGCCATATAATACAAATTAACACTGTAGGAATGATAAGATGACATCTTCTCTTTCATGTAAAATAAACTATACAAACAAATAGCAGGAAAAAAAGCCCTTATTATGCCACAAAATATATATCACACACACAGAAAAGTCAAAACTCTACAGGTGAGATAAATAGGTATTATATGGGAACAATAACTGTATTAACTTTTATTCAGTATTTTATATACATTCACACTCTGAAATGAATATATTTGAACAAAGATAGACTCAAAAATACAAAGTAGCTTGGTAGCTTTCATTTAGATTTATAATGTTAATTCCAGATTTCTCTTTTCCTGCTTAATACTTTTATGTTTTGCATTTCTTGGAAACCTAATCCTTAGATAGCAATAAGTGTGAGTTAGAAAACTATTTCTCCAAAACATCTCTCAACTTCATTACTGTATACTACTGCCCTGTCTTTAATTCCTGCTGTCAGAATTAAAATATAATTTATATAATATATATTTTATCTATAATATATAAAAATACAAATATTTATAATCATATTACAATATAGTTTATATACAAATTAATAGATATAAATATATAAATATATAAAATTATGCACTTAATATAAAATATATATTTTATAATTACATATATACTTATAAGATATATAGAGAGAAGTGATTGAGGTGAATTTGAGTAACGTTTCCATTATAAAGTTAAACAAATTAGCCATGCAATGACTGGATAGTCATTGTTAAGTCAAGCTTTCTTTAACTGACTCCTTTTTTTCCTCAGTATAACTTACATAAATGAATGAATTCTAAGTAGTCTCAAACAAATCATATTTAAAGCATGCTAGCATTTTTAGTCACTCAACTTTCCTAAAGCCAACTCAGGCTCAAATAGGAATTCTTTCTGTATTCGGGTCCTGAAACAACAGAAACAGTGAACACAGTAAAAAGACTGAGTTAGTCTATTAGATCTGCCATAACAAAGTGTTATGGACTTGGTAGCTTAAACATCAGGAATATGTTTCTTAGAATTCTGGAAGGTGGAGGTTCAAGATCTGAACTTCAGCATAGGTGCGTTCTGGGGAAGAGAGCGAGCGAGCGAGAGAGAGAGAGACCGACCTCTTCCTCTTCTTATAAAGTTATTAACCCATCATAGTAGGGTGCTACCTTCATGACATCATCCAATTGTGTCTCAAAGTCCCCATCCCCAAGTACCATCAAATCAAGGATTATAAATACACTATAGAGTTTTGGTAGACCAAAATTCAATCCATAACAAGCACCAACCTTAAAAATGGACCCTGTAAACAAGGCGGTCTCTCTCTCTCTCTCTACACGATTTATTTAAAGGATCTCAATTTTCCTTTTTACTGTCATTTCCAGAATGAGAACTGAACAAGAAGATAGCCTAGTTAAAGTAGTTACACTCTAATAATTCTGCAACAAACAAAGAGTAATTTAAATTGAATTGTATGTGGCAGTATTACTCACTAAATAACTCTTTGGTCTCCATGTTAAAAAATAACATAATCCTTCAGATTAAGAATACATAATTAAAAGTAGCTAATTAAGAGATAAACATGTAAGTTTACTAATAAAATAGAACATATACAGAGGACTATGTAGTAGGAATTCTAAAAGGTTTATCTCTTCCTTCATACTAAAACCCTTTCCTGATACTAAAACTTGTTTCAGTTAACCTCTTCTAAAAAGACTACTTTTAACTTGCAGTACTATAAAGACATCTTCACAGCTCTTTAATCATATCATTGGTCAACTTTTATACTTTACTGCTAGGGTTTGTGTTTTTGCTATTTTGGGGGCTTTCTTGTTTACATAGATATTAATTATATAGTAATTGCCTTAAGTGTTCAATTGCTGGAAAAATCAAAACTATGTTTTTGTTGTTGTTGTTGTTGTTGTTTGTTTGTTTTTATGAAAGAGATTCATTATAGGCAAAGGAAACATAATAGCACCATCAAGTAAAGGACATACACTGAAAATGGTTTGAGATAGCAGGTGCAGGCTTTCTCATTACATCACTGGGTCTCACAGGACATACTTTGCCCCCAGGTCTTGAAGTCCCTTGTGATCAGCAAACCAGAAATCCTCTCCTGGTAGACTCCTCTTGTACTAAGCAGGTTGCAGAAATGCCTGACTTGCCTTCACAGTGGATGCACTTCCAGCTCTACCAAAGTCAATCACAAATCTAGCTGCTATTGAAAAATGTATTCTATATATTCTTAGCCAAAATTCACCATCATGCTTCTTCACATAAATCTACAGATAAGCATGTGATCGACCTAGCACAGCTGGAATTAGCCCATGCCATTTACCATTTTTAATAACTAATATGCCCTGGGGAAAACGAATTATGCATCCATGCAGCAAAATTTTATCAAATAAGTCTATGAAGTTTTACACAGTTTATAATAAAGTAGGAATTTAAAAAAAAAAAAAAGAAAAAAAAGGTTAAATAACTGTCTCTCCAGTTTCCCAGTGTGATATCTTAGAAAATGACACTACTCTCAGAGAGCCAGACAAGGAAGACACTTCCATTCCTTTTATTTAATTAAAAGTATAATGTTACAAATGTTTTATATTTTTTCTTTTATATGCCTTATAACACAGATTTCAGCAAATGTATATAAACTGCTTCAAAGTCTCTATACAAATAAATGTTGAAGAAATGGATGGATTTTAAGATAAAAATAGGAAAAATATTTAAAAAGAAAACAAATAAATTGCAATAATTGCAAACCCATAGATATGTATAACTGAACTTGCCAAATAAAAGGTAACAGGGAGTTTTCTGAGGAGTCTCAGGAAAAGACTGTTTAATTCAATATAATTTGGTTTTGCTATTTATTATTTGCAATTCTAACACATTAAAAATCTTACATTATGGCCGGGCGCGGTGGCTCAAGCCTGTAATCCCAGCACTTTGGGAGGCCGAGACGGGTGGATCACAAGGACAAGAGATCGAGACCATCCTGGTCAACATGGTGAAACCCCGTCTCTACTAAAAATACTAAAAATTAGCTGGGCATGGTGGCGTGTGCCTGTAATCCCAGCTACTCAGGAGGCTGAGGCAGGAGAATTGCCTGAACCCAGGAGGTGGAGGTTGCGGTGAGCCGAGATCGCACCATTGCACTCCAGCCTGGGCAACAAGAGCGAAACTCCGTCTCGAAAAAAAAAAAAAAAAAAAAAAAAAAAAATCTTACATTAGTACATTTCTCAATATTACTATGGATTTAAATCTAAGGCAGGAGTAGATAATTTCAAGTTTGCAAAACAGCAGTGAACTTTGACCCGCTTCAATGGACCAGATATTACCGATCTCATTGATGTCTTTCTATTGTCTAAATATATGTGTCCCCCTAAAACTTGCAAAGTGAAACCTAATCACCAATGGGATGGTATCAGGGGCCTTTTGAAGGTGGTTAGGACATAACAGTGGATTACTCATGAACGGCATTAGTGGCCTTATAAAGGAGGATGAGTTGAACTCCCTTGTCCTTTCCACATATGAAGACATAGATAGAAAGCACCATTTTGAATCAGACACCAAAAATGCTGGCTTCTTGATCTGGACTTCCAGGTCTCTAGAGCTCTAAAATATGAATTGCTGTTGTTTATAAGGTGCCCAGACCCAAATGGATTGAGATGTGTAAAAAATAAGCATACTTTATTAATAATCAAAACAAATCCAAGAATTATTTCACATTAACAGCTTAGGATTCTATTTGTCTTGTTGACAATACTTCTAAAACTTATATTATTCTACTCTTTTATAATTTTTTTTTTAAAGACAGATCTTGCTCTGTTTCCATGCTGTAGTGCAGTGGTACAATTTCCGCTCACTGCAACCTTCCTCTCTTGGGTTCAAGCAATTCTCATGCTTCAGCCTCCTGAGTAGCTGGGACTACAGGCGAGTGCCACTGTGACTGGCAATTTTTATATTTTTAATAGAGATAGGGTTTCACCATGTTGTCCAGGCTGGTCTTGAACTCCTGACTTTAAGAGATCTGCCCACCTCAGCCTCCCAAAGGGTTGGGATTACAGCTGTGAGCCATCATGCCTGGCCTTGTTTTTATTTGTACTACAAGAAAAATATAAGTGAACTACTGGAAAATATCCTAAGTTCTCTTTTCAAAAGCTCCAAGTACAGAAATATTAACAATTCTTCTCTTTAAAATGGCAAAACATGTATTCCTTTTTTCTGAAATTGAGAGATTTATTTTCCTTCCAATGATAAAATCACTCTTGGTAGGAAATAAAGCTTCCTTATCACTGATTGTTCAAAGTATGAAACTTTGTGCTTTAAATAAAAAGTAATATAAAAATCATCCAGCTATGTATTCGGAGCATGATTTTTAAGATGGTCTGGTTTGGGGACAATAGGAGGAGGTAGGACAAAATGTTTACTTTAGATGGAATCAGAAGAATAACTGTCAACCACATTTTATGAAACAAGAGTTCTCATTCTTCAAATGATCTTTAATGTAAGATGGAATTTAAGCATAGTGGTCAAAATCCGCTTTCAAAACTGTAACATATACAGATGAAAATGGGGGCCCGTGCAATGGTCACCAGTCTCTTTTACAAGACAAGCTAAACCTCTAAGGATTGACAATTCACTTTAGTTCTTTTCTATGTCTTGATTTAAAATTCCATTCAATGACTACAATATTAAAGATCTACTATATGTCTAGCATTACTTTTAGCAACTATAGGCACATCTATCTTAAAGCATGTCTACATCAGCAGCCAAAGCATTTTCAGTTGCACAGCAATAAAATATTTGTCAATAATAACAAATAAATAGTAGTATTGAGTGAAACTCAAATTAAACCTTTCTATGTTGAGTGTCAGATTACAGTAAATATAAAGTTAGCTGAAGGGCAAAATAATTTATTTGTGATATGTCATCTCATGAGAACCTTTATTTTTCCCCAAATTTTCCAAAAATGCAATCACTGTGAAATCACACATATGAAAAAAAATTCAAATGTCTTTTAAAATACTCTGTGATATTTTAACACCTTATGTCATGAGCATAATCAGCTATGGGAAAAAAGTGGTATTTATAAAAGAAATTATGAGATTTTTAAATCATGTAAATTATCTGTAGGTTTCAACTAACAGTAAACATCATATCTAGATATTCACATGCCAAAGCCATTTTCACTTTAATCTTAAAATAAAATTATGCAACACATTAAACAAATAACCAACAATTTCAATAGTACTAACAATGTTTCAACTGGTAACATATACATTTTCTCCAAGATTCTATGTCACCTTGGTAATTTAAAGAATAACATTGTCTATATAACCCAGTTGAAAAACACTACTTATTTACCCCCACATTTATTTGTTTTTCCCCTACAGAGTTGGAACTTTTCTCTTATTGTTGCTACAGTTCTGTGATTTCTCTATTGGGCATTGAGTTAGCAATTTTTGGTGCAGAGTGCAATCTATCAGCTGCTTTACTATATCACATTACAATTTAGGTTCCATTTTGTCAGTTTTGCAACTATTCGACTGGTGGATATGATATCTCAAGACAATTCTGTACTTTTCCAAGCTACCTTGCCACTTTGAAAGTGTTTTCAGAGGAAGTATTATTTGGAAAAGTCAGTCTGAATTATGCTGCTGCAAATCTGTGCTGTATAGCTTACACAAAGTGATTTACCAGAAAGCTTGCTGCATTCCTAAGACATACAGTGACTAGAGCAGCTTTGAGAAATCATTGTTCACGAATAATATATTCAAATGCTGCATGAGAAATTCTCAGAATAAAGCTCTGATAACACCTCAGTACATTTAAGATATATTTTTATTACTAATTTGGAAGGAAAGGAAATGTCCCCTGTTTAAGTAATGGGGCATTATTAAAATTCATAAATTATTTATAACAATTGCTCTGGTAGTGAGAGAGAACTAGTGTTCTAGGAGATATATGGTTCTTCGGAAAAAGTAAAGATTGAACCAAGGGCATTTTCAGTCAAAAAGCAATGATAGGTTTGACAAAGAAGTAAATTTCTATATATACATTGTTATATCTATTCTATTCTGTAGTTCGCCTGTACGTTTTTAACTTTGGGGATACCTACAAAAAACACACATTAAATCTCTGCAAAATGTAGTAACGTTGTGTTGATGAGTCATTGGACAGGATCCTCAGGTATCAGATGCAGATGATTTGTCCTCTGACTAGGAGTCACCATTCTTTTGTGTGTGTCAGTTCACTTCACCCACTCAAAGGAGCAGGATATAGTTATATCTATGAAGTTAAGGCTTTAATGCTACTAAAAAGATTATAATTTGTTAGAAGAGTATATAATAATCTGCAATTTTCTTTTTATTGTCATTTATTTGTTTGGAGCTTCATTTTTCTTGCTAAATAATTTGCAATGTTAACAGAAATAAAGGAAAATGCCCAAGAGTTATTGGGTTGGATTTTGGCGTTAGTGTAAGCATTATTATTCTAGTACATGCTTTAAAATAGATATTTAAAAATAAATAAATAACTGGTGCTCTAATTTATAAATTTTGCAAATTTCCATGATGAAAACAGCTTACCATGCCAGTTTCAAGCTACCAACCCAATATCATTGAATGTGTTTCTGTAAATGAAATAGAGCATACAATGGGCTTTGGGTATGCCCTTAGGTGAGGAAAAACAGATTCTTGTAAATCTAGGTGGCCTATATTGGGTCAGTGGGAGGATGCTTTTTGTAGAGAACAAAAACTTTACCATTGGGTTAAGTGGTAAACTGAGTTAAATTGGATGATGAAGTAGATTGTTGGGTGAAGCAGTACTTTTCAATCTCATGAATGTCCAAGAAAATATCAATAGTAGTGTATGATGAAATACATTTTTTACTGTGTAGAACCATTTCACTCTTTAATGCTCAGTGAATTTTCTAAAAAAAACATTAATTAAGGGAAGATTATAGTTGGCATTGTTCAGAACTTTAAAAGGGGTTGTTCAACGCATAGAAAAATAGCCTTATTCACAGTATTTTCTTTTCCAATAAAATCACACCTCTATGACCCATGTGTCCTCTCCCATAAACTCCTCTCCATAATATTTTATACTATATATGCATTTCATTCCCATGTGTACCAATAAATGTGCTTGCTTATTTACTTAAGCTTCCATTCTCCATGTTCTATGAGAAAGAAAAGGAAAATAGTCACCATTTTTTCTGCTCAACTTCCTATTTAAAGAACATTTATTTTTTTAAAATAGGCTCTATTTTATAGAAAGTTTCAAAGTTAACAGAAAATATACAGAATTCTATATACAACCTCTCTCTCCATTACCCTTTGTTTCCTCAATTATTAACATGTTGCATTAATGTAATGCATTTGTTAAAACTGAATTAATGTCAATAAAATATTATTACACAAAGTTCATACTTTACATTAGAATTTCCTGTTTATGTCATACTGTTCAATGGGTTTTGAGAAATGCATCTCAGATAGTAGATAAAATTATAATATGGAATAGTTTTGCTGCCCTAAAAATCATCTATGCTCTACCTATTTGTCTTTTCTTTCTTCCTCTGAATCCCTAGCAACCACTCCTAGTTTTAATGTCTCCAAAATTTTTCATTTTCCAGAACATAGTTGGACTCATGCTCTGTTATCTTTAGAGACTGACATTTCATTTAGTAATATGCATTTAAGTTTTCTCCCTGTCTTTTCCAGGCTCAATATGTCATTTCTTTTTATTGTTGGGTAATAGTTCATTTTTTTTTATATATATATACCACGGTTGTTTACCCATTCACTTATAGAAGTACATATTGGTTGTTTCCAATTTGGGGCAAATGTGAACAAAGCTACTATAAATATTCATGTGCATGTTTATATAGACATTGGTTTTCAACTCATTTGAAAAAATCCCAAAGATTATGATTGCTGGATCTTTTGATAAGCCAATTTTTACTCTTGTAAGAAGCTGGAGGCATCATGTTACCTGACTTCAAACTACACTACAAGGCTACAGTAATCAAAACAGCATAGTACTGATACTAAAACAGAGATATAGACCATGGAAAAGAACAGAGGCCTTGGAGGAAATGCCACACATCTACAACCATCTGATTTTTGACAAACATGATAAAAACAAGCAATGGGGAAAGAATTCCCTGTTTTATAAATAGCTTTCTGCTAGCCATGCGCAGAAAGCAGAAACTGGACCCCTTCCTGACACCTTATACTAAAATTAACTTCAGATGGATTAGACTTAAACATAAGACCTAACACCATAAAAATCCTACAAGAAAACCTAGGCAATACCATTCAGGACATAGGCATAGGCAACAACTTAGTGACTAAAACACCAAAAGTACTGACAACAAAAGCTAAAATAGACAAATGGGATCTAATTAAACTCCAGAGCTTCTGCACAGCAAAAGAAACAATCATTAGAGTGAACAGACAACGAACAGAATGGGAAAAAATTTTTGCAATCTACCCATCTGACAAAGGGCTGATATCCAGAATCTACAAAGAATTAAAACAGATTTAAAAGCAACAAACAAACCCATTCAAAAGAGGGTGAAGAATATGAACAGACAGTTTTCAAAAGATGACAGGTATGAGGCCAACAAACATATGAAAAAATGCTCATCATCACTGGTTATTAGAGAAATGCAAATCCAAACCACATTGAGATACCATCTCACACCAGTTTGAATGGCAATCATTAAAAAATCTGAAGAAAACAGATGATGGAGAAGATGTGGCAAAATAGGAACACTTTTACACTGTTGGTGAGAGCGTAAATTAGTTCAACCATGTGGAAGACAGTGTGGCAATTCCTCAAGGACCCAGAAATAGAAATTCCATTTGACCCAGCAATCCCATTACTGGGCATATATCCAAAGGATTATAAATCATTCTATTATAAAGACTCATGCACATGTATCTTCACTGCAGCATTGTTTACAATAGCAAAAACCGGGAACCAACCCAAATACCCACTGATGATAGACCTAACAAGGAAATACTGGCACATATACACCATGTAATACTATGCAGCTATAAAAAATGATGAGTTCATGTCCTTTGTAGGGACAAAGATGAATCTGGAAGTCATCATTCTCAGCAAACTGAAGCAAGAACAGAAAATCATACACCACATATTCTCACCCATAGGTGGGTGTTGAACAATGAGAACACATGGACACAGGGAGGGGAGCATCAGACACTGGGGTCTGTTGTGGGGGACTAGGGGAGGGACAGTGGTGGGTAGGGAGTTGGGGAGGGATAACATGGGGAGAAATGTCAGATATAGGTGATGGGGATGGAGGCAGCAAACCACATTGTCGTGTATGTACCTATGCAACAATCCTGCATGTTCTTCACATGTACCCCAGAACATAAAGTGCAATTATATATATATTATATATTATAATATATAATATATTATATATAAAATATAATATGTTCTTGATAATTAGAAGCAACAGGAACTCTCATTCACCAATGGTAGGAAAACAAATTGATACAGCTGCTTTAGAAGATAGTTTGACTTTTGTTTTCTTTTAAATATATATTACATATATATATCATATTATATATCATATATATTATATCATATATATTACATATATAATATATATTACAGATATATATTATATATGTAACATATATTATAATATATATAATATATAATATAATATATGTAATATATATTATAATATATATTGTATATAATATATAATATAATATATAATATATATAATATATAATATATATGATATATAATATATATCATATATGTAATATATATGATATAATATATATGATATATAATATATATATTATATATATGTAATATATATTTAAAAGAAAACAAAAGTCAAACTATCTTCTAAAGCAGCTGTATCAATTTGTTTTCCTACCATTGGTGAATGAGAGTTCCTGTTGCTTCTAATTATCAAGAACATATTATGTTATCAGTGTTTTAGATATAGGCCGTTCTAACAGGTATCTTTTAGTTTGCAGTTTTCATCTACATATAATTTTGACCATCTTTCCAAATGGTTATTTGCCTTCTGTATATCTTCTTGGGTGAGCTGTCTCTTCATATCATTTGCCCATTTGTTAATTTGGCTGTTTGTTTTATAATGGTGGAGTCTTAGTGGACTTTGTGTAGTCTGAGTACCAGTTCATCATCAGATGTGCGTTTTGCAAGGTTTTTTTCATTCTGTGCCTTCTCTTTCCATTCTTTTAGACTTTTTTTTTTTTTCAGAGTAGAATTGTTTACTTTTTTATTTCTGATAAATTCCACATTGTTTTTTGGTTTCATGGGTCCTGTTTATTTTATTTATTTTATTTTTACTGATATACAACATTTATATATTTGTGGGGTAATATGTGATATATTCATATATATATATATATATATATATATATATATGTAGAATGTTTAATGATAGAGTCAGGGTATTTGGGGTATCCAAGAGTCAGGGTATTTGGGGTATCCAAATATATATAAGTGTTTACCATTTTTATGTTTTGGGAGCAATTTAAGTTCTTTGCAATATACAATATATTGTCGTTAACAATTGTCACTTTATTCTGCTGTTGAATACTAGACCTAATACCTCTGTAACTCTATGTTTCTACCCATTAGTCAACCTCTCCATCCCTCTCTTCTACTCACACACTCTTTGCACCCTCTAGTATCCTTTATTCTACTCCTGCCTCCGTGTAAACAAGTATTTTCACTCCCACATATGAGTGAGAATATGTGACATTAGCCTTTCTGTATTTGGTTTATTTCACTTAATAAAATGAACTCCAGTTCCATTCATGTTGCATTAAATGACATAATTTTATTTTTGTTCATAGCTGAATAGTATTCTATTGCATATAGATATTACATCTTATTTATCCACTCATCTGTTGATAGACACTTGGGTGAATTGCTTATGTTTGACACTGAATACTGCTGCAATAAGCATTTAAGTTCAGGTAGCCCTTTAATATACTATTTTATTTTTTTCTTTCAGGATAGGTACCCATTAGTGAGATTTCCGGGTTGTACAGTAGTTATAGTTTTAGATTTTTGAAAAATCTCCATACTGTTTTTTATAGTGGTTGTACACTAATTTACATTGCAACTAAATATATGCAAGAGGAGTTCCCTTTTCTCTGTTTCAATGCCAGCATCTGCTATTTTTTGTTCTTTATTAATTGCCACTCTAACTGGGATATGGTAAGATGATACTTATTGTGGTTTAAATTTTCATTTTCCTGATCATTAGTGATAGAGCTTTTTTTTTTTTCCACATAACTGATGGTTATTTGTTGAGAAATGCCTGCTCATTCTATATGCCCACTTTTCAATGGGAATATTTGTTGTTTTTCTAAGTTATTTGAATTCCTTGTATATTCTAAATATTAGTTCCTGTCAGACGAATATTATGCAAATATTTTCTCGCATTTAAACAGTTGTATTTTCATTCTGTGAAATTTTTATTTTGGTGTGTAGAGGCTTTTTAGTTTAATATCATTCATTTGCCTATTTTTAGTTTTGTTGCCTGTACTTTTGAGGTCTTAGTCATATAATATTTGCCAATATCAATGTATTGAAGTTTTTGCTCTATGTTTCCCACTAGTAGTTTTAGATTATAAAGGTCTTATATTTAAGTCTTTAATTCATCTTGGTTAATTTTTGCGTAAGGTGAGAGACAGAGATCTGGTTTTATTCTTCTGCATAGATATACAATTTTCACAGCAACATTTACTGAAGAGGGCATTCTTTCCCTAGTGTATGTTCTTGATGCCTTTGTCTACAATGCTTTGGCTGAAAATATGTGACTTTATTATTGTTCCCTAGTCTGTTCTATTGGTTTATGCATCTCTTTTTATACCAATGCCATAATGCTGTGGTTACCATAGCCTTGTAATATATTTTGGAGTCAGGTAGTGTGATGCTTTCTTCATTTGTACAGGACTGTTCTGCTTATTCAGACTTTTATTTGATTTCATACAAAATTTTAGAATTTTTTTTTCTAATACTACAAAAAACACTGATACTGTGATAGACATTGCATTTAAACTATTGATTACTTTGGGCAGTATGGCCATTTAAACAATATTAATTTGTCTAGTCCATGAGTATGGCATGTCTTTCCATTTATTTGTGTCTTCACTTTCTCTCATCCGTCCTTTGCAGTTTTTCTTTAGAAAACAAAGCCATAGAATGAAAAAAAAAAAAAACCTTGCAAAACACACATCTGATGATGAACTGGTACTCAAACTACACAAAGTCCACTAATTTAGAGGTCTTTTATGTTTTGTTTAAAGTAGTCTTTCTCTCCCTTTAAATCTAATATTATTTGTTCCTTTATCTGGGTCCTACAGAGTTGGTTGCATATATGCTTAGAATTGTTATATCCTCTTGCTGAATTGATCCCTTTATTATTATATAATGATCATCTTTGTCTTTTTTTTTACTATTTCTATTTCATGTGAATTTTCTTTTATCTCTTATTTCAGACTATATGTGTTTTTACAGGTGAAAAATTTCTTGTAGGCAGAATATGGTGGTTCATGTTTTATTCATTCAGCAAGTCTATATCTTTTAAGTGTGAAGTTTAATCTGTTTTTATTCAACATTATTACTGATATGGAAGTGTTTTCTTCTTATAATTTTACTAATTGTTTTCTTATTGTTTTGTGTATTATTTGTTTCTCTCTTTCTCTCTTATTTATTATTGTGGTTTGTAACTTTCTGTAGTGGTATCATTTCAGTCTTTATGTGTTTGCTCTACCAATGTATATTTTAATGTATTCTGAACATGGTAGATGATATTCTTTAGCTTCTGGGTGTAGGACTTCCTAAGCATTTCTTGCAGGACTGGTCTAGTGGTGATGAATTTCCTCAGCTTTTATTTATCTGAAAAAAATATATATTTCTTCATTTATAAATAATAATTTTGCTGGATATAGTATCCTTGGCTGGCCTTTCTTTTTTCTTCAACATTCTTAATGTATCATTCCTTGCCTAGTAGGTTTTGGCTCCAAAAATTTGCTGTTAGTATGACAGGCATTCTTTTATAAGTGACTTGAAGCTCTTCTCTTGCTATTTTCAGAATTCTGTATTTGTCTTTGAGTTTTGATATTTTAAATATAATGTGCTATGGAAGAGACCTTGTTTAATTGTATATATGATATTCTCTGGGGTTTCTGTGTTATATGTATAAAGGTCTTACTAGACTTGGGAAGTTTTTGTCTATTATTTGATTAAGTAGTTTTTCCAACACTTTATTTTTATCTTCTGGAACATTTAAAATTTGAATATTTGGTTGTTTTATAGTGTCTTATTTGTCATATAGGTTTTTCTCATTTTTTTCTTATTTTTTATTTATCTTTATCTGAATTATTTCAAAATACCTGTTTTCAAGTTCTGAAATTTTTTTCTTCTGCTTGATGTAGTCTGTATTATTGAAGTTTTCAAATATATTTTATATTTTATTCAATTAATTAATTTTTCAGTTCCAGAATTTCTGTTTGGTGCATTTTTATGGTATCTACTTTTTGTCATATTTTTCATTTATGTTTTGAAATGTTTTTCTGAGTTTTTATATTGTTTTTTGTATTCTTTTTGTATACCACTGAGCTTCTTTAATATCATTATTTAGAATTCTTTTTCTTGGAATTCATGATTTCCTTTTGATTGTAATCTTGTGAGAAAATTATCACATGTTCTTTGAAGGTATCATATTCTATTGCTTTTTTATGTTGTTGTGTCCTTATGTTAATATTTGCACATCTACTATAACAGTTGCTTCTTCCAATTTTTAAAATTTGCTTTCATAGGGGAACACTCTTTTCTGAACATATATCTGTAGTGTTGGATGGGTAGGGAATGTTGGCTTTGATTCTGGATACATGCAGTGGTATAGTCTGTATGATTTCTTTAGATGTAAACACGGTCAATTGTTGCTGTTATTTTCTCAGTGGCTTAAAATGTAATTGTTGGTAGAGGCTGCGGTGAAATTTTACTGGAGACTAGGATGCCAAGTAGGTCAGTTTTCAAGCCCCTGTGGTGGCAGTGGCAGGCCACCACAGGGGCTTGAATACCTCTTTTTGAGCCCCAAGGTGACATACTCTGGCACCACTGTTAGCAGATCTAGTTAGCCAAGTCTTGGACCCCTAGTTGGGTTGCTTGCACCAGTAATAGTAAGAGTTGGCTGGGAGTCTGGGCAGGTTCTCAGGACCCTAGGAAGTGAATGTGGCAAGTGGTCTGCACTGATGTTGGCAATAGCTGCAATGAGCTGGGTGGGCCAGTTCTCAGGCCCAGAGGTGGTGCATTTGGGTGGGTATCAGCTATGGTAATAGTGACAAGTTGGGTGTACCTGAACTCAGGCCCCTTGGCAGGGTGCTCAGATGTCAATGATGATGGACAGAACTGAGTGATCTTCAGGCTGTAGCTGTGTTTGGATACTGTGGGGACAGAGCTGGGTTGAGTGGACACATCCTGAGGCCTCATGATGGATGTGTGTATATGTTGACTGTGGCAGGGAGAGGCAGGTGATCCCAGGGCTACCAGTGTAAAGCTCAGGTGAAGTTACCAGTGGTTTCACTGTAGCTCTGCTATTGGGATGGAAGTGGTTCCTTTCAGCAGCTACAGCCATTGGTAGGCAACTGGGAGTGACACATTTTGTTTGTGATTTGTCCCTGGCTGCAGCAGCCTGTTGCAGCAGTCGGGGCAGGCAGTGGCATTTCTCCTTTAGTTGTGTGAAAATTCTCTGTCCCTTGTCTGTTTAGGGAGCTTGGATCAGGGTTGCTGCCAGTGGTTCATTTTGGACCCTAGTGCTGGGAGAATTGCCAGTTCTGGCTGTTATAAATGGGGTAGACTTCACAGCTGCCCCTCTGCAGGGGATCAGGTTTGCTGGTGACAGCTCGCCCTTTAGCCCTGGGGTGGCATCTGCTGGCAGCAGTATCAGTGGCTGCAGGCAAGATAGCATTTAGTCACATCTGCCACTCTAATGGAGGTTAAAGGTTACTCTTGGCAATTCCTGTCTTGGCACTGGTGGCACTGGGAGTAGGCAGGGAATGTCAATGGAGCTACAAGGATGTGGAGGTGCAAGGGCTCTTCAGGTCCAGAAAACGGTGAAATCTGATGGGATGCTGAGCTCTCAAACTTCTGCCATGCTGTAGCTGCTTAGGACTTGGTGGTTTGTGGGACTCAGCATGAGCTCTCTCTGGAGTAATACAGTTGTGCAGTATTCAGGCAAATCCCTGTGTTGGTTTCAGAGTATGTAAAGGTCAAGGGGCTCTCCCATGTCCAGGGTTTCAGGAGTCCACAGTGGGAATACAGACTACTGGGAGTCTTTCACTTATTCTTTCTAGACATTAGAGAGTTTCCCCATGTTTGCAGCTGATCCTGGCCAAGCAGACTGCCCCACTTTTCTCTTTTTATTCTCCTGTAGGTGTTTTCTGTGACTTTGTCGAATTTCAGTGTTCTCTTTTACATGATCTATTTGAGTTGTGATTATCTGCTTGCTGTTTTGTTTTTCCTTTGTGGAAGGTGTGAGTACCAAGTGCATCTAGTCAGCCATCATGAAGTACCTTAATTAGGTCATGTTTCTTGCTTCTTGTTGTTATTATTGTTGTTGAGATTACTGATTTTATGCTGCCATTTAAAATATTCTTTGATGTATACAGTTTCTTTTGAGGCATTATGTTAAAATAATTTTAGATTTTTAGAAGACTTGCAAATAAAATATAAATAGGTTCCATATATTATTCACTGAGCTTCATTTAATATTAACATATGGAATAACCATAATACATTTATCATAACCAAGAAACAAACACATGTACTATACTTATAACTAACCCACAGACTTGTTTCAGGTTTTGCCAGTTTTCCACTAACGTCCTTTTCTGTTCCAGCATCTAATCCTAGATGCCAAGTTGCATTTAGTTATCATAGATTCCTCAAATCTATGACTGTTTCTCACTCCTCCTTTCTTCCTTCATACATTTGATACTTTTGAAGAATACTGGTCAAGCATTTGGTAGACAGTCTCTCAAGTTTATACCTCTTCATATGATTACACAAGGGGTATAATTTTAGGGAACAATATTACAGATGTGAAATGCCCTTCTCATCACATCATATTAAATAATATCAAAATAACTTATCACTGGTAATTTTAAATTTGATCATTTGATTATAGTGGTGTGTGAATGACTTCTCTGTTGTGAAATTTCAATTTGTCTTTGTTATGAACTGAGTGTTTGTGTCTCTTCAAATTCCATCTGTTGAAGCCCTAACCTCTAACATAATGGTATCAGGAAGTAGGGCTTTTTAAAATTCGTTAAGTTTAAATGAATTCAGAAGAGTGGAGCATCCGTAATGTGATTAGCCCCTAATATAAAAAGGAAGAAAAATTTGTAAAAAGGAAGAGAAATTTGATCTTCATCTCACCACCATTTGAGTATACACAAGAAAGAGGCATCTGCAAATCAGGAAGAGAGCCCTCTCAGATGTCGACTATGCCAACACATTGATCTCAGATTTCTACCCTACATAACTGCAAAAAGTAATTTATTTTCTTATTTAAGCTACCCATTTTATAGTATTTTGTTGTGGCAGCCTGAACATACTAAATAATTTGTAATGATAAGTAGAGTGCTGCTGTAACATGTATGTAAACTTAGAGAAGTGTCTTTGGAACAGGATAATTGGTAGAAGCTAGAAGAGTCTTTAGGTGCATGCTAGAAAAAAAACTGCATTACTTGGTGATTCTGGTGAAGACAGAAAAAAAAAGAGAGAGGAGCTAGACAAGAAGTCTCTAACTTCCTCAATGATAAACAATCATGAACAGAATATTGATATAAATATAGATGGTAAAGGTCACTTGATGAGGTCTCTGATGGAAATAAGAAACATATTATTAGACAATGGAGAAAAGGGAACTGCTTATGGTGTGAATGTGCCCCAGAATTTGTATGTTGAGGCTTAATCTACAATATGATAACAGTAAAAGGCAGGTCCTTAAGTCAGTAATTAATTCACCAGGGTGGATCATTGAGATTAGCACCCTCATAAAATGACTTGAGGAAGAGGATTGATCCTCTTCAGTCCTTTGTACCATGTGAGGATGCTGCAAGAGGTACCATCTTGAAAACAAAGACTAGACCCTTTTCAGGCACCAAATCTAACAACTTCCAGAACTGTGAACAAATAAATTCCGTTTTTAAAATAAATTACCCAGACTTATATATTTTGTGACACTATCAGAAACAGATGAAGATAGCGATCTTTGTTATAAGGTTATATGTAACTCGTATGAACCATGTTTATCTTATAGTGTTTCGGTGAGGAAAGAACTGGTAAGTGATGAAATTGAATATTCAGTTTTGGAGGTTTCTAAGATTTCTAATTTTTGAAGGCATGGGTTAATTTTTCCTGTAGGCTTATAGTAAAATGCAAGAAAGAAATTGTTAGGTAAAAAGGAACCAGAGATTAAAACTTTGGAAAATTCTCAGCCCATCTACATTGTAAAAATCATAAAGGGTGTGGCTCAAGACTCTCTTTTGATGAGATTAATAGGAATGAGAACCACAGACCTAACAGCTAGCACTTTAGAAATACTGCCAGTTTGAGCTGAAGGGAAGAAAACTTACTTAAGAAAGACTGCCAGAGAAGCCGGGCGCGGTGGCTCAAGCCTGTAATCCCAGCACTTTGGGAGGCCGAGACGGGTGGATCACGAGGTCAAGAGATCGAGACCATCCTGGTCAACAAGGTGAAACCCCGTCTCTACTAAAAAATATAAAAAATTAGCTGGGCATGGTGGTGCATGCCTGTAATCCCAGCTACTCAGGAGGCTGAGGCAGGAGAATTGCTTGAACCCAGGAGGCGGAGGTTGCGGTGAGCCGAGATCGCGTCATTGCACTCCAGCCTGGGTAACAAGAGCGAAACTTCGTCTCCAAAAAAAAAAAAAAAAGAAAGAAAGAAAAAAGAAAAAGAAAGACTGCCAGACTTCTTTCATCCTACAGGAGTGTCATTTGGCTTCAAAGAGTGTTACTCTTCAAGACAAGGGAAGAATGGCCCCTAAGGCAACTCAACGACCATATGGTTCCCAGGACAGCTTCAGAGTTGAAGTGGTTAATGGGGTTGGGGGGTAACCACTCTTCACCCAGGTGAGTTCTGAAGGCAGAGCTTCAGACCAAAGAGAATTATTCTGAGCCTTAAGTAGTCATCTTGCTAGGTTGTGGAGTTCCTTGAGATCTCTTACTATTACTATTCTCTTCTTTTTTATTTCTCTCACTTGGAATAAGAATGTTTAACCTTTGCATGTCCACCATTTTAGTTTTGAAATGTGTAGCTTACCTGTTTTCATAGGTTCACAGCTGGAGAGAAAGCCTTATCTCTACTCTCATTCATATCTGATGATATAGGTGTTATTTAGATGGGACTTTTGACTTCATACCTTAGAGTATTCTGGGAAAAGTTAAGACTTTTAAGACTGGGAGCTTTTGGAATAAAAATAAATCCAGTTTGCATATGAGAAGGACATGAATTTTGGGAGGTCAGGGGCAGAATGTCATACACTGAATATTTGTGTCCCCTCAAAATTCATATTTTGAGCTCCTAATACCCAATAAGATAATATAAAGGGAAAAAGTATTTAGAAGGTAATTAGTTTAGATTAGATCATGAAGGTAGAGACCCTGTGATGGGATGAGGACACACATAAGAAGAGGAAGAGGCACAGAACTTCCTTTCTTTACCAATACAGACATAGTAAGAGGGTGGTCATCTAGAAGCCAAGAAGAGGTCCTGCTCAGAATCATGCTGGCACTATGATCTCAAACTTCCAGCCTCTAGAACTGTGATAATAAATTTCTGTTGTTTAAATCTTTCAGCCTATGGAATTTTGTTATGCAGTAAGAGAAGAATGAGACAGTTTCTTTCCATGCTTTGTTGATGGAAATATCTAAATTCGGACATTACTTGAGGGGAGAGAATTAAGCTCTATCTTTTTGAAAAAAAGACTATCAAAAAGTCTGTGGACATGTGTTGCACCAACACTGTAAGTTATAAGTATTTCAGAGGAGAGGTTTTGAGCCTATGCAAACATCTCATGTCTCTTTAAAATTTTTATCTTTAATTTTAGAATTCATCAGTGGACTTTGCCTAAAGCAATTGTCTTTATGATTTTCTAATGGTAATTTCCTGTGTCCTTGATTCTACATATTTATCATTTAAAATTCTTTTATAAGGAAGTATTCTCTCATTTATGTATTCATTAATTTATATGTATCAGGATGAATCGATGAATATTTAATTATTCTGTAATTATTCAATTCTATGGTTATCTATTATATTTGACAAACACTCTTGTTTACCATCCACTTATCATCTTTCTAAACTCAATTCAAATGTTACCTTCACTGGCTCTCTAATTTAAATCATGTATTCTGGTTTAGATGTCTCTTCTCTAAACCTTTATGGCATAAACAGACCTTTTTAAAGCTATTGATCTACTTTCTCTCTCTTTCTCTCTCTAAGGAGACTGTGTCTTATGTCTGTGTCCTTGACATCTTAACAGTGACTAGAGCAGCATATGCACTCAATATGTCTTTTTTTAAAATGAATGTAATTGTTAATGAGAGATAATGAAATGAAAGCAGTGTATTTGGACTATTCTTTTGGGAAATTTAGCTGTGCAAGGTAAAAAAGAGTACACTCATCAGAGAGGGATTTATGTTAGTAGTAGATAGAAATATGTTGAATATACAAAAGGAATAGGAAGCAAGGCAGGGTGAAAAAAGGTTGCATACTGAAAAGATTTATTGCAACTGTGAAAACAAGGCCCTAGAGGAGGAAAAGGGATCAAGATCACCAGGAATCTAGAGAAGAGTGGGGATGCTATTCTTGATCAGAGAAGCAGCTAAATGTGAATATAGATTTGTTTGCAGATAGAAGATGACAGAGAACTGAGAAAATTAAAGCAGATATGCTGCTGTAAAACAGAAGATATTGTAACATTCTGGAAGGAATGTAAGGTTTTATTTTTGCTACTTTACTACTTCTAAGTTGACAAAAATGGAGCAGAAGTGAAAGAAGTGTGGGTGTGGGTACTCACCTTTGTGAAACACACTGATTCTTCTAGATATTGCAACCTATGCCAGTACCTCAGCTTAGAATACTTGCTGGAAGAAATTTTGCCAATTGCTAACTTCTTCGACTCAAACTTCCTCTACCAAACACATCATACACACAAACACACACACACACACACACACACACACACACACACACACAAAATTGCTAGTCTCTAAATCCTGATATCATATTTTGGAACCACTTCATTATAACACATATACTGTACCATATATCATTGTACTCAGATTACACCTAACTTACAAAGCAGATCTCTTATCATTTTTCCCCATCTGGATATGAACCATGTCTTCTCTTATTTGTATCAGCAGTACAAGAACAATACCCTGAATATGGTAGGTTTTAAATATAATTTACTGAATAAAAAATAAACTATATACATAAAGTAATATTCCTAGTTCTTAAAATAGTCTATAAGAAAAATTCAGTGGTAAGTGTCTGTTAAATGAACAAGAGACTATTAACAGAATTTTATATGGGTTTTGAATTCACAACTCAGAGATCTAAAGGCCATCAGCTCCCTGCCCTCACCAAAATTTAAAGATAAGCAATAACATATTTCACTAAAAAAGAGAATATCAATTTTTAATGTGAGGGGTAAGATTGAGCGATGTGGTAAATTTGAAAAACAGAATTAAGTCCATTTCAAAACAATCAAGTAAATTATTCTTAATTATTGAGAATAGACTTACACAAGATAAAACCAGTATTAAGAATTAATCAGTAGCAACTACAAATTAGAATGGTGATCATTAAAAAGTCAGGAAACAACAGATGCTCGAGAGGATGTGGATAAACAGGAACACTTTTACACTCTTGGTGGGAGTGTAAATTAGTTCATCCATTGTGGAAGACAGTGTGTTGATTCCTCAAGAATCTGAACCAGAAATACCATTTGACCCAGCAGTCCCATTACTGAATATATACCCAAAGGATTATAAATCATTCTATTATAAAGACACATGCATACATATGTTTACTGCAGCACTATTCACAATAATAAAGACTTGGAACCAACCCAAATGCCCATCAGTGATAGACTGGATAAAGAAAATGTGGCATGTATACACCATGGAATACTATGCAGCCATAATAAAGAACGTGTTCATGTCCTTTGCAGGGACATGGATGAAGCTGAAAATCATCATTCTCAGCAAGCTAATACAAGAACAGAAAACCAAACACTGCATATTCTCACTCATAAGTGGGAACTGAACAATGAGAACACATGGACACAGGGAAGGTAACATCACATACTAGGGCTTGTCAGAGGAGAAATACCTAATGCCAATGACTGGGTGATAGATACAGCCAACCACCATGACATGTGTATACCTATGTAATAAACCTGCATGTTCTGCACATGTATCCCAGAACTTAAAGTATAATTTTTAAAAATCCCTATATCCTTGTAATAAATTTTCTTTCAATGCTTTAAAAAAGAATTAATCAATAGCAACTACAAAAACATCCACTAAGAAAGATGAACTACTGAGATTTTGAATGTTGCAAATGCTATCTTATGATAGAGTAAGAAGTAATTGTCAATACATGTTTTAACAACATACCTGATTCAAAAGTAGTTTTCTTGACTGGAAAGAGAAGAAGAAACAACCAAACAAAATCTTCCTATTGGAGTGAAGCAGGACGTGATGGAAATTCTGATCAAGAGATAAGAAAGGAGTCAATAAACTACTAAATCTCAGAAAAAAATACAGAAAACATGAATATTTTTCTTTTGTATAATTACTTTTATCTTTTCAGGGAAGGATCAAAGAATTTGAGAAGACATAGAATACAGAATTCGTGTATGGTCATAAGATAAAATCTTTTTATCACTTAGTCAAGATAACTCGTCTTCAGTGCATGAGATATCCTAGAGAAAATAATTTTTTATTCTTTTTCAAAAATATCCTATAAACTTTAATACAGTTTTGAGCTCCAAAAATAATATTAAGCAAATCCCCTATTAATTTGATGTTTTCATATGTAATAAGATAAAGTTTATTTTTAGCAAGGCTGGAAAAATTCTATTTTCATATTTTATTTTACATTAAAATCACGCTTGCTATTTGATATCTGTGAGTCTCTGTTTTTTAAATTTTTGTTATAGTTTAAGTTCTAAGATATATGTGCAGAAAGTGCAGGTTTGTTACATAGGTATACACATGCCATGGTAATTTGCTGCACCCATCAACCCATCATCTACATTAGATATTTCTCCTAATGCTATCCCTCCCCTAGATCCCCACCCTGCAATTGGCCTGAGTGTGTGATGTTCCCCTCCCTGTGTCCAAGTGTTCTCATTGATCAACTCCCACTTATGAGTGAGAACATGCAATGTTTGATTTTCTGTTCTTGTGTCAGTTTGCTGAGAATGATGGTCTCCAGCTTCATCCATGTCCCTGCAAAGGACATAAACTCATTCTTTTTATGGCTGCATAGTATTCCATGGTGTATATGTGTCACATTTTCTTTATCTAGTCTATCATTGGTGGGCATTTGGGTTGGTTCCAAGTCTTTGCTATTGTGAATAGTGCTTCAATAAATATACATGTGCATGTATCTTTATAGTAGAATGATTTATAATTCCTTGGGTATATACCCAGTAATGGGAATGCTGGATCAAATGGTATTTCTAGTTCTAGATTCTTATGGAATCAACACACTGTCTTCCACAATGGTTAAACTAATTTACACTCCCACCAAGAGTGTAAAAGTGTTCCTATTTATCTACATCCTCTCCAACATATGTTGTTTACTGACTTTTTAATAATCACCATTCTAACTGGAGTGACACAGTATCTCATTGGGGTTTTGATTTGCATTTTTCTAATGACCAGTGATGATGAGCTTTTTTCATATGCTTCTTGGCCACATAAATGTCTTCTGGATAGACAGAATCAAAATCACAAAAATCGATATGATGCCCAAAGTAATTTATAGATTCAATGCTTTCCCCATCAAGCTACCAATGACTTTCTTCACAGAATTAGAAAAAAAAACTACTTTAAACTTCATGTGGAACCAAAAAAGAGCCCATATATCCAAGACAATCCTAAGCAGAAAGAACAAAGCTGGAGGCACCATGCTACCTGACTTCAAACTATACTGCAAGCCTAGAATAACCAAAACAGCACGGTACTGGTACCAAAACAGATATATAGACCAATGGAACAGAATGGAGATCTCAGCAATAACACCACAAATCTGCAACCAACTGATTTTTGACAAACCTAACAAGAAAAAAAAAGCCACTGGGAAAGGCTTCCCTATTTAATAAATGGTGTTAGGAAAACTGGCTAGCCATATGCAGAAAACTGAAACTGGACCCCTCTTTTCACCTTATACAAAAATTAACTCAAGATAGATTAAAGATTTAAATGTAAAACCTAAAACCATAAAAACCCTAAAAGAAAACCTGGCAATACCAATCAGGAAATGGGCATGGGCAAAGACTTCATGACTAAAAGCAATGGCAACAAAGGCCAAAATTGACAAACGGGACCTAATTAAGCTAAAGTGCTTCTGCACCAGAGCGAACAGGCAACCTGTAAAATGGGATAAAATTTTTGCAATCTATCCATCTGACAAAGAGCTAGTATCCGGAATCTACAAAGAGCTTAAACAAATTTACAAGGAAAACACAAACAACCCCATCAAAAAGTGGGTGAAGTGTCTCTATTTTTTAATCTAAAAATTGAAGAAGTGTTTTTTAAGAGTTTAAAGAATTAAGAGATTTACGTAGCTTAAAGAAGTAATTCTTTTCTGACTTGGCCATCAATAAATACCAATTCATTTTCTTTCCCCTCTTTCTTATTTGAGCAGATAATGAAAACATTAATAGCCTTAAGTTCCTAAGCAAATAATGTAGTATCTTTATTTTAGACAGTAGCATAAAAATGTCTGGAAGTGCAGATCACATGATCTCATTACTGTGAAATAACTAAGGTGTTTTTATTATGAAAAACTTCAAACATCTAATAAATGTATAAAAAATCATATAAAGAGATCCATGTTACAATCTGTCAGCTTTAAGTGTGATCAAACATGGCAATTCATTTCTCATCAATGTATTCACTCATTCCCTTATCTTCAAATTATATGAAGATAAATTCCAAATATTATAAAATTGTATCCATAAATATGTGAACAGTTCTATATAAAGAATAAAATGTGTATGTTACAAACATAAACACATTTTCATTACCATATCAAAAGTAAAGTTTATACCTTATTTTTTTACTTGAAATTCATTTGTATACATTATATTCAGATATATTTCATTTATTACAATTGATATGTACCATAAATATATTTTGTAAATTTTTTAAACAATTTATCAAGATAGGAATTATATACAATGAAATAAACCCATTTTAACTAGATAATTGTTGAACTTTGACAAATACAGTGACCTTGATCATCTTAACCTAATTGACATAGATATTATCATCTCCCCTCAAAATGTCTTCATCAACTTTTCTAGTCATTATACTTATTACTGGGCTAACATAGCCACTGACCAGATTTTTGTCAATATAAATTAATTTTGCCTATCTTATACTTTCTTTCTTTCTTTCTTTTTTTTTTTTTTTTTTTTTGAGACGGAGTTTCGCTCTTGTTACCCAGGCTGGAGTGCAATGGCACGATCTCGGCTCACCGCAACCTCTGCCTCCTGGGTTCAGGCAATTCTCCTGCCTCAGCCTCCTGAGTAGCTGGGATTACAGGCACGCGCCACCATGCCCAGCTAGTTTTTTGTATTTTTAGTAGAGACGGGGTTTCACCGTGTTGACCAGGATGGTCTCGATCTCTTGACCTCGTGATCCACCCGCCTCGGCCTCCCGAAGTGCTGGGATTACAGGCTTGAGCCACCGCGCCCGGCTATCTTATACTTTCATATAAGTAAAATTACATATAAGTAAAATTATACAATTGACTGCAATTTATCTAGCTTACTATTTCAAAACAATTTTTAGATTTCATTTTCTTGAAACATATATAAGCAGTTTTATATAATTTGGCTTTGTGTTCCCAGTTGTATCTCTTTTCTTGTAATCCCCACGTGTTGAGAGGAGACCTGGTGGGTTTCCAAACTTTAAAAAAATTTTCATCTTTTGCCAATAATTATGATATTGAGTGGTATGTGTATGTTTGTGTATGTATGTGTGTGTGATTTTAATAGATGACCTATAACCTAATGAAGTTTCCTTCTATTCCTTGTTTGCTCAGCATTATTCCAATGACCGGATGTAGAATCTTTACAAATGCTTCGCCTGCATCTGAGATAATCACTGGTTGTCTTTTTAGTCTGTTAGTATGGTGAAATCAAACAATTGATTTTGAAATTAAAACAATCTTGAATTTTGAAATGAATCACACTTGAAAATGTTGTAATAAACTTTTTATATGTTAATTGGTTTGATTTGCAAATATTTTCAATGATTTTTGCATTTATGTTCAGGAGAGTTATTGGATTCATTTTCACTGTTTTTAATAACATATTTTCTTTGGAGCAAGGTCAATGATGTGATAAAATTAGTTAGGAAACATCTTCTAACTTTCAGAAAGAGATTGAGTAGAATAGGTTTATTTTCATATTTAAATATGTGTTAAAACTATGCATTCTGGTTAGCAGAGAAGAGAGAAAAGAAATTAGTAGTAGTAGAAGTTAAAAGGGAACATTACTGAAGATTTTTCTAACATTAAAAAAGAATGAGATAATGTAACCAAGGATGTTATGTTTGTACACTTAAAAGTTTAAGTAAAATAAATTTCTGGAAAAATTCAAATTTTCAAAATAATAAATAGAAAATTTGAAAATTCCCAAATATATATATTAGATGGAGTTTTGCTCTTGTTACCCAGGCTGGAGTGCAATGGCATGATCTTGGCTCACCTCAACCTCCGTCTTCTGGGTTCAAGCAATTCTCCTGCCTCAGCCTCCCAAGTAGCTGGGACTACAGGAGTGCACCACCATGCCCAGCTAATTTTTGTATTTTTAGTAGAGACAGGGTTTCACCATGTTGACCAGGATGGTCTCGATCTCTCCCAAATATATTAAGCAAAATTTTTCTTTAATTTGCTCTCTACCACAAAATAAATCTCCAGGCCAAGATAACTTCATTAGTATGTTACTTCTAATATATAAGGTGGAAATAAGAGCAATATTATGCAAATTTCTTTGGTAAATAGAGTGAGATATAACATTTGTAAAATATTTCCAAATAATTGGCCTCTGAAAAGTTTTGAGGCCGATTTCACTTATGCATATAAATGCAGAAATGCTAAGTAAAATTTGATCAAGCAAATACAGTTTTAGGTTAAAAAATAAAATATGCCATGATGGGTTAATCCCATTATTACAAATTTGAGTTAGTTTTCAAAATTCAATACATAAATTATATCACAGTATAAGGATTCATGTGATCTTCTCCACTCTATACAAATATCTGATAAAATTCAAGTTCTTAGTAATAGCAAATTCACAGAAACTGTCATTTAGAGGAGGTAAGTTCTTTAATTAATTGACCATTATTTATAAGAAAAAGCCTATGGAAAACATCAAACTTAATACTTAAAAATCAAAATCAATTTCCCTTAGAAAATCTTACAATGTAGCATCACTATTTTTATTCAGTATTGCATATTATTTATGTTATTCAAGATTTCATGTAACATATATGTTGGAAAAAATCTAACAAGTTGCCACCATAAAAATCTACAAGACATTATTGAGAAAAAATTGAACAGTATCTGAATACTCAGTTATGAGACATATGATATGTCATGTTTTAGAACACCAATATGTGAAGATGTAAACTAATGTCAAAATAATCTAGAAATTATTTTGATTTATTAATATGTAGTAATAAATTAGATGACCTATTAGTATGATTCATTATATTCTGTGTAATTTCCAAAAGTGAAATGTGGTGCTATAAATACTTACGCCAGGATAATAGAGTAAATTTGGAATGTTTCAAGCAAGTCTGGTTATATGGCCACCCCACAACTAGAGTCAATCAATTTTCATTCAAAAACACAGCTTGATGTTTCATGGAAATCGATGTGATAATCCTAACATTTCTACAGAAATCTAACAGCCAAAATTGACCGAGGCATTGTTTTAAGAAAAATAAGATTAGAAAACTTGCTCTACCTCTATAATTCAAGATCGTCTCAAATATGTCTTATTCTATATACCAAATGAAGGTTATCATATCAGGATATACTCCATTAAGAGACTAGATTATTTTATATCTACTTTAGAATAAATGGGGTAAATACATTAAAAGGAGTCCTTTGTATCTCTATTAACATTTTTTCCTTACCCTAGACATTATTGGCAAGTGGAATGAGAACAGGAAGAAGTGACATCATATTAGTGTTGTAAGCTTATATGAGAAACAATTTGCTCCTTACTCTTTTTGTCTTGTGCATGCCACATATCATCTTCCATATTAGACCTCAGAAAATGGGTTTTGTCTTGTTTACTGATTTTTAAATTATTTTCTGTTTTTATTGATGTTATGATTTTCTCATCCTTTTTCCCTTCATGAATGCATTTGTCATTATTCTTTATTTTAACTATTTTAATTTTATCACTGTATTATAAAATAAATTTTATATATAATTATATTTATAATTTTTCTTAATTAATTGGTAATAGTCTTAAAGTTTGGCATTTCAAATATTTTTATACTCTTGAGTCTAAATGTTGATCACAAATCAATAGTCAGGTCATACATAACTCATTAAATGACTGGGTTATGATGTTGCATTCTTAAGATACACCTTTATGCTTTTGAAATCACTCCATTTGAAATAATTATAATTGTAGGTTTGATTTTTGAAACTTCAAATTCTTCCACTGCTGCTGATTTGCATTAAATGCCAAAAGACCTCCTGACTTAAAACAGTCCAAGAATATGTTAAATTTAAAAAGTGTTGCCATGGTGATTTTTCTTTCTGCTCACTCTGAGATGACATTTCTACCTTTCTTTAATCCCTCTTTGTCTTCTGAAGTGCTGAGTGCTGTCGTCGACTGCAAAATAAACTTACTAAAATATATTTCTGCAAAGAGTAGTTACAGATACCCCAAGGAGACTGCAGGCTAACCTGACACAAGACATTGTCAATTATTTCCTTTCCTTCTCTCACCTGAGTCCCTTACATTATCAAGATCTGAAGTGATCAAAGAATTGCATTTGTACCAAGATCTGTCTGTGCATAATAGGTAGTTTTTAGGCTCATTTGGCACTAACATTAAATGAACACATTTTCCCATCAGAAAATTTCTCTCGCTTTTTTATAGCTTCATATAATTTTGGATGCATTTATATTTAAAAATTCATGTATTATAGCATGGGAAAATATATTTTGTAGGTTACATTTAGTCAATGGTAACTGAAGTGAAGTTTGGGGCCAATATAATAAAGTAATAAACAGTCATCTGTTACAGGGATATATTTATCATAACTGAGTACTCCTGATGGATTATAAAACAGATCAGAATTGGAATATTGTGATCCCATAACTGTAGATCTTCTATTGAGTTACAAATTTGAAGAATATATCAGATTCAAATTTTTTTTTTAACTTTGTAATTCTTCCTATTAACAGAAAAAAAGGGACACATATTCTGGAAAAAAACAGGAAATAGCTTGTCAACTGTAAGATCATATATAATAAATGAATTCTGCATTTTCAACTAGTTAGACAACTCAGTTGGTACAGATAACAGGAAGCCATTCAAAATATTCATCCTTTTGTCCTGCAGTTGAATGGATTTGCCATGATCCAGACTTGCCTTTTGTGCAGCCACATGTGATGATACTAGTTTTTATTCATAGATGTTTTCATAATAAATGAGAACCGATTCTGACAAATTGCAAAAGCTGAATAAAATTAATAATATTAATTGAAATGTGTATTCAATTAAATATGGTGAAATTGCTACATGAAAACATGTAGATGTTTTTCCCTAGCCAAATATTGATTAAGGGCTCAAGAGTTGAGTCAAGACTCCTTAGATTTATATTCTTTCAAAATACTGTTGGAAGACAGTTCATTGCTCTATCATGTTTTGCTTTTGGTTGTTGTTTTTTGTTTTTATTTTTTTACCTTGGAGGTCAAAAGGGAGACACGTGCTCCCTTCTGTCCTAGACTATCTATTCAAGGATATATTTTAGCGAACAAACTTGAGTTACAGAAGTAATGTTTATATAGCAAAGTATAAAAATAAACAAGATTTCCTGCAGTCTTAGAGGAATTTCTCTCTCTCTCCAGTAAAAAGGCAAAGACTACTATCAAGAATCTTAGAGCTAATGCATTCCTTGAAAGCAAATAAATGTTTAATGTCTGTTGTGAAAGATTTGAGTTCTCCAAGATCAGTGTTCTTTCCCTGTAAAGCAACTCGCTGTGTGTATGGATGTTAAATGGCATTTACCTCACTCTGTAGTCACTGGGGTTCAAGAAACCAGAAAAAGATCCTGATATTCTGACTACTGCTTTTGTTCTGACCAATAAGCCTTCCACCTGTGACTCAAGAGTCTCATGTCTTCTACCAGCATTCATTAACATTTTGGTTGATTCTGGCTACAAAATTGTAGCCCTTAAAACTAATCTTGATCATGTTTTTGCTTTACAGAGGATTTGTAATCTGACACTTCCTTGCAAAAGAAGAAAGAAAGAAAAAAAAAAAAGAAAGAAAGAGAAAGAAAGAAAGAAAAAAGAAAACTAAAATAATGAACTTATAGTCAAGGTGTTCCATGTCCCCTACCTTCCAGAGTCATCTAGTCTTGTGGAGTACTGAAATGCCTTCCTCAGTAATTGACTCAAAAAAAGTTCTGATTCTACCTTCATCACTTCCTCCTTAGTAAGGCAAGTTGATCACTGAATGTGGATGTCCTCAGAAAGGGAAAAGATTATATTGGCTGGTTTCTGAATTATAATCAGAACAAAAAGTGATAGGAGTTCATATAAAATTTATTTTATGAATTTGGGATTCTTCTCTGTTTTAGGGCATCATATATCTTTCTTACCTAATGACAATACCTGGTTGGACTTGTTCAAATACCCTCCGGGTAGCAGACTACCCAAAGGGGAACCTAGGGAATTATAACTTAATTCTGGCTTACTACCTGGATTTCCTGTTTAATTCTCATGTTCCTAGGTAATAAGGATAATAATGTTATGTTTGAGTACACTGTGCACCAGGCCTCTCTACCTATATATGCTTACATGGATATCTGTAAGTTTTGTAAAAATTCCCTTGTCTCTCCTTCACCTGAAATTGGACAAAATGTCAGGGTGTAATATAGGGCTGATTGGAAACAATATATACATTTATGGCTACTAAAATGGCACACACTTTTTTTTTTTTTTTTTTTTTTTTACAGTGGAAGAACAACAAGTTTAGAGCTTAACGTCTCATATACCAAGAGTTCTCAAGGAGAGAAGAGTGTTAATGGCATTTATCACTTAGAATTGTTAACTGCCTTAGAACATTACTAATTAAGGAAAATGATCTGGCATATCTCTCTAAACAGTCTCAATTGCTTTAAATTTAATTGACTTATCTACATCAACCATCATTTGTCAGATGACTGATAATAATTTGATTGACAGTTCTGTTAACTTTTCTCATAAATCTATCAAAGTAAGTAGAAACTTCCCATGTAAACCCATCACAGTGTCTGCAGCATTCTTTCTTTTCCAATGCCATTGCTATTCCTCAACTTTCAGTGACATAGACAAATGCTACATTGGAAGATATAGAGAATTCTCTCTGTTTTTTTTTTTGTTTGTTTGTTTGTTTCTTTTTTTTTTTTTTTTTTTATAAGATGGGGTTTCATCATGATGGCCAGGCTGAAAGGACATGCCTGGTTACCTCCTTGGAAGATATATGTTTGGGGAAGCAGCAAAGGAGAAAGCACTTACAGAGCGCCTACATAAATTGGTTATGAGTAACATATAAACTGAGAACAACAAACCGCAGCAAACTGTGGGGGGCCTCTGTGGGGGGTGCAAACTTCTCCATGACTCATGTTCCAGGTGCAGGTTGACCTAGGCTCTGTTACCATAAACATTGTGCTCAAGGATGTAAAACCCCTTCGTAGCACTAAAATGTAACCAGATTTGTAGACTCCTTGTGAGGCCTGCATTCCACCAGCTACATATAAATAATAGGCTAAAGATAACCACATGTTCTTGTTTTGTGAAACTCCTGAAACTGCCACTGTTACCAATCTTTAGAATGACGCACCATTTCTAGCTCACTGATTCACCCCACCATCACGTCACCCTCTCCCCACCATCACTCCACCACCTACCCTATAGATCAAAGTGATTGCAACCAATGAATACTGTGGAAGATCAGAGCTTGGGGCCTTTGCAGTCTCCAGTTTATGCCCTGGCCCCTAGTCCTACTTTATGCATTCTTAATCTGTCTTTTTTTCATTCCTTTGTCACCACCAAACTTGGGGTAGCCATAGGTGGGGTGTGGGGGCTGGACCCCTATAATATAGATAGTTTCTCCTTCCTGAGAAAAAGCCAATGTGGCAGGCCAAATTCTAAGATGTCTTCCAATAACACCTCTCTCTCTCCACAAACTCCTCCCCTTTGAGTGTGGGATGATCCTGTGTATATAGTGAGATATCACCTTTACAATCATGTTACATTATAAGGCAAAAGGGACTTTATCCTGGACAGGCATGAGCTTATCAGGTAATCCTTTCAAATGCAAATAATACAAAAAATAAATTCAGAGAAACTCATAGTGGGTGGCCTGAAAGAAACCATTTTGTGAAATGCCTCTATGGACCACACTGAAAGAAACTATGGGCAGCTTCTAGGAGCTGAGCAATATCTCTACCAATCACTAACAGGAAAGTGGGAACTTCAGTCCTGCAACTGCAAGAAAACAAATTGCTTCAATAGCCAGAAAGCTTGGAACAGACCTCTGAACCCCAAATAATAACGATAGCCCAAGTGACACCTTAATTCAACTGAGTAAGACCCAGAACAAATAACTCATCCATTCTACGCCATGACTTCTGATCTATAAAGCCTGTGAAATTATAATTTATGTGGTTTTAAGATTCTCAATTTGTGGTAATTTGTTAGTATTATAGAAAACTATACAGGCAGGCAAGTTACTGGCCATTATGAAAGATTTGGGTTTCCTAAGCTCAAGGAACACACAGTCCACTACTCTGTAAATACCATTTCACCCTCCTCACATTGTCTATGAGGATTTCAGACTGAGACAGCTGGAACAAAAATGTTGGTATGGCCAGGCATGGTGGCTCATGTCTTTAATCCCAGCACTTCGAGAGGCCTAGGCCGGCGGATCATGAGGTCAAGAGATTGAGACCATCCTAACCAATATGGCTAAACCCTCATCTCTACTAAAACTACAAAAAACTTACTTGGCCATGGTGGTACACATCTGTGTTTCCAGCTACTCAGGAGGCTGAAGTACGAGAGTGGTTTGAACCTGGGAGGCGGAGGTTGCAGTGAGCCAAGATGGCACCACTGCACTTCAGCCTGGTGATGGAGTGACACTCCGTCTCAAAAAAGAAAAAAAATGCTGGTACACAAGTTACTGCTATTTCTGTTAGGCAACAAGTCTTGTGTCAAAGAGTAGTGTCATCTTCCAGCATTTATGAAACCAGCATCTATGAAACCATGGCAAACTAAATTGTTATGTTGTAAGTAGGGTGAAATCTCAGACTCTTCACATTTGTTCTAACTTTCCAAATTTCAAAATACACAACGTTTTCTACCTATACCTTTTTGTGGGAAAAGGCTTATAAGCTATGGATAATTATTAAGTCCTACTTGACCTATGATTATTTGTATACATTTATTTAATTATGATTGATAAAAGTTTATTCTACTTTCATACTCTTTCAAGACAAATACCACTATGTGCTGTTTATGTTATTTTTATAAATAGAAAAGTCAAGGTGGCAGAAAATTATAACATAAGAATTATTTGCTAACAATAAGTTTGAAGATTTTCTTGACATTTTTTCCTCCACTCTATTTTTATTCCCATCAAATACATATACAAATACATATATAAGTGTGTGTGTGTGTGTGTGTGTGTGTGTATATATATATATATATATACATATATATATACATATATATATATTATGTGTTTGTGTATACACACACACACATACACACACACATGTAATTCTCATTTGAAATAAGTCCTTAGGGATGTCAACAAAAATTTAAGATGAATAGTAAACATTGAAATGAGTCAAACAGGACAGAAAGTGTTAACTCATTGCTGAAAAGATTGCCAACATTGCATTTAGTTTCATAATCAATTAACCAAGTTAGCTGAGGATAATGAGCCCTAAGAACCACAGATGACATATATAATTTATAAAACTTGGGAATTTTTTTTATTTTTAACTTTACTTAATGTCAGATTATTTAAATTTAAGAATTAATTTTACTTTCAGATCTTTGAAGAGGTTTTGAAATAATCTGAAGTTTTCTATAAGGTGAACTTTGAAGAGTAGATTATTGTTCCAGAATCTATTTTTTTCCCCCTTTGGTGGTTGGTCTCCTGGGATATCTGCTTACTCATGAAATAATTGAAAACAAAAAGTTCTTAGTTGATATGAAGGACTAAATATGAGTTATTTACCACACATGTTTGGATGAGGGAGATATGTTAAAGTGTCATCTGAGATGAAAGAATACTAAAGCTTTACCCAGAGAAATAAGGATGTTAATCCAAAGATAAAAATTAACTTCAATTAAATAAACACAGCATTGGAAATTAAAAATGTAAACATGAAAAACAAGGCTTTGGATAATACTGTAGTTTTTGAATGCAAACAATTAATTGCTAATGTATAACAAGATTAAGAGATTTCCAATGAAGTACAGAACCAATTTTAAGAAACCTTTATTTTTGTGGGTGAACTTTTTAGTTAAATATTAATTTAGTTAAATTAATTAAATATTAATTTAATAAGTTTGCATTTTCTACTCATTAGAAAAACAATGGAAACACAAATTTTAACTTCTGATAGTATTGGGGGAATATTTGCATTTTTTTTTTTTTTTTTTTTTTATTGCATTTTAGGTTTTGGGGTACATGTGATGAACATGCAAGATTGTTGCATAGGTACACACATGGCAGTGTGCTTTGCTGCCTTCCGTCCCCTCACCTGTATCTGTCATTTCTCCCCATGCTATCTCTTCCCACCTCCCCACCCCCCACCCCTCCCCCATTTCCCCCCAACAGACCCCAGTGTGTAGTGCTCCCCTCCCTGTGTCCATGTGTTCTCATTGTTCAACACCCGCCTATGAGCGAGAATATACGGTGTTTGATTTTCTGCTCTTGTGTCAGTTTGCTGAGAATGATGGTTTCCAGGTTCATCCATGTCCCTATAAAGGACGTGAACTCATCGTTTTTGATGGCTGCATAATATTCCATGGTGTATATGTACCACATTTTCCCTATCCAGTCTATCATCGTTGGGCATTTGGGTTGGTTCCAGGTCTTTGCTATTGTAAACAGTGCTGCAATGAACATTCGTGTGAATATTTGCATTTTTAATGTGTCATACATTGTTTTGAGTACTAGGATTTCTTTGTCAATTAGCTATTGCTGCATAACATCCCCCCCCAACTTTGTGCCTTAAAACAATGGCAATTTAATCATAGACTAATTTAGTAAGTAGCGTACAATTCTGTAAATGGACAATTTGAGATAGGTTCAACTGGATGGTTCTTCTCAGCTATTCTGGGTGAGCTCATGCTACTGTCTATAGTAGCTATATGCTGCAGTCACCTAGAGGTCATCCAGGAACTGGCAGTTTTAGGGTAGCCTTATGAACATGCTTTGTCATTGGCTGGGTATAAACTGGAGTGGTGTGAATGACTGGGCCACTTTTCTCTCATTATCCAGTAGTATAGCATTGGCTTGTGCTCATGACATTTGGCCATATTTAAAGAAAAAGAAGTCTACAAGGCCTTTTTATGCAAAACCTGAAAACTAGCACTCAGTAACTTTTGCCACATTATATTGGCCCACCCAAGAAGAGGTAGAGACAACATAGCCTAATCAAAGGAGTTTCACAATCACACTTTGGAGGATACAGGATGAGGTGAAAAATCACAATCATTTTTGTAATCAATCTTTCACACATGCATTATTTTTGTTTAATTTTCTAATTAACTTTTGATATTTGCATCATTATAATTTCTTTTTTACAGTTGGGAAAACATGGGCTTGCAAGAGTAACTTGAGTAAGGTCACAGTCCCAGGGAATATAAAAATTGGATTCTAGCACAGTTTTTCTTGAATTCGGATGATGCTCAGCTATAAACTACTATTCTATACACTACAAAATAAATATACATACATTTTCAATGGGTTTCCATCTAACATTTGAATTTGTGAATTCCTATTTAATGAGAAAGATGAATAAGACAAAATGAAAAGACTTTTGTCTCCATCAGATCTGTTTTAGTATTAATTTCCTATTTTTTATGTCACCTAACCACCAAAGTGTATGTTTTACTGCTAAGCCAAAAGAAAAGACAAAAAAAAATGGTTTTACATTTTTTGGTTTTCTTTCTTTTTTAAAAATTAGAAAGATAGAGGATAAAGGAGGGAATCTATTGCAGTGCAGGAAAAAAATCTACACAAAACTATGTTTAGAGTTATTGTTTAAAATATTCATGTTTTAGATAAAAATATGTTCAAGACGATTTATAATATGTTTTTTTAAACTGTCCTTCATTATGTCCTATATTCTTCCCATAAGATATTCATTTTTCTTTTCTAGTTTCAAAGATCTCAGTTATACCTTGTATTTTATTTTTTTATTTTTATTTCTTTTTAGTACTGACTATTGTCTAAATAAGCACTCCTTTTCCTGCAGCAGTGATTTCTTTCCTTAGCAGTTTTAAATTTTTTGGCATTAATTTGAATTACGATGATATACTAAAAGTCATTCTTAAATGAGCCAGGGGACACTGCAGTTTGCTTAGATGTTTATGTGATGCATCCTATAAATCTCATGATTGTTTATGAGCATAATTAATTCACATATAAATGTAAGTGGAAGAAAATTTACTCCTTATTATAACAGATTCCATTTCCTAAAAATGATTATCCACCACAATGTGAAAGGAAGAAGTGAGAATTATTTAGCAGGCAAAGAAAATACATGTAAATAGTCAACAAACACATGTCATGATGAGTATATTAATTAGTATTTATTCCAACAATATTTTTTAGAAAAATATGAGCATAATATGTAATACGTTTTGTAAAATAGTAGGTAGTAAATTTGCAAAACTATACATACAAATTAAAATAGTGTAATTACACTATGAGAAATGTAAAATATGTGTTACAAATCATAAGTGCTACATAAAATTTGTAGTTTTAAACTTTTTTTTTTTAAGCTGGAATAGTCAGTGCTGAGTTATCAGATTTTATTTTCATTGATTTAATAAGCCAGATGATCACTAAAATTTCTTTGTCTATATAAAGGGGGTCCATGTTGATTGAGGGTAAATTATCTCACTATACCAGAAAAGAAGAGTTGTTTTTTTTTTTTGTCTTTTTGTTTTAACTCTAACATAGTTTACTCATCTTTAAGTAGACACAGTTGGAGTGTCTGCCAGACCTCATGACTTTCTGTGTTGAATATGTTGCTTAAGGAGCCATAGGAAGCCACAACCAAGACATAAACTGATTGGATCAGGAGGGAGCAACTGATGTGCTTGTGATTTCTCCTCCTCCCTTAGCCAGGAGTCAGTGAGATCCCTTCGAGTGAAAATTTGAACTAAGAGACAAAATACTAAATAGCTGATGGCTGGAAATGCTACATCAGGAAAAGCAGCACACAGGTATATAAGCAGAGAAAGTTTAGAGAGACTATCAGTTGAAGAAAGTAAAACTTTAGTTGGACTGATTAGTTTTCTCTTTTAGAAATCAGGTAGCCATAGTATAGCAATCTAGAGGAAACTTGAACTTGATAAACAAACCACCCTGGGAGGGGGTGGATGCAAGATGGTGAACAGGAACAGCTCCGGAGTGCAGTTCCCAGGAAGAACAATGCAGAGGGTGAGTACCCACCACATTTCCAAACAAATTTTTACTGCCCATAGATGAGGAGATTCCCAGGCAGAAAAGTGCCATGAGTTTTCAACATGGCGGATTCAGCTGGTGCCCGATTGGCACACAGACACTCACACAAATCTGGGCAGCCATGTCAGCTGGCACCTGGAACACCTGAGAGACAGATCTGCCTATTCAATTGAAAGGAAGGAGGCAGGGACAGGGAGCCAGATAACACCTGGCTCAGCGGGTACCACCCCCATAAAACAAGCAATCTGAAACACTCTGAATTGAGAGTTTCACAGCAAGTGCAGCTGGACCCAGGATGGTCCAGTTCAGCGGGCGAAAGGGTGACCACCACTATCAAGGCAGTCTGCCACTATTAAGGCAGTTCACACAATAGCTGGGCAGAGCCTGCAGCAGCTCAGCAATGCCTCTGCTGGCAGACTGACTAGACTACTCTGTGCAGGACAGGGTATCTATGAAAAAAGGCAGCAGCATGACAGGAACTTATAAATAAAGCCGAAATTCCTAGGACAGAGCACCTGGGTAAAGAGGCAGAGTTCTGCTGCAGCAGACTTAAAAGTACCTGCCCAGCAGCTCTGCATGGAAAAACAAAGCTCCCAGCATAGCACATGAGCTCCCATAAGGGACATGCTGTCTTCTCAAGCAGCTCCCCAACCCCTATATACCCAAAGAGACACCTCATAAAGGAGAGCTCAGACCGACATCTGGCAGGTACACTTCTGGGATGAAGACAACAGAAGAAGAAACTGGCAGCAACCCTTAGTGTTCTGCAGCCCCTGTGGGTGATCCCCAGGCAAACAGAGTCTGGAGTAGACTTCCAGCAGTCCTGCAGCAGAGGGGCCTGACTCTTAGAAGGAAAATTAAGAAACAGAAAGAAATAACTTAATCATTAACAAAAAGCACATCCACTCAGAAACCCCATCCAAAAGTCACCAACTACAAAGACCACAGGTAGATAAATCCATGAAGATGGGGAGAAACCAGTGCAAGAAGGATGAAAACACCATAAACCAGAACGCCTCTTCTCCTCCAAAGGATCACAACTCCTCACCAGCCAAGGATCAAAGATGGATGGAGAATGAATCTGATGAATTGACAGAAAAAGGCTTTAGAATTTGAGAAATAACAAACTTCTCAGAGCTAAAAGAACATGTGCTTTTAGCTAAAAGAACCAATACAAAGAAACTAAGAACCTAGGAAAAAGGTTAGATGAGATGCTAACTAGAATAAACAGCTTAAAGAAGAATGAAAACAACTTGATGGAGCTGAAAATCACAGCACTAGAACTTTGCAAAGCATGTACAAGTTTCAATAGTCGAAATGACCAAGCACAAGAAAGGATATCAGAAACTGAAGATCAACTCAATGAAATAAAATGAGAAGGCAAGAATAGAGAAAAAAGAGTGAAAAGAAATGAACAAAGTCTCCAAGAAATATGGGATTATGTGAAAAGACCTGATCTACGTTTGATAGGTGTACCTGAATGTGATGGGGAGAATGAATCCAATGAGGAGAATGAATCCAAGCTGGAAAACACTCTTTAGGATATTATCCAGGAGAACTCCCCCAACCTAGCAAGGCAGGCCAACATTCAAGTCCAGGAAATACAGAGAACATCACAAAGATATTCCTCAAGAAGAGCAACCCAAAAGCACATAATTGTCAGATTCACCAAGGTTGAAATGAAGGAAAAAAAATGCTAAGGGCAGCCAGAGAGAAAGGTCGGTTTACCCACAAAGGGAAGCCTACCAGATTCACAGCAGATGTCTGAGCAGAAACCCTACAAGCCAGAAGAGAGTAGGGGCCAATATTCAACATCCTTAAAGAATAGAACTTTCAACCTAGAATTTCATATCCAGCCAAACTAAGTTCATAAGTGAAGGAGAAAGAAAATCCTTTAAGTACAAGCAATTGCTGAGAGATGTCATCATCACCAGGCCTGCCTTACACGAGCTCCTGAAAGAAGCACTAAACACAGAAAGGAACAACCAGTATCAGCCACTCCAAAAATGTACCAAATGGTAAAGACCATCAACACAATGAAAAAAATGCATCAACTAACCAGCGAAACATCCAGATAGCATTGAAATGGCAGGATCAAATTCACACATAACAACATTAACTTCAAGTGTAAATGGGCCAAATGCCTCAATCAAAAGACATAGACTGGCAAATTGGATAAAAAGTCAAGACCCATTTGTGTGCTGTATTCAGCAAACCAATCTCATGTGCAAGGACACACATAGGCTCAAAATAAAGGGATGGAGGAATATTTATCAAGAAAATGGAGGCAAAAACAAACAAACAGGAGTTGTAATCCTAGTCTTGGATAAAATGGAATTTAGACCAACAAAGAAGGGTATTACATAATGGTAAAATGATCAATGCATCAAGAAGAGCTAATAATCCTAAATACATATGCACCCAATACAAGAACAACCAGGTATACAAAGCAAGTTCTTAACGACCTACGAAGAGACTTAGACTTCCACACAATAATAGTGGGAGACTTACAAGTCCACTGTCAATATTAGACAGATCAACGAGACAGAAAATTAATAAGGATATCCAGGGCTTGAACTTAGATCTGGACTAAGCAGGCCTAATAGACATCTACAGAAATCTCCATCCCAAATCCACAGAATATAGTCTTCCTAGCACCACATTGCACCTACTCTAAAATTGACCACATAATTGGAAGCAAATCACTCCTCAGCAAATGCAAAAGAACGGAAATCATAACCAACAGTCTCTCAGACCACAGTGCAATCAAATTAGAACTCAGAATTAAGAAACTAACTCAGAACCACACAGCTTCATGGAAACTGAACAACTGGCTCCTGAATATTGACTGGATAAACAATGAAATGAAGGCAGAAATAAAGATGTTCTTTGAAACCAAAGAGAATGAAGACACAATGTACCACAATCTCTGGGACACATATAAATCAGTGTCTAGAGGGAAATTTATAGCAATAAATACCCAAATGAGAAGTGAAGAAAGATCTAAAATTGACACCTTATCATCGAAATGGAAAGAGCTAGAGGAGCAATACAAAACACACACACACACACACACACACACACACACACACACACACACAAAAGCTAACAGAAGGCAAGAAATAACTAAGATCAGAGCAGAACTGAAGGAGATACAGACACAAAAAACCCTTCAAAAAAAATAAATCCATGAGCTAGTTTTTTGAAAAGATCAACAAATAGCAGATCACTAGCAGATTAATGAAAAAGAAAAGGGAGAAGAATCAAATAGATCAATAAAAAACAATAAAGGAAAATATCACCACCAATTACACAGAAATACTAACTATAATTAGAGATTACTATAAACAATTCTATGCACATAAACTAGTAAACCTGGAAGAAATGGATAAATTCCTGGACACTTGCACCCTCCCAAACCTAAACCAGGAAGAAGTTGAAACCTTGAATAGACCAATAACAAGGGCTGAAGCTGAAGCAGCAATCAATAGCGTACCAACCAAAAAAGTCCATGTCCAGACAAGTTCACAGTTGAATTCTACTAGACATGTAAAGAGGAGCTGGTACCATTCCTTCTGAAACTATTCCAAACAATCCAAAAAGAGGGAATCCTTCCCAAATCATTTT
Organism: Saimiri boliviensis; assembly: GCF_048565385.1. Taxonomy (NCBI): domain Eukaryota; kingdom Metazoa; phylum Chordata; class Mammalia; order Primates; family Cebidae; genus Saimiri; species Saimiri boliviensis. The sequence continues at coordinate 43,150,756 of NC_133463.1, forward strand.
ATGAGACCAACATCATCCTGATACCAAAAACTGGCAGAGACTCAACTAAAAAAGAAAACTTGAGGCCAATATCCAAAATGAACATAGATGCAAAAATCTTCAATAAAATACTGATAAACCAATTGCAATAGCACAAAAAGCTTATCCATCACGATCAAGTAGGCTTCATTCCAGGGATATGAGGCTGTTTAAACATATACAAGCCTATAAAGGCAATCCACCATATAAACAGAACCAAAGACAAAAACCAATGATTATCTCAATAGATGTAGAGAAGGCCTTTGACAAAATTCAACAGCACTTTATGCTAAAAACTCTCAATAAACTAGGTATTGATGGAACATATCTGAAAACAATAAAAGCTATTTATGACAAACCTATAGCCAATATCATACTGAATAGGCAAAAACTGGAAGCATTCCCTTTGTAATTCCGCAACAGACAAGGATGCCCTCTCTAACCACTCCTATTCCATATAGTAGTGGAAGTTCTAGCCAGAGCATATGGCAAGGAAAAAAAAAATAAATAAAGGGGATTCAATTAGGAAAAGAGGAAGTCAAATTGTCTCTATTTGCAGATGACATGATTGTATATTTAGAAGACCGTATCATCTCATCCCCCAATCTCCTGAAACTGATAAGCAACTTCAGCAAAGTCTAGGATACGAAATCAATGTGCAGAAATCACAAGCATTTTTATACACCAATGACAGAGTAACAGAGAGGCAAATCATGAGCAAACTCCCATTCACAATTGCTACAAAGAGAATAAAATACCTAGGAATACAACTAACAAAGGATGTAAAGGATCTCTTCAAGGAGATCTACAAACCACTGCTCAAGGAAATAAGAGAGGACACAAACAGATGGAGAAATATACCATGCTCATTATTAGGAAGAATCAATATTGTGAAAATGGCCATACCGCCCAAAGTAATTTATAGATTCAACACTATACCCATCAAACTACCATGAAGTTCTTCACAGAACTGGAACAACAACAACAACAACAACAACAACAACAACAACAACAACAAAACCCTTCAAATTCATATGGAACCAAAAGAGAGCCACCATAGCCAAGACAATCCTAAGCAAAAAGAACAAAGCTGGAGGCATCACGCTACCTGATTTCAAAGTATACTACAAGGCTATAGTAATCAAAACAGCATGCTACTGGTACCAAAACAGAAATATAGACTAATGGAACAGAAAAGAGGCTCTGGAGGCAATGCCACACATCTACAACCATCTGATTTTTGACAAACCTGACAAAACAAGCAATGGGGAAAGGATTCTCTGTTTAATAAATGGTGTTGAGAAAACTGGCTAGCAGTGTGTAGAAAGTGGAAACTGGACCTCTTCCTGACACCTTACACTAAAATTAACTGCAAATGGATTGAAGACTTAAACACAAGACCTAACACCATAAAAAACCCTAGAAGAAAACCTAGGCAAAACCATTCAGGACATAGGCATAAGCAAGGGCTTCATGACTAAAACAATGAAAGCATTGGCAACAAAAGCCAAAATAGACAAATGGGACCTAATTAAACCCCAGAGCTTCTGTACAGCAAAAGAAACAATCATTAAACATTGGACAGACAACCAAGAGAATGGGAAAAAAATTTTTGCAATCTACACATCTGACAAAGGGCTAATATTCAGAATCTACAAAGAACAAAATCAGATTTACCAGAAAAAAAAATTTAAAAACCAATCCTAAAGTGGGTGAAGGATATGAATAAACACTTCTCAAAAGAAATTTATGCAGCCAACAAACATATGAAAAAATGCTCATCATCACTGATTATTAGACAAATGAAAATCAAAACCTCATTGAGATACCCTTTCATACCAGTTAGAATGGCAATCATTAAAAAATCTGGAGACAAGTGATGTTGGAGAGGATGTGGAGAAATAGGAACACTTTTACACTGTTGGTAGTAGTGAAAATTAGTACAAACATTGTGGAAGACAGTGTCGTGCTTCCTCAAGGACCTAGAAATAGAAATTCCTTTTGACCCAGCAAACCCATTATTGAGTATATACCCAAAGGATTATAAATCATTCTGTTATAAAGATACATGCACACGTATGTTCATTGTGGCACTGTTGACAATTACAAAGACCTAGAACCAACCCAAATGCCCATTGATGATAGACTGGACAAGGAAAATGTGGCGCATATACACCATGGAATACTATGCAGCCATATGAGTTTGTGTCCTTTGTAGGGACATGGATGAATCTGGAAACCATCATTCTCGGCAAACTGACACAAGAACAGAAAATCAAACACCACATGTTCTCACTCATAGGTGGGTACATGGACACAGGTAGCGTAGCATCACACACTGGAGTCTGTTTGGGGGGCCTAGGGAGGGACAGCAGGAGGGTTTGGAGGTTAGGGAGGGATAATATGGGGGAAAATGCCAGATGTAGGTGATGGGGGGATGGAGGCAGCAACCCACATTGCCATGTGTGTACCTATGCAACAATCCTCCATGATCTGCACATGTACCCCAGAACCTAAAGTATGATAAAAAAAAAAATTAATTAATTAATTAATTAAAAAGAAAAAATTATCTAATGTCTGGCAAAATTCACAAGAGTTATGGAAGTAGTAAAAATTGGTTTTAACTGACATTTTTTGAGAACGTTAATATCTATTTCTATGTATCTGTTAAAACAGTCAAATCGTGTACAAGATTTGAGAAGAAAATGATCTCAGAATTCTGATACACTACAAATCATGAATCTTAATTTTTCAAAGTGATTTATAAAGGTACCAAAGTATCACATAAAATTCACTCTTAACATTGTGCAGTTCACTAATTTTTAACAAACTTAAAGAATTTTGCAAACACCACAATGTAATTTTTATAAAATCACTTACATTTAAAAGAATAGAAATATTTTGATGAATAATATCCTCTGCCATTAAAATATAAATACTTAAAATGTAGATATATCTTTCATTGTTTTTCCTTAAAAAAACATATTTTCAGATATGTCTTTCTCACTAATATTTTAAAATTTAAATCATATAGTATTAATAATGGCATATATAATGATGTATATATATTGTTTCATAAACCAAATTTGGAATCCAAATATAATATGGAAATAAAATAAAATGAAAGAATGGAATACATATATAAGATCCTTGGTTCAAGGAATCAACTGAACAGAGCAGATGCGCTTCTTCAGATGATGGAAAGCTAAAGTGCATAGTCAGCCTGATTCATGACATATTAATAAATTTTTTCATTACTTTCATTAGCCTGACTCTTGAATTTTAAGAGGTCCTGTTCAGTTATTAACCTTTCTCAGTCATTCTTAACCTCTCTTTAGCAAAACTCTCTTAATTGCTATCCTACTTCACTCAGAATATTGTTTCCTGTCAAAGGTCATTAAAATCATATATTCATTCAACAAACATTTATTGAATCCTTACTGTGTAAGGATTCATGGCAACATTTTAAGCACTAAGGCTAGACTATGGAACAAATCGGTGTCTTCCTTCACAGTTTATATTTCAGTGAGGATTAGAGGCAAATAGCAGTTAAAGAATCAAACACAATATCAGACTATGACAAATTCTAAGAAAAATAAAGCAGAGAAAAATAAGACTGGAAAAAGCCTCAGAAGGACTAGACAGAGACTCACTATCTATTTTAGATAGTGTGGTTAGCAAAGCTTAGTTCTGAAGAACTAACATTGAAGTTGAGGTTTAAATGAAGTAAGAGAATGGATCCAATGAATATCTGAGAAAAGAGCATCCAGGCAGAGAGAGAAGAAAGGGAAAAGCCCCTGGGCTGCAATGTGTTTAAAGAACTGCAAGAAAGCCAGCAGGGCTGTGGTAAAGGATCAGATGCACCTAGTAGCCAATTGGGTTTTAAGAGCCAGAGAAATAAGGTGTGTGTTGTTTTCAGTGTGACAACAAGTCATTTGTGTGTTTTGACCAGAAAAGTAGTAAAATCTGGCTTCCTGGGTAGAACCAACTGAAAAAACATATAGGTGATACTGTGCTTAAGCAATAAGCCTTGTTGTACTGGGATACACAGCTTTAAGAAATAAGTTATCAAAGGGTTATGACCTGAAAGAGTAGGCTCAGGACTTTCACTGCTGAGGTCACAGGCATCTAACTAGAGAGAGAAGGCCAATTAAAGGAAAAGTATGATATAAATGAGATTCAGTCAGTTTCCTGGCAGTAGAGTAGGTGGTGTTTTTCATTTTAAAAAATGAGGTTAAGTTAATGAACATAAGGGATTGGCAATGAATTGGTTATACATGTTTGAATTCAAGCCAGTAAGAGCAGCATCTAAAGTATGATCAGGAATGATGACTAGGATTTATATGCCTCAATTCAAAAGCATAGATTGTTAAACTGAAAAGAAATCCAAGATTTAACTACATACTGTTACGTAACAGTATAATTTTAATTAAATAACAAAACAGGTTGAGTGTAAAAAGGAAAAACTATGTAAATCTCAAACAGAAGAAACAGAAGAGTGATTACATAATATTACTATCAACAAGATAGACTTTAAGACAAATATTCCTATTGACAAAGAGTGATATTCCATAAGGATAAAATGATAACAAATCAGGAATATACATAAGTTATAAAAGTATACACACTTAAAAAGAGAGATTCAAAATAGATAAAGCAAAAACTTGCAGAATTGGAAAGAGAGATAGACATTCCCACAAAAGGAGTTGAAGATTTCAGAGTAATAATGATAACATTATTATTATTTAGAGACAATTATCATTATTTAGAGATAGGGTCTCACTCCACTCTGTAAGCCTAGGCTGGAGAGTGCAGTGGTATAATTATAGCTCATTGTAACCTCTAACTCCTAGGACCAAGCGATGCTCCCTCTTCAGCCTCTGAGTAGTTAGGGCAACAGCTATGAACCAGGGTGGTTGACCACCTCACAATTATTAATACAATAAATAAACAATTGGTAAAGAAGATACAGAATACTGGAACAATGCTATCAATTATCTTGACCTAACTGACAGTTATGGAACAGTCCAAACTACCAAATGCACATTTTTCTCAGTTGCACATGAACTACTCTACAGGACAGAATATATACTAAGCCATTAAATGAGTCTCAATAAATTTAAATGAATTGAAATCATAGAAAGTATTATTCCAGAGCACAGTAGATTTGAACTGAAAATTAAAAATAAATAAAAAATATAATACCCTTAAATAGTTGGAAATTTTTAAATCACATATCTAAATACTCTGGGTCAAAACAGAAATCAAAGGGGAAACTACAATATTAAAAAAAATTAAAGTACAATTTAAATAATTGGCTAAACAAAAACTAAGTATTTACATAACAGTTTAAAAAGTACCTAAGAAATTCATAAAGGCCATAAAACTTTTGTAACTGAAGAGCCTAGCAGAAAAAATTACTAGATATTAATGTAAATTAACAAAAACAAAAACAATTTAGCATATTTTAAACTCTAGTTATTTATGACTTCTGGAAAACACAAACAAATTAATATTTACTCTAAATGGCACTATGTTGTCCAATATTTTCCATCACCGGCATGTAGTTATTGAACATACCAAATTGAAGAGTGCTGTAAATGTAAAATACATATTTTGGGTTTCAAAGACTTAATAAGCATGAAATATGTAATACATCATTAATAATGTACATTGATTACATGTTGAAACAATATGTTGTTCTTATGTTCTAATGTTTCTGTACTGTGAATAATGAATGTGTTTTTACCAAATGTTGAAGCTTTCTCCTCATCATTTCAACTTGAATATTATGAGATGTCTTTTTTTATGAAAGTCAGGAAAACATAGGGATATTCAATGCAAAATATATCTGAAATATCAAAAGAAAATACTTCTAATTTCTTAGGTGTCAAAGCCAACTTAAGGTATTCTTTTATCACCCTTGAATACCCATATTACATTATTCTAGATTTTATGTGTGGCATATAATTTTATAATAGTAATTTACAGACATTTTCTTTCTCTTATTAGGTTGAAGATTCATTAGGTCATAGTTCATGTCTTATTCCTTTTTGAATACCACATGCTAATCCTTTAGTGGATGATCAATGCCACTTGTTGAAGGCTTTTGAATTAACTAATTTAAGTGTAAAATCACATCTCAGAGCTAAATGCTTATAATTTTTGGTTTATTATCACTTGGCTCACATACATTTCTTTTACTAGATGAACACTGTCTATATTTCACACCTATAAAACACTCCTTTTTCAATAATTTGATTCTTAAATGTTTATTGAAAACAGATTTTGTGCTAACTACTGTAAGAGATAACAAGATAAGTAAAAGATTGGAAGAATTAACAGGCTATATCTTTGCACTTCTGAAGTAAGACTGCACATATTTCTAATGAATACACAAACCCTGAAAATAGTTATGTTTTATGCAGTTAAAGATTTAGATGCAGGATAAATTCTTTTAAGAGAGAAAAGGACATGAAATATTATGCAAGCAATGAAATCAAAGAACAAAGCCTCAAACTTCAATACCTATCACAGAACCTCATATCTAGTATGAACTTAACATGTAATAAGTGTTAATATCTTATCTCAAATAATGTGGTATTCACAATACAATTTTTTGTATTGTACAAAGAGTCATACAATTGTATGATAAATTTTGTTTTAATTAATGCCCAGAAAGAGGAAAACAGAAAGAAGCATTTTCTTCTTTCAAAAACTGGAGGGTCCATCATTGGCTGGAAATTTAAAAAAAATGCAAGAATGAGCTCATTGTATATTTTCTCAAGTGTAAATTTCTTCTTATAAAAAGACAGTATGCAAGAAAAATGTCGGGTTATATATGTGCCAAAAAAGAAGAGAGAACATGGGCTCAAAGTTGCCAGTCTAAGTCTCATTCACGTGAATATACTAAGATTTGCATATACATGCATGCATACAGACACAAAGACACACACACACACACACACACACACACACACATACACACACCACCATACCACTTGTTGCTGATGACCCAGAAAAATGTGCCTACACATCTGGGTATTTGCAGATTGAGAGAGAGAAAAAGAGAGAGAGAGAGAGAGAGAGAGAGAGAGAGAGAGAGAGAGAGAGAGAGAAGAAAGAAGAAAACACATGACACATATTAAAGATTACATGACTCATAGAAAATTCTTTTCTTGGAGTAAGTTTGTTGTGAGGAGAGAAGAAACTGAGAACTGAATGATTAAAATTCAAGCCTAGATACTATGAGGGGATTTAGGATAGAGAATTGAAGACACAGACAAACATTTCCCACTTCACACATTTTAGTATCCTATTACTATAGGTTAGTAAAAAAAATAGTTACTATGTAAGACATAAACTTAGAATTGGAAAAATACCTATTTTGTTATAAATATTTTTGAGTAAAGAAAATAATCTTATCTGACAAAAGAAAAAAACCTACTGTTTAATTAATTACAACAAATTGAATCAAATTTAACAACACTAGGTATTTCATGGGCTCCAAAATGTAATTCTAAACTATAGTTATTTGTCTAATTGACAAGTTTATACCTATGGTGGTTTAATTTGAAAGTAAGGAAAGATAATTACACTTTTAATTTTCTCATTTTCAACAAAGTAAAATGTTCCTGACAACAAGCTTTCTGCTATTTGAGAGAAAATTACTACAATAGAGATGCCACTTTGAATATCATGAACTTTTAAGTGGGATTCTTATTATGTAAAATGTAGGCTATTTAATTATTGCAGTTGTTGTAATTTCTAAACCCATATGGAAACTGATCTGACAGATTATAGAATAAAGAAAAAATGGAAATGGTTTAAAGTAAATGTAATACTCTGATTTTCTGTACATGTAATACATTTTCAGTTTTAGTTTCTATGCTCTTCTTAGGCATCTGTACCTGCACAAAAAGCGCATTAAAATTTTAATGTTCAACATTAAAATTGCTTTCTTAGGCAGAGACTCAAATTTTCCTTATCATCATATGCCTATCATTTTCTCATCATGCACTCCTTCAAAACAGACCTTATGCATTCCTCTGAAGCCTAGTTGCTGATTGTCATGAGTTACTTCTCCCCAACAAACAACCACAAATCAAACCAGAAATTATTAAGTAGTAGCCTCAAAATGGTGTTGCTCCCTGCCATCTTCTCTTCTGCCTCACCACCTTCAGATGAGTCACTGCAAAGGTGATGTTCAAGGCACTATTTATATATCTGTGTCTGCAAAGTGCCAAAGCAACATATTTAAAACCCAATTTTAATGTGTATTTTTCTGTCTATGAGAAAACATATATTTTAAAAATATTTTCTCAGTTTAATTTCCTAATATTTTATATTGAAATGCAGGGATGTAAAATCTGTTTCAAGGTAGTAAGTCAACTATTCATTACATGTCTACATGGTACTAAAAGCAGGAGTAGGAGCCCCAAACATCTGGAGAAAAGACATAGCAGGTAAGGTAGTCAACCCTTATTGAGTAGATAGCTCTACATGAATTAAACAACTAAAAATATGTGAAGAAATCATGAACTGAATAAAACCAAGACCAAATGATTTGCAAATTAATATGTCTGTTCTCCATATGGGTGATATAGGTTACTCTTGTGTTAACTGCACTGATGATATTGCTAGCCAAAAAACATTGCCTTTATTCCATTGCTAATCTGTGCCTCATGGATTAGTATATAACCTTCACTTATTTATCCAACTGACATTAGCACTGATTACTTGCCAGACATTCTACACAGAGATAAATGAAAACAGTCACAGTTATTGGCCCTATGGAGCTGGTACTACAATGAGAGGGATGTATTTAATCAAATAATTATGCTATATATTTGATTTTAAAATAATAAGAGTTCTCAATAAAATGAGAGGGAAGAAAATAAAAAATAATAGGTAATTTATTTTATCATGAAGAGCAGAAGGAGTTTAGACAATTCCTTCTATCCCTGAAAGTAAATGATGCTTAGTTAGAAATTCTGAAATTTAGAAAATGAAAATGAGTAAGCAAGTCATAATAGAACCAGATAATTTGTGGGTGTGGTGGGTAGGTGGGGAGGCATGTTAATACCAGGTTCTGAGGCCAGGAAAGCATAATGTGAGAAAATTTTGTAATCAAAATGCACAGAATGGGCCAGGCATGGTGGCTCATTCCTGTAATCCCAGCACTTTTTGAGGCCAAGGCAAGAGGATCACCTGAGGTTAGGAGTTTGAGACCAGCCTGGCCAACATGGTGAAACCCTGTCTCTAATAAAAATATAAAAATTAGCTCAGCATGATGACACGCACCTATAATCCCAGCTACTTGGGAGGCTGAGGCAGGAGAACCGCTTGAGCCTGAGAGGTGGAAGTTGCAGTTTGCCGAGATCATGCCACTACACTCTAGCCTGTGTGATAGAGCAAGACTCTAACTCAAAAAAAAAAAAAAAAAAAAAAAAAAAAAAAAAAAAAAAAGAAAGAAAGAAAAAATATCACAGAATGGATTTGAAAGTGAAATGTTTTGGGTAAATCTGGAGAAACAGACAAAGTTCAAGTCATGTCAAATCTTGTTCACATGCTATAATACTATTCTTTGTAATTATTAAACAAATACAGAAGCCATTGACAGATGTAAGGTAGGAAAATAAGTAAAATTGTGCTTTAAATAGATTTTTTCTTCAGGATTAAGAAGCCATTAGAAGACTGGAGGACTATTCAGTCTGCTGAATAGTACTGCTTACCTTTTGCTTGGTAAGAGTGGAGATCCATGCCTTATTTTAGAAAAATATTAAATTATGAAATTAACAACTACATTGTTGACTAGATCAGAACAAGCTTATAAAAAGCAGATATTCTTTAAGACCAATTATGAAATTTATCTTGTAATTGATTTGTGATATATTAAAGGTTTTAAATATGTGATCTTTTCAAACACTGCATACTAATTATGTTGTTTGGATAACAGGAAGAGAGAAACTTCTGACATCACTGCCCACATATATATGGACATTCTTAAATCCTTCTCGAGACAAGGTAAAGATTGGATGACACAGGATTCCATGGCAGTCACAGTTTTATGTCGGCTTCCCTGGCGCTGTCAGGAATTAAGAGAAATGTCCCTGACTGTGCTTCTATTTTCAGTGGAATTAACATTTTATAAGATTTCTATCTCTGTATATTGCATTAAACAATAATGAATTGAATTTTGCCTGACAGCTATTTTCCTCTTGTGTTACTTTTTCCTCATATACAAAAATAATAATTCACATTGCTTCAGTAATGTGAACTCTACTTGACAGCTAACTGATTTTTTGTCAGCGGGCTTGGCATATAGAATAACATTTATGATGGATTAATTAAATGTTAAAAGCAAACAAAAATCAGTAAAATGGTCTTCAGTCATCCACATTTAATTTTTTTTCACCTATAGTACATGCCTATTCTGGAAAACTTTTAAATTGAGGAACCATTCATCAAGCTATTGTCTAATTACTGAAATGGGCTATTTGTTAGTTTGGTTTCTAAAATGGAATCAGAATTCAGTTAATACTAGGAATATCTTGAAACAATTTTTGAATGATAAGTATATTCAATGAAATAGTTTTCTAAGAAAGACTTGTGTTTGGAAGTTTTTCCTTTCCATTTTACCATTGATATAATAAGTAGGATTGTTCCCTACTGAAAACACACCTATCCTTAGTTTTCTGTGTTATTATGAAAACTGAAGTCTTTTCTGTTATTCAGATTTCATTTCCAAGCATTTCAGTGGGTATAGTTAAAATCCTGGTCTTACTAAAGAATAGGTCTTTTCCTTACTATTTAATGATACAACTTTTTTGGGAGAACTAAATGAATTTAAAAATTAAATATATCATCCTAATTGTCTTTTATAACACTCCAATAATTCAACATCTGCGAAAGGCTACCACAATACATAATTGTAGGTAGAGTCAAACACATTACAATTTACAGGAATAGACCTTCCTACAAGTTCATTTATATCCACTCTTTTCTATGGTGTCTTTGGGAATTCTTAGAATTTTTTTTTTTTTTTTTTTTTTTTTTTAGACAGAGTCTTGCTCTGTCACACAAGCTGGAGTGCAGTAGCACAATCTCAGCTTACTGCAACCTCTGCCTCCCAAACTTAAGACATTCTCCTGCCTCAACATCCTGAGTAGCTGGAACTACAGGCATGTAACAACATGTCTGACTAATTTTTTGTATTTTTAGTAGAGATGGGGCTTCACCATGTTGGCCAGGCTGGTCTTGAACTCCTGACCTCAAGCATTCCACCTTCCTTGGCCTCTAAAAGTGATGGGATTACAGGCATGAGCCACCGTGCCCAGCTGGGAATTAGAATTCTCATCTTCTGACCACGTTATAGTAACTTAATGGGACTTTGTTTCCTGCTATTATGTATGTAAAATATACACCTTATATAAAATGAATTTCTAAAGCTATAAAAAACTATTTTGAGATATTGAAAACATAGTAGCAAACTGTGATACATGAGAGAAGAATAAACATTTTAAAAGAGCCCTATAATTGTTAAACTTTTTGCCTAGAGGCATTCTCAGACTGGTGCAGAGAAATGGAGTCCACTCAGAGTATATGGCTTTGCAAAGCGGAAGACAAATACTGGAGATTGGGACTGACAAGGTGCCTGGGGTTTGTGAAGTAAAATGTTGAAGAGAATAACAGCTGAGTAGAAAGGAAGCACCAGAAGTCTGCATGGGGGGGTTTTCTATAAGTTCTTCATTGAGAGAAATATGCACAAGTGTAATCAAGACTTCTTGAGCCCTAGCAGACATCAGCTTCTGTGAGAGGCAAAAGAAGATAAAGGTTTTGTAGTGTTGGGAGGTTTTACAGTTCTAGTCAAGTCAGATGGTAGAGACCTTGACGAGCATCCATAACATTCAGTTGACATCCCCAGAAATGAAATAAAGTCTCCAGAAACATTTTAGTGAATAAAACACAACCTGCAACTAAAAACCAAAACTGAACCAAAACTGCCCTGACAAAAAAAGAAAGAAAGAAAGAAAGAAAGAAAGAAAGAAAGAAAGAAAGAAAGAAAGACAGACAGACAAAGCCAAGTATGAGAGCATTAGTAGGATCATCAAATAATATGATTGTCTATCAAAACATAATGGCCTCAATAATTAATATAATCCTCATTGTCCATCATTCAATCAAAATTACTAGATAAGAAACTAGAATATGTTACACACAATGAAACAAAAAAAGGCAGTAAATAGAAAGATTCCAAGATAATAAAGATGTTTAAGTAATCACAAATAATCTTCAAAATCTCTATTAGATATATTTTATTAAAATTTTAATAATAGACGTAAGTACTAAGGTAAGAAATCTTATCACAGAAATATAAACCATGAATAAAATCAAATGAAAATTGTAGAACTGAAAACTGTGCACTCATTTCTGGGTGACAGAGTAATAGGCTGAGACCCTGGCAAACAACAACAAAAAAAGACAATCACATTTCTTTTGGAAAAAACTTTCTTGGTCAGTTAAGGAAATTCCAGAGTCCCTTCCTGCACTTAAAGGAATAAGACAAGTTGGAGTGAAGAATGAGACAAAATTAGAAAATTATTGACTTGGAGTTTCGGCTGAATGAGAACATCTCCAATCTGTAGCTCCCAGCAAGACCAATGCAGAAGGCAGGTGATTCCTGCATTTCCAACTGAGGTACTCAGTTCATCTCATTGGGACTGGTTAGACAGTGGGTGCAGCACATGAAGAGCAGAGGGCAAGTAGGAGCAGGATGGGGTGTGACCTCACCTGGAAAGCACAAGGGGATAGGGAACTCACTACCCTAGCCAAGGGAAGCCGTGAGGGACTGTGCCGTGAGGGACTCTGCCATGAGGGACAAAGCTATCTGGTCCAGATACTATGCTTTTCCCACAGTCTTTACAACCCATGGATGAGGAGATTCCCACTGGTGCCTGCACCCCGAGTGCCCTGGATTTCAAGCACAAAACTTGGCAGCTGTTTGGGCAGAACTAAGCTAGCTGCAGGAGTGTTTTTTTTGTACCCTGGTGGCACCTGGAATGTAATTTCACTCCCCTGGAAAAGTGGCTAAAACCAAGGAGCCCAGTGGTCTTGCTCAGCCGATCCCACTTCCACAAAGTCAAAAGGCTGAGATCCACTAGCCTGAAATTCTCACTCCCCACACAGCGGTCTGAAGTCAACTTGGGACTCTTGAGCTTGGTAGGAGGAGGGGCGTTCACCAATACTGAGGCTTGAGTAGGCAATTTTTCCCTCACAGTGTAAGCGAAGCCGCCATGAACTTTTAACTGGGTGTGGAACCCATTGCAGAACAGAAAAGCCGCTGTAGCCCAATTGCCTCTCTAGATTCCTCCTCTCTGGACAGGGCATCTCTAAAAGAAAGGCGGCAACCTCAGTCAGGGGCTTATAGATAAAACTCCCATCTCCATGGGACAGAGCACCTGGGGAAAAAGAGGCAGCTGGGGAAAAAGAGACAGCTCCAGCAGAATTAAACATTCCTGTCTTCCTGTCTGAAGAAAGCAGTGGATCTCCCAGTACAGTGCTCAAGCTCTGCTAAAGGATGGATTTCCTCCTCAAGTGGGTTCCTGACCCCCAAGCCTCCTGACCTGGAGACACCTGCCAACAGGGGTCAACAGACACCTCAAATAGGAAACTCTGGCTGGGATGTGGCTGGTGCCCTTCTGGGACTAAGTTTCAAGAGGAAGGAGCAGGCAGCAATGTTTGCTGTTATACAACCTCTGCTGGTGATACCCAAGCAAACGGGGTCTAGAGTGGACCTCCAGCAAACTCCAGCAAACCTGTAGAAAAGGTGCCTGACTGTCAGAAGGAAAACTAACAAAAAGAAAGCAATAGCATTAATATCAAGCAATAGCATCAACATTCTCTAAGAATGTTGAATATTGATCTTCAGTCTCTTCTGGCTGCACACACACAAATCCCATCAGAAAGTCATCAACATCAAAGACCAAAGACAGATAAATCCATGAAGACGAGGAAAAACCAGTGAGAAAATGCTGAAAATTCCAAATACAAAAATGGTTCTTCTCCTCCAAAGGTTCACAACTTTTCACCAGCAAGGGAACCAAACTAGATGGAGAATGAGTTTGACAAATTGACACAAGTAGGCTTTAGAAGGTGGGTAATACAAACTCCTCCGATGTAAAGAAGCATGTTCTAACCCAATGCAAGGAAGCAAAGAACCTTGATAAAAGGCTACAGGAACTAGTAACTAGAATAATCAGTTTAGAGAAGAACATAAAAGACCAGATGGAGCTGAAAAACCCAGCACAAAAACTTTGTGAATCATACACAAGTGTCAGTAGCCAAATTGATCAAGCAGAAGAAAGGATATCAGAGATTGAAGATCAATTTAATGAAACAAGGTGTGAAGACAAGATTAGAGTACAAAGAATAAAAAGAAATAAACAAAGCCTCCAAGAAATATGAGACTATGTGAAAATATCAAACCTATGTTTGACTGATATACCTGAAAGTGACAGGGGGAATGGAACCAAGTAGGAAAACACTCTTCAGGATACTATCCAGGAGAACTCCCCCAACCTAGCAAGATAGGCCAACATTCAAATTCAGGAAATACAGAGAATACCACAAAGATAATCCTCCAGAAGAGCAACCCCAACACACATAATCATCAGATTGACCAAGGTCAAAATGAAGGGAAAAAATATTAAGGGCAGCCAGAGAGAAAGTTTGGGTTACCCATGAAGGGAAGCCCATCAGACTAACAGCAAATCTCTCAGCAGAAATCCTAAAAGCCAGAAGAGACTGGGGACCAATATTCAACATCCTCAAAAAAAAAAAAAAAGAATTTTCAATGCAGAATTTTGTATCAAGCTAAACTAAGCTTTATAAGAGATGGAGAAAGAAAATCCTTTACAGACAAGAAAATGCTGAGTGATTTTGTCACCACCAGGCCTGCCTTACAAGAGGTCCTGAAAGAAGCACTAAACATAGAAAGGAACAACCAGTACCAGCCACTGCAGAAACATACCAAAATATAAAGACCATCAAGGCTATGAAAAATCTGCATCAACTAATGGGCAAAATTACTAGCTAGAATTATAATGACAGAATCAAATTCACATGTAACAACATTAACCTTAAATATACACAGACTAAATACCCCAAATTAAAAGACATACACAGGCAAATTGGATAAAGAATTATGACCCATTAGTGTGCTCTATTCACGAGACTCATCTCACATGCAAAGATACACCTATGTGTGGGATATTTACCAAACAAATAAAAAGCAAAAAAAGCAAGGGTTGCAATCCTAGTCTCTTATAAAATCCAAAAAGACAAAGAAGGTTATTACATAATGGTAAAGGGATTAATGCAAAAAGAAAAGCTAACTATTCGAAATATATATGCACCCAATACTGGAACACTTAGATTCATAAAGCAAGTTCTTAGAGACCTACAAAGAGACTTAGACTCCCACACAATAATAGTAGGAAATTTTAACACCCCACTGTTAGTATTAGACAGATCAATGAGACAGAACATTAACAAGGATATTCAGGACTTGAACTCAACTCTGGACCAAGCGGACCTAATAGAGATCTACAGAACTCTGTACCCCAAATCAACAGAATATACATTCTTCTCAGCACCACATTCACACTTATTCTAAAATTGACCACATAATTGGAAGTAAAATACTCCATAGCAAATGCAAAAGATCAAAAATCATAACAAACAGTCTCTCAGACCACAGTGCAATCAAATTACAACTCAGTATTAAGAAATTCGCTCAAAACTGCAAAACTACAAGGAAACTGAACAACCCGCTCTTGAATCACTACTGGGTAAATAATGAAACTAAGGCAGAAATAATTAAGTTATTTGAAACTAATGAGAACAAAGACACAAAGTACCAGAATCTCTGTGACACAGCCAAAGAACTGTATGGAGGGAAATTTATAGCACTAAATGCCCACATGAGAAATCAAGAAAAATCTAAAATCAACACCGTAACATTACAGTGAAAAGAACTAGAGAAGCAAGAGCAAACAAATTAAAAAGCTAACAGAAGACAAGAAATAACTAAGATCAAAGCAGAACTGAGGGATATAGAGACATGAAAAGCCTTCAAAAAATCAATGAATCCAGGAGTTTGGTTTTTTGAAAGATTAACTAAATAGATAGACCACTAGCCTGATTAATAAAGAAGAAAAGAGAGAAGTATCAAATAGACACAATATAAAATGATAAAGAGGTTATCATCACTAATTCCACAGAGTTACAAACTACCATCAGGTAATACTAAAAGCACCTTAATGCAAATAAACTAGAAAATCTAGAAGAAATACATAAATTCCTGGACACAAATACCCTCCCAGAACTAAACCAGGAAGAAGTCAAATCCCTGAATAGACTAATAACAAGATCTGAAATTCAGCTAGGCTATTACTTAGGAAGTAATTAACAGCCTAGCTACAAAAAAAAAAAAAAAAAAAAAAAAAAAAAAAAAAGCCCAAAGAAGGAGGGATTTACTACCTAATTCTACCAGAGACACAAAGAGGAGCTGGCACCATTCCTTCTGAAACTATTCCAAACAATAGAAAAAGAGGGAGTTCTTCCTGACTCATTTCATGAGGCCAGAATCATCTTGATACCAAAACCTGGCAGAGACACAACAAAAAAAGAAAATTTCAGGCCAATATCCCTGAGAACATCAATGTGAAAATCCTCAGTAATATACTGCCAAACTAAATCCAGCAGCACATCAAAAAGTTTATCCACCATAATCAAATCAGCTTCATCACTGGGATGCAAGGCTGGTTTAACATACACAAAACAATAAATGTAATCCATCACATAAACCGAACCGACAAAAACTACTTGATTATCTCAATAGATGCAGAGAGGCCCTTCAATAAAATTTAACACCTCTTCATGCTAAAAACAATCAATAAGCTAAGTTTTGATGGAAATATCTCAAAATACTAAGAGGTATTTATGACAAACCCAGAGCCAATATAATACTGAATGGGCAAAAGCTGGAAGCATTCCCTTTACAAACCTGCACAAGATAAGGATGCTCGCTCTCACCACTCCTATTCGACATTTTATTGGAAGTTCTGGCCAGGGCAATCATACAAGAGAAATAAATAAAAGGTATTTAAATAGGAAGAGGGTAAGTCAAGTTGTCTCTATTTGCAGATGACATAACTGTATATTTACAAAACCACAAGGTCTCAGCCCAAAATCTCCTTAAGCTGAAAAGAAACTTCAGCAAATCTCAGTATACAAAATCACCGTGCAAAAATTACAAGTATTTCTATAAACCAAACAGAAAAGCTGAGAGCCAAATCATGATTTCCCTCATTCACAGTTGCTACAAAAAATAAAATAAAATACCTGGGAATACAACTTATAAGGAAAGTGAAGGATATCTTTGAGGAGAACTACAAACCACTGTTCAAGGAAATAAGAGAGGACATAAACAAATGAAAAAACATTCCATGCTTATGGAGAGGAATAATCAGTATCATGAAAATGGCCATATGGCCCAAAGTAATTTATAGATTCAGTGCTATTCCCATCAAGCTACCATTGACTTTCTTCACAGAATTAGAAAAAAACTATTTTAAATTTCACATAGAGACAAAACAGAGCTCACATAGCCAAGACAATCATAAGCAAAAGGAACAAAGCTGGAGGCATCACCCTACCTAACTTCAAACTATACTACAAGGCTACAGTAACCAAAACAGCATGGTACTGCTACCAAAAAAGATATATAGATCAATGAAACAGAACAGAGGCTTCAGAAATAACATCACACACCTACAACCATCTGATCTTTGACAAACCTGACAAAAACAAACAATGGGAAAAGTATTCCCTATTTGATAAATGGTATTGGGAAAACTGGCTAGCCATATGCAGAAAACTGAAACTAGACCCCTTCCTTACACCTTATATAAAAATCAACTCAATATGGATTAAAAACTTAAATATGAGACTGAAAACCACAAAAACTCTAGAATAAAGTCTAGGCTATATCATTCGGACACAGGCATGGTCAAATACTTCATGACTAAAACATCCAAAGCAATGGAAACAAAAGCCAAAACTGACAATTTGAATCTACTAAAACTTTAGAGCTTCTGAACCACAAAAGAAACTACCGTCAGAGTGAACCAGCAACCTACAGAATGTGAGAAACCTTTTTTCAATCTATCCATCTGACAAAGAGCTAATATCCAGGATCTATAAGGAACTTAAACAAATTTACACGAAAAAAACAACCCCATCAAAAAGTGGGTAAAGGATATGAACAGATGCTTTTCAAAAGAAGACAGTTATGGGGTCAATAAACCTATGAATAAAAGCTCATCATGAATGGTCATTAGAGAAATGGAAATCAAAACCGCAATGAGATGCCATTTCATGCCAGTAAGAATGGTGTTCATTAAAAAGTTAGGAAACAACAGATGCTGGAGAGGATGTAGAGAAATAGGAATGATTTTACACTGCTGGTGGGAGTGAAAATTAGTTCAATCATTGTGGAAGACAGTGTGTTAACTCCTCAAGGATCTAAAACCAGAAATACCATTTGACCCAATAATCCAATTACTGGGTATATAACCAAAGCATTATAAATCATTCTACTATAAAGACACATGCACATTTATGTTTATTGCAGCACTATTCACAATAGTAAAGACTTGAAACTAACCTAAATGCCCATCAGTAATAGATTGGGTAAAGAAAATGTGGCACATATACTCATGTGGTATATATACTCTATATAATGCAGTATTAAATAGTAAATGGGAAACATCTGAAGTTTCATTGCTCACAAGACAGTTGAAAATTTATTATATTCAGATGACTGCATCGATGTAATATAAAATAATCATGGACAATAGCTCATAATAAAATATACCTCTTTTAAGAATGACCATACAGCATTTTATTTATAATTTTATAATATTTAAAACTCAATATAACTGAATAAAGAAAACAGAATGTCCCTTGAATAAAAACAGGTCACTTCTTATTTTTGAAAGATTATTCTTCTATGGTGTTTGATTATTCATCATGACCAAAGAAAGGTATGAATTGACTTAAAATGAATGTATTTTTGTCTTACAAGCCCAAGGTTAAAATCTGAAGTTTTTGGGTTTATTCCAACTTGAATTTATATAAGTATTACTTTAAAGGTTCTTACTAATTTAGCCATAGTCAATTTCACACAGATAGAATAAGGATAATAGGCCGGGTGCGGCAGCTCAAGCCTGTAATCCCAGCACTTTGGGAGGCCAAGGCGGGTGGATCACGAGGTCAAGAGATCGAGACCATCCTGGTCAACATGGTGAAACCCTGTCTCTACTAAAAATACTAAAAATTAGCTGGGCATGGTGGCGCATGCCTGTAATCCCAGCTACTCAGGAGGCTGAGGCAGGAGAATTGCCTGAACCCAGGAGGCAGAGGCTGCGGTGAGCTGAGGTCGCACCATTGCACTCCAGCCTGGGTAACAAGAGTGAAACTCCGCCTCAAAAAAAAAAAAAAAAAAAAAAGGATAATAACAATCGTTTGCCTGTAAAATATTTGGAAAATCAAGTATAAAATTGCTGCAAAGTACAAAGTATTACTTTAATAGGATACAAAACATTGAATTCTGGGGCTCTTATTGAATATTTCATTTTAAGATATTTCATGTTAATGTGTCTCCAGCTATTTTTTCTGGCTGTATAGCATATGCCTGCTTCCTGTCTCTCTGATAAATGACATCTTACTTTTTCTGTACCCTATAATTTGTGTTAATGAAAATGTAAATCTTCTAGAAAAGAGGACCAGCAATGACTTTGCCAAAATATTTTCCAAAATTCTACTCATAAACTTGGAAATTATTAAACTTTGCAAACTCAAAGTTATATTTTCTCTAAATTAACTTTTTAACATAAATTGACTGTTAAGTCAATCTTTGTTTACTTTTTCATTTCCCTTTGGTAAACTGATCACCTATATCCTGCATCTTTTCATTTGTGTTTAAATTGTCTCCTTGAATTAGAAAGTCCTGTGAATAAATCTGGTAAAAGTACTCTTCTGAGTGCTGCTGCAGTAGTTTCTCTTATCTCTGGGATATATCTTCCAAGACTTCCTAGTAGATGGTGAAACCAGGATAGTACTGAACCGAATATAGATACTGTTTTTTCCTATACATAAATATCTACAATAAAGTTTAGCTTATAAATTAGGCACAGAGATTAACAACATTAACCAACAATAAAACAGAAAAATTATAAGAATATGCTGTATTGAATTTATGTGAATATTTTCTCCATTTTCCCTCTCTCTCAAAAGATGGCAACATTTGTGAACCAAGGATGACTACAGGTAATTGAAACCCTGGAAAATTAAACCATGAATAAGGGGACACTACAGTACTAATGATGTGTCTCACTACCCTTTCAAGTAACTTTGTCAAAAATATAGAAGCTTGAAGCATAAAAATTAGTATGACTCTGTGAAATAGATGAAATCAAGCTGGCCCTTAAGGAAACTAAATATTGAGACATCATTTTTTAATGTAATTAAACATACAAGTCTAACCTAAAGTTATCCTTGAACTTCTCTGGGTTTCCGATATATCCTTTCATTAGATTTATCATTAATTTTCTTAAAATACCTATTAAGACTGCCTAATATATGCTTTGACTGTAACACTTTCAATAATGAATGCAATTGATTCAGTGCATTTGTCATTAGACAAGATCTTCTCATAATTCTTACATTTATATCATATTATACTTACCATACTTATAGAGGCAAAGTAAGGTGTAGAATTATGAGCAAAAGCTCTGGTATCAAAGGGGAGTTAAAACATTGGTTTGTTCACTTAATAGATATATATCACTATGAATGTTTCTAATATATTAATCATCAGGATAGACTAAGTTATGCTGGAGTAGCAAATATCCCCCAGTCTTACTGTCTTAAAACAAGAGAAAGTTTTTTTTGTTTTTTTTTGTTTTGTTTTGTTTTGTTTTTGTTTTGTTTTGTTTTGTTTTGTTTTTGAGACAGAGTTTCACTCTTGTTACCCAGGCTGGAATGCAATGGTGCGATCTTGGCTCACTGCAACCTCCGCCTCCTGGGTTCAAGCAATTCTCCTGCCTCAGCCTCCTGAGTAGCTGGGATTACAGGCACGTGCCACCATGCCCAGCTAATTTTTTGTATTTTTTTTTAGTAGAGATGGGGTTTCACCATGTTGACCAGGATGGTCTTGATCTCTCGACCTTGTGATCCACCCACCTCGGCCTCCCAAAGTGCTGAGATTACAGGTTTGAGCCACCGTGCCCGGCCCATGAGAAAGTTATTTTTTAACTAATGCTACATATCCATCAAGGTTTATCTTGAGAATGTGGATGTAAACTGAAACTCTGCTCATTTAAATCACTCATGAAAAAACTGAAGAACTGCCACAATGAAATATTCTCTATAACTTTTCCACGAAAAAGAGCTTTGTAAAGTTTTGAACTGGCAATTAAATTATTGACTTTTAGTCAAAATGAATCAGCCACTCATCGGTCACATAACTGAAACAGCAGAGATGGGACTAGATAATTGCCCTAATCGGTGCTCAGGTAGAAAAGAGTTGGAAATATCTGATGGAAATTTCTATTGATTAGAACATTTATGTCTCCTAGTTCTTTAAAGCAAAATACTTAACTATACATTTAAAAAAAACAAAAACAAAAACAAAAAGAGTGTGACTGGATTGTTTGTAACTCAAAAGATAAATGCTTGAGAGGATGGATATCCCGTTTTCAATTATGTGTTTATTTAACTTTGCATGCTGTATCAAAACACCTCATAATCTCATATGCCCTATCTATCTATCTATCTATCTATCTAATATACCTACTATGTAACACAAAAATAAATATATATGGGCCAGGCGCGGTGGCTCACGCCTGTAATCCCAGCACTTTGGGAGGCCGAGGCAGGTGGATCACGAGGTCAAGAGATTGAAACCATCCTGGTCAACATGGTGAAACCCCGTCTCTACTAAAAATACAAAACATTAGCTGGGCATGGTGGTGCGTGCCTGTAATCCCAGCTACTCAGGAGGCTGAGGCAGGAGAATTGCCTGAACCCAGGAGGCGGAGGTTGCAGTGAGCCTAGATCGCGCCATTGCACTCCAGCCTGGGTAACAAGAGTGAAACTCCGTCTCAAAAAAAAAAAAAAAAAAAAAAAAAAAAAATATATATATATATATATATATATATATAAAGCTATGTCAGGTAGTTAGATACTGAGCATAAAATTATTATCATAAGGTATAACATACAGTATAAATTATTAAACCTATCACTATGTTATAATTTTTATCTTCAACAATGTGGTAGAAAGAGAATGACTTGCCATATTGTATACTTTCTTTTTTATTCTTTTTTTTTTTTTTTTTTTTCTTTTTTTTTTTTTTTTTGAGACAAGTCTTGCTCTGTCACTCAGGCTAGAGTACAGTGGCAAGATCTCAGCTCATGGGTTCAAGCAATTCTCTCGCCTCAGCCTCCTGAAAAATTACAGGTGTACACCACTACTCGCAGCTAATTTTTGTATTTTTAGTAGAGACAGGGTTTCACCATGTTGGTCAGGCTGATCTCAAACTCCTAACTGCATGATCTGCTCACTTTGGCCTCCTAAAGTGCTGAGATTACAGGCATGAGCCACCACACCTGGCTTATCCTTTTTCTTAAGAAAACACAAAAGCCAATAGCAATGTGTTTCTTCATATAGTGTGGAAATGAAATATTATCTTTTTACCAGATTTCTGATTATACATGTATTTTCCTACTTTTCCACATCGTTTACGCTATATTCATAACAATACATATCTTCAAAATAAAATTCAAAATTAAATTATCATAATATATGAAAAACAACTATATAATATGATTTGTAACCTTTTATTTCTAATTCTTACCAGGCAAGTTAAATATTATTAACCTCAGTTGACAAATGAGGAAACTTAAATTCACAGATGGAAAGATGTTTGTATAAAGCCATATACGTAGTAAACGTCAGAGTGAGAATTTGAAGATTTCTCTCAACATTCCCCTTTTCTAACCAATTGCTTAATTCTTTGTAGTTTACAATTAACTTCATTCCTATTTAATCTTTAACAGTTTCTATGTTAGGTAGTTATCCTTTAGGTGAAGCATATTGAAGTTCAAAGGTAGATAAATTACTGGCTAAGAATCTAACTAATGATTTCTGAGATACTTGGGTTTTTTGTTTTGTTTTGTTCATTTCATATGAATCAAGATATTCTGATCTCAGAAGTCCAGCTTTATTTTTATAAGTGTTTTGTTTTGTGAGGTGTTTTGTGAATATTGATCATGAATACAAAGTGCAAGAGAAGACTTATCATCAAATAACTTTCAGAATAACGTAGATTTTCTTACTACAGGTCTTCTCTGATACTTTAGTATCTTTATGTGCATTTTGCTCCTCAAGAAATGAGTGTATAATGCAATATGATGCAGTACAATGATCCTAAAATGTATATATTCCACACAAGCAGCCACAGTAGAGTATTTGATGAGATATATCTATCCTCTGGATACAATAAGAGTAATTCTTAATTCCGAAGGTCCTTTACTTTAGGCACTAAAGTTGACAATGTGGTTCTTGTTTATCTTGCCTGGCTGCTTGAGTTTTTAAAAAGAAAGCAGTGACATCATTCAGATGAAAGAGAATATAGTCACAAACTACATATTTCTATAGTTTTATTTCTATTTAATTTGATGGAAAAAAAAGTATTTTTCTAGAATAACCAAATTTTTTAATTAAAAGAAAACTACTTGAAGATTTCGACATAATAAAAAAAAAAAATGAACTGCGCTGGGCACGGTGGCTCACACCTGTAATTCCAGCACTTTGTGAGGCCAAGGTGGACAGATTACCAGGTCAGGAGATCAAGACCATCCTGGGAAACAATGATGCAACCCTGTCTCTACTAAAAATACAAAAATTAGCTGGCCATGGTGAGACGGTGAGACTCTGTCTCAAATAAATAAATAAATGCATAATTTTAAAAATAATAAAAAACAGAATTATTTTACAGATTCCTGAATGTAGCTTATATTTAACCTACCATTTCAATGACACTATTCCTTAGAGAATTATTAATGGGGTGTGAACATGATACTAATTTAACTCAAAGCTAAAGGTATAAATTATGTGTTCTATTTCTTCTGAAATCTCAGATGATATTCATGTTGACATAAACACACAGCTTCTGAGAGTTTCCTAAGAAAGATCTAGATGAGTAATACATTTACATTAAGTATTAATTCACATTAACCATATATTTTAATATAGAGTAGTAAACATTATTTTCTTTGTGATTTAAAGTTAAAATTAGGGTAAAACTTAGAAAACCAGAAGGGAATAATCAACAAGTGTTAAGCCTTGATAGAGTAGAAAAGCAATAAAGAAAAAAAGAAAGGGAAGGTAGTGTTGTGTTAGAAATTTGAGGGAAAATTTGAGAGATGACAACAACAAAATCTGCATTTAAGAAGGGCAAAAATTGGGACTTAAAGTAGCATTATTTGGAATTCAATATATACTGAGGAAATGCAGAAAGATAATTTTGAGCATACAGTTCAAAAGCCAAATATCTGCAGATTGAAAAATTTCAACAGAATAAAGGACCTATACATTATTCCTTGGTATCAGCTGGGGATTCATTCCAGGACCTTCTGCAGATGACAAAATCTTTGGATATCAAATTCAAGGACACTCAAGTTCTACTATGGAATGGCATAATATTTGCATAGAACCTAAGTACATCCTCCCATATACTTTAAATCATCACTAGGTTACTTAAAATACCTAATACAATGTAAATGCTACATAAATAGTTGTTATTTGTATTGTTTAGGGAATAATAACAAGAAAAAATAAAGTCTATATGTTATCTGTACAGAAACATTTTATTTTCCAGAATATTTTCAAGCTGTGGTTTGTTGAATCCACAGATGCAAAACCCACAGATATGAGGACTGACTATATGGGTAAATTGGCCACAAAAGTTCTGTCTTTCTTCAAAGCTGCATCCTCAAGAGGGAAGACTAACTGGTACAATTAATCTGACTGTAATTTACAAGAAAATCACCTCTACTGCCTACAATATGTTACCTCATTTTCTTCCCAATTACTAATTTGTACCCTTAGACCCTCAGATCATAAAGTAGTTCCTGAAGGAATAGAGGGCTCCAAATGGGACGATCTGAGTAGTTCATTTTGGTAGCTTTTGTTATGGAAATACATGAGGATG
Source organism: Saimiri boliviensis (assembly GCF_048565385.1). Classification (NCBI taxonomy): domain Eukaryota; kingdom Metazoa; phylum Chordata; class Mammalia; order Primates; family Cebidae; genus Saimiri; species Saimiri boliviensis. Next base: position 43,176,116 of record NC_133463.1, read on the forward strand.
GGTGAACTTTAGTACTGATTTTTTATTCACATTACAAGAATGCCTACATAAATCATGTTGTTCTCCCATTTATGTAATTATCAGATTTGAAGCCAGTTAAAACAAATGATAGATGATATTTTAGGTCAAACAACATGGTTTTGCTTTCATCGACATCAAACATAATAGGACTAAAAATAGAAGTCCAGAAAAGCATGTCAGTCTCTTTTATTTCTTTTAAGTATATTCATTTAGTTCACTTTTTCAAATACATTTTAGCTTGTTTTGCCTTCTGATAAGAATAGGACAATTTGAAGAAAAGGCTTTTCTTTTCTGACTTCCTTAAAATCATGAAATAATTTTATTTTGGAATTGACTGAGAGGTAAATGGAAATATGTTCAGTTGGCCCAAATTCTTTATTAAACCACACTTTTAGTGAAAATCTGTTTTCCCTGCTATTATCTGAGTGCTATGCTTAAAGAAACAAATAAACACCCTGACAGTTGACTGACAGGAAATATGTTTTGTTTCTTTTTTTATTCCAGCTTCATTATTTTCCATGGAGATGGATTCTTGAAGTGACAGGCTATGTTCATTTCAGTTCAAATGTTCATTGACTTTTGCAACATATCAAGTTTCTTTCCAAAGTGGGGAAGAAAAAAAAAAGAATGAAATTTAGCTATGATTCAACACAGAGAAATTTACATGTTGGGCAAGGATTCTTATGATTTGAAGATAGAAGCATTTTTGAAAGCCACCAAAAATGTCTAAGAGTTTTCTAATTCTGGTCTGGTGATATATCCTACTAATCTGCCAGCACTTATTAATGGCAGTCATAATTTAAAGTCTTCTAACAGTGGCACCACGTATCTCATTAACATATCTCCTCCCTTTCTCCCTGCAAACATGACATTTAGAAGACCGTTGTATGACCCACATAGATAATTGCCACAAGGTTCTAAGCAGCTTTGATCCTGCTTGGGCTTAGAGTTTGTCAGCTTACTGTCAGCACATGCTAGTAGAGCTCTTATTAGTTAAATATTCTTGGCAGAATCTCACAAATAGTGTGTTTTTGATGTTTTAAAGTTTAAAGAACTTGACATTTAAAGGTTATCACTTTCTTTCCCAGGATAATTTTTGCCAGTGTCAATATTTTTTAAAACCTGTGTATTGACAATAGAAATGTTAGAAGTTCATCTTTTATAGATTTCTTTCAGTGTAATTTTAAGAAATACTACATAGTGTTATAAACAGTAGGTAATATAATTATGAGTCTGGCTTTTATGCACATATAATTTTTCTGTGCTTATTCTTCTGAAACCATGTAATGCAAGATAAATCTTAGAAAAAGTAGAGTTTAAAGGACTAAAAATTGAGATAAAAGCTAAATTTATGGAAAAATCACAAGTCTTCCTTTTTAATGTAGTAGACAGCTCATTTAAATCTAAAGTCACTTTCAGATCAGAATTAAATAAGGTTGGGAGACTCTGGATTCCCACCTACCTTTGAATCCTGGCCTATGATTGGAAAAATAAGAACAATTTTCATTTGTAAAGTATACCAGAAGTATGAAAACAAATGCAAGATATACTTGGGAAATACATGTTTCCCTGAATGTGAGAAGATTTCCAAATAATTGTAACACTGAAGCAAAGAAATGTTTATTAGAAGGGACTTTAAATGTGCTTAATACACTACAGAATTGAATGAAAACTTTGCTTATGGATCTGAATCCAGGAATATTCATCTCTCGGAGTCTAAAAAATGGACATTTACCATGTTCTTGAACAATTCTGATAAGAAAAGCTCACTTTAAAGCAAACAAATTCCCAGTGTTGGACAGAATTCTTTTTTGGAAAGCTTTTTTCCATATGAACCAGTAACTGCTTTTTTGCAACTCATCTTTATGGTTGTGGTAGCAAAATGACCGTGCGAAAAATAGTCACATCCTAATCCCTAGAACCTGTGAATATCTTCTGTGACATGGCAAAAGGACTTTGCTGATGTGATTAAGGTTCAGGACTTTGAGATGCGCAGGTTGTTGATGATTAGAGTGGCCCCAATCTAATCACATGAGGCCTTAAAAGCAGAGAACTTTTTCTAGCTAGAGGCAAGAGACATGGAGCCAAAGTGGAGGTCAGAGAAATCTGAAGCATAAAGAGGGATCTACTTGTCATTGCTGGCCTTGAAAACAAAAAACCCACAGGCTGGGGAGTGCAGGAGGCCCCTGGAGCCTGACAACACTACCCAGTTAAAACAGGTGAGTGAAAAAGTGCTTAGTCCTAACATCACATGACAGGGAATTCTGACAGCCACCTGAAAAAGCCAAGTGCATTCCTCTCCAGAACCTTCAGATAAGAGCCTACTGTGACCTTTCTTATGAGAACCAAAGGAAAGGAAACAGCCAAGCCCATTCTAATTTCTAAAACACAGAATTACAAAATAATTTATGTTGTTTTAAAGTATTAAATTTGTGGTAAATAAAAATGGCAGCAATACAAAATAATACAACTTTCAGTGGCTCTTTCCTCTGGCCCAACATAGAATATACACAACTTTCCACCCAACTGCCTGGAATCATTTCAATTTTTCAAAAATAGTGTCAGCTGGGCTCACTGGCTCATACCTGTAATCCTAGCAGTTTGAAAGGCCAAGGTAGGAGAACTGTTTGAGCCCAGGAGTTCAAGGCCAGCCTGGCAATATGGCAAGGCCCCATCTCTACAGAAAAATTTTAAAAATTAACCAGACTTGGTGAGACACATCAGTGTTGCTGGCTACTGGGGGGAATGAAGTGGAAGGATCACTTGAGCCCAAGAGGCTAAGGCTGCAGTGAGATGTGTTCATGTACTGTACTCCAGCCTGGGTGACAGAGTGAGACTCCTCCTCAAAAGCATTAATCAATCTCTTTGCATATGCCATGCTTTCTCAATGCTTATCATAAACTGTGGCGCTTTGTATTAAACACAGTGATTCCGAAGTAAACTGACTTACAAGAACACAAAAAGATCTGCTACTTATGGTATAAAGTTATAACAATTCAAGTTTTGTTTTTTGTTTTTTGTTTTTTTTGAAGATTTTCTACATGGTTGACATGCTTACATGTGACAAAGGTATAACTTTGAATATTTCTCACATAAACTTCTCTAAACTAGTGCATTCCATTCTAAAAATGATCAGTTGACTTTTTAAAATCACACTTATATAAGCACTCATGTACACACATTTATCCCACATATACACATGTAATTGACATGATATTTTAAATAATTTTTCTCTTGTTGATTTTGGTTCATTAACCAGAGTCAAATTATTTAAATTGTCATATTTCCCTAATTGAAATAAAAAGCACCTTCTAATAACAGACTTTTGAAAGAAAAGAAGCCTATAATCAAATTATGCACATCCATGATACGTTATTTAATTTATGAATGCTAAAATATAAAATATAATTCTCCTTAGGGATGTTTTATATATAATATATAAGCACACATTTATGTGCACATATATGCATGCACAGATTATATATATTTATATATAGTTTTATATGTGTATATATACATAGTTATACATATATAGTTATATGAATTTACACATTTTTACTCTCTTTTTCAAAACAGTTATAACATTTTCAAGTATTATCTTCTGTAGTTAATGTGACCATACTTGGAAATAAGATCTTTGCATATGTATTAAGCCAAGGTTTCCCAAATTAGATCCTCTTAGATTTACAGGAGGCCCTAAATCTAATGACATGTGTTTTTATAAAAAGAAAAGGAGAGCAAATTGAAACAAAGAGGCAAAAAGAAGAGAGATGTGAAGACTGAGGCAGAGATTTAAGTGATGAGAAGCCGAGAAGCACAGAGGATTTCTGTCAACCACCAGAAGCTAAAAGAAAGGCATATAGTGACTTATTAGAGTTTCCAAAAGTAAACAACCACACATAGACACCTTGCATTTGGACTTCTGGCTTCTAGAACACTGAGAGGAAAAAATATCTGTTACCAAGTTTCTGGTAAATTTTTATGGTAGTCCTAGGAAACTAGTTTATTTCCGTACATAGAAAGGAGAGCTTTTCTGACAAATACCTGAAAATGTGGAAGTGGATATGAAATTGGACAATACAGATAGAGGCTGAACATATTCTGAGGTACATGATAAAAAATTATATAAATTGTTTTGAAGGGACTAGGGTGGAACTTTGGATTTTAAAGATGTTCTGGTGAGCTCTCACATGAAAATGAGGAGCACATTATTGGAAACTGTAGTAAAGGCAACCCTTGTCATACAATTACACAAAAGTTAGCTGAATCATATTTCAGAGTTGGATGAAAAGCATATCTTGTAAGCAGGTAATTTGGGTATTTAACTAATATTTCCAAGCAAAGTGTGGAAGCTCTGGTTTCTTCTTGCTGCTCGTAATAAACTCATAACAAAGTCTTGCTGCTTGTAGAGATAAATTGAGAAAGCAACCGTAAGCAAAAAGGAGCCAGCACTTGATGACTTTGTAAGTTTCTGGCCTATCTAGATGGCAAGGAAATTCCCTATTGAGAAAGTGTGCTCTGGCCAGAAGGCCAATTGTGTGCCCAGATAACCTTTGGCTGAAGAGATTAGGTGTATGACTGAAGGATCCCATCAGCCATCTCAACCCAAGTCAGGAATAGAGATGGGGTTGTCTAGAGAGGATCTTTGGGTGACCCTCTTGTCTATGGTTACATATCACTTTGACATGCACAGGAGACTCACAATGTTTCAGGGAATGTTATAGCCATTAAAACTTTGCCAAGCTGTATTGAAAGGGGCAGAGATGGGGCATAATAAAGGAAGGGTGTGGGACTTCTAGGATTTTACAGGCAAAAAACCAGCTGACAGAACTATTTGGCTGTGAGCATGTACTAACCTACAAGAAAAAGAAATAATGACTTCAAAACCAGAGGCTAAGGGCAGAGAAGCATGCCCAGACGCAGGGTTCAAGGGAACCTCCACATGCTCAGGGGATAAAGGAATAATCATAGAGGATTATCTCAGTCCTAGAAACCTACTAGAACTTGTCCTTCTGAGTTCACACTTCCTTAGGACTAGTGATTTTAAAATTTCTTCTGGCTGGGTGCCGTGGCTCACGCCTGTAATCCCAGCATATTGGAAGGCTGAGGCGGGCAGATCATGAGGTCAGGAGATCGAGACCATCCTGGCTAACACGGTGAAATCCCATCTCTACTAAAAAATACAGAAATTAGCTGGGCATGGTGGCGCATTCTTGTAGTCCCAGCTACTTGGGAGGCTGAGGTAGGAGAATTGCTTGAATCCGGGAAGTGGAGGTTGCAGTGAGCAGAGATCTTGCCCCTGCACTCCAGCCTGGCGCCCAGCAACACAGTGAGACTCTGTCTCAAAACAAACAAACAACAAACAAACAAACAAAATTCTTCTGATTTCTCCCTTTTGGAATTGTTGCAAAGAAGGGTTCCAATCCAGATCTCAAGACAGGGTTGTTGAATATGGTACAGTAAAAAAAAAATTCAGTGCACGTTGTAGAGTGCAGTGATAAGATATAATTTAGTGAAAGCTACTCAGTTACAGAGTAGAGCATCCTCAGAAAGCATGAAGAATGTGCTGCCTTGGTTTTAAAGTCTTACAGAGAGGTCTTATCTATGTAAAAGCTAAACTATGTCTGCGTGTGAGTGGACTGACATTGTAACCAAATGTATTACTTCGCTGATTTAAAGTAAGTTACCCTTAGCATATTAGTACACAAGCACTTCAAACATGACTATAATTCCCTTTAAAAGCCTATATTATGTGATATGGGGACATTTGGACATTTCACTCTTGTAGGCGTTTGTCCTCACAGGCATTATTAGGCTACTTCTTTACCTGTAAACTTCCTATGAACATTGGTAATGACCAGCAAAGAATGTGTTTTGTTAGTTTTAAGATGAGGTCATTTTTTAAATTTTTTAAATTTTTTTCTTTTTTTTTTTTTTTTTGAGATGGAGTCTCACTCTGTTGCCTAGGCTGGAGTGCAGTGGCACAATCTCGGCTCACTGCTCTGCCTCCTTGATTCAAGTGATTCTCCTGCCTCAGCTCCCACTAGTAGCTGGGATTACAGGCATGTGCCACCACGCCTGGCTAAGTTTTGTATTTTTAATAGAGATGGGGTTTCGCCATGTTGGCCAGGCTGGTCTTGAACTCCTGACCTCAGGTGATCCACCTGCCTTGGCCTCCTAAAGTGCTGGGATTACAGGTGTGAGCCACTGCGCCCAGCCAAAATGAGGTTATTTATAAAATAATGCCACCCTGTCTCTCCTAGGCTACTGCTTCCCTAAATAGAATGAAAATTTTACCTCTATGTCTCTCCATCACTGAATTTTTGGAGCATAAAACTTGTTTTCTAGTCCACAGGTCCATAGATGAACAGGAACTTTACCCAAAATGGGTCATACACAGAATCTCACCTATACCTGACTTAGATGGTATATGGGACATTTTGAGTTGATGATACATGAGATTTTTGTACTTGGGTTGATACTGGGATGAATTAAGACTTTTAGGACTGTTGAATGGAGTGAATTTATTTATCATCTGGGACAGATATGAAATATTGTGGGAAAGAAGATGGACTATAATGCTTTGGAATATGTCTTCAAAAAATACATATCCCATTCAGAATCCCCAGTTCCTATAAATGTGACCTAATTTGGACATGAAATATTGCAGATATAATTGAGTTAAAAATCTGAAGAGAAGATTGTCCTATATTTAGTGTAGGTCATAAATCCAAACACTTGTGTTCTTGTATGAAAATGGAAAGCAGGGAATTTGAGACACAGATGTACACAGAGGACAAAAATTTATGTGAAAATGAAGGCAGAGACTAAAGTCATATGCTTATATGACAAGGAATGTCAATGATTTCTGGGAGCCACTAGAGGCTAGATGAGAGATATTAAATAGACTCTCCCTAAGAATCACCAGAAGGAACTAACCCTGCAGACACCTTGATTTTGGACTTCTGGGACTCCAGAACTGAGAGAATAAATCTCTGTTGTTTTAAGCCTCCAAATCTGTGGACACTTGTTAAGGAAGCTTTAGATAACATACATATAGACACTATAGTCAAGTACTTACAAATTAGTTTTTAGAAAATAATTTATTCCTTAACTAATTTAACAAATATTTATTGAGCATCTTCTCTCTGCCACACAATAATCTACGCCCTGACAACACCCAATTTGTGTAATCACAACTATGATCGCTGATCATTATGAAATGTAAAGTATGTTAATAGAGTGTGACAAAAAAAGTAAAATTAAAGTTGTGACAAATGTTTCAGTAAGAGTATATCTTTGAGGATCTTTAACTCACTGGAAGTTATCACTGTGAGTCACTGATGACTAAGCATGGACCTAAAGGATCGGTTGAGTTCACCTAGTATAAAATTGAAGGTTGAAGGCTCAAAGAATGGAGATTTGAATGTGCAAAGCTTTTGAGATAATGAGAATCATTAAGAATGAGAGGGACTATAAGATTTTGACAATGTCTGTAAATGATTGTATAAATCACAAAAGAGGTAGATAAATTAACTGGGCATTTTTTCAATCCTTTTGCCAACTGAGCTAAAATATATCCTAATTGTGAAACAACCTCACTGGGATAATCCTGTTTCTCATCATAGAAATTCATAATGTCATACAATTTCCCTACTCTCTCAAATCTAGGGGACATGTATATATGGGTTAGATTATACCTGTGTTCATCACTGATGTTTAATGAGAAGCCAGGGCAGGATAAATTACTAATGTCTCGGAGCTCTTTCCAGTTAAAGACTGATGTGAACAGTAGCAGCTATATCTAGTTTCCAGGAATAGTTTTCAAACCAGTATTTCAGGATCAATTATCAATGGTGTCCTCTATCTGACAATAAAACCTTTATTCTCAGCATTGGCAGCAAAAGTGTCTTTGTGGCATCTTTTGGTGTAATATTGGTTACTGTTGCTAGTTGAATAGAATGGGAGCTTGGCTCTCTGTCTCTCCAGAAAATTCTGTGAGTTACCCAATATAGTTTAATACTTTTTTTTTTTTTTTTTTTTTTGCCAAACTGTTTTATGTCACTTGGAATTAAGAGGCAAAACTATGCTTGATTGTTGAGATCCATTTAAGATAAATATTTTAACCTCTTGTCATATTCTGAACATGCTGACACTAAGATCTGAAATAGTCATATTTAGATTTTGAAAGATAGCTCTAGCTTGAGTGCCATATTATAATGTGATGAAACAAAATGGGATACTATTTCAGTTATCCAGGAAGGAGAATATGATAGTTTCTTAAGCACAGTGGTGATGGATATGCAAAGAAATAGATACATATTTTAAAAAAATTGGAGAAAAAAGCTGGCGGATCTTAAAAATATATAGCAAAATGGGTGCTGAGTGAGACACAGGTGTCAGTGATGATTTTACTTTTTCTTCATTAAAGAGTTAAGTGAATTACTATAATATTAATGCAAACAAGATTCACTGGAAAAAGATCAGTTTGGGGAGATAAGGGGTTGGGGGGGACATGACTTGATTTAGTTTTGGCAGGTAGAGTTTGTCTTTGCCACACCCTACCAGGTGTGATCAGTGAGTGACCAGAGAGTGTATGGAAAGGCCTAGGATTTTATCGTACACTGCCATAGACTTTATAAACACCGTATGATTAGGCTACACTAAATTTATTTTTAAAACCTTTTTATTAAATAATACATAAGCCTTATCTTACTCTTCTTTACTTCATAAACTTGAAAAAAAAATAACTTTTTGATTATTTTATGTTCTTGCCCTGAAGTTCGAATTCTCAGCTGCTGAAATACAGATGGAAGCCCAATATTAAGAGTTTTCGAATGTGATCTAAGTTATTGGTATGATTTGGTTACCCAGTAAAAAGTTTTTTGTGTTTCATCAAATTAAGAGAAATATTATACCAGGCTTATTAAGCTCAGTAGAGACACTAAAATGCAACATTGAAAAGCAATGAGCTCTCAGTTCTTTCTGTATATTTCCATTGGGTAATTAGAGAGGTCTCTGGAAAGTGTCTCTGAAGAGACAGACCATAAGACAGGTCTGAAACTTTCTCCACAATCATCAAGGACTTTTTATAGCACTCAAAAATAAACACATTGACTTATATTTTCTGAGATGTCTATGGATTTTCACTGTGATTAATTTGGCAATTGAGGGTGAACTAATTAAATAATTTGGATAATTGGAACCAGAGGACACAGGACTTAAGGGGACTCAGGAATAAAGAGGTGAGAATTATTTAGCCATGTATGATAATAGCATTCAGATTCATAAAAATAATCCTATTTTATATTAACAATAACTGTCTGTTAAAGATAAAATAATTGTATATCACTTCAATTTGAGGCAAATATAATTGGAATTACAGAAAAAGAATTACTTATAAATATTAAATATTTAAGTAGGAACAAAAGATTTAAAGGCCATGAATTTATCAATAGTGTTAAATTAAGCATTTTCATATTATAATCAATCAGTTCTATTTTTACTTACTAAATATCCCATATTATCCCCAAATTATAAAATATAACAATAATATTTTAAGAATCCTGGCAGCAAATACTATGCCTTTATACAATCATAAACATATTCTAAATACAAAACTTCTATTGAAATAGTTTTCTTATCAATGATACTGTATGTTTTCTGGGTAAATAAAATAATGACTTTGTATTTCCACTTATTAAAATTCCATTAATATATTATGATCCTAGCACTATTATGTTGTAACGAAAGCAAAAAGGTATTCTGAGGCAAAGATTAAAACAATAATACTTGACTTCAGAGCACTATTAATTCTATTAATTTAATGATGCTTCCCCACTCTTTCTTTTCCAATCAAAATTCCCTCCTGGACACAACATCTGTTCTTGCTTTTACTACTCCAACTTAATTAATACTAGTTTTATGCTATGGAAGATTATCTGAATCTTAAAAGATGATGATAAATGAAGCCAAACTTCAAAATAAAAAGCAGCAGTTTTCTTTGCTAAAATGAACATACAGACACATAGGCTTTTAAAAAATTATACTGTGTCCTATTGTGAGTTACTGAATGAAAAGGATAAATAAAAAAATAATGTCTAAAAATTAGGATCAGGTAGAAAAGGAGACTGTATTATAATCTCTTAGGTGTCATATAGGTGATTTTGAAGCGCTTTTAGAAATCTAAGAGATGCGTGGAAATTAAAAACAGAACCAATAAGTTCAGTTTCTTTTCAGGAAAGAGCTAGAAATCAGAAACTAAAATATTATGCCCAGCTAATAATTGAATTTAGTATCAAAAATATGTACAGAAAATAATACAGCAGTTGTGGTTTAATTCTATTTGAAAAGGCATGAGTTTTTTTTCTTCATAAAATATGTTTTCTCTTAAGGTTATGATGTACCTTAAGCAGAGAGATTAGGTTTGTTCAGGAAGTGAAAAAGCTAGTAACAAAATCCAATAGTTTCCTTCATACTTCTTGCAGATGTTGGACAGTTGCCTGATCTAAACCTGAATGTAATGGAAGCTTTAATAAGTGATATGTATATATGCTATTTTGAGCCTAAAAATAGTTTATAAGTGTAATGAATGTACTACCTACTTTACTTGTCTTTATTACCTGTAGAATAAAATATATGTATAATTAACTCCAGTTTAATTATGTTAAAGGTGACCTACAAAAATATCATAAATTTCAATTGCCTCAGCTATGTGCTTCAGTAGTTAAATATCCCTTCCAGCCAAGCCAAGATAAGTCAGCAAATAAGCTGATAAATAGTGACCCTTTAAGCACTTTTAAAGTCCTCAAAGTCAAACCCTGCCATGCTTTACTTTTGCCAATAACATCAGGCCTTATGTGTCAGGTCTCACAAGAGCTAATGCATGGAAGTCAGGAGACCTTCATAATCTTGTCCAGTCAACTGCCTTTATTCAAGAAAAAAAAATGGGTTGATTGATAATTCTCTGGGTACTTTCCAACCCTAAGATACAGTCATTCTTAGACATCAGATTCTATGAAAAGATAATGAGAGAATAATGACTATGATGTATATTTTAATAAAAAAATGTAACTTCAATAATTTATAAATTTTAATTACTAAAGGTATTAAACTTCTAATGTTGTACCCATTATTTTTTCTTACCTTTCTCCTACTTCAGGGTTCTCCAGAGAAGTAAATCTAATCGACTGGATTCATATATTCATTCTATTGGTGGCAGGGGGGGGTGAGAGAGAGAGAGAGAGAGAGAGAGAGAGAGAGATTAACCATCATATCCCATATTTGAAGACTATGAATATTTAGACTTCCCACGTGTCAGAAAGCTGTAACTCAACAAAAACAAATGCTCTTGCTTTGACACATAAACTGATCTGAACCTACTAGAAAGAAATGTCAGTGGAATAGATACTTTCTCTGCATGAGACACGTCACTTTTATGTTATTCCATAACAGAACTTCTGATTCATACTTCTGAAATCTACATATGGACAACCATTTTTAAATTGCCATGTAATCTGATAATAACAATAGTCATCATTGTTATTGTATGCTGAAGACAGATACTTACCAACTGGAAACCCTGAGAAAACTATTTCCTCTTTTCACGTAGCAACAAACAGCATCAAGAAGTTCAAATAATTTTTTCAAAAACAGATATATCGTGAAGTCTAAATCCAATATCTAACAAAATCTTACCTACTTCAGAGCTTTTTCTATGCTTCTATTTGTATGCTTTTTGGATAGTTAAGAGACCCTATCTTCACCAACCCTGTTCCTTCTGGAAAGCCTATTGGTTATTAGCTACTGCCTGGCCTCTCCCGCCCTGCTCAGGTGAATTATAACCACAGCCTAAGAAACCCCTGCTGCTTTTCAATGGGTAGTGCTCTCCACACCCCAACCCTTAGAGTCGCCCAGGTGAAAAGTACCTTGGAAACAAATCAGCACCTGCAATTGCTAATGAATCTTCTTATGGATTGCTTTGGAACTCATCATTGAAACAACTGTGTGTTTTCTCTTCCAAGGGAGTTTAAACCACTTCTTTGAATAGTAATTACACAGTCTTTCCATATTTTCAGGTGATCATATTTCACTATGTGACTGTATTTCAATATGAACTGCCTCAAAATCTGAGTTCCCCTATACCACAAAGCCTATATTTAAAGACATAGTATTATAGAAATACTCCCCAAAATGTGGTTTAAATATTTTCATCCATTTTGTTTGATGTGATGCCATATGAATTGAAACAATCTAATTTACACAGTCTTAATAATGCTGAATACACTATTATTGGTCTTGATTAACTGCTTCATATTCGAAAACCTTGAATCCTCATAATGAATATGAGCTCCCCTACTTCATTTTGTGTGGACATGTTCAACAAATATTGGCTCATTTAATAAATAAATGAATGAATGAGCAACTACAGAACAAATAGCCAAACTAATGGAATGATAATCTGAAAATGAAGAGTGCATAAGCAATATTTGGTTCCTACTAAAATTTTTATATTGAAATCCTTACTCCCAGTGTGATGATATTAGAAGACGGAGCTTTAAGTAGGTGATTACGTTATGAAGGTAGTGGATTATAATAGTCTTTTATAAAAGAGACCTCAGGGAACCCCCACAGGTTTTCTGCAATGTGAGGACAGAGGGAGAGCATCCATGAATCAGGAAACTAGACACCAAATCTGCCAAGACCTTGATGGTGAATTCCAGCTTACAGAACTGTGAACAATAAATATCTGTTGTTTATAACCAGTCTATGGTAATTTTGTTATACCAGCCTGAATAGACTAATCCACAGAGTAAATATATAAGAAGGGAAATTTCCACAGAAGCCAAATAAAACCCAATTACCATACCTTCTAAGTTGTCATTGTGTCATATTTAGACTCAACTAATTTCAAAGTTTAAGATATACTATACCTAATTAAGACTGCATGCCTTTGTAAGATTTATGGGAATCTTCTGAGAAAATTAAGTATATTTCAGGAAAATTAATCAATATAAATGTTAGGGGAAAAGAAGGAGAAAACAAAAATAGGTGTATAATTAGAAGGATTCATGGCAGAGTAATGTTTATTATTTAGAAAAAAAAATCTGTGCGTGGCTAGGCTAGTTCTCACAGAACTCTCTGTGGTAGGCCAATCATTCCTCTTACGCTTTTATAAGGATTTAGAAAAAGATTATTTGGCACCAAGTTATGTGTGGGTGTACTATTTAAAATTCATATGTTCAAGCCACCCATTATTAAAAATGAAATTACCATGTCTCTTTTAAATTTCAATTTTCAAATGAGTAAAGATGAAGATGGTAAAGAAAAAGGTTTCAATTATTTATCTCACATTTGAGGGTGGTTATAAATATTTTCCCTTTCTCAATATTTTTTGTTTAAAAGTAATACATGTTTTGTTTAATGGGAATATATATAGAGAGAAAAAAAATGGAGTAAAAATGTCCCATAAGAGACAGAAAAGGGCTAGCAACATTTTGTTTATACCATCTAGTTATATCTCTATTTCATATGTTACCTGGATTGACCCTGCCTCATATAACTGAGGAAAGAATATGGCAGTGTTCCCCTATTCTGTGTATAACTGATGCTATCTTCCCAAGAGTTTAGTAAATTCCTAGGAGTAATTTATTTTTTCTTTCTTTCTTCCTTTCTTTTTTTTTTTTCTAGTTATTTTTGGCTTTGATTATTGCCTTCTGTTGAGGTCATTTCTCTACTCTACTCACTACAGTATTAATAATGATCCTTTAATTACTTTAAAAAATATTCAGTGAATGCCTGTGCTGTGTTAGGCACTGTCCAAGATACTAGGGAAACAACAGTGAGAAATATAGATGGAATCCCTTCCTTGTCAAGTTACATTCCAGGGGTAGTGAAAAGGATGTGGGGCAGAAAAAAGATGAACAAGTATAATATCTCATATGTCACATGACATTCAATACTACAGAGAAAAATAAAACAGGAAACTAGAGGAACAGTTACAGAATTGGAGGCTGTAATAATATCTAAAATGTTATCTCAGAAGATGTAACTGGAAAAGTGGCACTTGACCAAACACCTGAGTTGGTTCTGTCAGGTCTGAGGTTATTTCTTATTGCTAACTCATCCTACTAAACTAAAACGAGAACAAAAACAAAAACGAAAATGATACAAGGCAGCTGTGCTTTGACTTTTCTGAACTTCAGTTTTAGGAGAAATAAATGTGATTTTACTATAGTAACCACAAAACAAAAACATTAAAATTAAATATTAGGTTACTTTCTTTAAAAAATTCTCATTGATATGACTTTAGCCTTTTGCAAGTCTCCCTTGCCTTTGATTTGTGTTGATTTCATTTTCTTTCTCTTTCACTTCTTTTATTCTTATTTTTCCAAATTATTTTTTCACTTCTTTTATCTTGACTTTTCCTTCCCTTAATGTCATTCTTCTCTCACCCTAAAATTTAGTACATGAATAGATAAATATATAAATTGTTTTCTTCTGTATTGTGATTTTCTTTGTCCCCTACCATGTAATGACATCAGTGTCTCATAATCTATACTTAGACATTTATCAGGGTACTTTCTTGAACAAAGATCATTTCATCTTGAAGATAAATAATAGTTGCTAAAGAGAAGTCTCTTGTTACTTTATGTATGCATACATTCATAAATAATCAGTAAAATATTTAGATGCCTTTTTAGTTTTGTATTTATTTTACAAAATACTAGCTCTTTGTCCTATTAGTAGACATTTTCAAAGAATAGATTTTAATTGCTGCACATCACTTTGTCATATGTTTCTTAGTTTTGGTAAAGTATTTCACCTTTATAAGGTATTATGGCTATTACAGTTATTATTGTTATCTCTAACATAAAGTAGTATGTAACAGCACATACTCTGCAAGAACTTCCTATGTATCAAATCTGAATACACTCCTAAACAACTGTGAAAGTGTAAAAGTTACATAAACCCTCTGGTCCTCAGATTTCTTATAAGTAAAATAGGAATACTAATAGTACATATTTAACAGGATCATTGTAATAATAAGTTAGCATGACAAAGGGTCATCAAATGTTATCTGTCTTCATAATTATTAATATCATTATTAAATTTTAGACAAATATTTGTGTGCACATTTCTGATTATTTTATTAGGGTTAGAAGTTAATATTTTAAGTAAATGTAGACACAACAAATTTTAGGGCCATAGTCCTTATTATAGATTGTTTTTCAGGTATGAATAAGGGTATTTGTCTAACATTATTAGTACTGAATATTACATTTTTTAAATATTTGATAAATTGATGGGAATTAATGATACAATAAAGTTGTATCTATTTTATGTTATTAGTTTCATTATTTTAAATATGTTTATTGGATATTTTTGTTTTTTCCAATAATTATTATTTATATCTCTACCCATTTTTCTAGAGTTTGAGGCTGCCTTTTATTTCCATTTAGGTAGAAGAACTGTAAATGTAAGAGGGTACACAGAAGAAGCTTTTCAGTCCTTTGATTTTGGAAATGATTTGACACATAAATCTATGCAGATAATAAAAATCAAGATATTTAAACCCCCTTATCAAAAGAATTATGAATTTTTTTCTAGCAATCCATTCTTAGAAAAATTTAATTATATGTGGCTTTCTTTTTAAACAAATGGATATCTTTACAAAGTTCCATTAGAGATTGATTTCTGAATGTAGGATAGTAGAAAAAAATGATAATAATAAATTGTATTTTAGAAATTAGAATCATCCAAAACTCAATGTGTAAATGATCAAAATAAGATTATTTTGGCACTTACCTTTGTAACTTCAATTTATGAAAATCTCAGCAGTGTTCTATTTAAACTATAAGCTTTACAATAGCCAAATTGAATTCTGATGGCTTACTATTATAAGATCAGTTGGTCAGCTGATTGTTATAGATTATTGCCTCAGCAGCTTTAGATTTCCATCAGGAAACTGCTGGAAGCTTAAAATTTAAAGCATATTTAGTTGCACTCTGTGTGAGATAAATAACTATCTTAATATTTACATTTCCCTCTGTTGGAATATAAAAGATGTATCTCTATGTACCTTGTGCAAACAGAAGACACATACATTCTGTGGTTTTAATTTTCAAATCTCTTCATTGATGCAGTCTGTCTTACAATAATCAGCTTTCTTTAATTTTTCTTTTACATGATGGAACTTTGTATACCCTATGAATAAAGACTCCATGGAAAATATTAATAATATCTCAGTATGAAAATTGTTTCTGATTTTGGAAAGTATGTAGATTTGTACATTAGAAGAATCTCAGGGGTTCATGTTTCTATCATTTGTAATCATTAACTTAGGGGCACAAGTGAGATAAGTTTGAGATGTCAGGATTTGGTTTTCAATTAGATTTCAATCTTTCATTCAACCTGTAAGTATAGAGGAGTAACGAAAATAATCAGAAGCTGTTCAAGTTTTCACTCAAATATTTGCAACTAAGAAATAGTACAAATTGAATAGTTTAAGTTGAGCTTTTTACATAATGATAACCTACAATATTCTAAGTATTTGGAGAATATTTTGCAACTTGTTGGTTCCTACAAGGTCAGGATAATCATTTTATTAGATTCCCCATTTATCTTTATTTGATGTAAAGATATACTTCCATTTTCTTATATAATGTAAGCATCTCATTCTATCTCACAATTTGAAAGGAATCATCATCCAAAATGCATCACACTACTAGATAACGTAATTATATCTGCAGTTTTAAAATAACTGAAGGACAAATTCAATTTGTTTCTTTAATAAGTTTATTGCAAACTCTAGGAAAGAATAAAACAGAAAAAATGTACTGATACATGTAAGTCTATTTGGGAGGATGTAATCTACAAGAAAATGATTAATATAAATTCATGGAATCTTCTCTTTTTGTGATGGTTATTAATAAAATATATACGGAAAAGTTTCCTAGAGCAAAGGCAAATCTCTGTTTAGGTACAGAAATGCAGTTTATTCATTTACTTATTTTAGCAACAGAGTCTCACTCTGTTATCCTGGTTGGATACCGAGGTTTGATCACAAATCACTGTAGCCTAGAACTCAGGCTCAAGCAATCTTCTGCCAATAGAGATAAGCAAAGCCTTTCAAGTAGTGGGGAGTACAGGCGTGTACCACCATGTCTGGTTGACTGAGTTTGGCTATGTTGCCCAGGTCTCTAACTCCTAGTATCAAGAAATCCTTCTGCCTCCACCTCCCAAAGTGATATGATTACAAGAGTGAGGCACCCATCCAGTAAAAAATGTGGTTTAATACCACCTCTAGGAAATAGAAAAGCATGTGGCAAAATTGGATCAATTCAATATATTTTCACAATAAATTATAATATTATCTGGTGTTAGATCCCAATGCATTTACATCTATTAGAAGATAAAGTCTATGACTCTTCCAATAGAGAAAAGCAAAGCAAAAATGTTTGATCAATGCTCTGATCCAGTTTCATTAAATTACTAATGGATAATTGCTTACCTTGTTTTTGTATTTGTATTTCTGATTATCCTAAATGAGAAGGAAAATCAGATATCACTTAGGACTGCTTTAATATATATTCGAAAAGTTTTATTTGGAGAAAGGCCAGGCTGAATGGATCTTCATACTCACTCCAAGGCTGTTCTGAATCCGTCAACTGTGTGTTCCTTTCTAGTTATCTTCAAAGAAACCTTTTGTTCTTTCCCAGGCAAGGTGTTCTGTAATACTAAGGGAAATTGTTCTTCCATGTGTGCTTATTCCTTTTCTTTGAACTAATTGTCCCTTGCTTATTTTCTGCTACTATTTAAGTCTTTTTCTTATTTCAGTACAGTTAATAACTATGGCAACAAGCAGTTTGAAGAAGGGTTGTATAGTATTGGCCATACATGTAAGGAAACTCAACTTTTCCCACTATAATGTAGTTCTAAAGGGGTTCTTTAAACTTTAGGCATAAACATTGTTTTCTGTTTCTAAGAATACAAAATTTAAAAACACAAAAATTTTCAGTTGCATACTTTCTTGTTTTAGTATTCTGTACCAAAGAAACTTCTTGTTCAGTACCTTGAAAGGTACAAAGAAGAATCTTTTCTCCTTTGATATTCTTGATAATGACTTTCAAATGTTGGCATTTATGCTTGAGCAGAAGCCACTTTTCAAAGGATAATGTAACTGAATTTATCTTCTTCTTTTGACCTTTAAATGACTTTTTGGTCTTGCCTCACTTATCTATCTTACTTCTTGGTTTGCCATTCTCTCTCATCTTCTGAGATCATTGAGCCAGGGCTTCAGGGTGAACTTCTTCAAAGAAAAATGTTTTGGTATTAAAGCCTTGTCTGTTTTGGATCAAGACATCAGAGATTGTTCTTACAAAAAAATTAGAAATAATACATCAGTTGTGTAATTACTTTTTAAAATCCTTCACAAATGTAGACTTTTCTGTTTCTCAGGTAATGACCTGTATAGATTTTATTTGATATTTTAATAATATTATTTCCCATGGAGTAATGTCTTCTAAAAAAATCTTCTAAAAAATGTGTCAAAATTCTATTTATCTTAATGAAGCAAAGTAGTTCTTACAAATGTCTTAAAAATATAATAGTTATACTCCTTTCACATATCTGTTTTATACTTTTTATTTATTGCATTTTAGGTTTTGGGGTACATGTGATGAACATGCAAGATTGTTGCATAGGTACACACTTGGCAGTGTGGTTTGCTGTCTTCCGTCCCCTCACCTGTATCTGTCATTTCTCCCCATGTTTTATACTTTTTTAAAGGTAACCGAATGAGAAATAGAAACTATTAAATATAAACTATCAAATATAAAACTGATTTTTTAAAAAATTGTACTTTAGGTTCTGGGGTACACGTGCAGATCATGAGGGATTGTTGCATAGGTACATACATGGCAAGGCAGTTTGCTGCCTCCAACCCCCCGTCACCTGTATCTGGCATTTCTCATCTTCTTATGTAAATCACTAGAGTGAAGGACTATTGATCTATAAGAATAAAAATTTAAACAATAAAAATCCTCAGTTTTTGTGGTGCTTTCTTTTTAATGCTTTGTGCATGTGTGTGTGTGTGTGTGTGTGTGTGTGTGTGTGTGTGTGCGTGTAATGCCCAAAGGAAGATAATGTTTGACAATCATTAAATTGTTGCTACTCCAATAAAAAAAAATTATAATTTTTATTAAAAAGAGGCCTTGTGTTTACTAATCTACATGTATTTGTAAAGGGGAAAATATTGACGTAAAATAAGGTAGTACCTTGCCAGTAAATTTTTTAAAATTTTATACTTCAAAATAAAGTATTGTAGTTAAATTTAGGCATGTGGATCTAAATTTATGTTCTTTTGTAGCATCTTATAGCGTTATCCTAAAATATTACCTATTTTACATTTTGTTAGCACAAACTTTAACCAAAACATGCTGTCAAATCATACATATTTTTTAGAAAATGAGTTCTGTTTTTCTCTACAATATGTATTAAACTAAAATGTTCTAAAATAAATGAAATGTGCAAGTTATTAGAGGAATTAGATGAGTGAGTTTTTATTTTAATAGAGTATAAAAGTATAATTTAGCTCAATAATATTTTTTAAAGACTCAGTTTTTCTCGATTTACAGATTTAGAAAATTTCACACACATAAAATGAGTTATGCAATGCAATATATATATATACATGTTATATTAGAATATCTGCAGTGACAGTAATTGTGCAAAATACTTGCTTTACTAAATTTTAAATAGCAGCTCATTAATTATCAAAATATTGGAATGTTATGCTTTTCCTAGTTTTTTCTGTGTAGCTTTTCCATTGTACACTAGGTTCCTTTAAATTTAAGTTCTCGATAGAATTGAAAATCACTACTGCTAGCTTACAGGGTGTTAGGCATTTTGCTAGATTCTGTGAAAATACAGACTAGTGGTTTCTTATTTAGAAGAATATGGAGTCTAATGGAGGAGACTTTCATGCATGTGACTAAAATGC
This sequence comes from Saimiri boliviensis, assembly GCF_048565385.1. NCBI lineage: Eukaryota > Metazoa > Chordata > Mammalia > Primates > Cebidae > Saimiri > Saimiri boliviensis. The sequence continues at coordinate 43,196,139 of NC_133463.1, forward strand.
AGTAAACTAAGTGTCAGGATATCCCAGAGGAGGGCTGATTTATGTTGTCTAAGGATAGTGGATATTTATTTTCAGAGAAACTGGCATTGAAATTGGGCTATGTGTGACATAATTTTGCTTTTTACCTCTTTCTGTATTATCCCAACGATAACTACTTCAAACCTGTGACTTTATAATCCTATAATCCCATTTTCCTCTCACATTTTCACAAATTTGGAGTTAGAATATATATGAAGCAGTAATGCCTGATAAGAAATCTCCTTGATGATTAATCTCCCAAATATTATAAGATTTAGCTAGGTAGAATTCTAACAGCAGAAGACTGGTAAACTCCTCTGAGGAAATTATTTTATTTAGTCTCCTCGTTTAATATATGAGGAAACCAGGTACTAAAACGATTATGCTATTTTTTCAAGGTTCTTAGATTTAAAAGTTGCCAAACAAGGACAAAAATTCAGAAATTTGGATTTAGAGTTTGAGTGCTCATCTTAGGTCTAATTTGATATTCTAAGCTACATCAATATTCCCCAAAGTTGAATCTAGATGAGACAATAAGAATATCCTCTAATTTGTGTGTATTTGTTCATTCACTGTTTTCAATAATATTTGAGTCATTTAAGAGAAATAAAATGATCCAAATATAAATTTTATAGTTTGGAAATGTGAGATATCTATCAATCATTTACTTTTTATTAGAGAGATCATCTTCTGCAACTTGTTCATAAAAATTATTATTTAATATTTACTGTTCTAATTCCTTGATTTGTGAAGCAATAACAAGTATTAAGGTGCTTAAAATATTTTACATACATTTTTAGGTTCTTTAAATTTAACTGTGAAAATTCTAGTATTCTTGTGCTCATATGGATTTTCATGAAAACATTACTTAGCCTCTAGTACCTTGAATACTCTTTTATTATTTTTATTTTGAAAAACATTTATTAGAACGACCATATCTCAGGTTGTCTATAGATTTACACAACTGATTCAATTCTTTTCCCTCTAGGTTTTTTGCCCTGACATTTCAGTATAAGCTATGTCTCTACACAAATAGCACATTTTCTCATATAGCACCTTTAAAAATTAACAAATATTCTTTCTGTCCCTAAGGTTTCTTCTGCTGATGATTAACATATGTGAAACATAAAGCAGTTATTTAAAAGCAATACAACTTTAACTAACCCTCCCAATTCTGTCCTTCGGTTGCCTTGAGTTGCCTTTGGCATATTGTTTTATGTCTCAGTTTCTCAAACTGTCTTTCCAAATATTAAACTTAAATAAAAACTGCAACCTAAATGACGATTATTTTAATTATATTGAATTAGAATGAGGTAAAACTAAGTGACATCAGCAAGATGACTGACCAGACATCTTAGTACTTGTCCCTTCCACAAAAGGCAAAACAACTATATTTTGATGAAAATAACTAAAGGAGAATGCCAGAATACATTGAATGGGAGCAAAAACCACTCAGAGCACAAAAATCTCTGAGCTGATCCCAGCTAAGGGATGGTAAGGTGGAGACCAGGTATTCATTCAAGAAGGAAGAAAATACCTAGCAATCAACTTACCACTCCATAGCTGGTACCAGCTCAGAACGACAAGAGACTTCACCCTGTTGGGAAAATACAAGCAAGAGGACCCCAGCAACCCTCTTTAACATCTTGGACACCTTCAGCACTCACTACTGGAGATCTGTGAAATCCTCACAGCCACAAATCATAGCAGGGAGCTACCTGGAGTCCACATAGCAGTTCTCCCCCAAAAGAAGGAACCAACACTCTGCCCCACACCCTGAGGCCCATGTGGCTACTGTGTTATGATATCTTGAAACTGGAACTACTGCTAGACACTTTCTTGCTCAGGGGACAATGGGTCACAGCACCTTTTCATTCCTGAAACATTAGCCATTACTAAACAACCCCCATCCACTGGCCCACCATACTCCAGCCAAGCCTTTGTTTGCTACACCCAAAACCATGGGGCCAAGTGGTTGTGGAGCAACTCAATCTACTCCCAGTTTTTGCTGCACCCTGACACCTTGAGTATCAGGCTGAAGCTGTCCACTGCTTCTCAGGTAAACAGTGCCTTAGCAGAACTGCTCTATTTATTTCATGCTATCTGTGCTACAGCCTGCTTCCTTGTGCCTGAGCAAAAGCTGTGCACTGTCCCAGGGAATATGGTGCCTTGGTAGATCAACTCCATTTACCCCTCACAATGCCATGCTATGCATGAGCTGAAGTAATGCCCTGCATTCTATAGAAACGGAGGTTTAGCCATCCAGAGCAGTCATACTCCCCTCTACATGCCTGTGTTGAAGCAGTGCCCTGCCTCTCAGAAAACAATGCTTTTACTGTTTAGAGCAATCACACCTCCTGGGCCTGAACTGAGGCAACACATCACAACTCAGACAATCAGTGTGTTGACTGAACACAGAAACTACATCCCAGGACTGAGCTGATGCGGTACTGCACATTCTAAGGAAATGGAGCACTGGCTAAACTTAGACACCGCACACTGCAGGCGAAACAATTCTAGTACCCTGCTTACCTGGGAATGAAGTACCCCCTAGATTATGAGCTACTGATACCACCCCTTGCCCAGGGAGTAGAGTCATCACTGTGCTGTTTCATATCCCACAGGTCCCAAACAATAGCTGTGCTCCAGGGTTCTTTCTACTACTGTGTATGACCTCACACAGTGTGGGAAATTACCACGTTCCACCAAGTGAGGGGCCATTAAACAGTGATTCTTTTCTTAGAACCTCAGATGCCACTGTTTTCTATTGGCTCTGGTTAACAGACTGTAGCAATACCTTGTTTCCTAGGCCCAAACCTCCAGAGCATCCCGTTTCTGGTGCTAAGCCAGCACCTGCCTCAGAGTCACAGACACTGGCTGTGTGGACATCTACATCCTAGCCTGCCTCAGAAAGTAAACCTGTTCCCCAAAACTCAGAAGCCACAATAGGTTTGCCAGACCCTAAGCCAATGATCCAAGCTCCACAGCTGCTCCAAACACCTGTATCCTAGAACCCAATGCTTCAACAGCTGCTCATAGGCTGTGTCAGACCCAACACCAAGAGGGATCTCATTGGCTAAGTCTCTCATGTGGGGAAAACATAAATGAAAAGATCCTAAAAAACCTTTTCCACCAAGAACTTTAATAACCCACGTTCCACAATCACTGCCATAAACTCTTATATCCTAAGCCACTGAAACACCTACAGTCATGGCTTATGTTGATTACACCTGAAGAAGCTGCATGAAGCCTATACCACTGAATCCAATCAAAACCAGAGGCACTATATACTTTCTAACAAGCATACAAATAACCTCCTGAAGGTGAAAACATTTTTTTTTACAAAACTATTCATTTTTTTTACAAAACTATAAAAATAGAAGAGGGAATTGTTTCACTAGGTATGCAGACATCAATGTAGGGACACAAGATACATGAAAAATTAAGGAAATATGACACTGCCAAAGGAATAAAATAACTCTCTAGTAACTGAACCCAAAGAAAATGAAATCCACAAATTACCTGAAAAGCATTGCAAAATAATGACATCAAGGAAACAAAGCAATGTGCAAGACAATACAGGTAAACAACTTAACAAAATCCAAAATAAAATTGTGATCTGAATGATAAATGTAACAGAGATATTGTAAAAAAGAATCAGATATCTTGGAGATCAATAATTAAATGAGTACTTTTTAAAAAATTATAGAGAGCTTTTACAGCAGACTAAATACACTAAAGAAAAATCTGAACTTGGAGATAAGTGTTTTGAAATTAAATAGTCAGAAAAAAAAGGAATAAGGTTGGAAAAGGATAAAGACAGACTATGGGACTTACAGGACACCATTAAGTAAACAAGATACTGCACTATGAGATTTTCAGAACAGACAATGTTAAAGATAGAAAACATATTTAATAAAATAATTTCCGAAAGCTTCTCAAGTCTTAAAAGAGATTTATACAACCAGATACAAGAAGCACAAAATTTCCCAAAGAGATTAAACTCAAATAAGTCTTCACTAATGAGCATATAATTAAACTGTCAAAAGTAAAAGACAAAGAATGAATTTTAAAAAGCAGCAAAATCAAGGTGTCAAGTTACATATAAGGGAATATACATTAGACTATCAGCAGAAAAAGCATGAAAGCATGCCAAAAAAAATAGGACGTATTTATAGTGTCCAACAAAACAAAACAAACAAACAAAAAAACTGCTAGCCAAACATATAGCTAGCAAAGCTGTTCTTCAGCAATTAAAGAGAAAGTATTTTTCAGACTAGCAAAAATTAAAGGAATGTGCCACCACTAGACTAGCCCTGCAAGAAATTAGGGAATTCTCCAATTAGAAACAAAGAATATTAATTGATAACATAAAATCATTAGAAAGTATAAAATTCACTGGTAAAGGTAAATATATAGTCAAATTCAGAATAACTCAATACTATTATGATGATCTGTAAATCATACATATCTCTTGTATTAAGGTTAAAAGTTAAAACAGTAGAAAAAACAGATACAATAAGCTATTTTAAATATTAAAAATATTTATTATCAAACGATGTAAATAGTGACATATTTTTAAGTAGTGGAGGGTAGGTAAAATTTAGAGTTTTTATATATGTCTATAGTTAAATTGTTATCATTGTAAAATCGTCTTATAATAATATACTTTATGTAAGCATAATGGTAACTACAAGGCAAAACCTACCACAGATACATAAACAACAAAGGTAAATGAATCAAAACTTAAGATTAAATGAAATCAACAGATCACAAAGATAAAAATTGTAGAAATAAAGAATCAAGGATTTACGAAGCAACCAAGAAACAATTAACAAAATGTCAACAATAACTGTTTATCTGTCAATAATTACTTAGAACATGAATATATTGAATTATCCAATTAAAGGCATAAGTGGCTGAATAAATAAAAATAATATTCAACTATATGCTGTCCATAAGAGATTCACTTTAGCTTTAAGGGCACACATAGGCTGAAAATAAAAGGATAGAAGAAGATATTTCATGCAATCAGTAACCAAGAGAGAGCAGAAATGGTTATAATAGATAATATAAATTTTAAGTCAAAAACTGACAGAAGAAACAGAAAGGTCATTATTTAATACTAATAGGCTCATGTAATTAAAGGACCTAACAATTGTGAAAATATTTGCTTCCATCACTGGAGCACCTAAATATAAAGCAAATATTAATGGGCATGAAGGTAGAAATAAATAGCAATAGAATACAGGTAGGATACTTCAATGCCCCAGTTTCCTCAATGGACATATCAACTAGATAGAAAGTTAATAAGGAAACACTGGATTGAAATGTACTTTAGACAAAATGGATCTGATAATACATATAGCAAGGGAATATGTATTCTTCTCTAGTGCATGTGAAATACTCTCTATCCAAGAGAATGTTTATATAGTAGGCCACAAAGCAAATCTTAATTTTTTGAATGTAAAATCCTATTGTTTCTGACTATAATATTATAAAACCAGAAAATAATAACAGTAGGAAAGTTGGAAACTGTACATATACATGGAAATTAACATATTTCTGAACAACCAATGGGTCAATAAAGAAATTAAAAAGGAAGTTAAAATTTTCTAATTATGAACTAGAAAGAAAAATATCAAAATCTATGGAAAACAGAGAGAGCAGTACTGAGAGGTAAGTTTATAGCAATAAATGCCTATATCAAAATATAGAAAGTTATTGAATAAACAACCTAATATTACCTTTCAAGGACCTAGTTAAACAAGAACAGGCTAAACCCAAAATTAGTAGTAAAAAATTAATAATAAAAATCAAATCATAAATAAATAAAATCAAGACTAAAAAATACAAAAGAGTGATGAAGAGATGTTTTTCTGAAAAGATAAATAAATTGACGAAACTTTAGCCAGGCTAACTATAAAGACAGAGGGAAAGAAGATGCAAATTAATAAAATCAGAAATGAAAAAGAAAACACTGTAACTGAAACTGCAGAAACCAAAGAATCCTAAGAGAATAGTACAAACAACTATGTGTCAACAAATTGCGAAACTTAGAAAAAAAATGAGAATTTCCTGGATGCATGCAACCTACAACAATTGAATCATGAAGAAATAGAAAACCTGAATAGGCAAATAATGAGTCCTGGGACTCTTATGTTGCTCTCTGCTGTTGCCCAATTTCATAAAGTGAAATGTCCAGAATCTGAATCTTTCTTTCTGACACAGCCTATGCTCTCTTTGTTTCTGAATGTTTACTTTCTCTTTGGTACTCATGGAGTTGAAGAGATTTTTCTGGTCATGGAAAATAAAATTTCTGACTCGGCAAGTATTGTGCATTAACAGGGTTCTAACTTCCACACAGAGGACAATAGACACCACTTCTTGTGACATAGAAAAGTGCTAAATTGTAAAATGCAGTTTCCTGAAATCTCTAATACTATTTTAAACCTTTACCCCAACTATTCTTTCAAATTTGCTTTTCCTATTTAAATTTTATTTCTTTTAATATCCCAAACATCATTAAATCTAACAGTTAGACAATATTTAGGAATGAAAATACAATTCCAAGAGACAGTGAATAGGTGGCAAGTCTAAATTTAGTCAAAAGTCAGTTAAATGCTTTTGACAACATCCTGAAAACTAATGAAATCATGCTCCATTAGTTCATGAGTGAGAAATTCCAGATAGATGGCCTTCCCCTGAAACACCTTGCCCTTGGCCTAGAGAATAAATTCTCCAACTTTTTACTCTCAGCAGAAAGTACTTTGTTAACCTTAGTTGCCTGAGGGGGATTTCAGGTGGAGAAGCATTCACAAGCTACTTCTCATTAGTTTGTTTTCCAGTCTCTGTTATGCTATATGCCACTATTCTTTTCATTTGCTTCATCAGGTTGCAAAAGCAGAAAGGCAGATAGGTACTGACTGAGGCAAGATCACTGAGCGAAGTGCTAAGGTAAGTTCTGATTCTTGGTTCTGCCACTGACTAAAACAAATTGGAAAAGCCATCAAAACCTCTCTGGGCCTCTGTTTATTTGTGACCAAAAATTGTTAGATCATTCCTAATAACTCTAATGTTTCTAATCGGTCTAAAATATCTATGCTTATGTCTTTAAATAATTACGAGTTTGAATCAACATGTAAGACAGAAAAACTAAAATATTGAAAATTGATGTTTCTAATATGTTGTAGAATGTCTGAGTTAAAGCTTTTTCTAGAAATGATAAATGTAGTCATGAATAATGTTAATAATAATGCTAATGATGAATAATTATGTCAGCCTATATTCTCATTATTTTCTCTTGACTCTTGAGACAAGCCTAAGTGGCATTAACATGATAAAATTGTGTAATAATAATCTTCTATCTGTACAACACAATGTGTAATTGCTACTTTTAGTCTTTTCATTTTGAAAAAAATGCCAGTAAAATACTTTTTTACTTTTAATTCAGTGATGTTGATAAAATACTTAATTACATTTTATGACCCTGAAATATTGGGTATATATTTCCTCAATTATAATTTATTAATGATAAAAGCTTTGAATTCTATATTACTTTACTAAAATTACAATTATTGTGCATACTATCATTTAGAATAGTAAACCATTATTTAGAAAACTTAATACCATATAATATTTATGTACTGATTCATTCTTGATACCTATTACATAGAAAAACACTTTGATTTTTTTCTAAAAATCTATATTATGTTTCAGCAACCATTTATAAACCTAACTTGGAGAAGAGCCAGCCATTTCAGTTAAAAAAATGAGACCAATCATGGTTCAGAAAATAATTTTAAGTAGAAATCCTGAAAAGATTTTTACCTGGTTGATATCCTATAATCTTTCACGTTTAGCAAAGCAGTCTTTTAAAATTAGCAGTTACTTGCATAGAAACACTTTTTGAAGGCATTGTTTTTTGCTATGTTGGAGATGAAATATTTTCACTCTGAGTGTGCTCTGAGGACCAGCAGAATTGGCATCATCTGGGAACTTTTTATAAAAGCAATTGTGCTTTATCCAAACTAAATGGGAGAGACTAGGGGTAGGCCCAACAGCCTATTTTAAGCAACCCTCAGGTGATTCTGATGCACATAAAGACTAAGAGCTACTATTTCTATGTATATGTGGGGCTTTTTGTTTTGCTTTTGTAATTAAACATTTTGTCATTAAATTCTATTAAAATTTATTTTTTATAGAAATGTTAGGTTTATAGCAAAATTACACAGAAAGTCATATACCACCTGACCCAATCCAATCATCAACATTCTGCACCTGAGAGGTACACTTGTTAAAACCAATGAAAAAATCTTCAGTGTAGTTTTAAGAATGATAAAATTTGTCTTCCTCTCAAAATGGTATTTTGGACTTTTAATTTTTTAGCTAGTTAAAAAATAATCTAATGTATTAAATGTCATTTCATTGTTATACCTGTTACTTATCATCTCATTTGCAAGTTAGAATTTATGCAATGGTAATATTGAAGCTTGAGTGAGCACTTACTATCATAAAGTGCATTAGTGATACTGCAGAGGGTTTGCTGAGGACCCCAAAGATTCATGATGTCCCCTAAGAATCTTTACTCCTAATATCATCCCATAACAATCAAATATGGCAAGCAAAAGCAATTGTCAAATATCTTTAATGACCTAAGATGTTATTGTAAAATTTTAGAGTTATCATTTTGGTGAAAATCTTGAAGTTTGATATACTTTCTTGGTGTGTCTCTTTAGTACTAGTGGATTAGCTGTGATATATAAGTTTTTGTGTTATTTTTTAATTAAGTTTCTATGTTCAAATATTATAATTTCTAGTAGGAATCAAGCATTATGCTAGCCTCAAAAAGAAACAGTTTCAGAGAAACTGTTAAGAATTTGTCTAACGCATATAGAAGTGAATAGCATTTTATTTAATGTTTTGCTGGCTCAATATATTATGTTCCAGTTTTTCAAAGGCAGAAAGATGAAACTTTAAGAAGATACTTTTGATAGTGAAAGAGGTGCTATCTATGATTACTCAGAGACAACAAGTTTAATTGGCAAGCTGGGATACAAACATACCCGGCTTTATTTTCCTTTTTAAATGCTACTTTATAATTAACAAAAATTGAATATATATTTTGTGTACAAATGACATTTTGAAATATGTATAAATTATAGAATTATTCAAGCTAGTCAACATATGCTTATCTCACATACTTAAAATTTTTTGGTGGTGAGAATGCTTAAAATACACTCTCAGCTACTTTCAAAGTACAATACATAGATATTTACTATAGTCACCATGTTATATCATAGATTTCTCCAACTTACTTCTAAGTAACTGAAATTTTATATTCTTAAACCAATTTTCTCCCCAACTCCTCATCCCCAGCCTCTAGTTAATCATGATACTATTTCTACCTCTATGAGTTCAATTTTTTTAGATGTCACATGAGTGAAATCAGGCAGTACTTTTCTTTCTGTTCCTTAGTCATACTACTTTAATTTTTTTCTTACAGTCAAGACTTGATTTTTAAATTTTATTTTATATTTATTGTTAATGATTCCTAGCTGTTGGGTTAACGGTTATGCTACAATAGTGGTCCAACGATATTATTCTATGTAACCCGTATTAGTGTTTTCATCTTATCAAATGACAACTTTCATTAATAAGTGCTAAGTTTAGATGAATCACAGAAGTGTAAAACTATTTTAGAATATTTCTAAAACATGGACATTAATCATATTTAGAATCTTATGCAGTTCGAATGGCGATCATTAAAAAATCTAGAGACAACAGATGCTGGGGAGGATGTGGAGAAATAGGAAAACTTTTACACTGTTGGTGGGCGTATAAATTAGTTCAACCATTGTAGAATACAGTGTGACGATTCCTTAAGGACCTAGAAATAGAAATTCCATTTGACCCAGCAATCCCATTACTGGGTATATATCCAAAGGATTCTAAATCATTCTACTATAAGGACACATGCACACGAATGTTCATTGCAGCACTGTTTACAATAGCAAAGACCTGGAACCAACCCAAATGCCCATTGATGATAGACTGGACAGGGAAAATGTGGCACATATACACCATGGAATATTATGCAGCTATCAAGAATGATGAGTTCGTGTCCTTTGTAGGGACATGGATGAACCTGGAAACCATCATTCTCAGCAAACTGACACAAGAGCAGAAAATCAAACACCACATGTTCTCACTCATAGGTGGATGTTGAACAATGAGAACACATGGACACAGGGAGGGGAGCACTACACACTGGGGTCTGTTGGGGGGAAATAGGGGAGGGACAGTGGGGAGTGGAGAGTTGGGGAGAGATAGCCTGGGGAGAAATGCCAGATATAGGTGAAGGGGAGGCAGGCAGCAAATCACACTGCCATGTGTGTACCTATGCAACTATCTTGCATGTTCTTCAAATGTACCCCAAAACCTAAAATGCAATTTTAAAAAAAAGAAAAAACAAAAAATAAAACTAGTACTATGAGTGCTCACCTGATTTTTGGTTCTTATGAAGGTGATTTTTCTGTGTAGATATTTGTTAACTTGGTATCCTTGCCAGAAGACTATTGGTAGAGTGTTCACTTCTACCATCTTGCTCCCTCAATTGACTCTATAACCATTATAGGTCTATCATTGTCTCTTGTGATACTTTTTGAACTAAAATCTATTTTGTCTCATATATGTATGACCACCCTGCTTTTTAGTGTACCCTATGCATAGAATAGCTTTTCTCTTTCTTTTACTTTCAGTCTATTTTTAAATCTAAAATAAGTCTCTTATAAAGCAGCATGCAGTGTGATTTTTTTTTAATTGCATTTTAGGTTTTGGGGTACATGTGAAGAACATGCAAGGTTGTTGCATAGGTACACACATGGCAGTGTGGTTTGCTGCCTTCCGTCCCCTCACCTGTATCTGTCATTTCTCCCCGTGCTATCTCTTCCCACCTCCCCACCACCCCGCCCCTCCCCCATTTCCCCCCAACGGACCCCAGTGTGTAGTGCTCCCCTCCCTGTGTCCATGTGTTCTCATTGTTCAGCACCTGCCTATGAGTATGAGTTTTTTAAATACATTCAGCCACTCTCGGTCTACTAATAGGGGCTTTTGTTATTTTGATGTTTTCTGTCTCGTAGCTTTTTTCGTTTCTCTTTTTCTCTCTTACTGTGGATCTTTGTATTTTGTTGATTTTTTATAGTGACATACTGTGATTCATTTCTCATTTTCATGTCTGTGTACTTTACATGAATTTTCTTTTGTTGTTGCATTGGGGCTTATACAGAACTTATAGCAATGATTTATTTTATGCTTATTATAGCTTAAATTTAATCTCATACAAAGCTATTCTTTTTTTTATTTTTTTTTTTTGAGACGGAGTTTCGCTCTTGTTACCCAGGCCGGCTCACCGCAACCTCCGCCTCCTGGGTTCAGGCAATTCTCCTGCCTCAGCCTCCTGAGTAGCTGGGATTATAGGCATGTGCCACCATGCCCAGCTAATTTTTTTGTATTTTTAGTAGAGACGGGGTTTCACCATGTTGACCAGGTTGGTCTCAATCTCTCGACCTTGTGATCCACCCACCTCGGCCTCCCAAAGTGCTGCGATTACAGGCTTGAGCCACCGAGCCCGGCCTAAAGCTATTCTTTTACTTCCCCCAACCACATATTCTATGTTATTGATGTCACAAATTACATTTTTTTCCTTTTCTTTTTCTTTTTTTTCTTTTCTTTTTTTTTTTTTTTTTTTTTTCTCACTCTGTCTCCCAGGCTGAAGTGCCATGGCACAAACTCGGCTCACAGCAACCTTCGACTCTCAGGTTCAAGTGATTCTCCTGTCTCAGCTTTCTGAATGCCTGGTATTACAGGTGCCCACCACCATGCTTGGATTTTTTTTTTTTTTTTTTTTTTTTTTTTTTTTTTTGTAGAGACAGGGTTTCACCATGTTGACTGGGCTGGTCTTGAATTCCTGACCTCAAGTGATCTGCCTTCTGCCTTTCTCAACCTCTCAAAGTGCTAGGATCACAGGCATGAGCCACCATGCCGGGTCACAAATACGTTATTTTATATTGGATGTTCATTAACATATTTGTATACTTTCATCTTTTAACTGATGTACTAAAATTAAAGTGACTTATACACCACTGTTGTAGAATTACACTATTCTGTATCTGTGTATGTTTTTACCTTTATGAGTGAGCTTTATATTTGGACATGTTTTTATGTTACTATATAGCATCATTGTTTCAACTTGAAGAAATTAATTTAGTGTTACTTATAAGGCTATTTGGCAGGGTTTTTTTTTTTTTTTTCCTTTAGCATTTGATTATATAATTCCACTCCTGGCCTAAAATATTTCTGCTGAGAAATCTACTAAAAATTTTATCTAGCCTCCATTGTACGTGATAAGTCATTTGTGTCTTTTTGCTTTCAGTATTCTCTTTGAATAAATAATTTAATTATCATATGTATTGGAATAAACTTCATTGTGTTAATTCTAGGTATCCATTTGACTTCTTAATTTTAAATCTCATTTTCTTCCCAGATTTGTGATGTTCTTAACCATTATTTCTTGAAGAAATGATTTTTCTCTCACTCTTCTCTTTTTAGGATTTTCAAAATGTGTTCATTCTCTTCTTGATGTTGTCCCATGTTTCTCAGGTTTTCTTCACTGTTTATTATTCCTTTAAAAAAAAAAAACTGATTGGATCATTTCAATGGATTTGTCTTTGAGATTGCTGATTCTGTATTCTGCTTGATCTAGTGTGCTACTCAATGCCTCTAGCAAATTTTTAAATTCATTTATTGTATTTTTCAGCTGTAACCTTTTTAATCTTAACTAATTTATTTATTTGTTTATTTTCATAACCAGGTGTTGCTATGTTGCCCAGGCTCAGTCTCAAACCTTTGGGCTCAAACAACCTCCCACCTAAACCTCATGAATAACTGGGATTATAGGCCATACAATATTTTGTTTCATTTTGTTTCTTAACATATTCTATCTCTTTAGTCTCATATATTTTATTTTTTCTTGAGTTTACTGAGCATCTTTATTAAATTTATTTTAAATTATTTATCAGACATTTCATATATTTCTTTTTCTTTGGAATTGGATTTTACAGATTTAGTTTTTTTTTTTTATTGACCCATATTTCCATGCTTTTTTGTATGTCTTGTAACTCTGTATTTGTATTTACACATTTGGAAAAACCACAACATCCCCCAGACATTGCGAACTAGCTTCCAAATTTACTAAACTCTGAACAGAGTAATGTAATGATATTGATGGTAATCACAGTGATACTAATAAACATTCAATTGTTATTAGTATTAGTACTGAAAAATAATTGATAATAAGTACAGAACCTTATGGCTTACACAAATCACTTTTTAATATTAATATTTGTTTTATTTAGTATTTAAACATTTAGTTTGATATTTGATAAATAATTAAAACCTTAAAAGCCTGTAATCCCAGCACTTTGGAAGGCCGAGGCAGGTGGATCACGAGGTCAAGAGATCGAGACCATCCTGATCAACATGGTGAAACCCCCTCTCTACTAAAAAAAATACAAAAACAAAACAAAACAAAACAAAACAAAAAAAACTAGCTGGGCATGGTGGTGCCTCCCTGTAATCCCAGCTACTCAGGAGGCTGAGGCAGGAGAATTGCCTGAACCAAGGAGGCGGAGGTTGCGGTGAGCCGAGATTGTACCATTGCACTCCAGCCTGGGTAACAAGAGCGAAACTCCATCTCAAAAAGAAAAAAAAAAAAAAACCTTAAAAGCAGGAGATAATTACACAGTGTTGTTTCTGTGCAAAAAAGAAGTCAAAATGATGTTCATATAAACTAATAAACAAAATAAAATAACATAAAACTCTAAGGAATTTTAAAATATTACTGCTCAATTATTTTCCATGTGGCATATTTAATTTGAGATGTAATATCACATAAAACCACAAAATCCATTGAATTTTTAGCAAATCTCTGCAAAAAGTATAGTACATAGAATTATAGTTTGATATTTTGGGGTAAAATTTTAGTTTTTGAAACTTGATCTAGATTGTTTTTTGCTGTTATTACTGTATTTAAAAATTTAATTTTAGTTTCCTTAGAAACTTCCAAAGACATACTTCTGGTTTTGCCCCCAATTCCTTCACAGCAGCTTATAAAACTGTTGATCTTTTCAAAATGGTAATAAGCAATTCTTTTCTTAGAGGGATAAATTGAAGTAGAGTACAGAATGCAAATGATGATTAAAACTATAATTTGACCACAGATTTACATAATTTAATTGCTAAAAGTGTAATTGCATTAGAGTATTCTCTAAAGCTAAGCGGTTCATGTTCTCATTCCCTTTAAAGCACACAGGTATCACACAATAATATAAATGATTGAAAATAAAAAGTCATTCTGAACAGATGCAATTTGGGACAAAAAATAAAAGATTTAAATAGCATATAATATATACACAGTATACATAAATAAATCTCGTATTCTATATATATTCTTTTGATAATTGTCTATTCATATATCATTCCTATTTTTAATGGGATTATTCTATATTTTCTTGCTGATTTGTTTGAGTTCCTTATAGATTCTGGATATTAGTCCTTTCCTGGATTCATAGTTTGTGAATATTTTCTGCCTCTCTGTGGTTTATCTGTTTACTCTGTTGATTATTTCTTTTGCTATGCAGAAGCTTTTTAGTTTAATTAGGTCCCATTTGTTTTTGTTGCATTTGCTTTTGGGTTCTTGGTCATGAATCTTTGCCTAAGCCAATGTATAGAAGAGGGGTTTTATTATTATTATTTTTTATGTTATCATCTAGAATTGTTGTGGTTTCAGGTTTTACAGTTATGTCTTTGACCCCTTCCATCCTGAATTGATTTTTGTATAGGTGAGAGATGAAGATTTAGATCATTCTTCTACATGTGGCTTGCCAATTAATCCCAGCACTATTTATTGAATAGGGTGTCCTTTCCTCACTTCATGTTTTTGTTTGCTTTGTCAAAAATTAATTGGATGTAAATATTGGCTTTATTTCTTGGTTCTGTAGTCTCTCCTATTGGTCTACCTGCTTGTTTTATATGAGTATCCTACTGTTTTGGTAAATATAGCCTTGAAGAATAGTTTGAAGTTCCGTAATGTGATGCATCCAGATTTCTTCTTTTTGCATAGTCTTGCTTTCGCTATTTGGGCTCTTTCTTGGTTCCATATGCATTTTAGGATTTTTTTTTCTAGTTCTGTGAGGAATGAGGATGGTATTTTGATGAGGATTGCATTGAATTTGTAGATTGCTTTTGGCGGTATAGTCATTTTTGATGACAATATTGATTCTACCAATCCATGAGCATAGCATGTGTATCCATTTCTTTGTATCATCAATGATTCCTTTCAACAGTGTTTTGTAGCTTTTCTTTTAGAGATACTTCACTTCCTTGGTTAGGTATATTCATAATTTTTTTTATAGCTGTTGTAAAAGAGATTGAGTCTTGATTGACTACTCAATATTGGCTGTGGGTTTGACATAGATGACTTTTGTTACCCCGAAGTATGCGCCTTCTATGCAAATTTTGCTGAGGGTTTTAATCATAAAGGGATGCTGGATTTTGTTCATGCTTTCTCTGCATCTATTGAGAGGATTATATAATTTTTGTTTTTAATTCTTTTTATGTGGTATATCACATTTATTGAATTGCATATGTTGAGCCATTCCTGTATCCCTGGTATGAAACCCACATGATCATGGTATATTATCTTTTTTATATGCTGTTGGATTCAGTTCACTAGTATTTTATTGAAGATTTATGCATCTATGTTCTTCAGGGATATTGGTTTGTAGTTTTCTTTTTTTGTTACCTCCTTTTCTGGTTTTGGTAGCAGGGTGATACTGGCTTCATGAATAATTTAACAGGATTTCCTCTTTCTTCATCTTGTGGAATAGTGTCAATAGAATTGGAACCAATTCTTTTTTGAATGTCTCATAGAATTCAGCTGTGATTCCATCTGGTCCTGGACTGTTTCTTGTGGGCACTTTTAAATTACTGTTTGAATTTTGCTACTTGTTATTGGTCTGCTCAGAGTTTCTATTTCTTCCTAATTGAAAATGTTTAATCCAGGGTAGATAAATTCATTAAAATATTCAATCAGGAGATGTGTGCATATTCAATTATGAGATGTGTGCATAGTAGACTTGAATAAATCAGATGTGTGCATAGTAGCCTTGAATGATCTTTTGTATACAAATGGCAAACAATCATATGAAAAAAATGCTCAAAGTTACTAATTATCAGGGAAATGCAAATTAAAAACACAGTGAGATACCATCTTACTCCTACTAGAATGATCATAATTTAAAAAATAGGAAAGACAATAGATACTGGTGTAGATGTGGTGAAAAAAGAACACTTTTACACTGCTAGAGGAAATGTAAACCAGTACAACCACTATGAAAAACAGTATTGGGATACCTTAAAGAACTAAAAGTAGCAATACCATTTGACCCAGAAATCCCACTACTGCATATCTATCCAGAGGAATAGAAGTCATTACATGAATAAGACACTTGCACACACACATTTATAGCAGCACAATGTACAACTGCAAAAATATGGAACCAGCCTAAATATCCATCAACCAATGAGTGCATAAGGAAAATATGGTATATATAAATATGATATATATAGTATATGTTTGTATGTGTATATATATACACACAGTATATAGATATATATTGTATATATCTATAGATATATTGTGTATATATAGTATATATAGTACATATATATTGTATATATACTGTAGATATATTGTATATATAGTATATATATAATATACAGTATATACATACAATATATATGTACTATATATAGTATATATACACAATATATCTACAGTATATATATACATATATACTGTGTATATATATATATACAGTATGTATGTGTGCATATATATATACAGTATATAGATAGATGAATGCTACTCAGCCATAAGAAAGAAAAAAAAATGGCATTTGCAAAGACCTAGATGGAGTTGGAGACCATTATTCTAAGTGAAGTAACTTAGAAATGGAAATGGAAAACCAAATATAACATGTTCTTACTTATAAGTGGAAGCTAAGTTATGAGGACACAAAGGCATAAGAATGACCTAATGGATTTGGGCACTCAGAGAGAACGTTGGGAGGGTGGTGAGGGATAAAATACTATTGAATTCAATGTATACTGGTGACAGGTGCACAAACTCTTAGAAATCACCACTAAGAAAATTATCCATGTAACCAAACACCACCTGTTCCCCCAAAACTATTGAAATAACACAACATAAAATAGCTGAATATATTGAATTTTGAAAATCTAAATGTTCGTTAAAATATTTTTAATAACAACCACAACATTAGAGATAACAATTATTGTCCTATTATTAGTTGGATAGTCCATTTAATACTCTTGACTTCTTTGACCAAAAAATTATAATTTAATATGTCTAGGTCATTTGACTGAAATATATTATTATTAATTGAATTTCTAAATTTACTTAGTTACAAAAACTAGTATTTATTTTCTCATATACTCTCCTTTAAAATATCACTTTTAAATTCTGTCAGTCAGAAGGTGTCTACTTTTAATAAATGTGTGTATATTTTTTCATTTCATAGCAATGCCCACAATTGACATTTGAGTTTAAATAAATTCAGCCTCTAACAATGCTTCTTCTCTTGCCTGACCTTAGAAAGCAGCTGGTGATTGATCTTTTAAGTCATGTAATAGCTTGAATGTAAGATTCAAATAGTCTTGTGGCATATCACAGTCTATTTTATAACACAATTGTTGCTATTCATGCCTTATTTCCTCTACTAAGCTAAATTCTTTGAGGCTGGGGTCATGCCTAATTCATTTTCATATAACTTGTGGTGCTTCCTATGAAGCTTGGCACATAATAGTCACTTAGAATATGCTAATTGATTTCATGTTTGTGCCCCTACTGAGTTCTAGCTGTTCAACAAGCAGTTAACAAATTTTATTTGAAATATTCCTAGGAAAAGCACAATTTTAAAATTTATAGTACACATAAACAGATTTATAGTGATATGACAGGAGCTAAAAAAATGCTTAAATGCATTGACTAGCAGAAACTCAGGAGAAAAGGAAAGCCTTCTTATTCCTTTTGATCTGCAGGACTTCGCTGCTATAAATGTCTCACTGTGAAGTCTGTGTCCTTGGTCTTTGTTCTTTGTGGATAAGCGTTCAGTGACTTCCAGAAATCAGAGACATATGAACATATATTGAAATAAATTCCTCAAAAACATTGTCAAATCTAAACCAGAAAATTTTAATCTATTATTTTCTAGTTTTAGTCGTTGCCATTCAAAAAGAAACAGGAATTGCTGATGAAATGTTCATAAGTCAACATTTGAAAGAAATGAGATATAAATAAATTCAATCTATTAAAAACAATATTTCTCTCTTCAGCACTCAAGGAAGCTGGTAATTTCTAATGCTGTAATGGCACTGTAGATGTAAGATTCTAATTATGTGTGGCAACGCATAGTCTATTTTATATTACAATTGTTGCAACCCATGCCTTATTATTAATAATACTTAATACTTCCATTAAGCTAAATTCTCTAAGCCTAGGGCCGTATCTTTTAGGAGCCCATATCTCTTGTTTTGTGTACTAGTTCTATTTAGCTAAGCTGAGCTATTCCCCAAATTCTTTCCCTGTATGATGACAGGTTAAGTGGGAGTTGGAAGTCAGAACAAGGCAGCAACCATGTAGCTCTGAAGTTCAACCATGAGCACTAGGACCTATTGAATTTCTTCCTGTTGACCCTGATCTACTGTTTCACATTGGAGCATTAGGAAGCAGCCACAAATAATTGCTGTACGTCCCAATGGATGGCCTCCTTCAACAATGTCCTGGGACAGGTTTGCATGTTGCACCATGGCAAAGAGTGCCTGCAGTGAGTGAAGGATACAAATTTAATCCTATCTTCTTAGATTCTATTTGATCTTCACTCACTTCTGCTTCACTTGGGACATTTCTTCTTGTCACCAGCCCACTGTTCTAGAGCAAATTCAGGTCCTCCATCAACTATAGAAACCATAGGCCCTTGTAGAATCTTTTTTAAAAAACAAATCCAAAATTGTACGCCCTTTAATAAGTACTTTATGCCATATCATTCAGTGTTTCTACTTCCTTGATCAAGCCCAAATTGATACAAAATGAAATTCTAATACCCCAAATATGTTGTCTGTTTAATACACATGCTTGTTTTAGGCTGATATATGTAGCCACAAGCATTTGAAAATGTCTCTTACTTCACTGAAAGCAAATTCTGTGCAAAAACTATTTTCTTCAAAAGATTATTAGTTAACAGCCTAGTTCATGCAGCAAAGGGAATCTAAGATGATATAGAAATTTTAATGAATTATTTCATGCCTGTGTCATTCTTGATTTTCAAGCTAATTTTGCTTATGTGAATCCTTAAGCAACATTTTCAGAAATATTCTGAGAAAATAAAGATTCTATTTCAGCTGCTTTAAAATGTCTTTGATTTCATGATTGTAAGACAATCAAGTTAGCAAAAAGAATGGCTGTTATAAGGCAACTCTGTTTCTAAGAAATCAGAAATTAATAATAAACTATCAACAATTGAAGAAAAGTACAGAACATTTAAAATATATCCAGAATAAATTGCATACATACTTATGCATACGCGTAACAAACATTTTTCTAGAAATTATATATACTGTATCTCACTTTTTTATTACAACTCTGTATCAAATGTATTATCATCCTCTATATAAGTAACTCATTTGTTGCATTTGACTGTTAGTCTGATTCTTAACCCTGAGTTATTTATGATCTAGTGAATTTGCATTCTAGTATCAGCAATGTTAAACACTTTTAATATTAGCGAAAATATTTAATTATCTCAACTGCTTCTACATTGTACTTAACCAAATATATATTAAGATATAATGTCAATGCCTCAAGCCATATTTCCATCACCTACTTCTCTCTTACACCTACTTACATATTTTAACTCACGAATAGATATGAATGTGAAATAACATTGAATATGTATAAATCAGATCAATCTTTCAATTATATTTCCAAACATTAATTATCTTGATGATACATTAATATATAAATGATAAAGTTTCCCATGTGTTAAAATTCAAAAGTATGTGATTTTTGAAAAGATATATAAATTCAATATTTTGTTTTAAACCTATGGAAAATGGGAATTATTGATGTGTGCATTGTAATATATCCATTTAATTTCCAAAGTCTTAAAAATTGAATGGCAGCTAAATGTAAATGTTTTCAAGTTATCCATAATGTCAAAAAATAATGATATTGGATGGTAACTTGAAAAACACTTACCTTTAAATCTCCTTTAAAACATTTTGTATAATCACTAATAAAATTAACCAAGCCATACAAAAAGAACTGTCTGGTATTTTTTTTTTTTTTTGTAGTTTTTACCATTCACATTGCTTTGTCATATGCACAGCTCAACTCACAAAATGAGTTTTGGCATGACTAAAATAAAATTAAACTGGAAAAAGGTGGTAAAATTTAAATGTAAGAAATTAGAGTTAAAATAATTTAGTATGCATAGCTGAGAACAGAGCATTAAAGCGGTATTTTCAAGTATTTAAGAAGAATATTTAGATAAAATATCAAAGGAAGAAATAAAAGATTTATATGGAAGAAAGTAAAAGTTAAACAAAAATCATACATACCCTGTCATTGTTAATGGCATTGCCATCTTAAAAATATTATACCTATGCAACACATGTAATTTTGAAACATACTCATTGATTTGACTTACACATGCCACTGAAATAAGACATCTCTCAAGGTCTTTAAATATTAAAAATAAAATTATCTGTAGCTTTGGCTTTTACTATCAAATAACTAAAATGTCTTCTTTCTTTAGCCAACTTTTTTATTGAACTTTAGAAGTGTCTATATAGCTGTAAATATGAGTGCAGTATTAGTCTTAATTTACTATGTAAAAGGAAAGATAGACTGTTGATTGTCAACATCACCTACAGACTGTAAATTCCAGAGGTCTAAATTAAAAGCAAATGTATGTAAATAAGTTTAAAAACTAAAAATTAAAAAGACACATCACTATTTGCAGATGGCTTCTCTTTTACATGAGTTATAACATAAAACCTTATATATAATCTCACCATGCCATAGGTTTTCAAATCTAAAAGAAATTTTGTTCTCAATGAATTTACTAAAATTAAACCAAAGCCACTGATTTATAGCATTAACTTTTCTTAGTTAACAATGTATTTAATTTTAAATGTATTTAACATTTATTATTATATTGTTTTCTTTGCTTGCTTTGGGAATGCTGTGTATTATTATTGATCATAGATACTATTCTAAAAAAATTTCTATCCTAATATCATACTAATAAAATGGTTGGCTATTACACATCTTACAAGAAACTGCTTTTTATTCTTGTGTTTTAAGAATATGGCACTTTAAAATAAATGTAAAAAATCTGAAAATAAAATTATTTTCACATGATTTGCATGTTCAAGCCTCAAGGAAAAGTTATCAAGTTAATAAAGCATCTTCCCTCTAAGCACCCAAAATATTTTACGAGTACAGTCATTAACCTTTGTATTATCATGGTATATTGGTACATGATGGGTATTATGATAACATTTATTTTCAGGTAAAAGTCTAGTCAAGAGGACTTCAAATGATATGCTCTTCTCCAGACTATAAATCAGGGTCAAAATTAAGATAAATTTCATTTGCTTTTTACAGACTTTTTTTCAGTCCATTTAATGTTGACACTTTTTTTTTTTTGCCAGTATATTGTTTTCATTATTGTAATGTAATTTTCTGACACAATTAGTTTCAATGATTTTTTACATGTGGAAAACTGTAATTAAAATAAAATTTATAAAGGTTTAATTTTACATATTATTAATTGAATTTTTACTATATGTGAATATAGATTTAAATAATGAATTATATACAAAATAAAACTTGGATTATGGTTTATATAAATTTAATTTTATTAAGAAAAGATATCCAAGTAACCATTATAACATGATGATGAAGTAATATTTGAAATCAGTAGTGTTGGTCAAGAAAACCATTTTTTAGTTACTCTAATTGCAATGAATATGGAAGATTTTTAAAATTTGTGTATTACAGGAAAAGAAAGTACAACCATTTAACAATTCCCTTACTTTCAGGCTTTGTTGGGACACAGTTATGCAACATTTTATAATTCTGTAAGGTTTTAATAAAGGGAAAAATAATACAATTATTCCCTATGGGCAGTGTATACTTACAGAGCATTTAATCTTATAGTGTTTTAGGTTGAAATAACAGCAATTGTAGTGTAAGTACTTTTTTTGAGTCATTTATCAGATCAAGGCTGCACAACACAATAAAGCTCTTGATATAATACTGTCAAGGAACTTGTATAGATTATGCATGTGATAGGTGAATGAAATTAATCAGATTATATATATATATATCTTGATCTGTTTTCTGAAAGTTCAGATTAATGCACTTTTATATTGATGTTTCATGAACAAAGGAATAAAAATACTGCTCTTAAAATATAATACAAAACAAACAAAATGCTTTGTTTTGAAATATCTATTTTTTCTTTGTTTTGAAATATCTTTCTTCAAAATACTGATACTGATACTGATTTTTTATGGGAACTCAGACTACTTAAATTCTGTTATTTTGGGTTTATTTATGTGACCCTGTCCCTCTGCATTGTGGTCTCATTAAATTGTGGAATCATAGAGGTCTTCGCTAGAATAAGTTTCAGTGTTACTTGATCAGTTACTATCAAAAAGTCCCTGTTGTTTAATTTGATAAGCAAAATTATATACTAATAGGGTAGCATCCTAGTTTCCAGCAAGAATATGTTTCCTTGTGAACCAATAACATTACGTATTCACAACTTTTTGGGATGCGTGTTTTAGCAAGCTTTTGTCTTTATTCTCTAATTCACCCCTACTGTGTGTCTGCCTCAGACTTATTCCAGAGAATAAGGTTTATGGCTTCTAATATTTTCTCTTAAACTTAAGAACAGTGAAATTTTTGTGACAGAAATCTAAGATATCAGCAATAATGATTTTACACATTCTCACTAATTTTTATTTTATAGTAAAAGTTGCATTGCCATCTACTTTAAAAATATAATATTCTAGCATTCGAGTTTTAAAATTTGCATTTTCTTGGCTATTTATTAATTAGAACACCACTTAATATGTATTTGCTGGCAAAAAAATGTACTTACTATATATTGCCCATATATTTTAATGGATTGGCATTTTTTGTTTTTTTGTTTTTGTCTTTTTTTTTCTTGTCAACGTGTAAGATTCCTCTTATATTAGCTTCCTCAGGTATTTTCCCTAGGCCTATGACTGTCCTATCTCTGTCTTTAACAGGTGCCTATGTTTATGGTGACTTTTGCCAGACACAAAATTCATTCCTTTCCAATTTCAATGTCCAGTGTTAAAGACCACTGACAGTGATTACTTGCTTGCTATGGACATCAGTGCCACAATCGGTTTTTTAAAGGAATTGCCATTAAAGCAGTATTTCTCAGAATAACTCATTAACTCATCTCCTGAATGCTGATACATTTCCCTTGCTAAAAACACAGTAACATTTGTAATTCAAGTCTGAGTGTAATGATCCATGTTAAAATCCCTCAGTGGGTTTTCATTGTTGTTGGGATAAAGACCCAAGTCCATGATGATGTTCACAAGGCCTGACAGAGTCTGGTTCCCACCTGATGTTACCACTTCTCTTCAGGACAGGCATTTCCTGCTCTATGGTCTGCTAAGTGCTGTCCTCTCTTAGAGCCTCACTTCCTCCAATCTGTTTCTAGCTTCCAATTTAAATACTAGTTTCCCAAAAAAGCCTTCTTTCCCTCTCAGACTTGGCTACATAACTCACTAAACTTTCTCAGAGCCTATTTAGGCTTTGTATCTCTGGCCCCAGTTGGGATGGCCTAATTAATTCACAAAATTATCTCTTCATGAACTTTGATTCTTCTAGACTCTTGGTATCATAACGGCAAAAACATCATCTGCATTTTTCCTCCTTTAGTCACCTCTTGTTGGCATGAAGCCTGGCACTTGATTAATACTTATTGAAATAAATAAGGGGGATTTCAATGTGTACGTATGTAAAATGTTGTATCTCTGCCCCTTTCCCCAGTAACACTCTTTCTTAGTTTTCCAGTAGCCTCCTTCGTACCAACTTTCTAACTTGTTAGATTCAGTCCTTTGTGTACTGGAGAAGAGAAGGTATGTCTTTTAATTTAGCGTTATTTCTAAAGACTTAAATAAATTGTGCAGAGTAGACATTTAATTATAAGGATGAAAACAAGATTCTGCCCAAACAAGTCCACACTCAAAAATGATGCATATTTTTCTATCAAACTACTGTGCTCTCTACATCATTTTCTATACAGTCTAAAACAATAGTGAGATTAATTCCAAAGGCTGATTTGTTCTATACTTTTGAAAACCCTATTTTTTTTCAGGGCATAGTACTTAACATTTCAATAATTTAATGTAAATGTCATTATTTCAATCATAGAATGAAACATTTGAGAGCAATCTTAGATGTAATTTGGAATTCAGTCTTTGTTAAGCCGAGTCTCCTGCTGTAGATGAATTTATAAAGTTTAATTGTAATAATCTAAAGATTAATTTGATTACAACCTACGTGTTGAGAATTGTACTATGCAGTAGGGATCAATGTTCCAAGTTTTGTTTCCCTTGCAAAAAAGCATATATTGTGTTAATAGGCAAGATTCAATTATTAAGAATGATTAGTTAGAAATTATGCAATAAATACAAGAGATTTGTGTTACCAACTTTTGGTTTATTGGTTCGCTCTATTGTTTTTCTACTATCTATTTTATTTATTTCACTATAGTCTTTGTAATTTTTTTCTACTAGCTTTGGGTTTCATTTTTTTCTGGTTCCCTAAGAAGTGAAGTTCCAACCCAAATGTCCATCAGTGATAGACTAGATAAAGAAAATGTGGCACAGATTCACTATGGAATTTTATGCAGCAATGAAAAAGAATGAGTTCATGTCCTTTGCAGGAACATGGATGAAGCTAGAAACAATCATTCTCAGCAAATTAACACAGGAACAGAAAACCGAACACCACATGTTCTCATTCATAAGTGGGAGTTGAACAATGGGAACATGTGGACACAGGGAGGAAAATAACACACAATGGGACCTGTCATGGGGTGGGGGACAAAGGAAGAGGGAGCATTAGGACAAATACCAAATGCATGAGGGACTTAAAACCTAGATGGGTTGATGGGTACAGCAAACCACCATGGCACATGTATACCTATGTAACAAACCTGCACTTTCTACACATGTATCCTAGAACTAAAAAAAAAAAAAAAAAAGAAAGAAAGAAAAGAAAATTGGAAAAGTTTTAGTAAGAAAAAGAAGTGAAGTTACATTATTCATTTGAAATCTTTTCTGTCTTAAATATACAGCTATAAATTTCTAAAACTGTATTTGCTACCTTCCTTAAATTTTGGTATATTTTCATTTGTATTTATTTCTATATAATTTCTAATTTATCTTATTTCTTCTTTGATCCATTAATTGAATATGTTGTTTAATTTCCACATATTTCGGAATTTTCCAGTTTTTCTTCTGTGATTTATTTCTAAATCCAACCTGTTTGGGTCAGAGAAGATATTTTGCACTATATCTATCTTTTAAAATCAATGAGACATGTTTTGTGAAGTAAAATATGATACATTCTAGAGAATGTCCCATGTGCACTTGAGAGGAATGTGTATTCGGCTGTTATGTGAAGTGCTCTAAATATTACTCTTACTGCTTTAAGTGTTGCTTTATGGTGCCCCTCAAGTCCTCTATTTTCTACCAATGCTCAGCCTAAAAGTTCTATTATTCAAACTGGTTTATTAATGTCTCAAACTCTTATTATAGAACTGTCCATTTCTCCCTTTGGTTCTGCAAATGTCATTTCATATATTTTAATGTTTTATATTTTTGTCTGTATATATTTATAAGTATTATATTATTTAATGAATTGACCATGTTATCAATATAATATTTTTTTATCTCTTGTAATGATTTTTGATATATAGTCTTTTTTTCTGCCACCCAGCTCTACTTTCATTATTAATTGCATTAAATATCTTTTTTCATCTTTTCACTTTTAATCTATTTGTGTCTTTGATAAAAAGCACCTTATAGACAACATAGTGTTGAATTATTATTTTTTCCATTGAGCAAATGGAAAAAGTCTTTTGTTTGGAAAGTTTAATATACTTATGTTTAAAGTAATTGCTGATAACAAAGGAACTAGCTCCATTATTTTTAATTTTTGTACATAAAATGCCATTTGTATTCATTTCTTCCCTTACTGTCTTCTTTTGTATTTTGATAATTTCTTATAATAAACTCATTTCTATTATCTTATCATTTCCTTTATGTGTATTTTTAGATTTTTTTATTGCCATGGTATTTAAAATCATAGATTTATAAAAATCTAACTCAAATTGATCTAATTCAAATTTTAAAATCAGTTCAAATAAACTCAGGGAGTTTATTTAACTCAGAATTTGTTGAGAGTCTTGGATTCATAAATTCATATATCTCACCGAATTTGGGAGACTTTTGGCCATTATTTTTTCAAATATTATGTCTGTCTATTTTCTCTTTTCCTTCTAGAACACCCATACTGTGTATAATGTTCTTTTTGACTGTGTGCCTTGGATCCCTTAAGCTTCATTCATTTTTCTTCATTATTTTATTCTTTGTCTTCTATACCTCAGAATTGATCATTTCAATTCTCCTCTTTTAATGTTTACTATTTTTTTCTGCCTGTTTAAATTTACTGTATAAACTTTCTAGTGAATTTTTCTTTTCAATTCTTTTATTTCAGAGCTAGTATTACTGCTTCATTTTTTTTTTTTTGTAATCTATTTCTTATCAACACTCTCATTTTGCTCATGCATTGGTATTTTTTTCTGATTTATGTTTTGTCTATGGTTTCTTTTAACTCTTTGAGAATATATAAGACAGCTGCTTTCAAATATTTGTCTAATAAGTCCTATGTCAGGGTTTTCTTAGGGATGATTTCTATCAATCTATTATTTTTTTCTTTTAATGGGCCATACTTTCCTCTTTCATTTTCTGCCTTGTGATTTTTTTTTGTTGTTGTTTAAATCTGAGTATTTAAAGATTATAAGGCCCAAATCTTGGAAATAAGGTTTTTATACTTCTCTGGGGTTTCTGGCTTAGGGATTCTTGATTTATATCCCCTGTGTTGCTTTTGATTGTTGATAGCTGTATTAATCCATTTATTTTGGGAATTTCCAAAATTATTTTTTTGTGAAGACTATTTCTTATCATGTGTAGGCATTAAAGTCTCTGTTACTTCTGTTAAATGATGTTTTGACAGAGGTTTCTTCAAACACTGTGGACTAAAAATAATAAAACAAACAGAAAAACTTCAGTCAGTCTTTGCAGATTGGCTCTTGTCATGGGTACTCATTCAACAGCGAGCTTAGAGATCAGCCTAAAGTGAAGCTTAGGATCCTCCCAGGTCTTTACTGAGAATGCCTCTTGCTGTGAGCATGCTTGTGGGCTTCCAAATTTCCCCATTTAGAGAGATGATTTTGAATATTCTAATTTCCCAAATAAAATTTTTCTAGCCTCTTGCTCATGGGCCTTAAGCAGTCAAAACATACAATAATATTCTGTCCCATGTATCTGTGGGTTATTAATTTTACTTGCAAAATTTTCGAGTGATTCTCATCTCTCTTCTGGCCTGAGTTCTTTTAGGGAGTCCCCAGGCAAGTTGGAAGAGACACACACAATAATTTGTTAATAAGGTATTCTGTGTTCCTTCTGGAACCAGTGACGAGTGTCCCATGTTGGGAATACAGACTTTTCTCTTTAAGATGGAAGAGCATGGAGCAAGGGCAAGCAAAAATGTTAAAAAGCCTTCATACCATTTTGAAGTTGCTAATTTTTATGATTCATTATCCACTTTGTTGCTCTAACCTCTGACTGTTTTTTAGAGTTCTGACAAATTTGACTTTAATAGTTTCTGCTTGTTTTTCTACAATTCCAGGGAAAATAAGAGCACAGAACTACCTACTCCACCACTTTATTGACATTGTCCTGCTTTTGGTTTATGAAAAGCAGAGAAAAAAAGAGAATAAGGAAAAGAGTGCTATGAGAAGGCAGCCCCAGCCAGAAAACATGATTACAACGGGGTACACTTGATTTGTTCTAATGCATCCACAGCACATTACTAAACCTTTATAATTTCCTGACCTTAGCAGCTTCCAAATTTTGCTACAATAAAATGAACAAAAGAATCTAATCCTACCTGGAGCCTTAAACCTAAAATGACCAAATGAAGGATATATTATACTTTTGGGACACAACTTATGAATTTCTTAGGAGAATAAACTAATATTACTTCCATTTTGTTATGTTTATCAACTACAGTATATACCAACTGATCTATAATTAGGCTAATATAAATTATGTCCTACTAATAAAATATTTAATTTATTTGAATTATGATAATGGACTACAGAAAAATCTGTGAATTGTGTATGTGACCCAATAGTTTGACTATTTTCTGACGTTTATTGTGTCTGATATCTTCTATTGGCCTCTCAAGAGCCATCCTTCACTTGGATTTCTGAGCTTACCTTGTATAAACCATTTTAAAAAACACCCAGGAACTCAAGGTCCTTGCTGGATTTAGTTAACAGGGAGATTCTTAAACAGATCTGTGCAAGAACAAATTTGAATATTTATCCCCTTGCTTCCTTACTTTGAAGCTGTCTATGTCCCTCAACCAAATGAACCTGCTCTTTTTAAGGAAACCCTTTTAACAGGACATTTACTTTTGAGGTTCCAAAAATATTCCCTTCCTAAACTCACACAGAGGGACTTGGGTTGAAAATAACATGATTCCTACCAGTCTAAAAATCCCAGGATGTCTCATGTAGTTTCTTTATATCTTGTTTACTTTATATTTAGTTCTTTTACTAAGCCTTCCATCAATTATCCTAATTTTAACTGCACTCTGTTTCCAGCTGGGACTCTGACTAATAAAAATACTAAATAGAAGTCTTTGAAATTTAGTATTTTAATTATCCATAAAAAGAGCTCCAGAAATAAATACATCAGAAAGATAAATACCCATCCTTCCTTTTAGGAGACCCTACAACGTTGTATAAAACAAATGATGAAATGCATTTCAAGCCCCACAACGACTCTAGATTTTCTCTCATTAAAGGAAGATGTATCTAATTAAATATTTATATTTATAGCTACAATGAATTTATATTATCTGTAACTATATTTGCTGAGTTAAGAAGATATACTATAACCTAAAGGCATATTAACTAATGCAATTATTGCATATTTCCAGTTGAATTGCATGTATCAACAATGATAATCTATTAGACAAGTAGAGATTCAAACATGCTAAATATTGATTCTAAAACAAACTAAAAAGAAGAAAATGTTGCTTTCTTTTGTATTGTAGTTTTTAAAGTCATATGAGTTTACCTCAGTTTAATTAGAATTTAAAATCCAATTTCAGGGTAAAATTCTCAAGTTTAATGTGATATTTGAAGAAATGACAAAATGAATGTTTGAGAAATCTCCTGAGAGAATTATCTTGAAACTATATGAAATAAGATACAAAATTGTGTTGTTGACAATTGCACAAGTAATGTTATTTTATTTAAAAGGAACTAAGGACAAGTTGACTGAGAGCTAATAAATAATAGAAGTATCAGATACAGAGAAAGAAAAAAATATTATAATGTAGAATTAAATAGTGTTTGAAAAATAAATTATAAACATCATAATTATCAAGCTTCTTGCTCATGTAGGAGAATTGACTATCATATAATTTGAGAAAGATAGATGTTTAGTGAAGTTAAAAAAGCAAACCAGCCTGGCCAACATGATGAAACCCTGTCTCTACTACAAATACAAAAGTTAGTGAAGCATGATGGCAAGCACCTGTAATCCCAGCTACTAGGCTAGGGGTTCCTGAGACAGGAGAATTGCTTGAACCCAGGAGGCAGAGATTGCAGTGACCCAAGATCATGCCACAGTACTCCAGCCTAGGCGACAGATCAAGACTTCGGGGGTAGGGAGGAGATGCAAACTACCTCTTTATATTTTCAAAATCCTAGTTACTGTGTATATTTTATATCACACGTTGTAGATTTCTGTACTAGTAAACACATATTTAAATTTTCCTGAAAAGAAAAAAGCATTGGTTGAAAAGTATGGAGATAAGAGTTACATTTCACATCCTAAGTTATCATTAGTCATGGTTCATGGTGTACCCATAGCTACAGTCATTCAAAAGCATATGTACCTCTCTTCTACAGTGGAAGACTTCTTATGGAGAATTCCTAACTTAAATATCTTTGCTTGGCTCGGTACTGAATACATACTTTGCACAGTATGCACTTAATGAATTATAAAATTGAAGCATGATGTGGCTGAAAAAGTATAAATTCTCATTAAATAACAATGTCAAATCTATTATTTTTGGAATAATTACCTACTCAATATTTCTGATCACTTGCTAGAAAATAGAATTGACCTATGGGTATGAAGGGGAAATAGTGAGTTTGAAATAATGATGCATGCCGTGCTCCTCTAGGAGACTTCGGCCATAATGTGACTGTTGGGTCTGGACAGACCAACGCTTTCTTGCCTGTGAGGTGAAGCCAGTCCAATCTGAGTGTCACCTTGTCTGCTAGAGCCCCAGCCTGTCCACATCTGTTGGACCAGGCGTTGGCCCAAACAGGGTGCTTCCTGGGGGCCCTCACCATAGCTCCTTTGCTGGCAGACTGCTCCTGACTGAGAGCTCCAGCAGAGTGGCCCCCACCCACATGCACCAGCCCACTTGAACCTTCTTACCATAGTCTTCCCTGCGCCACTTTGTTGGCACATATCCATGGTCACTCTCTCACCTCTTTGCTGCTGCCTATACATGAAGACCCCATCTCTCCTCCTCCACTGGGACTCATGTGCAAGAGATCCACTGCTGTTGTCAGCATGAGCACAACCCACTGTCCTCTCCTCCAATTGCTAATGTGCGGGCATTCAGCCATATTGTCCATCGCCAGTGCAAATGTGCACACAAATGTTGGCGACTCAGTCCACTCCCGTCCTGTCACTGCTGATGATTCAAAATCACAACCAGAGGCAGGCAACCCTATGCCCACCAGTGCCCTGTGCCTAGTGCTGATGGTGCAAGTGTCAACATGGACATCAGCAACCCCACCTCAGCCTGCACCCTGTCATCAAAGCGAATTCATACAGGAACACCTCAGTCCCATTTCTGCCACTACCCTGCCCCAGTCCACACCATGTACCCCACCATGCTGTCACAGCTCCTAGTATGTACAAGCAAGCATGGATCCCACTGCCATCACCACAACAAAGTCCTTTGGCTAGAACTATCTATAATATCAGAGTGTTGGGGCCAGCAGAACGGAAACACTTTAGCCCCTCCAATGAAGCAGATTTCTAACTTCGAAACGCCAGATAACAAAGTCGTGGGCCTGGTAATAGACCCCAAGTTAGAGCATGCAGACCAAGAGTGCTGAGCTGAGCCTTGGCCCCCTAATATCTTCCAGAAATACTAAAATCAAACCCCTGAAAACATTATGGAAGATAAAACCAAAAAATAAAAAAAAAAAGGAAAAAAAAATAAAAGGAAAAGAACTTCAAAGAATGAAGGAACACCAGCTCACATAGATGAGAAAGAACCAAGCAACTCAAAAAAACCTGCATGTCTTCTTACCTAAAAACAACCACACAAGTTCCCAAGAAATCATTCTTTACCATACTGAAATAGCTGAAATGACAAAAATATAATTCAGAATATAGGTAGGAACAGAGATAACTGGCATCCAGGAGAAAGTTAAAATCCAATCCAAGGAATATAAGGAATGCAATCAAATGACACAAAAGATTTTAAAAAAAACTGACTATTTAAAGAAAGAACCAAACTAATCTGATACAGCTGAAAAATTCATTCAAGAATTTCATAATACAGTCTCAGGTATTGACAGCAGAATCAATCAAGCTGAGGAGAGAAAGTCTGGTTAAATACAGGTTATCTGAAATAACTGAGTTAGAAATAAAGAAAAAACAATAAAGAAGATGGAATAAAATCTCCAAAAATATAGGATTATGTAAAAAGGCCAAATCTATGACTCATTGTTATCCTTGAAAGAAAGGGAGAGAAAGTAAGCAATTTGAAAATATATTTGAAGATCTCATTGATGAATATGTTCTCAGCCTTACTAGAGAGGCCAACATTCAAACCCCTGAAAATAACTATACAAGACAAACATCCCCTAAGACATACCATCATCAGATTCTCTGAAGTTGAAATGGAAGAAAATATGTTGACGACAGCTAGTGTAAAGGGTCAGGTCACCTAAAAAGAGAACTTTACAAGGCTAACAGTGGATCTTTCAGTAGAAACCTTATAAGCCAAAAGCGATTGGGAGCCTATATTCAGCATTCTTAAAGAAAATAAATTTCAATAAAGTATTTAACATCAAGCCAAACTAAGCTTCATAAATTAAGAAGTAAGGCCCTTCTCAGATAAGCAAATACTAACGGATTTATTAGCAACAGACCTGCCTTACAAGAGGTCCTTAAGGGAGTGCTAAATATGAAAAGATAAGACCCTTACTAGCCACCACAAAACATTCTTAAGTACATAGAAAATTGACACTGTTAAACAATCAAGTCTGCATAATAACCAGATAACAAAATGATGACAGGATCAAATTCATACATACCAATATTAACATTGAATGTAAACCAGCTAAATGCCCCAATTAAAAGACACAGAGTGGCAAACTGGATAAAGAAGCAAGACCCAACTATATCCTATCTTTAAGAGACCCATCTGACATCCAATGACACTCATAGACTCAAAGTAAAGGGATGCTATTCTAAATTAAGACAAAACAGACTTTAAACCAACAATAATCAGAAAAGACAAAGTCATTACATACTGGCAAAGGGTATAATTCAACAAGAAGACCTGACTATTCTTATTATGTATGCACCCAACAAAGGAGTATTCAGATTTATAAAGCAAGTTCTTAGAGACCTTAGGTGGAGACTTAGACACCCACACAATAACAGTGAGAGACTTCAATACCTCAGTAACTGTATTAGACAGATCAACAAGACTGAAAATTAATGAATATATTTGGGTCTTGAACTCAACACTTTACAAAATGGGCCAAACAGACATTTACAGAATTTGTCATACAAAACAATAGAATATACATTATTCTCATTGTGGCATGACATATACTCTAAAATTGACTGCATAATTAACAACCATACAAGAGTCCTCAGCAAATTCACAAAGACCAAAATCATAACAGCACTTCAAACCATATAACAATAAAAATAGGAATCAGTACTAAGAAAATTGCTCAAAACTATACAAGTACGTAGAAATTAATTAACCTGCTTCGGAATGACTTTTGAGTAAAAAATAAAATTAAGACAGAAATCAAGAAATTATTTGAAACTAATGAGAACAAAGACACAACAACATACCAGAATTTCTGGGACACAGCACAAACAGTGTGAAGAAGGAATTTTACAATATTAAACACCCATATTAAAAAGTAAAAAATATTTCAAATTGACAACACGACATCACCGCTAGTGCCCAAAGCTAGCAGAAGACAAGAAATAACTAAAATCAGAACTGACCTGAAGGAAATTGAGATGCAAAAAAAAATTCAAAAGATTAATAAATTCAGGAGATGGTTATTTAAAAGAAAAAAATAAGATTGATATTTTGTTAACTAGACTAATTAAAAAAGAGAGAGAGAGAGAAAAAAAAAAGATCCAAATAAACACAACCAGTAACGACAAAGGGATATTACCACTGGCCCTTTAGAAATAATAATTTTTAAAGCCCTCAGAGATTACTATTAACACATCTATGCACACAAAAAAGAAAATCTAGAAGAAATGGATAAATTCCTGGAATGATACAACCTCCCAAAATTGAACTAGGAAGAAACTGAATCCCTGAACAGACCAATGATGACTTCTGAAATTGAATCAGTATGAAAAGCCTACCAACAAGAGTAAGTCTAGGACTACAGGGATTCACAGTGGAATTCTAGCACATATATAAAGAAGAGCTGGTTCTTTTCCTGCTGAGATAATTCCAAACAAAATGAGGAGAAAGGACTTCTTCCTAATTCATTTTATGAGGCCAGAATTATCCTTTTAACAAAACCTGGTAGAAAAAAAATAACAAAAAAGAAAACTTCAGGACAATCTGCTTGATGAACATAGGTGCAAAAATCATCAAAAAAAAACTAGCAAACTAAATCCAGCAACACATCAAAAAGCTTATCCAATGTGATCAAGTGTTATCCCTAGGATGCAAGTTTGCTTCAACATACACAAATCAATAACTTTGATTTATCACATAAATTCATCACAAAATCAGAAACCATGTGATTATGTCAATAGATGTAGAAAGAATTTTGATAAAACTCAACATCTCTTCATGATAAAAAACCCTTAAAAATTAGGCATTGATGAAACATACCTTAAAAAAATAAGAGATATCTATGACAAACCCACAGCCAACATCATACTGAATGGGCAAAAGCTGGAAGCATTCCCCTTGAGAACTGGAACAAGACAAGGATGTCTACTTTCACCACTCCTATTCAACATACTACTGGAAGTCCTAGCCAGAACAATCAGACGAGATGAAAAAATAAAGGGCAACCAAATAGGAAGAGAGGAAGTCAAACTACCCCTGTTTGCAGATGACATGATTGTCTTCCTAGAAACCCTATAGTCTCTGCCCAAAGATTCCTAGTTCTGATAAACAACTTCAACAAAGTCTCAGGGTACAAAATCAATGTACAAAAATCAGTAGCATTCTTATACACCAAAATTAAAGCTGATAGCCAGATCAGGAATGCAATCACATTCACAACTGCCACAAAATAAATAAAATACCTAGAAATACAGCTAACCAGGGAGGTAACAGATTTCTACAAAGAGAATTACAAAACATTGCTCAAAGAAATTAGAGATGATACAGACAAACGAAAAAACATTCCATGCTAATGGATAGCAAGAATTAATACTGTTAAAATGGCCATACTACCCAAGACAATATGTAGATTCAAAGCTATTCCTATCAAACTAACAATGACATTCTTCGCAGTCTAGAAAAACCGTATTTAAAATTCACATGGAACTGAAAAAGAGCTCAAATAACCAAGGCAATACTAAGCAAAAAAGAACAAAGCTGGAGGCATCACATTACCCTCCCTCCCCACTTTTTTTTTTCTTTCCTGTGGCCCAGGCTGCAGTGCAGTGGCAAGATCTAGACTCACCGCAACCTTGGCTTCCAGGGTGCAACCAATTCTCATACTTCAGCCTCCACAGTAGCTAGGATCACAGGGAGGTGCCACCACACCCAGCTAATTTTTGTATTTTTAGTAGAAACAGGGTTCCACCATGTTGGCCAGGATGGTCTCCAGTGATCCACATGCCTTTTTCTCAAAATGGTGGGATTACAGGCTTGAGTCACTATGCCTAGCCCCCATCTTCAAATTATACTGCAAGTCTACAGTAGCCAAACAGCATGGTACTGATACAAAAACAGACACAGTGACCATTGTCACAGAATAGAGAGCCCAGAACTAATGCCATATATCTACAATAATCTGATCTTTAACAAAGTCAACAACAAAAAGAAATGAGAAAAAGACTCCCTATTCAATAAATTGTTCTGTGACAGACAACTGGCTAGCCATAAGCAGAAGACTAAAACTGGACTGATCCCTTCCTTACAGCGTATGTATAAATCAACTCAACATGGATTAATGACTTAAATGTAAAGCAAAAACTGGAAAAACCATGGAAGATAACCTAGGAAATACCTAGGTTATTCTGGACAGAGGCCCTGGCAAAATATTTCATGAGGAATATGCCAAAATCAATTGCACCAAAAAACAAATTGACAAGTGGGTCCTAATTAAACTAAGGAGCTTCTGCATAGCAAAAGAAATTATTAACAGAGTAAACAGACAATCTACAGAATGGGATAAAATATTTGCAAACTAGGAATGTGACAAAGGTGTAATATCTAATTTGTATAATTAGGTCAAACAAATTAATAAGCAACAAACAACCCAATTAAAAAGTAGGCAAAGAAGCAAAGCACATGCATAGACACTTTTCAAAAGAAGACATACACATGGCCAACAAGTATATGAAAAAAATGCTCAAAATCAAAAATCACTAGAGAAATGCATATCAAAACCACAGTGAGATACCATCTCACACCAGTCAGAATGGCTATTACTAAAATATCAAAAAATAAGAAATTCTGGTGAGGTTGCAGAGAAAAGGGAGCACTTACATATACACTGCTGATGGTAATGTAAATTAGTTTAGCCATTGTGAAAAGCAGGGCGGCGATTTCTCAGAGATTCCAAAATATAATTACTATTTGACCCAGCAACTGTTCCTGGGTATAAACAAAAGAATATAAATCATTCTATCATTAAAACCATGAACATGTATGTTCACCACAACATTGCTCACAACAGCAATGACACAGAATCAACCTAAATACTCATCAGTGATGGACTGGATAAAGGAAATGTGGTACATATACATCATGGGATAGTACACAGTCATAAAAATGAATGAGATCATGTCCTTAGCACCAACATGGTTGGAGTTGGAGGCCATTATCTTACATGAACTAACACAGGAACAAAAAACCAAATACCAAATGTTCTCACTTACAAACAGTAGCTAAGCATTGAGTACACATGGACACAAAGAAGAGAACAACAAACACCAAGGCCTACTTGAAGATGGTAAATGGGAGGAAAGAGGGGATCCAAAAAAAAAAAAAAAAAAAAAAAAAAACTATTGGGTACTATGGTTATTACCTATGTGACAAATAATCTGTACACCAAACCCCCAGGACACACAATTTACTTGTATAACAAATCTGCTTGTGTACCCCTGAACCCAATATAAAAGTTAAAAAATAAAATTTTAAAAAACAATATATTTTTAAATCTAAAAATTGCATCCTTTAATTTATTCACCACTACTTTGAATAAGTGCCACTTATTTCAAAGCTACCACTTAATATTCAAAGTTAAAAGGAGAGAAAAGCAATTATTTCAATGTCTATATATTAAGCTATTATGTATTCTTCATCTTTGCCTTCCACAGCAGATGAGAACAATGGCTATATTTCAGAACACAGAATCTACTAACAGCAGCTGGAACTCCCATTGTCTTGACCACTAGAAAGCAAGTTTCTCTCTCTGAGGAATCTTGACATCTCTGAGGAAAATAACAGAATAGCTTTTGGGGAAGGTCAAGAGTCAATACTTATTTGACCCTTTTTGACTAATTCTATATTATTTATTTTGCCAATTATACTACGTGTTTGGAGAAAGATAATAAACCATTTTTTTACCCTCTTCATACCTCTTTGCAAGATATTAGAAAACTAAGAATCTCAGACTATTGTGGAAAAGCCTTAAACCATTACTTTCTTCATATCATTGAGTAAAAATAGACTTTAAATTCCTAAGCCTGTTATTAATATATTTTAATTAATATATTAAACATAACATTTTTGGAGAAAATTTTTTCTCTGATTATGCAAAATAAATGACTCTTCTTAAAACACAAAGAATGGCTTCAAAAACAGATGAAGTACTTCTGCAGTTTACACAGACTTCCTGCTGAAGAACCCCTTGCCTTTCTCCCTGTGTGTGTGTCAGTGAGCAATTTTAAACAAGATACAATCTAGTTCATATAACACCACCACACTGAGTTCAAAGACCTATCTAGGGTGGGTGAAATTCAAGTCCCAGCACCTAATAAGAGAAAAGGATATCAAGTTAGCAGGTGAACTGTAGCCAAAGAGTTAATTGCCTGGGAAGAGGCAGAATTGATTTTGCATTACTGAAAGACTCTACAGAATACAGGAAGGGTGCAAGGAACAGCACACAAGTTCACTTGTTAGAAAAATAATTCTTTTATAGTTAGGGCAATTTAAACTTTTTTGTAATGGGAATTCTTTTTTTTAGTATAGGTATCATAAAAACCTTTCAGATGTTCACTGGCATCTTCAGAAGTCTTTAAAACTGCTTTAGGTTCACTGGATGTGAAGTGGATAAATCAGTACATGGAGTGCATGGGTCAAAATACATTTCTTGAACCATAAAAATGAGATTTTAACCAAAAGCATTAAATATCACAGGCCATTATTCTGGCACCACAGAGTAATTCAACAGATATGTAACTATATTATATAATATCTTAGAATAACTACTTTGGTGATGTTTTTTTCTCATTTTTCTAAAATAGATCATGGCTAGTTTACAGTGTTACAAGCTTTCTTATAAATATAGACAAAAATTACCAGATCATGAATAATTTTTGGTTAATCAGGGTTAGCCTAAAGCTGTCTCCTTACATATTTAAATCCAGCCTAAAAGTTTTTCTGTACATCATGAGCTATAACAAGGGGAAGTGTGAATTGACTGTAGCCCACACCTGTACCAATCACTGAGTTTTGGCCAATTAAATGTAGCCAACTGTTCAAACAGTGTTCAAATAAGGTATACGCCAAACTGTAACCAACCCAGCTGTTTCTGTACTTCAATTCTAATTCCTGTACATCATTTCCCCCCTTTTTTTGTCAATAAATCTTCTTCTACAATGCTGGAATCTCTCTGAATCTGCTGTGATTCAGCCGGCTGCCCAGTGAATCGTTCATTGCTCAACTAAACTCCTTTAAATTTAATCCAGCTGAAGTTTTTCTTTTAAAAGTTGAATTGCAGTGCTGCAGTCTCAGAATGTGACAATGTATAAAAGTAGATAATGGATTTTTTCACTATTAATATATATTATCATGAACAATGTATTCCACTGGGATATTATCAAATGGTTATTTTAAAGGGATCTTCTATTCATAAAATACACACACACACACACACACACACACACACACACACGCTTTAAAATAACCAGACAAATGAGCCTGAATTTCACTTGCATATCAAAAGTTTCAGACTTAATTCTATTCAACATGTGGAGGTTGTTAATTTAAGCGATTTCTCTACATAAGTTTATTTTATTAAAATGACAGGTACCTTCTGTTGAACTGGTCAAAAACTCATATAACTTATCGAAAACTATGACCTATAAATTTATCTATCTGCTATCTACAGCTTTTTCAGAGAAAAAAATTAATTACAGTAGTAAATGTATTAGGACCAGGTAGAATTGCTCCCTATAGTAAGTTAATAGGGGTTTCTGGTGCTTATGAACCCCCAGTGGAGCAGAGTACAAGTAAATAAATATATTCAATATATTGACATGCCATTTAGTTAGGTTTAGTATGTATTTAGTTAATACTGTAAATAGTTTTACCCTTCCTAAGTGTCACCAGTGCCTTGCACACTCCATGAATAGCCACAAGAGGACTTCCCTGGGTGCTCAGGGCTTCTCAGACTGAATAACACACCTCAGTCCTCCCAATGTTATGCTCCTCCAATGGCTATAGATCCTTTTCAGATGCTTAAGCTTAAAAATACTCTTAATTTTAAAACTAGTCATTGATTACTTATAAAATGCTATAGTACTTAAAGAGAAGCATCTAGTAGTTGTTTTTCATGAAGGGACTTACAGCTTCTTAATATCCGTATCTGCTAAACTGGTCTCCAGGCCATTTTTGAATCTTGTACTTTTCCTCTTCAGATGGGTTCTGTTTAACGTTACTGTGGATACTCCAGGAAGATTGCCTGTCACTTAATCTTTTTCTACTAGCCACAAAATATTCTCTGGGGAAAGACTCCAAAAAGCTTTGTTGACAACTTTATGGTATAAAGTAAATCATCCTCAAATATGTAAATAGCTTCCCAGGTCCACGAAGTCATTCATATTCATAACTGGGCAGCACCTTACCTCACCTTTCAGCTCCTTTCAGCCTAGTACCAGAGACTCTGTGTTGTTGCTGAGATGCAACCCTGAGCAGGGAGTGCTCATTGGCCACACACACAAAAACAGTCTGTCCCAGCTCCTTCCCTCTCCCCTTGTGCTGTGGCTTTTGGTGGGAACCAACCTGTCTCGAAGGGGCCAGGTAGCACCATTTGGAATTAGAACACAATAGATGTTACATAGAACAATTTTGTTTAAAGGAATATGATAACTGTTAAATAAATGACGTCTCTTTCTCTCCTTTAGCCAACTGTCTGGAGATGCAGTAGTTTTCCTTTGTCTCTCTGAAGACTTCCTGTGAGATCAAGCACCAGATAAGCTTGTTCCCGAGCTGTGACTAGTTCAATAATACACGATCTTAAATATTTGCTTTTTTTTTTCCCTGATTTACTCAATAATTATCTTCTCTCCAGCTTTGCTCATATTATGCAAGATAACAAAGTATTAATATCTATGTTTTGGCATGGTCTGACAAGTTTACCAAACCAGTTAGTTGTCTTTTACTTCATCTGCGACTTATTCATAGTTTATGTAATATAAAATAATATGTTATATAAATAGTATAAAGCAGGTGTCCCCAAACTTTTTACACAGGGGGCCAGTTCACTGTCCCTCAGACCGTTGGAGGGCCACCACATACTGTGCTCCTCTCACTGACCACCAGTGAAAGAGGTGCCCCTTCTTGAAGTACGGCGGGGGGCCGGATAAATGGCCTCAGGGGGCCGCATGTGGCCGTAGTTTGGGGACACCTGGTATAAAGTACACACAAAAACTGAAATTAAAAAGGACAAAACAAATATTATTATTATTATTATTATTATTATTATTATTATTATTACTAGAGACAGAATTTCCTGCTTGTCACCCAGGTTGGAGTTCGGTGGTGCAATCTCAGCTCACTGCAATCTCCGCCTCCCAGGTCCAGGTTATTCTCCTGCCTCAGCCTCCCAAGTAGCTGAGATTACAGCCATGAGCCACTACACCAGCTAATTTTTGTGTTTTTAGTAGAGACAGGGTTTTTCCATGCTGCCCAGGCTGGTCTCAAACTCCTGACCTCAGGTGATCCACCTGCCTTGGCCTCCTAAAGTACTGAGATTACAGGTGTGAGCCACTGCACCTGGCCATAAATATTCTGATTTTAAAATAACAGGTATTAATAACATACAACATTTTATCTCACTGTGTTATTCATTATTTATGTATCAATATTATTGGTAATATGTTTAGGAGAGCAGTGTGATTTAATATACCTTATAATTAAACAAATGAACAAAAACCTTGGCTTAATTCTTGTGATTCTGTGATGTACAGAACTATATTTGTAAATGTTTAATGTCATTTATATAGTCAGTTTTAATATTGTAGTGAATGAAAAAAATTGATAGATACAAATTAAAATTGGTTAGCATACAGATTCAGCTGTTTTAAGAGAAACAGTTGTTTAGGTAAAATAAATAATTCTTTCCTCCTCAAGTAACTACCTGGCATAAACTGTCAATGACAGGAATGGCAGCTGTGTGGTATTAAAAACCAGGTTTCTTTATGTGTTTTTCCCAAGTTATCCTAAAGGTTTGGCCTTCATATATCATGGTCTCAGGTGTGTACTATAGCTCACATCATTTTTATATTTTAGCTAATGGTAAAGTGATAAGAGTGGAATATACAGACAATTTTTCTTACAGGCATAATTGGGAGTATACACATACTGTTCCCTCATATCTTGTTACCCGTTACTATAACCAGTTCAGAGTTCGGGATCTCTAAGTTTGGTTCTTGTGGCCTGATTACTTATAAAATGAAAAGAAAATTAGATGACTACAGTGATTTGTTTTGCAGAGCTTTTTGGTTTAATGCAGTCCCATTTGCCTATTGAAACAAATGAATGGATAAAGAAAATTTGTTATGTATACACAATAGAACAGTATTCTGTCATAAAAGAATGAAATTCTGTCATATGAAGCAATATGAATGGAACTGGAGGTCATTATGTGAGGTGAAGCTACTCAGGCACAGGAAGAAAACCATCTCATCTTTTTACTCTTTTAAAGCTATCATAGTTGACTTCATAGAGTGTAGAATAATTACCAGAGATGGGAAAGGGTATGTGTGGCAAGAGTTGAGAGAAGTTGGTTAATGGGCACAAACATACAGTTAGAAGGAACGAGATCTAATGCTCAATGGCAGTAGAGGATGATCATAGCTAACAACAATGTATTTTATATTTTAAAATATATTGGAGGACTTGAATATTCCTAACACACAGAAATGATACTCAATGTGATAGATATCCCAAATACCTGACAATGATTACATTGCATATCCTATGCATGTAAACAAATGTTACATGTACCCCATAAATGTGTATCAATATTATGTATCAATTTTTAAAACCAATAAAAAATAATAAATCCACTATAAAACTTTACTGAAATATATACAAAACCATAGATAAATTGGCAAATATTTTCTGAATAGGGACAATAAACAATATACAGATATCAAATCTCTTCAAATTAATCCATGTTCACACAATCAAAAGCACAAAGAGGGGCCAGGTGTGGTGGCTCATGCCAGTAATACTAGCATTTTGGGAGGCTGAAGTGGGGAGATTACTTGAAGTGAGGAGCTGGGGACCAGTCTAAACAACACAGTGAGACCTCATTTCTACAAAAAGAAAAATAAAATAAATTTTTTTAAAAAAGCGCAAAGGATTCCCATGGACTTGTCCAATGATATTTTAAAATTAACCTAGAAACAAAATGGTATGAGGATATCTGAAGAAATTTTTTAATATAGAGATAAATACATTTATACCTATGTACAAACTTGCATGTTCTGCACATGTATCCCGGAACTTAAAGTAAAATTTAAAAGGAGGCCGAGGTGGGCAGATCACAAGGTCAAGAGCTTGAGACCAGCTGGGCCGACATGGTGAAACCCCATTTCTACTAAAAATATAAAAATTAGCTGGACATGTTGGTGTACACCTATACAATCAGCTACTCAGGAAGCTGAAGCAGGAGAATTGTTTGAACCTGGGAGGCAGAGGTTGCAGTTAGCCAAAATCACACCATTGCACTCCAGCCTAAGACAGGACAAGATTTGGTTTCCAAAAATAAAAAAGAAAGAAAAGAAAGAAAGAAAGAAATACATTTGCAGTTAAAGATGGCCACAGATTGTACAAAAAAGGCTAAAATCTTAACAGAATAGATCGAAGTTGCAGAACATTAGGCTAACAAGAATGGGCGATTAATCAATTTTTTTCCCTGACACATGGAAAATAATTAGTCATCTGTGATTTAGCAGAAAATGTATAAACACCAGATGTTTCTATCTTGTTCCATGCCATGCAAATAACCTTCTTTATGTATCTAAAATTGAAATTAATTTTAAAGAATTTACTAATTTTCTCTTTACATTAAAAATGAAAATATTTTTGACACAATGGTAGCATTTTAAAATTAATATGAATATATTACTGTTTTGCACCAATAATTTTTGAAAAGACTATTAACAGTTGATTCTTACTTATCTCTTCTTATTATGAGTTTCATATATCTTATATTCGAGATGCTTCAGTGAGATAGCATGAGAAGCCCTGAAAATAAAAAATACACAGGCTATACAGCTATCTGAAAGCAAATTCAATTAGTGTAAATCAAAAACAATATTATACTTCACAGTGTCATATATTTAAGATGGGGAAATGTTAGTATAGACTAGCCAGTAAAATGGCATTAATATATATTGAAATATAATTTAAATGATACACACCTTTAGAAGTTTTGTCTTTATAGGTTATATCACTATTACCATTGTCATTAATGCTTTGAGTCTCTTCTTACTCTACTAACATTCGATATCAACCTATTGCTGAATAATAATTATTACAACCTGTGCTATATTATTGATTTTACTTGGCTATTTTATTCTCTTTTATTCTAATTTGAATATTTGACATGTTCAAAAATGTATGCAACATATCTGTGTTAAAGTAACAAATAAACACCTGTAGACACACCACTTAAATCAAGAGCAAAACATTTTCAATAACTTACCACACTTATGTGTGCTTGTTTTTGAACTTTACAAATATTGTGTATGAAGTATTTGGTGTTTTGGGACTAAATTTTTTAGAATTCGTTATGTTTCCATGTATTGCAGCAGTTCACTAATTTTTCTTTACAAATGCTTAGGATTTTCTTTATTGATATCTAATGAACATACAATGCACTGCACATATTTAAATTATATAATTTGATAAGCTTTAGCATATGGATACACTCACAAAACAATCACCACAATCCAGGTGATGAACATTTGCATCACTCACAAGTTTCCTCATGTCCCTCTGTAATCCCTGTTTCCTGCTTCTCCTCACTTACCTAACTCACATTTTCAGATTTTTGCCTAAGTGAGTAATACGTAGATATTATTTTTGGTTTGTTGCCAAACTTTTTAATGTTGCCAATTTTTTTGGCATAACATTATTTTAGATATGTATATAGTTATTTATACCAATATTTTCCTAGAAATCTATCTGTGCTGCTTTCTTTGAAAGGCCTTCTCCAATCCAGTTTTAAAGAAATAGCCATTACGTATTTTAACTATATTTTGGATCATATATTTCTATAGATTAATTCATCTGTAATTTCTTAAACAGTAGGGTATGAATTAAGATTGCAGTTTAGGCAGGGCATAGTGGCTCATGCCTGTAATCCCAGCACTTTGGGAGGCTGAGGCAGGAGGATCATGAGGTCAGG
This sequence comes from Saimiri boliviensis, assembly GCF_048565385.1. Classification (NCBI taxonomy): domain Eukaryota; kingdom Metazoa; phylum Chordata; class Mammalia; order Primates; family Cebidae; genus Saimiri; species Saimiri boliviensis. The sequence goes on from NC_133463.1 coordinate 43,241,078, forward strand.
AGTTTGAGACCAGCCTGACCAACATAGTAAAACCCTGTCTCTACTAAAAATACAAAAATTAGCTGGGCCTGGTGGTGCATACCTATAGTCACAGGTACTTGTCAGGCTGGGGCAGGAGAATTGCTTGAACTGGGAGGTAGAGTTTGCAGTGAGCCAAGATTGCACCACTGCACTCCAGCCTGGGCAACAGAGAAAGACTCCATCTCAAAAAAAAAGGAAAGATTGAAATTTAATTTTTTAAATAGTTATCTCATTGTACTAGCACAAATTCAGTGAATAGTCTGCCTTTTAAAAATACCAATCCTATGGCATATGAGATTATTTAAATAATACATTAACTAGTAATTCTTATATGTAAATATATTTTAACATGTCTTATAGTTTAGAACATCAACTAATTGTCTCTCACTTTTTTGTGAATATGTACATTAAGAAATTGAACTATTTTCCAATTATTAATATCAAGATAAAGTAACACCATGTTGAATACCCACAATCTAAGATAAAAAAAAAAACTAGTACATAGGCCATACTCAATTAAATTAATCTGATTAACTCTTGTGTCATAAATACCCTTTCATAAATAAAGAATATTGGGCCAGTAATCTCAATTTTTTCTTTCAAATTTATAATTTCTAGGCCAAGTGATCATTTACCAATTCAATACATAATATAAATATTTAATAAATATTATATTCAAGGAATACATATTTAATAATTATCTAATATTTTCAAGGTACTATGTTAGGCAGTGGAGATATAATAGTTATAGGCACTGAAGATATAATAGCTTCTTCAAATATATGTTTGAATAACACGGTGTTGATATAATCAGTGGCAGAATTATTTAGAAATATTTCTAGAAGTTCTACAGGAAGAGTAAGTTCATCTTTTTAATAAATTACACACAATTGGACAGTCTCACAAATCCATCTAAATACTTTCTGATACACTCTTGTAAATACATTCTGGCAAAACAGTTTGCCCAAAAGTTATGGTGAGAATCACTTGGACCTTCATTAACTGAAAAGCCTGACAGTAGCTGAGAATGTATTAAGATAGTTGGAATTTCAACTGCTACTCTTCAGCCTGGTAGATGTTGAGCAATAAATATCTTTTTACTATGCCTGATTTTCCTCATTTGGAAAGTGAGACTAATGACATGTAGCTATTGTGAACATTTAAATCCTGCATTTAGAACAGCACTCAGTGTGTGGCCTAGGTTCATTCCAGCTTAGCTCTTGTTATTTTTAATAAAGACTCTCATTTTCTTATAAAACCAGAAAACAATTAGCATCTGGACATATGCTTGCCATTCTCATTTTTAAAATCTTAATTATACATTTTCAAACAGAATTTTCAGATTAACAGGTTTTTGAGATACATTTTTTGTAAAACTTCTGTGAATAACATTTGATTTATTGCAAACTGCTGAAATGCAAGTGTATGCTTAAATTATCATGAAAGGTGTTGCTGTTGGCTTTTTTTTCCTTAGTTTTATAACAAGTAAATTGTTTGCCAACTATGAATTTTATTATATTTCACAGCGAGAATAACATTTCCAATACCAACTAAAAAGTCTCAATAGAAATATCTGCTTCTGACCTTGATGCATTGCCTTAATTCAAAACTCTCCCCATCAAGGAAAACTAAATGAACAAAATGTGGTGGCTAATCAGGTAGAAACCTCAATCACATTTTCAGCAGTTCCATGAATCTAGAAAGAACATAAAAATGTAGAGTTCAGGGCTACCAAAGCAGCCAGTTGTTAAAAGGCCATGATTCAAGAGAGAAATGGTATTCATTAAAGTTAGCTGTATTATATTTGTGACTTTTCCCTGGAGGCATTTGTAGATGTTTAGGTATGAAGCCAAGAGGCTGAGAGAAGGATTAAGCTTTTGGCAGTCTCCTGGTGTAAGGAAATTAAAAATTGCAATTTATGGCTAGTATATTGAGAGGCCCTGAAAAATATCTCACACTTTTAAACAGGATCCTGGAAGAGCTGTAGTTTATTAGCAATGGTGAAACAGAGGTAGATCAGCCCTCCCAAAGACTGATCTTTCGTCCTTCAAAGATATTAGCTTCAGATAAACTCAATCTCATATTAGATTAAATAATTATGTGTCCTATTCAAACTGCCCACAAAAAGGAAAATGTAATCCTTTCATGAATTTCTTCAAAAAGGACACGAAGTGTGATAAAATGTAAATGAGTATCAGTGAGCTGACTCAAGAACCAACAATGACCCTGGAGTCACAAGAACCAGAACTGTGGCTGAAATCAAAGACAATTCCCCAACTCCATAGTAGTGGGATGTGGCAGCTTCCATTCAGCAGCATTTCAGAGTCACTACAGCCTAGTGCTGTATGCTTTCAATTCTTCCTCTTTATGGATGATATACCATAAATCCCTGCATATTAATTACATGGAAAATAGATAATTTATCTTTTTAAGTAAAAAGTTCTCCTAATCAAGAAAAGTAGCTTCCAAGGAGACTCATTTCAACCTGATATGATAGTCAAGTTTCAGCTTGATGCTATGATTAGATAAGTCATTTGGGTAACTTTAAAGAGAACAAATCTTTAATTATTTGATATTGCATTTGGAGAAAAATTCGTAATTAGAGTCTAAACATAGACTATGGTAAACCAAGTGCATTAATGGTTGCATTTTAGAGTTCAATAGAAAAACTTTTCTCTGGTTTTCTATAATTGTTGTGAGTACACAATCAGGCAACCTTCTAGAGGAAAACAACCTCCTGAAAGAAGAAAGTCTGTCTATTTCTATGGACTGGTTAAGACTATTGTAACTATCCACTTGTAAAGTGAACATACAAGCTAGCCCTAAATGCACATGATACACACTATACTAAAGGAAAATCCTCAAACTTTTAGAACAGGTGAGGGGACGGAAGGCAGCAAACCACATTGCCATGTGTGTACCTGTGCAACAATCTTGCATGTTCATCACGTGTACCCCCAAACCTAAAATGCAATAAAAAAAAAAAAGAATAAATACAGAAAGAGATTTTCATACATTTAGGATAAGCAGAGTGGTTAAAGTGGTTACAAATTGTACTAATCATAAGTGAAGCAACTGATAAGTTGGACATTATAAGAATTAGAAACTTTTTTTGCTGGGCACGGTGGCTCAAGCCTGTAATCCCAGCACTTTGGGAGGCCGAGGCGGGTGGATCACAAGGTCGAGAGATCGAGACCATCCTGGTCAACATTGTGAAACCCCGTCTCTACTAAAAAATCAAAAAATTAGCTGGGCATGGTGGCACATGCCTGTAATCCCAGCTACTCAGGAGGCTGAGGCAGGAGAATTGCCTGAACCCAGGAGGCGGAGGTTGCGGTGAGCCGAGATCGCGCTATTGCACTCCAGCCTGGGTAACAAGAGCGAAACTCCGTCTCAAAAAAAAAAAAAAAAAGAACTAGAAACTTTTTTTAATCAAAGGACACCATTAAGGCAGTGAGAAAGCCTTAATGGTTTAAGGCTTTAGATATCATAGATATCATATGTATAATTTTAAAATACAATACCTATTTTATTATAAATTATTAAATTTATTTAAAAAGGTTTAATTTGTTTTTCTATGAAACATAGTATATTATGTGCAATATATTGTATTATATAGATTATATATCTACAATATATATTTTATATAATACATGTTATATAACATACATAATACTGTGTACATTTAATACCTACTATACATATTTAAACTCTAATATTCAAAATAAATTTTAAAAAACTACAAATTAAACAGAAAGTCTAAAAATCTAATTTAAAAAGGAAACAGGCTGGGCACAGTGGCTCACGTCTGTAATCCTAGCACTTTGGGAGGCCGAGGTGGGTGGATCACGTGGTAAGGGTTTGAGACCAACCTGGCCAGCATGGTGAAACTTCATCGCTACTAAATATACAAGAATCAGCCAAGTGTGGTGACATGTGCCTGTAGTCCCAGCTACTCGGGAGGCTGAGGCAGAAGAACTGCTTGAACCCAGGAGGCAGAGGTTGCAGTGACCCTAGACTGCCATTGCATGCCAGCCTGGGCAACAGAGCTAGACTCCATTTCAAAAAAAATAATAATAATAAATAAATAAAAATAAAATTAAAAATAAAGAGAAAAAGAAAGAAAACAAAAACAAAGCTCGAACTGGCATATCAGAAAAATAAAAATACTCAGATGGTCAAAAAAATGAAACATTTGAGAAGGCATTCAATATCTTTAGTTATCAATAAAATGCAAATTTGCAAATTAACAACCCAAAGAAATATCACTATTCATGAAGCAGAAAGACTAAGAAAAGGCTCAATACTAAGGTGTGACAAGGATCTGGAATAACTTGAATAATGGCTGGGAGGATAGTAAATTGGAACAACCATTTCGGAAAACTATTTTTTTTGTTATTTACCTAAGCTGATCAAACTGATCACAACATGTGGTAACATGACACAGTTGTATCCCTTCTAGTTATATGTCTATATTAAATTTATACATATAAAAAATTCATGCACAAAACATCACAAACTATGAATAAATTTTATCTGCAGAATAAAATATTGTACAATGATTATTAACAAGTTACTGATGCATATAATGTGAATGAATCACAGACGTTGTATTGAATAAAAGAAAATAGATGCAAAATAAAGTGACTGCAATCTTTTATTTCTAAAATTGGAGTAACAGAAGAGAAAAAACTAATCCCTAATAAGAGAAATAAAGAGAATGAACCTCTAGCAGTGGGGCAAGTAATAACTTTGAGGGGTTATAAAGGTACTTTTAACATTTTTGACAAATTCTATTTCTTAATGTAACAGTAGTTGTACCGTTTCAGTTAAATTTGGGCAAATCTATTGAAATTAACACTCGTTCTTTACATACTGTCCTGTATGTTATATTTAAATAAGTCAAAAATAAATAAATAAATGGCTGTTACCTGTACATTTACTACCTATGTGAACTCAGCAAAGCTTTACATAAAATATAAATTTGCTCTTTTCAAATCAGTTTTCTCATTTACAAAAAGTAAATAAGAACATGTATTTCATAAGATTGCTGAAAGGATTATGATTCCACAAAAATTACTTATCTGATTCTCTATTAAAATATGATATTTGTACTAGCAAAATAAGACATACATTTTTATAGAATGACATATATTTACTTTCTTAATTCCTTCCATCATTAAAATGTAAAATATTTAAAATTCAGTTTGATAGGGACATTAATGTTTACAAAAAAAAATATTCAGGGTGACATAATCCTATATTCTTGAGTACCCATATTATCTTTTATTGATAAAAGCAAGGCTGAAACTCTCATACATCAATCTACAGTGTGTATGAGAACACATTAATAACTACTAGTGAAAGGGTTACATAGTTTATTTTGGTTAAATTTGTTGACTCCACAGCCATCTGTCCTGAACTGAAATGCTCAGGATGGTCAGTGGTTAGTAATTTGTTATAGTGAATGATGTATCATATAAAATAAACCAAATATATAGCATGAGTGGCCCAAAATTAGTCAAATAGGATCCTTCTCTCTCCCAGTTCTGAGTATAATAAAATGTGCTTAGCTATTGAAAAGACTGATTGACCAGATGTGCTCTGCATCTCAGACAGAAAATAAAATCTCACTGTAAAAAATGAGATGAAATTATTTCAAAACTTATTATGTTCTTATGACACATTTATTCTGTTGCCGTTAAATGACTACTAAATATTTAAGACAGTAAAAATACGTAACTCAACAAAAATAACAACTGTGTAGACACCATGTAACTTAAGCCCTAAAATGTTATAAATAGAGTTGAAAAGGTATCATATCTCCCTTTCTTCTGCATAGGTGACCTCTAAAGCACTTTTGTTGATTAGCATTCTCAGGCAATATTTTTATGATGAGAATGCATAAAATAATTTTTAATAATTATGTATGTATACATAAAAATATGTATTGTGTGCAATTCATACATATGTATTTGTGTATGTTTGAATGTATATGAAAAACTATTTAAATTTGAAAATGCATTATATGTTTATGATACATTTATTCAGCTGAATGCCTCAGTATTTTTTCTAGTTTTAAAATATATCTTCAATAAAACTATCATATTATCTGAATATTGTTCTTAGTCACATCTCATTCATTATGACATTTATTTTTACATTTTTATGATGTTTTAGGTAGTCTAAAATATGTGTTTGTATATTTTTACCCAAGACTGTCAAACTATTTAAATGGTTGAAGTGCTTTTTCTGTAGTTTTTATTAATTTTTCATTTCATAGTTAGTATCTAGGAATTCAAGGTATGTACCATTTCTGTAAGAAATATACAATTGTAATGTATCTAGAATATTTTAAATATATGTCTTTATAAGCACTTGAAATCATGTAATTTTTATTTTCTGGGTTCAAAATTAAACATCCATCAATTAGATCCATCTGTGCTGTTTCAATTGAGCAACTAGAGAGAATGATCATGTTCAAAGCAAGAGAATGAGAAAAGCAGAGTCAATACCATAATCCATTTTTTTCCTCAAACTATTGCCTCACTAAGACTCTATCAACATTGACACACTTCAGTTCAAAACAGTCTTAGCTCTCCTAAGGGTTTCCCACAATGGTTATGACAGTTTCTCAGATCCACACTTCACTCGTGCTCTATATTTCAGTGTTGATTTTTAGGGTAGAAATCAGCAACCCATGCTAAGTCACAATATCATCATTTACTTCCTTACTATTATATTTTTAAATGTTGGTCCATCTTTCTATTTATTTAATAAAACAAACTTTGTCAAGATTGAGTTTTATGTCACTGACAAATTCGATTTTGTAATAAGTTACTTCCCTTATTTTAGTATTTTCAAGAATAGTTCTAGAAAGTAGATGTTTTTCTCTGCTTTTAACATGCTTTAATTCTGTTTCTGTTATTATTAGTAGTAATTGTTATAACTATTAGTTTTATAGTTATTTGCGTATTCTAGAAATAAACAAGCTTAAATTGTACTTAAGCCCAAACAAAATATTGCACAGGAATATTTATAATGGTTTTAGTCGTAATTGCCATAACTTAGAAGCAACTAAGATGCTTTTTCATCAGGTAAATGGATAAGTAAACTAAAGTACATCTAGAGAACAAAATATTTTTCAGCACTAAACTTGATTGAGCTATCAAGCCATGAAAAAATTGGGAGAAACCTTAAATATGTATAAGTAAGAGAAAAAAAGCCACTCTAAAACGGTTCCTTAGGTAAATCCAACTATATGACATTCTGGAAAAGGCAAAAATATGAAGACAGTAAGAGTAGTGAATGCCAGGGATTGGGGGAAGCAAGGATGAGTAGGAGAAGCACAGAGGATTTTAGGGCCATGAAAGTACTCCGTATGGTAATAGAATGCTAGATACATGTCAATCCACATTTGTCCAAACCTACAGAATAAACAACACAAAAAGTGAACCTTGATGTAAACAATGGTCTCTAGATGATAAAGATGTGTAAATGTAGGTTCATTAATTATAATGAATGTACTGCTGTGATAGTAGATTTTGATAATGAGGATAATCATAGATGTGTGGGCAGCAGGTGTATGGGAAATGTCTGTACCTTCGGCTCAGTTTTCCTGTGAACATGAAACTGCTCTAAAAAGATAGTCTAATATATACATATATGTATATCATATATTCATATATATATATAAATGCTGAACACTAAATGACAAAACACACAAACTCCTTATTCCAGTAAATTTGAAAATATGTATTTAATTTTAAATTCTTAGAAAAAAATAAGGAAAACTAACTCAGGAATAAATAGAAAATATCAATAGTCCAACAGGTACCAAAGCAACTTAAAAAATAATTAAGAGGTCTAACCACATAGAAAAATATTAGGCCAGATGATAAAATTCTTTTATTTATTTATTTGTTTGTTTGTTGTTTATTTTTGAGACAGTATCTCACTCTGTCACCCAGGCTCTAGAATGCAATGATGTAGTCTTGGCTCACTGCAACCTCCACCTACTGAATTCAAACGATTCTCCTGCCTTGGCCTTCCAAGTAGCTGGGATTACAGGGGCCCACCACTACACTCAGCTAATTTTGTATTTTTAGTGGAGAAGGGGTTGCATCATATTTACCCAGGCTGGTCTCAAATCTCCTGAGCTCAAACAGTCTGCCCACCTCTGCCTCCCATAGTGCTGGGATTACAGGCATGAGTCGCCACGTCTGGTCTGAACAAAATTATTGTAAATACTCAAGGAAGAAACAGTGTAAACCTTTATAAAAATGCTTCAGAGAATACAAAATCCATATCAATTAATCGTTTAAGTTAGCATAAGGTTGATATTAAAATCTCCCAAGGATGTTTCATGAAATAAAAATTGCAGGTCAATCTCCTGTAAAATCTTAAAAGCAATGATGGTTCTAAAATAATAGCCATTTAAATGTGTTAATAATAAAAAGATAATGTGTAAAAAATGTGATTTGATTTAAAGAATTCATTATTGGATAAACATTCAAATACCAATCATAATTTTCTCAATAATTGAAGAAATACTTTTAGTAAGACTAAAAGCAATTTATGACTTTAAAATTATTAATAGTAATAACTATATCTGATCTGTAAGAGTTATCTATACAAAATTTAAAATAAAATCATACACACAATCAAACTACACATCAAATTTCAGAACTACCTGTCTCCTACCCCAGCTCACTTACATACAGAACATGTCAAGCAGGCCCTATTTGAACACATGGATTCTACCTTTATTACCGGTTTTGGCCACAGAAATCTAGCCAAACAAAAAGGATATAGTAATTGATAAGGAAGAAATTAGCCTATTAGTTTAACAAAAAGCTTAATATAAAAATTAGACCTTGTTTATTTCAGAAGATAATACTGAAACAATGAAAGATTATAAGCCAAAAATCATTTTGTTATATATATACATCTGACATACGTAAACCTTATAACACAGCAAATCTACTGTAGAATATATACCTGAAACAATGCACGACAATGACATTCAGAAGATCATTATTTATAATAAGCCTAAAGTAGATACATCAAATATCAAACAACAGTGAAATTAATAACTATATTTGGTTATAGTTATAAAATGAATTATTCTATAGCAATGAAAATGCACAATTTGGCCAAGCCAGGGCTCATGCCTGTAATCCCAGCAATTTGGGAGGCCAAGGTGGGTAGATCACCTGAAGTCAGCAGTTCAAGAAGAGCCTAGCCAAGGTGATGGAACCCTGTCTCTACTAAAAATACAAAAAATTAGCCAGGTGTGGTGGCACACGCCTATAATCCCAGCTACTTGGGGGATTGAAGCAGGAGAATCGCTTGAACCCAGGAGGTGGAGGTTGCAGTGAGCTGAGATTGCGCCACTGCACTCCAGCCCAGGCAACAAGAGCAAAACTCATCTCAAAAAAAAAAAAAAAAAAGAAAGAAAGAAAGAGAAAAAAAAATATGCAACTTATTGCTACATACAAAATAATGATATCACAAACCCAACAATGACCAAAAGCCACTGGTGTGAGGAGTAAGGTGCTGTCTGTCTGATGATAGCATATATCTTGGCCAGCAGCATGGTTAAATAGGCATTATTTTTTGCTTGTTTGTTTCCTTGTTTATGCAATTGGTATTAGGTTGTCATCAGTTTAAAATTGAGTTATAAGATATTATTTGCAAGCCTCATGGTAATCACAAATCAAAAAATACACAACAGATACACAAAAAATTAAAAAGAAAGAAATTAAAACATTCTTCCAGAGAAAAACACCTTCACTAAAAGAAACAGAGGAAGAGAAGACCACAAAACAACCAGAACACCAATAAAAAAATGACAGGAGTAAGTCCTTACTTAACAATAATAACGCTGAGTGTAAATGGACTAAACTCTCCAATCAAAACACATACGTACACTGTAAACACAACTAAACTCTCCTAAATTCGACTAAACTCTCCAATCAAAATATATACAGTGGCTGAATGGTTTTTTTTTTTTTTTTTTGAAAAAGAACCAATGATCTCTTGCCTACAGCAAAACACATTTCACCTATAAAGGCACAAATAAACTGAAAATAAAGGAATGGAACAACATATTCCATGCAAATGGAAACCAAAAGACAGCAGAAGTACCTATATCTATAAAGACAAAATAGATTTCAAGATAAAAACTATAAAAAGAGACAAAAGATGTCCCTACATAATGATAAAGGGTCAATTCAGCAAGATAATGTAACAATTGTAAATATTCATGCATCCAACACTAAAACACCCAGATACAGAAATGAAACATGATTGGAGCTAAAAAGAATGATAGACCCCAATGCAGTTGGGGACATCAACAAACCACTTTTAGCACTGGACAAATCAGACAGAAAATCAGCAAACTTCAAGTTTAATCTACAGTATGGATCAAATGATTCTAAAAGATATTTAAAGAACATCTCATCCAATGGCTGCATAATACAGATTTTCTTCCTCAGCACATGGATCTTTCTCAAAGCCATACTATACATTAGGCCATAAAAAAGTCTTGAAGTATTCAAAAACTTTCAAATCATATCAAGTATCTTCTTTGACCACAATGGGATAAAACTAGAAATCAATAAGAATTTTGGAAACTCTACAAACACATGGGAATTGAACGATATGCCCCTGAATGACAAATAAGTCAATAAGGAAATTAAGAAGGAAATTTTAAAATTTCTTGACACAAATGGTAGTGAAACACAACATACCAAAGCCTATGGAAAACTGCAAAATCAGTTCTGAGAGGCAACTTTTTAGCTCTAAGCACCTAAATCAAAGAAGTAGAAAGACTTGGAATAAACAATGTAATGATTCAACTCAAGGAACTAGAAAAGCAAGAGCAAATCAAACCTAAATTTAGAAGAAGAAAAGAAGATCAGAGAATAAATAAATGAAATTAAAATGAAGAAAGCAGTAAAAATATTAATGAAATATAAAGGTTTTTTGAAAAGATTAACAAAATTAACAAACCTTTAGCCAGATTAACTAAGAAAAAAAAGATAGTGGACACAAATAAGTAGCATCAGAGTTGGAAAAAGGACACATTACAACCAATGCTGCAGAAATTCAAAGGATCTTTAGAGGTTACTGTGAGCTAGATTTACTATATGCCAGTAAATTGGAAAACCTAGAAGAAATGAATAAATCTCTAGACATATATAATATTTCAAGATTAAAACATAAAGAAATCCAAAACCTGAACAGATCAATAACAAGGGTTGTTTACTTTGTAAAGACACACCAAACTGAACATTTAGGATTCCTGTGCAGTCTTCTATATGTTATATTTCAAGTTCATTTTTGTAATGATTAAAAAAACTGATAAAATTCTACCATCCAGGTTTAATCTATGACTGGAAACTCAGACTGGAATCGCAGAAATATTTCCTATACCATTTAAGTCCCACTGAATTTGTTGCAGCATCTGTAATGTTATGTTCACAAAAATTACAGGGATAAAATCTAGACTTAAATAATAGTGTCCAGATTACTTACTGTTTTGGAATGGTAAAAGTATCTGGAGATTCATTGTGCTTGTGGTAAACAGTATTTCAAGTTTTAACCAGTATTTTATAATTTTATACTTTTGAGAAATTGCCTTTTGATAAACAAATCTTTAGACAAGGTAGAGACTATTCAAAACAGCCTTGCAGCATTTTAGAAGGTTATGTAAATACTTTTTGATTCCTTGTCTGTCTTCTGTATTTGATAGGGAAGAAGAAAATATGTCTTACTTCTATTTCAAAGGTTTGGCAAAATGTCAGATACAGTGCATGAGTTTAATTAATGCTCTTGTAAAAAATAATCTTAATGTCATGGCAACTTAATTCACCATGGCAAGTTCTTTACTAAATTCACAATCGTTCCTGAAATCAAATGTTGATCATTCAGGAAACCACATCAGGTAATACAAATAGAACATGGTTGATACAATTATATTCTGACTATAGAAACAGTCTTCCTAACTAGTACTAGATTTTATCATGCTTTTAACATATATTATCATTTACATGAACTAATGTAAAATATATTCATGCCAATCAAATTGTTTTTACATCCTGCCTGTGCCACTCTTGACAAGTAAAACCAGACAATCTGAGAAAATTCACTAAAATATTCTGAATGTTCTGTAGACAAGTCACTGAAGAATTCTTGGAAAAACGTCTCATTAGTAATCATATCAAGGTGTTTGTTCATTAGTTCATTAAGTTTGTGCATGAGAGATCCTGCTGTTCTAGCAAATAATTTACCAAGGTTCTTCTAATGAATCACTTCAAATTAGTATGCACTCATCAATTAAAAAAAGCTCCACCATTTTTCATAGGTTGACATTAACTCTGAATGCCTCAACTAGCTACAATGTTGTGTTAATACTAATCCAAGTAAATAAAATTGTTCTTCTCATCAGTATTATTATCAATTGTTTTAAAATGGTTGATAATGAGATGTACGGCTGCTCTGTAATATCAAATAATATGTATTATATTTTAATTTATATACTGCTATTCATGATTGTGATTGCATAAAATAACATTAATAACTAAATATTAGTGTGAGTTTAGTATGCCTAAGGCTTTGAGTTTTGTTACTCATTATTTTTTAACATCTTCATTTTGTAGATGAGACAACTAAAACTCAGCTGTAGTAACTTTCTCAAGCTTATGCAACTAGACAGTGACAGAGCTGAGATCTGATTGCACTCCATTTATCCTACAACATTCATTTACAATTAAATACTATCTGATGAAAACATCACCAGTATTGACATTATTCTCCCAACTTAACTGAACAATAACATTCAACAATTATAAATACATAGGTACAACTTCTTCATTGTCTTGATATTATTCTTAATTATGATCAATCTTTGAGTGCTTTAAACTTAAACAGTGAGTGGAAACATTTAAACTATTTCTATAATGCATATGCAGATTAGTCTTGATAAAGATAAGTAGTTACTTTATAGAGATTCTGAATCTTGAAATCTCTTCTATGGACACATGATCAAAATGAATGTCTTTGTTCAAAAATAATTATTATTCCCTTATTGTTTTCATTCCACTTACATGACCACACTATTAATTATTTAAAAATGTTTTTGACAATCCAATTTACATGATTCTTATACACTAACTAGTCTATAAATCTTGAGAAAATTCTGAAACAGAAGGTTTTGCACATGAATGTGCATCTTTGGATAAAACTTTACTGAAAATAGTGTAAAGAAATCTCTTAACATCACACTATAATATTTATTATTTAGGTATTTTTAGTGTCATATTTTTTGGTGATACAGGTCATTTTTGGTTACATGGGTAAGTTCTTTAGTAATCTTTTTTTTTTTTTTTTTTTTTTTTTTTTTTGAGACAGTTTTTTGCTCTTGTTTCCCAGGCTGGAGTGCAATGGCGTGATCTCGGCTCACTGCAACCTCCGCCTCCTGGGTTCAGGCAATTCTCCTGCCTCAGCCTCCTGAGTAGCTGGGATTACAGGTACGCGCCACCATGCCCAGCTAATTTTTTGTATTTTTAGTAGAGATGGCATTTCACCATGTTGACCAGGATAGTCTCGATCTCTTGACCTTGTGATCCACCCGCCTCGGCCTCCCAAAGTGCTGGGATTACAGGCTTGAGCCACCGCGCCTGGCCTAGTAATCATTTCTGAGATATTTGTGCACCCATCACTTGAGTAGTGTACACTATCCCCAATATGTGGTCTTTCATTTCTCAACCCTTTTCCCCCAAGTCCATTATATCATTCTTAGGCCTTTCCATTCTCATAGCTTAGCTCCACTTACAATAACACAAAATATCTAGTAGAATTGTCTTGAGCTATCTCTTATCAGCTTTGGAAATATGCTTTACTATACACTTTCAGATTTTGTAAAAGGTAAATTTTTACTGAATTCAGAAGATTTATAGACATATGAATTTTGTGCTGAAATACTGGTTTCCTCTGAGGAGAGTGGAGAAGTGGGATTAGAAATTTTAATAATACCTAACATTGAAAGGATTCTATTTTGTTTTCCTGTTAAATGATGTCATGAAGGCTTATTAAGGCTTTGAAGATATATCTGTCTTCAAACTTAGGAAGGATATCTATGTCAAATTTTAATTATTTGACTTTATTTGCTAAATGTTATCAATTTTCAATTCTAGCTCTTCAGATCACTGAAAAGAATGGAGTTGAATGTGTGTTAAATGCAGATTAAATATATTAGGCAATATAGTCTGACTCAGCTCCTAGTCAAAATGAACATGTGCATTCCAGCAGAATTAAAATCCATAAAAGTTCTACCTATGCACAGTAAAACATTTGATGTTCCTCATCCGATGGAGCAAAGCTGAGCTTGATCAAACAACTACCCAGCAGGTTCCCCCTCCCTCCTCCCCTAACCAAACCTCTTTGATTTTTCTAGGTCCATTTCTACAGCTCAGCCACAAATTGGAAGTTGGATTGATTCATTTCACCCTGGGATTGTTCAAAAGGTCACACAGGTGGCTTTGCTTTGATTCTTTCTTTTATTTTTGGCACTGGGATTAGTTCTTTTCTGTTCCCATCATCACTCGTTCTCTCTCCCACTGAGCTTCTCTTTCTTCTGAAGCTCAGATACTTAAAGTGAGATAAGACATTTTTACTTCACTCTTTTTATCATCCCAACAATATATCTATAATGGGTGACTACTTGTGATTTACACCACCAGAACTGAAACTTAACTGTCCATAAAATTTACTGTATATCGTTTGATTCATTTACACCATACTAATCAGACCCTGAGCTAAATTGTAAATTTATTGTCACATTGTTTTCAGAGTGAATCATTGGTCATAGTTCATATGCAAATATGAAGTTAGCCAGCTCTTCTCTGAGTTTTTATTGCTCCATAAAATTTAGAGTTTGAAATGTTCTGAAACACTTTTCACTCACTCGAATGGTCATGCTTTATTCTTCACTTGGGAATCTGTTTATTTTTTCTAGACAAATTCTAGTAAGACAATTATGTTCAGACTCTTTCCATTTTTTTAATGGAAAAGTTTTCTGCCATATGTCATGTTAATTATAAGTTGATTGAACAACTTGAAATCTCCTATTAGGCAGAAAATCAGGTGTGGCTTATTTCAGAATCAAATCCTCTTTTACTGCTTCTTAGATTGATTCTTGGAACAACTGGTGTTGCTCTATGTGGCTACTTTAAGAACTTGCTAATTGGCATGTATCACCCCAGTCTGGTCTAGCTTCCTTTCCATCCTGTTGTTCAATAGCCCATTAGCAACTATTGTATTCCATTAATATCTATTTTTTGTAAAGAACTGGGAAAGACTGTGTTGCAGATAGATTGTAGTTTCTGAGAACACTATTATACTTGCTCTGGAAAATATTTGGCTGTATTTTCAAGTAATATATGGTCCACAGTTTTAATTTGAGGAAAGATTATTTTAGCATGCTTATGTACCCTGTATTTGCCTTGACCCAATATTGTCATCAAAGAAAAAAGAACCCACACATTCTTGTAAATGTACTTATTAAGCACAATTCAATTTCAAAAGTGTGTGTTTGAGTTCCATTATATAGGTGTTTCTTTGATGGATAGGTTGCATAGTTAAGTATTTCATTGTATTAAGCCTTTGATAAAGACTGATAAAAACCAGGCATATATGTGTCAGCTAAAAGGAAAACACTGTTAGAAAGCAAGAGCGTATTTGTTACATATTTTAATATTGGAGTAAAGAGTAGTCACATAATATATAGATCTTTCATTTCAATTACAAATAATATCTATTTTACTGTTGCTATCTGTTAGCCACACCATGTGCACATCATTTACCTTACCATATAGTTCATATTCCATTATTAAATTGATTAGAATCTCACATTTCCACCGTTTAGGGTAGGTTCTTCTCAAGTATACTTCTTCCTTGTCCTTTAAAAATTATTCACTATGGATTTTATTTGAATAATTTTAAGTATTATGTTAAATATTTGAGTTCAAAGAGTTTGGAGGTGGATTATTGTATGCCTTAAGTTCTAAGCACACAAAAGCTCCTCTTAGTGCTAATATTGCCTTCACTGCTCGCCACCTTTTCAGCCTCATTCCCAACACCTCTGAACAATTCAAGTATTACAGGGGTTCAGAAAAGTGTATAATAATCATGATTATGCTGATTTATGCATTTCTATTATAAGTATTTGATAGAGACACTGTACTACATTTCACGTACAAAAATATTTCTAGAATCCTCTAATTTTATTCATTCTCACATTCTTAGGGGCCAAGAAGTTCCTTTAAATATAGGTAATGAAGTTTTAAACTACCAACTGCTTGATATTCTTTCCTATAATACCTAAGTTTCCCCGAGTTTTGAGTGCCAGTAACTGACATGAAATTATTTAAGAAAAAAATTGTAAAATTCTTAAAAAAAAAAAAACACAGTTGAATATATTGTTAAATAGACATTTTTAGAATCTGTTGTGTTCTTTAAGGTTTTCAAGCTAATTCGTAACACTGAAGCCACTTTAAAAGATTCTGACTTTGAAGAAGAAAAAAATATTGTCAATCAGTATTTTATTATTAATTTTATTTAGAATGAATAAAATTCTACTGGTCATCAAAGTTAATAAAATCATAATATATTAGGCTTTCTGAGTGTTTGAATGGAGATGTTTTAAGCTAATGGTGAACCTTTGAAAAACAAAATAACGTTATTTAGTTTACAGGCCATTAACTTTTACAAATAATGAGAGCAAATCTATTTTAACCCTTTCTTTCTGATTAAAAGAAAATTTTCACTCACTTAACCTCTACAACTCAGAATGATTTAAAAATGTAGAATTTTGAGTCATATTTCTGGGGTTTGGGGGTTTGTTTTTTTTTGAGACAGAGTCTCACTTTGTCACCCAGGCTGGAGTGTCGTGATGCAGTCTTGGCTCACGGCAACCTCTGCTTCCTGGGTTCAAGTGATTCTCCTGCCACAGCCTCCTGTGTAGCTGGGATTACAGGCATATTCCACTATCCCAAGCTAAGTCTTATTTCTAGATTAAGATGTCATTTGAAATAATACATCAGTCCTCAAAGGTGCAATCTGCCAAAGGTGATGAACAGTGATTTGCTTTTCTTTCAACACAACTTTTCAAAATTTTAACTTTTATAAGGTTAACTTTATTTTACAGCAATAACATAATTTGTTTTAATTGTTAATAGTAAGCAATAACAGTAAAGTGGTAACAGTAATAATAGTTCATATATATTGTATTAGTGCAAATCATAGTCTTGAGAACTTACTATGTATCAATTATATATTCATCACTGCTGTCTTAAAGAAGGCACTATTAATATTCCTGAATTATGGGTTAAAAAACTGAGGCACAGAGATGTAAAGTAACTTGACTAAAACTGCTATCTCTTTCTTTCCCTATGCATTACTGCCTTAAGATAATTTAGAAGTATTAAAAAACAGCCATTATAAACTGACAAGATTTAGCTACATTATCATTAAACTACACAAAAATATAATAATGTCAAAATAACAATAAGGCAAAATTTCTTATAACCACAAAATCCATTAGAAACCCAGGAATTAACCAAAAATGCAACAAATCTACATGACAAAAATTAATTTTAATAAAAACAGAAAATAGTGTGAGCAAATGAGGACATATTTTATGATTTGAGATGGGAGACTATTAACTGAAATTTCTATATTAGCAGACAAGTTTTCATTTTATAATTAAAGGAAAAATGTGAGGGGAGGGAAGAAAGTAAATTTTGAGTACTTACAGTATATGTCTTTAATTATAAAAGGTCTTTAAAGAAATTATTAAAGTCGATATTTTACAGATGAGAATCTGGGGATATAAAGACATTCAATGAAGAGGAGAAGGACAAACTATGTGCAGGTGGCAGATCTGACATGTGACTTCTCTATGCCTTGTCCACCACTGGTACGCAGGGCACCCAGTGGCACCCATTCCTACCATAAGGTTCTTGATAGTGTGGTTAGAGGGTTAGAGAGAGGCAGGTGGTCCCAACAGCACCCTAGTTTGTTTGCCAACAAGACTTACCAAATCCCCAGTCAATAGCCCTCAGCAAGTCTTGGTGGTACATCAGCGGAAGGCATCCAAAGTTTTGCCAGTATATCAATGGGGGACTTCTAAGCACATCATTCTCCAGCAGATAGTTTCCACTTCTGAGTCATTTATACCCTTTCCTAAATCTGAGTCTTTCAGGAAGAGAAGTCTTTCAACCTTTTTTCTTCCTTTGTTACGTTTTGTCAGCCACAGAAATAATGACCGCTCCCTATACATGCAGTTCTTGTATTCTTTAGGATTCTAATTACCTCTACTTGTTGGTTATGTGTTGCAATTTAATTATTTCAGCTGAATGTTTTATGTTCATTTATGTCTTCTGATTGGAACCAAGTGCATATATGAAATATAAGCTCTTTAAAAGCAAGAGTATAGTTTTGTTTCTGTTGTATCCCATGAGTCTAGAACAGTGTCTGCAGTAGAGTAGTACACATATACATGTCTGTTGACATCAAGTATTGGCTCTGATATGGTTTGGCTGTGTCCCCATTCACATCTCACCTTGCACTGTAATAATCCCCATATATCAAGGGCAGGGCTAAGTGGGGATAACTGAATCACGGGGGCAGATTCCCCCATACTGTTCTTGTGGTAGTGAATAATAAGTCTCATGAGATCTGATGCTTTTATAAAGGGAAGTCCCCCTGCTTATGCTTTCTTGCCTGCTGTCATGTAAGACATGACGTTGCTGCTCATTCACCTTCCACCATGATGGTGAGGCCTCCCTAGCCATGTGGAACTGTGAGTCCATTAAACCTCTTTCCTTTGTAAATTACCTAGTCTCAGGTATGTCTTTATTAGCAGAATGAGAACAGACTAGTACAGGCTCATTAGATGTTGCAAAGTAAAGATAAAGGAGTCTAAGACATAGTAAGTGAGTAAGTAAAGTGAGTCTATGTTGTTGATATAAGAACCTAAGTGGATGATAAGGTTGTTTTTTGAGAAAAATCAGAGGAAACTAACTGCGGTCAGATGGTTATAAGAAGTTGCAGAGTTGAAATATTAATTAGCACATGGATTTAGAATGTTGTCTAACCAGAGTGTGTAAAATGAGGAGTCTCTCCAGGGGAATACTACTACTTAAGGAATTCGGACAGGAAGTGAACATTTTATGAGAAGCAGCAGTTAGGAGAAAAAGCATAAAGGAATAGTGATGTGAAAACCAAAAATTTCCCTTGCTCTGTATCTTAACCACCATCCAATCACAGATAATCTGGTTTCTCATATCACTAAAGTCAGTACCACTCACAATAATCTCTTTTGTGATATAATAATAACTAGATATTTACAAACACATTTTTCATGTAATTTTAAAGATGAATACCTGTGAGGACATACATAGGCAAGTCACAAAGTAGAAAATAAAAAGACAAAGGCCTAGCACAGTGGCTCACATCTATACTCCTAGCACTTGGGAGACTCAGCTGGGAGGATTACTTGAGCCAGGAGTTGGAGACCAGCCTGAGTAACAGCAAGATTGTCTCTACAGGATTGAGCCTGGAGTTCAAGGCTGCAGTGAGCCATGTTCAGGCTACTGTACTCAGCCTTGGAAATATAAGGAGACCTTGTCTCTGATAATAAATTAAATAAATATATCAGTAATGACTTCAATGTACTATAAATCAAAAAATTGAAATTGAATACAAAAATATAACGTATATAGTTGTGGACTACTAGTTTTATAGACTTTTTTTTACAACATAATAATTCCTTTGCTGTGGCGATGTTGTAAAATGATCACACTCTAACACAACTTAGAGAAGTATAAATTGGACTGACTGTTACCACTGTGGGTCAAAGGCATTTAAAAATGTGCTTGCTCTACATTTAGAAATATTTCTGAGTGTTTTATGAAAACACATATTACAGTTTAAATATATTTGAGTAATTGAAATATTCAATAATAAGAAAGTAAAAATAAATTATGATATACAGATAACATGCACTGACAATTTAAACGTCATAATGGAAAAACATTTGGTTAGGTGTATATTAGTCAGCTTGGGCTTCCATAACAAAATGCCACAATTTGGGTGGCTTAGACAACATAAATTTATTTTCTCACAGGAAAATAAACTCCTGGAGGCCAGATTTTCAAGATCAAGGTGCCTGCAACGTTGGTTACTGGTGAGACCTCTCACCTTAGCTTGCAGACACCTTCTTGCTGTGTTCTCAAATAACCTTTTCTCTGTGTGTGCACATAAAGAGGTTCCCAGTGTCTGTCTCTTTTTAAGGACACTATTCCTATTGGATCAGGGGCCCGCTATTTATGACCTCATTTACTCTTTATTACCTTTTTAAAGACCCTATCTCCAAATATAGTCACATTGCAGGTTAAGGCTTTAATGTATGAATTTGGTTGGAAAGGGGACATAATTTAGAAAGATGATTATGAGAAATTAGAAAATATAAAGTGAAGCTGAAAATTATATAAAAATGAAAAATGAAGTCCCTTTTAAAATTCTCAATTACATAAAACTTTCATAAATTTTATTTTTTAACAATAAAGGCAAAAAACATATACCTGGATGTCCAATGGTATTAATTTAGGCATTATTTTAATAGTCTTACTTAGCTCATCGTATTTTCTGTTTTTGGTATAAAGAACTTCTACTAATTGTTTATTAAGAAAAAATGTCATTTAAAATTGATAAATGCAAGTACCAAATGGCTTAAATAACCACATATCAGTGTGTCATATCATGGTCATAATTAGTATGCCATATCATGGTACTCACCAGTTCTCCTGGTTTAGGTTAGTTGAGCAATATGCTGATGGATAAATGAGCATAACATTATATGTGTAAAAGTAATCTGAGTGAAATAAATCTCAGAGGAAAATTGCTCCAGAAAACATCGTTATTAAAGAGCTGAGTATTAAGGCAAAAACATCACTTATTAAGAGTTTTAGAGATATAAAGGTCAGTGGGCAATACTTAGTTATTTGTATTGACCTGGTATGGACTGGACATACCAGAAGAAATACAGTTTTGGTTTCTTAACATTCTGTCAAATCAATTTAACTGTTCAATAGATAGCTTGCTTTTATGAGAAAGGCCATAACTGGTTTACTTGCTTGCCGTTATTTGATGCATGCTTTCTGTTTAACTTTACATTCCCCCATAACCTTAAATTCTCTAAAGTAAGACAAAACTTTGGGAAAATAACTTTTAGCTATGTTTGTCCTAAGAGAAAAAGTTGTTTTATGTTACCAAAAAAAAAATTCTAAAGAGAAATCTGCTAATATTAGTAGAATAGTGCTCAACTATTGTTCCAACTTTCTGAAATAATTTTCAGAATAGAGGAAAAATTTCTCTCCATCCTTGGTAATTTTATTTGTGCAGAAGTTCACAAGGAAGCACTATGCCTTAAAGTAAGTCTCAAAATCCTAATACCAAATAATGAAGCAGACTTTGTTTTGGTTTCAGAGATATATTGTGGAGAGAGTTATTTTCTCCCAGTTTCCACTTGTGACAATAAAATTTCTTATTTCCATTGCTTTCCAGTGTATTTCTCTGCACACAGTGGGTATTCAGCAAATATTGCTGACTAAATTATATTAAAGAATGAAGAAGAGTGTTATGATTATTTTCATGTGGTTGCCATAGAAACAGAAGGAAAATCTATTGTTAAAGTCAGTCTTTTTTGATTATCTTCCCTACATAGATGTGAGAAACTGAAGTGTAAGGGCAGGCTGACTTCACCCACAATAACAAACTCTTCACTGAACCCTGACTATGTTATATGAAACAATTTCATGTTTCCGTGTTTGTCTCCTTAACTAGAACACAGATTTCTGTAGAAGAAATGACAATTTCTTCATCTTCTCTGAGCCAGTTAGAACCACATTATCTCTCAAACCCTGCAAATAGGTGGCATTATTTCCATTTCTACAAAAGGATAGTTTTCAAAACTTACTAGAGTGTCATGCCAGGAAAAGGTTTCGGGTCTGTTTATCCCAGCAATCCAGTTAGAACTTGAAGTTGCCATTTTGTACACTTAATATACATCCTCTTCATTATTCAACACAATCAACACTCAAGAATGAGCAACAATGATGTAATATTCAACCTTTGAATTGAATAATGTTAAATTTGCCCACGATCTTTGGGAGTGTCTAGTTAAGTCAAACCTTCTCACTTTGGTTTTATATACATACATTTAGAACTTAAGCAAATAAAAGGGATTACAGTCACCATTTCTATAGCCCGTCATTTTAACTGAGTAGGTAACTAAGATTTCTTGGTCAGATTCTAAGCACTTTTCAGCACATAGGCCTTTAAGAACTCATAACAATGCAGTGATTCCCAAACCAGGCTGTACGTATACACTAAAGGACTTTTTAAAAATTATAAATGTTAAATTCCATTTTACACCTATTTAATCCAAATTGCTGGCAACAGTGACATGAAATTGACATGGAATCACAATTAAAAACAGACAAACACAGCTAGATTCATATATTGAAGATGTATGTAAAGTTTTTGCTTGTAATGCTTTATTTGGTTTATATGTGGTTGTGAATTGATCCTTTTCTGTTCATAATTCTGTATGTTTTTACTTTTTGTATTTCAAAACTATATTGCTAGACAGATCAAGGTAAGTGTATTGCTACGGATTCCTGTGGAATCTTATTCTTGATGGACCTTTTTGGATTCCTCTTATTTATTTTCTTTATTAATGTATTTGAGACTAAAACTCTGAAAAAAGATTCAAAATAGAAATTCAAAACCACTAACAAACATTAATTTTACTCATTTGGATTTTGATATGCAATTGCTCTAGGATGATAAATATCAGTAAAAACAAGAAATGTTAAGTGTTAGGCAAAAAAAATAGTTCTTCAATTCCTTTGAACTAATGTAAACACATTTTACAAAGTCTTCATTTTCTCTTTTTGTTTCTTTTCTGTTTATACATGGTATAGTAATATGATATTGAAGATTTCATAATTGATAGTGTTGACATAGAACTTAAATGGATGTCGAATATGTCATGTTAAAAGTAAATACCTACAAGATTTTAGAGTTCCCTGGTTCACCCTGTAACAAATAGTACTGATATTCTAAGCATGCCTATTTGTTCAAGTTGCATGTCTGGTTCTTTCTATATGGTTAGGTATTTAGATTAATGTATTTGGATCCCTTGTTTAAATCTAAGTGTAAGCAAAATTTATAGTGAGACTTTATGGTTAAATTGTGTTAGAAATTGAATTATAAAACCAAAAGAAGGATAACTTGACAATTGTCGGCAAATGCATAACCCTATTCTTTAATTGTTGGTAGCCTTCAACAACACAATGATTTTATAATGGAGCTGCAGACAAATATTATGAATGCTTTCCTACTGATGAAACCCTAGCATCCAATACATCTTTCAGGGAACAGTCTGCCCTAGAATATATTTAGAATGTATCCAGGATATATCTTTATCTGTGCAGGAATTACCAACCAACAATATATGTGGACAATTCCATGCCTCAGTAAGTGCAAAATAAGAGGCCAATGTGGATTAGGGATTTTAATGGTACTACAGTCACTCTATACCCAATTTAAAACAGAATGTTGAGAGTTGAGAACTCGAAAATTTTGTAAAAGTTTAGGTATACACATCTCAATGTGCATTATGAAATAAAGAATAATTTTCTAGAATGCTCCTTTCTTGGCTCGGCAAGACCCAAAAATAAGTTTATGACTAGAAATCTGCCCCAAACACTAGCTACTACAGCTAACTGTAGCACAAAGCCCAATAAACTTCGTAAAATTCTCTTTCTCAAGTTGTTTTAGAGGACAAGATTTCTTTGGATTATCTTTTGGCTGAACAAAGTTGTGTGCAAGAGCTAACACCTCCTGCTGCACTTGGATAAATAGATCTTGAACAGTAGAAAATCATTTTCCAGAAATCAACAAATATGCTACTTAGATAAAACAAGTACCCTCCTTGTCCAGCTCATATTTGATATACTTTATGTTGATCATTTCAATTTGTGGGAGCTCCTGTTAAGGACTCTACTTTACTCTTTTACTGTTATCCCCCGATAGCCATCATAATAATATCCCTAGCGTGCTGCATCCTCTCAAGAGTCTTAAGTATGTGCAGTCATCCATTATATGTCAAATGGTCTCACTAAGAGTAGAATAAAAAAAACTCAAAAAATATTTTTAAAATGCCCAACTGACTTGATGTTATGAATTCTGAATTCCACACTGAGACCAAACAAGTCCATTATGACTCATAGCAACAGACAGTGGTGTCATACTCAAGGTTTCAGTTAATTTCTCAAAATTGAGAGGCCGAACAAAAGTGGGAAATTGTTAAGTTAAACTGAGTTTGACCTAAAGCTACCTCTGTATGCAGTGAAGTGAAACCCAATTTAGTATATAAACAGTGGAACAATTGAGGCCTAACTTAATAGTATATTCTTTTTTTTTTTTTTTTTTTTTTTAGATGGAGTCTCACACTGTCACCTGGGCTGGAGTGCAAGTGGAATGATCTCAGCTCACTGCAGCTTCTGTCTCCCAGGGTTCAAGCAATTGTCCTGCCTCAGCTTCCTGAGTAGCTAGAATTACAGGGGCCTGACACCATGCCCAGCTATTTTTTTTTTTTTTTTTGTATTTTTGGTAGAGACAGGGTTTCACCATGTTGGCAGGCTGGTCTCGAACTCCTGACTTTGTGATTTGCCCACCTTGGCCTCCCAAAGTGCTGGAATTACAAGTGTGAGCCACCACACCTGGCCAAGAGTATATTCTTGTAACAAGTAGCTGGGTCTCAGCCAACCACAGCAGCAAAGCTTCAGCCAATCACAGGCTACCAGCTGATTAGACTATGTCTATACAAAACAAATGTCTCACACGATGCCCAAATAAGAAAAATGCTGAGCTGTATCCAATTAAGATGTTTCTTTATATTACTTACTTTTCCTTTCTGTAAATACTGCCTGCCCACATTGCTGGGTGGAGCTCTCTAAACCTCTCCTAATTCACACTACTGCCTGATTAATGAATCATTTTTTTTTCATTCTTTACTTTAAGTGTATTTAATTTAGTTTGTATTTCATTTGTTTAGAGCTTTGGGGGGTTTTGTTTATTTGTTTTTTCACATATCAGCCTTTCAAGACACAGAGAGGGGTGGAGAAAAGTGGTAAGTGGAGTAAAACATCCATCAGAGTTTAGATTAGTTGAACAATCTGATTTTAGATCATGGTAGGTTTAAAGGTCTTAAAAGATAGATGTTGAACAATAATGAGAGTCTGATTCTCATATATGAATTCAGAGTGTGACTCCATTTAGTATCCATCTAAGAGGGCAGACCAAACCCCAAAAAAGGTATAAGATTTTTCCACTGCAAAATACAGTATAAGAATTGAAGGGTTTTTTAAAAAAGTCTTGACTTACACTTCCAAATAAGTTTTTGAAAAAGGGGACTACAGGAAGGTAAACAATATATATTAAGGGGCTCTAAAATGAATAAGAAACAAAGCTATGTCAGTGACATATAAATGGTTTGTACAAGATTTATTTACCTACTTTTAAGTCATTTTCTTATTTTTCCAAAAGTTAAACATTGTACAAAAATGATAACAAAATCACATCAGTAAATAGTGTATTTTATTAGAATGGTAAAAATGAAATACTACACAACTTTAGAAGAAAAAGAGATTACATATTTCAGAAGTTAATCAGGAAAATCTTCACATAAGAGGTAAGAGACATGGATATTAATTGTAGTATTTACTATGGATACCTCAAATGATACAATCTCAGTGCAAGTGGCCCAAATTTCAGCTCTCGCACTGAGGGCTTTCTCTGGCAGTGTGAGCATGCTTTACTTGCTCATGACAGGCTAGTGAACAAGAGGGGAAGTGATGTTCCTGGAAATATGCCCAACCAGTGCCTAATGAAAGCTGACGAGTGACTAATGCAGCTTTCTTACACCACATACAGGATGTTTCTTACACTGAATCCCTAAGTTCTCCAGTGGGATTAAATTCTAGTAGTCCATAGGGGTAATGTGCTTGATAACATACCCTTTACTGGCTTCTGTACCTTCCTGTATTATTTTCCCATATTCTTTCCTGGGATCACCATACAGATAAACCATGTGAACTTGAATCCTTGTGTGTTTCTCAGATAATCCAAACTAAGATTTTAACTGGTTCAATATTTATAATTTATGCAATATGGAATCACTGAGCAGATTCCCAATACTTACTGTGGTTTAATCTTTTCACCAAGATACCTCTAATCATAGAGAAGAGTGGCTTAGTATAATGATGGACATTTTAAAAGATATGAGTCTTGGGTCCATCTCTGCTTTGCTACTTCTATGTATCTGTATGTAGTGAATTAATATTTCTAAACCTCAATCAGATCTCTAAATTAGAAAATAAGAAAAAATATTATTGACATCCTAAAGACAAAGTTAGTACTAAATGACATAAAATACATAAAGTACTTAACATAGTTCTTGGGGCATGGAAAATACTATAAATTAGTATTGCCTAAAATTTTCAATAAACAATTGTTACAATAGGGGGATAATAAATTCCTACTCTTATGGCATGTTGGGGCAGAGATTAAAGGAACATAGCACAAGAAATCTTGGCTCAGCTTTAATATCATCGACTTTTTAAATGTCTCATTTAAGACAAGTAACTTGCAGACGCAGCCCCACCTTTTCTCCAAGTAACTGAGGATCAAGTCATGCTATATTAATTAGCCTTAGAATTTATAATTTCCCATCATTTCTGCTGTGACTGGTGACCCATCCTGCTCTAAATCTATTAGCAATTTTTGGTTGCCAATCCTCAAAGTAGTTCCTGCTTATCCCTTTCTACTTAAAGTTTAATCCTACCTCAGTTTAGAAATATCAAGCTGCTGACTAGAATAAGATAAACAAAGCTTCAAAGAACTAATTCTAAACCCAACTCAAGTGATTCTGCCTTATGAACTACCACCACCTCTCTGCTACAGTTTAGATCAAACTAAAAATGCCATAAGTTTCATTGTGTCTCTTGGACACAGTGACTGGGAACACTCAGATGTGGGGACATTGCCATTAAAATGCCACCTTTGAGATGTGGAGAAAAAGGCATCTCTTTTAAGCAGACCTACAAGAAAAAAAAATTTCTTGAAGATGGTGAGACTATGCCTTTGTGTGCAAATCAGCAAGCAAAGCACACACAGGTTTTACCCTACTTTCAACTCTAAGCTGTGTGCAGAGCACAGTTTATAAAATTGTGTATAGCTACCCAGGTTGACCATTCTACCTGGACAGCAGTATCAGATCTTTTTGCTCTTGCTAGATCATTTTTCTTCCTCCAGCCAGCCTACCTAATGGCTAAAACTCTTTGGTTTTAATGAGTAAACACTACAAATGAATTTATCATAAGAATTCTTCAAGTAGATGTCATGTCTGTTTTCTCTTAACTATACCTAGACCAGGAAATCTGAAACTTTCCATCAGCAATTCATGTGTGTCTTTAGGGACCAATTTCATTTGATTAATTTTGAAGATAAAACTATGAAACAGTGGCAGGGATGATATATGAGCATCTTTCATTTAGTGCATGAGTAAAGGTGACCCTTTCAGGCATAATTGCAAATAGTCTGAATAAGCCATCCTGAAATTGAAAGGTTATCTGTTTAATTGTAATTATGTTCACTTGAAGTAATAAAAAATAGTCACCTAGGCCAGGCGTGGTGGCTCATGCCTGTAATCCCAGCTCTTTGGGAGACTGAGGTGGATGGATCACTTGATGCCAGGAGTTCAAGACCAGCCTGGCCAACATGGTGAAAGCCTGTCTTTACTAAAAATGCAAAAATTAGCCAGACATGGTGGCTCAAGCCTGTAATCCCAATTACTTGGTAGGCTAAGGCAGGAGAATTGCTTGAACCAGGGAGATGGAGGTTACAGTGAACTGAGATCGAACTACTGCACTCCAGCCTAGGTGACAGCAAGAGGCTCCCCGCCAATTGGAGTTAGTGACTGGTTTTCACTACAAGGATACAATAATCAAAACAGCATGGTACTGGTACCAAAACAGAGATATAGACCAGTGGAAAAGAACAGAGGCCTTGGAAGGAAGTCACCCATCTACAACTATCTGACCTTTGACAAATCTGTCAAAAGCAAGCAATGGGGAAGTTTCCCTCTTTAACAAATAGCGATGAGAAAACTGACTAGCATGTGCAAAAAGCTGAAACTGAACCCCTTTCTTACACCTTACACTAAAATTAACTCCAGATGTATTAAAGAATTAAACATAAGACCTAACACCATAAAAACCCTAGAAGAAAACCTAGGCAACACCATTCAGGACATAGGCATAGGCAAGGACTTCATGACTAAAACACCGAAAGCAATGGAAACAAAAGCCAAAACAGACAAATAGGATCTAATTAAACTTAACAGTTTCTGCAGAGCAAAAGAAACAATCATTAGAGTGAATTGGCAACCAACAAAATGGGAAAAAATATTTCTGCAATCTACCCATCTGACAAAGGGCTAATATCCAGAACCTACAAAGAACGAAAGCAGATTTACAAGAAAAAAAAAAAAAAAAAAAACCCATTCAAAATGGGTGAAGGATATGAGCAGACACTTTTCAAAAGAAGATATTTATGAGGCCAACAAACATATGAAAAAATGCTTATCATCACTGGTTATTAGAGAAATGCAAATCAAAATCACATTGAGATACCATCATATGCCACTTAGAATAGCGATCATCAAAAAATCTGGAGACAACAGATGCTGAAAGAGGATGGTGAAGAAATAGGAACACTTTTATACTGTTGGTGGGACTGTAAATGAGTTCAATCATTGTGGAAGACAGTGTAGTGATTCCTCAAGGATCTAGAAATAAAAATTCCATTTGACCTAGCAATCCCATTACTGGATATATATCCAAACGATTATAAATCATTCTATTATAAAGACACATGAACATTTATGTTCACTGCGGCACTGTTTACAATAGCAAAGACTTGGAACCAACCCAAATGGCTATCAATGACAGACTGGATAGGGAAAATGTGGCACATATACTATGTGGAATGCTATGCAGCCATAAAAAACTATGCCACAATAATCAAGACATTATGGCATATAAATTAATGGAAGACAGAGTTGTGTGTGTGTGTGTGTGTGTGTGTGTGTGTGTGTGTGTGTTTAATAAAGTTGCCAAAGTATTTCAACAAGAGAAAAGATAGTTGTTTTACTTTTTAACAAACTTTACTTGAAAAATTAGACATGCAAACAAAACTATCCTTGATTCAAACTTTACACCATAAACCAAACTTTAGATAAATCAGACACTTACATGTGAAATTTAAAGTGTATTTAAAAAATTGGGAGAAAATAAATTCTGTCCTTACAGAGAATTTTAGGAAAATGTAAAGGCAACCACAGACTAGGATAAAACCTTGGAAAAGTCTGATAAATTTTATAACGAAATCCCCCAACAATAATAAAAAAAAAGCAGTTACAGAAGCTAAATAATCAAATAGGCCAGAAAGTTGAACACACACTTCCATGGGAAGAAATAACAAAACCATATAAACGTATAAAATGCAGCTCAGCAACATTGGACTTTAGGAAAATGTAATTAAAATCACAATAAAATCCCACAGCACACCCATTGGAATGGCAAAATAAAAATAAAAACAAAAAATAAAAATCCAGCAAGGACGTGGAACATCTAACATTTTTACATTGCTGATAAGAACAATTAACATAATCTCTTTGGAAAACGATTTGTTAGTTTCTTTAAAAGTTAGACATACACTAACCATAAGATCTGGCTGTCTCACTCCTAGGTATTTGTCTAGAACTGGAAGCCCATGTCTACTTCAGGAAGAGTAGCTAGGTCTACACACACACACACACACACACACACACACACACACACACACGGCAGTTTTTTTCATAATCTTCAAGAAATAGAAATAATCTCAATGTTCATCAACCAGTGAATGGATAAACAAGTTGTAGTACATCAGCATAGTGAAACATTACTCAGCAACAAAATGAAACATATTCCAAACAAATGCAATGTGTAACAAAGATAATGAAGAGGAGATGAAAAAGAAGGTGGAAGAAGAGGAGGAGAATGAGGAGGGAGAAGAGAGAGAGTTTCAGGAAGGATGAGGGGCATAATTGTAGTACTTCAAAGAGTAAATCAACTCTCAGAAACTTGCTTTATCTGAGATGGGTAAGGATAATTGGACTAATTAGTCTTAGACAATTAAGACTAATATTAAAGTTTCCCCAAATAGAACTAGTCCTCTTTAACCTAAAGAACTAAAATTTAATTGTGTAGAAGCCTGGAATGTTGCCAGCCTTCTTCCACAAAAGATAACTTTCTGAAAATATTGAAATTATAAAACAAGATTTTCTGGCCTTACATTATACAACTAAGAATCTATAATCATGGTAGGATGACAATAATAAAAATGATTCAATAGTGAGTAGATGAAGATTTAAAAAGCAATATTGTGTTTCCTGGGTTTTTTCCCTTGATTAGCAAAGCAAATGAGTGAGAACAAGAAAGCTTGTCAAAAGCCATCTCTCAAAATTTTGTTGATTACTGTCAAGAAGATAAAGATCTAAAGTCTTTGATCAAATATACAGGCAGAAGTAAGTAGTGCTACTCTATTTTCCATGAATTAGTTCCTGGAAATTATATTCCATAGTAACTTACAGAGTCTAATTAAAATTTCCTAACTAAAATAAGAGAGAAAATAAATTTACAATGCATAAATTAGGTGAGAAAACATTTTCAGAATGTACCTGAAAGCTGTAAAGGTCAATAAGGTGGGGCAAAAAAATATATAAATAACTGCAGAGAGGAATGTTCTTACAGTGACTTGGGACATTTAAACATTGCCTTTCAGAACATATAATTGTCCAAATCCATTTTTTTCTATATAAGTTGTGACAAGGAAGCCACAGGGCCATCTCCTCAGCTAGTGCTACATGAGAGCAGTGATAGTATCTAATGCTGTGAGACAGTGCTGCTTTTAGGACATCCACCCTTACTGAAATAATATCTTTGAATAAACAAAAACTTTTGAGTAGTCTTTCCAGAATATTCTGACTCATGATTCATAAGCTTTCATTCTCTGAAATGGTAGGTCTCAAATATGCCAACATATTAGAAACTTAGGGAGTTAAAACAGAATCAGAGTTGGGGCCTATCCTCAGAGATTCTGCTGGAATTCCTATGGGTGATGCCCTAGTAAGTACTATTCTATTTTGAAACTATTCAAGGAGATTCTAATGTATAGTCAAGACTGAGGGCCACTACTCCAGGGTCTTTGATTCTTCTCAGAGTTTTCCCTATCCTTTCTTAAATTTAAAGAGAAAAGTAAAGGTCTATTTCAATTTTTCCCCCATCAAATATAAAGTGTACTGGTCTTCACTTGATGCAATTATTCATTGTTTAGTTACTAAATGCTGAATTCATTTACATTGTATGATTTCCGATATGAGTCCAACATGATGGCAAAAGCATCTCGCATTCATATTTCAAAGTTGTGAACCTGAACACTGCTCCATACCACTAAAACTTTTTTCTTTACTTAAAAGTAAGTTTTCTTCATTTAAATTTTGTCATATTAAATATGGAATTTAAAATATATATTTCTGGGTATATTTAGATATTCCTTTTGTTATTGTACCTGTGATTTTGAAGTTTATTCCTGGTTTGGAGAATTAAATCTGAATTTTTTTCAGCAAAAAACCCCCACAATACTTAAGCATTAAACACACACACACACACACACACACACACACACACACACACAGAGCCAAACATGCTCTCCTTCTTCTCTTTCTTCTATTTTTCCCTGAAGTCTATGATTTAAAAAGTAAATTATAATAAGGATTTAAAAAGTAAATTATAATAATTCAAATCCCAGATATACATCTATTAAACATTTCTTTAAGATAATATCAACAGCAAAGCCAAATTACCATCAGCCATTGATAACTCTATTCAAAATTTCCAAATTCTTTAAAAAGGTGTTCTTTGTTCATCTTCTTTTAGGCTTGTACATTTTTAACTTTCAACACATACCCCTATATTGACAGGTTAACATGAGAAACACAATGAAAAATGAGCAACAAGCAATAAAAGGCATTGCATGATGTTAAATTTATGGCTTTGAAAAAGACCGTCAGAAAAACAAGAAGATAGGTCTTTAGAATTAAATTGATATGGAAGATGTCTCAGAGATGGTGGGGATTAAGTGGAGGGAAGATTTTATCGATAGATGTTATGGAGAATATTCTTGCAAAGGTGATGGCCTAAGCAAAGGCAAGGGTAGAGAATGTTCAAAATATGCTGGAGGAACAATAAACAACCCAGTTTTCTCAGAGCACAGTGTTCATGACGTGAGGAAGAAAGCACTACATGTAGTACACTGGGACATGAGTTAAATAGATACAAAGTATAAGAGAGAGGGTTTCCCATTTAATCCTCATACATTAGGATGCTATTGATAATATGTTAGTAGTTATATGAGCAGATAATTGATCAGTGAGTATATTTGACAGAAGTTGAATATTAGGATTATTAATCTGTCATTAAAAGGAATGACAGATTATAAATTAAATAAATTATTCATTAATTCAAATAACAGTGAGCATGTTAGGTGATAAAAAAGTGAAAACAAAATATTCTACCCTCAAGTTTACGACTGCATCTAGAAATCAAACAAGTTAATCATCTTCCTCCTTCAGAAAAAAAAAAAAAAGAAGAAGAAGAAGACACAAAAGGAAATGCTTTGAGACATCTACTAAAATACGGCTGGTACTCAAATGCTGTAAGGACCAGTCTTATGGATGGTTGTACCAAGTTAGAAAAAAATGATAGCAAGACAGGGCATGAAGAAAGTCTTCAAAAGTAATTAGCATTTCCTCAGACTAGCCTGTAAACCAGTCAAAACAAAAAAAAAAAAAAAAAAAAAAAACTGGTTTATTATCCTAGAACTTTAAATTGACAGTTACTATTCTGCACCTGCCCATTAATCTCAAGGCAGACACGTCCGGAAAACTGGCACATCCCTGCCATTTTTACCCACCTGCCAAAGAAGTTTCTAGTTTCTGGCATCTCTGCTAAAATCATGGCACAACAAAAGGCATTCATTCATTCCAAAAGAAGAATGACTAGAGGCTCAGAGTCACTAAAATATCCATGCATCCATCTGGGAAATTAAAAATAACTCCCAAAGAAGAAGAGCATATTTGAAAATAAGGCTGATATATGAGGATGAGACTAATAAACAATGATTTAGTTTCATATGATAAGGAGGGTTTTTTTTTTTTTTTTTTTTTTTTTTTTTTTTTTTTTTTAGAGGCAGGGCCTTGCTATGTTGCTTAAGCGGGGCCTGAACTCTTGGGCTCAAGGAATCCTCCCTAGCAGCTGGAAAAACAGGCACATGCCACTGCTCCTGGCTATACTGTTTATAATTTATCTTATAAATTTGTTTAACTCTTAAGCATTTTACAATGAGAGAGTAACTTGCTCAGAAAGGCTTTGGAAAAACCAACATGATAAGTTTTCTGAACATATTGGAAGAATACAAATTCCCAACAGCAACACCGTTATTTGTCTATTTCAAAAGTGAGGATAAAGAGGCAATGAAAAAATATTTTGAGGTCATAAGGATATTTAACAAAGGAAAACTAAGGACAATAAGATGATGGTCTCTGTAATACTTGAATTTGAGATTAATGGCTGAATTAAGCCACAGTCACATGGGTGAATTCAGAAAACTTAGGATATCAATTGTGACACTGTTTTAAGAAAACAGTCATGAGGCATGCATAAAAATGGTTTATGAGCTACTCTGAGGGATTTTTAAAAATCTTGTTTCAATTCAATCTATCTCCTTTATCTATAATAAACACATCCATGACGTTCAAGTTCTCAAAAAGAAAGAGGATAATATTTGTATGAATATATACCAATACTGCTAATAAAAATAACATAAAGTAATGGTGCTAATGACATCTGTCTTGAGTTTTCAACCTCTGGTCCTAAGGTAGATTTTCCTTCTATTGATTTTCCTTTTCATTATTTTCATTATGAATGTAGCTGGTGATGGATATCATATTAATGACTCTATGTAGATCAGAGCTTAGCCTTTCTGTGACTCTATTTGATTGATTAGCTTGTTCTTATATGGGAAAACTGAGAGTGTCAGTTTGGGACTGGAGTACCATTTGAATAAACCCAATGAACAGTGCACCAGCCCCAGTCCTTAGAGGAGACTCAATCTTCTTTCATTTATTTCCATCTTTTACATACATTCTTTGTCCATTTGAACCGAGAGTTTTCATTAACTCATTCCTTTTTAAGATATAGTTGGAGAACTATGGACCTGTTACTATTGTCTCAACTTCATTTACTTTTCAGAAACTCATTTAATAATAGCTAAATTTTTATTATTGAGTACTTATACAGACTAAATAGTCTTATAAGTACCTAGATGATATTTTGTCAGTAGAATTATCTCTATGTTACAATGAGGAAATGGAGGCTTTGAGAAATTAATTAATGTCTCAAATTACAGAGTTAGGAAATATGTGGCTGGAATTTGAATTCAGGTACTGAAATCAGAGTTTTATCTCTTAAGTGCTAAGCTACACCAAACCATTTATCTGGCTAAATTTTATCAGCCAACATAAAATATGTCTTATCTGTCAAATATTTTGACCAAAGGAGAATGTCCCAACCAAAAAAAAAAATATATAAAGTATATCATATTTTTTTTAAAAATGAAGGCATAAAACAAGTATTAGAAGAATATTTACAATGTGCAGACTGATATTTTTAAAAATTTTTCACCCCAGTCCAGCTTTGATAATTAGGAAAACATCTTTCAGTGACAATTGAAATTGAAATTAGAAGACTTTGTGTAGCAAGACATAAAATAATTTAATTATAGTGTAGATTAGCAAAAGACTTGAATACATTAAAGACAAAGAAAGTTTAAACCTCAGACCATAAGAGAAAACATACTTGTGCCACAGTTTAAAATGCAGCTAACAAGATAAAGTACATCTAAAATTAATGACAAAATGTCACTTAAAATAATATTTCAAATACGGGAGTTCTATGATCATTCTCATTGTAGTTTTGGAGCCCTCAATTTTGCATTTTCCCAAGCAATTTTCCTGTGAACATTTGAGTTGGCACTGATGGAATAAAATATATGATCCATTTCTACTCACTTTCCTCATTACTTCAAGTCTGGCCAAAGTATCTATATAAAATTATTCTAATGTTTTATTGTAAATCATTCCCCCTGTTTCTTTTCTTTTTTTCCACCTCTCTACATTTATTGGGCCTCAGAGAATAGTGTGACACTGGCAGCCAGAGGTTCAAGTTATACTTGCATGATAAAATATTCTATTTTTATATCCATACTTTATTCATTCATGCATTCCTGACTTAACAACAAATCTGTCTTTAGCTGACAGAGCATGTTATAATCTAGAAGAGAAGAAGCCCAGTGCTAGTCAATGATTTCATGCAAGAATTGAAAAACACAACACTTCCATATCTTTAACTTTCAGAATCATTCTTATCAATTTTTAGTTTTCCCTGGCACATATATGGAAAGAGAGAACATTCCCTCACACACATACACAAAATAGGCACTTATTTGGATCTACTATGAGAGATGATTGAAGCTACACTACAACCAAAATAATGCTGAAGAGGATGAAAAACTTCACGCACCACACATAGAACACGGCAATTCCGAAAACTTGCTTGCCATGGAGCAACTAATATTAACAGAAATAAATAATGAGTCTCAAGCCAAGTTTTAAAATAGGAGGCCAGAGAGAACGCTATGAAGAAAAAGTAGTGTCTCATTGATGTGACTGAAGTCTGTAACATACATTACAGACTTGGTTATTATTTGAATAGAATATCCATTTCTACCCTCTTTAGGCTGCTATTTGCTACCCCTGCCTTCCCTCAGTTACTATTAGCATAGAATATTTTTTCTATAATTTCACCTTCAACCTATTTGTCTTTGGATCTAAAGCCATTCTCTTGTAGACAGAATATGGTTGGCTCATGCTTTTAAAAATCTGTGTGGCACATATACACCATGGAATATGATGCAGCCATTAAAACGGATGAGTTCAGGTCCTTTGCAGGAACATGAATAAAAGTGGAAACTATCATTTTCAGCAAGCTGACATAAGAACAGAAAACCAAACACCGCATGTTCTCACCCATAAGTGTGAACAATGAGAACGCAGGGACACAGGAAGGGAAACATCACACACCAGGGCCTAGCGGGTGGGGGCTAGGGGAGGAATAGCAGGGTGTGGGGGGAGTGGGGAGGGATGGCATTAGAAGAAATACCTAATGTAGATGATGGGGCAATGGATGCAGCAAACCACCACCATGGCCTGTGTATACCTATGTAAAAACCTGTACTGTCTGCACATGTACCCCAGAACTTAAAGTATGATAAATAAATTTTAAAAATCCATTCTACCAAACTCTCTCTTTTGATTTAAGAGTTTAATCTATTCATATTTAAAGTAATTACTGAAGACTTCTGTCATTTTTCTATTTGTTTCCTATGTAGCTTCTTACTGATATTTTTATCCTTATTTCTTACATTGCTGGTTTTCATGTGGGTATAGCTGACTTTATTTGAATTTATAACAACTTAACTTTAATAACATACAAAACTGCTCATCTACAGCTCTGTCCCAATCCCTTTCAGTTACATATTTGTAAATTGTGTGTCCAGAAACAAAAACTAATTATTTTAATGTATTAACAAATAATATGTTTTATAATGTATTTAAATTCTAAAACAGAGTCAAGAATGAAACATATCTTGACTTTTTGTAGATATTAAACTTCTAATAGCATGTGTTAATCAGTAGTACAAGCATGTTAGAATGAATATGAATAATCACTTATTAGCCTTTACCAGTGCTCTAGTCCAGGTTTGGTTAGAATATCATTTTATATTTTATGAGAATTATTTTATACTTTTTATTTTCTGAACACTATATAATTTTCCACTACCTATACAGGCTACCTACAAAATTAAAAAATAAAGGTTTCTAATGTCATAATTAGAAATACACACAAACATACACATATCTAAACATATATTATTCACTTCCTCCCTAAGCAATTGAGTGTCTATAGTCTCTGAATATTGTGTTAGGAGCCAAGGTTCGCAGATTCACTGTGATATATAAAAATCTCTGCTCTTGATAATTTATGTTTCATACACAAAGACAAAAAATGAGCAGGCATAAACAAATATGATAAACTTTAAGAAGATAAATAGTATTCCATATATTTAGCCTTTAAAAAAGGAAATATTTTCATTTCTGACAATATGGATGAAACTGGAGGATATTACGCTAAGTGTGATAAGTTAGACTCAGAAAGAAAAATATGAATTAACCTATGTGTGAAATCTGCAAACATTGAACTCATAGATGCACAGAATGAATAGTAGTTGCCAGGGGCTAGGGAGTAGGAAGTAAATGGAAAGATGTTGGTCAAAGGGTACAAAGTTTAAGCTAGGCAGGTTAAATCATTTCTGTAGATCTATTATACAGTATTGTGACTATGTGTACTTGAAAATTGCCTAATGAGTAAATCTTAAAGTTTTTACCACAAAAAAGTATGTGAAGTGATACATATGCTAATAAGCTTGATTTAATTCTTTTGCAATGTACACATATAATCAAAACATCACATTGTACACTATAAATCCATATAATTTTTGTTTTTCAACTATGTTTTAATATGTCTTGGAGAAAAAAGAAAAAATAAGAGTTTTTTGCTGTTGTTTTGTTTTGTTTCTTAACAACTCACATTTTCTAACTCCACAGCTCTTCTTCAGAATGCCTAGTCATCCTTTCATCTTTTATTCATTACAACTCTGATATGAAAATATTTGCACTGTGTGCTTTGATCAACTTCAAAGAAGTTATGTGGTAGCAGTTACTGTTTTTCTTTTTTAATTTTAGGAATGATGACTAATATGTAAGCTCCAATGAGTAACAAATGAAATAGTATGTGTTAAAAACGTTAGACAAACGGCCAGGCGTGGTACCTCATGCCTGTAATCCTAGCACTTTGGGAAGTTTAGGCAGGCAGATTAGTTAAGGTCAGAGTTGGAGACCAGCCTGGATTACATGGTGAAACCTTGTCTTTACTAAAAATACAAAAATTAGCTGGGCACGGCCACACATACCTGTAATCCCAACTATTCGAGAGGCTGAGGCAGGAGAGTCACTTGAATCTGGGAGGCAGAGGTTGCAGTGAGCCAAGATCGCACCACTGCACACAGGTTTAGGTGACAGAGCCTTACTCGATCTCCAAAAAAAGAAAAAAAAGTTATGTGAACTCTGAAATGCATGTTTTACAGTTATTATGAACCACTGTGTACTATGCATTGGTCACCATGTTAGAATAAGAATACAAATAAATGTAAATAATTTTTCTGCATTAATAACTAATTTCCTTTTGGGCCCTTATCCATAAGCCAAGAACAATACCTAAATAAATAGTTAAATTCTGCAAATAAATAAAAGGTCTCAGAACAACAGCTACCTTAAAGACAGCTTGAATTTATATGTTGAACTTATTCAGGTTTTCAATGTTCTGAAGGAAGTTGCTTCTGGATGTTAACAGGATACTTTGAGTCTTTTAGGACACATGAATTCAAAACATTTTGAAGTATACAAGTTACAGATTAATTATTTTTCTTTCTTATTGTAAAAATCATAGAATCAAAGGCAGTCATGAGCAGGTTGAAGTCATTCTACAAATATTCTGTTTATTTACTTCTTCCATAAATAATTGCGTATGGTCTCTGAACATAATTTTAGAGGCCAGGGTTCTTAGATTTACAGTGATATGTTTAAATCTCAGCTCTTGATAATGCATTTTTTATACACAGAAACTAAAAATAAGTAGACACAAATAGGATAAACAATATATTGCAATGAATACTCTGCAATGTGTAATCCATTTAGATAACTAAAAGCTTGTTATATGAAACTAAAAGAGATGACAGTTTATTGAAATTGTGATATGTTGACAAATGTTTGGAAGATTAGCTAGAATTATTTCTTGCCTTATTTTATCAATTCATATTATGGCAGGTTGATGTAAAGGACATAATATGCTTTGTAACATTTTATTCCTTAAGTATCAATCAGTCTGTCTCTCTCTGCTCTATGTAGTCCATCATTGCCCCCAAAAAGTTGAAAAATGCCACTTTAACAAGTAGAAGTGTGTAAAAACAGACAAGAAGAAATGAAAAAGACCATGACTTGACAAGTTGATAGAAAGAAGAAAGGGAATGGCAAATTCTTTTTTGAAAATGTAATATATTAAAAGTGAATATTTTAATAAACTGCATGCATTTATTTCCTGAATTTACTTAGGCAGCATTAAAATACATATAGTTTCAAATTTTTTAAGTATTTTTATTAGAGAGGCATAGTAATAAACTGAAAATCCTAGAGGTTATGAAGAAAATCAACTGAATTTTTAATGTATTTTAAATTACATACTATCAATTCATAAACCTGTATTGTACTTGCAACACAAAATGATCATTAACATTTCCACATGCAAATAGAATATTTAATAAAGAAAATACTAAAGGTGACTATTACTTGACGAAGTGCTATTTGTAATTTTCATCTTCCTTTGTGAGCTTTTCTGTGTCTCCAAATTTTCTACACTTAACCTGTCATTATTTTTGCAACCTACAATTAAATAATCAAACATAAATATATGTTATGTTTAATCATTAATATGAAAGTAATAATACGAATTTTTGAAAAGCATGTAGAATATAAACATTGGGGAGATACTAAACTAATTCAATTAGGTGTGTACACTTGTTCATTAAAATTAACCCTGCTTCACATTTCTACCAACTTTATAGATGTTATTTCATAATTTTAAATTATATCAATTTCTAGAGACTCTCTAGCAGTTGCTTATTATTTTTCAGCAGTGTTAGTCCTGTCCACTCATCTACATATTTTACACTTCTCTAGTTATCCTTGGGATAATACATAAACATTATTAGGAAAAGCTCATTAATTCAGTGCTTTGAGGTTGATACTGAGGTGATTTGATTTCAGACATGTGTGAGTTTGAGCAGACACAAGCAAATTCAGTGTAACAGATCTATGTATGAGATAAGGACCAAGCAGAACACGTGTAAAGGACTGAGATCCCTGAACCTAGAAAGACTGAAAATAATTTTGATTGACTCCTTTAGCATACATTGTAGTGGGTATTCAAATATGAACAAAAGACTAGAATACAGATTGCTTAAAGTCTCTTTGAGATTCTAGGAGAAGAGTGAAATCGGTGTCATGATAAGTCACAGACACATTTGGTTGGCTGGTTCCATGATTTAAGGAAATGAAGTCCCAAACCTCGGAGCTGGTATGGGCACTTCCACACACACAGGCCCCGCTATTCCCTGATATTTTAACCCTGTCTTATTTACATATATATGTA
Source organism: Saimiri boliviensis (assembly GCF_048565385.1). NCBI lineage: Eukaryota > Metazoa > Chordata > Mammalia > Primates > Cebidae > Saimiri > Saimiri boliviensis. The sequence continues at coordinate 43,281,781 of NC_133463.1, forward strand.
TATTATCTTCTATGTCACTATAAGTATTTATATTTCTGTTTCTTCTTGGAGAAGTTTTCACAGGTCTATAAACAATAAACCATAAAATTGAGAGCAAGATATTTTGTCTGTTTTGTTTACTGCTATATCTTCAGCATGGAACAATGTCTTGAAAATAGTGGGACCTCAAATCTTGTTGAAATAATAACTATAAAGCCCATTTTCTATTCTAAATCCTTGAAGGAAGATTATAATAACTTTTATTTTTCACAATAAACATGATATATTTTCTCACAGAACTTACTCCACTTAGCAGCCAGGAAAGTTAAAAATAAGCTATAGGTATTTTTCTTATTAAATTTTCTGTCATGATTGCTAATGAACCGCTTATTTACCCTAAATTTTGTCTAAGATTTATACTCAGAAATTTTACTTAAATTCCTAAGTAAATTGACACCAAATATGGTTTGGCTGTGTCCTCACCCAAATCTCATCTTGAACTATAACTCCAACAATTCCCTCACATCATGGGAAGAACTCAGTGTGAGGTGACTGAATTATGGGGGTGGGTCTTTCCTGCCCTGTTCTCATGATAGTTAATGAGTCTCATGAGATCTGATGGTTTTTAAAAAACAGGAGTTTCCTGTACAAGTTCTCCATCCTGTCGCCAACTAGGTAGGATGTGACTTGCTTCTCGGCTTCCCCAGCCACATGGAACTGTGAGTTCACCAGCAAACCTCTTTTTTGTAAATTGTCCCGTCTCCGGTATATCTTTATCAGCAGTGTGAAAACAGATAATACGACATCTGAATAGTGAGACTGAAGTTTAATGAAATAATGTAATCAAATTTAAAAAATCATTGGATTTGAGTGACTGAAATTGCTGAATTCTGACAACTGTATTTTATTTTATTTTATTTTGTTATTTATTTATTTATTTTTGAGATAGAGTCTTGCTTTGTTGCCCAGGCTAGAGTGCAGTGGCATGATCTTAGTTCACGGTAACCTCCTCGGCCTCCTGGGTTCAAGCGTGTCTCCTGTCTCAGCCTCCTGAGTAGCTAGGATTACAAGTGCATGCCACCATGCTGAGCTAATTTTTATATTTTTAACAGAGATGGAGTTTTGCCATGTTAGACAGGCCGAGCTAGAACTCATGACCTCAGGTGATCCACCTGCCAAGGCCTTCCAAATTGCTGGGATAACAGGCATGATCTGACCTGCACTCAGCCCACAACTGTATTTTAAATAAGAATGTACTCTCAGAAAATTGTCATAAATAAATAATGTCAATGTTGACCCCAGTAAGTCATCTTTATATGTGTTTTCATGAATGTTTCTATATATACATTTTATTAAACTCTAATGCTACTATTGGTAGATTATATTCATAAATATGTAAAAATAATAATCATATTTCATTTTTTTCTAACCTGAGCTCTGGGACAAGATTGCTATTCTTGAACCTCAGCTTCACAATTAAATTAGATTTGTGTGGTTTGGACAATTACCTAACCATTGTGTGTCTCGGTTTCCTCATTTATAAAATAGGGATAATGATAGGCTCCTTCTCATGGGGTCATTTTGAGAATTAAATGACCTAATCCATCAAAAGAACATAGAATAGGGCCTAACACATAGTAAGTACCCAGTAAATGTGCTATATTTTTATATAATAGACTTGAGATATGGAAACATATGGTTTACTGACATCAGTTTACAGAAATGCTTTAAACACAGTTTAACATGCATTGGCACATATTGGTACCAATATCAATTATTCCTAAAATATACTGCTGGGAACTTCAATTTAGCATCACAAATTGGCATTGGTTCCTATTCATATGGTGAGGGCTGATGAAACACAGGAGACAGAGCATTAAGAGCAACTCAAATTTGCTCTTCCAAATAATTGAAAGCTGTTTTATCACCCATCAGAGTATCAATCTGTCACTCACTTAAGTCAAAACGTCAATCTTTGTTCAAAAACGATGTACAGAATATTGTACAACTTGGTTAGTTTGAAAGAATAGAAAATGCATTGATAATAATTTCTCAAATAAATTACTATATGATTTTAATTTATTTAAGACTAGTCAAGAAATGATTTAATTACTCTCATGGGAAATACTGAGAATGTAAATGATTAATGTCAAATGAAGTATACCAAAAGAACAAGAAAGAAATATTTTAAACAATTAACTCACTGTGGAGGATTTTTATGTCATATCCAGTCATTCATCATAGAAAATATACCTTTTATATGAAACAATTTCAAATAGCAAGTTTCTTTGTACTGAAAGACCAATCCTAAGAGGTAAGACTAATTTAAATAATTTGACTTTCTTGTTTAAATTAATATGTTCCCGATCTCTCTTGAACAGGTGTCGTAAGCACTCCTCTCCCCACCACCACTGGCAGTCTGTTATCTGCCAAGTATTTTATAACCTAAATTCATGCACAATATACATGGAAGCTTTAATGAATTGAACACTTTGTCAACACTCAGATTTAATGAACACATATCACTTTAATCCTTTTTTTTTTTAAGATTGATGACATGATTGTATATCTGGAAGACCCCATCATCTCAGCCCAAAGTCTCCTGAAACTAATAAACAACTTCAGCAAAGTCTCAGGATACAAAATCAACGTGCAAAAATCACAAGCATTCCTATACACCAGTAATAGACTTCAAGAGAGCCAAATCAAGAACGAACTGCCATTCACAATTGCTACAAAGAGAATAAAGTACCTAGGAATACAACTAACAAGGAACGTAAAGGACCTCTTCAGGGAGAACTACAAGCCACTGCTCAACGAAATAAGAGAGGATACAAACAGATGGAGAAACATTCCATGTTCATGGTTAGGAAGAATCAACATCGTGAAAATGGCCATACTGCCCAAAGTAATTTACAGATTCAATGCTATTCCCATCAAGCTACCAATGACCTTCTTCACAGAACTGGAAAAAAACACCTTAAATTTCATATGGAACCAAAAGAGAGCCCACATAGCCAAGTCAATTCTAAGCAAAAAGAACAAAGCAGGAGGCATCACACTACCGGACTTCAAACTATACTACAAGCCTACAGTAATCAAAACAGCATGGTACTGGTACCAAAACAGAGATACAGACCAATGGAACAGAACAGAGGCCTCACAGGAAATACAACATACCCACAACCATCTGATCTTCGACAAACCTGACAAAAACAAGCAATGGGGAAAGGACTCCCTGTTTAATAAATGGTGTTGGGAAAACTGGCTAGCCATGTGCAGAAAGCAGAAACAGGACCCCTTCCTGACACCTTACACCAAAATTAACTCCAGATGGATTAAAGACTTATAAACATCAGACCTAATACCATAAAAACCTTAGAAGAAAATCTAGGCAAAACCATTCAGGACATAGGTGTAGGCAAGGACTTCATGACCAAAACGCCAAAAGCAATGGCAACAAAAGCCAAAATAGACAAATGGGACCTAATCAAACTCCACAGCTTCTGCACGGCAAAAGAAACAGTCAGTAGAGTGAATCAGCAACCAACAGAATGGGAAAAAATTTTTGCAGCCTACCCATCTGACAAGGGGCTGATATCCAGAATTTACAAAGAACTAAAGCAGATCTACAAGAAAAAAACAAACAAGCCCATTCAAAAATGGGCAAAGGATATGAACAGATACTTTACAAAAGAAGACATACAGGAGGCCAACAAACATATGAAAAAATGCTCATCATCACTGGTCATCAGAGAAATGCAAATCAAAACCACACTGAGATACCATCTCACACCAGTAAGAATGGCGATCATTAAAAAATCGGGAAACAACAGATGCTGGAGAGGATGTGGAGAAATAGGAACACTTTTACACTGTTGGTGGGAATGTAAATTAATTCAACCATTGTAGAAGACAGTGTGGCAATTCCTCAAAGACCTAAAAATAGAAATCCCATTTGACCCAGCAATCCCATTACTGGGTATATATCCAAAGGATTATAAATCATTCTACTACAAGGACACGTGCACACGAATGTTCGTTGCAGCACTGTTTACAATAGCAAAGACCTGGAGCCAACCCAAATGCCCAACGATGATAGACTGGATAGGGAAAATGTGGTACATAGACACCATGGAATATTACACAGCCATCAAAAACGATGAGTTCACGTCCTTTGTAGGGACATGGATGAACCTGGAAACCATCATTCTCAGCAAACTGACACAAGAGCAGAAAATCAAACACCTTATATTCTCACTCATAGGCGGGTGTTGAACAATGAGAACACATGGACACAGGGAGGGGAGCACTACACACTGGGGTCCGTTGGGGGGAAATGGGGGAGGGGCGGGTGGTGGGGAGGTGGGAAGAGATAGCATGGGGAGAAATGACAGATACAGGTGAGGGGACGGAAGGCAGCAAACCACACTGCTATGTGTGTACCTATGCAACAATCTTGCATGTTCATCACATGTACCCCAAAACCTAAAATGCAATTAAAAAAAAAAGATTTTTTTTCCAGATAATAGGCTAGAATGGCTTTTGAGCTTGTAGAATGCAATCTGCTACAGCAAAGACCTACTTGTGCTGTCTTTTTCCTCCCCAAATTGCACCTGGGTCATAAACTATAGTACTCAGTTATTCTTAATTCTCCACAGAGGAGCTCCATAAACAATGACCTGTTATATCCATGACTTTGCCAATTACAGTCACAGTACACACTACAATTGGACACATCATTTTCTGTTCTTCTGACATTTACAACTTCAAATCCCACTTAAAATTTTAGTTATTGGATTCAGTCCTACAGTCATTAATATTGAATACCCTTACGACTCTCTTGGGCAACAGATCAGATGTTAGGCCCCAACAGCAGGGCTACTTGTGTGCACTCCAAGTTTTGGCAACACCAGGTTTCTCAGAGTCCGCAGAAGGACACGCTCCATTTAATATGAACATAGATTCAGGAAGGTGAGGGTGAATGGCTTTGTGGTAGTTATACTGAGAGCTAATGAACAAATGTGTTAAAATCTTAGCTTCTCAGGCTTTCTAAAAGTTTTTTCAAATTGCCTCCTACATAAATTGGTGTTAACAATCATGCAAGTCTCTCTTTAGGAGTCACTATGCTTAGACTAAAAGGGAATTTTCAATACTTTGGGGAAACATATTTTATCTATATTAAGAATAATTCTTTGCATACCTATGCTGTAGCTCTGCCTCTCAGCAAAGGAAAATGAGCTGTTCTGCATTTGTTTCTCAGTGCGAAGAGAGACATTTAATTTCTCATGTAATGCATGGTAACTTAGAGCAATGTGTAGAATGTGAAATGGAAAATACATGCAACTACAAGACGAGTGGACTGCCTGAGCCAAAGACAATAACCCATCCCTAATGACTCATTTTCCTCTATATAAATTGAGAAATGTGACAAGGATGGGGAATGTTTTTCCCTTACAAGGAAAAAAAAATTACCTGTAAAGATATGCTAATCATATTAGGCTGGTGCATCCATTCATACTTCATCATCCTCTGTTCTCTGTGTTAAGAAATGCCTTATTATAGCTATCGCACAATAAAGGGAAATAAATAAAGAATGTTTAATAACCATGTTTTGACTTAACTTTCCTGAAAAGGGGCTGGGTTATGAACTCTGTAACTGCAAATTTAAAATCAAATGACATGAATGTAAATAAAATTAATAATTTTCTATGTTAACTTTCTATTAATGCTTTTATTAGACTGTTAGAAGATTACTGATAACTAGGAATTACATTAAAAATGAAAGTTTTTTTTCCAGATCACAAATTTATGTAATTTTCTCATTATGTATGAACTTTAACCTTTTATCTGTTTTCTTAAAACACTTGCTCTGCTAATCAGGGATTAAATACAAGATATTCTTTTCTGCTTCTCTCTATTCGTCATCTGCTGCAAAAGTATTCTTTGATGTGTACCGTAATGCTGATTCGCTTGATTATTTTTTAAATTCCTAGTCTATACTCTAATCAGTTTTTAAAACTGTACTTCTGCATTAACATTATGCATTTGTGCACCAGTGTTGAGCTAATAGGCTAGGATGAGTCAGATCCCCATATATTTTTATGTTTTTTTCCCTTAGATTGTCTTCATTTCAGATTGAAAACTCCCTTTACTTAGCCAATTTTTTAAATGAACTTCATAAATCTCCTCACGTAAAGCACAAGCAGCAGAATTTATTTAAAGTGGAAAAGTTTTTCTCCCAATATGCTTTTGTAGATTTTGCTGTAAAGGGAAATCAGTCTTAAGCAGGCAGGGCTGCTTTGCACTGAAAGAAAATTAAATTCCTGCATCCCTGTGCATACTGCACGCATGACATGCTTTCCATATGATTTCTACCTACATGATCATCACTCAGCGCTGAAAAAGCTCAGGGGCAAACGAAGGTCGGGAAGGTATGAGGAGAGCAACAAAAATCAAGATGAACTGAAAATGACTTAATTTCCATACATATTTCATCCTAAGTGCAGGCTCAAAAGAGAAAAGTGCTCACTCATCTCCCTCTTCACCAAAGCCTTCCCTGCAGCCACATTTCAGTTAAGTGAGGGTAAAATAGGCTTTTGTATTAAGTTCAGTTAACTTTTTCAGATCAGTTATCACAAGGAATCCTATCTGCCTGTGGCTCACTTGACAACTGAAGACACCAAACAATAACAGCAATGGATGAGTAAAATAACATCTTACAACTATCAGAGCACATTACCAGATTTGCGTCATTTAAACCTTGCAAAATTATGACCAAAGATAATTTTAAATAATTGATGAGTAAATGATGCTTCAGAGGTTAACTAATTTGAAAAAGTTCAACTATCAATCAATAATAGATTACACATGTTATTTTCACTACACCAAACAGCTTTAAAAGATACCCTTGTATATTTTGATATGAATAAATATTGATCTATGAACTGAAGTGTCTTTCATGAAGCTCTGCACTTTGTGGGAATTATTTGTTAATGAGCTAACTCCACTAGAAATATTCTATATTTATATATTTGTGGCATGAATGTTATGTTTCCCTGATGGAGCTAGGCTTCCTCTTTTTGGTCTTTTAAGCACTTTATCTAAGTAAAGAGGAATATATTCATACTTATGATAGAAAAATACAAATAAAGAAAAATAAGAAAATGTAAATTGTCCATAACCCTACATGTTTTTTTTTTTTTTGTAGTCATTAATTTTTTTCCCAAATAATTTTAGACAGGAAAGAATAGCAAACTTAGTACATAGAGGATTATCAGCTCACCTTTCCCTATTTTCCTTACGCTTATAAAATCCTTAAAATGTTCAATTTTCAAAACAAGGAAACAAATATTGGCCCAATACTGTTAGCTAAACAGCAGATCTCATTTCTTCATTTTTTTCATTAATGCTTTTTATTGTTTCAGGTTCTAATCAGGGATTCTACAATGTATTGTTTCATGCCTCACAAGTATCTTCAAATCTGTGACAGATCCTTAGTCTTTCCTTGTCTTTCATGGACTTGACACATTTGAAGAGTAATGAGCAGGTGCCTCAGTTTTGGTGTGTCTGATGTCTTCTGCTGATCAGGATGAGGTAATTCATTTTTTTCAGGAATGTGACAGAAGTAATGTGCCCTTCTCAGTTCATCACATCATGATGTTGTAGAAAAACTCTCTTTTCTTATTGCCATAAAGTTAACCATGATTCATTGATTAAGGTGACGTTTACCAGGTTTCTTCACTATAAAGTTATTTTCTGTTTCCAATAAACACAGATGTTGGGAAAGATTATTTTTAAACTATTCAAATAATGTCATTTAATATCAAATAATATCTTTTTCTTAAATTTTGGCTCTTAAATTTAGCATTCATTAGTGGATTTTGCTTGCAGTGATGACTACTATAGTATTTCTGTTTCCCTCATTACTTTCTTTTTATTTTCTTATTTTATTTATTTATTTATTTATTTATTTATTTATTTATTTATTTGAGACAGAATCTCATTCTGTCACCCAAGCTGAAGTACAGTGGTGTGATCTCTGCTCACTGCCTCTGGTGCTCTGGTGATTCTCATGCCTCAGCCGGCCAAGTAGTTGGGGTTATAGCTGTGTGCGACCATACCTGGATAATTTTTGTATTTTTAGTAGAGACAGGGTTTTACCTGTGATCTATGAACAGGTTGTCTTACATGTATTTTTTTTAAAGAGGTACTTTGCAAATGTTACTTAGGGAAGGACAGGCCTTGAAATAGGGAGATTATTCTGGGTGATACAATAGATGCGATCTAATCACAGAAGTCCTTAAAAGTGGAAAATAAAAGAAGAAGGATAGATGAGAGGAATATGATCTTAAGACTTGATCTGTTTTTGCTGGTTTTGAAGACAAAAAAGGGAGCTGAAGCCAAGGAATGGCCTGGCCTGTAAAGGCTCAGATCAACCCCAGATTGCCAATCAGCAAGAAAACAGGTGGCCTTTCAATGGCAAAGAATTGAGTACTTTCATCAACAACAACATAAGAAGAGCAAAAAATAAATAATCACCTAGAGCCATTAGAAAGACGTGTGATATAGATATCTTGATTTAGCTAGCTAAGACCTGTGTCGGAATTCTGACTTAAATTATTATAAGATAAAAATTTTGCTTTAAGTCAGTAGGTTTACACTCTTCTGCTATGGCAGCAATAACAATATAATAAAACAATCTTTTCTTTTCTTCCCTTAAATTGTTCCAGATTTGGCCACTGGGAGCTCCTTTATTTGAGCTAGGTCTTTCACTCATCTTGATGGCTGTTAGTAGCATTTTCTTCATTTGAATCAACTATGTGGTCAACCTTACCTTCAGAAGAATCAAATTAAAAGTCTGATACTTCATACAAATACAATTTGTCTTAGATTTTCTCCCCACATTCAGAGTAAAACTATGAAGAGATACAATTTACCCAGCCACTATAATTCTTAAAAGTTAATTTGAAATATTGAAATATGGAGCCATTGGGGCATTTGACTCTTTGCCCCAGTTTGTAAGAAGCTCCTGTGTGTGTGGGCAGGTGTGTATGTGTGTGTGTTTCTATCTTTTCTAAATGTGATACTAATTGGGAAACTGGAGGTAGGCCAGGACTCAGGATACAAAATTATTTAAAGAATGGTTAAGAGGCAGGAAATAAACACATGCCCACTCCTACCTTGCTGTGTTTACAAAGGCTAGAGGTGATGAAAATTTAGACCAACCCTAAAGCTTAACTACATCATTAGAATGGCTATTTTTCTACTAGTGATTAATGCCTAGATTGACATCAGTATATTACTTCTTTAGGATACTACCTTTCAAGTTAAAGAAGTAATATAATGGTATTAATCCATTCTAAGAAATTTAGTCTTTCCTAAAAATTAGGCTTTGCATGAAACAATGTGATAAGGAGTGTGTAGTGGAGATTTAAATAGGAAGGGGTGCCTTAGGTGGAAAAAATGGGACCTGGAAAACTATGTCAATTTATCTAGTCCTGGGCTGATCAGGATCTCAGAGGCCTCCAAACTCTTGTCAAACCCCTTCTTGGTTATTTTGATAAAAACAAATTTCTTAAGGACAGAAACAGCATCCTATTTCACTTCACTTTCTTAGCTCAGTTCTAGCACATAGTGTATTTTTTCTAGTATATGTTTGTGGAATTTAAAAATGGATTAACATCAATAATAATTTTAATTAATCTGTAATATATTTAACAATTCTTTCATGGGCAAAATCTTCACTGGAAAAGCCATGGCCTCAACTACCAGCACCAAGAAGATAATGGAGGAAGCCACCTGCTCCATCAGCCTGAGCCTGATGACAAACCCAGTAAGCATCAACTGTGGACACATGAAATGTCATGTGACAAACATGGAGAACAGCTCCACCTGCTCTGCAAAGATGAAGGACAGCTCATCTGCTGGCGCCGTGAGTGGGCACCACGAGCGGGCACCACAAGACAAAGGGCACACCACAGCGCTTGTTGAAGACATATGCCAGGGCTACAAGGAAAAGGTCCACAAAGCTGTGACAAATTTGAGGTAACTTGAAGACAGATGGACAGAGCAGAAGCTGTTCACAGCAATACAAATAACTAAATGAAAGAAACGATACAGATTCAGAGACAAAAAAATTCAGTCTGACTTTAAGGGTCTTCAGAGTTTCTTACATGAGGAAGAGAAGGGTTATCTCTGGAGACTGGAGAAAGAATAACAATAGACTCTGAGTAGACTGAGGGACCATGAGGCCAGTCTGAGGCTGAAGAATAATGAACTCAAGAGCCACATCCTGGAATTGGAACAAAAATGTCAGGGCTCAGCCCAGAAATTGCTGCAGAATGTGAATGACACTTTGAGCAAAAGTTGAACCACGAAGCTGGAAACATCAGAGGCCGTCTCCTTGGAGCTTCATGCTATGTGCAATGTTTCTGAGCTTTACTTTCATGTGAAGAAAATATTAAGGAATCATCAAGTCAGTGTGACTCTGGATCCAGATAAAGTTCATCAGGAACTAAGTCTGTCTGAAGATTGGAGGCAAGTGACTCAAGGATACCCCCAGCAGAATCAGGACACTTCTTCCAGGAGATTTAGTTCCTTGCCCTGTGTCTTGGGTTGTAAAGGTTTCACCTCAGGAAGATGCTACTTTGAAGTGGATGTTGGAGAAGGAACCGGGTGGATTTAGGAGTTTGTATGGAAAATGTGCAAAGGGGCATTGGCATGAAGCAAGAGCCTCAGTTCAGATTCTAGACCCTCAGGCTGTGCAAAAACAAAGGTTATGTAGCACTTACTTCTCTCCCAACTTCCCTTCATCTGCATGAGCAGCTCCTGGTTGTGGGAGTTTTTCTGGATAATGATGCCGGAGTTGTATCCTTTTACAATGGGAATACTGGCTGCCACATTTTCACCTCTCCAAAGGCTTTCTTCTCTGATATTCTCTGGCCCTATTTTCAGGTTTATCATTATTATCCTTTGTTTCTGCCTCCCCTAGATGATTAAGGAAAAAAGCAGAGGCTCCTTCATTTAACCAGCACAAAGAAAATAATGTAAATCCCATAAAGGCAAAAAAAGAAAAGAAAAAGGTAAAGGATTCATGTTTGTTTTATTAATGTCAGTATAGTACAATGCCTCATATGCAAAACTTTTAGTTTTATTTTTTATTTCTCCTCAAAATATGCTGGTAGGCTAATTTAAAGAAAATTATATATAAATATATATATGAGTACATTAGCTAGAGTATATATGTGTGTGTGTGTATATATATATATATGTATATAGTCTGTGAATAGGTGTATATACAGTGTGTGAATATATATGTGTGTGTGTGTGTGTGTGTGTGTGTGTGTGTACATGCTGGAGAATAAATAATCTCCATTGATATTAAGAAAAAAGAGGAAAATAAAAAGAGTCAAGTATAAAATTCAATAGGGAAAGACAGATATCTTTCTAAGACTTTTTATACTGAGAAAATAAAGTATATGTGAGATGATGATTAATGAAAACTAATAGCATAAACACTACATTAAAAACACTTTATGCCCATTTGATATTAAAGCAATATTCTACATATGGTCATTTTTGTTTGGCAGTGGGTTAAAGGAAGTCTAATTTGAAAGTTTCAGTTAAATCTCTAGATCCAACCGTTGATTAATCTTTCAGGATTTCTTTTCACTTAATATCTTTCTCCCTCAATCTTCTTCTTTGTCCCTTTATTTTATTAAGCTATTTTTCTTGTCAACAGATTCCATGGAAGATATCTGAGTAAAATCATCCATAAATATATTAGCTTTGTTCAGTCTCATACACTTTTAGGAATCTGAATGGAGAAAATTATCACCTTAAAGAAAACATCAGTGCTGAATAATATTTTCTCACTGTCAGGATTGTTTTTAGGTGATTATTGAGCCTATATTTTGCCTCTAAAATAATGTAACTATTATTTCTCTACTGTGATCCCAAAGCAAAGCATCAATAATTAATGTTTCATCTAAAACTTTGAGTTTGCTTAGTCAATAAATACATACTTCTCAGCTTAGGATAGTGGAGTCATATGAGTTACTAATATCTATGATTAAAAATTGCTTTCCCTTCTTCAGTATTCATCTCTTTTTTCTATTTTTCTCATTTGTGAATCTTATTGTCTTTTTTATACATAACGCAACTAATACATGAATACCAACTTATGTTTCTGTAAGCCATAACAAATTTGTATGGTGATTTACAAATCCCTCCCCACATGTTAATACTTAGATCCATTTGTAGCCTACACAATTGTTTAAGATTCCCACTTTAAGATTCCCACTTTCATTTCCTAAAACATAATAACTCATCAGTAAGTTGGCCTCTAAATTTTCAGACATGTATTTTCCTACAGCAACTACTTGATGCATTAAACAAAATGCAGCTTTAAATAAGTATACAATAGATGCAGAATGCAGAAAAAAGGAACATAATTTATTAGATATTAAAATAAAATGTTTATAGTCCATATTTCTTTTCCTGTTAATTACACACTTTGAGTCTAACTTCTATAAAAGTTCTAACAATTTGTGGTAGCCAATCTAAAGGGGCTATAGTGTACTTCTCTGTTCCCCATTCCCAATTAAAAAGTGTTAAATGTATAACGTTAAAAATATTTCAAAATAGTAACATACACTACAGTTGTAAAAGTCTTATTAAAGATGCACTACAGTTGTAAAAGTCTTATTAAAGATGTAACAATGCACATTGCTCAAAGCATTATAAGTTATATAATCTACTTGCAAAGCAGTTTAGTGACATAAATCATGAACCTCTAAAGGAGTTAAATATCCCTCAGAATAAGTCTGAATCTGAATGTTTTTCCTGAAGGAATAATTTTCAATAGACAAAACCAGCAAAGACCAAAATAAGCACTGAAAGAGCAATTATAGCCAAAATTGAAAGCCCATTAAATATTTATTTTCAAGGAGTCTTCAAGAATGATTTATTCATTCAATTCAATATTACGCTACTATTATGTACATATTTAGAAAATTTATGTGTTTACATAAACTACATATTATACCATATTTAGGCAAAATTAGAACACTAAAATTAGATATTAAATATAATTACAATTAGTTTTTGAAAAGTCATTCAGAGGAAAAATATGAAGAAAATCAACCTAAAAAGTCTTTAAGTGATAAGTAGTTTTGTTTTTCTCCCCCCGCCCCCACAACTAATTTTTTTTGTTATTTTATTTTATTTTATTTTTTTTGAGACGGAGTTTCGCTCTTGTTACCCAGGGTGGAGTGCAATGGCACGATCTCGGCTCACCGCAACCTCCACCTCCTGGGTTCAGGCAATTCTCCTGCCTCAGCCTCCTGAGTAGCTGGGATTACAGGCACGAGCCACCATACCCAGCTAATTTTTTGTATTTTTAGTAGAGAAGGGGTTTCACCATGTTGACCAGGATGGTCTCGATCTCTCGACCTCGTGATCCACCCGCCTCGGTCTCCCAAAGTGCTGGGATTACAGGTTTGAGCCACTGCGCCCGGCCTCACAACTAACTTTTAAATGGGTTATTCTCATGTCTTTTTCTTAATCTCTCTTTCTTTACCTTTCCATAGCATTACTCAATGTAATTTTTATCTCTTGGTTTCTGAGTAAATATCATTTTCATTTTCTCCTATTATTTTTCTGTTTTCCTATACACTGCTTGCTAAGGGCAGATGTGTACCCTGAAAATGGAGGTCCCAAATCTGCTGTTTTCAATTCTATTTTAACCCCCATTTGTGCATTTTTCAAAGCTTGATGAATAATATTTTATCCAAATGTCCCACTCAACCCCACAAACTCAGCATATTCAAAGGTAGTACAATTATTCTTCTGGCTCTCTAGACTCTGTATCACTCTTCCTCTTCTGCTGTTCTATTTTTGATCCCATCTAGCGGACTCTATAGTCCGTTTACTAACTACACAGATAGCATTTATGTAAATTTAAAAAGCTGGATATATTTTGAATAGAAATGTAAGCTCCTTCTAGAGCTTTGCTGTTTGTTTGCATGGTTGTTTGTTTCTCCATTTTTGTTTTATGTTTGTCTGTTTGTTTTAATCTCTATCAATATGGGGAGGTGGGGAATTTGTTGTGAGGTAAGACAGAGGTGTTTAGCGAGAAAAGCATGGACTTGAAAGCCAGAAAAACCTGCTCAAATCTTTTCTTTTCTTTTTTTTTTTTTTTTTTTTTTTTTTTTTTTTTAACGTACTAACTGTGTGAATGTGGACTACACACTTAATTTTATCAGACTGAGTTTTGTAAAAGGATATAGTGAAATTTAACATATATACTTATTGAATATAGAAACTACTCAATATAGAAACTACTCAAACTTTTTTTTGCTTGTTTTTTTTGGACATAATGTTGAAACAGAGAAAAAAGGGTAACACCTGACTAAATTATGATATCTCCATATTGAACATCTTTGGAAAGTTTATATTACAAACAGCAACTAAATCTAGAATTAACTCAAAATTTATGACATCCTTGACTAGGAGTTCAACCTATATTTTAAAACATTAGTGATAAAAATAAAAACCCTCCACTTGCCAAAATCTCTGTTTATGTATTTAAAACAATTGACTGGACCAGTTACAATGACTCATATCTGTAATCCCAGCACTTTGGGATGAAACTAATTAAATTCCCAAGGAAGGTAGATCACAGTATCAGAAGTTTGAGACCAGCCTGGCAAACATGGTGAAACCCCGTCTCTACCAAAAAAAATACAAGAATTAGCCAGCCATGGCAGTGTGCACCTGTAATCTCAGCAACTCAGGAGGCTGAGGCAGGAGAACTGCTTGAACCCAGGAGGCAAAAGTTGCAGCAAGCTGAGATCACACCACTACACTCCAGCCTAGGAGACAAAGTAAGACTCTATCTCAAAATAATTAAATAAATAAAAATAAAAATAAATAAAGCAATTGACTGTTAGAAAAATTCTTCCTTGCATGGACCCAAATTACCTCTCCTGTTAAACAGCTCTTCCTTTAATTTAAAGTTATTGACTGCAGTGATACTGAAAGGAGATATGTGTGTGTGTGTGTGTGTGTGTGTGTGTGTATATATATATATTTATATTTATATATATAAATAAATTATTCAAGAAAATGTTTTAGGCTTCTACCATGCTCTCTAGTAAACCAAATGTTGTTTATACTGAACAGTCCAGATTTCTTATAATTCCTGGAAATTATGCAAAGCAATTTAGTTCTATAACTCATGAACCTCTAAGGAGTTAAACATTTCTCAAAACGATTCTGAATCTGAATTTTTCTACTTCTATCAACAACTTTATTCGTTTCAGAAATAAACACAAATATGAAGAGTTTATCTTAATCCAGAAGAGAACACATTACATAAAACCCGTCATGGAACTAATACTTCAAGTTCGCCATCCACCTTTGTTCCATGTTCCGTGTTCCTTTTCTTAATGTTGGAACCGCACATATAATTGTCATCTGTGCCCTACTATTGAGGCTTATAAACTAAAATGCTGAAATTGGGCATTTAATTATTTTCCCACATACACTTCTGTGAAACTTATTGCAATTCTTTATATCTACATTGCTTTTTAAAAAACTGTATTATTAGACCCAAGAGAAAATCCTAACAGTATCATATTAAATTTGTGCTTTTGCTCATTGTTATCATTGTTCTATAACTAAAATATCTATTATCTTCATTGAACTTTTAGAAATTTAGAAATATAAAAACCATGTATTTTATATCTTTTCTAAGGTCACTGATAAAGATGTTGTTAAATGTAACTAAGCATCTTTATCTCTTTTGATATCATTTCATTAGTGAACAGTATTAAAGTATGAATTAACTGGTTATAAATCTACAAAAGTGCTCAAATACGTCAACTGACTTGATGAAATCAGGAAATGCAATTTTTGTATATACATAGGCACACAATCAAAGAGAATGAATCTAAGTTTTAGTGAAACTTTTTGGTTCTTATTGACTACTTCTTTCTCTTTCATATTTATATAATTTTACTTGTTTAATTTATGCTAAAACCCAGCAAACAACCATATCCAATACATTCTTCTATGCTTCATTTCACTTGGAATTTTCTAAAGTCCTGTTCTACTTTTTTTCAGCTTCTCGAAGATCATCAGCAAACATAACAGCAATCCCACTTTTTCATATCTTAAATTGTGTTTTATCCAAGCGTTGACATTTAACCTTACCCAAAACATCTATGGACTTCCAGTCTGGGAGTTTCTGGGAATCACTTCATCCTTGAAACCTATCTCCAAGATTAGAAACCCTAAAGGTGTTTTAATGAGCCGCTGGGTTTATGAGTCACATGTCTTTTACCTCTGGCTTCAATGTTCTTCTATCAATGCTAATCTTATGAATAAATCTATCTCTAACAGGACTTAAATCCTCTAAGAGTTTCTTTATAAAACTGGAACTCATATATGCATGGGTCAAACTGGACAATATTTAATAAACTAAAGTAATAAAAGGAGATATTTTTCTTTAATAATTGTTATCAGGCTTACTTTTTGTCTCCAATCATTTCAAAAATTATCTTTTTGGATTACTTCCCTATTATTGTTATCTGTAAATCTTGAGCAAAAATATGATCTGGATGCTTTCCACTCAGGAAGAGCCCTTTACTTTTGAAGACTGTCAAGATTTGTTGAGTGTAAGCCTAATGTGCAAAATTAATACTTGATATAGTCTGATGTGGCATTTTACAGATCACTAGGACTGATGGGTTCTCATCAAGACTGTAAAGACAAATTCAAGATATTTATAAAATCTTTTGTTAACCTTGATTTATGATCATCTATCTTCCCAAGGAATATTTGTATTTGTGCGTTTAATAAGCAAAGATTTAGAGAATCTGAATCACAGTTGTATAAACTTGAATCTGAATAACGAAATATGTTCCAAGAGTATTCCCAGATCCATTGTGACTGAAACTTCTTACATTACCTTGACCTGGCCTAGATTGGTTCAGGAACTATCTGTATTTATAGAATATATAGGTAATAGAGACTGACATGTTTATAATTTTCAAACATACTGTATTTTGATGCCTTGAACACTATGTAAATTTATGACAATAATTCTTAAGAAATAGAATTTGAAAGGAATAATAGATTTTTAACAAAAGTAATAAAAGACATAGTACTACATCTTTATAAAATGATATTTAAAAGATTAGAATCACCTATTTACTCTTTTAAAAAAGTTGGAGAAATATTGAGGCAATGAAAAAAAAATCCAAACTATGTAAATGTAAATCTATTTACCACAAAATAAATAGTGTCATGTTAATTTCACTTAGAAAACATTGTTGAGTTTGTCTGCATTTTCTTAACTCCCCAAGAGCCAATATAATTCAAGATACCATCATTTCACCTAAATGAGGATAACTAGTTTTGACTCTCTATCTCTCCTATACCCCAATTTATGTTCCATGTTCCCCTGAGCATTTTAAAACTAAACTTGGGCCTAGAGCAAGATGACAGACTGAGGATATATCTTCACATTATATTTCTCATGAGATAATAAAGTTATTATAAATAAATATACAAACAACGATATGTCCCTATAATAAAGAAAATAGAATGAAAGTCATTAAAAGAGAAGAGATTTCAAGAATTCTGGTGAAGTACACATGAGAGAAACACCTAGAATTCTGGTGGGCAGTCAGTTCACCCAGCACACATTCAGGAAAACTACAAATGCAACAACAGAAAGTTAAGAGTGAGGAACAGAGATGAAAAGAGAGGTATTACATCTGATGGTTTAATTTGAAGGGTGTTCAATCTTTTTGCATCCCTGGACCACACTGAATGAAGAATTGTCTTGTACCACACATAAAATACACTAACACTAATGATAGCTGATGAGAGAGAGAAAAAAAAAATCCATGCATTCCATGCATAAATCTTACAATGTTTTAAGAAAATTCACTAGTTCATGTTGGGCCACATTCAAAGCCATCCTGGGTCGCATGCAGCCCATAGGCCACGGCTTGGACAAGCTTGGAACTTTGAACAGAAAAGAGGCAATGATGCCACTACTCTCCCGGGCCCTGGAGAAAAATGAATGCCATTTCATTTTTAAATTTCATTTAAGTCTCTGCTAAAACAATGATTATCATATAAGATGGGAATGCTCCCAGAAAGTAGAAATATCCTGCCGTGGGTGAAAGTTCCTGAAGACCTGAAAGATACAGAGGTGTTCCAGGTCCAGACAAGGCTGCTGGAAGCCACGTTCGGCCAGGACGGATGTCGAATCCCTTATATTGAGCAGGTCAGCAAGGCCATGCTCGAGCTGAAGACTTAGAGCAGGCGTCCCCAAACATTTTACACAGGGGGCCAGTTCACTGTCCCTCAGACTGTTGGAGGGCCGCCACATACTGTGCTCCTCTCACTGACCACCAATGAAAGAGGTGCCCCTTCCTGAAGTGTGGCGGGGAGGTGGATAAATGGCCTCAGGGGGCCACATGCGGCCCGCGGGCCGTAGTTTGGGGACGCCTGACTTAGAGTCTCCACATTTCACCGAGGTCGTGGTTTACCGCTTCTATTTGTACCAGCTCTGGACCAAGTGGATGCTCCAGTGCATGGCTGCGTGGCACCGCCAGCACCAGGAGCGAGAGATGCTCAAACTTGCGGAAACCATGAATGCCCTCGAACTAGGCCCTTGGATGAAGTGAACCAGTTTCCAGCCAGGATGCAGGCCAGGATGTATATATTAGGTTGTGGCCAGAGATGGAGTGATTTCTCCAGCCTGAAGAGTTAAGGGAAAACTATCTGTTTAGGGGTCTCTGACCTTGCGTCTGAGTCTTGTTTTGAATATCTCCTTTGATGGTTTCCAATAAAGGGTTTTATTCCCACTTTCAAAATTAAGAATAAAGTTTTAAATAAGTAGGAAAAAAAACTGTAATAAACTACATTGAGAAACTAGGGAAAATTTAAAAGCCCAGAATAAAGTGCTCTAAATTTTTGCACTTACTTGCCTCAGTAAAATATTCTGTGCTTTATCCAAAGTGAAGGCAGTCTGTTGAAAATTCTGTCCACACGTACATGAACTACAATCAACCTTTGCTTTTCCTTATATTATATATGGAGGCATGACCATGAATTGCTAGATATTTCAGGAAACTCGATCATAGAAAGGGATTATCTAAGAAAACAAACAAAACAAAACAAAACAAAACAAAACAAAACAAAAAGCATGAACTGAAGGAGACACAAATATAGAACTTTGAGGAAAATTAATTTGTAAATTTGATGCTAAAAGAAGTACATTTGGGGACCAAGAAAAATCCCTGACAAAATAAAAGATAAAGTTTCTAAAATAAAAAAAGAAACTAATCACAAGCATGTTAGACGACAGGGCTGAATAAATCTCCTTAATATAAGCATTATGCTATATGCAGCAATTGCTTAATATAAGCAATTTCTCTATCTAATAGAAGCAATAATTTTCTTATATATATTTTCATATATAGGATATTTTAATTGAGGTATATCAGCTAACAGGAGTTCAAGGATAAAAAAAGAACAGAAAATGAAGGCAGGGCATAATAGAAGATAATTTACTAAAGTTTAAAAGAGGTGTTGGTCACTAAAAAAAGGACTTGACAAACTATAGAGTAGGATGAATAAAAAATTAGTGACCCACATCCGAAACTGTATACTACCATGATAAAAAGAAGATTTATAAAGGATTCGAGAGAGAAAAGAAAAAAATAGATTGCGAACAGACCATCTCTGTCAGAAGAAAGCTATACCTTTAAAAATCAGATGGAAAATAGTAGATAACCTACAGTATATTAGAAATCCAAACTCAGAAGAAAATAAGGACTGTTTCTAACCGCAAAGTCTCCAGAAATTTATCTTACACACCTATCTTCTGATATCACTAAAGATATACTTTTGTATAATGAAGGTTATAAAGAAAAAGACAATGGAAGACCCAAGGTACAAATCCCAACAGGGTAAACCCAGAATGGCTACCGGTCTGCAGGCATTTAAAACAATCTGTCCAGTTTGGGGCAGAAGGATAAAATATTCCATAAGAAATCTTTGGGAAAAGCTGTTATTTACATATATATATATATATATATATATATATATATATATATATATATTAGATAATATTATTTGGAGAAACTTGAAGGACATAAAATACTGTAATAAAGAAAAGATATAGCAAATACTTTAATAGTACTTTACTAGTTGCTAGGCACAGTTGTAAGCATTTTGTTCACATTAATTTATTTATTCATCACAATAATCCTATGAAAAATGTACTATTAGTATCACTAATTTTGTCAGATTAGGAAAGTGAACTTACACAACTAGAAAGCAGGGAAGCTTGGATTTTAAATCAGTTTGACTCTGAGAACGCTAAAGAAACGCTGAATAAGAAGAAATAGAAACAAAAATAAATTAAAATGATAAAGGCAGAAAGAAAAGAAATATGTTCCCAGTACACGACTTCCTCCTGCAATAAACAATATTTAAACGGTTGCAGTATATAAACATCATTGATCTTTATAATTATTTAAAAGGACATTTATTCTTACTCCTAACATTGCCATAGGGTGAAGGGAATTCTCATTTGACTTTTTTAGAGGAAAACTAATGAAGAAACACCAAAAGATTTACTCTAAGCTTCTTCACTGCTCTGTAACTTATCTGCTGGGTGATTCTAATTGCAAATGCTCATCGCAGAGTTTTTTTCTTTCTCCAATTCCCCCCACCTTTCTACTTTCTAAGATGGTACATCTTGGTGTTCTCTTTCTCTCTCTCCATGCAATTTTCTCATGTTGAAGCAGTCTGTTCTTTCAGGGAAGGTCTGCCATTGTTCTGGTCAGTCTGTGCTGACTTAATTAGTATTAGCCTCTTATTTTCTAGTTCAGCTTTTATTACCAGTAAAACAGGCATTTAGTATTCCTTTCTTCTTCTTCTCTCTCTCTCTCTCTCGCTCTCTCTCTCTCTCTCTCTCTCTCTGCCCCCTGCTCCATCCTCCTCTTTCTTTCATTTGATCCCAGGCTCAGAAGAGTTATAAAATCATTTAGAATCACTATGCTATATGCAAAAATATAATATAAAAGTACCATCAAATAAACTAAATATGACCTGAGAAGGACTGCATCATCCATATTTGAGTTCTTGTAGACCAGTCGTAGTCTAGGCTAATAGACAGACAAGACTGAAAACCTATATTAGGAGTTTAGACCTGTAATGATAGCTGAGTGTTGGCCAATCCCAAAGGACATACTGCAACCACTCATAGACTTCTGAGTGTTCAAACGGAGTTCAAATAAGGCAAACGCCAACCTGTAACCAATCCAGCAGTTTTTGTACCTTACTTCCAATTCCTATACATCCATTTATTTTTTTTTTATCTATAAATTTATTCTGACCACGAGGCACCCCCAGAGTCCCTCTGAATCTCTTGTGATTCTGGAAGCTTTCCGATTTCTGAATCGTTTTTCTTTATTTTTGTTTTGTTGTTGTTGTGGTTGTTGTTGTTGGTGTGTGTGTGTGTGTGTGTGTGTGTGTGTGTGTGTGCTCATTTAAACTCCATCAAATTTAATTTACGTGAAGTTTTAACAGATCAAATGTGGAATTCAAATATAAAAATAAAGGTAAAATATAAATATACAAGTGTGAAATGTGGAAAAGTAAAAGTGAAGAAGTACAGGTATCAGAAAGAATAGAGTGATAATGTTCTTATCACAGAAAGTAGAGAGTGTAGACACACAGTCTATTAAGAGTAGCTATATAAATAATGACAACAAGTACATAGGTAAGTTTTAAACAATAATCTTCTTTTCTGATCTATTTAAAGTCCTATTTTTACAAGTACTTTGTACATCCAAATTCTGAGTCTTTCAGAGTTCCTGAATCAGCCTGATTCTGCACTGTCCCTGGGGCTGACATAATTGCAATTAGCTCAGTCTGCCAAGTTACCACTCAATCTTATGCTTTCCAGCTTTTCAAAATGTATTGTTCACTTCTTCTCTGAAGTTCTCTTTGCCTTTCTAGTCTCATGCCTTTATGAAAATTCTTGCTGCTGTCATTTTCATGGTATCTCAAAGAGCACAGAGGTAAACAAGTATACTTGGTCTGCCATGTTCAATTTGAAGTGCTACCATTCATTTCAACTGTCTATACTTGCAGTTTAGAAGTTGTCTCTGCTACAAAATATAATTATATCATTTCTTTAATTCCTTTTCTATATAACTTTGATTATCTAATCCATCATTCCAGCCATTGTCTTATCAAAACTCCTTAGCTTTTATACTCTCTTAGTAACTATCCAGCTAAATGCCAGTATTTTCTTTTGGCTCATACCTAAGCTGAGAAGTGATGTAGTTACTACAAAGAAAATGATATTTACCAGAGTCTGGTAAGGGTAGCAGGGAGCAAGTGAGGGTAGAGATGGTTAATATGTACAAAAATACAGTTAGGTAGAATGAGTAAGATCTAGCATTTGATAGTACAACAGAATGACTACAGTCAATAATCGTTTATTCTACATTTCAAAATAACCAAAAGAGTAAAATTTGAATGTTCCTAACACAAATAAATGATAAATACTTGAGGTGATTGATACCCAAATTACCTTGATGTGATTACTACACATTGCATCCCTGTATCAAAACATCACAGGTACCCCAAAAATATACACACCTACAATGTACCCATAAAATTGAAAAATAAGCAATTAAAAAAATTAAAACAAATGAATAAATACACTAACATAACTAGCTGAATAATGTTATAATTTTATCATCAGATACTTCAGCTAGTTTTACAATACTGACCAATGTGTGTAATTAATCTTTTCAATATTTTTTCATTTCCATCCGAAAAATACTTCAAACCTACACTAGAAGTATCTCTTACTCTTCTCTCAGGTTCTCTTTGCCTTTCTAGACTTATGCCTTTATGAACGTTCTTTCTACTGTCATTTTCATGATCTCTCAAAGCTAATAGAGGAAAATAAGTACTTACGGTCTGCCATGTTCAATTTGGAGTGTTGCCATTGTAATCTCTTGGCTAATCTCCCATAGCTTCAAATCTTACATTTCCCTCTACTTTCCTTCATTTTTTTTTTTTTTCTTTTTTTGAGATAGAGTCTTGCTTTGTCACCAAGGCTGAAGTGCAGTGGCACAACATTGGGTCACTGCCACCTCCATCTCCCAGATTCAAGCGATTCTCCTACTTCAGCTCACAAGTAGCTGGGATTGCAGGCAACCAGCAACACGCCTGGCTAATTTTTTTTTTTTTTTTTTTTTTTTTTTTTTTTTTTTTTTTAGTAGAGAAAGGGTTTTGTCATGTTGGCTAGGCTGATTTCAAACTCCTGACCTCAAGTGATCCACCCACCTTGACCTCCCAAAGTGCTAGGATTACAGGCGTGAGTTACCGCTCCAGGCCATTTCCTCTTTCTTAATAGACAATCTGTGTAACTTTATGGAGAAAATAAAAGTCAAGACAAATTCCAAGTTCTCAAAACTAAGCAGTTAAAACTACCATTACCTGACTTACCTCTTAGAGTATTGCCTTGTGATATTCCCAAATATGACTGATGGTTTTCAGTCCTGATTGTATTTGATCTTTCAGCAGCACGTAGCAAAGGTACCCTTTATTTAGTTCTTGGAAGGCTAACAGCTCTTGCTTTCGGTGAAACACCGTGTTAGATTTCTTCCATCCAGCCTCTCCAATTTCTCTAATTTGTCAGCCTCTCTTTCTCTTCCTGGCTAATAAATGTTCGAGTATTTTAAGGTTTCTTTTCTAGGATCTCTACATTCCTGACTTTCTATTCACTCCCACCATCATCTCATCCATTTCCTTGACTTTATACTCAAATCTTAACTTCTATAAAAGCGCTCTTCAACTCCAGACCCATTTATGGAGCTGTACAGTTCCCTGGCTCACATGTTACTTCCAGGGCACCATGTCTTACCCAGACTCTTTCTTCTGTTTGTTGCTTTGAATTGCTACTGGCTTTCTCCACTCTATTCTCTACAAAGCTGCTAAAAGGATCTTTCAACTCGTTTATTCATGTTGCCTTATGCAGAAAAGCCCCAGTAACTTCTCTTTGTCTCTAAATTGAAGTCCAGAGTCCTAAAATGGGTTTTCAGATCCTTTTTGATCTAGCCTCAGGTGTTGTTTCTAGTATTATGTTTTACCACTATCCTTTGGGTTCTCTTTTTTCCAGTCATCCTGTATTTCTTTCATCTCAAAGTCACATTCAATATTTTAAACTTGATGTGGTATATGCCAAGTGTTGTCCAGTTGCCAATCCAGGAATGAAGGGCTCATTATTCCAACTTCTGCAATTGCCAGCAAGAGACATATCTCAACTGTCAGCTCCCTTCAGGGGTTGTGTAAGGAAGGAGAATTGCCTCACCCAAAGCTTCTGTTGCAACGGCATCACAGCTTAATTTTTCTTTCTGCTCATTCCTGTTTCTGTCTCCTTCAACAAATGTTAATGCCCAACGCTTCCTAATAAACTGCTTAATGCATAGTCCTTTTCTCAGAGATGCAAAGTGTGACACATAATGTCATCTCTACTTGGAACATTCTATTCTATTCCCTTATTGTCTTTACTGACTTCTCACTGTATGTGTCATTTTTTCCATGAAGATATTTCTTGATTTCTCTGATTAGGATATTAAGTTTGCTTATATTGCAGTGTATAGCACTTGATGTTATCTTGGAACAAAAATAACATAAACAGAGAATGTTACATTTGTTAAGTATATTATCATTTTTTCGGAAACCTTAAGCTTGTGATCTTCTATTTAAGTGAGTATTCTACTATTCCCATTCATTGACTTACAGATGCTCAGCAAATGGACAGGCTTTTACAGAGTAGAACAAGGCCATTCTATTTGGGATGATGTGCTCTTTTGTGAGTTACATCCCTTTGTTAAGCTGCTCAACTACTGTATCGATGGTTTACAGTGGAGAATCTTCTGTAGTCCCTTTACCAGTCCCTTTTCAGTCACCTGGTTGGCCACTATGAACTTTATCCAGATGATGATTTCAAAAATGCAGACCTACAGACTATAGGCTTTGGAATAATTATGCCTAGCTATCATTCTCTCAGTTCGCAAAAAAATTCAAATGGCATCAATATATTAATTTTTGTTAGTAGAACTCTGTGTAGCTTAAGAATTGATAAGAAGTTTTGATTAAATAAAGAACCAGCCAAAGTGGTGAAACCCTGTCTCTAGTAAAAATACAAAAATTAGCCAAATGTGGTGGCAGGCGCTTATAATCTCAGTTACTCTGGAGACTGAGGCAGGAGAATCACTTGAACCCAGGAGGCAGAGACTACAGTGAGACAAGATAGCACCATTGCACTCCAGCCCAGGCAACAGATTGAGACTCCATCTCAAAAAACAAACAAACAAACAAACAACAACAACAACAACAACAACAAAAAACAGAACCAAATTAACTTCAATGTTTCCTCATGGCAGTATTGAACATACCTCATTTGTGTAAATTTAATATTAGATAGATGTGTCCTGAAAGTCATTAAGCCATTTCCCACATGAGAAGTTTCTTGCTGGTTGCATTTTTTCTCATTGAATGTGTTTCATTCACCTAAGTCAATGCTTTTGCCTTTTGATCTGTACACCTTAAACTACAAAATCCTCTGTCCTTCTCTGTTGAAGAGAGTGCTCTTTAGGCTTTGCCTTATTACTGGAAGTTTAATTCTAGTCTCAAATATGCATACCTGCTGCCCATTAAGCTTTTCAGCTAAAGAAAAGTGACACTTCTGCACATTTTCTACCCTTGAGTAATACTAAAGACTGAAGCAGTATTGATTTAGACTTTTTCCTCTAAGTGATCTAATAGTTAGACAGGACTTCCTAAAACTCCAGTTGCTATAGACATAAAGGGCATTGTATAAAAATGTATTCCCTTCAGAGAAAGCCCAAGAAGTTCATACTTTTTTCTTTATTCTCTAATTATAAATATAAAAACTAAGGCCTAGGATAGTTGACTCCACCTAACCAAAGTCATAAAAATAACCTTTAATAGAAATAACTACTAATTTTGATTATATACAATATGACCATGCATTTAAAAACATCTATTAACTCTTCTAATATTTTGTTATCCTTTAAAGTAAGAAAACCTTGATTCTATATGGCTTAGGTAAATTGTCCAAGGTCTCCAAAATGTTGTACTGTAGACATAGGATTTAAAACTAGGTCTTCTGGCCAGAAAACAAATGAGAAATGAAAGAATGGGTGATGTTCTTTGTTCTATTATGATCTAGATTTGTGATCATTGGCAATACTCCTAACAATTTTGAACTTCAGTTTAGTCATTAAGAAAACGTAGGATATTAAGATAATCTCTAAAATCTACTTAAGCTCCAAAATGTGTGATTTTTTTTTTCAGTGAGACTTGTTACATGTATGACTATTACAATATATGCATAAGTACATCTATTGCTTGATATTTTGTGGTTATACTTGCTTAATAATATTTACTGGCTTGTACAAATATACTCATTTAATCATCTCATAATATTAAGGGATACCACTAACATGTATCTGACAGGGCATCACTCTTTTTCAGCCCATATTATTATTATATTTAGGCTTCAATTCTTTTTAAGCTTAGGTTGCTGCTAGGTGAAATTGTGAAATTATCTTTCCACTTAGAAATTACTTCTTGAATATTTTCACTTAAATATTAATATTTAAATACTTTCAAAGCTATAAACATAAAATGTGATTTAAATATATGAGTAATCATTCCAAGGTGCTACAAAGGATCATCATGATGAAACATTTACACTCCAGTTCTGCTTACACTAGGTAAGAAAGCAACAGTGGGCAAGTGCCCTGGGTTAAAAGTCATATTTAGTCAATTATATCATACACAAAATTTAATATGATTAATCCATAAAAGTATCATTTTTGCACAAATGAAGATGATCTCCAAGTTGAGTGTAAAGTTTTATAAATGCACATAATTATTCATAGTTATTTTTTGTAAATGGAATATACTTTTTCCATAGATTTTTTAAGTCGTTGCTTAACTAAATCAAATAATTTGCTGCTGTCCTACTACTGATTGCTGGTAGATCCAAAAGATTGGTAGAAACACTCTCATATTGCAGTAGGTGACGAAATAAGAAGTTCCTCATTATTTCCAAGTAAGTGATTGTGGTGATAGCCTCTGAAAGATTTCAGAATTGAAATACTGGCTGTATATTGCTTCAAGCAGGCATACTTTGAAATGGAAGAAATAAAAATCCTTTTAAGACAGAAAAGTGTATTTTCTGATATCTTCCCTTGTAGACATCTTACATAATTGTGATTGTTATAATTTAGCAATTACAGAACTTTTAAAATAGATCGTGCTTAAGCCAAGAACTATTATTACCACCATATTCAGAATTAAGAATCAAGCCCAAAAATTTCATCAGTGAGACTCTCAGCCACTGTACCTTCTGTTAATCTGCACTAGATGATGAAAAGGTCAAGCCCAACCACTACACATACTGAATAGCTGTTTAACACAGCCAGAGACACTATTACAGTCTGGATACCAAGATTGCAACCTGAAAATTCTGAGCCACAGGCAGTTGTGGAAGTGAACCTTTCTAGATTTAATTAAATTCATACATGAAAATACTATGGATATTGCATCACACACCATGACAATTACCACTGGCTTTTTGTACTTGGGTGACAGTGGAAAACTGTCATTCAGAAAAAGATACTAAATTCAGAAGACAACACTGTAGAGCAAGTTTTTACTGAACAAAAATTGAAGAACATTTTGCCATTTGCTGAATGTCTTTTGCCAGGATGGGAATAGATGGTGGTTAAAGTGGCTTTTTTTTTTTTTTAATGCAAGTACATGTTTTTTCAATGCTTTTTATGCAATTCAGCATTGGACATACATATTCTGGGGCTTTTGATAATAATGAAATTTTAATGCATATTTAATAACTTCTTTCCTTAGGCCCTTGTGATAGGGAAGGCTACTGGCTTACTATTTATAACTTTTCTGGAAGTGCTTTTAAAAGGAGTAATTATAAATAACCAACAATAGCTGTCTGGTTACAATTAGTTTTCAGTTTAAAAGTGCAGCAAAATGTAATTCCCTATAATAATATACAGTAAGTCCTCACTTAAGTCATCGATAGTTTCTTGGAAATTGCAAATTTAAGAGAAATGATGTATGACAAAACTATTTTTTGTCATGCATTCATATTTATTCGATATTCATTATATCACTTTTATAATGATACTGAATAAAATGATGTTGAATAATATGATGTTATTCAAGAACCTGTGGTACAGTGTTTCACTTAAAGTACAGTTTTCAAGACTATGGTGAAATTAAATATATTAAATATATAGGGACCACTGCAATGAGGTCTTGTAGTAGAGGAGAGAGATTGGTTTCAGCTGTGAATACAGTGTGGGCAAGTGAAAATTTATAGCCAAGTAGCAGTGTGGAGGTCAGAGGATGGAAAACTGGTGAGAGGAAACAGTCAACGGTAAAGAGGATTTTGGCTAAACCAACCTAACAGGGTTCTTGCTGAAAACAGCCCAGGGTTCTCATACATCACCTGAGGGATAATGGAGGATAAGAACCTGATCAGAGTAATCAAAGATGATGAGACATCAAGGATGGGGGTGCTAGGTAAACTGAGTTAAAAAACAGATCAACCTTGGAATAGGGTCAGAATCCTGACTAAAGTTTGGTCAAACAAAAATCTTTGTTACTTTTTTCAGAACTTTGATAAAATAGCTGAGGAGAACAGAATGGTACAAGTTTACTTATATGCTGTTAAAACTCCTTTGAATTTTAAACACTTTAAAATTTCATTTTATTTATAAAAATAAATTATAAATTTGATTTTAATTTTTTTTTCATTTTCTAGCTTTTATCTTAGAAAGCCAGTATTTAAAGCAATATCTGAAAATAGTGTAGCATAGTCCTGGAGGTTTCCGGGTCTGTGAGCAGATAACTATTCAGTTCTTGACTCTGCTATCTAAGTGCTGGATGACCAAGTCACTTCACTTCTGTAAGCTTTCGTTTCTTCTTGTGTCTATTCAAATAGTAATGTATGTAAAATATTTAGAGGATTTTTCAGTCCATAAAAAGAGCTCGATATGTGTTAGTTGTTTTACTCTTGAAATAAAACACAAATTTTATACTTCTTTTGTCTATAATTTTGTTTCTCCATTCAGTTGTACAGAGAACACACAAAATTATAACATGACTGTATAAAGTTAAAGGCCTTCTACATGAATTTAACTTTGGATACAGCTTTGAAAATATGTTTTCTGAAAATAACAAAAAAAGTAGCATGAAAAGATTAAGAATTAGATGTACTTACAAAGGACAGGAACAGACACTTCTCAAAAAAAAAAAGACATCTATGCAACAAACAAATATATGAAAAAAAAAAAAGCTCAACATCACTGACCATTAGAGAAATACAAATCAAAACTGCAATGAGGTAACCATCTCATGCCTGTCAGAATGGCAATTATTAAAAATTCAATAACCAACAAATGCTGGCAGGGATGTGGAGAAATAGGAATGCTTTTGCATTGTTGGTGGAAGTGTAAATTAGTGCAATCATTGTGGAAGATGGTTTGATGATTTCTCAAAGTTCTAGAACTAGAAATACCATTTGACCCAGCAATCCCATTATTGGGTATATACCCAAAGGATTATAAATCATTCTGTTGTAAAGATGTATGCTTGCATATGCTCATGGCAGCACTATTCACAATAGCAAAGACTTGGAATCAACCCAAATGCCCATTAATGATAGACTAAATAAAGAAAATGTGGTACAAATACACCATGGAATGCTATGCAGCCAAAAAAAAGGAATAGGATCATGTTCTTTGCAGGGACATGGTTGGAGCTGGAAGCTATCATCCTCAGCAAACTAACACAGAAACAGAAAACCAAATACCGCATGTTCTCACTTGTAAGTGGGAGAAGAACCATGAGAACACATGGACACAAGAAGGGGAATAACACACGCTGGAGGCCTGTTGAGGGGACAGGGAGAGGGAGGGCATCAGGAAAAATAGCTAATGTATATTGGGCATAATACCTATGTGATGGGTTGATAGATGCAGCAAACCACCATGGCTCACATTTACCTATGTAACAATCCTGCACATCTGTGCATGTGAATTAGATGTCCTTAGTGAGAAGGTTTCTTAAACAAAATTTAATTCTTTGAAAGAAAGTCATTATGAAAAAGAAAAGAAACCCTTTTCTTGAGCATAAGTGTAAACAATATATGGCATGTAACAAGGTCAAGTTTTCTCTTAAAGAAAAAACACAGGCAATAAATTCTATAGGGTTTATTGAAAAGATAAGGGACTTGACAGAAAGGGGTGTTATACCTTTCATGTAAGTAACAATTGTTTTGTTATAAGCTTATTGTGTTATACTTGATATGAGTATCAAAGACAAGACCTGATTGCAAAGACTAGAAAAGCTTTAGAAACGTGGAATCAGGGCTAGATAGGAGTAGACAACTGATCAAGCTTTTGCTGCTCAATTTTTTATGCTAGAAATGCTATTTAGATATAGACTTAGAGACTGTATCTTGAAATAGAGATTTAAAATAAAACTAGCCAACAAATTAAAATTAAATTTAGTAATCAATAATCCTAGAAGGATGGCAAATGAATTGTTTTATCTCAAACTTAGAGACAGGTCAAGTAAAATTAAAGACAAAATCAACTCAGTTCCCATAGACAAGGCAGCTAAATTTTTGGTTACTTCTTTGTGCTTCCTTCTCACTTTTCAAATCAGGACACTAGGATCCTCTTTGAACACTAAAAACACAGTGTCATCATTGTTGTCAAGGTTGCTTTTTTCACTTCTTTACCATTTGTCAGTTTATTGATGAAAACCTTTAGATTTTGTGTTCCTACTGGATCATAAATGCAAATGATGGGCTTAGACTTTTCACAGGTAGACTCATTGAATAAACTTTTTTTTTCTACCTACTATGAAAAGAAGGCCTTAACCCTTGCTGACTTATATTTAGTCCAGTAAGACATCTTGACTGCAGGCAGTCTGCTTAAGCAAAACAAGCCCATGGTCAAGATGAAAGGTAAACTGGTTGCGTAAAAGTGAACACACAAAAGTTCAGCAAATGATTTTGAATCTATAAATTACTGAGTATACATGGTAAAATTCTGCTGTAATATCTTTCATTCTATTGATCACCATGTTAATTTGAATAAAATATTATATTAGATGGCTTGCATTGATAAATAATTTGTCATAAACAAGGATAAGATTTAATTTATTTCATCACTTAATATGTTGTTAACTGGCCACTTCAGTCTGAGAACTATGTGGTTTCATTATATATGGAAGCTGGCTTTGATTGCTGACATTTAAAATTTTTCATTTTATACTTTCTCTTTTGGTGAATATTGGATTGAAAGTGACCAACTCCCATCTCATTTACATAATGTGAATTTTTGTAGGCACTGAAATCTGTCTTAATAACCTATAAAAATATAGTATTTCATGCCTGAGAACAGTTATCCCAATGTCTGTGAACATGCAGTGCCCTCTAACTTTCAAAAGCAGAAATTATCCAGTTAAGTTCACCTGGCTACCATTCTTGATATGGTGTAGACAACAATCCTTCTGCTCTCACAGTTAGTAGCTAAGCCCTTTGGTGGTCAGTATACATTACCATTTACCCAGATTGTGTAAACAGGAAGGAGTGAACCCTTTATTTAAACAACATGATATTAGCAAGAGGCTCAGGTCAGGTTCTACACAGAAGGAAGAATAAATGGCTGTGGAAATCACAGTAAACTTTGGCAATTAATGCTTTTTAAAGAAAAACAATAGTCACACTAATCTGTAAAAAAAAAATAAACCAAATTCATAGTCTTTAAGAAATTTCTAGAAAATCCTATTCCATTTATATGTCAGTTGACTTTGATCTTAGGGATTCTTCTCTCACTTTTTCTTTCTGAGGGAAATCTTCTTGGAAAGGAATTAAATTAGACACCACTTATGTATAATTATCACTAATTTCTCTAATGGGATATTTTCATCTCTCATGGGCTTTAGAACTCAAGTATTTATCTCTGTCTTCAGCCTCCGCCTAAGTAAGCATGTGGGTAATGAATCCCGTAAATTTCTTTTGGCTTCCATGAGAATTGGTCTCAAATCTAATAACCCATATTATTGTAATCATATTTTAAGATATTCTTAAAGTATCTTTGAAGTAATTATGCCTCTTTTCCTCTTATTGTTCTCTTTACTTAGTTGCAAAGGTAAAGAATATAGGACTCTGCAATTATTAATCACTCTTCCCTCATTATAAATAATATTATCCTCTCTGATACATAGAAAAAACTCAGCAAGTAAAACTTTGATTTAGTTATTTTACTATTAATAACCTTTCATGAAAAAGAAGATTAACTTTTGACAGGTAGTCCATTTTTTGCTTATTTATAAGTTCATTATCTTTCTATTCACACTGAAAATTATTAGATCACAGTTTTGTCAAACAGAACTAAAGAAATGTGTCATGTTGCTTACCTTAATCAGATTTCTTATTGAGGTATTTACCCTCAGCCACAACAGCAAACAAGTGAAAACAACAAGAAAAGCTTTAAGCTTCCACTAAGAAAAATCAGGTTATATACAAAGAGATAAAAACCAGCCTAGGATGCATCTTTTCATTTGCACCACAAGAGTCTGTGAAATAATGTAAAATTCACAACTTGCAATGAAACTGAAACTGTGAACCTAGAGTATTATACCTATTAAAGCAAGAAAATCTAATAAAGATATTTTAATCATAAAAAGACATAGACTCTTGCATGCCTTTGTTTCTTAATACATATCAGTTTAATTTTCCTTCCCAGGGAATTGTTTTCTCTATATGGCCTACATTTTATGCTTCCTCACAACTTTCATTTGCAACATGCCATGGCTTTTCCAGTGATTCTGGCCTCACCTGTTTATAGCTAGAAGTATCAATATCAGCTGAATTGGTCTCTGTGTATCTTGGTCCAAATATCTACAGTAAGGGAAACTATTTGATTCAGCCTAGATTCCAACCCTATCTTTGATTCCATCCTTAACGCATAAGGACACCCAGTACCAATATACCTGTTTGAGCTATAGGAAATAAGACAGTGGGGTGGGGGGCATATTATTTTGGAAGAGGGTAAAGACAATATTGAATATGCATTGTAGATCCAACAACTGACAACTTTACATGGCAGCTTGAATATAAAAAATAAAATAAACAATAAACCATATACTTTGACATTAAAGATGACTGGATTTGTTTGATTTCTAAAAATGTTTCTTACTGCTAAGGTTAAATGATAAAAATGTCTGACTCTAAGCATTGCTGTGAAGGATTATAAAACATGTGATATGCTCAATCTCATATCTAAAATGTAATATTTAAATACTGGTAGCTTTCTTTCCATGCATCAACCAACCAGTTAATTTAAGCCCAAAGAAAAATCATTCATTCCTGCATACATTATTTAAGTGATTAAGAAAAACAAGTTTATGATGGAGAGGGCTATGTCCTTGGAAGGAAAAAAATTACAGTAAACATTCACAAAGGATTTTCCACCATTAATTCATGAGGAGTTCAGCATCTTATGAACTGAGTAAGAAAGAGAGAGATACATACACATAAACATATGGATTTATGTATATTTATTCCGTAGCTTTTAAAGCCTTCTCTAAGTTTGCCTGCATTGGTCTACTTTTTTTTTTCCTCACTGAAAAACAGTATGTTTCTTCCATGCTTTGATTCCATTAATAGACAAATCTACATTCAACTCACATGCACATGTTCTTTATCTTCTACAAGTGAGCATGGACCATTTTCTTTAATTATCCAGTCTCATAAAATGATTTGGGAAGGATTCCCTCTTTTTGGATTGTCTGGAATAGTTTCAGAAGGAATGGTACCAGCTCCACTTTGTATGTCTGGTAGAATTCGGCTGTGAACCCACCTGGACCTGGGCTTTTTTTGGGTGGTAGGCTCTTAATTGCTGCCTCGACTTCAGACCTTCTTATTGGTCTATTCAGGGTTTCGGCTTCTTCCGGGTTTAGGCTTGGGAGGATGCAGGTGTCCAGGAATTTATCCATTTCTTCCAGGTTTACTAGTTTATGTGCATAGAGTTGTTTGTAATAATCTCTGATGATGGTTTGGATTTCTGTGGAATCTGTGGTGATATCCCCTTTATCGTTTTTTATTGCATCAATTTGGTTATTCTCTCTTTTCTTTTTTATTAATCTGGCTAGTGCTCTGTCTATTTTGTTGATCATTTCGAAAAACCATCTCCTGGATTTATTGATTTTTTGAACAGTTTTTTGTGTCTCTATTTCCTTCAGTTCTGCTCTGATCTTAGTTATTTCCTGACTTCTGCTAAGTTTTGAGTTTTTTTGATCTTGCTCCTTTAGCTCTTTCAATTTTGATGATAGGGTGTCAATTTTAGATCTCTCCTTTCTTCTCATGTGGGCACTCATTGCTATATATTTTCCTCTAGAGACTGCTTTAAATGTGTCCTAGAGATTCTGGTATGTTGTGTCTTCGTTCTCATTGCTTTCAAAGAACATCTTTATTTCTGCCTTCATTTCATTGTTTATCCAGTCAACAGTCAAGAGCAAGTTGTTCAGTTTCCATGAAGCTGTGCGGTTCTGAGTTAGTTTCTGCATTCTGAGTTCTAACTCGATTGCACTGTGGTCTGAGAGACTGTTTGTTATGATTTCCATTCTTTTGCATTCCTGACACCTTACACCAAAATTAACTCCAGATGGATTAAAGACTTAAACGTCAGACCTAACACCATAAAAACCCTAGAAGAATATGTAGGCAAAACCATTCAGGACATAGGCGTAGGCAAGGACTTCATGACTAAAACGCCAAAAGCAACGGTAACAAAAGCCAAAATAGACAAATGGGACCTAATCAAACTCCACAGCTTCTGCACAGCAAAAGAAACAGTCAGTAGAGTGAATCGGCAACCAACAGAATGGGAAAAAATTTTTGCAGCCTACCCATCTGGCAAGGGGCTGATATCCAGAATTTACAAAGAACTAAAACAGATCTACAAGAAAAAAACAAACAAGCCCATTCAAAAATGGGCAAAGGATATGAACAGACACTTTACAAAAGAAGACATACAGGAGGCCAGCAAACATATGAAAAAATGCTCATTATCACTGGTCATTAGAGAAATACAAATATAAACCACATTGAGATACCATCTCACACCAGTTAGAATGGCGATCATTAAAAAATCTGGAGACAATAGATGATGGAGAGGATGTGGAGAAATAGGAACACTTTTACACTGTTGGTGGGAGTGTAAATTAATTCAACCATTGTGGAAGACAGTGTGGTGATTCCTCAATGACCTAAAAATAGAAATCCCATTTGACCCAGTAATCCCAATACTGGGTATATATCCAAAGGATTATAAATCATTCTACTATAAGGACACATGCACACGAATGTTCACTGCAGCGCTGTTTACAATAGCAAAGACCTGAAACCAACCCAAATGCCCATCAGTGATAGACTGGATAGGGAAAATGTGGTACATATACACCATGGAATATTACGCAGCCATCAAAAACAATGAGTTTCTGTCCTTTGTAGGGACATGGATGAACCTGGAAACCATCATTCTCAGCAAACTGACACAAGAGCAGAAAATCAAACACTGCATGTTCTCACTCATAGGTGTGTGTTGAACAATGAGAACACATGTACACAGGGAGGGGAGCACTACACACTGGGGTCCATTGGGGGGAAATGGGGGAAGAATGGGGAGGTGGGAAGGTGGGAAGAGATAGCATGGGGAGAAATGACAGATACAGGTGAGGAGAAGGAAGGCAGCAAACCACACTGCCATGTGTGTACCTATGCAACAATCTTGCATGTTCTTTACATGTACCCCCAAACCTAAAATGCAATAAATAAAAAAAATTAAAATTAAAAAAAAACAAAAATAAAAAAAAATTATCCAAACAGTATTTATGCTGTGCTGTCACCTCAAATTAAGTTAAAACTGCTTAATAAAATATTCTGAATAATAAAGATTGTACTTTTACCTTTCTATGAACTTCCACTGTATTCAATTATCTTGTGATTTATTATTTTGTCTTCTTAATCTAGTTACTTTTCACACATTACTTTGGTTTTCCCAACTATAAAGAACAATGCATAGTACCTAAATTGTATACTGCATAGTTCCTAGTTTAATGTAAGTTATAACAGGTATTCAGTTCAATTCTACTGATTATTCTGTACTTCCCTTACTTTTTAAACAAATTTTTTGTTATGTAACACTGGATATGTTTCTGATAGTAATAATATATAATATGTTATACAAAATTTATTTTATAATATAAAAAATCAGGACATTATTCTTTTAATAGCTATATGACCTAGAAATTTTATATATTATTGATTCCCATTCTGCAATAACCATAGAAATCTGATTCAGATAAAAACTCCTTCAAGACTTTATAGTCCAAAATAGTTCATGGCTTTTTACTTATTATATTCAGCTAATCACTTTGCTTGGTTATTTTACAACAGACCTACAAA
This sequence comes from Saimiri boliviensis, assembly GCF_048565385.1. Taxonomy (NCBI): domain Eukaryota; kingdom Metazoa; phylum Chordata; class Mammalia; order Primates; family Cebidae; genus Saimiri; species Saimiri boliviensis. Next base: position 43,318,421 of record NC_133463.1, read on the forward strand.
TTTTTCAGAGATAATAATTCATAGAGTTTACTTAATTAAAAACTACTTTTCTTGTTGACTCTAAATAAGGGTACTACATTAACAAAAAAAATAACTATATTGATGTTGAAACCAGAAGAAATGAGTCTTGAATAACATCCTGTTACCCTGTTAAGTCGGAATAGTAATTTCAAGAACTTGAATATACTGTATACTGCACATTCAATAGTATAGTATTATTTCAAATAAATTACACTACAAACCTTAAGAATTTATAATCATACTCATTAATAAATAATAATCTGTAGGGAAAATATAAATGGAACTGATATATAGAGTAGTATTTTAACAGAAACTCAACTCCCTGGGCTAATCTATGCTGATTGCGTTTGCCTGTACTGTTGGTTTCTGCAGATAATGGCATAAACTCCAACTCTACTCCCCAATCTGTGAACCTCAGTGGACTTCTCTATTTATACTGCTTATAAGTAAACACTAAAAAGGAAAAGTCTTCATTCAACCAACACTACAATTTATAGCATAATCGCCTTCAAAAAATAAAACTATTGAGAGAAACCCTTTACCGTTTCATGTAATTAAAGGCATTGCAATAACAGAATTTAGTCCTGTATCACTTAACTATTTTTGTAACTATATTTTTTAGGTGATAGAACTAATAAAACCAATATTAATAAATCCAAAGAAAAGTAAGAATTTGGATTTTTAAATTATGGTTTCAGGTACATCTTTTAAAATTTGAAACAAGGCATCTAAATTATTGATCATTAATAAAGAATTATTTGTATAATACCAGCAATATTATATTAAATGTGGGTCTCCTATTGTTATATGGTTTATTGCAATTCTTTTTAGAGCATTAGAGATAAACAGAAGAAAATTAGAGAGAAGAGGAAAAAAGTCAAAAATATCTTTGTTCTTAAAGTACTGTAATTCTACTAAAATAAATCAACATGGTAACTATTACTTCTGAGCAGTGCAGGAAACCTTAAAAATAGCCTTTTTTGTATATATAAGCATACAATTTTATAACACACTTAATTTTTGTTCTTTGGTAGACAGAGTTGAAAGATTTCTTCACTATATATATATATATATATAATATACGTCATATATATTTTATATATAGTATGTTTGATCCTTCTGAAAGAAAAATTTCACTCTTTTCACTAGTTAACCATCAAGGTGATTGTATTCATGACTAAAACTGGGGACTGAACACACGGGAAGGTGATCCAAAAGGAGAAAAAACTCCCAAACTGTAGTTCCAGATACCAATCTTTTTAAAATAAAGTTATTTTACAGTTCAACTTTCTTTTCCTGTTAACATTTCCTCTACCCATCACTGTCAAATCATGTCAAATCTGTTTATACATCTAGAATTAAGATACTATCTTACTTAATACAATCACAAAATCTACCCCATAGATTTTGTATTTAAAAAATTACTCATTCTACTCTGAAAACTGAATGACCTGCACTTTAACAATGGAAATACTCTTTTTGTTTGCTTGTTTTATGTTTGTTTGTTTATTGTATTGTGGGTTCTGGGGTACATGTGCACATCCTGCATCCTGCAGGACTGTTACATAGGTACATACATGCCATGGTGGTTTGCTGTCTCCATTCCCCCCAACCCCGGCGCCCTCCCCTACCCTGTTGCCTACATTAGGCGTTTCTCCAGGCGTTATCCCTTCCCATCCTCCCCCTCCACCCCATTCTCCCTCCCCGTCCTTCCCTCCACTCCTCAACCTAGTCCAGTGAGTATTGTTCCCTTCCCTGTGCCCACATGTTCTCATTGTTCATTACCCGCCTATGGGTGAAAATACGCGGTGTTTGGTTTTCTGTTGTTGTGTCAGTTTGCTAGAATGATGGTTTCTAGATTCATCCATGGAAATCCTCTTTATTTTACATGTGGCTAGCAAACTGCTTGTTATTCTAGTCATTACCTTGATGTTTTAGTGGCTGAACAGAAATAATGTTTGTATTTCACTCAATCCAATATGGATGTGACAAGTCACAGGTGGGATGTGAGTCTCTAGCCCAGCAGCTTCACTGCTCAGAAACTCAGACTGATGAACAATCTCAGATGCTTCATCCCGATAACATTCTTGAAGGGTTTCATTATTATTATTATTTTGCCATTAGTAAATGAGTCATATTTTCTTAATGTCTCTCATGAAACTTTCTATAATCTGGATTTTGATTACTTTTCTCAGCTTTTATTATGTGACTTTCTTCATTTTCTTTGTATCACCCAGACTAACCTATTTCGACCTCCTGAATGGGCCACACTCTTACACCGCTTCAGACTTCTTTCATGAGCAACCACTGGCTTTCCTATATACACTGATCCTCTCATAAAATCTCCTTGATGTCATTTTTTGGTAAATAAGCTCCATAAATTTTATGTGTTTCAGTCTAGACTTCATCTCTTGAAATTCTAGAAGTGACACCCTCTACTTCCTACAGCTGTGTACTCTCCACAGAGCAATACCTTCAGCACCATAGCATAATTTCTTCTTACTTCTAAGTAGCATGCTTAAAGGAATAAAATGTTTTAAGGCATAGGTAGTCTCTTATACCATTTTAGACCCAGAAAACAGCATATGACTAGCTGACAATAGATGTCAGTATATAAATATTGAATAAATAAATGGGGAAAATTATTTTGGACTGTAACCTATCAACATACATTTCATAGTAATTAGAATTCATAGTAAAATAAGAAGTCATAAAAGATGTAGAATGAAATATATGCAACTTTTTAAACTCAATTTAAATAAAAATGGAAATAAAACATTAATTTTAAAAATGCAAAGGAAATTAAAAATACTTTGGGCTACATCAAAATGTAAAATTCATGTTCATTTTTAAAGTTAAAACTAAAAGTAGAAGGCTTATACAGAATATTTTTGAAACAAATTTGATAGACAAATATTCTAATGCACATAAAGTTCTTACAAAATATTAAAACCATTTAAACACATAAAAATGGACATTTCTTTCCAAATAAAAATCAATGCAAATAGAAGCATATTTATAAAAGATGCATCATTTCTGGTAGTAAAAATACAAATTACAATGAATATATAAGCTTTTTCCCATTAAATTGAAAGAAAATGAAGAAAAAAATATAATGGTGACAGGGGTATAATGAGGTAGCCATCTCACATACTTTGTTTCAGCTTCAAAATTGGCAAAACTTTCCATAAAGCAATATGCCCACATATATATCAAGAGACTTAAAAATATACATATTTTTGCTCTGGATTGGTAAAAGCAGGAATTCATTCTAAGCAAATAACTATGTTTGAAAATAAGTAATCATTTCTTAAAGAAGCATTTATTATAATACAAATTGAAGACAACTACATTTTCAAAAATTGGTACATGATTGAATAAAATGTAATATAAAATAGTGTTATATATTTAAGAAAGTATTTAGTGACCTAGAGAATGTTTTCCCATATTTAGGCAGGGAAATACTGCATTTTTTTTTCCTTTGTGCTGCCTTTCTTTCAGTTGCTTAACTAGCCTGAAAACTTGACTTACAGAGCTTTGCCTGCTTTCCAGAGTTGTGCCACAGTTCCTAGGCTGTATTTGGAGGGGAAGAAGCAAATGAAAGGAGCAGAGCGAAAGTTCCCTCCTCCTTACCCTATCTATCAATATGTTCCCAGTTGGGCACTGGCCACAGAGAAAGAAAAACTCCACAATAGATGTGGATGATTTTATGTTTTTCTGTGCCACAGTCCTTCCCAGAATAATATAGAGTCAGCTGACTGTTTAGTATGTTTGATGGGAAAGAATTTAATACGGAAAAGGGAAAAGAATAATATCTTAAAAAGTTATTATCCGTCATTTGAAAGAATTTCGCATAAGAAAATCAAATAAATATTCACATTTTTCTACTGTTATGGCACCATTAAAAATTAACTAAGTTTTGTGAAATTTGTTTTGATACATCATGAGAAAATTTTCCATTTATTTCTGAGCAAATACAATTTTGAACTCTTTCCAATCCATTAATCACATTTTTCCCATTAATTTGAAATGCCAGATCTAACCTATACTAAATAACGCCTAGTATGGAGCATACTACTTATATTTATGTCTCAATTTTTTATTTTCTTCTGTTGGTCTGTCCATTTCATCATGATTTTCATATGATGCTCATTAGAAATTATTATTACTGTTATTGTTTTGAGACAGAATCTCACTCTGTTGCCTAGGCTGGAGTGCAGTGGCATAATCTCCTTTCACTGCAACCTCCGCCTCCCATGTTCAAGCAATTCTCCTGCCTCAGCCTCCTGAGTAGCTAGGAATACAGGCACATGCCACTACACCCACCTAATTTTCTGTTTTTTAGCAGAAGCGGGTTTTACTGTGTTAGCCAGGATGATCTGGATCTCCTGACCTCATGATCTGCCTGCCTCAGCCTCCCAAAGTGCTGGAATTACAGGTGTGAGCCACCATACCCGGGCAGTAATTCTTTACGATATGCTTTAGGTTAATTATTTTAAATGAATATACTTAATCCAGTTTGATATATTGCAAATGCTTTGTTAATGTTGATCACAAATAAGGTTTTATATTTTGCTCATCAGACTATTAAAGCAAGGGGATTTTCTGAGAATGGATTTTAGATACGCTTTTCTCTCTTTGGTTTACAATATTTAAACATGCACTGTGATTGATATAATACTATTGAGGCCAAAATAAATACTTTCTTAAGTCTTTTCTGGCTACAGTTTCTATGCTGCCCTTCCTGGTAAATTATGCTCTCATTTTAAACCTATAAAGTTTGTTCATTTCAATGTAAGGCCTCTGTGACAGTTGCTTTGAAACCCTAACAAGGGCATTCACTCATTTAGATGCAGTCCTTCTGAATAACTTCAGTTGCCTGAGGTTGCCAATGCTGTAAAGTGTAACTCTTATTCACTCAGGCTGACCTGAAACTTATACCATTAAACCAAGCTTGAGGGCCTCAGGAAGTCATAGCTAGATGGTAAAGTATTGCACAATAATCTACTTAGAAAGACTGCTTTCAATGTCCACCAGGGTTAAGTGTAATTTTATAAAAATTCTCAATGTAGAAGGCAGTACTCCCACGCCCGTGTCACACTGGACATCATTTGCCTACTGTCAGTATATTCTTTTGTAGAGACGTTAAGAATTGCTTTAATATGAACCACACACACTTTACAGTGACAGCATGACTATATTTAAATTTTTATTAGACTGAACTGCAAACTCCAGACATGCTTCTTTCTTCCAGACTCTAGTTCATGATAACTGTCAACGAAATAAAATTTACCTGGTGAACTAGTGTAGTTGAGTCAATCAGTAACAATAACAAAAGAATAGAAGTGGCAGCATTTAGCATTTTAATTGCATTTATCACTTAGAAGAACCTGAGCAGATAGACTCTCTCATCACCCTCCCATTCCATCTTAGAAGTGAGAAAATGGAGATTTAGAAGTCAAGTATTTTTTTCATTATCACTTTGCTACTAGGTAGTAGAACTAGCAGTGGAAGGCTAGTCTGTCTGACTCCAAATATCAAGCGCTGCATAAATAGCCAAATACTTTAAAAGGGAAGGAGTTAAACACCCCATTTCCAAACTAAATTTGATTTAAACCAACTCAGAAAAACAAGTTTTATAACATTTTCTTAAATGTTTCTTCCTTGTTAGCATCAGCCACTGCCTTGCAAATTTAATATTCTTTCCACTGTCTAATTCCAATTCCTTTTGCTAAATTTTAAGCCCATTTCATTTTTAAGGGGTATGAAATAGGTAATTGCCATCTAAAATACAATGTCTGTCACATTTTTCAGAATATTTTTCCAAATTATTGATAGTTTAAGAGACAAAACCTTGAAGTCACATACAAGAGCTGATGCTCCAGAAATCTGATTGCCTTAGTTTGTCAAAACTGAGAGTGAAGAACCTTGACTCTATTCTTAGAAGAACTACTTTTTTTTTTTTTTTCTTTTGAGACATAATTTCACTCTTTTTACCCAGGCTGCGGTGCAATAGCATGATCTCCATTCACTGAAACCTCTGGCTTTTCAAGCAATTCTCCTCCCTCAGCCTCCCGGGTAGCTGGGATTACAGGTGCCCAACACTACACTAGAGTAATTTTTGTATTTTTAGTAGAGACAGAGTTTCACCCTGTTGGCCAAGCTGGTCTTCAACTCCTGACCTCAGGTGATCCTCTTGCCTCAGCCTCCCAGAGTGCTGGGATTACAGGCCTGAGCCACTGCACGCAGCCAGAAGATTTATTATAATAGCAGACCATATATGAATCAAGGCCATATACTAGAGTGTTTACTCTAAATTAGTGTAGCACTAGGAAATAGAACACTGGTAACTCTTTTTTGAAGGGAGGGAAAATAAAGAAAAAATAGATTTGAATAAACCAGTCTAAACTCATTGCCCATTAGATAATATGTTTATGATTTCACTAAAATTGAAAAATATTAGCATATTTGAGTCATAGCTGATTGTTGCTCTGTTAAGATTTATTAAATGTCATATATCTGTATACATTTGGTCTGACATGTTAAATATTTTTATGATTTTGGGGGTATATTACTTCCACTTCCTTGTAGTCACATTAACTCTCCTGCAAATGTAAATACGTTGTCTGTTTTAATGTCACCTTCCTCTATGTCATTATTTTCCATTCTCTTCCACACTGCCTTGATTAAACCATCTGTTATTTTATTTACAGCATATTAATATGGCACCCAAAGCTGCCTTGGCACGTTTTTTTTGTTGTTGTTTTTGTTTTGTTTTGTTTTTTGCCTTAGTACTTTTTAAGGTATCTCATCTTTAGCCCTTGAAGCCAATGTGAATCTTCCCAGAATCACACCAACTGTGGGTTTTTTCACCTCTGATCTATTCTAGCATTGACTTTATCTCCAGCTTGCTCTAAAATATCTGCCACCAAGACCCTTATGTTATGGTGATATTTTGCTGCTTTTTATTTTCATTGTTTTTAAATTGTATTTTATATTGACAAATGAGTTGTTTTTATTATGGAGGACAAAATTTTGTCATGATTTTTAATACAACATGAGATGATGAAACTAATTAACATATTTAGCACCTCAGATCTTAACATTATTCGTGTTAAGAACATTAGAAATTTACTCTCGGTGTTATTAAGATATGTAACACTCAATTATTAGCAATATTCAGCATGCTATGCTATCAATATTTAAAAAAATAAAACTTATGTATACTGTATAACTGAGGCTTTGTATCCTTTGATTATTGTCTCCTCATTCCCCTTGACCCCTAGGATTTAGTAAGCACCATTCTACTCTTATCTTTATTGACTTCAGTTGCTTTAGACTCCACATGTAAGTCAGAACATGCAGTATATATCTTTTTATGTTTGGCTTATTTCACTTAGCATAATCTTATTCAATTCCACTCATATTGTTGCAAATGACTATTTATTCTTTTGGGCTTAATTGTATACCACTGTGTATATAAATCACATTTTTCATCATTTAATTCCTTGTTGAACATTTAAGTTGATTCCATAAATTGGCTATTGTCATACGGAACCACAAAAATAAATAAATAGTCAATGCAATCATGAACAGAAAGAACAAAACTGGAGCCAGCAGACAATCTGATTTTAAACTATACTACAAAGCAACAGTAATTACAACAGCATGATAGTGGCATAAAAATGGGTACATTGACCAATGGGACAGAATGGAGAGTCCAGAAACAAACTCACACATCTGTGGTCAATTAACTTATAACAAAGATGCCAAAAATATATAATGAGAAAAGGACAGTCTTTTCAATATATGGTATTGGGACAACTGAGTGTCAATATGCAGAAAAAGGTGAATTTTGATTCTTATGTCACATCATATAGAAAAAAAAAAAAAAAAACCTCAAAATGCATTAAAGACTTCAACATAAGGCCTGAAACTATAAAACTACTACAAGAAAATATAAAGAGAAAACTACCTGACATTGGTCTGGGTAATGATTTTTTTTAGATTTGACTCCAAAAGTGCGGGCAACAAAAGCAAAGAAACACAAAAGAGAATACATGAAAATTTAAAACTTCTGCACATCGAAGGGAACAGTCAACAGAGTGCAGAAACTTAGGGGATGGGGGGAAATATTTGTGGCCATATATTTGATAAGAAGTTAGTATTCAAAATATATTAAAAAAACTCAAATAACTCTATAGAAAGAAAATAAATTATTTAAGAAATGGGCAAGGGGCCTGAATAGCCATTTCTCAAAAGACGTATGAATGATGTACAGATACATTAAAAAATGCTCAACATCACTAATCATTAAAGATGTAAAACCCCCTACTTTGAATGCATTCAGTCTTGATATCCTCACTATATTGTCAATCATTAGATTTTTTTAAACAGCTGTTAACTACAATTTTGACTCATTTCTCAGACCTCTTGCTTCTTTCAATGGGAATCTCATACTCTATCCTTTATCTCCAGTTCTATAAAATTAAATCTTAGATCTCTCATTTGAATAAACTCCACTCAACGTCTTAGACATATTTCCTGCCAACAGAGGGAATTTAACACATTCCTCCTGCCATCTACCCTATGCATTCTCAGTAGATCTAGCCTTAAAAAAAAAAACAAAAAAAAAAAAAAACAAAAAAAAAACAAAAAAAAACTTCAACTTTCACACACTGTCTTCCAACTAAAAACTTCAAGTGTTTTCAAACATTTCAAAAATCTATTTGTTAAGGCATTCTGTATCAGTCAGAGTCCCAGAAGAAAAAACAGAACCAATAGGATGTATATATCCATACGCATATAAAGATTTATTGCAAAAAATTGGTTAATGTGATTTATGAGCAAGTTAGGCAAATCTAAAGTCTGAAATCAGCCATCAGAAAAGGTAGGCTGAAACCTTCAGGCATAATCTGAGGCTGCTATCCAGAGACAGAATTTCCTCTGGGAAGCCACAGTTCTGCTTTTTAGGGCTTTCAATGGATTCATTAAGCCTTTCCCAGTTATCTGGACAATCTTAGTTACAGTAAACTGATTATATACTCTAATCACATTTGCAAAATACCTTCACAGTAACACCAAGATTAGTGTTTGAATAAACAACTGGGGTTTATATTGTAGCCAAACTGATACATAAAACTTTCCCTTACAGATTCCAAGTTATTAATAAATTAATGATTAATGAACTAATAATTAATTAAAATTAATTTATTTGCAAGTCCACTTTTCAGATTGCAGAGGATAAGCCATTGCAACTGGGAGGAAGGAGAAATATGAGGAAACTAAAAATTTAAAAATATAGCCAAAAAAGAAATACTAGTTTCTTGTCCAGAGGAATTTTTCTGGCATATCAAAATGATGGTCTATTACCTCCTAAATTCAATCTACATTTTGCACCTCAGAGCTTACCTCAGTGCCATATCATTGGAATAGGCCATTGTCCTCTGTAGTCTAAATAATATCCTTTCCTGAATGCTCAATTTAAGCACTGCTTGCAAAGTTCATCTTGCTTGGATGGCAATTTGCTCTGGGCTTCTGTAGCAGGTAAGCTTTATAGCACTAACTTAGCAATTCTCATACATTCATCTCTAGAAGTATCCCTCCAGCTTGACCTAAGCCTAACGAGTGCATGTGCAATTTTGAATTCCCTAGATATACATGAGGTCACAAGTAGATTGTAACCATACTGGTCCCTATCAAACAAAAAGAGTGGTTTCATACAGTTTTACTCAAAGGCCATCCTGAAGGAAAAATAAACAGAAATAGGTGAGGAGATCAATACATTCTCTGTAGCCCTGTGCAACTGCCTCTTGATGTGCAGCCAACTCTGCTAATTTCATCTCTTTTTTCAGTTCCTATTTCCCTTTCTCCCCATCTCACTGCACATGACCACCTCTCCCAGGAGTCATGCTAATACTTCCAGATAGATGCATTGTCTGCAATTTTTACCCAGCATTCTCAGCTCTGCTGCACATCCTGACTATGATTCAGCATAATTCATAATAGCAGATCCAGCTATGGTCTGTCACCTCAGATTGCTTAAGTGCTTCTCCAGAGACATGCTTAATTCTTAATGATGTTGCCGGGAGTTATTTACAAGCATGGGATGAAGGAGTAATTCCTTAAAGACATTACAAATGACACTTGCTTTTCAAATGTTTTGTTGTTGTTGTTGTTGGTTCAGTGATTTTCATCAAATACTACTATTAATTTGGGTTACAGATTTCAGGATAGTGAAGCGACAAAATGTAACTTACATTATTTGTATTATTCCTGACATAATGATGATCTCTGTAGTCTATTTCTTAGAAGGGCCAGACCCTAAATTACAGCTAAGTTGCACTACAAAGTTTAACACTGAGTCCTTTGTCTGGAATCTGGAACATTTTTTTCTATTGAAAGATGTTTAAATGTCAGTTAATTTCCTGGAATAGGCTTAAAAACATTCTAGGTAAAATCAATTCAGCAAATTCGGTTCAGATTTTATATATATATATATATATATATATATATATATATATATATATATATATATGTATGTATATAGTGAACTCTACTGAAAACAAGATCAACATTTAAATCACAAGATTCACTTTGGAATGCTGGGAACTTATATTCCTACCAGGAAAGCATTGCTGATAGCTCTGTGGAGATTTCTTAATTTTAGATTTCAACCACTGGATGTTTATATGAAGCATGACCACAACACGTATAATTGCTAAATGAATAAATTTGTAAATGAATGAGCAGATATCCTTTCCTTTATGTGTCATGGCAGAGAAAAAACTTAATAATTATCTCTTTCAGTACCACCAGCAAGAACCACAAGGAATGTTGGATCACATCCTCTCATTGACTATTTCTCTTTTGTTAAAATAAATTTTAAAAAATTCTAACCTTTTTTTTTTACATTATGCAGATAAATTCAACCAGAAATCAGGCAAAGAGTGGATGCTAGTATGATGTAAATTGCCTGTATTTAAATGGCTTGCTCAAATGAGGACTAGCATTAAAGATTCTACCAGGAGAGTTGACCCTGTCTGTCCTTCCAAAAGCCTCAGATCTCTTCCTGTTCCCTTTTTAGAAGACTTGAATAAAAACATGCAGAACACTCAAAAATATACACTCAGTTGGAAAAAGAAGATAGAGAAAACAAGAGAAAGCTTCCTTGCTTGCTGCAAGGGGAAGAAAATGACTGCCTTTTACATATAAAACTCTGAAACTAATTACACTAAAGGCATATTCAGTAGTATTTAATATATTTTCCAGGATACTTACAAGTAATTTTAATATATATATTTTAACCTATACCTGATGTTCCACTATACTTGCAATACAGTTTTTCTTCCAATACAGTTATTGGAATATATAACTGTAACTAGATTTATTCTACTTGCTTATTATATCCTTTAAATTATAATGATTAATCATATACATTGCATAATTAAATTATAAAACATGATTAATAATTATTATATTCTTGTTTAATGATACCACATATTTCATTTTAACTAGAAAACACAAAGTACTTTAACTCATGGGCCAAACATATTGTTATATGGATAATTAGCCTGGGTTTTATTACAGGTAAGGAAAATAAGGCCCATGTTAAGCAACTTATACAAGGTGAAACAAGAATATTCCTTGCCCTTGGTCTGAATCAAGAATAGCTTAGAATACAGGACTTTCATTCATTTTATTTATAAAACTGAACCAAAGAAAAATCAAAAGTATTCTCTACAATGACATAAACACTCTTAAAGAAGATTTGCTTTTTTTTTTTTTTTAAGAATCATGAGGTTCTTACAGAAGTTTCAGAGAATTATGTCTAATAGAATATGTCAGGCAACAATTTATTGACATTAAGACTGGTTAGGCTCAGCTATCACAGCCCCAGCTTCTGACCCAATTGAGTTTCAAAGCATCCTGGAATAACTCCTAGGTGTCTCATTTCATAAACAGTCTTCAGACAGATAGTGTCCTCAGATGTGTCAGAGACCTGTGATCCAGGACAGATATTATCCATCTTTTCTCTTCTATTATAATAGCCATGAGCAATATAAAAGAAAAAAAAAGAGAAGAACCGATGGGTATTTCTTTAAATCACAAGGCAGCTTTTGAAATTATTATTATTTTTGCTCTCGAAGGAAGTAGTTAAAATTCCCTCCTGAATACATTGCATCTGGTTTAGTTAAGTTCATAGAGGGGTCTTTTAATTACTGCAAAAATTAAGCCTCAAGCTTTAAGCCAGGAAAACTGAGAAAGGATACCAATGAATGAACAAGCAAAATTTGGTCTATGTTTCAATCTTGTGTAAGAGATGATGTTCATAACCTGAGAGATAGTCTTATTGCTTCAGATTAAGTCATCTTACTGTTTGGCCTAGTCGAATTTTGGAGAAGACAGGGCAATTGATATGGAATATTTGGCTGAAGGAGTTTGTAAGGACCCTTCTCGGTAAAGCAGCTAGATTAATTACCCTGCCAAACCTCTACAATATGAGTAGAAAACATTCCTAAAGGTAGATTGGAAAGTTGTTAGAAAGGGGAAATATGTGCTAAGAAGCAAAAAATAAAAATAAATATCCAACAGAGTCAAATTAATACACTCGATTTTTTCAAATGCTTTGAAATCTGAAAATGTTAAGATTTCAAAAAATTTACATTTTTATGTTTGCCTCTACATGTGTGTGTGCATATGCATATCATAATTTACAAATTGATAAAATACAATTCAGTTAGTCTTTGGGGCACCTCTTTTCTGAATATAAAGACATGAGGAAATTCAGCTAATAAGCTAATATATTTTTATTTGAAGAGAAACTATAACAACCAATGATCATATATAGGGTATACTAGATTGCTAATTATTTTTCTCATAAGAGCTTCAAATAAAAATTCTCTAAACAATATTTTAAAATGAGGTACATATTTTTATTACACACAATCTTCTTACTTGCTCTGAAAATTTGTCCTCTTTAGAGTTTTTGACTGTATATAACATATCCAAGAAATAATCCTTTTGTTTGATGCTTCTGGATACAGCATCTCCCTGTAGATGCCATGGTTACAATGCCAAGTGTTAAGCACAAAATTGCAGGCTTTAAAATGCAACAAACTTGCTATGTTGGCTGCTTGGGACACTCAGCTGCATCTGTACCAGATCACATATTTGTTTACGAATAAATGGTTGTCTGTAGGATAAGGTGATGGAGATTATTTATTATAGGTAGAAGCCAAGAGATAAAAAGATGGATATTTATATAACCAGTTTCTTACCAAAATGCTGTGTAGTTCAACAGCTAATAATACTATTCTAATAACTTTGAATCCAAAGGTGGTAATATATATTTTTTATTAGTTGGAAGATATTTAAAATTTTTTATTGCAGAAGATTAAAAGGAAGGGAAATAAAGAGAAAGACTAAAGCTTGAATCAGAAATGAGATTCATGATTTTCCTTTTGATCTACAGAATAGCAACTGTCTGTACTGCATTATAACTTCATGTGATTTTCCATCAGGTTGTCTGAAAATTGACTCTTTAAATGTGATGATGTTGAAAAACAACACCAAAGAAAAAAAAAGCTTTCTTTAAAAAAAATCGTTTCCTGTAGCATTTTACTAATGAGATACACAATAAAATTATATCACTCATGCATTATTTAACATCATACACCCTGAATTTCCATGTCCTTATTTTAGATGACTCACATGCTGGAAAGCAGAACAGCCCCAGGCATTTTAAGTTTTGAATATAAATCACCTATATAGTTTTAAAATGTTATTTTAAATAAAATACTCAATTCTCTGGCCTTATATGTGAGCAATAATATATATTTTTACATAATTATAACTTCGTTTACATTTTGTAATCTATCATTTATCTCACTGAACTAACTTTTTATTGAGTGTCTACTGGTACAAGATGCCATGTAGAAATATATGGCATTGTTTAATGTAATTAAGAAATCATTACTCAACATATTCTACTCCTCCCATGCAGGCACTTGACAGAAACACTTTGTTAACTTGCTGATAATAAATTAAAATATTTACAGAAGTGAGATTCTCATTCAACATTCAGAATGACCCAGGACTTTAATATTTGAGTTACAGAGGGAAATATACATTGCTATGTCAGAGCTATATAATTAGCAGATTGATACAGTGCTGTGCTAAAGCCAACTTGTATTGGCTCAGGGGAACTGTTGTTAGCACCTCTTTTCAAATCCATGTTTAATGATGTCAAATTGATAGTGATGGGAATATTTACACCACAGAAATTGGTAACTGTAACAAACAAATGGGTTTTGTTTTGTTTTGCTTTGTTTCAGAGTCAGATGGTAAACATTTACCAGCCTACCACTGATTTTATGCAATGCTGTTTACAGAATTATTCACACAAATGGAATGCGGTCTTAAAAGAGCAATCATTGTGAAAAGATTATAATGTAATAATACACAAATTAAAATCATATTAATAAATTATATGACAAATGGCATTTATTTAAAGTGATGCAACCCTCCTAAAAATTAGCAGAGGAACAGGAAGTAAACAAAGCAAAATTAATAAATTCGTGAATATTTTTATTTGGGTGATTGTTATATAGGTTAATTTTTCATTTTCATGTTTGCAAAACTTTTCATAAGAAGACATTTAAAATAACAGAAAGCAAAATACTTATGCATGTTCAAACATATATATATTTGAGTATATATGTAGTTTTAAATTATATATATGCATTCACACATAAGTAACACATTCTTAAAATAAAGACTATATTTACAACGTCTGTATAGTTATTCAATAATTATCTTAGTATGTCTTTGTAATAGGAAGTTATGGTTTATAATTTCATAATGAAAAGAAAACATATAATAAATTCCAAATATTTCCTTAACTGTGGTTCAAACTTTATCTAGGGCATCAAAAGGCATGGGACCAACTTATGTTCTTAAGTAAATTTAAACAAATAAAAATCACCAAGGATATATATAGTTTGGTGTACCTTTAGTAGAGGTCTTGAGGGGTTACACAAATCAAAACATTGTAAGAAGAAGTTCTTTGTATACTATTGAGTCCAGCCACTTTATTTTGTGTGAAAAAAGAAACTCAAAAAGGATAAGAAATTTCTTCAAAGCTAGAGTTAACTGAGTTCTTGCTATTCAAAAGTGTGAACCAATGTCAATATCACCTAGGAACTTCTAGGAAATTCTGACTCTCAGTCCTTAACTCAGAAGTAGTGAAGAGAATCTGTAGTTTAACAAGATCCCCAAGTGATTTTTACACTCATAAAAAAGTGAAAAGCCGGCCGGGGGTGGTGGCTCACGCCTGTAATCCCAGCACTTTGGGAGGCCGAGGCGGGTGGATCACAAGGTCAAGAGATCGAGACCATCCTGGTCAACATGGTGAAACCCCGTCTCTACTAAAAATACAAAAAATTAACTGGGCATGGTGGCACATGCCTGTAATCCCAGATACTCAGGAGGCTGAGGCAGGAGAATTGCCTGAACCCAGGAGGCGGAGGTTGCGGTGAGCCGAGATCGTGCCATTGCACTCCAGGCTGGGTAACAAGAGTGAAACTCCGTCTCAAAAAAAAAAAAAAAAAAAAAAAAAAAAAAAAAAAAAAAAAAAAGTGAAAAGCACTGAACCAGACAGTATCAAATTTGGTATCCTTGTCTCTAAATTCCCTACCTCATTACCCCACACTCTCTGGCAAGAAGATGGACTTCCTTTTGCTAATCCTAACAACTATTTGGACTTTTCCTGGTTCAGGTTCTATTTGGTACATGCACATACATATAATGCTGAGACAGTGAAAGACTTCTGCCAGGTTTGACCCCCTTCCATCAATCCTGAATTGGTCACTTCATAAAAGGACAATGTTGATATTCTGCAATTCTATCAAAGTTGTAAGATGCAAAAATGATCAACAGTAAGTATGGCCATGATCTTGTGATGATGATCATGATGATGATGGTAAGAAAATGTTCATACTCTGCCTTACAGACAGGGAGTCCTATGGTAATATGTGTGAGAAAAACTGCAGATGCTGTGCTAATGGCTATATACCGCTCTTGAATAACTGTAAAATCTTTTAAACTTAAATGAGTGTTATCCTTTCCTCTGACCTCAAGAGCAGTTTCTTTATTTGTAGAAAAAGTGCATGTGGAATGCCTATGATATCAAGAACAGCAGATCTTCTCAGTCAGAAAGCCTCTGCAGCAATGCAGATGGGAGAAAGCTATCATGGGTTAAAACAATCACCCTACACTGAACTTAATTGACAAATAATTTATAGAAGCCAAGAAATGTTCATTGAACAATGAATCACTTAGAGTGAAGGATAAAATATATGTGGATTGATTACTAGAAAGTAAACAAAAGATTGAAAAGAGCTTAGGAGGACTTGAGTACCTTGAAACTTAAAGCCACTGAACAAAGAACTTTATGACAGAAAGCCTATCAAACATCAGAGTAAGAAACTAAAAAAGGTTGTCAAATCCCAGTGCATGGCCTGGGTAGCAGTAGGATGTTTGTGCTTCTGTTCAGGTAGAGCACTGGACTAGGAGAATTCTAACTTTTCTTTAAACAATGTTATTTAAATACTGTGTTTTCCCTTAGGCGTGTTACCCCAGTAAATTAAGTCAGCTGTCATTTCAATGTTTGAAACACAGTAACATAGTGGCCATTAGTTAATATCGTACAATGCTTCAGAAGCTGTTCCATTTCCAGGCAGAAGGAGACATATTATGTATTCTTGTTCCCCCCGAAAAAAAGTCAAAAAAAGAAAGAAATCTAGGTAAAACAAAGCCTTAAAAAAAAGCCAAAATTATGGTAAATATAATTTTTCATTGTGTGATTTTATTAAATGTTCAGAATACGGTCTCCTTCTCTATTTTATTTATCAGTAAGGTTGACATCAGTTTAGCGACTCTTCTTACTTTGGATGTCATGACCTGATTTCTCATTGAAAATTGCTTTGGATTTTCTTAAGGTAATAGCCATTCTAGCATAAAAATACACTGCAATTTTTTTTTTTTTTTTTTTTTTTTTGGTTTTTGCTTTGCTAGGAGAGGTTGCACATGCCTTCCGAAAGCATCTTTTACCGTCCACCACTTATTTTTCCTAAGAGATCAGACTGGCAGTGTTATTTTATGGGTTACTTTACGCTTTGTGATTTTTCTATGATTGACTTCTTCCACTTAAGCTAAGGGGATTTACTGATGTTAACTGAGTTTGTTTCATTCCTATGAGAGCTAAGACTTTAACCAAGCAAATCTCACATTGATAAAGATGCTTCGTATTCTGTACCTCATCTGGATATGCATAGGATTTTATGGCAAAGTGCTTGGAAAACAGTTGGAAAAAGTTAAATATTTGTTAATATCATTCTTCAGCTCAGTGTGTATTTCCATAGATTATTAAGTATGTACTTCTTGACCCCTAAGAATGATAATAAACTAATTTTCTTTGGGCTACAGTTGTCTCATATATAATATAGATGATTCAAATTAGATGAGAAAGTGATGTAATAAACATGAAAATATTTGTAACATAGAAAGTGTCTATAAATATGTTTAAGCCAGCCTCCAAGATGGTCCTCATAATCCTTTTATCCTGATATTCATGTCCTTGTGTGGTGCTCTTTGATATTTAAGATGACTGACCTACTTAACCTACACTATACTGTGAAATTCTGCTATGTGACTTTCAAGATTAGATTATAAAATATAGCATAAATTATGCCTTGATCTCTTTGGAATCATTTACTCTAGGAGAAGCCAGCTTCTGTGACATGAGCACACATAAATAGTCCTATGGAGAGATCCAGGCATCCTGACTATAATCTCATCAGAGAATCTGAGCCAGAATAACCAAGCTAAGCCAAGTCCAAATTTATGACCCACAAAATCTATCCATGATAGTAAATCTTGATTGCTGGTTTAAACAATACATTTTGGCATACTTTCATATGTTATAATGCTTAATAAATAGAAAATGGTGACATATTTATTCATTTGTCCAATGCTTATGGAGTATCTTGTATCAGGCACTAGACTGAAAAGTTGAAGACAAAGAAATACACAATTCACTGAGAAGAAAAAAAAACTAAAACTAAAAGATGCTTTTCTTGTCATACTATGCTATAATGAGTTTGATTATAAAAGCCCCATTACTGTAGTTCTTTATCTTCAACTAAGCAGCATTTGTAAAATCCTTAGGCAAATACAAAGTAGAAGAAAAGAAATTTCCCTCAGTAACCCAGATAAATGCATTGTGATTATTATAATTTTATCTTCTTTGAAGATATGTTGAGGCTAATTAATTAATTTGCTGAAAAACGTATCTATGAACCAGAGTCAACTGTCCAATCTTGGCCCCAAGGATTTTCTATTCCACAGACAAAGCAAAAGCTCTTTATGTTGATTTTCCTCTTTCCAGAGACGAGTCACAATTAGTTAGTAGGAATAGGAAAACTAAATGCAAATGAAACCAAACAGAGAGCACAAGCAAACCCAATATTAAATATATTATGCATGTCTTGAATTTTGAAACTAGCTACAGTGAGTTAAAATGGGTATATAAACAGCTCTAAGTTTCAAGAGTAATAAAAAGTTGTGCTCAAAGAAACCATGTTGATTCTTCATCTAATTGATGCATATTACAGATAAAGAAAGCAAATGTTTCCAATAAAATAGCTTACCCTCAGCCATGGAATTAGTTAATTCAAGAAATAGGAATATAACAGAATTTCAGAGACGATTATTTTTTTGTATGCTTAAAATTGTATTTCATTTATTTGTTGTTGTTGTTATTGTACTTTAGGTTCTGGGGTACATATGCCAATAATGCAGGATTGTTTCATAGCTACATACATGGCAATATGGTTTGCTGCCTCTATCCCTCCATCACCTGTATCTGGCATTTCTCCCCATGTTATCCCTCCCCAACCTTCCCACCCTCACTGTCCCTCCCCTAATTTCCCCCAACAGATCCAAGTGTCTGATGCACCCCTCCCTGTGTACATGTGTTCTCACTGTTCAACACCTGACTATGAGTAAGAACAGGCAGTGTTTGATTTTCTGTTCTTGTGTAGGTTTGCTGAGAATGATGGTTTCCAGATTCATCCACGTCCCTACAAAGGACACGAACTCATCATTTTATATGGCTATATAGTATTCCATGGTGTATATTTGCCACATTTTCCTTGTTCAGTCTATCATAGATGGGCATTTGGGTTGGTTCCAGGTCTTTGCTATTGTAAATAGTGCCACAATGAACATACATGTTTATGTGTCTTTATAATAGAATGATTTGTAATCCTTTGGGTATATACCCAGTAATGGGATTGCTGGGTCAAATGAAATTTCTATTTTTAGGTCCTTGACAAATTGCCACACTGTCTTCCATAATGATTGAACTAATCTTCACCCCCACCAACAGTGTAAAAGTGTTTCTATTTCTCCACATCCTCTCCAGCATCTGCTGTCTCCAGATTTGTTAATGATCACCATTCTAACTGGCATGAGATGGTATCTCAATGTGGTTTTGATTTGCATTTCTCTAATGACCAGTGATGATGAGCATTTTTTCATATGTTTGTTGACCTCATATATGTCTTCTTTGAAAAAGTGTCTGTTCATGTCCTTCACCCACTTTTGAATGGGTTTTTTTTTCTTGTAAATCTATTTTAGTTCTTTGTAGATTCTGGATATTAGCCCTTTGTCAGATGGGTAGATTTCAAAAATTTTTTCCCATTCTGTTAGTTGCTGGTTCACTCTAATGATTGGTTCTTTTGCTGTACAGAAGCTCTGGAGTTTAATTAGATACCATTTATCATTGTGGCTTTTGTTGCCATTGCTTTTGGTGTTTTAGTCATGAAGTCCTTGCCTATGCCTACATCCTGAATGGTTTTGCCTAGGTTTTCTTCCAGGATTTTTATGGTGTTAGGTCTTAGGTTTAAGCCTTTAATCCATCTGGAGTTAATCTTAGTGTAAGGTGTCAGGAAGGGGTCCAGTTTCTGCTTTCCAGAGCAGATTATTTTCTAAACTCCATTAAGTGGCATCTTTAGTAGTTTAGGAACCACAGCCAACAGAAAAACGGCTGAACTCACTGTTCTGTAAAAATCCTAATTTACATTGATGGCACAGATCTCTTGTGGTTCTAGTGTCTATTTGACACACAACATACTAAACAGTAAAATAATTTATTTTTTATCCCAGGAGAAAAAATAACCTTGCAAGGTTGACAATATCACTTCGGAAAGCTGTTTAATATTCCTTCAAAACCATACTTTAGAGAACATAAAGAATAGAGATCTTGCTACAGGGCAATAAACCCCTAATGTACAACTTTTCATACCACAATAGTTCCCACAGTTAAGAGTCAAAAAAAAAAAAAAAAAAAAAAAAAAAAAAAAAAAAAAAAAAAAAAAAAAGATATGTAAGAGCTCCTAAAAATAAGGTGCTGGAACTGAGTGTGTTTTGATATTCAAAAGTTGTTCTCAGGAAGACAGAGCCTGACAACAGCAACAGACATGATTTTTCATTGTTTGATATGACTACGAAGGTGAGAACTAAAAGCCTGGAGTATTAAGTTTCGACTACTTGTTTCATAATAAAACTTTGGCTATAGCATAGTGTCAAAATGGATTACATAATGTTCATGGTGGTTTTATTTTTAGAGAGTAATATTTATAGTTTTTTATGTTTAAAATTAATATTCAAAATGTTAAAGAAAAAAATCAGAAACATCACTTTCTCTATGATCACAACATCCAAAGGATGTTATTTAATTTATTAATCTAATAAAAAAGACAAAAATCTTTTTGTTTAATTCAAAATAGACTAAACCACCTTCAGAAAAGTTTTATTTATAACTCAATTATAATTTACACTTAAATCTATATAAAGTTTTCATAATTCTACTTTTTAATGCTCTTCAAATGCATGACTTAAGCAAAACCTTCCTCAGTGCTTAAAAATAACTTGAGAATTTAGTAGATTGAACTTACAAATATAGTTACTTAAGTTCTTTTGATTATCACAATATAGTTTAGAGTGTTGGTCAAATTACATTTTCATGTTGCAATGACAAGTCTAAAAGGAACTGTGCATTTTAAACTTTAATTTAATGTAATCCAATAATCTAATGCATAAAATTATCTGAAACATTACCAACGTTTAAAATGCCAATTGCTTGTATTACTCCTAACCTTAACATCAAAGTGTGAATATCTTAGGTTTGATTCATGTTGTCATTTCTATTTTACATTCTAACCTTTCTATATTGGAAAGGTATTTATACAATATGTAAACATTTTAATCATCTCAGACGGGTTGATTGCCATCTCAGTAAATTGGCAATCTTCTTATGTAGCCAAAAGAAGTTTTGGGACCACAGATAGACATACTTAATGTACCTAGAGTGATTCCTCCTCCACCCAAGAGAGATGCACTGAGCCTTTTCTCATATTTGATTTGTTGAATATTAATAGTTCATACTTTTCAGGTGGGATGTTAAATTTCACAAATTAAGAGTTACCCTTTCACAGTTCAGTATCTGAATTCACCATATGAATAACTATATACTCCTAAAACTGGAGATAACTGTCTTTACTAACTTTTTAAATCTTATTTTCTTGCATATTCTTATTTTTTGCAATTACAATTTTTAAAGCTATCTGAAAGATATTCAACTGTTTTCACTTGTCTCACAACTTTGGTGATACACAAATCAGAAGTCATCAAATGAAATGTGGAAGAGAGGTTTGTAAAGTAATCAATATAGAAGTGCAGAAAACAATTACACAAACTTTCAGTCAATTTCATAGTATCATTGGGCCTAACCTTTCAGAACAATTGAGCAAAGTTGGCTGCCCATGAACGCTCATATGACACTGTGTCATAATTATATCAGTAGAGTAATGACACATTGCTTCATTCAGTCTTCACATCATTCCTTTTGATCTATACATTTTCTCAAGTTGTTTATAATTACTATAAATATAGATAGGTATTATTAAAACGTCTGAACTCAACCTTAAAAGGAACATTGATAGCATGGAATACTATTCTTAGTGATCAGAAGATAAAAATGATAATTAAGTCATATACAATGGAAAAGTTATATTTTTGGTACCGTTTCAATGATCAACGAAAAATTTCTTAAAGGAGATAGTCCTGCAAAAAATGTTGTCTCAATTATTAAACCACATTAACTATCAATAGAGTGTTCACCAGAGATACGAGTTTTCCTCTTGAATCAGTTTTCTAGGGCTGCTATAGCAAAGTCCCACACCTGAGCAGCTTAAATAACACAAATGTATTGTCTCACAGTCCTAGAAGCCAGAAGTCTAACAGTAAAAGGCCATTCTTTCTTTGATTGTTCTGGGAAAGGTCTGTTCAGTCCTCCCTCCTAGCTTCTGGTAGTTCCTTGGCTTGTAACAGCGTAACTCCAAATTTCGTATGTCATCCTGCCTGTGTTGGTGTCTGCCTCTGTATTCGAGTATCTCCATTTTAAAAGAACACCAGTTATATTGGACTAGGGCTCACTCCAATGCTCTCACTCTAATTAATTATCTCTGAAACAACACCATACCAATTAAGGCCATATTCTGAAGTACTGGGAGTTAGGACTTCAACACAGAAAATTTGGGGGAACACAATTCAACCCACAACACCAAGAGCAGAAGCACCTTAGAAGTGGTTGCAGTATGATGGGAGCAAGTGACAAGTCATCATCACTTTAGGAGTGGGATGGCTTGAAATCTATGATGAACACTCTCCTGGAGATAAAAACCTGAGGCATGGGTTACGCTCAAGTAACAAGTCACTGAGTTTGACCTGAGAGGATGTTTAAGAGAGCACTCATTCAAAATATTTGTTCTATAATATTTTTTCTATTTCTCTTAGAAAATTATTTTTTCTAAATTGTTTTTCTATTAAGAAAAATAAATTCAGTATCTCATATACTGGAAAGAATTTAAGGCAACAGAAGATTTTGCCAAATATTAGCTTTTCTCAGCTCTATTTGAACACACATATGACCCTTGAGAGAAAAGTTTGTCTACCTTTCTGCTTATGTATTTCTGGAGGTAGTTAAATGTGATCACACTAAGAAAAATAACTGTAATTTCCCATAATTTGATCTAATAGAGTCAAATTAGCAAATAATAGAATTGAAGCTAAGATTTCTCAATTTGGGGAGGAGGATGTTGCTCTAGAGTGTAAGCATCATGATGTGGCAGAGGCTGAGTTCTGACATTACATTTTTACCTAAGTTTTATTCTATGACCTGCTTGGTCTTGCTACATCAAGAGAGCTGAAAGACATAAAGCACTTTGATTTAATGGAGTCAAGGAAACTGATCCTACTCTAAACCTAACTCCTAGAACCTCACACTTTCCCCATTGTCTCTCAAATATCTTTCATGCTTCCTTATCATTGCTTAAGTCAAGACCCTTAGTGTTACCCCATTCCAACCCCTTGCATGTATTACTCTAGACTCTAGAGGTCTCCAACGTGTCAATCAACAACAATTTATTTTGAGAAAACAAGAAGAAAGCAGCATAAATTAAAAGAGTTATAACATTAGATTCCCCTCCTAGGGAGTAAAATCTCTAGCACTTCATGCATTGGGAGGGCAATGTCTTAAAAACTGATCTGGCAATCTGTGCCTCCCAAAAATGTCTCTCAATTTCTCACATAATTTTATTGATAATGCTTTAGTAAGTGCAAGGTCCACTCCAAACCTGAAGCACCACACAAGGGAGTCTGGCATGAGAAACTCAGACAACACATTGAACAAGGCAATAGCCTGTCCTCAGTAGGGATGGTGGAGCCCTGTTTAAGAAGCAGGTGTAGGCTCTTCTCGCAATGCCACAGTAATCTTGTGGCCAAGAACCAAGAAGCTTATCATACCCATTTCAGGTTTATTCCTTCCTCTTATTAACTGTTCTTTATGACCTTACTTTGCAGCAGGACATGGCTTAACCAACAATGATTTTTATTTTAAGTTGGCTTTGCAGTCTTCAGTTTAGATGTCTACTTTTCAAATCTTAACGTGTAGTTATGTAAGCACATCTTTGATAGTGTTAGCTCTTCTATTCTTTTCCCAACCAGTCTGTACGTCGGGCAAAAAGGCTAGGAATTTGTCTCACCTGCTCTGAGTATCTTTCAGGAGGTAGCTCCTAGGTTTCTGAATTAGGGACTGGTACTCTGCTGCCCCCTACTGGCCCTTGGCCATGCTTTTATAACGATATACAAACCTATCAAAAGTCAAGCACTTCGCCTAGCATCTATCAAGAAGCCAAAAATCTATACTTTGACTAATAAATAGAAAAGGCCAAACATATATTAATAGCTTAATGTTCCAAGCTGTATACTTATCCTTTTGTGTATATTCATTATTTAATCTTCTTAACTTTTTAGATAATTGTTACTGTAACTCACTAGATAGATTGCTTTAAGGGACAATTTAAGATATTAAACAATGTACCCAAGAAATTAAGCATATGTCATGCCAGGACACCGTAGTTTTTTGAAGTTTTTTTCTGCTGCTTTTCTCTGACTCAGGGCATGGTCGACAAACTCCCTTGACTCAGAGTAAATTCTCAAATTGCCCAAAGTACCATTTTTTATCATTCTCAGTAATAATATGTAAATTCAATTATGTATGAGTCAGAGCTACACTTCAAATTATGTTTCCTATGCTGTTCTCAGGACACAGAGAAATTCTACAAATAAAATAAACATATGCAAAGTGAAAAGCCTGGAAATAAATTTCAGGGATGCTTCAAAGTCTCATAGCCTTGGGCAAGTCATTTAACTAGCTAATGTCACAATCTCCTCAAATACAAAAACATTGCTCTTTCTACCTCAGAAAGGCATTTCTACCTACCTCCACATTACAGTAGGAGGTGTTTATAAAAGAGCTGTGAACTTAGTACATGCTTTATGGAAGTATCTGGACTTGTTGCATATTTTATTCTAAATCTACCAGTTTACATATGCATTATGACTTTAATAAGGATCACTGATTATCTAGGAAAGAAAGCACACCAATATTACCTATTGAATAACAGCATCTTTACATTTCAAACATAAAAACAATAATGATATTATACCTATCAATGTGCATGGGAAGATACAGACATAGAAAGTTAATTATTGATGTAATAACTTACTCAAATGGACAGATATGAATGTAGATGTTTTTAAATATTATTTTAATTCATAGGTAACCCAATTTTTCTAACCAAATAAGTTGTAAAATAAGACCACTATTACTACAACTACTGTTATTACAGCTAGAAAACAGGGAAAATCATGTTATTAAATTGACCTCTATGTGTATCATTAACCTATAGAATGTTATAAACTTCTTACAAAAAAATATACAGCAATCATTGTAATTATTATGTAATGTGCAAGCAACCATTTTTTCTGAGGAATACTATCAGTCAACAACATCAATTTTCTTCTCTCATTTATGGTATTTCCATGAGAATTAGTTCCCCTGCAGCTACTTTTTTCTTACTGAAATTTTAAACCATAAAATAAGTAATAAAAATTAGTATTACTATTTCAAAAATAGTAGCCTTTACATTAACACTTTTGACTATAGGACAATTTATTCTATATTATCAAGTGCTATTTTCAGTGGACTCCTAATCTGTTTTTTGTCTTTCATTTTATGTCTCTCAAACTATTGTCCCCAAAGAGATCTATGCAAAATCAAATCTCACAGATTTATCTCCTTTTAAAAAAATAATATTAATTTAAATTTATCACTTACAAAATAAAGCTAAACCTTATTTAAGAAACAATACTAGTTTCTTCATGATCAACTGCCTGCGTCTCTCTCCAGTACCTGCTGTCCACTCCCCACCTTACACTTCATAGTTCAGTCACAGAAAACTGAAGACATTTCCAGATTATAACATTACATCCAATTGTCTTCATCAACTGCTAGTCCCTTTCCATTCCTGGACTTCTCTATAACCCCTTCCTTTGAGAGAATTATTATTCAGCCTCTGGGAGCCAAAATCATCTCCAAAAGAAAGCTTTTCAGGAAATCATCTCCAAGCCTCCTCATCAAACCAGGTCCTACCAGTCACAGTGATAAATTATATTTGGTTAGCAATATAATTCTATCTCTAGGTTAAGCAACTTACATGCATTAATTATGTAATCCAGACAACAACCATATAAAGTTGTTCGTATCTTTATCCCTTTACACTTAATGAAATAGAAATACAGAAAGGTTAATTGACTTGCCAAAGACAACACAACTAGTCAGTTGCAAAACCAAGAATTCAAGTTCAGTTGGTCTGACCCCATAGTCCACTAGCTTTAACATCTCTGTAGATACTACTTGTTATGTACAACACTGTACTGAAATAATTCCTTCAAATATTTATCTCCCCACCACGATTCACCAGAGGAAAAATCCAGTCATTCATATTTTTGCCTACATCACATATGTTATAATGTTCAATAAATATTTCTTAAGCTAAACCATGCTCTACTTTTAAAATTATGTATTTTTATATTAAGTTGAACATTTCAAGGGAAAGTATATATTACTGAAGTAAAGAACATATAACATAAATTGATCTTCTGAAAATTAGATACATCAGTAAGTCATAACAAAGCTGTTAAATTTTTAGATAATGAAACAGAAATAAAGAGTTTCTCAAGCTTTTTACTCATGCAATAATTTGATGACAAATTTCATGAACAAAGAGATTCTAAGACCTTCCAAGGGAGGCTTGCCTTTCCTTGACTGTTTAGAATCAGTGATGCAAAACAAGCAAATATATCAACTCCTGAGAGTAATAATTAAACATTAAATTGAACTACTTGAATTTCTGAACAACTGAAGCAAAAGTAGGAAATAAAATATGCATATGTTTCTTATGATAACTAGACAAACTTTTTATTAAAATCTGATTATTTTCATAGTTGATACCTATTAGATTATATAATATTTGCAAGTTACTTACAAAAGGCAAAAAAAATGTTAATAATTGGAAATTATAAGTATATACCTTCCTCCTTAAATAATGTAACTATTTAACAGAAAACATCATATGTATCTATAATTATGTATTTATAATGAATAGCATATAATTACATAGATAGGTATATATATATATATAACCTAGAAAGATATAATTTATTTTCTTACTTTGTCATGTACTATATTGTACACTTTTATTAAATATTAAATATTTGCTTATTTATGTCCAATTGAAGCGGATATGGCAAGAGTTATTACTAAAATCCAGCTCTGAATACCAGGTAAACAAAGGCTTGGATATAGTCCTTATGTTGGCTATGTTAACATTTCCAAATTATTTTGAGTTAGCAAATAGAACAGATGTCTAACAAATTATATCTATCTCTCTCTATAATTATATATTTTTAACATATATATAATTGTGAATATGTATAAACATATAATCATGTGTATATAATTATGTATGTATATATACATACACATATATACATACAGACACATACACACACATGTATGTACTTTGAAATTCTGCCATAAATAATGGAGTTTCCTATGTTGGTAATATATGGCATTAAGGAATCCTTTTAAGATTTTTGTTTTTGAGGATTCTAACCAGGCATGTCCAAGTGCTGTATTTCTAATGTGTAACACTGAACACTATGAAAAAATTAAAACGCCCTTGAATATAATTCCTGCATTGGGGTTGCATATTTAGCTTTTCATCTGTTGAACAGGCCACAACAAAGGAATGGTTTTCTCTGAATTGCAAATATTTGCTATTAAAAGAAAGAAAAGGAGAGACAGACAGACATAATTGTGGTGACAAGTGTCTGAGATCCTAGCTGCAGTATCATATGCCTGACCAAGACAGACTAAATACTTCCCTCAGCTTGACTAAATTTTAGACAATTTTCCTAAATATATGTCCCTGACCTTTCTTTTCTTAGCGCATTTGCTTTAGAAAAGTTGCAATTGTAATTTCTTTCTCTGCCCCTCTAAAATATAAATCTTCCTCTAGCTGCTTACCACTTTTACAGTCCAATAATGTCCTTCTGAAGGAACTGGGAGACAACATTTTCAAATATATAATCATCAAGGAAACAGCATCCTCATCTCCCAGTCTCTGTGGGGGTGTAAGAGTCTAAGTTGGATAGATAAATGCAGAGTAGCAAATAGAGATGGCATAGTCAAATTGACTAATCTCCTCCCCAATATCATCTAGTAGTTTTCCACTGGCTCGTTCCAATACTTCAAAACTCTCCTGCCCTGTTTCAGTGGAGTTGAGTTCAATTTCTCTCATGCATTGCAGTAATCTTGAACAGTCTTCCTTGACTGTTTAACTTGTCCAGTGCAAATTTTCTTTATCATATCAAACACTGTCTATAAAGTACTTATTTTTTCTCTCATTTTCATATTATCATTTTCAAACTTAGAAAGTATATCATTATAAAGAGTGATTTCTTGAAAAGGAAGTAGGCACCATTTAAAAATTATTTAAATGAAGTTAGTACATATAAATGTTGGATATAGTGAGAATACAAATATTAGTCATGTTTAATGCGGCTAATACATTATACCCTTTGAAATCATTCTTTTTTCTTATACCCATATTATAAGACCAGATAATCTTGATTTCTCTACTTTTCATTAATCAAAATTTTCAAATTTGATTAATCTATATGATTTCCCTAGTCTAATTTGTTGCTGATTATGAATGATCTTTTGCATCAATTCACACAAAGTTTTCTCTGTTAACTGCTCTCTCATTCTTAGTTGTTCTAATATTATAAAATTCTTAATATTTCTATCATTGTTTGATAATCAAATGAATATAAATTGGATTGAAAGGGAAGTTAAACTGTTTAAATAATTTCCTTAATTTTGCCTTGAATCCCCAAAAATGTAAAACTAATTCCAGAAGCCATCAGAGTTGCATGTATATATGGAAAGAAATATAAAAGTTTATATATATAAAGATCCCTGCTCACATAAGGAAAATTTCATAGCAGGAAAAGCAGTAAATAAAAATAAATATGATAAATAAGTAAACTACATAATATGTTAGGAATTTATAAGTGCTACATAAAAAAAGTAAAACGGTAAAATATCTGGAAAGAGAGTTTGATACAAATACAGATATAGATACAGATCTATTTTCACATATTGCATGCAAAAAACATTTTCTTTGCATTGGAGCTACTACTGACATGTATTTTAACTCATGTTCTCTATTGATGAAAGTACAATAGTTCATGTTTTAGGTGAAGAAAATTACTATATAATAATCTTGAACTTCATAATATTAAAAAATCATTGATAAAAACTTTGCATTAAAAATACAAAATAGATTGAATATTTAGTCAAAATGTAGCTAGTATAGTATCTAATAGAGGAAAAAAATCAAAATGTGTAAGTAATGAGATATGACATTTAGTCAATACAATTAATTATATACTTTTTTATATAAGGCATGTTAGAAATAAATGAAATTAATATACAGATATTCTAAATCACTGAAAAAATGTTCTAGAAAAAAATGAGAAGTAAATTAAGGATTAATCTATAAACATTTTTGATTAAAAAGTGAATGTTATTAAATTTTCAGGTTTTAAAAATTTTAACACATAGTCTTTAGATGACAGAAATAGCTTTCTTTAGCATGGTTTCTTCCCTTTTTTTTCCAGACAAACTGCAGATTATTTTATTTTTCAATATTATTTCTAGGTATAAGGCATAGCCATCAGTTTTTCTCCTGAAATCTAATATATTCATTTTTGTGTGTGAATGGGAATAGTTTATATTTCTTCCATTTCTAATACTCTTAAACTAGCTTAGTTAAAAAATATCAAAGGAATTTCAATTATGTACAAAATAATTCTGAAAAGAATCATTGGGCTGTATATTTTTAGGCCAAAGAAAAAAATTTGATAACTTCAGCAAAGTTTCAAGATGTAAAATCATGTACAAGAATTAGTAGCATTTCTATGCAGCAATAACTTTCAAGCTGAGGATCAAATTAAAATCATAATACCATTTACAATAGACACACACACACACACACACACACACACACACACACACACAATGAAATATCTAGGAATACCTCTAACCAAAGAGGTGAAAGACCTTTACAAGAACTATAAACTACTGCTGAAAGAAATCAGAGATGACACTAAAAAATGGAAAAACATTCCTGCTCATGGATTAAAAGAATCAATATTATTTAAAGGACCATACTGACCAAAGCAATTTACAGATTCAACACTGTTCCTATCAAATTACCAACATCATTTTTTACAGAATTAGAAAAACATAATCTAAGCTTCATAAGGAACCAAAAAGAACCCAAATAGTCAAAACAATCCTAAGCAAAAGAACCAACCTAGAAGCATCACACTATCGAATCTCAAACTATACAGTAAGTCTACGGTAACCAAAACAGCATGGTGCTGGTACAAAAATGGACACAAAGACAAATGCAACAGAAGAGAGAATCCAGAAATAAAGCTGCACACCTTAAAACCATTAAATTAAAGATTTAATTTTAAGACCTCAAACTATAAAAATTCTAAAAGAAAATCTAAGACATTCCGTTCTCGACATTGGCCTTGGCAAAGAATTTATGGCTAAGTTCCCAAAAGCAATTGGAACAAAAACAAAAATTGTCAAGTGGTACTTCATTAAACTAAATTTCTGCACAGCGAAATAAATTGTCAACAGAATAAGTAGACAACCTACAGAACAGGAGAAAATATTTGCAAACCATGCATCTAACAAATGTTGAATACCTAGAATCTATAAGGAATATAAACACATCAACAAGCAAAAATAAAAATATAAAAAATAAGCAAAGGACATGAACCGACACTTCTCATACATGCAGAAGTCATACATGCAGCCAAAAAAGTATGAAAAATGCTAATCATCACTAATCATCAGAGAAATGCAAAACAAAACCACAATGAGATACCATTTCACACTAGTCAGAATAACTAGTATTAAAAAATCAAAAAATAACAGAGGCTGGCAAGGCAACAGAGAAAAAGGAATGCTTATACACTTTTGCTGAGAACATAAACTAGTTCAGCCACTGTGGAAAGCAGTTTGGATATTTCTCAAAGAACTTAAAACAGTTACCATTTATCCCAGCAATCCCATTACTGTGTATATACCAAAAGAAAAATAAATCATTGTGCCAAAAGGCACATACACTCATATGTTCATCTCAGTGCTATTCACATAATAGCAAACATGGAATCATCCTAGGTGCTCATCAGATGTGGATTGGATAAAGAAAATATGATACATGTACACCAAGGAATACTATGCACCATAAAAAGAATGAAATAATGTCATTTGCAGCAATATAGATGCAGCTAGCAGCCATATTCCTAAACACTTGTAAGTGGGAGCTAAACAATGACTACACATGGACACAAAGAAGGGAACAATAAACACTGCAGACAGCTACAAGAGAGAGGCTTAGAGGAAAGCACTCAGTCACCCATAAGCTAGAGTTCAGAAAGTCAACTGAGTCACTGGCAAACGCAAAGGTCTGGCTAGCAGCAACACAGACTCTGAGAATTAGCTGGAGAATAAAACCCACATGCTATGAATGGTTTTCTAAAGCTTGGGGCAAAATGTATTCAAGGACCAGAATTAGGAGGAGTGCAAAAGAATGTCAGATAGGAGAAAGGTAGCAACCTAGAAAGAAAGGGAGACAGACTGAACTTCGCTGAACCTACCATGGCAGTGGTTTTCTGCTGTGTTCTTCCCTTCAACTTTTACTCCCCAAGTTTCTTTCACTTTGAATCCTCTCTTAATTTTGGTACCTGATCAATAGAAAGAGAACATCAGAATCAATTATCAAATAGGTAATTCATTATTTTAAAGTCATACTTAATTGTCCTAGTGTATTTTGCAATAAGCATTTACTAGACAAGTACTGTTAACACCATGGCACTAACAACTTCATAAGTAGAAAACAGAACTAAAATTTATGCTATTTAACATGGAAACTTCATTTAATTGAGTCCATTAGTGTTATAAAGCACCAGCTCCTTTTTTATCAGATTTATTCATATTTCCCAGATAAAATTTACTGGAAATTCATATATACACATCTCTGTAGATGCAATTACCGTGATGAGCATAATGAAAAAGTACAATTCATATATTTAAGAACATAACCTCTTAGAAAAAGGAAAATCCTGAAAGTATGTTGAGCCATTTCTCTCTAGTTTTGTATTTAGCCCACATAGAAACTAGTTCAAACTTTGATCAAGAAGGTAATAATCTTTTCTTTTGTCACAGAGAAAGCAATGAAAAGAATAAGACTAAAGTAGTGTATTATTACCTCCTTGAGTCAGATAGGGTCAATCAGGGTCAAAAGCAACAAAAGAAGACATTGAGGCAATACAGCTTTTCAGAGCTAATCTATAAGGTCCACAAATGAGAAAGTCTTGTGAGAGCAATGAAAAAGAGAGTGGGAGGCAGAGTAAGAGCAAGGTGCGGGAAATCCTGGTATTGATTTGAATTTTTTTAAGTAAATAATTTGTCTGTGATTATGAGGCTGAGTGGAAACGCAGAGCCAATTAGTCTAACTTTTCAAGCTTATTCTCTGATAATCTTAATCATCTGAATGTTTAATTTTCTTTATTCTAATATAAGCACTCATTGATACAACTGTGCCCTTAGCCAATAGTAAAACAAGGTTAAAAGACTCTTATTAATATTTACCTGTTTAAATATAAAAGAAAGTACAATGTTAAGAAAGGAGATATAGAAAGGCCTGTGTGACCTGGTGTATGCATCTGTGGAGCAAAATAAAAACTTCAAAAAGAGATCTTGGAATATTTACAATTCTGGACAAATCCAACATTTTCTATTACAAAAAGGTGGATTAGTCAATAAAAATAAAAGTTTCAATCTCCACATAATACACAAAAATAAATTGTAGCTCAATTAGCAATACTAAATATTTTTTAAAAGATAAAAGGAAATTGCATAATTAGATAAGAATCTTTACAGCAAGAAGAAAAGTTACCAAAAGGGAGAGAAAAATAATGTTGTGTGTATATTTGTATATTTTGTCTTAGATTATGAAATAGTTTACATAATGTGAAAAGTAAATAGTCAAATAACTGGCTTGAGAAAGTAAAGTATAATGGATGAAAAACCAATATACTCATAATCAAAGACTTTACATAAAGCTACAAAGACTAGATTAACACCCACTAGCAAATGGATCATGATGCATAAAGGATAAAATTAGAAAATTCAAAATATTAAATAGAATAAATATGTAAATATTTAACCTCTTGTTTATTTAAATCAATGCTAATTAAAATATCTTTATAAGTTTAATACTAATATCAAACTTTGGGAAGTGTTTGTGAAAAAGGAGTGTCTTTTATTTTTGCTGAAAATGTAGTTTGCTGAGGAAGCAATTTTGAAGTATGTATTAATTGATGTAATTGGCATATGTATCAAAATGTATCAACAACTTTTTTAAATGTTTTGCTTTGTGATCTGTACAGAAATAATTACAAATATAGTCAAAGTGTTAGCGACAGGAATATTCATTGAAGCACTGTTGATAATAGTAAAACACTGAAAACAGCTATTTAATAATAAATGTGGTATTTTACAGATAAATTATAATATAGCCACACAGCATATGTGCCTATAAAAAAGAAAAATTCTACATAAAAATGTGTTCTCTTTCTCGCTTTTACCATAGAATGAGATTATACATTCCTAATACTAAGAGGGTCTCTTTTCAGGTAGTGGATTTATAGGAGACTTTAGTTCAGTCTGGGAATGGTGGCTCACACCTGTAATCCCAGCACTTTGGGAGGTTATGGCAGGTGGATCGCCTGAGGTCCAGAGTTTGAGACCAACCTGACCAACATGCAGAAATCCCATCTCTACTAAAAATACACAATTAGCCAGGTGTGGTGGCATATGCCTGTAATCCCAGCTACTTGGGAGGCTGAGGTGGGAGAATCACTTGAATCTGAGAGGCAGAGATTTCAGTGAGCCAAGATTGCTCCACTGCACTCCAGCCTGAGCAACAAAAGTGAAATTCCATCTCAAAAAGAAGAAGAAAAGAAGAAGAGGAGGAGGAGGAGGAGGAGGAAGAGGGGGGGAGGAGGAGGAGGAGGAGGAGGAGGAGGAGGAGGAGGAGGAGGAGGAGGGGGAGGAGGGGGGAGGAGGAGGAGGAGGAGGGGGAGGAGGAACTTTAGTTCATTTTTTCATGTTCTTATGCCTATTTTCAAGAATTCTGCAGTCAACGTACATGTCTTTTGTAAAATGTAAAGTATAAAAGTTATAAAAGCAAATTGAATAGAGCTTTCTTTTATAGGTAGAGGAAAATAATTGAACTAAATAGTCTAAGCCCTTTAAAAACTAATTTTAAAAAGCTACTTCACTATTAGGGCTTTCTAAGGATACCGTCTCACAATTTGAAACTCTGCTTTAGCATTTTGTTTGACATATCTGTATGTTTGACTCTTGATTGTTGAAGAATTATAACAGTCATTTCTGGGAATGATTCTGATTTATGAATCATTCTTTTACTACTGTTTGTATACTATACCAGTTAAATGATACTTTCTTATGATATAAAAAATAATAAAGGCAATGTATTTTTTTAAATGTAACATGCAAGATTTGACTTCTTGAGTAAATGACTGATTTACTGTTGCTAATATGTTCATGTTCAGGTATTTATGCTCTTTCATTACTAACAAAAACATTAGCTATATAAAATAAAATAAGCCATTGGTGCTATAGCCTGAATGTTTGTATCCTCCCAAAATCATTCATTACATGAATGTTGTGAATGTGAATATCATCACAATTATTATCATCATAATAGTAATTGTGATGATATTAAGAAGTGGCATCTTTGGCAGGTAAATAGGCCCTGAGAGAGTCCTCATAAATAAGAGTGAGACCCTCATAGAACATACTCTGAGAGCTACCTTGCCCCTTCCACCATGTGAGGACATAGCTAAAAGGTGCCATCTGTGAATCAGGAAGCAGGTCTTATTAAACACTGGATCTGCCAGCATATTGATCTAGAACTTCTCAGCCTCCGTAACTGTAAAAAATACATTTCTGTTGTTTATAAGCCACAAATGTATGGTGGTTTGGTATTGCGGCCTGAGAAAACTAAGACAGTTAGGATTACCAAGAGTATATTTGTATATGAAGAGATGAAAAACATGGACAGGCATGTTGGGTCAGGCTCATGCCTGTAATCCCAGCACTCTGGGAGGCCAAGGCTGGTGGATCTCCTGAAGTCTGGAGTTCAAGACCAGCCTGGCCAGCATGGCCAAACCTCATCCCTACTTAAAATACAAAAATTAGCCAGGCATGGTGGCATGTGCCTGTAATTCCAGCTACTAGGGAGGCTGAAGCACGAGAATTGCTTGAAACCTGGAGGTGGAGGTTGAAGTGAGCCAAGAGGGTGCCACTGTGCTCCAGCCTGGGAGACAGAACAAGATTTCATCTCAAAAAATAGAAAAATGCTAGTCACAAACTCCTCAAAATAGCTTGACTAATATTATATGATATTCAAGGATGCGCAGTTTATGCTTGGTGATATTCTAATGCCCATGCTAAAAGCTGCTTTTAAGAGGACATAGTCCTTCCTCTCCAATCTGCATTTTAACACCCCCTCAGCTTGCTTTACTGGTTTAATTTTCTTGCATGTCCAAAGAAATGAAGAAAAATCTTGACAGATTAATGAATATTTGCTAAGACTAGAATTTGCCTATACATTATAAATTTAAGATCATTAAATTCTTTAAAAGGAAAAGAATATATATTGAGCCAGTGCTGCACATTGTAATGCTTCCAGATGCCAAGTCCAAAAGTAAAGTAGAGTGCTCCAGTGATATTGAAAGATTTTTCAAAAGTATAAAAAAAGTAATTATTCATGGAATTAAGATTTTCTTTGAACTATAGTCATTTTTCCACTAAACATATAAAATTGTGAATATAATATTTATTGTTATTTAAACATTGGCAAAACCATTCTATTTTAAGAAAACCAGAAAGTTTCAATTATTTACCTATGAATGAATTTAACTATGAGTGCTTATTTACATATGAGTGATTTGAAGGGAGGTTTTCTATTAAAATCATTCTGAACAGCAATTTGGGAATTATAAATGATCAAATGATCCTCCCCAAAACAAACATTCTCTATATAAAATATAAAAATATATATTTACATATATTTATATATATTAAAATATATATATATAATATATATTTTTATATTTTATATATAAAAATTTATATATAATTTTATATATTTTATACAGAGAAAGATTGTTTTCTCTCACATATATATATTTGAAATTATCCAAGAATTTAATGCAAATTCAAATTAATCATTTTATATATTACGAGCTGACTTTATGAACTTTCTCATTTTATTAATGTGACCTAGTCTTCTAGGTTATACCCTGCTTTTCCAAAAATCTTAATTGAAAATATTATAAAGTATATACATATGTGTGTATACATATATATGTGGATGAATATATGTGTGTGTGTGTGTGTGTGTGTGTGTGTGTATTCTTTTTATAAGTACTTTTGGAATTTCCCTAAAAGAAAATGTGCTTCAAGATATAAATATTAACTGTGTTTTAATATGGAAACCTAGATATTTTCCTTTTTATGATTTTTCTTTGCTGCATTGAAAGATAGAAAATAAGTAGTGCCATTAGCCTGCTGTGAGAGTTGAAGGATTAAATTGTTCCTTTTCTTCTGAAAAAAATACTATTTTTTATTTTTCTAATGACTTATGAGTAATGGACATCAAAATCTATTGTGAAAGAATAAAACAATGTTTTTTATTTCTTATTTTTTATTTCTGTCTTTAGGAATAAAAAGGATTAAGTGGAGGTTGTCTAGAAACCCTGAAGAGGAAAGTAAACAGTGAGAATACTGAAAGGCACAGAAAATCCTATAAGCTAAACCAAGAAAAGCCTTCCAAGCAAAAAATGTCTTCTGTCCAGGAAGAGCCCACTGTATCTGGTGACAGAACAGGCACTTTCGGAATTCATAGGGAACCTGAATTCTACAACTGTAAGTCTTAACCATAAAGTTTCCGATGCCTCAATTTAATGATAGTTCCAATATTAATGCAGTGGGCCTATATTATTTGCAGATTCAATATTTGCAAATTTTTCTACTTACAAAAATTTATTTGTAACCCTAAAATTAACACCAACTGCTCTTTCTCGGTCATTACAGGCATGTGAAGAGCAGTAAAGTTTTGAGTACATCTCAGCAAGGTGAAGATCTGCCTTCTTTCAGTTTTCATACTGTAAACAAGTATTCTTTTCACAGTCTATTTAATATCATACCATAGTTTTAGCTGTGCTTTTTGTTAGTGATTTTGCCATTTAAAATGCCCCAAATGTAGTGTTGAAGTGCTTTCTAGTGCTACTAAGCACAGGAGGGCCATAATGTGCTTTATGGAAATAATATGTGTGTTAGGTAAGCTGTAGGTATGAGTAAGAACACTGTTGGCAATAAGTTTAATGTAAATGAATCAACAATATATATTAAATAAAGTGACTTTAAATAGAAACACAAGCAAAACAATGTTACATATTGATTCTTTAGCAAAGGTATGACCAGAGACTCTCAGTAACCTGTATTTCCTCTAGGAGCAGTAGTTAAGCATTCACCTATTCAGTATTTGAAGCAACATTATAGAACATAACTGCTACAAATAATGAGAATCATTTTTATCTATTTATCGATATATCTATCATCCATCTCTCCATGTGTTGGATGCATACATATAAGCAAAACAAGTCTACAGTATTGTTCAGAAAGCAGAATATCTAAATACTTTACTTCCATTATTTGGGTTGAATTTTTTTTTTATTGCATTTTAGGTTTTGGGGTACATGTGAAGAACATGCAAGACTGTTGCCTAGGTACACACGTGGCAGTGTGATTTGCTGCCTTCTTCCCCCTCACCTATATCTGGCATTTCTCCCCATGCCATCCCCCCCAAATCCCCACCCCCCACTGTCCCTCCCCTGTTTCCCTCCAACAGACCCCAGTGTGTAGTGATCCCCTCCCTGTGTCCATGTGTTCTCATTGTTCAACACCCATCTATTATTTGAAAACAAAATAATGGGCTTTTAAATAACCAACAAGTGAGAAAAAATAAATTAAAATAACAGTAAAAATGTATTTTAAACTAAATGAAAACACAATATATTAAAATATCTGAGCTATAACTAAAACAAACTAGAAATTTATAGAACTATATGGTTATATTAGAATTTTGAAAGTCTCATGTAAATAACCTGCAAGCTCACCTTAACAAACCAGGAAAAGAAGAAATTAGACTCATAAAAAGAAGAAAGAAAATGATAAAGATCACAGCATAAATAAATAAAACAATTCACAAGGTCTTTCAGCATTTTTATTGCATTCCTCTAATGTCTTATATTATTATTGTTACATATTTTAATTCCACAGATGAGATTATTATGATTTATATGGTCCATATTTATTTACATTTACCCATTTATTTCTCATTCCCTGCACACCATTTTTTCTTCAATTAATTTATATTTATCCATCTATTTTTCTTTTCCTGTATTCCTTGTTTTCTTCAATTCTTGTGTTTTTATCTGGAATAATTTTCCTTCTTTTAGCAAAACTAATTTAATATTTTATGTGGTGCATGTCCACTGGCTAGGAAATCTAATTTTTGTCTTTCTGAAATATTCTCATTTCACCTTCATTTTTGAAAAATAATGCTGCTGGTTATAGAATTTGATGTTGGCAGTGGTTTCTTTTCTGCACAATAAAGTTGTCATAGTGTTGTTTTCTGCCTTACAACCTTGCTGTTCAATAGACAGTTATGATTGAATGCTAACCATTTGAAGATTATGTCTTTTTTTTATCTTTGGCGCTTTTAGTATAATCTATCTGTGATTTTTAGCTGTGTCATTAAGATATGACTATGTATTTGGGGTTTCTAGACTTCATTTAACTAGCACTTTTTATGTCTCTCATCAGTTCTGGAGAATTATTAATGACATCCACTTAAAATATTGCTTTTGTCTATTCTGTCATGCTTTTTTACCGGGATTCAAAACATAAATATATTAATACTTTTCACCATGACTCATATATTTCTTACATTCACTTCCATATCTTTTTATCTTTTTGTTTCTCTTCATGCTTTCCTAAAGACATCTTCTACTTTCTTTAAGTTTATTTATCTTTTCCTTTGCTGTGTATAATTTGTATTTAAACTTATATATTGAGTTCTTAGTATCAGCGTATTTTTTCATTTATTTCAGAGATTTTATTTTCCTGATAAAATTTACTATCATGTTAAATATTTTTATGAACATATTAGTAACAAATATTTTAGTCTTAGGACAATAAAAAAGGATTAAAAGTCTCCTACAAAGATATTATAGAAAGAGAAGAAGGCTTAACAAAATGCAATTCCTATTTTTCTACACAGAAACATCATCACCTAAGGGATTTATAGGTAATGAGGGGTTTTAACAAGAACTGAAAGAAAACAACACAATGTTATTAGTGTCAAATTACCTGAAGATAAACAATCCAAAGATAATATTAAATCATGTAATCAGGAACAACAGTGACACAACCTATCAAAACCTTTGGGATACAGCAAAGGTAGTGCTAAGAGGAAAGTTTATAGCCCTAGACGCCTACATCAAAAAGATTGAAAGAGCACAAACTGACATTCTAAGATCATACCTCAAGGAGCTGGAGAAACAGAAACAAACCAAACCCAAATCCAGTAGAAGAAAGGAAATAACCAAGATCAGAGCAGAACTAAATAAAATTGAAACAAGAAAACAAACAAACAAACAAAAAATACAAAAGATAAATGAAACAAAAATTAGTTCTGGATCATTAGCAATATTAACCAAGAAAAGAAGAGAGAAAATCCAAATAACGTCAATAAGAA
Organism: Saimiri boliviensis; assembly: GCF_048565385.1. Taxonomy (NCBI): domain Eukaryota; kingdom Metazoa; phylum Chordata; class Mammalia; order Primates; family Cebidae; genus Saimiri; species Saimiri boliviensis. The sequence goes on from NC_133463.1 coordinate 43,358,476, forward strand.
ACAAAGCAAGAGATATTGCAACTGACAGCACAGAAATATAAAAGATCATTCAAGGTTACTATGAACATTTTACATGCATAAACTAGAAAACCTAAAAGAGATGCATAAATTCCTGGAAAAATACAGCCTTCCTAGCTTAAATCAAGAAGAATCAGATACCCTGAACAGACTAATAGCAAGTAGTGAGATTGAAATGGTAATTTAATAATTCCCAATTAAAAAAAAGAGTCCAGGACCAGATGGATTCACAGCAGAATTCTACCAGACATTCAAAGAAGTATTGGTACCAATCCTATTGACACTATTCCACATGACAGAGAAAGAGAGGAGCCTCCCAAATTCATTCTATGAAGCCAGCATTACCCTAATATGAAAATCAGTAAAGGACATATCCAAATATAAAACTACAGACCAATATTCCTGATGAACATAGGTGCTAAAATCCTTAACAAAATACTAGTTAACTAAATCCAGTAACATATCAAAAAGATAATCAAGCATAATCAAGTGGGTTTCAAGCCAGGGATGCAGGAATGGTTTAACATAAGCAAGTCAATAAATGTGAGATACCACTATACAGAATTAAGACCAAAAACCACATGATTATCTCCATAGATGCAGAAAAAGCATTCAACAAAATCCAGCATACCTTTAAGATTAAAATGCTCAGAAAAAAATCTGCATACAAGGGACATACCTCAATGTAATAAAAACCATATATGACAAACCCACAGTCAACATAATACTGAATGGGGAAAAGTTGAAAGCATTCCCTCTAAGAACTGGAACAAAACAAGGATGCTCACTCTCACAACTTCTCTTCAACACAGCACCAGAAGTCCTAGCTAGAGAAATCAGACAAGAGAAATAAATAAAGGCATCCAAATCGGTAAAGAGGAAGTGAAACTGTCACTCTTTGCTGATAATATGACCATGTGCTTCAAAAACCCTAAAGATACCTCCAGAAAGCTCTTAAGACTGATAAAAGAATTTAGCAAAGTTTCTGGATGCAAAATCAATGTACAAAAATAAGTAGCTCTTTTGTACACCAATAACAACCAAGTAGAGAATCACATAAAAAATCAACCACGGCTGGGCGCAGCGGCTCGAGCCTGTAATCCCAGCACTTTGGGAGGCCGAGGCGGGTGGATCACGAGGTCAAGAGATCGAAACCATCCTGGTCAACATGGTGAAAGCCCGTCTCTAATAAAAATACAAAAATTAGCTGGGCATGGTGGTGCACGCCTGTAGTCCCAGCTACTCGGGAGGCTGAGGCAGGAGAATTGCTTGAGCCCAGGAGACGGAGGTTGCAGTGAGCCAAGATCGCGCCATTGCACTCCAACCTGGGTAACGAGTGAAACTCCGTCTCAAAAAATGGAACAGAACAGAGGCCTCAGAGGAAATACAACACACCCACAACCATCTGATCTTCGACAAACCTGACAAAAACAAGCAATGGGGAAAGGACTCCCTGTTTAATAAATGGTGTTGGGAAAACTGGCTAGCCATGTGCAGAAAGCAGAAACAGGACCCCTTCCTGACACCTTACACCAAAATTAACTCCAGATGGATTAAAGACTTAAACATCAGACCTAATACCATAAAAACCTTAGAAGAAAATCTAGGCAAAACCATTCAGGACATAGGTGTAGGCAAGGACTTCATGACCAAAACGCCAAAAGCAATGGCAACAAAAGCCAAAATAGACAAATGGGACCTAATCAAACTCCACAGCTTCTGCACGGCAAAAGAAACAGTCAGCAGAGTGAATCGGCAACCAACAGAATGGGAAAAAATTTTTGCAGTCTACCCATCTGACAAGGGGCTGATATCCAGAATTTACAAAGAACTAAAGCAGATCTACAAGAAAAAAACAAACAAGCCCATTCAAAAATGGGCGAAGGATATGAACAGATACTTTACAAAAGAAGACATACAGGAGGCCAACAAACATATGAAAAAATGCTCATCATCACTGGTCATCAGAGAAATGCAAATCAAAACCACACTGAGATACCATCTCACACCAGTTAGAATGGCGATCATTAAAAAATCGGGAAACAACAGATGCTGGAGAGGATGTGGAGAAATAGGAACACTTTTACACTGTTGGTGGGAATGTAAATTAATTCAACCATTGTAGAAGACAGTGTGGCAATTCCTCAAAGACCTAAAAATAGAAATCCCATTTGACCCAGCAATCCCATTACTGGGTATATATCCAAAGGATTATAAATCATTCTACTACAAGGACACGTGCACACGAATGTTCATTGCAGCACTCTTTACAATAGCAAAGACCTGGAACCAACCCAAATGCCCAACGATGATAGACTGGATAGGGAAAATGTGGTACATATACACCATGGAATATTATGCAGCCATCAAAAACGATGAGTTCACGTCCTTTGTAGGGACATGGATGAACCTGGAAACCATCATTCTCAGAAAACTGACACAAGAGCAGAAAATCAAACACCATATATTCTCACTCATAGGCGGGTGTTGAACAATGAGAACACATGGACACAGGGATGGGAGCACTACACACTGGGGTCCGTTGGGGGAAATGGGGAGGGGTGGGGGGGTGGGGAGGTGGGAAGGGATAGCATGGGGAGAAATGACAGATACAGGTGGGGAGACGGAAGGCAGCAAACCACACTGCCAAGTGTGTACCTGTGCAACAGTCTTGCATGTTCATCACATGTACCCCGAAACCTAAAATGCAATAAAAAAAAAGAAAAAAAAACCTACCCCTTTTACAATAGCTGCAAAAATATATATATAATTCTTAGGAATATACCTTACCAAGGAGTTGAAAGACCTCTACAAGGAAAACTACAAAACACTGCTGAAAGAAATCAAAGACGACAGAAACAAACGGAAATGCACGCATGCTCATGGATGGGTAGAATCAATATTGTGAGAATGATCATACTGCCAGAAGCGATCTACAAATTTAACACAATTCCCATTAAAGTACTGCCATCATTCTTCACAGAGTTAGAAAAACAACTCTAAAATTCATATGAAACTGGAAAAGAGCCCAAATAGCCAAAGCAAGACTAAGCAAAAAGAACAAATCTGGAGGCATCACACAATCTGATTTCAAATTCTATTATAAGGCCATGGTCACCAAAATAGCATGGTACTAGTATAAAAATATGCACATACACCAATGGAACAGAATAGAGAACAAAGAAATAAACCCTAAGACTTACAACCAACTGATCTTCCACAAAGCAAACCAAAGATATAGTGGGGAAAGGAAACACTTTTCAACAAACTGTGCTGGGATAATTGGCTAGCCACATGTAGGAGAATAAACCTGGATTCTCATCTCTCACCTTATGCAAAAATTAACTCAAGATAGATTAAGGACTTAAATCTGAGAAACTATAAAAATTAAGAAACTATAAAAATTCTATAACGTAACATTGGAAAAACCCTTACAGACATTGGTAAAGATTGGCGTTAATTTATTTATTTAATTTTTTTATTTATTTATGGTACTGTAGGTTCTGGGGCACATGTGCAGATCATGCAGGATCGTTGCATAGGTACATACATGGCAAAGTGGTTTGCTGCCTTCATCCCCCATCACCTATATCTGGTACTTCTAATCTCATTATCCCACCCCCACTGTCCCTCCCCTAGCCCCACCTACTGACCACAATGAGTGATGCTTCCCTCCCTGTGTACACGTGTTTTAATTGTTCAACACCCACCTATGAGTGATAACATATGGTGTTTGATTTTCTGTTCTTGTGTTAGTTTTCTGAGAATGATGGTTTCCAGATTCATCCATGTCCTTATAAAGGATATGAACTCATCATTTTTTATGGCTGCATAGTATTCCATGGTGTATATGTGCCACATTTTCTTTATCCAGTCTATAAATGATGAACATTTGAGTTGGTTTCAGGTCTTTGCTATTGTAAACAGTGCTGCAATGAAAATATGTGTGCATGTGTCTTTATAATAGAACAATTTATAATTCTTTGGGTATATACCCAGTAATGAAATTTCTGGGTCAAATGGTACTTCTATTTCTAGGTCCTTGGGAATCGCCAGACTGTCTTCCACAATGACTGAACTAATTTACACTCCGATCAACAGTGTAAAAGTGTTCCTATTACTACACATCCTCTCCAGCATCTTTTGTCTCCAGATTTTTTAATGATTGCCATTCTAATTGCCGTGAGGTGGTATCTCAATGTGGCTTTGATTTGCATTTCTCTAATGACCAGTGATGATGAGCATTTTTTCACGTTTGTTGACCTCATCGATGTCATCTTTTGTAAAATGTCTGTTCATCTCCTTTGCTCACTTTTGAATGGGTTTGTTTGTTTTTTTCCTTGTAATTCTGTTTCAGTTATTTGTAGATTCTGGATATTAGCCCTTTGTTTAATTGGTAGATTGCAGAATTTTTTTTCCCATTCTATTGGTTGCCGGTTTGCTCTAATGATTGTTTCCATTGCTGTACAGAAGCTCTGGAGTTTAATTAGATCCCATTTGTCTATTTTGGCTTTGGTTGCCATTGTTTTTGGTGTTTTAGTCATGAAGTCCTTGCCTATGCCTATGTCCTGAATGTTTTTGCCTAGGTTTTCTTCTGGGTTTTTATGGTGTTAGGTCTTATGTTTAGATCTTTAATCCATTTGGAGTTAATTTTGGTGTAAGATGTCAGAAAGGGATCTAGTTTCTGCTTTCTGCACATGGCTAGCCAGTTTTCCCAACACCATTTGTTGAACAGGGAATCCTTTCCCCATTGCTTGTTTTTCTCAGGTTTGTTCAAAGATCGGATGATTGTAGATGTGTGGTGTTGCTTCTGAGGCCTCTGTTCTGTTCCATTGGTCTATGTCTCTGTTTTGGTACCAGTACCATGCTGTTTTCATTACTGTAGCCTTGTAGTGTAGTTTGAAGTCAGGCAGTGTGATGCCTCCAGCCTTTTTTTTTTTTTTTTTTTTTTTTTTTTTTTTTCTTTCTTTCTTATAATTAACTTGGCTATGCGGGCTCTCTTTTGGTTTCCTATGAAGTTGGAAGTAGTTTTTTCCAGTTCTGTGAAGAAGGTCATTGGTAGCTTGATGGGGATGACATTGAATCTATAAATTACTTTGGGCAGTATGGCCATTTTCACGATGTTGATTCTTCCCAACCATGAGCATAAAATGTTTTTCCATCTGTTTGTGTCCTCTCTGATTTTGTTGAGCAGTGGTTTGTAGTTCTCCTTGAGGTGGTCCTTTATATTCTCTGTTAGTTGTATTCCTAGGTATTTTATTCTCTTTGTAGCAATTGTGAATGGCATTTCATTCTTGATTTGGCTCTCTGTTCGTCTGTTATTGGTGTATAGGAATGCTTGTGATTTCTGCACATTGATTTTTGTATGCTGGGACTGCTGAAGTTGCTTATCAGTTTCAGGAGACTTGGGGCTGAGATGATGGGGTCTTCTAAATGTACAATCATGTCATCTGCAAATAGAGACAATTTGAATTCTTTTCCTAACTGAATACCCTTTATTTCTTATTCTTGCCTATTGCTCTGGCAAGAATTTCCAATACTATATTGAATAGAAGTGGTGAGAGAGGGCATCTTTGACTTGTGCCAGATTTCAAAGGGAATGCTTCCAGTTTTTGCCCATTCAGTATGATATTGGCTGTGGGTTTGTCATAAATAGCTTTTATTATTTTGTGACACATACCATCAATACCTAGTTTATTGAGGGTTTTTAGTATAAGGAGCTGTTGAATTTTGTAAAAGGCCTTTTCTGCATCTATTGAGATCATCATGTGGTTTTTGTCTTTGGTTCTGTTTATGTGATGGATTACATTTATAGACTTGCATATGTTGAACCAGTCTTGCATCCCTGGGATAAAACCTGCTTGATCATAATGAATAAGCTTTTTGATTTGCTGTTGCATTCTGTTTGCCAGTATTTTACTGAAGATTTTTGCATCAATATTCATCATGGATATTGGCCTGAAGTTTTCGTTTTAGTTGCATCTCTGCCTGGTTTTGGTATTTGGATGATTTTGGTCTCATAAAATAAGTTGGGGAGGATTCCCTCTTTTTGTATTGTTTAGAATAGTTTTAGAAGGAATGGTACCAGCTCCTTTTTGTATGTCTGGTAGAATTTGGCTGTAAACTCATCAGGACCTGGGCTTTTTTTAGTTGGTAGCCTATTAATTGCTGCCTGAACTTCAGACCTTGTTATTGGTCTATTCAGGGATTCAACTTCCTCCTGGTTTAGTCTTGGGAGAGTGCACGTGTCCAGGAATTTATCATTTCTTCCAGATTTACTGGATTGTGTGCATAGTTGTCTGTAGTAATCTCTGATGGTGGGTTATATTTCTGTGAAATCCGTGGTGATGTCCTCTTTAATATTTTTTTATTGCATCAATTTGATTATTCTCTCTTTTCTACTAGTCTGATTAGTGGTCTATTTTGTTGATCTTTTCCAAAAACCAGCTCCTATATTTGTTGATTTTTTGGAAGGGTTTTTTGTGTTTCTATCTCCTTCATTTATGCTCTGATTCTTAGTTATTTCTTGTCTTCTGCTAGCTTTTGAGTTTTTTCGATCTTGCTCTTTGAGTTTTTTATTTTATTTTACTTTTTTTTTTTTTTGATCTTTCAATTTTGATGATAGGGTGTCAATTTTAGACCTTTCCTTGCTCCTCATGTGGGCATTTATTGCTATGAATTTCCCTCTAGACACTGCTTTAAATGTGTCCCAGAGTTTCTGGTATGTTGTGTCTTCATTCTTGTTGGTTTCAAAGAACATCTTTATTTCTGCCTTCATTATTTATCCAGTCTATATTCAGGAGCCAGTTGTTCATTTTCCAGGAAGTTGTGCTGTTTTGAGTTAGTTTCTCAATTCTGAGCTCTAATTTGATTGCACTGTGGTCTGAGAGACTGTTATAATTTCCATTCTTCTGCATTTGTTGAGGAGTGATTTACTTCCAATTACATGGTCGATTTTAAAGTAAGTATGATGTGGTGCTGAGAAGAATGTATATTCTGCGGATTTGGGGTTAAGAGTTCTGTATATTAGATTCACTTGGTCCAGATCTGCATTCAAGTCCTGGATTTCTTTGTTGATTTTCTGTCTTGTTGATCTGTCTCATACTGACAGTGGAGTGTTAATGTCTCCCACTATTATTGTGCGGCAGTCTAAGTCCCTTTGTAGGTCATTAAGGATTTGCATTATGTATCTGGGTGCTCCAGTATTGGGTGTGTATATATTTAGGATCATTAGCTCTTCTTGTTGTATTGATCCTTTTACCATTATGTAATGCCCTTCTTTGTCTCTTTTGATTTTTGTTAGTTTAACGTCCATTTTATCAGAGATTATGATTGTCACCCCTGCTTTTTTTTTTTTTGCTCTCCATTTACTTGATAAATCTTCCATCCTTTTATTTTGAGCCTATGTGTGACTTTGCATATGAGATGGATTTCCTGAATACAACACACCGATGGTTCTTGGCTTTTTATTCAATTTGTCAGACTGTGTCTTCTGATTGGGACATTTAGTCCATTTACATTTAATGTTAATATTCTTGTGTGTGAATTTGATCCTGCCATTTTATTACTGGTTGATTGTTTTGCCCTTTGGTTGGCATAATTTCTTCATCGCATCACTGGTCTTTACTATTTGGTTCTTTTTTGCAGTGGCTGGTACTGGTTTTTCCCTTCTGTGTTAATGCTTCTTTGAGGAGCTCTTACAGGGCAGGTCTGGTAGTGATAAAATCCCTCAGCAATTCCATAAAGGATTTCCTTTCTCCTTCACTTATGAAGCTTAGTTTGGCTGGATATGAAATTCTAGGCTGAAAGTTCTTTTCTTTAAGGATGTTGAATATTGGCCCCCACTCTCTTCTGGCTTGTAGGGTTTCTGCTGAGATCTGCTGTGAGCCTGATATGCTTCCCTTTGTGGGTGACCTGACCTTTCTCTCTGGCTGCCTTTAGTATTTTTTTCCTTCATTTCGACTCTGGTGAACCTGACGAGTATGTGCCTTGGGATTGCTCTTCTAGAGGAGTATCATTATGGTGGTCTCTGTATTTCCTGTATTTGAATGTTGGCCTGCCTTGCTAGGTTGGGGAAGTTCTCCTGGATAATATCCTGAAGAGTGTTTTCCTGCTTGGACTCATTCTCCCTGTCATCTTCTCATACACCGATCAGGTGTATATTAGGTCTTTTCACGTAATCCCGTATTTCTTGAAGGCTTTGTGCACTTCTTTTCATTTTGTTCTCTTTTCTTGCCTTCTCATTTTATTTCATTGATTTAATCTTCAATCTCTGATATCCTTTCTTCTGCTTATTCTACTTGGCTTTTGAAACTTGTGTATGCTTCATGAAATTCTTGTGCTGTGTTTTTCAGCTCCATCAAGTCATTTATGTTCTTCTCTAAGCTGGTTATTCTAGTTAGCATTTCATCTTTTATTTTTCAAGGTTTTTAGTTTCTCTGAATTGGGATAGAACATGTTCCTTTAGCTCAGAGAAGTTTGTTATTACCCACCTTCTGAAGCCTGCTTCTGTCAATTCGTCTAATTTGTTCTCCATCCTGTTTTGTTCCATTGCTGGTGAGGAGTCATGAACTCGTCGGGGAGAGACGTTCTGGTTTTTGATGGTTTCATTCTTCTTGCACTGGTTTCTCCCCATCCCTTGGATTTATATAGTTTTGATCTCAGGAGGTAGTCTTTCCTTTGTCTGCCTGTGGAGGCACTGCTGGGCTGCCAGTGATTCAGTGTAGATGCTGCATCTTTTATTTACTCAGGAAAATTAGGCTGGTTTCTTCAATGGTGTCTTCCCTTCTGCCTGCCCGCTGAGCTGGATAATTCCTGGTCACTCTAACCGAGGATCTGGGTGCCTAACTCTGAAGTGAGTTTTTTGGCCTGCTGGGCTTTGTTCAACAGGGGGACCTGTCCTGCCATTTGAGCTGTTTCTCTGTGTTTTGTTTCCCTTCTTGCTGAGAGGCAGGTAGCTCCGTCCCACTGGCTTTTTGTCTTTCTCGGCATTAGCCAGTGCTTCCACCTAGATCTATTCTGACCACCCCAGCACTGGCCGAAGTTGCTGTTCTGCCCTGTTCAGGCAGCCCACTGAGACTTTTCAACCTGGCAAAGATCTCCTGTTCTGTGGGTTGTAGTGGGCTTGGATAGACCGCTGCATCCAAACTGAAGTCCCAGAAGGGAAGATGCCCAGTTCTCTGGTCAGTTGTGTGCTCTTCCTGGGTGGGGATTGCCAGGAGGAGTGCCCTGGCACTCCAAGTGCCCCACCTTGCCGCAACTTGCCCTATTTGGTTTATTCCTATTGTCTGACCAGACCCACAAAATGAACCCAGTACCTTGTTTAAAATTGTGGAGACCACTTGGCTTCTGCATCTCTCTCACTGGGAGCTGCTTTCCAGAGCTGCCTCTTATCTGGTCATCTTGAGATCCCCCAATTTATTTTTTATGGCTGAGTACTATTCCATTGTGTATATGTACCATAAAAAATTGCAGACATTGGCTTAGGCAAAGATTTCATTACCTGGAACCCACAAGCAAATGCAATAAAAACAAAGATACAAAATTGAGACTTAATTAAACTAAAGAGCTTTTGCACAGCAAAAGGAATAGTCAGCAGAGTAAACAGACAAATCACATAGTGGGAGAAAAACTTCACAATCTATATCCTGACAAAGGACTAATATCCAGAATCTACAATGAACTCAAACAAATCAGAAAAATGTAAACCATCTCATCAAAAAGTAGGCTAAGGATGTGAATAGACAACTCTCAAAAGAAGATGTACAAATAGCCAACAAGTATATGAAGAAATGCTCAACATCACTAATGATCAGGGAAAAGCAAGTCAAATCCACCATGCAATACCACCTTACTCCCACAGGAATGGTCATAATCAAAAAATCAAAAACACAGATATTGGCATGGATGCAGTGACCAGGGAACACATCTACGCTGCTGGTGGGAATGTAAACTAGTGCAACCACTATGGAAAACACTGTGGAGATTCCTTAAAGAACTAAAAGTAGAACTACCATTTGATCCAACAATCTCAAACTGGGTCTCTACCGAGAGGAAAATAAGTCATTATATGAAAAAGATACTTGCACATGCATGTTTATAGCAGTACAATTTGCGACTGTGAAATCGTGGAACCAACACAAATACCCATCAGTCAACAAGTAGATAAAGAAACTGTGGTATCTATACACAATGGAATACTACTCAGCCATTAAAAAAAATACATTAATGCCATTGACAGTGACCTGGATGAGACTGGAGACTATTCTAAGTGAAATAACTCAGGTATAGAAAACCAAACATGGTGTGTTCTCACCGTTACGTGGGAGCTAAGCTATGAGGCCGCAAAGGCATAAGAATGATACAACGGACTTTGGGGACTTAGAGGAAAGAGTGTTGAGGAGGGTGAGAGACGAAAGACTACAAATACGGTACAGTGTGTGTATGTACTCAGATGATGTGTGCACCAAAATCTCACAAATCACCACTAAAGAACTTATTCATGTAACCAAACACCACCTGTAGCCCAATAATCTATAGTAAAAAAAAAAAAAATCATTTAATCAGGAGTCACAAAATCAATTAACTATGGTTGTCAGGTATTAAACATAAAGGAGGCATCCCGTAAGAATTCTGCTAATCTAGTGTCATCATATTTTTTTCTCTGTTCTGAAACTGACACTTTGTTTCATTGTAAGGAAAACTCAAAGGATTCAGTTACTGAAACAGAACATCTTATATCAAGGAGGTAGCAACTCTTTAGCTCTATCTGATAATGTCCACACAGAGACATAGAGTCTTTGTTGCTGAGTCATCTCAATTCTTATCAGAAGTTGAAAGTCCAGATTTTTACTCAAATTCCCAGTTTAAAAATTTTAAACAATGCAGAATACAAACAAAAGATGTATCCAGGCAAAATATAGTCTTCTGACCATGGCACCTCTGTACTAATTGGATATGTTAAAAATTATATGGAAATACCTGATTTAAGTAAGTAAAATTTCAAATATAAGCCAGTTTTCTTAATATATATGTGAAACATTGAAATTTGTATAATGGTAGTATAACTTAAAGATTATCAGACTGGGTTTGAAAAGACCTATACTTTCATCTTTATATTACTTAATAAATATATGAGCATTATTTACTCATCATCTATTTGATAAGAATAAAACAAGAAACACAAGATACTTAAGAAGTCATAATATACTAAAATCCATGGAATTATAATTAAATTGTATTAGTAATGATGGTTAGTTTGAAATCAGTAACTTCAATGTAGTTCTTATAATTCATGTCATTGTGTATATGTAGTATACATAGTATAAAAAAGTATACAGTAAAAACTCATCTTCTCTTCTGACCCTTCAATTTAATGAGCAGCCTCTTATTCCATTTCAGTGCTTCATGAAGATAGACAAAAATTGGGGGAAAGGGTAGTTACGACATCATAGATAAAAATAGATGGAAAGGGTAATTATGACCTCATTAGTAACTTGTGTTAGGTACTTTTCAAGACACAGTAATTTATATTTATATGCTTAATTCTAGTTAAGCCACATATACTATTAATGACTTAGAGAAATCAAGGTGACTCATGTTGATAATTTCTAGTAGCTATTTTAGAAGTATGATATACTCTTTGGTAGTTAGTCATCTACAAACCTTAGTCCCCACATCATAGATGAATGATTTCTTTATGACTTCAATGTCATGTTTAGTAAGCTAGAACTAGAGGGAAAATATTCTGAAGCTTCAGAAGAATTTTTTTAAAAACTTCAAAGAGAAAATGTAATCATCTGAAAAAGTGTGATAAAGTATGCTCTTTGGAATTGAAATGGTCCTTGGTTAAAAGTTCTAAAAAGTAAATTAAAATGCCAAGCACAACGGATAACTTTAGCAATAAAGAATACACTTCATTCTCACTCACACTGTAAAAGGAAAAGAATTCAGTCCAATTAAATATTCATGAAACAAAAGATCAAGGCATTAAGTCTTAGATCAAGTTCAAGACTGGGCATGAACTAATGATCCAATAGTTTATATGAATATTAAACATTTAATAGAGGAATAACTCAGAATTATACTTTAAAATGGATTTCATTTTAATCTAATTGACAGAGCTAATTTTACCAATTCTGGATAAAAAACTGACAGTGAACATAACTATATCCAAGACCACATATTGAGAATCAATCAATTAATAACTTTTCCTAAGTTCCAGAAATTAACGTTACCTGTTAGTAGATGCACTGATTGTTTTTATTATATTGTAGTAATACTTGTTCTTTCCCCAAACCTTTTATCTTCTTACATATGTTAATATTAAATATGAACCAATATTCAAACATAAATATGCAAATTCAGTTATATTCTTTGCCCAAAACTTGCTGCAAACTTAGATTAAAAGTGAGTCATTTATGTGTTGTTTTTAGCCTTAGATGCTGATAAAGAAGATACTGAATATATTAATCATTTGAAATAAAGAATCTCTCCTGAAACCTCCTTGGAAACAGGTATAAGCAATTTCACTTCAAAAGACTGATGGAATAGAAATATCCCCAAAGAAACTTTGACCAATTTGACATCCTCTTTTTAAATATTCAGGAAAAAGTGAGGTTAACCCAGCCACAGGCAGAATGCCTCCTCTGAGTGTGTATAAACCAGTGAAATGTGCAAGAGGCCTGAGAAGCAGCTAAGAGGTCCAGCAAAAAATAATCATCTGCTCTTCATGCCGAGAGGCAACAAGCACTGTAGTAAGATAAAGTTCCAGACTCTCAATCCATCCTTAGTGTAGCAAGCCTACAGCCAAACTTCCCTGGAGAGGGTGCCTTGTCCATCACTACAATCAGTTCAACCAAAGCATTTTATCCATTTATTTATTTTCAAGTTGTCAACGACATTTTGGAAAGCAAAGGCAGACAAAGCTTCTTCTAAAAAGCCTAAGGGATTTGTTATTTATTCTGAGAAAAATGACCTGGAGACATTTTTTGCAAAACTACTAATAAAAAAGCTATGAGTGCCATTATGCCAGCTGAACCAAAATAAAGATTTTCAAGTACATACCAGGGTAATATGATAAAATATGGTGAATTCAGAAAAAAATCTAATGAAATAGAGAGGCAAGATATAAAATAATTTATTAGTAGATGAAGTCATTCTCATTTGGTGAGCCTTGTGTTTTTTCTGGTTATCTGAAACTTTTACAAAATTTTTCAAATGGTGTTTAAAATTAGACCATAACTTTTACTAAAATGTTCATTTAAAAAAGTCACTGAGATAAGAATTCATATATCCTTTTAAAGATTGCATGGAGCATATTTTAACATTTGCTTAGTTTATGTTTTATACTAAGAGCATCTAGAGTGTAAGGTTTCAATGTGGCCTTTACTATACAGATTATAAATTTTAGTTATTGCCATGTAATGGGTGTTTAATAAGTGTTTCTTGGATGTTTTTAATTTTTTAAAAAATCAAGATGTCTTAACATTGTGCCAATAGAGCACATTTAATAGATCTATGAGCCCCTATATCATACACAAAATGTTCGTGTTGATGTACAAAATCTGTATTTCATCAGATTTCCAAAGAGCACCATGACCTCGCTCTCATAAATGTTTGCCTGTTTTCTTTAAAAAATATATAAGGGCATAAATTTTTAAAGCAGTATGATATAATAGAAAACTTAAGATTTGCCAAACACCCTCAAGAACCTCATACTTTGCAGTGATTTTTTTTAGGGGCATTTCTGTTAAATTTTAAAAGAAATCAAGAACATTGATTATGACTGCCTGTTTTCAAATTGTACTGAGGTATTATCTAATACAGTTACATAAGAAAAATGAAACCATAATAAGAGAAATAAAGGTTGGAAAGAATTATAAAGAAGAATATTATGCTTAGATTATATGATCACCTATATAACAAACATGAGATAATGTATAGACAATTATAATGAGTTCAACAAGATTGTTAACAAGATCAATATCCTAAAATAATGAGAGTGCCAATAAACTGGGGCAGAGAGGGAGGAAAGAACACATAATTTAAAAGATTATATTCCCTAAACATAAATAATAAGAACCCTGGAATAAATCTAGCACTAAACATGTATTTCATATATAAAAAGAAAAACGTTAAAGAAGAAAAAACAAATACTAAACAAATGGGATTTTCATAAAGTAAGTACTAAATAAATGGAAAGATAGGAATTTCATGTAGTTTCTTTTAACAAGGTACAAAACACAAACTCTAGAAGAAAAAAAATACAACTTTTTTTTTTTTTTTTTTTTTTTTTTTTGAGACAGAGTCTCTTTCTGTTGCACAGGCTAAAGTGCAATGGCACAATCTTGGCTCACTGAAAACTCTGCCTTTCAGATTTAGGTGATTCTCTTGCCTCAGCCTCCCAAGTAGCTAAGATTACAGGTGCAAGTCACCATACCCAGCTAAGTTTTGTATTTTTGTAGAGATGAGATTTCACCATGTTGGCCAGGCTGGTCTCAAACTCCTGACCTCAGACGATACGCTCATGTTGGCCTCCCAAAGTGTTGGGATTACAGGCATGAGCCACCAAATCCAGCCAATACAACTAACTATATTCAAAATTAATGATTCATTTGGTAAATGATCCCATAAAAAGGGCAGTTTACAAACATGAAGCAGACATTTTCGAGACTTGTAAATATTAAATATGGTATTTATAATATGTTAAAAATATTTACTAATCAATAATTTTTTAAAACTTTGCAGAAATTCATTCTATTTTTGTAGTGGAACTAGGCATAGGAGTGAGGGTAGAGGAGTGAGGGTAGAGGTCATTACCATCACCAGCAGCAGCAGCAGTAGCAATCATTTTTATGTCTATTTTGCATCTCAAGTAATAGTAGTCCAGAGAGGTCTCACTCAGAATCAAAACAGCTTGCCAAATCTAAAATACCTGTTTTTGCTTTTAAATCCCAAATCCAGTTGTTTTCTTCCTGTAAGTCCTGCAATACATGTGCAGAGTGTGCAGATTTGTTACATAGGTATACATGTGCCATGGTGGTTTGTTGCACCTACCGACCGACCTGTCACCTAGGTTTTAAGCCCTGCATGCATGATCTATTTGTCCTAATTCTCCCCCTCTCCTGACCCCATGACTGACAGGCCCCAGTATGTGTTGTTTCCCTCGATTTGTCCAGTTTTAATCCATGATTACAATGCTATTCCACTGACTTCAATTATTAGATAAATAAATGCCTTTATTTGCAAGCAAAACAATATGTGACAACATTGTCAATAAGAGGAAACAAATATAGCAAATTGGAAGGGAAATAATTATAAAAGAGTTAACTCAGCATAATTATATCAGAGCAAGATGTGGTCAGTCATTATAGCAATGGTTAAAACACAAACTAAAAAATTCTCTAATAATTTATTATGGTTTTAAGCAAAGCCTAATTTTGTGATTGGTATGCATCAATAACAAAGATTAATAAATTAAGTGGAAGACATTGTCATTATATTTCCTAGCAATAAGATTAATGATATATGTAATATCATAAACAAAGGTATGAGAAAATTTTTAAAGTATAAATATGTCACATAAAGAATTCATTTTCATTTAGATGTCATGACTTTAGAAAATGCTTTACAAGTTATTGGTTTTGTCAATTAAGAATTTATTGAGATTATGTTATAATGTCTATAAAATAACAATTTTATATAATTCTAAGAATTTGAATCCTATAGCTTTATTATGTGACCTCCTTTATGTCTAGTAATGATTTTTGCTTAAGTCTATTTTTGCTCATCTTAATATAGTTATACTACATGGGATTGTATTATATTTCATCTTTTAAGTTTTAATTTTTTGGATTACTGATACTTTAAATACTAGCATTTAAATAGTATACAATTGGAATTTATACTTTTATACAGGACCAAATATTCATTCCTTTTACATTTAGTTTAATTACTAATATATTTATGTCTACATATATCATCTTACTTCACACTTTGAATTTATTTATCCTGTTCTATGATTTGTTTTTCTTTTCTTCTTTCTTTCTGGTTGTTGTTTTTGTATTCAAATAGATATTTTTCTCATGCTTTATTATTTCCTCTTCTACACTGACTCATACTTGCTATGGTTTGAATGTGTCCCCCAACGTTTTCATGCTGAAAACTTAATCCCCAATGTGACAGTGTTGAGAAGTGTGACTTTTAAAAACTGATTACATAATTAAGGTTCTGCCTTCATGAATACATTCATGTCATTATCAAAAATGTGGGCTTGTTATAAGAGGTAGTTCGGCCCCTCTTATTTGCCCATGCTCTTTTGCCTTCGTGCTTTGCCTTCCACCATGGCATGATTCACCAAGAAGGTCCTTGCTTGATAACAGCCCTGTGATATTGGACTTTCCAGCCTCTAGAACTGTAAGAAATAAATCTGTTTTGTATAAATTACCTAGTGTGTAGAATTCTGTTACAGCAGCACAAACTAATATAAGAAAATTCTTTTCTCTTAGACTTAGTGTACAAATTATAACACACATAATTTGTCAATGTCAAAAATTAATTAGTTCATATATTCTTTTTTGACAATTCAAGGATGTCAATTTCTCCTCACTTATATATTATTGTTTGAATTAATTATATCTTATAGGTTTTAACCTCACAAAACATTATTAGATGTTTTTATAAAGATAATTTAGATTTGCTACATATTTACCACCTTTTTTTTTTTTCTTTTTTTCTTTTTTGAGACGGAGTTTCGCCCTTGTTACCCAGGCTGGAGTGCAATGGCGCGATCTCGGCTCACCACAACCTCCGCCTCCTGGGTTCAGGCAATTCTCCTGCCTCAGCCTCCTGAGTAGCTGGGATTACAGGCACGTGCCACCATGCCCAGCTAATTTTTTTGTATTTTTAGTAGAGACGGGGTTTCACCATGTTAACCAGGATGGTCTCGATCTCTTGACCTCGTGATCCACCCGCCTCGGCCTCCCAAAGTGCTGGGATTACAGGCTTGAGCCACCGCGCCCCATATTTACCACCTTTTTTATTCATTCTTTCTCACAATATTTAATGTTTCCCTCAGAATCACTTCGCTTCCCCTTAAAGTACATCTTTTAGATTTTCCTTCATCATCTCAGCCCAAAATCTCCTGAAACTGATAAACAACTTCAGCAAAGTCTCAGGATACAAAATCAACGTGCAAAAATCACAAGCATTCCTATACACCAGTAATAGACTTCAAGAGAGCCAAATCAAGAACGAACTGCCATTCACAATTGCTACAAAGAGAATAAAGTACCTAGGAATACAACTAACAAGGAACGTAAAGGACCTCTTCAAGGAGAACTACAAGCCACTGCTCAACGAAATAAGAGAGGATACAAACAGATGGAGAAACATTCCATGTTCATGGTTAGGAAGAATCAACATCGTGAAAATGGCCATACTGCCCAAAGTAATTTACAGATTCAATGCTATTCCCATCAAGCTACCAATGACCTTCTTCACAGAACTGGAAAAAAACACCTTAAACTTCATATGGAACCAAAAGAGAGCCCGCATAGCCAAGTCAATTCTAAGCAAAAAGAACAAAGCGGGAGGCATCACACTACCGGACTTCAAACTATACTACAAGGCTACAGTAATCAAAACAGCATGGTACTGGTACCAAAACAGAGATATAGACCAATGGAATAGAACAGAGGCCTCACAGGAAATACAACATACCCACAACCATCTGATCTTCGACAAACCTGACAAACACAAGCAATGGGGAAAGGACTCCCTGTTTAATAAATGGTGTTGGGAAAACTGGCTAGCCATGTGCAGAAAGCAGAAACAGGACCCCTTCCTGACACCTTACACCAAAATTAACTCCAGATGGATTAAAGACTTAAACATCAGACCTAATACCATAAAAACCTTAGAAGAAAATCTAGGCAAAACCATTCAGGACATAGGTGTAGGCAAGGACTTCATGACCAAAACGCCAAAAGCAATGGCAACAAAAGCCAAAATAGACAAATGGGACCTAATCAAACTCCACAGCTTCTGCACGGCAAAAGAAACAGTCAGTAGAGTGAATCGGCAACCAACAGAATGGGAAAAAATTTTTGCAGTCTACCCATCTGAGAAGGGGCTGATATCCAGAATTTACAAAGAACTAAAGCAGATCTACAAGAAAAAAACAAACAAGCCCATTCAAAAATGGGCAAAGGATATGAACAGATACTTTACAAAAGAAGACATACAGGAGGCCAACAAACATATGAAAAAATGCTCATCATCACTGGTCATCAGAGAAATGCAAATCAAAACCACATTGAGATACCATCTCACACCAGTTAGAATGGCGATCATTAAAAAATCGGGAAACAACAGATGCTGGAGAGGATGTGGAGAAATAGGAACACTTTTACACTGTTGGTGGGAATGTAAATTAATTCAACCATTGTGGAAGACAGTGTGGCGATTCCTCAAGGACCTAAAAATAGAAATCCCATTTGACCCAGCAATCCCATTACTGGGTATATATCCAAAGGATTATAAATCATTCTACTACAAGGACACGTGCACACGAATGTTCATTGCAGCACTGTTTACAATAGCAAAGACCTGGAACCAACCCAAATGCCCAACGATGATAGACTGGATAGGGAAAATGTGGTACATATACACCATGGAATATTATGCAGCCATCAAAAACGATGAGTTCACGTCCTTTATAGGGACATGGATGAACCTGGAAACCATCATTCTCAGCAAACTGACACAAGAGCAGAAAATCAAACACCGTATATTCTCGCTCATAGGCGGGTGTTGAACAATGAGAACACATGGACACAGGGAGGGGAGCACTACACACTGGGGTCTGTTGGGGGGAAATGGGGGAGGGGCGGGGGGTGGGGAGGTGGGAAGAGATAGCATGGGGAGAAATGACAGATACAGGTGAGGGGACGGAAGGCAGCAAAGCACACTGCCATGTGTGTACCTATGCAACAATCTTGCATGTTCATCACATGTACCCCAAAACCTAAAATGCAATAAAAAAAAAAAATAATAAAAATAAATAAAAAATAAAAATAAAAATAAAAAAAATAAATAAGAATCTAACACTGGGAATTTTTAAAATTCTGTTTAAGATGTATTTGCTTTACCTTAATTTTGGACATTTGTTTTAAATGTATAAATTTCTAGATTAACACATTTTCATTCAGCACATTGAGGATATCGTTTCACTATTAACTGGTGCTGTTATTGTTACTGAGAAGTAAGCTGTAAGTCTAATTATCGTTTCTAGTATCTGTGGACTAATGTCTTTTCTATTTCCAGAAATTTCCCAAGAGTTATTTATTCTATCATTTGACTTCTCTTCCTACCTCCATTTTATGCTCTGGATAATTTATTTTATTCAATTTCGAACTTCACTAATGCTCTCATTATTTCATATAATTAGATGCTAAATGTATTCATTAACCCTTCAAGTTTTATCTTTAATTATTTTGTCTTTTATTAGATATTTAATTTTGTTAATTTAAAAATCTATTTGGTTCTTTTGTAGTTTTCTGCACTATGAAGATCTTTTCAAGTATGTTTTCTTCAAACATAGTAAGTACTATGATTCAATAATATGATCCTGATAGCTCCCAAATTTGATGTCTTTGCAGGTCATTTCCTCCTTCTAGTATTTTTGTTTGGTTTATTTTGTTTTCTTGTTCTTAGTCAGCTTTTCTTTTTCCTTGGCCATTTATTTGTAGGAATTCTTTGAGGTCATATTAACAGGTCTTCCTTCATAACACATTATCATTTAATTCTGCAAGGCACTTTGGGATACTTCCACTTTGAATGAAATTCATGTTGCAAGGTATTTTGGGAAGCTCAGATGATGTGATTTATACTACAAATCTCCAATGACAAGTTTGTAGTTATAATGTCTTATAGAATTTCCACCACTTTTCTGCCCAAATTTTACCCCACAGGGTTATTCTTTATAATCCTGCTCCAAAAAAGTTATCTGTCTCTACCAAAGATGTCTGTAATTTAAACACAACCAAAACAAACAAACAAAGAAAAATCTGTCAATGTCTTTTGACCAGAAGACATGCAGATATGACAGAATTATCTCACAATATAAGGTAATTACCAATATTTAGCTCAATATATTAATTATGTCAGAGGTTGCAATTTTTTGAATTTTTGCTTGAGTGAAAAATCAAACCTTGGTGATGACCTTGAGCAGTAGGATACAAATAACTCTCACATGCTTACCTTTCTAAACCTCTGGTAACCATCCTTCTAGTCTCTATATCCACAAGTTCAACTGTTTTGATTTTTAGGTCCTACAAATAAGTGAAATATGTAATGTCTGTCTTTCTGTGCCTGGCTTATTTCACTTAATACAATGATCTCTACTTCCACCCATTTTATTGCATTTCACATATAGATCTATATTCTATTGTATTATGGTTGAGCTAATCATAACCTGCAGTTCTTCCCACTCTCCCCTTCCTTTTCCAAAGATGTAGGAGCCTCATGCCATAGCCATCACAATCCCCAGGCCATAAGCAGTACTGTCAGATTACCATTGATATTCCCTTAAGGCCAAAGGTCTCTTAAGTCAGCTTGTGCTGAATGCTGCCTGGCCTGAGACTCACCCTTCAAGGCCGTGGACTCCCCTCTGGCCCAGGGTTGGTCTAGAAATGCCATTCAAAAATAAAATCCTAGAATCAGGGACCCCAAAGTCCCACTTTGGAGTTTATCCTCCTGTAAGAGTATTGGTACCCCAAACCAGCAAATCTCAGAGGCTCACCAAGGTAATCAATGCAGTATCTGGGTATCTCTCTTTATTCAAGGCCCAATGGCTCTTGAGTTGATGAATGCTGGCAGGACTAGGCTATTTCCTTCAAGGCAGAGAGCTCCCTTCTGGCCCAGGGTATGTCTAGAAATGTCGTCTAAGAGCTAGGGCCTGGAACAGCAGACCCTGCAGGTGATCCCCAGGCAAGCAGGGTCTGGAGTGGACCTCCAGCAGTCCTGCAGCAGAGGGATCTGACTCTTAGAAGGAAAACTAAGAAACAGAAAGAAATAACTTCATCAGCAACAAAAAGGATGTCCACTTAGAGATCTCATCTGAAAGTCACCAACCACAAAGACCACAGGTAGATAAAGCCACAAAGATGGAAAGAAACCAGTGCAAAAAGGATGAAAATACCCAAAACCAGAACGCCTCCCCTGCTCCAAGGGAACACAACTCCTTATCAGCAAGAGAAGAAGCCTGGATGGAGAATGAATCTGATTAACTGACAGAAACAGGCTTCAGAAGGTGGGTAATAACAAACTTCTCTGAGCTTAAAGATTGTGTTCTAACCCAATGAAAAGAAACTAAGAACCTTGAAGAAAGGTTTGATGAAATGCTAATGAGAATAAACAGCTTAGAGAGGAATATAAATGAATTGATAGAGGTGAAAAACATAACAAGAGAACTTCACGAAACATACTCAAGTTTCAATAGACGAATCGATCAAGCAGAAGAAAGGATATCAGAGATTGAAGATCAACTCAATGAAATAAAATGAGACGGCAAGATTAGAGAAAAAAGAGTAAAAAGAAATGAACAAAGCCTCCAAGAAATGTGGGATTATGTGAAAAGACCTAATCTACATGTGATAGGTGTACTTGAATGTAACAGAGAGAATGTTTTTCCAAGCTGGAAAACACTCTTCAGGATATTATCCAGGAGAAGTTCCCCAACCTAGCAAAGCGGGCCAATATTCAAGTCCAGGAAATACAGAGAACACCACGAAGATATTCCTCAAGAAGAGCAACCCCAAGGCACATAATCGTCAGATTCACCAGGATTGAAATGAAGGAAAAAACACTAAGGGCAGCCAGAGAGAAAGATCAGGCTACCGACAAAGGGAAGCACATCAGATTCACAGCAGATCTCTCATCAGAAACCCTACATGCCAGAAGAGAATGGGGGAAATATTCAACATCATTAAAGAAAAGAACTTTCAACCTAGAATTTCAAATTCAGCAAAACTAAGCTTCATATGTGAAGGAGAAATAAAACCCTTTACAAACAAGCAATTGCTCAGAGATTTCAACACCATCAGGCCTGCCTTAAAAGAGCTCCTGAAAGAGGCACTAAATATAGAAAGGAACAACCAGTACCAGCCACTCCAAAAATGTACCAAATGGTAAAGAGCATTGACACAATAAAGAAACTGCGTCAACTAATGGGCAAAATGACCAGCTAGCATCAAAATGGCAGGATCAAATTCACACATGAATGTAAATGGGCTAAATGCCTCAATCAAAAGACACAGACTGGCAAACTGGATAAAAAGTCAAAACCCATCAGTGTGCTCTATCCAGGAAACCCATCTCACATGCAAGGATACAAATAGTCTCAAAATTAAGGGATGGAGGAAGATCTACCAAGCAAATGGAGAGAAAAAAAAAAAAAAACCAGGAGTTGCAATACTCTGATAAAATAGTCTTTAAACCAAAAAAGATCAAAAGAGAAAAAGAAGGGCTTTATATAATAGTAAAAGGATCAATGCATCAAGAAAAGCTAATGATCCTAAATATATACACACCCAATACAGGAGCACCCAGGTACATAAAGCAAGTTCTTAATGACCTACAAAGAGACTTAGACTCCCACACAATAATAGTGGGAGACTAACACTCAACTGTCAATATTAGACAGATCAATGAGACAGAAAATTAACAAGGATATCCAGGACTTGAACTCAGACCTGGACCAAGCACCTAATAGACAGTTACAGAACTCTCCACCCCAATCCAAAAAATATACATTCTTCCTAACACCACATCACACCTACTCTAAAATTGACCATATAATTGGAAGTAAATCACTCCTCAGTAAATGCAAAAGAATGGAAATCACGACAGTCTCTCAGACTACAGTGCAATAAAATTAGAACTAAGGATTAAGAAGCTAACTTAGAACTGCACAACGTCATGGAAATTGAACAAATGGCTCTTCAATGCTGACTGGATAAACAATGAAATGAAGGCAGAAATAAAGATGTTCTTTGAAACCAACGAGAACAAAGTCAGAATGTACCAGAATCTCTGGGTCACATTTAAAGCAGTGTCTAGAGGAAAATTTATGGCAATAAATGCCAACATGCGAAGAAAGTAAAGATCTAAAATCGACACTTTATGATCAAAATTGAAAGAGCTAGAGGAGAAATTTTTTTAAAAAACCAAAAGCTAGAAGAACACAAGAAACAACTAAGATCAGAGCAGAACTGAAGGAGAGAGAGACACAAAAAAACCCTTTAAAAAAATCAATGAATCCAGGAGCTGGTTTTTTGAAAAGATCAACAAAATAGACCACTAGCCAGATTAATAAAAAAGAAAAGAGACAATAATCAAATAGATGTAATAAAAAACAATAAAGAGGATATCGCCACAGATTCTGCAGACATACAAACCACCATCAGAGACTACTACAAACAACTCTATGCACATAAACCAGTAAACCTGAAAGAAATAGATGAATTCCTGGACACTTACACCCTCCAAAGCCTAAACCAGAAAGAACTCAAAACTCCATAGACCAAGAACAAAGGCTGAAGTCGAGGCAAAAATTAATAGCTTAACAACCAAAAGAAGCCCAGGTCCAGATGAGTTCACAGCAGAATTCTACCAGATATACAAAGAGGAGCTGTTACCACTCCTTCTGAAACCATTCCAAACAATCTAAAAAGGGGGAATCCTCCCAAATCACTTTATGAGACCAATATCATCTGATACCAAACCCCGGCAGAGATTCAACAAGAAAAGAAAACTTCAGGCCAATATCCATGACGAATATAGATGCAAAAATCTTCAATAAACGACTGCCAAACTAATTGCTACAGTACATCAAAAAGCTTATCCATTATGATCATGTAGGCTTCATCCCGGGGATGCAAAGCTGGTTCAACATACGCAAGTCTATAAATGTAATTCACCACATAAACAGAAACAAAGACAAAAACCACTACATCATCTCAATAGATGCAGAAAAAGCCTTCAATAAAATTCAACAGCCCTTTATGCTAAAAACTCTCAGTGAACTAGGTATCAATGAAATGTATCTCAAAATAATAAAAGCTATTTAAAATAAACCCACAGCCAATATCATACTGAATGGGCAAAAACTGAAAGCATTCCCTTTGAAATCTGGCACTAGACAAGGATGCCCTCCTCACCACTCCTATTCAATATAGTATTGGAAGTTCTTGCCAGAGCAATCAGGCAAGAAAAAGAAATAAAGGGTATTCAATTAGGGAAGGAAGAAGTCAAACTGTCTCTATTGGCAGATGACAGGATTGTATATTTAGAAGACCATTATCATCTCAGCCCAAAATCTCCTAAAACTGATAAGCAACTTCAGCAAAGTCTCAGGATACAAAATCAATGTGCAAAAATCACAAGCATTTTTGTGATTTAAAGAGATACAAATCAAGAATGAACTGCCATTCACAATTGCTACAAAGAGAATAAAATACCTAGGAATACAACTAACAAAGGATATAAAGGACCTCTTCAAGGAGAACTACAAACCACTGCTCAACAAAATAAGAGAGGACACAAACAGATGGAGAAACATTCTATGCTCATGGTTAGGAAGAATCATTATCATGAAAATGGCTATACTGCCCAAAGTAATTTATAGACTCAATGCTATCCCCATCAACCTGCCAACGACCTTCTTCAAAGAACTGGAAAAAACCACCTTAAACTTCATATGGAACTGAAAGAGAGCCCACATAGCCAAGTCAATTCTAAGCAAAAGAACAAAACTCAAGGTATCATGCTACCTGACTTCAAACTATGCTACAAGGCTACAGTAATCAAAACAGCATGGTATTGGTACCAAAACATAGATATAGACCGATGGAACAGAAGAGAGGCCTCGGAGGCAATGCACATCTAAAACCATCTGATCTTTGACAAACCTAACAAAAACAAGCAATGGGGAAAGGATTACCTGTTTAATAAATGGTGTTGGGAAAACTGGCTAGCCATGTGCAGAAAGCAGAAACTGGACCCCTTCCTGACACCTTACAATAAAATTAACTCCAGATGGATTAAAGATTTAGACATAAGACCTAACATCATAAAAATCCTAGAAGAAAACATAGGCAAAACCATTCAGGTCATAGGCATAAGCAAGTATTTTATAACTGAAACACAAAAACCATTGGCAACAAAAGCCAAAATAGACAAATGGGATCTAATTAACCTCCAGAGCTTCTGCACAACAAACAGAAAATTCATTGGAGTTAACCAGCCACCAACAGAATGGGAAAAAATTTTTGCAATCTACACATCTTACAAAAGACTTATATCCAAAATGTACAAAGAACTAAAACAGATTTACAAGAACAAAACAAACAAACCCATCCAAAAGTGGGCAAAGGATATGAACAGACATTTTTCAAAAGAAGACCTATATGAGGCCAACAAACATGAAAAAATTCTTATAATCACTGATTATTAGAGAAATGCAAATCAAAACTACATTGAGATACCATCTCATGCCAGTTAGAATGGCAATCATTAAAAAATATGGAGACAACAGACACTGGAGAGGATGTGGAGAAGTAGGAAAACTTTTACATTGTTGGTGGGAGTGTAAGTTAGTTCAACCATTGTGGAACACAGTGTCACGCTTCCTAAAGGACCTAGACATAGAAATTCCATTTGACCCAGCAATTCCATTACTGGGTATATATCCAAAGGATTATAAATCATTCTATTATAAAGACACATGCACATGTATGTTCATTGCAGCAACTGTTTACAATAGCAAAGACTTGGAACCAACTCAAATATCCATCAGTGATAGACTGGACAGGGAAATTGTGGCACATATACACCATGGAATACTATGCAGCCATAAAAAACAATGAGTTCATATCCTTTGTAAGGACATGGATGAATCTGGAAACCATCATTCTCAGAAAACTGACACAAGAACAGAAAATCAAACACCATATATTCTCACTCATAGGTGGGTGTTGAACAATGAGAACACATGGACACAGGGAGGGGAGCATCACACACTGAGGTCTGTCTGGGGGGACTAGGGGAGGGATGGTGTGGGGTAGGGATTTGGGGAGTGATAACATGGGGAGAAATGCCAGATATAGGTGATGGGGATGGAGGCAGCAAACCACATTGCCAGATATATACCTATGCAACAATCCTGCATGTTCTTTACATGCACCCCAGTACCTAAAATTCAAAATTAAACATTAATGGAGAATGAACCTATAAAGCACTAAATTAGGGAAATATTCACTGTCAGAGAAATTCTAGGTCTAAAAAGATATCCTTCAATAAACATACATTTTGTAAAAAAAAAAAAAATGCCATGAAACTATTTTATAAAAGTCCATTACAAAATTCAATTACTTGAAGCAACAATTTATTAATTCTCATCTAAATGTGCATTGGCTGAGGGAAGACTGGTCTAGACTGAGCTTATCTGGGCAGCTCTACTGATCTGGACTAGCCTCACAGATGCATCTGAGAGTCTACTTGTCTAATCTAGTCTGGGATTCACTAGACAGGTGTGGCTCTGCTCCACATATCTCATCCTTCTCCTGGATACAGAGTACCAATCTGGGCCTGTGCCTTCCATGTTGATAGCAGATGTTCCAAAGCACAAAGAGAAACATGCAAAACTTCTTAAGGCCTAGGCTTGGAATTGATTCACAGTCACTCTGGCCCATTCTACTCACCAAATTCATGTGGCTGAACTCAAAATCAAAAAGAAGAAAATATGCTATACCCACATATATGGGAAAAAAGGAGCAAATACATTTTAATAGTAAGTAGATAGAATACTGTACAGTAATTATACAAAACACATTGCAGCAGTTTCTATTAATAGCAAATACTTGAGATGTTCATCAATAGAGAACACATTGACTAAAAACTATTATGTTCATGTATAATTGGCAAACGATGTAGCCATTTAAAAAAGTGTTACTTATGTATGTTCTGATTATAAACACACTTCAAACATATCTTAATTGAATAAAAGTATAAACAGTGTTAGGAAATAAAGGGTTAAAGTAACAAGTCTATAATCTATTCATACCCTTTACCTGGAGAAGGATTGTAGTGAGGACTACTCCTAGAAACAAAAGAAGGCAAGTGATCTAGTCTAATCTTCTTTTAAATATACCTACTTTATTTTATTTGCTAGCAGATTTATTTTTTTCAGTAGGGTTTTAGCAGAGTGCACCTGGTTTTCAGAGATTGTTTAAGGGAGAACAAATTCTGGAATCTATAAATCTATTGACAATGACTTCTTGAAAAGTGTTACAAAAGCTGTGCAACTATATGAGTATAAAATTTAAAAAGTTATAAAACACTCCTCCTTTCTAACTGAGATATATTTATACCTCATCTGTTGACTTAAATTCGAGCATATCCAGTAAGAGAAGAAAGGTGTGGGGCATCACCTTGGGGGACCTGAACATCTTGCTTTACGTGTGCCTCAACTATTGAATAATTATTAGCAGAGCTTGATCTTCAGTAAGATTTCTGATTTGTGTACCTTTGACTTAACAATCAAATTATTTGGATTATTCCAAGTGTGTGTAGCATGTTAGCAATTAAAAGGGATTTTCAAACAAAAGGTACATCAAATGATGAATGGGAATCTAAAGTATTTATCATAGGTAGTGAAATGTTAAAAATACACACATTTGTAAATGAGTAAATTCTCACATTAAAATTAAACTTTTACTGAATGATTACATACAGTTGAAGGACCTATAAGACTTAATGTTATTAATCTTAAATTTAAAAAATAAACTGATAGCTTAAAAGCATAGAGTCTAGCACACTAAAAAATTAAACGATAAACAACTAGAAATTAAAACAAATATAATGGAGAAGAAACATAAGAAAGTAGAATTAGTGAGCAAGAACAAGTTATGATTATGCTGATCTTTGTTTCCAGAGTATACAATGAACAGCATGAAATGAGTCAAAAGAAGAAAAACAGAGTTTGAATTGTGTTTGTTATATTTATTCTCATCTACTGTGATATATTGGCAAGTGCTAGTATCATAACCATGTGTTAATTAATAAATCATAATTCTCACTGTGGGATGCATTTCTTAGCACATATACTAATTCTCAAGAAAAACACAGAAAATATAAAGTCTTTTCAAATCCCTAAGTTGGAACTTCTAATAAAAGGCTTCCTATATGCACCACAACTTGGAGGTCTCCACAGATTTCTGTATATAGGTTAGAAGAATGCGAAGTTCATCTTGGTGAAACATTCTGGTCTTTGCCACATGCAGTGTTGATACAGGTTAACACATCAAACTGAGAATAGAGCTTTGCCTTTCAAAGTGGCAAAATGGAATGACAAGTCTTCTCCCCTCCTTAATGCTGATAATTTGAGCATATAAACTCTATTTGGTCCAATAACAAAGACCTTTTGCATACATTTTAAGTTCTGTATCACTTGAGAATTCAGTCTAGGATGTTTGTAATGCAGGCCCTGTTGAATCAGATTAGCTTACATTAATTATTATTTCTTCGTTATACTCCAAGTTATGTAACAATTAAAAAAACAAATAAGCTTTTTTTTTCATTGTCTCACAGAAAGTATCTCATTGTCATTTTGAAATATTTTCTTAAATTATTTAATGTACCAAATAAAACACCCATTTGATCAATTGCTTGAGTTGAGAGCTCTCTTCATACATTCTTCCTTTCATGTACATTCTTCATTAGTCTAAGTTACTGGAATCACTAGATAAATCAACCAAAGTATGTAACTCTTTTGCCTAGACTCCTAAAACTAATCAACTGTACAATTTCAATCAGCACCCCTTGCAAGCCTACTAGGCTGTTTACTAAATAACCCAGATATCACTTCAGTTTATATTTTCCAAAGCTAGGTTACATAATTGATACTTCAAATATCTTTTAAAGTGAGTAGAAAATCAGGTTCATACATAATTTTGCTTTGTTTTCTAATTGACTAAAAAATATATTTGCTCTGTTATCCAAAGAAAGTATTTAACTTCATGGACATGAGTCTCAAATGCAATTCTGCTTTGTGATTAACAGTGAAATCAGAAAGGGGGCGGTGGAGGAAGGCTTTTAAGTTCTTACCCAAATTTCCATTATTTTCTAATATTCCAAAATAAACTGAAAAATTATTTATAAAAATTAATTGATATTCAAAGACACATTTAAAGTAAACTAAATAATTACCCAACCAAATTTAGAGTATTTTCTATTTCTGTTTAGTATAAATAAGAAGCTCTAGTCTTAGGCCCTAGACCCCTCATATATGCACTTTTTGAAGACAGCACTGAAGAATGGCTCCATAGAAGCTTCTCCCCGTAACCTTGGTGAAATAATTTGATCTCAGCCCCCTCAGCTGCTAGCTTCAGAGCAATAATACCCAATTTCATGACATAGCTATTATTGTCCGTGATCTCCTACTTTATAGATCTAAAACTACCAGCTAGCATCTTTTCAGCCAATAACTTTCAATTTAAGAGGGCAATAAAGTGAGTTTTCCTACGTAAAAAAATACATTACTAGTTTGTTGAAATTACAGCCTTCTATCTGTTTAAGCATATAAATCAGATGCTTGTATAAGAGCTTGTCAATGAAGTAGCACTATATTTTGTTGCCAATCTGTGGAATCTGGGCATCGCGGCAGCTGAAGCACTTAGGATCAAATTTATTCTGAGGTAGGGAAAGTTCTAGATGTAAAACAATACAAAACAGAAGAGAAAGCTATTATTACTTTTTATTGCTTCATGGATTTTCTAAAAATATTTTCATATCTTTATATTTTGTTTGAAGATGATTAGTTGTGAAGAAAAATTTTCAAACAAATTGTTTTTGAATCCTCTCTCCCTTTATTTTGATGCTTCTATATCATCCAAGCTGCATACTGACCAGTTTTTTAGCAGACAGGATGAAAAGGCAGCAGGAATGTGGAAGGATAGAGCTATATGAATGCAAAACAATTTGCTAAATGAATTGGAAATACATTTTGGATTTAAGAATGGGAAACACTAACCTACATGGTGGATTTAAATTCATTCCATATATAAGTAAAGCATTTAAAAAAAAAAGAGAAACTATTGGTTTGGATAGTTTTATTTTGTGTCACCTATTTTCTGAAATTCTAATAATATATCAAGACAAAAGAACACAGCATCATGTGTTGGAATTACATCTAGACTTAAGACAAATATTTCTTACTAGTATGTTTATAATCAAAAAAATGTTAACTGATGATATTTCAGCAACATTACATATATCTCAAAGAAGAAAGTTGCAAATCAATTATTACAGCTGAGGAAAATAGGAGGAAAGGAGATCTTTACAGGACCATTTCCATGCTTGTGACTGGACCAAACCAAAACACACCTATGACTCTAACAAAGAAATACATAAGTTACAGTTGAAACAAATCACTTAAAATAAAACACATTTTAATACCTGCAGAAAGAGGATCAAATTCAGCAGGCAGAATCATCAGTAGTTTTTTATGCTTTTTCTGCATGTGGCATTTTAAAAAGCTCCATCAAAATCATTTTTAAGTTTATTATTTCAACAAGAAGGAATGCTTCCACAAGGCTTTTGTTATTAAAGAATGTGCTTATAGTATGATAATTTATGTCTAGTTCATTAAGCAGGTGTTCTGGGCAAGATAATATAGGGGAAATGGCAAATATGAAACACGGTTTTCCATTAACCCCTCTGGCACTGACAATCTGAAGCTCCCCTTCTGAACACTAATCCATTTTTCTTAATGCTTAGCATTTTCAGATCCTAGCTTTGGGTGCCAGAAAGGTTTTATATTTGAAGTACAAGAAAAGCAGATGGTGATTCTGAGCGCCTAGTCAGTTATCCCTTGTAAAAATCAATTGATAAACACCTAAAAGTATCAAAAGCACAAACCCTTTATAGAATTAGTATACACCAAACCAGGATACTTTATTCTTTATTATTAGAGCTGATGTAAGTTTCCTTTCATTACATTAATGAAAAGATTGCCTCTGTGTGTGTGTGTGTGTGTGTGTGTGTGTGTGTGTGTGTGTGTGTGTTTACAAAGACTTTTTAAAAACTACCTTGGGTTACCAGATTTAATAAATAAAAATACAGATTCCAGGTTTCTGTCCCAACATGCAATGAGTTTTGAAATCATCATACCATTTTAACAGCAAGTCAAAATCTGAACTGGAAAATCAGCTATTCTGAGATCTGTCAGAGAGGTGAGGTCAAAGGACAAACTGCTACCCCCCAAATTGGAGAGAGAGAGATGAATACAGAAATCTCTGCAGGATACATTACCAGGGTAGGAAAATCTGCGTGGCTCAGATAATAGTTACAGTCTGATAGTTAAGACTTCATGGGGCACAGTGATAGGGGACCCCAACATTATTATGAGTTTTACCGCAAAGAACTCCACCAGCTTTTCATAGAGA
Source organism: Saimiri boliviensis (assembly GCF_048565385.1). NCBI lineage: Eukaryota > Metazoa > Chordata > Mammalia > Primates > Cebidae > Saimiri > Saimiri boliviensis. Next base: position 43,389,999 of record NC_133463.1, read on the forward strand.
ACATTAGAGAGCAGTCTTCTTGTCTTTCAGCAGCAGAAAGAGGAAAAAGAACCCAGGGGTTTCTGTTCTTTTTAACATTACTTGCCCTCCAAACAATTCTACCAGAGCCTCAAACTGTTGGGTTTTTTTTTCAGAAGCTAACTGACTAGAGAGAAGGGAAAAACCCAACTTTAGCCCATTCCAGTAATTCTCTTCCACCTAAGAGAGAAGAAACCTGAGAACTTGTAAAGTTTACAATTAGGAGGCACAAGACCACTGAAAGACTAAGACCTAATGACAGAACGATAAAACACTTCCCTTTCTTCGCACTTTGCCACCACATTACTAAAATCCTATCTAAGCAGTTCTTTTTACCCAGCACAACATGTTCAGCTACTCGGAAAAAATACAAGACATAGTAGAAGGCAAAAACAAATACAAATAAACAATTGTAAGAGATAGAACAAGCATAAGAACCAGACTCAGAAATGGCAAGGATGTTGGAATTATCAGACTGAAAGTTTAAAACAACTATGGATAACGTGTTAGGGCTCTAATGAATAAAGCAGGCAGTATGCAAGAACAGATAGGCAATGTAAGCAGAGCAATTAAAATTCCAAGAAAAAATTCAAAAAGAAATGCTAGAGATGAAAAACACTAACAAAAATGAAGACTGCCTTAGATGAGCTCATTAGTACGTTAGACCACAGCTGAGAAAAAAACTGCTCAGCTTGAGGATATTTTCATAGAAACTTCCAAAAATGAAAAAGATAATAAGAAAAACAAAACAGAGTATCTGAGAACTCTCAAGAACTACAGGATAACAACAAAATTTTTGTAACATACAGGCAAAGGTAATGCCAGAGGAGACAAAAATTAGAGAGGAACAGAGAATATATTTGAAGCAATAATGACAAAGAATTTCTGCCATATTAATTTTGGCTGCCAAACCACACATTTGGGAAACTCATAAAACGACAATCAGAATAAATGCCAAAAACACTACCTGTAGGAATATTATATTCCAAGTACAGAAAACCAAATATAAAGAAAAAATCTTGAAAGAAGCCACAGGAGGAGTGGGGGCAGAAATGACCTTATCTATAAAGAAGCAAACATTAAAATTATAACTAACTTCCCCTCTAAACAATGCAAGCAAGAAAAGAATACAATAAAATATTTAAAGAGTTAGAAAATAAATCAATCTAGAATGATGTGCCCGGTGAAATTAGTTTTCAAAGATGAAGAAGGAACACTTTCTCAGACAAACAAAAATTGAGTACTTTATTGCCAGTAGACATGCTCTTCGGGAAATTTTAAAAGAAATTTTTCAGAGAGAATAAAAATGATATAGGTCAAAAACTCAGATCCACATAAAGAAACTAAGAACATGAAAGAAGGAATAAGTGAAGATAAAATAAAAACTCATTTATTCTTAATTGATCTAATAGATAATAGTTCAAAACAATAAAATAATGTATTTAATGTATGTGAAGGTTTATACATAAATAAAATGAGTGATGGAAATTCAGCAATTATTTAAGATACAAAAGAGATAAATTAAAATTATTTTGTTATTATATAATATTCATGCTACCCATGAAGTGGTTTACTGTACTTGGATTAGGTGTAAAAGCATATTGCAAACTCTAGAGCAACCACTAAAAAATCTAAAAAAGGAAATATAACGGACATGCGAAGAAAGGGTCAGAAATGGAATCATATGAAATGATCGATAAATTCACAAAAAGCAAAAAAAAAAAAAAGTAGAAGACAAAAATAGGAACAAAGAACAAAAGGAATGAAAACTATTGATAGTTATTAATCCCAGCTATATCTGTAATTACTTATAACATCAATGGCCTAAGTACAACAATTGAAAGTTGGAGAATGAATGGATCAAAAAGAAAAACACTCAAATAAATGTTATATACAAACATACCACTTTAAATATAAAGATACATATAGATTAAATGGTTGGAGAAATGTACAATTATAAAACTAATCATTCTCAGCAAACTGACACAAGAGCAGAAAATCAAACACCGCATGTTCTCACTCATAGGCTGGTGTTGAACAATGAGAACACATGGTCATGGGGAGGGGAGCACTACACACTGGGGTCCGTTTGGGGGAAATGGAGAAGGGACGGGGAGGTGGGGAGGTGCAGAGAGATAGCATGGGAGAAATGACAGATATATATGAGGGGAAGGAAGGCAGCAAATCACACTGCCATGTGTGTACATATGCAACAATCTTGCATGTTCTTCACATGTACCCCAAAACCTAAAATACAATTAAAAAAATAAAAAAATAACGAATCAAAAGAAAGCAGAAGTAGATATATTAATTTCAGTCAGAGGAGACTTCAGAGAAAGGACAGTTATCAAGGATAAAGAGGTAATTACATAATAGAAAAGGAGTCAATATTCCAAGAAGATAAAACCATCCTTAATGTGTAAGCACATAAAAAGAGAGTGTCAGAATACAAGAGGCAAAAAACTGTAGGGAGAAGTATATGAATTCATTATTATTGCTGGTGATTTCAACATCTCTCAATCAGAAATAGAGCAGCAGTAAGAAAATCTGTAAGGACATAGTTGAATTCAGCAGCACCATCAATCAACTAGATATAATTGACATCTATTGAATACTTGAACCAAAAACAGCATAATACACATTCTTCTTAATCTTACATGGAACATTCTCTAAGATAGACCACATTCTGAGCCGTAAAATACACCTTAGCAATTTTTAAAAAGTAGAAATCATACATTGTGTGCTCTTAGACCACAATGGAATTATACTAGAAATCAATAACAGAAAGATAACTGGAAATTGCTAAAATACTTGAAAAATAACACACTTCTAACTAACATAGAGATTTTCTCCACCAAAACAAGAAAATTTTAAAAATATTTTAAGCTAATTGAAAATGAAAAGACAAATTATCAAAATTTGTAAGGGACATAAAAACCAGTGCTTAGAAGAAGATGTATAGCATTTCATACATGTTTTTAAAAATAAGAAAGCAATAATATCAATAATCTAACTTTTCCACCTCAGGAAACTGAGAAAAAATGAGGAAACTATATTGAAATTAAGCAGAAGAAAATAAATATTAAAAATTACAGCAAATATTTTAAATTAATACTTTAAAATAAATATTAAAAATAAATAATAAAAATTACAGAAATGTAATTACAGAATTTAATTAAAATTTTGCTGTAAATGTAGGGGGTAAATTCAGATATAAATCAGTGGGGGAAAGTAAAACCCAAAGTTGGTTTTTGAAAAAAATAAATAATATTGATGAGAATCTAGCCAGGTGAACTAAGAAAAAAAGACATACGGCACAAGTTTCTCTCATCAGAAATTAAAGAAGGGACATCACTACTGATTCTATACTTATTAAAAGGAAAATAAAGAAATACTATGAACAATGCTATGCCTACAAACTTGATAACCTGGATGAAATGAAACAATTCCTTGAAAGACAAAAATCTGAAAAATGTTACAAAGAGAAAATAGACAATGGATAGGTTTATGTCTATTTAAGAAATAAATTTAATAGTAAATAGCCTTGCAGAAAAGAAAAGATCAGACTTATATGGGTAGTGAATTCTACCAAACAGGAGAATTTCTGAAGTCGAAGATTTATGTAAATTCTTTACAAGCTATTCCACAAAATAGAAGCAGAGAAAATTCTTCCTATCTCATTACATGAAGTCAGCATTACCTTAATATCAAAACTATGCTACTGTATTACAATAAAAGAAAATTTCTACCAATATCTCTCAAGAGCATATATGTAACAAAATTTTAAATAAAATATTAACAAATCAAATCCATCGATGTATAAAAAGAATTATATACCATGGCCAAGTGGGACTTATTCTAGTTACACTATACAAGAATGGTTCAACATTCTGAAATCAACTAATGTAGTTCATTATATCAACAGTGTAAAGAATAAAGGGTAGAGGATTCCATCAATAGATATAGAAAAAGCATTTGATAAAATCCAACAGTCATTTGTGACAAAAACTGTCAGCTAACTAGAAACAGGGAAGCACTTCCTCAACTTGATAAGGGATCTACAGAAAACCTACAGCTAAATTATATTTAATGTTGAGAAATTAGAGCTTTCATACTAAGATAAGGAATGAGACAAAGATGTTCCCTCTTATCATTGATTTTAACATCATACTTGATGTCCTAATATACTAAAATAAGAAAAAGAAATAAAAGTAATACAGATGGGGTTAGAAGAAATAAAACTAGCTTTGTTCATAAATGACATGGTTGTTTGTTGAGAAAATCTGAAGTACTCAGACAAAACTTCTGAAACTAATAACTGATTATAGCAAGCTTGCATTATACAAGGTGAATATTGGAAAATCAATTATTTTCCTACAAACTGGCAATGAACAAATAGAATTTTAGGTTAAAATACAATACTATTTACACTGAAACCCAAAAGAATAAACTATTTTGGTGTAAATCTAACAAAATGTATATAACATCTATTTGAGGAAGACTACAAAACTCTGATAACAAAAATAAATAAATAAATGGAGAGATACTCCACATTTATGGACACTAAGACCCAATATTGTTAAGACATCTGTTTTTCTCAACTTGATCTGTAAATTTGTCATAATCTCAATGAAAATCCTATTAAATACTTTTGTAGCTATCAAAAAACGAATCGAAAAGTTTATATAGAGAAAGGATTCAGAAGATCCAACACAATAGTGATGGAGGTGATGGAAAACTGACAGTACACAACTTCAAGACTTAATAGAAAGGGACAGTACTTAAGATGCTGTAGTATTGACAATACTAGACAAACATATCAAAGGAACAAAATAATTCTGAAATAAACCCACATCGATACAATCAACTATCTTTGAGAAGAGAGCAAGGGCAATGCAATGAGATAGTCAATAGTATATAAATGGCATTTAGAGCCATAGAACTGGATGAAATTACAAAGGGGATGAATGCACATGGACAGGACAAGGCCCAAGGAGTGCAGTGAGTTCTAGAATATCATGTTGGAGGAACGAGATGAAACTAGCAAAGGACACCAAAATATATACATATATATATTGGCCATTTCAGTAAAATGAAAACTATTGTTCTTGATGCAATATAAATAATAAAAAAGAGAGTTATCATATGTATCAAATGTTACTGATCAGTCAAATAAAATAAAGCCTGAGAACCGACTTGCAGAGGATCTTGGTAACCTACATCATTAAATTAAATATATGAAAGTACTTACACAGACCTCATACATAGTAATTATTCAATAAAGCTGAAATTTTTATACACCAGTGTTCATATTTATGCTTGAAACCTAGATGGACTTTATATTGTAAAACAGAAACTGCTCGAACAAGAACAATGTTTTGTAAGTTTTTTGCTGTATAGCCCAGGATTCCAAGATGTATCTACACATAAGAAAACAGAGCAGCTAACTTTCTAAGCCCTTCAAATGTTGTTTATTGTTATGACAGAACATTATTTCTCTGACCTTTATTCTACCAAGTCAACCTGGCATTCTGTCTCCTTAATAACTTTCACCAGCAACTTTCTCTATGTAAAAGCATGTAATCCAGAAAACACCTGACAAGATATTAGGAGAACAGTCTTGGTAGCCTAATACATATTGAAAGGAACTTTCTAGGAGTCAGATCTAACAGTGGTTAAAATTTGACACTCCAGAATCAACCTGCCTGAATGTGAAGCCTGGCTCCATTACTGATTAGCTGTGTAAAATTTATACTTTCATTTCCTTTCTTACAACATAGAAAGCAATAGTAATAATAGCAATAATTATAAGGTTGTGAGGATTAAATGATTTAAAATGTTTAAAGTGCTTAGAATGATGCCTGATAGAGTAAATAAATCTGCTATTTGTATAACTGAATGAGCTTGAAAATCATCTGCAAAGACTGTTAAAAATATACAGCTCCAGGTACATCCAGACCTACTAAGTTAGAAACAGCAAAGTAGAGTCAAGAAATATATGTTATTAAAACAAATGTCCTGGTGTTGGTGGCTAGACCTCTTTGGGAATGACTTGTTTATTTCCCACTCAAGAAACTTACTGCAGGTACTTAGTAAGACAGATAACATTTCTACAAGTGTTTGCTGTAATTACAGGTTTTCATTTACTACTAAAGATTGGGTGAAAGAAAGACGCAAGCACTTAACTGCAGCAGAACAGAGAAATACATCTCAGAAGAGTATTCGAGCACTGTATTATTGGGCAAAGAGCAGAACTGGTCCCAGAAAAACAAACAACAATGAGATAAATATCCACGATATAAATAAATATAACCATATTCAAATTGAGCCAAGGAAAAAGGGTAGCTTGGGAAAGAACACAGGAAAATAAAGACAAATTCAGGCACTATTTGAAACATTAGGAGAAATTTTTTCTTTTTTTCCCAAGTGCAGCGGCTCACACCTATAATCTTAGCACTTTGGGAGGCCAAGGCGGGTGGATTACGTGAGGTAGGGAGTTCGAGACCAGCCTGACCAACATAGTGAAACCCTGTCTCTACTAAAAATGCAAAAAAAAAAAAAAAAAATCCAGGCGGCACCCGTAATCCCAGCTACTCCGGAGGCTGAGTCAGGTGATTTGCTTGAACTTGGGAGGTGAAGGATGCAGTGACCCAAGATCATGCCATTGTACTCTAGCCTAAGTGACAAGAGTGAAACCCTGTCTCAAATAATAATAATAAAGGGAAATACTAAGAGAAGAGCAAACTTAAAAATGAGCAGAAATCTGCAAAAAAGAAAACTACATGGAAAGGGTTAAATAAAATACTGTGTATCTAAAATATATATATCTGTCAAAAACAATATTAAATCACTATATTTATGAGTAACATAAAGCCGTACAAGGTAGTCTTTTTATAACTATATATTTTATCATCCGAATGTAACTATTATCACTATAATAATTATTATGGAAAAACCAGAATACAAAGGCAAATAAAAGAGAACAAATAAACTGTTGTTGTAGTACCACTCAGGGAGAAGCACTTGAAATTAAGATATTTTATGCTTATATTTATATATGTGTGAACATAGATGTATGTATCTATGTATATATAAATATTGCAATATCTTCTATACTAGTACCATGTCAGTTTCACTGATCTCCTTGTCACTCTTATTTATCACCCGTTTTTCCTTCACTTTGTAACTAAAAGAATTATCTAAAACATATATCTGATTATGTTTTCATGAAATTTAAAGTACTTCAGTATTCTCTCTTATCCTCGAGGATCAAACTAGAAACCTTAATATGTCTGCAAAGGCCATTTGTGCTAGAGTTCTGGCTACTTTCCTACTTCCTCCTTCTCTCTAACTATTCTAGTTACACTTACTCTACTTAAGTTTCTCACAAGTGGCAGGATTCCTCTTCCCTTCAGGGCAAGACACCTATGCTCCAGGAACGATCCTGTTCCCCCTCCTTTTCCTGAATAACTCTTACTCATTCAACTCTGTAACATTTTGAACATAATGTTTCTCAGAGTAGAAGTACAAAAAAGTATTACTTTTTCCTAAATATTAGAAATAATGCTTCTAATATTTAAAAAAAAGAAGCTAAATTTATTTTTTCTGGAAACCAAAAATAATACACACCTCCGTGAGATTATACAGTGAAAAAAATAATCCTAACTTCAGAGAAGGAGGAAAAGGTAAACAGATGAACCATTTATAAAGAACTCAGTATGTCCTATATGCATTATAAGTAAAAGTCTCACATAATTATCAAATAAATGACAAAATGTGTATTTACCCTATTTTACAAATGAGAAAACTAAGAATCAAAGAGGTTCCTAAAGGTTGCTAAAGCCAAACTGGATCTCATCCTAGAGCTGTCTGAATACAAAACTTGTACATTTTTTCACTACTTCCTCCACCTCAGCAGCTCGACCCTCCACGAATAACTCTAACACAAAGCAGAATGTGATTGGCATGACAAGAAAACGAAACATACAAGGTGGCAGGAGTCCTTTGAAAGCAGCATCTTTCAGTAGAACTCTATCTGGTTTTAAAACAATGTTAGAGAAGCATAAAAGAGGATTCAGAAAGCTTTCCCAGGGGAGGTGGTATTTGAGTTGAGCTGGGATCTCAAAATGACTCAAACACTCAGAAATGAATCATAAGGAGCAAAACCAGAAAGGATCATATTAGAAACAAAAGCCATGAAAGTACCATATCCACAATCAGAGAGGGTTCACACATCCGGCCCGGCCCTCCTAATGTTTCTAACTGTCACAGATGACTTGGCAGAGGCAGTAACTCTGGTGACATTTCAGGGAAGGCAGTTGATCAAATTATTTCTTACTGGCAAAGATGTAATGTGTTCCTGAAGAACTTGTCAGTCTGCAGGAATCTAGAGAATTGCCTTTGGGTAGATGAAGAGTAGAATATCTGTCCTTCATATCTACTGAGGACAGAAAGAAGCACTTACATAAAATGGTGTCAACGAATGACAAGATATATAACAGGTTACGGCCTTCTCTAATAGAATAAACTGCCACATTTTGAAGCAAATTCCAAAGGCAAGTTAAATACCTTCATCTGTTATTTTGAATTCAAATTTGACAAATTCCCATACCAAATATACACGTGCTTTATAGATTTTTTTTAAAGGCATCACCAATAAGGATTCCTATTGCAAGCCTCTAAAGTTGGAGTGTGAAACAAGAAGTAAATTCAAGTAGATCAAGAATACAAAATACCTTATCTTTCCAAAATATTTTTTCAGGCACTTCAGGCATACAAAAGATTTATAAATTTTGCTTTATAAAATACATATAAAAGTTATATTTTTCAACCACTTACTTGAATGACAAATGCAAATATTCTTGATAATTTATTAAGATAAACAGCTATAATTATATCAGATATCTATTTGAAATAAACATTTAAATTTTCCACATATGGTTAATTCTAACCACATATACTTTTACCACAAGCATAGTGCTTAAGTTTAAAAAAAAAAAAAGCACATTTTTACTTGCTTAATTACATCTCTTTATTAACTATGTTATTCAGTTGGGTTGGACAACGATGACTTTAAATATTTCTTGCATTTTAAATGTTCAAAGTTAGTAGAAAAAGAGACATGGTCCACCCTTTCACCTCCACAAGCAGGAACAGAATGGCTATTATATATATATAAAGTAATACCATCATAAGATGAATCCATCTTCCTAAAAGAAAGTCCCATTCCTCATTCTGTAAAATATTTTATTAAATCAAAACTAAAGTCATTTCAAGAGTGACTAAAATGTACACATATATCTCTCTTGTTCTTTTAATTTTGACACAGTATTGCTCTGTTGCCCAAGCTAGAGGGCAACGGCATGGTCACTGTTCACTGCATCGTCAACCTCCTGGGCTTAAGGGATCCTCCCACCTCAGCCTCCTGAGAAGCTGGGACCACAGACAAATGCCATCACATCTGGCTAGTTTTTATTTATTGTAGAGACAGGGCTTTGCAATGTTGCCTTGGCTGGTCTCATACTCCTGGCCTTAAGCGATCCTCCTGCCTTGGCCTCCCAAAGTGCTGGGCTTACACATGTATATTTCAATGAAGAGATTATCTAATTATCTGAGTAATTCAAAAATACAAACTCCTCAGCCCCTCTCTGCTCAGAGCATCTGCTCCTTTTGCAGAAAATGTTCTCCATGGAAACCATGTGGCTGGCTGTTTATCATTAGCCCTTGGTTCAAAATTTACTTCTTCAGAGAAGCTTCTTCTGACTACTCTACACAAACCACACACACACACACACACGCACACCCATTACGCTCCACTATATTAGCATATTTTATTAAATAAGGGTTTTCAAAGAGTGATCCAAAGACATCTGGGGAACTACCAGACTATCTCATGGATAGTGCAATTCAAAATTATATTCAGAATAATACTAAGACATAATTGTAAGTTCTCATTGTTTCATGAAAGCCCAAAGTATAAAAGTTTATTGATGCGGTTTTGGATTCCATATTGCAACTAATCTTTAAGTTATAAGCATCATGTGAAAAACATCTCAACATCACTGATCATTAGAGAAATGCAAATCAAAATGACAATGAGATATCATCTCACACGAGTCAGAATAGCTATTATTAAAAAGTCAAAAAATAACAGATGCTGGTGAAGTCTCAGAGGAAAAGGAATGCTTATACCTTGTTGGTGGTATTGTAAATCAGTTCAACCATTGTGTAAAACAATATAGTGATTTCTCAAAGAGCTAAAAACAGAAATACCATTTGACCCAGCAATCCCCTTACAGAGTATATACCCAATGGAATATAAATCATTCTTTCATAAAGATACATGTACATGTATGTTCACTGAAGCACTATTTACATTAACAAGGATATGGAATCAACCTTAATGCCCATCAATGCTAGATTGGATAAAGAAAATGTAGTACATATCCAGCAGGGAATATGATGCAGCCATTAAAAAGAACAAGATCATGTTCTTTGCAGGTACATGGATGGAGATGGAGGCCATTATCCCCTGCAAACTAATACAGGAACAGAAAATCAAATACCAATGTTTTCACTTATACGTGGGAGCTAAATGATGAAAACACATGGGTACATAGAGGAGAGTAACAGACACTGAGGCCTTTGGAGGGTGGAGGGCAGGAGGAAAGAGAAGATCAGAAAAAATAACTAATGGATACTAGGCTTCATACCTGGGCGATGAAATCATCTGTACAGCAAACTCCCATGACACAAGTTTACCTGTATGACAAATCTGCACATGTACCTCTGAACTTAATACTTTTTAAAAAGTTGTAAGCTTCTTTGTAAACTATAAGAAACCCTTGTTTCATTTATTCACAATATGCTCTGCACATGCTCTAAAAACTTTAAATGCTACATGTACACATATATATATATGCTGTATATACCGTAAATATTACATATGTATATGTAATTATAAATATCTATTTAGATATACAAATATTTAAGATTTTTTAGAGTATGTACATAGTGCTTGTGAATTTTGAATGCATTCAGGTAGTAAAATAGCAATTTCAGATGTGAAATTGCTGTTACTGGATTATATTTGACCTACAATTATGAAACAACAATAAGATAAATCTCATGTTAACTAAAAATTAATGAGAAAGGTTGACTTTTTATATAAAAGCAGACCCATGATAAGAAAGAATTTTTCTGTTAGGTCTTTTTTTTTCCCCCCTGAGAATTTAATCTTAGACAGGTAGAATAAACAAACATCTGCCATAAGACCCTACAAAGAATGTTGATGGCAAATCAGCCATCTTTACAGTCAATGGGGACAGGTGTACCAAGAAGATCAGGCTAGTTAGTTCCATCAGCTCAGGAAATGGATTGATCCCAAAGGCAATGAAAGGGAGACTTGACCATCTGCAGTTCTCAAGAAGATAAATAAATCAGATTCAGATGTCTGCTGCAACTCTGGATATGATCAGAATGTTCCTAATTCTTTATACCATAAAATAATGACATATAAGATATTGTTGCCAACTGGCACAAATGGTTTTACCTGGAAGTTAGTCAAAGGAAATAAATTGTTTTATTGTTGTTTTTATCCCAAAGTATCTTTAACCATGCTTCTGTTTTAGCAAAAAAACAAAAACAAAAACAAAAACAAAACAAAAAAAAAACAACAAAAAAAAAAACAAATGAAGAGTATATACTAGTTACATATTAAAGGACACAATATAAATACTGTTGTATAGAATAGTAAAGTATTGCTTTTAGAATAGCACATCCTAAGCTTTGGATCATTTCTACAGAGTAGTAGCATGGAAAATCCCCCATGTCTAATATTTCTTTCCATAGTAAAGAAGTTCACTGGCTCTATCTATCATGGTTTATCTTATCCTTCTCTCATTTTTTCTCTAATTGTTAATATAAAAGGAAGAATTACCTGAGAATAGAACAGATCTTTCATCTGGCCTTCTTGGAAGTGAGCTGCATTCAGGAAACATATGTTTTAGTCTGCTTCCATGCCACAAATTGTAAGGAAGCCTTCCAGAGTGGAAAGGCCTGCCCCAGCAAGCCTTGTTGTATCTCTCAAGTCCAATACTGTCCATAAGTACAAACCACATAATCCTATCTAACCTTCAGCAGTCATAAAGGTGATGTTTTGGCTTCTATATGCTGACCTTCACATTTTATTTCTCAATTGGTTCAAGATATCAGTAAAGAAAAAAACTATTTACTCTAATGCCTCAACATTTGGCATTTCCAACTTCACTCATTGTAAATACAAATTTACAAATAAAATTGTTGAGTACTATTATCTCTCACATTTCTATAGTCTGGAAATTAATGAGATTGCTGGCTGTCACCTCACAGTGCATCTAATAAGCCCGAGAAAAGGAAAGAATGAGGCAGCCATCAGCTTGGAAATTTAACACAGTAACTACAGTTGACCCTTGAACAGCACAGGTTTGAGCTGCACAGGTCCACTTATGCCTGGATGTTTTTCAATAAAAGCTACACCACATGTGCTTGAATTTCCTGCCTCCCCTTCTACCTCCTCCATGTCTTTTGCCTCTGCCATCTCTGAGACAGCAAGACCAACCCCTACTTTCCCTCTTCCTCAGCCTACTCAATGTGAAGACAGCTAGGATGAGAAATTTTATAGTGACTCACTTCCAATGAATTAGTAGCAAATATATTTTCTCTTCCTTATAAGAAAATGATTTTTTTAATAACATTTTCTTTTCTCTAGTTTATTTTAGTCTAAGAATACAGTAGATAACATATTAAAATACAAAATACGTGTTAATGGCCTGTTTGTGTCATCAGTAAGGCTTGCAGTCAATTTTAGGTTATTAGTCATTGAGTTTTTGGGGAATCAAAAGTTACCCAGAATATTTGACTGTGCTAGGATTTCCTCTTCTAACTCTCATATTACCTAGGAGTCAACTGTAGTTTTCTATTCTCCTTTCTAAAGGATAAACTCAGGAAATACCTTCTGCCACTGAGAGGAGAAAAAACTATTATAGAGCTCTCCTGTCTTTTAACGCCAGGTCAAATCTGATGGATTAATAGAAATGAAAGTTGGCAAGACCTGTGTTTGCACTTGCTGTAACCATGAAACTACAATGGGATAATGAAGTGCAGCTAGTAAACGCTACAGGCAAAACTGTAGTTGCAAGAACATAAAACTTGCTGTTCTTTACTTCATTTTGCTATTGTGTGAAGACCATTATGAAGAGTAACTTTGTTCAAATTAAGAAGCAGTCTATTTTACATAAGATAGATGATCATAATAGTTGACGACACTTTTTTAACGGAAATGCTGCTGGAAAATTTACAAGGCGAAGCAGGCCTAAACAGCTGCATCTGTTGGAACAGGTCTTTGCAGCTGCACAAAACCCAGAATAAATGACAAGCAATTCTTCTCATTCATTCTTCTATTACTCCTAAATCTTCAGACTCATATTTTATAATTCAATGTCATATTTTTTTCTTATTGAACTGCCAAGGAAAACATAATTTTACTAAAGATTATAAAATAAAGTGAACATTTTGTCATAGGTAAGAAAAAAGAGAAAAGTCATGAGATTTTAGGCTCTGATTTTTTAAAAAATGTATTTTTCAAGTGTTTTACCTATGTCAGCACATGACTTTCAGAAGGGTTAATAACAAAACCATGATTTCATAATCAAGAAATAAATTTTGAGGCCACATTAACACTCTCAAGGCAATAATGCCATATTACAAAAATAGTACTGTAGTGTCTAAAGTTCCTGATTTCTAAAAGTTGGGCAATGTAACCCCCTGTGGTCAAATGAGCCTGCCTACAAATCAGGAGACAACTCCACATTATACATAAACTCAGAACTCAAGCATCATCATCTGTAAAACAAGTATATGAGAATTGCTGAAATTTAAGATTTCTTTTAACTGTAAGATTGTCTGTATCTATTAACTACATTCATTGTAAGAGAAACAGATGGATAACAGGCAGTTGTGCTGAGGAAAACATGAAACAAAACAAAAAGTCAGTAGTAATGGTATTGAAACAATTTACAGAAGAAGGAAGGAAATCTAGTTATTTTGCTTTTCCTACTGTACTACTTCTTTGAGTAATTATACTGCTAGTTCCTCATGCTAAAGTTTTTATTTACATTGTCCTCATTTAAATATGCCAATTAAAGAAGATGCATTTGTTTTCTTTTTTTTTAATTGCATTTTAGGTTTTGGGGTACATGTGAAGAACATGCAAGATTGTTGCATAGGTACATACATGGCAGTGTGGTTTGCTGCCTTCCTCCCCTTCATCTATATCTGGCATTTCTCCCCATGCTATCTCTCCCCAACTCCCCACCCCCGTCCCTCCCCCATTCCCCACCCCCATGGACCCCAGTGTGTAGTGCTCTCCTCCCTGTGTCCATGTGTTCTCATTGTTCAACACCGGCCTATGAGTGAGAACACGTGGTGTTTGATTTTCTGCTCTTGTGTCAGTTTGCTGAGAGTGATGGTTTCCAGGTTCATCCATGTCCCTACAAAGGACATGAATTGGTTTCCCCTTATTTGAAAAGTGCTACATGTTTATTGTTTTAAATTCAAAGACTTGCATAAGGAAAATAAAAGTTATCAATAATCCTATCATCCAGATCTAACCATTGTTACCATTTTTGTACAGGAGTATGTATATGAAATTTGAAACAAGCTCCCACATATTGACTTATCAAGTTGTACTAAGGGGCTTTGAAAATGGATCACTGTTTAGGATTGTTTTACTACGTATTCTCAGTGGTCAAACTGAAATTGGAATCATAAAAATAAAGAAAACATTTCCAAATAAATAATTATCAAGATTCCAGAATCAATACTGGGAAAACTGGTATAGGAAGGGAGGAAGAAAAAAAACTTCTACACTACAATTTCCTGAGCAGAATGGACTAAGAAGTTGAAAGCCCCAATTAAGAGAGTTCCACGTATTCATTACCCTGTTAAATGGCATGCCTGCTTAATTGCAATAATCAGCAAGGCAGAGACTTAGTTAGTGCATTTAAATGACTCCTAATAATAGATAACTGGCATGCCCATCTCATTTAAATGGCACACCTGGTGTTATCACTCTGCTTTGTTTCCAGGAATTAGCTGTATGATATTTACTCACATTAATGTCTATGGGCAAAGCTTTTATTGTTTTCTCACTGCTACACTATGGGATTGCTAAGAAAGTATTATCAGAGTTTTAGTTTCCTTCATGACACCTTTATCAAGTAATTGCACATTTGACACTGAAAATCCAGAGTGGTAGACTGAGGTTAATGATACACTTAGAGCTCTACTGAAGAGTATATGCCTAAAGAGAGTACGTTCAATTTTATGAAGTAACTATTTTGCAGCCTTACAATTATACATTTGATGTCACATTGAGCTATTATGGCAAAATTCATTGATAAGAATGACAACAAAACACAAAATATCAACCTCAAATGAGTTTAGTTCAAATTATCCAATTAAATTTTAACTGCTAAAAAACAGATTCTCTACTAAACCTGCTTCTTTGGGCAAATAACCATTAACATTACTGTTCTGATGGGAATAAATGGTGTAGAGCTTTTATTCAATGCAAATCTTACAAGCTAAAATTTTAAAAATAATTTTTGGATCTCAATACTGTTACCCAAAAAGTTTGTAGTATTTTAATAATTGAAATGTGAAATGTATAAAAAAAAAAAAAAAAGGCCTCCTGCTGTCTGATGACCATTGAAAGATATGTAGCACTCTACATCCCACTAATAGTTCTTAACAAGAAAGTGAACTAACCTAGACTGCTGGTACTCTTTCCTAAACCCAACCCTAGGGAAGTCACACAATCAATAAAGAAATTGTTGGATCTAAAATACTGATGGGAAATTTTTGAGAATTTTCATATTTATGTTCCTTTGATAAAGGGAAATGGCAATCCAGAAATAGAGAAAAAAAAAAAGAAAGAACTTCTAGTTATGTTATTTTCTGTCTCTACACTGTACTGTGCTAATTGATGTGTGGGTTAACACTATGAGCCATGAAGACATGTACAGCAGGGTAATATCAAGGTAATTGTCACAAGTTGGGTTCTTCTGAGGCAAGGGCCAAGATAGAAGTTTGGGGTTCAATGGGTTTATTAGAGACCAATGCCTGTGAAAGGAGGGAAGCTAAGCCAGCTTTGAGCAGAGGAAAAAGTCAAACCATGATACAAGCTTAACATTCTTTTGACCTAACCAGTAGAGAGTTTGGGAGTGAGTGTTACCAAGACAGTGGCTGGTATTAAGCTGAAATGGCTTACAAACTTACACCCTTTCCTCACTCAATCACCACATGTGGATTTCCCTGGAGAGAACAACCTGTTGAAGCAGCTCTTTGCTTCTGATGGAGACTATAGAGGAACTGACAGTTGGAGGTCACCCTCTGATTGCAATCTTAATCAAGTTGTTTCCTGAAGTCAGGTTGGATAATACATCTTTTGTCTACTACAGTAGCCTAATAGCCAGGGTAATGAGTAGATAACAATAACTGTAGACGGACCCACTAGCAAACATAAAAATACCCTGAAACAAAGAGTCTAAATTTGCTTTCTTCATTATATGCCTTTTATTGTCTCTTAAAACTTTTTCAGTTAAGTCTTCATTACACTAAGTGGTGACATAGAGAAATCAGAATGGTGTTTATCAAGGTCACAAATGACTTTCTTGTTGCCAAAACCTTGATCAATGTTTAGTGCTTTTCTCACTGAACCTATGGTGGTGTTGGCTCAGTTGGCTACTTTCTCCTTGAAACATTTTCTTCACTTGATCTTTAAACATCACTCACTATTAGTTCTCCTCCCACCTCAGTTTATTCTGTCTCAGTCTCCTTTGCCATTTCTTCTAATCTTTGACATGTCTCAGCTCTCAGCACTCAGTCTTCTTTTTTGTTTCCATCTATAACTCCTATGACAATTACTTGCAGTCTTATGTCTTTAAATACTGTCTCTATAGCCATTACTCGAGCTTCACATATTTAAACGTCTGATAAACATCTATCTTCACCTATTTAATAATGTGCATCTTAACCTTGAAACATCTAAACTGAATTTTTAATTTTTCTTCCTAAACTCCAATTAATTCTATTTCTCCTCCTCTTCCCCATCTCAGTTTTAGTCACACCATTCACCCTATAATTCAGAAAACTTTTGAGTCCTTTTTTTATTCTTTTCTTTCTAATCTATCATCAAATCTGTTTAGCTAACACAGACTAATCTATCAATAAATTTTGTCATAACAATATTCTAAATATATTTAGAATTTACTTATTTCTCATGAATTCTACTGCTATCACCTTTTTTCAATCTAGCAACAATTCTCACTTAGGCTGTTGCAACAACCACTTGATTATTCTTTCTGCTTCTCTCTTTGTATAACTTCCACATTTTATTCTCAACACAAAAGTAGAACTTTTCAACTATTTCTAAATACTATTTAAAAATAAAATACAGTGTATTCGTCCATTTTCACACAACTACAAAGGACTGCCCGAGACTGGATAATTTATAAAGGAAGGAAGTTTAATTGACTCACAGTTCAGAATGTTTGGGGCGGCATCAGGACACTTACAATCATGGCAGAAGGCAAAAGGGAAGCCAGGCACCTTCTTCACAAGGTGGCAGGAAAGAGAATGAATGCCAGAGGAACTATCAAAAACTTACTTAAAAAATCAGATCTCCTGAGAACTCATTCACTATCATGAGAACAGCATGAGGGAGCTGCCCCAATGATCCAATTACTTCCACTTCATCACTCCCTTGACATCTGGGGATTATAGGGATTCCAATTCAAGAGGAGATTTGGGTGGGGATGCAAAGCCTAATCATATCATACAGCAAACTCATATCTCATATATATATATATATATATATATATATATATATATATAAACACACACACACCCCACCCACATATACATATGGGGTGTATATGCACAGAAAAGCAAATGTAGTGGGAAGTAATTGTGTTTGTATAATTCAAAAGTAAAGACAAAAATAAATGAGATGCAGTATAAGTGCACATATATGTATATATATGTACATATATGTATGTGTGTATACATATGTTTTTCAAAGAATTAACAGCAACTCTTAAAAACAACAATATTATAACCTTAATGAATAACTCTAGTAGAGCCTTTGCTGCAATAGACATATTGTTGAGAAGCTTTGAATGTCTGTGAAATGTCTTGACATTTAGAAAAACTTGTGGATTTTCTATACATGAGATTTAAAAAACATTCCTAGCAGGAAGGTAAATTAGAAAAACTGAGTGTCCAAAACTGCTCCTCAATGGAGTTGTAATAGTAAGTAAAATATTTGAAATTGTATTTATTTATTCATATAGTACACTCTTGCAAACCTCATTTGTTTACCCAAAATGCAAAGTGGTTTAGAAGTGAAAACTAACTGTGAGAGTGGTTATAAAAGTAAAAATATTTGATAACGCCAAAGAGAATAATAATTCTAAGCCATGTAATAATCCCTTTGTCAAATTATGTGTTGCATTTGTATTCATATATTTAAGTTTTTGAGAAGCCCACAGTATATGTTCCTTAATGTCAAAATCTATTCCATTACTGACCTGCCTGAAAAAGAAGGCCACAGGCTTTGAGACATAAGTTTTTAAGAATTTTATTTCTTCTACCATTCACCAGCCATATGACCTTGATTAACTTTCTTCAGTTTCAACTTTTACATTTGTAAAAGAGTTAAGTCCTCTGTAAATATTACCTCATTTAATAATAATACAATTTTTCAAATTGTATTATTATTAAATGAGGTAATATTTAAATTTGTGAATACAAAAAATTGTATTATTAAATGAGGTAACATTTACAAAGGACGCATCAATCAATAATGCTATTCCACCATCCCTATGCACACCACTCCCTACTGGTTCCCCAAATCTCTTGTAAAATTGCTTTCTTTTCTTGATTGTACTGCAATCCGAAATTTGGATTCAGTGTATACTGTTTGGGTGATGGCACCAAAAACTCACACATCATCACTAAGGAAAGAATTTACTCAAGTAGCCAAATACCACCTGTTCCCCAAAAACCTACGGAAATAAAAATTTTTTAAAAAGAAATGTATTTCTTCTAAAAAAATTTTAAAATGTGTTCAGAACAATGTTATAGGTCTTATTCTGTTTATTTATGTGTATTGTTTCATATCTTTCTAGATATGAATCAACCAAATCTTAAATAAGCTTTTTTAAGCAAATAAATTACCACTTAATGGAAAAAGAAAAATAAGAGTTTTAGGTAAAATTATAAGTATATTACATAAGATGAAGTATTCAAAATTTGCTTCTAAATACAGTAGAGCTAAAATTATAGTCTGATGGTCTCAGAAATGAGATCTTTTTGGTAAAGGATTATTGAGAAAATTAATATTTGGATAACAACATTAGGGTCACAAAAGATGCATGATGTCTGCATTCTGTTATAGTTTTAGATTAGAAGTGTAGAATCAAATAATTTATCATAATTTGAAATTCACTTCCCTGTGTAAAATAGGCACAATGACAGAACACTGAATAGTTTTATTTACTTTGAATGACCAAGCAAAAGCAATGAGTGTAAAACTAGCATAGTATTTATGTCTTTGTAAAATAAATAGTAATCTAGTTTTGTGTTTTTTCACAGTATTTTTGCTTGAAACATTAATGCAAAGAATAAATAAAATTGTCTTTGCACTTGAATGTCCATTTATTTCTTCTTTACTTTTGAATAAATTGTCAGCTGGAATTCTGCCAAAATAAATAGCAAATAGACCCCCAATAGTAAAATAATGAGATAGCTATCAAGCTTTCTAGGCAAATATATAATGCTATTTTTCTATAATAGAAGAGAGCTAAACAGCAACAGAATTAGATTTCTCTAGCAATATATGTCACTCAAATCCATTACTAATTTTGTGCCTTACCCAGAACATAGGGGTGTAGTTAAGATTAGAGCCCATTGGATAATTTAAGATTCATAAAGTTTCTTGAGCTTCTCGGAGTAAAAGTGCTATATAAATATTAAATAGCAATAATAATGATAATGATGAAATTATTATTCTAATCGTCACCTTGCACATGCTGTAAGTATTTCTCAGCCACTTTATCACTTGCTATATGCACACACACACACAGCCAGGGAAGTATTTGGGGTATGGAATTCCCTTTGAAATCTATGGGAGCTCCACAATCAATTCAGCTCAGCAGGGAATGAAGGGTGTAAGGAAGAAGGAGAAATTGCACCATAGCACTGAATAGAATCAAAGATATATAAAGAAAAAATACAGTTAAATGATCTTCAAGTTAAAAATGAGGATGGTTGTTTTCAACTAAAAGTAATGCAATTTATAACATTATTTTAAAGGAAAAAATAAGCTTAAAAGGAAGACATCAAAATTTAAAAACAAAAACAATCGTGTACTTTAATTCATTATTTTAAATAAGATCCAAATTTGTTCATCTATTTTTCTTGTAAGTTTCTCAATCTTGTTTTGAACTTCAAAATATCTCTTCTGTATCATATTTTAAAAGCTTTTTTGTGTCTGCTAAAATTGGTTGCTGTAATAGTCTTGAAAAGAAAGTAATTGATTGCATTTAAATCCACAGTCTTCTGCATTACTGAGAACTACATGAGCACCTGTGGCCAGGAAAATCATAAAAGTGGATGCCTTCAGAAAAGATGTAAAAACATGTTTTTCCTTATAATTAGGATAATGAAAACCACAATATGATCATGTTTAATATTCAAAACATGGGGGCAAGATGCAGGGAAAGGTATATTTAAGAACTGCTATTCATATCATTTAAAAGCTGTCTCTTCCCTAAATTTATCCTCAGACCTGTACTTAGCCCAGAGATGGAAACCATATTTATAGAAAGAATCTTCTTCAGATTCTTTAAGAGGGCACAAACCAATACCTACAAATTTATAGTTTACTCAGCCAGCCTGTAACCATGGAAACAGATTGACCATTTACACAGAGCTAACCCTTGCGAATTTAGCCCTGTCTCTTTGCCTTGAAAACTGCTAACAATGTAATCTGATTACTTTGTCTAAGAATGCATTATCATTCAAAAAACACACAGCCAATCAAAAATGTATATTAAAAAGTTCTTGCTACATTAGTGTATAAAAAGGCTTAAGACATGTCTAACACAAAAGGTTAACAAAATCCTACCCACGATGCTTTTTTCTATTGGAATAAGATAAAGAGATGCTGCATCAATAAAGCTCTTGATTATGTGCCACCTGCCCATATTGTTTGTCACTTATTATATTCCACCCTTTCTTGTCCTGTGTATCCTCAAACTTACAAACTCTGAATGTCATGCATATGTCCATTTTAATATTGATATTTTTGTCTGTTTTGTATCACTATAACGGAATACCTGAGACAGGGTATTTATAAACAACACAAATTAATTTCTCATTAATTTATTTCTCATTCCGCAGGATGAGAGGTCTAATATTGAGGGACCAGGATTTTGTGATGGCCTTCTTTCTGCATCATCTCATGGCAGATGACATAATGGCAAGAGGGCGTGAGAGAGAAAGAACCCAAACTCATCTTTCAATAAGAAATCCACTCCTGCATTAATAAACTCACTCTCACAGTAACAGCATTAATTCATTCATGAGGAAAGAGCCCTCATGACCTAAACATCTCTTAAATGTCCAGTCTCCCAACACACCAATATTGGGGATAAAGTTTCCAACACACGAACTTTGGTGAACACATCCAAATCATAGCATTCTTCCCCTAGCTCCCCAAATATATGTCCTTCTCACATGCAAAACACATGCATTTCATCCCAATAACTCTAACATCTTCATTCATTCCAGCTTCAGCTAGAAAGCATACAGTCCAAAGTCTCATTTAAATCTGATACGGGTGAAACTCAAGTCATGATTCATCCTGGGGCAAATTGCTCTCCAGCTACATGTAGATAAGTTATCTACTTCCAAATACAATGGTAGAACAGACATAGAATAGACATTCACATTTCAAAAGGGTGCAAATAAAAGAAAAAAGCAATTGGTTCTAAGTAAATCCAAAACCCAACAGGGAAAAAAAATCATCAAATATTAAAGCTGGAAAACAATCTTCCTTGACTTCATGTCCTATCTGCTGGACATACTAGAGTGTAAGTTTGGTCCCCAAGACCCCAGAGAATCCTGATCCTATGACTTGCTGGGCTGAGCCCATTCCACAGCACTTATGGGTTGGAGAATTGTGCCTGAAGCTCTCCCATCCTGGTGTTGTACACTGGTAGCTCTATAGTTCTAGGGTTTATGCCTGTTACATCCTTAGAAATCAAAGTGTAGGCTGCCATGGCCCCACAGCTCATATACTCTGCATGTCTGCAGGGTATTCCTTATGGGAATCCTGTCAGGGATGACTGCTTTTGCGCTCTGATGCAGCAGCATAGACCACATCTTGGCCTGTTTGAACCATGCCTGGGATTGCCAAAGATTGCTGCACAGGAATGCAGGAAGCAGAATCCCAAGGAAGCCCTCGACAGAAAACTCACAGAGGGTACCCTGGGCCCATTCCCTGAAGTCATTCTTCCCTCCTAAATCTCTGGCCCTGTAATGGGAGGAGTTCCCCTGAAGATTTCCCAAATGTCTTCAGGATCATTCTCCCATTATCTTGACAAATAGTACCTGGTTTTCTTACATCCATGCTAGTCCATTTATTAAAGTATAACTTGGCCATACCTCTGCACACTTTTTTATTCCTTACATTGCTAGGCTACACGTTTTTCAAATTTTCACATTGTTTCCATTTTAACAACAAACTGTATGTCTAAATCATTTATCTCTTCTCTCGTTTTATTGCATAAAGTTAAAAGAAGCCATACACCACCCTCCTTTAACAATTTGCTTAAAATATTTTATGCTAGATCTCCTAGTTAACCAGGCCTTTCATGAAGTTCCTGAGCCTGGACACAA
Source organism: Saimiri boliviensis (assembly GCF_048565385.1). NCBI lineage: Eukaryota > Metazoa > Chordata > Mammalia > Primates > Cebidae > Saimiri > Saimiri boliviensis. The sequence continues at coordinate 43,413,021 of NC_133463.1, forward strand.
TTCAATCAAATTATTGGCTACTTTGGAACAAGGATGGCCTTTACTCCTGTGTCCAATAAGACATTTCTCATTTTCATCTGAGACTTCATCAGAATAGTCTTTACTGTCCATATTTCTACCAACATTCTGATAGTGTCCACTTAAGTAACCTCTAAGAACACCCATACATTCCCTATAGTTCTCTTCTTCTGAGCTTTCACCAGAAACTCTTTTGTAGAAATACAAGCTTTTTCTATTCTGTTCCTCCAAATAACTGCCTATTTCCCAGTTCCAAAGCTGCTCCACATTTTCAGGTACTCGTTATATAGTAACACCCGACTCTCCAGGACCATTTTTCTGTCTTAGTTCATTTTGTGCTGCTCTAACAGTATACTTGAGACTAGGTGATTTATAATGAACAGAAATATATTGGTCATGATTCTAAAGATGGTAAAGTCTAAGACTGTTGAGGGGGCCAGTATATGGTGATGGCCTTATTTCTGCTTCATCCAATGGCAAATGGTGGGCAGACAAGAAAGGACAGGAACAGCAAGAGGAGGACAAACTCGTCTTTTTCTAAGGAACTCACTTCTGTGATGATGAACTCACTCCAGTGACAATGGCATTAATTCATTAGTTAATCAGATATTTAATGATTAATAGCAATAATGAATCCAGGTGTTTAGGTTGACACCTCAACATCTCTTAAAGGTCTCACCTCCCAATACCGCTACACTGGGCATCAACATTCCAACACATGAACTTTGAGGGTACATTCAAACCATTGCACTGACTTCACATCATTTTCAATATCCAAGTAAATAAGTAAAGAACAATTACTATTGCCAATTCTTTGAGAAATGAGATACATCATAAGTCTTTGGTCTTAAACAGTAACAATTATCAATTTTTATTTGATATTATCATTATAAATAACTAAGAATTACTGTTACTACTTTGGTATATCTTATAACTTAAAATGAAATCACACATATATTATTAATATTGAAAATTAAAATGGCCCAAAAGAAAGACATCATCATTGTCATCTGAACAGGGGGACTTGAGGCCAAGAAAGTTTAAATATCATATTCAAAGTAAAAGTTAATAAATAATGAAATAAGAACAAATATAAAGTTATTTTTGATAGAGTTAGAATTCAAAGTGTGATCTTTTCAATCTAAACCTGGTCCTTCACTCTATACCTACAATTACTCAGTGTTCAGATAACATTCTAGGACTGACTAAATCTTACTAATTAACCATATTTATCAAAAAATCACAATTGCTCTGTATATCTAATTTTCATCATAAACCATTTATTCCTTGTGTATGGCTTCTTGGTGATGAATTTTTAAATGATATAAGCTATATCATTTTTAAATGATATAATCAAGTATCAAAATATTAAAAATAGTAACAAATGTTATGAAACTAACAATTTTGTCCCTTTTTATTACAAATCTTCTATTGAGAGAAAAATACATATTTAAGAAAAATCCTTGAAACTTTCTGCCTATGAACATATAGTTGACACAACTGAAAAATTAATTTTGTAATACTCTGTAAATAATAAGGCAAGTGATTTTATTTTCACTACTTAAAAAGTCACAAAACATAGAAAGATAAATGAAGAATAATATTGTTTCAGTTTTTATTGGAAGAGATTAAAAATTAAATTGTATGCCACTTGTATTTTTCTGTTTGTAATGAAGATGGAATTTAGGAAAGTATTGCCTGGGGTATTTAAACAAATACAGTCAAAATAAAACCTCTTTAGTATTCCCTCTTCTATAAATTTCTATAGGCAATGAATCAAATTTTGAATTATCTTGGCATATTTCCTATAAAATTGGTCACCTTTTATGTTTCTCATCTGTTGTGTGCTATTATTGAAAGGTAGAGACCATAAATTATTCAATATATATACAATCTTAGCACAGGGCATGGCACTTATTTGACATTCAATGAATCAATGTACGAACATTATAACTTGGTAATATATTATAGGTGTTAGCCAAGGCCAAAGATGCTCATGAGGTAGGAGTTACCTTGAAGTCTGTAATAGATGATATATTTACATCACATATATACATATGTTTAATGTGATAAAAAATCCTTTGAAATAATTCATATAAATAAAATTGTACTGGAATACTGTTTTTCAGACATGTTTTTAATAACGAAAGAAAGTTGAGAAATGTAAAGAATCTCAGAAACCTTAAGGCATAACATTTCAAGTTACTTACAACTCTGATTTATATGAAGCCAGTGGTAAACGGATCCCAAATGTGAAATGAGTCACTCTTTCTAAACATTAGAGTGTGTTAAAGGAAAGGGAAACTACTAAATAGTTTATCCTGCTCCACAAGATTTAATTTTTCACACTGAGAAAAATTGATTCCCTCCAAGAGAGTGATTTACTTGTCTAGGCTCAGTATTTTATCAGATATATTTGTGTTTGGACGTATGCCTATAAACATGGCTTAAGATTTTAAGTTTACAGAAATTGAATCAAATGTCTACTTGTATTTCCAGGCCCTCATTATAGAAGCTCCTTTTTTAAAAAATAAGTTTCTATTGCCTTCTATGTAAAGCGAAAATATATCTTTTAAAAAATCTTAATGTGAACCATTTTCTTTAGTTAAAAAGAGAATAGATATTTTATGAATTTTTATGTTTTAATATTGTATTTGTTTTCTATGGCTCCATAACAGATTACCATATGCTTGGCACTTTAAATCCCGTTTATTATTTCACTGCTGTGTAAGTCAGAAGTTTGGATAGACTTAACTAGCTTCCCTATTTAGAGCCTCACAAGGCCAAAATCAAGGTGTTAGCAGAATTCAATCCCATATGGCTGAAGGACCAAGGGTCCAGCTTCTTTGCTGTCAACCAGTTTTTAGAGGGTGCCCTTCAGTCCTTGGACTTGACCTCTCTATCTCCAAAGTCAGTAAAGGAGCACTGATCTGTTCTCCCTGCACTGATTCACTCAGGTGGAAAAACTTTAAAGGTTTCATGAGATTAAATTAGACCCAACAGGAAATATTCCTTTTTGTCACATAAAATGACATAATCATGGAAGTAACACCAGAGGATAAGGTCATGGGAGGCATTTTAAAGTTCTTCTTACCAAAAATATGCCTTACAATGTTAGTATTTAAAAGTGTAAGCAATTTTTTGAAAACACTATATTCATGTTGGTTTTAAATAACAATGGATTTAGTTTACAAGTAAAGCCCCAATGAATACAAGAATCTATTAATAACAATTTTGGTTACTTGTAAGGGTTCAATATACAGCATATGACATACAAATAGTAAAGATTTCATATTAGAAGTATTTGGGATATTAATCAAGATACCTAATAATCTAAATAAGTGACCTAAATTTTAAGTAGTAACATAAGGAAAAGAATATTGTGGGTAAAACCAGGAAAAGAAAATGGTTTTACCACATACATTTTAAAACTTATTTAAAAATATCAACTATGTTTACCAGTAATCATACTAATTCAAATTAGTATTGAGATATAATTTATATATAAGAAAACCTAAATAGGTTATGTTTGAACTTTCTACAAAAGATGTCAGTGTTAAAGTCTTTTCTCCCATCTCTCTCTTATTATTCCAAAAAATATCAATAAAATTTTAAAACAAATGCAGGCCAGGTACAATGGCTTATACCTGTAAACTCAGCATTTTGGGAGGCCGACACGGTGGATCGCTTGAGGTCAGGAGTTCAAGACTAGCCTGGCCAACATGGTAAAACCCATCTCTACTAAAAATACCAAAAGTAACTGGGAGTGCTGGTGGGTACCAATAATTTCAGCTACTCAGGAGGCTGAGGCAAAAGAATCCCTTGCTCCTGGAAGGCAGAGGTTACAGTGAGCCAAGATTGTACCACTGCACTCCAGGCTGGGCAAAACTGCAAGACTCAATCTCAAATAATAATAATAATAACAATAATAATACATGCAAATAAAACAACTTTTAATTTGATTATCTTTAATAAAAGATATTACTTACCAATAAAATGTGTAATTATCTACCAAATAGAATGAAGTATGGTATAAATCAAATAGAACACCAATTTCCACATATACCAGTCAAGATATCTGCCAAGATGCCTTATTCTCATACATTATGACCTAAACATAATTTATATAAATTTTAAGAAACCTCCAAGAACGCCTCTTTTCTCCAAACATTGTGGCAAACACCACTGACAGGCTAATGACTAAATCAGGGAAAATTCCAGTAGGTCCTTGGGGAAAGTGGAGCAAGGGAAGATAAAACTCCAACATGCTGTTTTTTCATTTTCTGTGACTCAACCTTCAATCATCAGAAATAGCAAGGACTTAAGGAGTAAAAGGGAGAGGAAAAGCCACAGTTACCACACAGTTGTTGACAAGAGTCCAGTTCAGCAGAGATAAACAATCAGAAAATCAATAGTCCAAAATGCTGGCAGCTGTGCTATAAAATCAAAAGGAATCTCTGCTTGGATGCCAGCCTTTCACATTCTCTTTATTTTCTGGATTATTTGTGTTATTTCAGTCTCTGCTATAATATAACAAATTCATAGCTACCTCCCTGACCAACTTATCACAACCAATACCCCTCATACACATGTACACAGATCTCACCACATTTCACCCCTCTAACTGCTGTTTTTATATGGCATTAATTATAGCTAATATCATGTTTACCACCTTTTCTACAAGAGTTTAAATTCCAATGTGAAAGAAGGAAATTGTCTGTATTTGTTACTACTATGTACTTAAAATTTGGAGTAATGTTCAGTATTTGTTAAGCATGCAATACGTACTTAACCAGTGAATAAATGGATGAATGACAGATAGAATCCAGAAAAGGATAGAGACAGGCAGAGCCAGAGACAGAGAAACAGAGACAGAGAGAGAGAGAGAAGTAATGAAGATATTCTCAGGCTGTGCTGACATTTGACTTTCTTATGGGAAGCGATCAAAAAGGACTATAACTTTGAGACAAATTTACATTTCTCTTATCAAAAATTTGAGGCTAAAAATAAAAAAAAATTAAAGATGTTTATTCTAAATGCAAGGTATATTTGTAATATTAGTCAATATGCTGTTTGGGAGTTATAAAAAATCAAACTACAAAGAATTGAAGCACGTGAAATTTAAGTCAAGAAAAGTGAAAAATTGATAATTTACAGATTACCTTAGTGTTTAAAAATGCATATATACAATAACAGCAATAACAGTAAACAGATGATATAGAAGAAAGCGATGAAATCTTTAAAATGAATATACAACATAAAAATAAGTTACAATAAAGATATATGACATATAATAGTTAATAAATTAGACAATACATAAATTATATAAATTATAATAGATAATGTCTATATTATGAATGAGAAGAACACATTTGGAACACTCAAGCCTAATTTCAAAACTAACTGCAAAGCTACAGAAATCAAGACAGTGTGGTATTGACATTAAGACTAAAAGTTTAGACTAAATGTTTAGATCACTGGAATATAAATCAAAGCTTGGAAATAAATTCTTTTTTTTTTTTTGAGACGGAGTTTCGCTCTTGTTACCCAGGCTGGAGTGCAATGGCGCGATCTCAGCTCACCGCAACCTCCACCTCCTGGGTTCAGGCAATTCTCCTGCCTCAGCCTCCTGAGTAGGTGGGATTAAAGGCACACGCCACCATGTACAGCTAATTTTTTGTATTTTTAGTAGAGACGGGGTTTCACCTTGTTGACCAGGATCGTCTCGATCTCTCGACCTCGTGATCCACCCGCCTCGGCCTCCCAAAGTGCTGGGATTACAGGCTTGAGCCACCACGCCCAGCCTGGAAATAAATTCTTAAATTTACAGTCAATTGATTTTTTTATTTTTTTTGATGAGTCCCATTCTGATGCTCAGGCTGGAGTGCAGTGGCACAATCTCGGATCACTGCAACATCCATGTCCGGGGTTCAAGTGACTTTCCTGTCTCAGACTCCTGAGTAGCTGGGATTACATAGGTGTGTGCCAATATGTTATAGAAGTTATAAATAAAAATGAATAAACTACCTACATCTCTCACCTTAAGTATATAGGTATATATTAAGTGAAAAGAAAACATTATTTATGAAATATTCAAAAAAACTGAAAATTATATAATGTTCATAAATTCATAAACATATAATAAAGTATGGAAAAAATCAAATATATGAAGTCATGATATTTGTTGATATACAGAATATTAAAATTTTTGGCTTTTGTTGCCAATGCTTTTTATGTTTCAGTCATGAAGTCCTTGCCTATGCCTATGTCCTGAATGGTTTTGCCTAGGTTTTCTTCTAGGGATTTTATGGTGTTAGGTCTTATGTTTAAGTTTTTAATCCATCTGGAGTTCATTTTAGTGTAATGTGTCAGGAATGGGTCCAGCTTATGCTTTCTGCACATTGCTAGCCAGTTTTCCCAACACCATTTATTAAACAGAGAATCCTTTCCCCATTGCTTGTTTTTGTCAGCTCTGTCAAAGATCAGATGGTTGTAGATGTGTGGCACTGCCTCCAGGGCCTCTGTTCTGTTCCATTGGTCTATATCTCTGGTTTGTCACCAGTACCATGCTGTTTCGATTACTGCAGACTTGCAGTATAGTTTGAAATCAGGTAGTATGATGCCTCCAGCTTTGTTGTTTTTGCATAGGATTGTCTTGGCTATGTGGGCTCTCTTTTGGTTCCATATGAAGTTTAAGGTGGTTTTTTCCAGTTCTGTGAAGAAGGTCACTGGTAGCTTGATGGAGATAGTATTGAATCTATAAATTACTTTGGGTAGTATGGCCATTTTCATGATATTGATTCTTCCTAACCATGAGCATGGAATGTTTCTCCATCTGTTTGTGTCCTCTCTTATTTTGTTGAGCAGTGGTTTGTAGTTCTCCTTGAAGAGGTCCTTTACATTGTTAGTTGTATTCCTAGGTATTTTATTCTCTTTGTAGTAATTGTGAATGGGAGTTTGCTCATAATTTGGCTCTTAGTCTATTACTGATGTATAGAAATGCTTGTGATTTCTGCACATTAATTTTATATCCTGAGACTTTGCTGAAGTTGCTTATCAATTTAAGGAAATTTGAGGCTGAGATGATAGGGTCTTCTAGATATACAATCATGTCATCGACAAATAGAGACAATTTGACTTCCTCTTTTCCTAATTGAATCCCCTTTATTTTTTATTCTTGCCTAATTGCTCTGCCTATTGCTCTTCCAACACTATATGGTATTTTTCAAATATTATTAGAATTAATTCAGTTGGCCAAAATTTTTACTTCACATACAAAACAAATTTAAATGAATAAAACATCTTGAGATTAAAATGTTCATTCATAGCCAAAAAAAAAAATTACACTAATTTACCTAGTATGCCAAGACCCATATATTTAGCTTCTAGCAAATTATATTAGAACAATATTTAATGACAAACTTAACTGATCTGAATCAATACTTACTTTGATTCTTAGTGACATTATTTACATTATTTCAAAAAATGTATTTAAATTAGAGTCTTGAACACTGATCAAGTCTCTAATTATTTTTATATATTGATTATAGATGGAAAACAGTATAAACTTCCTTCAGAGCACTTATCAGCATTTGTGATTAAACAATTATACTTTGCTTTGAATTGATCGATACCTAGCCTCTACACTAATCAGTTAGATCTATCAGTGCAAAGTATGCATCTGCTTTTACTCATCTTTGTATGCTCAGGTATAGCACAATGTCTGGCTCATATTAAGAACTCAGCTAATATTTTCCAATTAATGAATCGTTATAGACAAATAATTTGGAGGGTTTTTGTTTTGTTTTGACACAGGGTCTTGTTCTCTTGGCCAGGCTGGGGTGCAGTGGCATGATTTCAGCTCACTGCAACCTTGACCTCTTGAGTTCAAGGGATCCTCTCACCTCAACCCACCCAAGTAGTTGGGACTACAGCCAAACACCACAACAACAGGATAATTCTTTTTTAGTTTTTGTAAAGAAAAGGTATCTCCATGTTGCTCAGGCTAATATTGAACTCCTGGGCTCAAGCAATCTGCCTGCCTTCTCCAAAAGTGATGAGATTACAGGCATGAGCCACTGCACCTGGTCTAATAGATAATTCTTAATGGTAATTTTCAAAGCTATTTTACTGGAAGAAAAAATTAGTTGCAGCTGAACAATGCATATATTTTCCCCCTCCTAGCACAGTTATTTCAGATACACTCCAAAATGAAGTGTAAATATACAAACATCAGAAGCACATTGATGAAGGGAAATTCCTGATTTGTCTCTAAAATGTTGAAATAATCAAGTAAAAATTTAAAAATGCATTTATTTGTCTGATCATTCAAGCAATGCAATTCCTAGCAGTTGGTTTGAGCAAATTACTGAAATGGCTGAACCAGTCAGTCATTTTGACATCTCAGCCATATACAGGAGTCTTGAACAGAGCTTCTGAACTTACTGCTGGCTTCTGGCTAAAACTGGTTATTTATATTCAGAAATAAATTAAACCTCTTTCCTTCTGCCCTCTCAGACCTGCTCATTCTTCTCCTCTTTGCTCAGTAAAAAGTTTTTCTTCCAGTCATTCAAGTCAGGATCCAAAAACATTCTCTTTCTTTATTCCACATTTAATTAGTTACTAAATCCTGTCAGTCACAACTTTTCAAAGTCCCTATCAAATGTCAACTTGCTCATATTCCCACTACCCTAGTTTATGCCATCATCTCTTCTCACCTAGGCTAGTCAATAGATAACCTGTTCTGGTACCTGTTCTCTTTAATTCTTGTTTCAGAGAATAGTCTTTAGCTAAAAATTTAGAAACCTAGATTCGGTAATTAGCTGCACTATCAACTGATAAGAGTCTCTTTAATCATGCATTAGATAGAAGCCTGGGTGCTCTCAAATGTGCCTTAAACTCATTATTTTCTCCAGTTTAATCATCACTTCAGGTTTCCTTCAACTGCATTCTCAAAACATAGATCAAATGTCAATTTCTCACACAAATCCTTCACAGGACCTCGATGTTGACAGAAAAAAGGTCCAAATTACTTGGAATGGTATTTAACACTAAACCACAGCAACCAAACCCAACCTACCTTTCCATCATTTTCTTCCATTTTTTCCTTCTAAGCACTTTCAGTCCAAGAATCTCTGATTTGTTAGTTTCCTGTATTTGTCCTACTCTTTTCTACTTCCATAGGTAGAAACTCTCCCATATAATTACTACCTGTCTGTGTCTTACTCATACTCAAGAGCTATACCATATGCCATTTCCTCCAGAACTCTTGATTCCTAGCTGCAGTTAGAATCTTCCTCCCTTTTATATCCATCAAGATTTGTTAAAATTTTTAATCCTCTTTTGCTTTTATTTAGTCTCACTTTAACACATCACGTCAGCTAAATATTTATCTTAGCAAGGAAAATATCTAATTTAATTTCTACTTCTCATATTACAATGAAAATAATAATCATGAGAAACACAGAAATACTGCAACTTCTAATTTACTTACCTCCTCCTCCTTTCTTTTTTTCCTTTCCCCCTAATTCCCTATTATCATTAATTTTATTTTTTTAAATGTATTTTTTAAAATGAAAGTTACTTGTGTAGTGCTTAAACTTCTCGGCATACTATATGTGCAAAAAGTGCTGAAATTGTAAGTACTGAAGTCATTGATTATTTTTACATAATGAACTCATGCATGCAACTATGAACCACACCCAGAAATCAAATATTTCCATCCCAGAACTGTACTTTACATCACTTCCTAGATATGATCCCCTGTCCCAGGTATCCACTCCAACATAATTTAGAGGACTACAAGTTAATTTTCTGTTAAATTTTATATAAATGAACTTTTCTTCTGTATAAACTCGTGTCTGTCTTCTTTTATTTAAAATCATATTAGTGAGATTCCTTCATATTATGAATAGCAGTCATTAAATAATTTTCATATATATACATATACAAATGCATGTATATTTGTGTGTGGGTGTGTACATGTGCACATGTATGTGTGCATATTTTTGTGCATTCATTTCTCTTTGGAAAATACCTAGGAGTGTAATGGCTAGGTGATAAGACAAGTTCTTCAACTTTAGTAGATACTATCAGATAGTTTTCAAAAGTGGTTGTACCTACTGACAGTCCCACCAGCAATAGGCTTCCACTTGGTTTATAGTCTTGCCCAAACTGTGTAGTGGCAGTCTTAAATTTTAGACATTCTGCTTGACGGCAAATGTTTTATATGTTTATTGGAAATGTGCTGTTCTCCCTTGTGAAGCTCCCGTTGGTGTTTTATTAATTTTTAGAGGATTTTAAAATATTCCTGACACAAGTTGTTTGTCACCTTTATGTAGTAAAAGTACCTTCTTTTATTCCACAACTTAACAAACAGAAATTATTAATTTCAATGTCTAATTTAATAAACTTTTCCTATATGGAATATACTTTTAATAATCTGAGAAATCTCTGCAAAATTGCAGTATCATGAAGATATTCACCTATCATCTAGACCTTGTTGTTTTACATTTCACGTTTAGATATATAATTCATCTTTAGTGATGTTTTGAGTGAGAAAAAAGTCAAGATTTATTTTTTATCTAGAGAGTCAACCAACCCAACATTGTGCCTTGAAAAAAAACAAATTAATTTTTTTTCCACTGATATTCTGCTGCATTGTCTCTTTGTCAATCTGCTTCTGTACTCTCTAGTTTGTTCGACTAGTTAGTACTGGGAATAATACCATATTGCATGTACTTTACTGTGGTGTTACAAAATATTTTGATACATTGTTTTTGCTCTTTAAGAGTTTTTATTATACTTAGTCTGAAAGTCTTTGCTCCATACAAAATTTAAAGATCAGCTTTCAGTTTTCATGCATGCACATAAAAATAGTCCAATATTAATTGAGATTGCATTGCATCTATAGATCTATCAGAGAATAGAGGACAGCTTTACAATATTAAGTCTTTACAAAATAGGTGCAACTTTTAAGTATCTGAATTAAAGGTAACAACATAAATGAACAGAGCATAAAAGAACAATAAGGAAGAATGAGTTTGAGACCAAAATAAAAATAAATAGATAGTGGTGAAAATATGAAGATCAAAACGTTATTATCAAAAGAACAAGAAGTTGCATTCTGTGTATCTTCCATATGTCATCAGATACAATTCAGCATTCAATTGGTTCTTTATTATGATAAACAGACTATTTAGGAGAAATCTGAAGATGAAAACCGGTAAAGGGCAACAAAATTATTCATAAAAATAAAGTACAATAATGTATACTAATTATAATTTAAAATGCTATTTAAAGACAAGGCACTTAAAATGCTCACATATTAAAATGTGTTATAACTTTTTTAAAAAGGATTTATTTCAGGATTGTTGACTCACTAGCCAAGAAGATAATTTGAAATTAAATAATATGCGGTCCATATTTTTCATATTTGCTGATAATAATTTTTAAAGTATTTTAAGTTATCTTCCCAAGCAAAACCACAAAGTCCAACACCTAAATCAGCTAAAATTAAGAAGGTTTAATGCAAGAAAGATTTTATGAGTACATTCTTATTATCACTATTTATGTTTTTTCTGCATGGTTTTATCATGTAAAGCCTTCCAACTGGAACAATTGTGATAAAAGTTAAAATTAATAATATCTGTAATAGTTCCATTCATATTGAAGCATAAGGCATAATTGAAATCCATCTCAACCCCAAGCTCTATGAAGTGAATTATCTCATTAATGAAATGCCTAAGTAGTCCAAAAAGAGAAAAAAGCATTCCAACAGAGCAGGAATATGTATAGAATAAATATTCCTGAGAATATATTTTCTTCTAATGAAGTTGCTTTTGGTATCCTTAATATGTCAAGGAGGATGACATTTTGCTTTCAATAGATAATCAGTCATAATATTTTGCAGATATTCCTTATATTAGAAAGAGTAATGCTCATAAAATGACAAAACTAAAACTACTTTAAAATGGGAAAGAGAGTTATATTTTCTACTTATACACATAAATGTCTTTAAAAAACACATATGGCAAGAATAAATACAAAATACAGCAATAGAACACAAAAATTTACATTATTTTTAGTGTAAGAGTGCTCTTAAAAATCTCTTATGAAACAGAAACCTGAAGAAAGAAAAAAAACTCTGTCTGAATATTCACTCATTATAAAGCAATCAATTATTTATTCTCTGACTTTTTGTTGTTTAGTTCACTGCTTTTTCAGAAAGTAGCCTTATATTGAAGCTTTGTGAAATACTATAAGATACACAATATATATGCCATGCATAGATTTAGGAGTACCTAGACGTAAAAGTTAGAAAAAAAAAAACAGTTACATATATACATATAAACATGTAAGTGTTTCTTGTTAAAAATGCAAAATATACACCTATTCAAAAACAAAGATATACATGCAAACTTATGAGAAACACATTAAGAAAGAAGGAGTAAATAAGAGATCAGTAATTCATTCTCTTTCATTATTGTATGAATGTCCCCAGGATGGAAATGAGGTGGCTTGATCAATTTTTAGGATATAGAATACCTGGAAAGAGTGGAAAGAGTATAGCTCCCATCCTTACAATAAAAAATAGCCAAACAACGAGAAAAATTCATAATTTTTCAAGCCCGAAGAACTGACCAAATAAACTGGTCCAAAAATCAGTGGAATGACTTGTACCTTTAGGGAGACAGAAGACATGAGCATTTGCTTTTCTGAAGTAGATGCAGCTAGACATCAGTAAGGAGTTCAGCTTCAAGGGTTGACAAATTGGTGAAGGTCAAGCATGGGCTGACAGAAGATTGTGAATAAATGGAGGAAGCCCACTCACTCTTGTATATTTTTTTCTCTCAGAACCCACCTTATCAGTCATATAGAAAGAAAGAGGGATCACTAAGAAAGTGAATGTTGTAGAGCAGACCTAAGGAGAGAAATAGCAGCTGCTATGGATGAGACACACAACTTGCATGGACCCTGATATGGTTAGGCATTGTGTCCATACCCAAATTGTCATCTTAAATTGTAATCCCCAGGTGTTTAGAAAGAGACCTGGTGGGAAGTGAATGGATTATGGTGGTGGTATTACTTATGCTGTTCTTTTGATAGTGAGTTGTCACAAGAGCTGAGGGTTTTATAAATGGTAGTTTTTGCTGTGCTGACACACACTCACTTGCTTGCCACTATGTAAGACATACCTTTGCTTCTCTTACTGCATTTGGATAGATTTTTGAGAAATAGGGCATCTAGAGGAGGACCTTACAGTTCATTAAATAGACCTTATGTTTGCTTGAAAAATATTTTTAAGAATTTTAATAAAGGCTCTTAAAAAGTAAATATTATTTTTGATGAAAACTATGTACTTCAACCACTTTTAAAATTCAGTTTCTAATAATTGCAGATAATATATATGTTCAGGGGGTTGTCTTCTGAAAATATACTTATTTATTCACTCACTTTACTCTTTTACTTTTTTTGTAATATGGTCATTTTATTTAATCTGCTAATTAAAATCCATGTGGTAAATAAAAATTTATATTGTAAATACACCATTTTAAACTCTCACTGAAATTATAGTAAACAAATATACAAAGACCCAGATGATACCAATATGCTAATAAGCATGTATGTACATATAATGCATATATACTTCTAGCACATATCCTACAGTACATTATTGATTATTCTACATTCGCTCCAGATCCTGCTTTTAGGATGCTTTCTTGCATATCATATCTTGGTGGTCCTTCATAAGAAACATTTTTGTTGTCTACCCAATATATCTACCAAGCCAATCTTCTTTCCTCACCATTTCACTTATCAATGCAGGCCAACCTGTAGCTTGTCACCATTCTCCAATGAAACCGATATCCTCAAGGCATTAAGCACTTTAATGATGCAGAATCTTTTATGGCATCTTAAATCTTCATTGTATGAAAGTATATTATTAACAACATTCAAAAGAATTTACTATTTTTACTTTTCATATTATCACAAATTCCTGACTTTTCTCTTAGTTCCCTGGCCACATTTTATGCCTTTTTTAAATTGTCAACTCCATTTATCCCTTACTGCTACATATTAGAGTCCTCAGGTTTATATTCTGGATTCTGTAACATTTTTCTATCCACACTGACTCCTAAAATGAAGATTTCATCCATTGTTTTGCACAAATGTTAAATATTATCTTTATACCAATGGCTGACAACTTACAACTTCAGCGAGGTGGCTTTTTCGTATCCATTCTCTAAAAGTCCATTTTATATTTCCACTCAGCATTGAACAGTCACATAAGTAAATCAAACTTAATAATAACTTAGCAACAGGTTAATCATCTCTCCTTACCTAGACATCTACACTTCACTCAGTTTCTTTCATTTCAATAAAAAAGCATCAAGCCAGAAACTTGAAATCATTCATGAATTAGCTCCTATCTTCACCTGTCCTGGAGACTTTACCTCCAAATTATGGCTTTAGTTGTTTCCCTTCACCTCCTTCCTTATCAATACCCAAGTTTAAACCACTCATACTTTAATTGACCTTTGGATAAGGACCAAAATATTTGTCAGCTTCCAATAACTACCAATGTCATCTCACGTCCCTCTCACAGTTTTCTCACTGCATTCTAAAAATACTGGCATCTTTTCAGTCTCTTAATTCATCAAGTATCTTCTGAGCTCAGGATTTTGGCATAGGCATTTTCTTTCCTTAAAAAACAATCCCTCTATACTCTACATCCAGCTAAGTTCTACCTATTTTCTTGATCTCAGAAAAATTGCATTTAAATTTCATTTACTTGAAGTGATATTCCTTATCCCCAGATGTATATTAGGTCCTTTTGCTGACCTCTTTTAAAATTCTATTTTTTAAAATATTAACTATTATAATATATAATGTATTTATTATTGTATGTTATTTATTCTAGTAGTCAAGCAAAGCAATATGCAGGAAAAGGCAACAGAATTTTAAGATGGAGAAAATAGAAAAAAATTTTCACTTGGAATAATATCATTGAGAGGAAACAGGAAGCTATAAAACTGAGATTGGTAGAAAAAGATGAACCAAAATTTTCATGAAAAATTCTGTAAATGCTGATAAAGTGAGTTTATCTGTTTCTACACCACCGTATACCCAAATACTTCACCTACAGAATCAAAATAAATAAATAAATGGGAAATTGTTTAGAATGTTTAAATAGTAACTTCATGAGTAACTTCAGAAATATTCTAATTTTAACATTAGCATCAAAATGTCCTGTTCTTTTCATAAGACTCCAAGTACTTCCTTTAGAGACAAGATACAAGACTGAATGAATCATTAATCTCACACAGTATAGAAATACTAGTGTTCTTGATCTCTTTGTTTAAAGTAGTAAAATTCTAGCAGATCTTTGTTTTGCTTTGCTTTGCTTTCATGTATTTACTATATATTTTAATTATCAGATACCTTACAGCATATGTAATGATAGAGAGTAAAATGCTTATGGTTTGCAAAATACAAAAGACTAAACCAAAACTTTGAAAAATAGAAAATCTTCAAAATGTCTACTTGTGTTATAATTGCCTCCATGAAGTACAAAGAAACAAAAGAAAGATAACTAATATTCCATTGAAACACAAATAACTCATACATTTTAAATACAAAGGCATGATACAGAATAATCAGAAAAGATCCAAAATAAAGAGTCAAGATATTTGAATATGCATATATGTTAGAAAAAATTCCCAGTGTTTTCAGAATTATCGGATGTTAACCAATTGTATTATCTTTCAAATAACTAAGAAATTATTATAAGAAATATGTGTTTTGTATGTAGCCTTTCCTATTTATCTAAACTTTCTTGAACCAATGTTGTTGTTATGAATTTAATATCATGGTTTTCAGAAACACAAAGTCACAATTAAAATATGAATTATGCAAGAAAATAAGACAGAAATATGCAAGAATAAGCAAGTTCCCACCTTCTGTCAAATTTCAGTAGATCATTAAATTATGTTTTAAAATATTGTTCTAAGAGCTTTACAGATCAAATATTTCTAAATGCAATATTGTATGTCTTTGTAAGAATTTTTAAGTGAGGATAAGTAGAGAACAGAGAAGGGTCATGTTTATATAGAGAGGCTAGGTACAAACCAGGGACATTCAGGAGTAAGGTGGCAGTTCTCACAGTGCAACTGATTTAACATGTTGCCTAAACAACATTTTAGATTCCTTTGTCAACTTAATAAACTACCAAATCAGTGAAACAAGACAATATAATTGACTTGAAGGTATACCTAAATTTTCTAATAATTTTTTGGTTTCTGTTATATTTCCAGAATTATCTATGCCATAATATTGCATATTGAGGACTCCAAATTTTCTTGCCCTTCATTAATAGAAACAACTTGTATCATCTGATTTTTACCTGAGTGCTCACTAAGTCATCATCAACAAATCATACATGTGTATGAATTTTTCATGCCACTGCTGTGGCTGATATTTTATTATCCACCTATTAGAAAATAAATGAATATGACTTAAGAACCATAGAGAAAGATCTGTCTATTCCAAATTAATTCCTTTAGCATCCTTGATTTTATATCTGAAATTTAACTGTTAAAACCAAATCTATAGTAACTACTGTGTAAATTATTCAATGGTGATGTAATACTTTAATTGCTTACTATGTATACCTTCATATGAATAGAAATTCAACTAAGTATCTTGTTAACAAGTAGAGGAAATAAAGATTATGGGTCCCAAGGGATGGGTAAGCGGTGGGTGGGGGGGGGTGGGATCACTAAAGGATGAGAAAGTATCTAAGTTAAACTTTAGCTACTTCACAAGTGATATGGTTTGTATGTGTTTCCCTGCCCAAATATTGTTTTTTGTTTGTTTGCTTATTTATTTTTTTGAGGGGGTGGGTGGTGTGTGTTTGTTCATTTGTTTCTGTCTTCCAGGCAGGAGTGCAGTGGCACAATCAGCTCACTGCAACCTCCGCCTCCTGGATTGAAGCAATTCTCATGCTTCAGCTTCCCAAGTAGCTGGGACTACAGGCACATGCTGCCACTGGCAGCTAATTTTATTATTATTATTATTATTATTATTATTATTATTATTTAGTACAGACGTGCTTTTGCCATGTTGGCCAGGCTGGTCTTGAACTTCTGACCTCAAGTGATCCACCCACCTCAGCCTTTCAGATTGCTGAATTGCAGGCATGAGTCTGTTCCTGCCTAAATCTTATGTTGAATTGTAATCCCCAGTGTTGTAGATAAGTCCTGGGGGGTAGGTAATTGGTTGACAGGGGCAGTTTCTTATGAATGGTTTAGCACCATCCCCTTGGTACTGTCCTCTCAATAGAGTGAACTCTCATGAAATCTTGTTTAAAAGTGTGTGTACCCTGTCTCACTCTCCTACTCTTGCTTTCATGGTGGTGATAAGCCTTCTCCTTTGCATTTACCATAATTGTATGTTTCCTGAGGACTTCCACAGAAGCCGATGCCACTATGCTTCTTGTACAGTCTGAGGAATGATGAGATGATTAAACCTCTTGTTTTTATAATTACCCAGTCTCTTACAGCAGTGCAAGAACAGGCTAACACAACAACCTTGTTACTGAACTCATTGTCAAACACTCAGCAAAGACAACCAGAGAGAGAGAAAAAAATAATAATCTGTATTTGATTTTTTAATTTTTTTTATTTGCAGTGGGAGTAACTGAGAGATATTTTCTTGATAGGCTAGAAACTTTTCCCATTCTCTTCAAGTGGCTGAAAGATCAAAGAAACTTCAAAGCAAAGAGGAAAATATAAAAAGTTTGTTGAAAATCATAGCAACATTAGAACAGGAAGTACTGCTTCCAGGACTTCTGGGTACCTAAGGCTATCCTTTGCTGAGCCAAAATTAAGAATTAGTCACAATTCAAGATTCAATTTTCAGGTAACTGAGATTGAAAAAGACCTGTGACTTCACATTCTGCAATGTGATCAGTCATTTCTAGCAACATGGCAAGTGTTCACAAACTGAATCAACTCCAACTAGGTATGAAAACTGAGTTCAATAATTTAACACAAACATCCTCATGCTTTCTTTTTTTCTATAGATTTTTAAAACATTCTTCCTGGAATTTTAAATGATCAAATTTATCTATTTTCTGCCTGAATTAATACTAGAGCCTTACTATTCAAAGTGCATTGAATAGAGCAGCATTGGCATTACCTAAAACTTGTCATAAATTCAGAATATTCTGCTATATCAGAATATGCATTTTAACATTAATGTGCATTAGATTTGTATGAATTAAAGTTTGAGACACAATGATCTAAAATTCACTTCTTTTGGAAATGAAACAAATCTATGGGTACTTGTCTTGGTGAACATAGATTTCCTGAGTATTTGAACATGGTATGCTAGCATAACTGAAGATGATCTTAATGATATGTTTAGGTATGCTTCTGTTGATTCCCAATTTGGGTGAAATGTACAAAAGTAATCCAACATTCTCTTTAAATAAGACTGAATGATAATTATCCACCTCTCCTCATCTCTTCTCTCTTTCATAACTCCCTTCTAACAATTACTAAAATTTTAACACTCAATTCTAAACCAGCCCATGCTGAGGGAAGGAGTTATATGTTAAATTCTTACCAACATATAAAATATTTTGTGATTATAAGTAGCATTCTAAAAGGCTTAGCTAATGTCGCTGATAATCAAAAGTTTAAAGTCTACGTAAGGAAGAATTTTAAATATGATATCTGTCTGCATTTGAACATATTACTGA
This sequence comes from Saimiri boliviensis, assembly GCF_048565385.1. Taxonomy (NCBI): domain Eukaryota; kingdom Metazoa; phylum Chordata; class Mammalia; order Primates; family Cebidae; genus Saimiri; species Saimiri boliviensis. The sequence goes on from NC_133463.1 coordinate 43,431,805, forward strand.
ACCTCACAAGTTATTCTGGGTAATAATAAAGTCATTTCCAATTCTATTATCCACATCTTCTACTTCAAAAATGGACAGACAACTCCTTCTTTTTTATTCCTTCTTCTAATACCCTAGTTCAGATTCAATCACTTCTCAAATAAACCACGGTAGTAGCCTATTAATTGGGTCTTAGGCTGGTGTTCTTTACCTTTTCATAAATTAACTCCAAGATATCAGTCATAAGTAAACTAAAACAGGTTAGGTCTTGCTATTCATGGCTTCAAAAATTTTTTTACCATATTCTATTACTTAAAGGATAAAGTTCACAATGCTTACTTTACCCACTGTTTAAGGTCTTTCATATTACACAGCCAGATTCAGCTCTCGGAACTGTTTCCTTTCACTCTGCTTTACAGCCACGTCAAACTTCTCCACAGTTTTCAATTCTCAAATATATTTATCACTCGGGTGCCTCTGTGATGTAAGTTATCCTGTTCCCTCACACTGGACTTGTTTGTCTTCCTTTCTTCTCTATCTGCTTATTCATTTAATTTGCCCATTTTTCAAGGAAGAGCTTCATGACTATGTCTCTTGCCCCTATTCATTTTGCTTTATTTTTCCTTTTTTTTTTCTTCACCTATGTTACTTCATTAAATTGGTTAGTTTTGGATAATTTCAGCAAGGTAACTGTAAAGTCTCTGCGAAAAGAGTTTCTAAATAAATATCTCTTAAAATGAAAAAGACCTAACATAATCATACCTGTTCAAAAATATTCATTGAGTTGAATTGAATATTCACTTTGCTATAATGAAGAGAAAATTTAAATGCTGTCATGAGTCAAAGCATATTATTATTATTATTATACAGTAGGGTAGGATAATCACAACTATGATTATGATTTTTGAAAATGGTCTAGGAGATGAAAATCTCTGGTTAATCTTCTAAATTGAATCTGACACAGGTTATTCACTGTCTTTTTTTTTTTTAATTATCATCTGTTGCACAGGGACAGTTAGGTGTGATAAAAAAATATGGGAAAGATATTAAAAGTATTCAAATGTGACCTCTACTGGCAAAGTAATATTGACTTCTTTTAATGAGAAATTGTCAGATACACCATCATTTATTTTTCTAATCCACAAAAACCCCAGGAATTACATATCAGCAATAGAAGAAATTTACTATTAGACCATAAGTCACATAAAGTCATTTTTGTTCACTAATGTATTCTAAGCATCTAGTACAACGCCTGACATAGAGTAGGCACTCAGTAAAGATGTGTTATGTAAATGAACTACTAAATAAATTAGTGAATTAGAGGTAATTTTTGTTCATATTGGGACAATTGAATCAGAAAGATAAAATCAATTTCAAAATCTAAATAAAGGCATCTGTGAAGTAATAATATATGCATGAAATTAAAGAAAAATGACAGAATAAATAGCAGGAAGATTTGGATTTGATTGCCTTCTAATATGTTTATATATTACTCACTTGTATGAAATAACAGAACAAAACTGATTTGTATTAGAGAGATGTACAGGAGATCCTAGCTTCAGAAGATCAACTGAATGTACTCTGAGGTCCCAGAGATTATATGTGACTCTTTCATTTTTCAAAAATGATGCTAGTTTTGGTGCCAATACAGATTTACTTAGAATAATCATGTGAAGTCAAAGTCACTACCTATTCTTCCACAAAATTGCCAATGTTAGGTAAAAACGTGTGAGCCAAAAAAAAAAAAAAAAAAAAGAAGTTATTTTAGTCAATTAAGCCTCTCGATTTTAAGTCAATCCAACTATAAATCAAGGTATCAAATAGACACATCAAGATGTCTTTTTGTTCTTATTTTAGGTTTTATTTTAGTTTGTTTTTTATATATGTTAATATACAATTTATGGGTTGCTTTTATAAGTAATAATTATATATTTTTATGTGTTTATGAATAAGATAAGAAAGTTGAATTTCATTTTTTAAAATTTAGACTGTATATTAGTATGTAAGGAATCTACTGATTATTATACCTACTTTAAATTTAACTGTTATACAATGTACCATAAAAATAATAGAAATAATAAAGAACAACAGCACCAGCACTCACATTGTGTTAGCTTCATGCTTAGTGCTCGATGTGTATAATCTGTTTTGATCCTTTCAACATAAAGGTTAGACACAAGTACCATCCCACTTTAACCTATACAAAGTGAGATTTAGTAAAGATAAGCTATTGTCCAAGAGTAAACAACTGTGCAAGAAACTAAATGGCCTGTTTACATGTCAGAACCCAAAGACATGCTCATCTCTCTGTATGCTATGTCTTTCAGTTTTTGTGGTGATTCTATTGCCCAGAGAGACACAAATAAATGTCTATAAATAATGAAAATGCCTTTGTTTTAGAACATATGTAGCTATTAATATGTTCTTAATGAATGGCCTAGTTAATCAAATTGTGATTAAACACAAAATGATGAAGATTGTGAGTCTGAGGTGTATGCTATACATAGTTTCATTGTGTCTAAAAATTCTAGTTATTTACTTTGAGCCCGAAATGATTATTACATTCAATAAAATTTCACATAGGGATAGTTAAATATGTTTCCATTTAGAGCTGCTAATGTGAAGGATTTGATTAATAGATTTCTTGGTATTGATCCATTCTTGCACTCATGAAGTAAATCCCCCGGTCATGATGAATTAAGTACTTTACAGCTGGATATCATTTGCTGATAATTTGCTTGCCATTTTGGCATTTGTATTCATAATTAAGATTGATATTTCCTTTATATACTGTCTAAGTTTGTTATCAGCATTACTGGGTAACTTTTCTTCTTCCTGTATGTTCTGGAAACATTTACATAGAGTGAAAATTACTCCTTAGCAATTTAAAAGAAAATCTATAAAATAACCTGCATTCCCTCTCTTTGGGAATAAGGCAATATTCTTGTTTACTTTAACTTTCTCAGGTTTTTCATAATGATTCTAGTCAACCTTAATAAGTTCTTGATAATTCATTAATTCTCCCCAAATTCTTAAAATAAAATGTTAACAAAATGCACTTATTTTCACATTTCTTTTTTTTTTTTTTTTTCTTTTCTTTTTTTTTTTTATTGCATTTTAGGTTTTGGGGTACATGTGATGAACATGCAAGATTGTTGCATAGGTACACACATGGCAGTGTGCTTTGCTGCCTTCCGTCCCCTCACCTGTATCTGTCATTTCTCCCCATGCTATCTCTTCCCACCTCCCCACCCACTTTTTTCTTTGTGACTACCTAAAATATATTAAATATCTTTCTTACAGCATAATAATCTCCACAAATGATCTCTTTTTAAAACCAAACAAATAAATATGATCACTAAATTTATTCACATCTGTTATCACTATGGTGCAGATATTAGATTTCAGCTTTCCTAATCAAAGTAAACACACTATTTTTGTGTTTAGAAGTTATAACCCAGCTAGGGTTTAGAAACATGATAACCCAGGCAAGGCATGAAAACGCTATCTTACTAAAGAAAAGCAGGGTAGAATGGTCTAGAGTCAGCAGTCACTGAAGGCAGCTTCTACATCACTGGGATGAAGCAGCTCCTGTGGGATAATTCTGTTTGGTTGCATGTCTATAACCACACCCACAAAGATTCTGTAAGATCTATCCCTTACTAAATCCCTTTCTACCTAAACATGCTAGAGTATCTTCTGTTTCATGCAACTAAGAACTTTATCCATGTAACACTTTCGTATTTACTTAGAAATTTTAACTTACTGATTTAGAAATTTTAATTTTTAATTTCTATGTTTTTTTCACATCACAATTCAGAGCATATTTCGCATTTGAAGAGTCAATATGTGGAAGAGCAATACAGCATACCTGTTGTTGTAGACCCTTCCAAGATATCTACATCCTAATCTTTAGAACTTTTGAATACTAACATGGCAAGAGGAAATTTGATAGAATTGCAGATAGAATTTATGTTGCTTATCAATTGACTTTAAAGTAGGGAAATTATATCGGATTATCTATATGCACCCAATGAAATCAGAAGGTTCCTTGTAAGATGAGACAGGCAGAACATTATCAAAACAATGTTACGTGAGAAAGACTGGTCATTGCTGGTTTTAAAGATAGAAGCAGGACCAAATGCTAAGGAATGCATCGGCCAGATGCATTTCTAGAAACCAGAAAAGGAAAGGAAATGAATTGTCCCAGAGAGCGTCTGGGAGAAAGAGAGCATTGCAAATACCTTTATTTTAGCTCAATGAGCTCATTTTAGATTTCTGACCTCCTGAACAATAAGAGTAAACAACGTCTGTGTTGAAATCAAGTTTGTGGTTTGAGAAATGAACTTCATAGTGAGAAAGAACAATGATCAAATTAAAACTTCGCTCTGCGTAAGCTGTGTGGCCTTACACAGTATAACTTCTGCAAGGCTTTGATTCTGCATCTACAAAGTGGCATAATAGTAACTGCCTCTTAGGGGCAAATGTGAGGACTAATCTGCATGATCTGTGATATGCAGTTGGCAAATATTTGACATAATATTTATTGAAAAATAATTACAAAAATTAATTCCCTATTTATTTTAAAATCATAATTTTCCTCATGTATTTTTATCATTTTCTTTCTGTCTTTAATTTTATTATTAATTTGTTTTATTCTCAATTCTCAAATTACTGATTAGTTAATTTACCTTTAATTTTATATGCTAGTTAATAAAAACTTAGTAGTATTCTCATTGCTTTAAATGATGTTTTTAAACGTTGTAATTTATGATTCAAAAGTTATTTTGGAAATGTTTATGTGGTTCTTAATAAAATAATGGTTGTGATTTGTTGCTGTGGTTATTGACAATGTTTAAACTCTTAAAGAAATTACATCTGCACTGTAATCAAATAATACAGTGTATCCCATATAATTTTGCTTTTCTAGTTATAGAATTTGGTTGAGATACTGGTGAATGAACATGCAATCATGTTTCCCCAATAACTAAAACTTGTAGTAGATTATTTATGATTCTGAAAATATGCATGTAATTTTTTCTGATTATTCAAATAAAGGCTGAATTATTGATATATTAAAATTGCCTTTTTGTTCATGTATTCTTATGTTCCTAAAACTTTTATTGGTAAATTTTCATTCTGCACTATTTACTACATAAAGAATATCATTTTATTATTTGAGGACTGTTTTTCTATTAAAATTTACTTGTTTGCCCTTCCAGGATTTTCACTTTGAAAACAACAGTGTCTTAAATAAGTATTATTTTTTCAAATTTGCATTTTCCATTTCAACATTTGTCCATTAAAGTATTTTTACTGGTGTTATTTATGTATGTTTTCTATAAACATCTTACATTAGGATTTAGCTACTTTTAATCAAGCTGAGAGTTCTTTTTTTCTCAACATATAGTTTAAGCATTTACTTTATTCACAAAAGTTTTAAATATTTTGAAAGGTATATTTCATTAAACACACATAAAAATATTTATCCTGCTGTAATTCTATGTTTAAACATCATGATAGTGTTAATTTTATTACTGGTTACTTTTAAGAAGTTTTAAAACATATTATTTTATTATTCTAGTTAATTTGAATTGAGGCTAGTGAATCGTTGTGACCTAGATAATCCTGAAGACCATCAATGCAAACATAATTTCATCAATTGTTAAAAAAATAAATCTTGGTCCATGAAATACAAGACTGTTAAACCACTAAATAACTTCACTATGTTGTTGAGAAAATCCATAGTAATCTATTTATCAGATACAATTGGCTCAACTAGACAAACATCTTGTTCCAAGTATTCAAAGTAATTTGTACATTACTTGGTGTGATTTGGGTGTGTCCTCACCCAAATCTCAATTTGAATTTTATCTCCCAGAATTCCCATGTGATGTGGGATGAACCCAGTGTTAGGTAATTGAATCACTGAGGCCAGTCTTCCCTATGCTATTCTCCTTATAGTGAATAAGTCTCACAAGACCTGATGGGTCTATCAGGGGCTTCCATTTTTGCTTCTTCCTCATTTTCTTTTGCTTCTGTCATGTAAGAAGTGTCTTTCACCTCCTGCCATGATTCTGGGGCCTCCCCAGCCAAGAGGAACTGCAAGTCCAATTAAATCTCTTTTTAGTCCCAGTCTCAGGTATGTCTTTATCAGCAGCACAAAAATGGACTAATACAGTAAATTGATATCAATAGAGTGGGGCATTGCTGAAAAGACCCAAAAATGTGGAAGCCATGTTGGAACTGGGTAACAAGCAGAGGCTGGAACAATTTGGAGGGCTCAGAAGAACACAGAAAATGTGGAAAAGTTTAGAAACTTCTAGAGACTTGCTGAATGGCTTTGACCAAAATGCTGATAGTGATATGTACAATAAGGTCCAGGCTGAGGTGGTCTCAGATGGAAATGAGGAACTCAGGAACTGGAGCAAAGGTGACTCTTGTTATGTTTTAGCAAAGAGACTAGCAGCATTTTGCCCCTTCTCTAGAGATCTGTGGAACTTTGATCTTGAGAGACATGATTTAGGGTATCTGGTGAAAGAAATTTCTAAGCAGTAAAGTATTCAAAATGTGACTTGGGTGCTGTTAAAAGCATTCCATTTTAAAGGGAAGTTCAGAAAATTTGCAGCCTGATGCAGTAAAAAGAAAAATCCATTTTCTGAGGAGAAATAAAGCCAGCTGCAGAAATTTGCATAAGTAACAAGGAACCTAATGTTAATTCCCAAGACCATGGGGAAAATGTCTCAGGCCATGTCAGAGATGTTCACAGCAGCCTCTCCCATCACAGGCCCAAAGGCTCAGAAGGAAAACATGGTTTCATGGGCTGGACCCAGGGTCCCTGTGCTGTGTGCAGCCTAGGGACTTGGTGCCCTGTGTCCCAGCTGTTCCAACCATGGCTGAAAAAGGCCAACATAGAGCTCAGGCTGTGGCTTCAAAGATGGAAAGCCAAAGACTTGGCAGCTTTCACATGGTGTTGAGCCTGCATGTGCATGGAAGTCAAAAACTGAGGTTTAGGACCCTCCATCTAGATTTCAGAAGATGTATGGAAATGCCTGGATGCCCAGGCAAAAGTTTGCTGCAGATGCAGGACCCTCATAGAGAACCTCTGCTAACACAATGTGGAATGGAAATGTGGGGTTGAAGCACCCACACAGAGTCCCTAGTGGGGTGCTGCTAGTGGAGCTATGAAAATGGGGCCACTGTCTTCCAGACCCCAAAATGGTAGATGCACCGACAGCTTGCACAATGCACCTGGAAAAGCAGGAGCCTCTCAATGCCAGCCCATGAAAGCAGCTGGGAGGGAGAATGTACCCTGCAAAGCCACAGGGGTGGAGCTGCCCAAGACTATGGAAACCCACCTCTTGCATCAGGGTGACCTGGATGTGAGACCTGGAGTCAAAGGAGATCAGCCATTCTGGAACTTTAAGATTTGACTGCTCTGCTGGATTTTGGACTTCATGGGCCCTGTAACCCCTTTGTTTTGGCCAATTTCTCCCATTTAAAAGGCTGTATTTGCCCAATCTGTACCCCCATTGTATCTAGGAAGTAACCGGCTTGCTTTTGATTTTACAGGCTCATAGGTGGAAGGGACTTGCTTTATCTCATTAGACTTTGGACTGTGGACTTTTGGATTAATGCTGAAATGAGTTGACTTTGGAGGACTGTTGGGAAGGCATGATTGGTTTTGAAATGTGAGGATGTGAGATTTGGAGGGGCCAAGAGTGGAATGATATGATTTGGCTGTCTCCCCACCCAAATCTCAAATTGAATTGTATCTCTGAGAATTCCCATGTGTTGTGGGAGGGACCAAGGGGGAGGTAATTGAATCATGGGGGTCAATCTTTCCCATGCTATTCTTGTGATAGTGAATAAGTCTCACAAGATCTGATGGGTTTATCAGGGGTTTCTGCTTTTGCTTCTTTCTCGTTTTCTCTTGCCACCACCATGTAAGACGTGTCTTTCACCTCCTGCCATGAATCTGAGGCCTCCCCAGTCATGTGGAACTGTAATTCTTTTTCTTCCCAGTCTCACAGATATCTTTATCAGCAGCATGAAAATGAACTAATACAGTGCAACTTTTGAATTTTTTGCACTTATTCTAAGAAAATTTATTTGGATTTAAAAAATTATCTCAAGTTTCATAAACATCCTCCTCTGACTTCTGGCAGTTAATGTTACAGAGAATTTTCAGACTAGAGTACTTCTTTTATAGATAATGTACTGTTTTTTTTCTTCTTCCTTTTGTCTGTACCATTGAAGGTTTTCTTTTTCCTTATTGCCTAATCGAATTTTTTCTTTAAATAGAAGTTGTGTTACTAAATGTTTAAACTGGAGTTAAAATTATTTTGGTTTACCTTAGGTCAAAATATTTACTACACCCTAGTAAATTTTCTTTCAACACACAAACACACACACACACACACACACACACACACACACAATTATAATTTTGTACTTAAACTATTTCATATTTTTGGAAAAAAAAATCAGCTTTCTGGATGAGTATAATGTGCTTTTAGTCACAAATAGAAAATAAAGATAGATAGATACAGAGTTAATCAGTATAGTTATACTTCCCATTTTTCTTTTCTTCTTCTTTGTTTCTATGGTATTATTAAACAAGCAGTCTTATGGGAAAATGATCCTATGTTATTAATTTTTACAATTGTAAATTTAAAATTGTGTGTTTTTTAAACTGTTGCACAGCCATCAAGTAGAGCATTATTTCCAGTTTCTGCCTCATTATAATGACACTCTAGGCTTGTTGATCTCTGGTCCAGCCCAGCACAGACCCACAAAGAGCTTAGGACTAGTAATAAGTAACCATGGAAACCAAATTCCATACACACTTGCACAGACTGGAGGAGGATATATCTATGGAACTTAATTTAAAGGAAATTTTCTGATTGTTTCATCAGATTAGATTCTCTGAAAAAGCAATGCATTTCTCAAGTCAATAGGTTATTCGTAAAGTTCAGAAACTGCTATCAGTGAAAATGATGGAGTTCCTTAAGACAATATTCCCAAGATGAAGTAAGTCACACTAACAAAATGGAAAATACTATTTTGCAAGAAACAAAGAAAGGGTTTTGTACTTGCCATGGAGCTGGAGAAGATAGTCTTGAGAAAAGGACAGCCATCATAAAATGAAGAAACCCTTAAACTCCATTATCAGATTATTAACAGATTGAGTCATTATCAGATTGAGTCATTAAGATGTATTCGCTCCTCCTTTTCAAAAGGAATCGGTGACTAATGGAAACCCATAGAGAATACCTCTAGGTTTATAATTTAGAAATATTTCTTAGCTCTTTCTGTACATGATAAATATATCAAAATTGTATCTGTAAAATTAAGTCAGCTGACTAACAACTGTTTAAGCTAGCAAGATGTTCCCTGCAAACTGTTTTCTTTTAAAAAATATTTTTAAATTTTTATTTAAGTTCTGGGATACATGTGCAAGACATGCAGGTTTGTTACATAGGTAAACACGTGCCATGGTGGTTTGCTGCGCCTATCAGCACATCACCTAGGTATTAAGCCCCACATGCATTAGATATTGATCCTGATGATCTCTCCCTCCAGTCCCTCAACAGGCCCCAGTGCGGGTTGTTCCTGTGTCCATGTGTTCTCATTTTTTGCCTCCCACTTATACGTGAGAACATTCAGTGTTTGGTTTTCTATTCCTGTGCTACTTTGCTGAGAATAATGGCTTCCAGTTCCGTCCATGTCCCTACAGAGGACATGATCTTATTTCTTTTTATGGCTACACAGTATTCCATGGTATGTATGTACCACATTTTCTTTATCCAGTCTATCATTGATGGATATTTGGGTTGCTATGTAATACCAGCACTTCCATGAACATACGTGTGCATGTATCTTTATAATAGAATGATTTATATTCCTTTGGGTATATACCCAAAAATGGGACTGCTGAGTCAAACGATATTTCTGGTTCTAGGTCTTTGAGGAATCACCACACTGTCTTCCACAATTGTTGAACTAATTTACATTCCCACTAACAGCATAAAAGTGTTCCTCTTTCTCCACAGCCTTGCCAACATCTGATGTTTCTTGACTTTTAATAATCACCATTCTGACTGAGATGGTATCTCACTGTGATTTTGATTTGCATTTATCTAATGATCAGTGATGTTAAGCTTTTCCTATATGTTTCTTAGCCACAAAAATGTCTTCTTTTGAAAAGTGTCTGTCCATGTCCTTTGCCCAATTTTTAATGGAGTTTTATTTTCTTGTAAATTTGTTTAAGTTCCTTGTAGATTCTGGATATTACACCTTTGTCAGATGGATAGTTTGCAAAAATTTTCTCCCATTCTGTAGGTTGTCTGTTCACTCAGATAGTAGTTTCTTTTCCTGTGCAGAAGCTCTTTAGTTTAATTAGATCCTATTTGTCAATTTTTGCTTTTGTTGCAATGTTTTTGACATTTCATCATGAAATCATTGCCCATGCCTACGGCCTGAATGATATTGCCTAGATTTACTTCTAGGATATTTATAGTTTTGGTTTTTACATTGATGTCTTTAATCCATCTTGAGTTAATATTTGCATAAGGTGTAAGAAAAGGGTCCTGTTTCCATTTTCCGCATATGGCTAGGCAGTTTTTCAGCACCCTTTATGAAATAAAACCTAAAATGCAATAAAAAAAATAAAATTAAAAAAAAAAAAAAGAATTCTATCCCCATCGCTTGTTTTCATCAGATTAGTTGAAGATCAGATGGTTGTAGATATGCAGTCTAATTTCTGAGATATCCGTTCTGTTCCATTGGTCTATGTGTCTGTTTTTATACCAGCACTATTCTGGTTTGCTTACTGTAGCCTTGTAGAATCATTTGAAGTCAGGTAACATGATGCCTCCAGCTTTGTTATTTTGCTTAGGATTGTCTTGTCTATACAAACTCTTTTTTTGGTTTCTTAAGAGTTATGAAAATCAACAGTGAGGAGGGCAGTGCTTAAAAAGTAGTATTTGTACTTTAGATTTATAGAAATCTCTTTATCTAGACCTTCTTTTCATTCAATTTTTTAAAAGTTTAAGAAAGAATGTGCTATATCTCTTTTCTTCTAAAACTTTTGCTCTAAATTCCTCTCTCCTTTTGGTTCTTTTGGTTCTATGTGGCCTATCATATTCCCCAAACATTGACATGTTTTAGATGTTATGATCATCTTTAACAGAAGTTGCTATAATAAAACTGCCTCTCAGTCACCACACTGCAAAATTTCTTAGATCACAAGTTTTAGACTACAAATTTTAGATATGTATCTGACAATAATCAACAGTCAAGTGCAGAAATAAAGGGGTCCTGGCAGGGTCTCCATTAGAACAAAGTATCTCACCAAGGATCACCAAGGATCAACCAAGCAACCTGGCAACCTCAACTTAAACTTTTACCAAGTAGATTCTCTTAGAAATTGCTTAGACAAGTTTGGCTGTGAGGTATGACTAAACTGGCATCTAATTCCTTGGTAGATATTCTGAACACCACATATCAATAACTCAGATATCAGGAGAAACTTCTGTTACTGAAAGCCAACAGTGAATCAACAAATATTTTTGGAACACTAGCTGTATTTCTGATACTATACTAAGGGATATAGAAGAACAAAATTATTATCCTCAAGGATTTTAAAGTGTGCTTGGTATACCTCCATAAAAAAGTGAACAGTAAATGAGAATACGCAAAGAGGAAACATGATCTAAGAGTTCAGAAAAGAGAATTATTAGCATGGATAGAAAAAACAGAGAACATTTAAGAAGGAGGTAGGATTTGAAATACGGACTAACCAAGATTTCAAGAGCCAAAGCAAATTTCTCCTCTTAGTATTCAAAGTAAGACATGATTTTAAAAGAATGATTATTAAACAGTAGCATCATTAAAAGAAAATACAAATTCAATATGAGCAGCTTATGATATTTTAGATGATCTAAGAAACGAGATTTCACTGAAAAAGAAACAGATGTTTAAACAATTATTTTTATTATGTGGATGTTTTTTAAATGCTTGCCTAACAATTAAATACTTTAATACTTGGTGCCCAGATTTGCTTTCAAAAGCAGGACAATGAGAAGAAGAATGTAAACATGCTGGGAATAGCATAATTATATATTGCACTTTTTGCTGATGCTATTTTTATGTCTCCTAAAATAGAAGGCCAGTTACACTTTTAATGCTTCTTTTGGTTTTAACCCAAAATGCAGAGCTGTTAATTTAAACATTCTTTGCTACCTTACAACTCTTGCAATAAATCAAAGAAACCTAAATTAGATACTATTGTCTTGGCAAAACATAGTAGCAGTCGATTTCACAACAGTTTTAACTGAGTTCTTATTGAATTTCAGAATATGTTATGCTAATTCTTAAGAAGACTTTAGGAAATAAATCACTTCCCTTAGCACAAATATGCTTTCTGAAATTGTCTTTATTGAAAAAATAAATCTAAAATTGGCAATATGTCAGTCATAATTGCCTCTTAAATTTAGTCATAATTTTTCTTCATTCTTACTAAGTTATAACCTCTATTTATCTGAATTACTAGTTCCCATCATCAAATCTAGCAGAAACAGAAATTAACAGAGTATTGGCATTGGAGAAGAAGAATTGGTATAATTATTTGGTAGTTTGGTATGTTCCATTCTGGATGTAGATAAAATATAATTTTAGATTTAGGTGTGGTTACAGATAAGTATCAATGTCTGTGTCTTTTACAGATTGTATTTTTGAATTTTGTTTTAGAATGATGTGTTTGACATAACACACTTTGGGGAAAACACTGGTGTCTCTTACAGCCTGTTTTTCTTCATTTGTGTTACATGCTGTACTTCTAAGAATTGGTATAGGAACAAACCAGATAATACAGGTGGAGGATCTCAGAGGTGGTACTCTGTTGAAGAAATAGTATATCTTTCCCTTCTTATTTCTGTCATTGTACTGTCTTACATCCAGGAAATTCCTTTACTTTTATTTAACAGGATGGCAAACTTTAAATTTCCAATTTCAGAAATTCTAAATCTTGATTTTCATCCCTTAGATACATTTTTTCCTGTGCATTGACTATTTTGCTATCAGGTGATAAAAAAGTGGTATAAACACCATCAGGCAACATATACATGCTACTTTTTGAACACATACATATCTGTGCACTATATATGCACATATTTATATTAATTTATGATAAACTGATAATTAAATAATCAATAAATATTTAAATTAAAACATGACAAGATTGCAACTGATCCAGAAGTTTTAAAAAATATTTTGGGCTCTAAAATAAAATTAGTGTCAGATATGATGACCTATTCTTCATCCTGTTAAGAAAGCTTTAAATACTTGTTGCCTTTTTTAAATAATCACTTTTTGACAGGCTTCTCTTCACAACTATGCTTAATATTCATTAATAAACTGCCTTGGATGCTTAAACTACTCTTAATTTACTGATGTATATCTATGTTGATTTATGAGTTATCTCAAGTTTGAGAGATTAAACTTTAATAACTATAGGGGACCAAAGACTATGGTAATTCTAACTAAAATAATCTGAAAAAAACACAAAAATATTTTCAACGATACTCTATTAACTATTATGGAAAAATTATTTTAATTTTGGAAATTTTTAAATAAAAATTATTTCTACTTCCAGGCATGACAGAACCTGTCTTGGTACTCTACCTGCCTTCAGCTATGGTTTGAATGTGTCCACCAAATGTTCACGTGTTAGAAATTTAATTTCTAGTGCAACAGTGTTGAGTTACAGAGTTGCAGCAGTTAGGGAGGTGCAGCCTTATCAAAGGTGATTGGGTCATAAGACAGAGCCTTCATAAACAGATTAATGTCATTGTCTTAAGAATGGGTTAGTTATTTCAAGAGAAGGCTGTTACAAAGTGAGTCCAACCCTGGTGCCTTGTCCTCCCTTGTACTCCCTTTCCCTTTTTCTATGTTATGACCCAAAAAGAATGCCCTCACCAGAAGGTGGTCCCTTGACTTTGGCCTTCCCAGCCTCTAGATCTATAAGGAATATTTTTAAATGACCTAGCCCGAATTATTCTGCTATAGCAACATACAATGAACTGAAACAGAAAACTGGTACTGGGAGTAGAGTTGTTGCTACAGCAAATACCTAAAAATAAGGAAGCAGCTTTGGAAGTGGGTTGGAAGCTAAAAAAATTGGGAGGAACAAATTAGAAAACACCTATATCACTATGAAGGGAGCATTCTGGTGAGGGCTCAGAACAAAGAAAACCCGGAATGTTTTTCAGTATTAATTAAGTGGCTATGACCAGAATGTTTATAGAAACACGGACAGTAAAGGACATTCTGAAGAGGTCTCAGATAGAAATAAGAAATAAGATATTAGACACTGGAGTAAAGGCCACTCTTGTTATAAAGTAACAAAGACCTCAGCTAAAATGTGTCTGGGACCACTGGTTTGCAGAATGCAGAATTCAAGAGCAATAAACTAGAATATTTGGTGAAAGAAATATCTAAATAGCAAAGCATTTAGGATGCTGCATTATGTTTAGCTAAATACAATGAGATGTGAGAGGCAAGAAATAACTTAAAGACAAAATTTGTAATCAAAAGGAAGCAGAATGGAAAGATTTAGAAAATTCACAGACTGATGCATAAAGACCAAAAAAACATATTTGGGACAGAATGCTAAGGATCTGGCCAAGTAATTAGTGAGACAGAATAAACTGTAGAGCCACCAGCAGGCAAGGCCAACATGAGAGGTGAAACATGGGGTGAAGCTCCCAAGGTCTTGGTGGTCAAACCCTCACACCAGTGCTCAAGGTGTGTGACGTGGAGTCAAATAAGACTATTTTCCAGATTTAAGAAAATGTTTTCCTTGTTGCGTTTTGGGCTTCCTTAGGGTGTGTTATTCCCTTCTTCTTCTTGCCTATTTCTCCTTTGTGGAAGGAGTATACCTGTCCTATGCCTGTCCTACCACTGAATTTTTGAAGTAGATAATTTGTTTAACTTCATAGGCTCACAGCTGAAAGAAATTGGCCTCAAGGTGAATCGATCATGCCTGAGTCTCATCTATGTTAGATGAGACTTTGGTCTTTGGACTTCTGAATAAATGTGGAATGTGTCAAGGCTTTGGTAGCCATTAGAAGAGAATGAATATATTTTGCATTGTGAGAAGGACATGAATTTAAGTGGTCAAGAGTAGAAGGCCACAGTTTGAATTGGTCCCCAAAAATTCATGTGTTGAAAACTTAATCCCCAATACTATATTGTGGGGATGCCTGGCCTAATAGGAGGTGATTGGGTCATGAGGGCAGAACCTTTATATGGATTAATGTTGTTACCGCGGATCAGGTTCTTTATGGTTGCAGTGGGTTGTTACAAAGCAAGTCCGGACCCTGGTGCATTTCTCTCTGTCTCATGTGCTCACTTGCCCTCCCGCCATGTCACGATGAAGCAAGAAAGGCCTCAACACACATGGCTCTTTAACTTTGGACTTCCCAGCATCCAGAATTGTAAGAAAGGCATTTATATTATAAATTACCCAGTCTGTGTCATTCTGTTAGAGCAACACAGAATAGACCAAGACACTTTTTTACAAAGAAACTGAAAAAGAATGCAAAAAAAAACCACAACTCTTTCTAGGTATTAGAAGGGGCTGTGATCCTTGGTAAGAAAATAGGAATAAAATTTTGATATCACTTCAGCTCTTTATAGGAAAGCATTTACCAAACCCAGTTCAGGAAGAGGGATCTAAGCGAAATATAGCAGTCTTGCTGACTTTGGATACAAGGAGAAGAATTTGGAGAGATTGAGGCCTCTTAACTTCAGCCGCTTGTCCTGACAAGCTTAGCTATGAGAAAATGCCTCAAGAGAAAACCTGTGGAATGTTTGGTTCACGGTCTTTGCCTCCCTTTTGTGTCAGTTTGCCCTCTTCCACCAAAAATACGCAGATGTCCCTTGGGGAATAAAGGGGAAGGAAAAACAATGTGCAATATGTTGTGGCCAAACTCAGTTTGTTTCTCTATTCTTTGATAACTTGGCCTCTCACTTCTGCCATAACTTGTCATAATTTTTATTTTTCTAACATATAATTCAAAAAAATAAAATTAGTCTCCTAAATATACAAGTAAAATTTGACAATGAAAATTATTGAGTAATGAGATTATCCTCAAATATATTGTATTTCTAAATGTGTGTTTTCCTATAAAGAAAAACATGCAAATGTATTCTGTCTCTATATTTGTAATTCTAACAAAGATATTCATATTATTTTACTTTGATTATTAGCTACCAGAAGTTAGCTATAATCATTCAAACTCCAAGTTAGCTTTTTCCACAGAAATATAACACAAACTATATGTATAATTTTAAATATTTTAGTAACCAAGTTTTAAAGAGCAAAAAAGAAATGGGTGAAATTAATTTTAATAATATATTTTGTTAAATATTGTTATTTTGGTATGTAATACATAAAAAAATTACTGATGAAATACTGTGAATGATATACCTGTCATACTCAATATAATACATAATATTTTACATAATTCAATGGTTAAAGTAAAATATAGCCACACCAAAACAATAAAAATTTATTAACATAAATAGGTTTACAATAGTTTGGTTTTTAAATTTATATTAAAAGTAAGTATGATTAAAATCATTTTATCCACTCGTCTAGCCATATCTTAAGTGCTCAATAGTTTTATGTAGTTAATAGCTACCATGCTGGACAGCATAGTTCTAACCCTCCTTGATGATGGAACTTAGTGGTTTTCAATGGAGGTTGCATATTACCACTGGAAATGTGTTAGTCCAAGAAATAGTTTTGGTCAGGAAAATATCTCCCTCAACATGGAGACACTGTTCAGAACCACTAATTAAATGAATTACACAGTTATATCTCAGACTTTAAAAAAAGCAAGAGAATATATAAACCAACTTGAGTAATTATGAACCATGTTGCTGCTCTTAAAATTAATTCTTTTGTCATCCTGCCAACTGCTTTCAGAGAATTTCAGACTAAAATCTCATGCTCTTATTTAAAATTCTTAAAATTCAAACACTTTTGCTTTCTTACTCTCACAACACAAGTTAGTAAATTTTATCAAGACCCCAGAACATTTGGTCATTTTATTTACTTTGGTAATCAGCCTCCTACCATCAACAGTTTTTATCCCTGTTTGAACCAGACACTGTAGTCCATCACTTTCAAGTACTCTTCATCCATAACTCACATCACTTTGTTTGTGTCCCTCTACTACACTGGATCCATAAATCACCATTAAGAGATCACTCCTTTGCTTTCCCTGCTTTTACATACAGAAATGTTAAGCATTGAAAAACAAACAAACAAACAAACAAACAAAAAACCATATATCTGTGCCAAACCAAATCTCTGTCCAACATCAGTCAACAATCTTTGTATCTGTTTCCATCTGCAAATGCTATCAGCTTCTCCAATGCAAGGTCTCCTATTCTTCAATATTTTCTTCTAATTCTCCTTTCCATTCTCATACTCATGCACACCTCTATGCTCTTCCTTGACAGAAAAAAAAAATGTATCTTTATAAACTACAGCAAATGGAGTAACCAAGTAGCAGAAATTTCTTCAACTTTGTACCTCCATCCACAAATGTATTTGTCCCTACCCATCACCTTACCTCCTACTTTTGTATCTCAGTAAAAGAAGTGCCTAGGTGGCTGTCCAAAGTAAACTTTGAAATTCAGTTATACTCTGGATCTCTCCAGAGACCTTTATCCATTCTTTAATATTCTTATCTATGGTTTATAATCATTCTCCGTGTTAAAAATAAAAAATAAAACAAAAGAAACAAGAACCTCACAACATGTATACCCTGTGTATATTATCCTATCTTTATCCTTTTCTTCACTATTGCCCGCCCCCCTGACTACCCCCCTTCAAAATAACCTCCTCATATTGTGTGCGTTTCTTTGTCTCCCCTTGATTCCTGGCTTCTATCCCCATAACGCCACTGAATCTGCTCTGAATGGGGTCAGAGGGGACTGATTTTGATCAGTATCAGAATATTCCCAAATATTCTAGCCATTCCTTTGTAATTTTATTCCTAGACCTTTTTCTCTGATTTCATGTTAAGAAGAATTGTAGTAATACATATTTCTAACTTACATTCTCTTAATATTATAATATGAAAAGTGAACATGGTGGGTTTTTTTCTGAAAATCATTCAGCCTATTGAATTGGAAAAAAAATAATTTACTAAGCCAGGTGAACTGATTTGCTTTACACAGGAGCTTATACTCGGGGAAATAAAGCCTCTATTCTTCAAACATGTCCTGAAAGAAAGTTATGTAAAAATCTTAATAGCAACATAATCAGACTATTATCACACAATTGCACCGTAAAGAATACCAGTCATGGATATAATCATAGAAAATTGCCAGACAATTGCAACATTAAAGTGCATCAATCATAGATACAATCACACAAATGACTACAATCAGTAGTAAAACTTAAAGCAATTACAACTTTTTAAGGAATTATTATATGGGAAAATTATTTAAATAGCAATACTGTGTTTCTTAACTTTTAAATAAATTCAAAAGAATGCCTCTGGTATGTGAGGGCTTCGTCAGTAGAAGGCACTTCTATGATAACCACCAATTTCTTTCCAATGTTCCGGCCACTTAACTTTAATGTGTCTGAATGTCAAATCTCAAATGTAAAGAAAAGTCAGTTCAAAAATATAAGAAATAATGTACATTGGTGTTAGAAAATTTTAACACCATCCTATTAAAAAAATGGTTTCTGAATACTACAAAGAGATAGCTTCAAAATTGCAAGCCATCTGCATAATCAATTTTTTTAAAAAGACTGTTACAAATAGATATGAGAGATTAATAACTGCATGGAAAGCAAAATATGAGTTAAGAGAAAAATTAAATGATCACAAACTTACAGAGAAAAAATTTGCAAATAGCCCTAACTACTCACATTTGAAATATCTCACCTGTACTTTTTTTCTGTTTTATTGCTTGTTTTATGCCTTTTGTTTTCATTTATTTGACAGAAGTCAATAACAAACCTAAATGTGTTTAATTCAAGTCTCCCTACATTTAAATAAAATGAAATTTTTTTTCAACTAAATTATCCAATGAAAAATTGCCACAGGCACTTTCTGAGCTAGATAGTCTCTTGGTGTTACAGCCCATTGTCTTCTTAAATTCCCAAACCCACTTCCATGCTTTCATTAGGCCAGCAATGAAATAAATAAAAATAAATAAATTTATTTTACTTCATCAAGCTATCTAACAAAGTATTCAAATACCCTACTAGTGAAGTATCTTACCCTAAAAGTATCTGAGTTCTTCACCCAAGAGGAAAGTAGAGTTGTGTGTAAATATTACAGGGTAGTAAAAGCATTAAAAAAACTGTCATATGTCACAAGTTGAAGACCACTGAGATAGAGATCACCAGGAAACAGTAAGTGACCAGAAAGAACCATGGCAAGCTGTCAAATATAGACATGGATTAAGTCAAGACATATCATTGCTATCAATCCTGCATCAAGCTATAAGCTTAACATGTGTATTCTTTCCTGTTTCTCATGTCTCCTGCTCTAATTTATAAAGCAAGAAGAAATTCTGTGGAACAATTCTACCTTTAATTAAACAAAAGAAAGATGACAATTAAATATAAGGAGTGATCCTGAAGTGGAACCTGGACTGGGGGAAAATGGTAGCTAGAAGACATATTATTAGCATAATTAAAGAAATTTAAACGTGGACTACATGTTAGATAACATATTGCCCCTTATCCATGGGGAATATGTTGCCCCTTATCCATGGGGAATACATTCTAACACCCCCAGTAGATGCCTGAAACTTCAGATACTACTTAACCTTATCTATACTATTATGTTTCTCAAGTCAGATAACTGAGATGGCTATTAGATTCCTAACAGGCACACAGTGTGTAAAGTAAGGATACTCTGGACTAAGATATATCCACATCCCAGAGCGAGATGGCTTAAGATTTTATCATGGTACTAAAAACAGCATGCAAATTAAATTATATGAATTGTTTATGTCTAGAAGTGTTCATTTACTAATTTTGGATCACAACTGACAATGGGTAACTAAAACCACAAAAAGTAAAACCATGGCTAAGGAAAGTCTATTGTAGTATATTAATGTTAAGTTTCCTGATTTCTATAATTATACTGTAGTATAAAGTATATAGTGTATACCACATAGTACATACTTTTTTTGTACTAAAAATGTCCCTATATTTTTTGAAATTATATCAAAATAAAAGATGGATGAACAAAACAATTCTTAACAAATTTTTAAAATCGAATTGTATCAGGTATCTTCTCAGACTAACATGGAATAAAAATAGAAATCAATTTTAAAAGGAACATTGAAAACTGTAAAAATAAATGGAAAATTAAACAACATGTTTCAGAATGACCACTGAGTCAATTAATAATCTTTAAAACTCTCAGGTTTCTTCCTCCAACTCTCATTCCCCCAATTCTTCTGCTTTCCTGCCTCTATAACCTATACTTTCTCAACTTCCTTTTCACTCTTCGGAACTCAACATTTGCCTTGATTCCCCTGTTTCCTCTAAACCTGTTGACCCTTTTCAGCTCCATCTAAAGAGTGTGGGCACTCTCTTAAACACTCCCTGTTTACCTTGGACAGAAATCAACCTTAAGGAATACAGCTAAAGAGTTGCCCAAGTTAACAATGTTCAAATCTGATTTAGTTAGACTGGCTAACCAATTATCCCAAACAGTTTCTACGACCAATAATGGAAAGGCAAAGAAAATAATGAATCCACAGCTTCAACAACATGTTACCCTTCATAATAAAATATAGCAGGCTAATGCCACAGAACTAAACATTAGAGTAGAACACACCTGCAAAATTTTAACAATTACTTTTAATAATTTATTAATAATTAATCTTTTTTAGCAGACTACAGAGAATAACTGCTAAATACACTATTTACATATTCTTGATTTTTACATATCTACTGAGGATTCTATTGGGACAATTGAGGAATTTAAATATGAACTGTATGATAATAATTATGTTTTCAATGTTGCATTTCCTGAGTGTGATAATTTTGTTATACTAACATGATAATGTCCTAGTTTTTTGAAGGTACATGCTAAAGTATTTGAGAAAGTCAAAGCAAACATGAAAAATTTGTTACCCGTTGGTGAACACATTATTTTTACAACTCAAATAGATTTAAATTTTTTTAATAACAATTAGAAAAAAATCGGAAAACTAGTAATATGAATAGAATTTTACTTTAACAGTTTAGGTTTTTAAGTTATTTGGAAATGAGACTATTTCCAACACTTAGGTTTTTTTCTGGTTTTAGTCTTTGGCTTTTAAATTTTATTTCTATATTAATTGGTAAGTTTAAATATATTTCCTATTTTGCAAAAGGGATTTTAAAATGTTGGCATCTCAACTCAAAAGTGATTTTTAAGTAAGGCTTGGAAAAGCCCCATAACTATTTTTGAGTTCTTTAAAGACATTCATGTTAGAAATATTGAGATTTTGTTACCTCACTAACAATTGAACCAAAATACTCCTAGCTTAGCATATGTTAAAACATTTATGAGAAATAGTCTTTGACAAAAATGTAAAAATAGCACTTTTAAGCATCAGCAAACCTCTCTGTCTTTTGCTTACCTTACATGACTCACTTAATGGATATATTGCTCATGCCCCTGTTTCCTGCTGATTTGAAGTTGCTATTAGCATGATTCACATGAAAAAAATCACAAGTATTTCACAGAACCCTACAGAGAAATGTTTTTCCAACTTTGCAGAGCATTGCCAAAAATATCTATCTGAACCACAGACACCTGGAATGGATATCAGAGCACATCGTAAAGTTTTAAATGAAATGAAAATCTTTTTTTAAGTTTATTATGATAAACTGCACACTTGTTAGGTGGTGTATTGAGGTGTCCAGCTACCAAGACCATCTAAGCAAAAAGAATACCCAGTTCAATTTGTGAATCTTTGTGCTAAGAGAGTTTATATAAAAATATAAACTTGATTTGTGTTCTACAAAGGCTGTGATTGAGGTGATATGAGGACAAAAAGTTTTGCAGCTTTTTTATAATCAAGGAAAGGATTCATAGCCATTGCTTGGCACAAATGAAATCTGACCTAAGATACCATAAAAACCCAGCTGAAAAGAGAGATAACCAATAGAAATAATCAGAGTCAACATTAAGAAGTACAATGTAAGAGGCATAAGAAGTACAGAGGAATTAACAAGCCAGCTTGAATAAATGAGTCTATTTCATCTGAGTACTTCAGAATTAAAACATTTTAAAGACCTATTTAGATAAACCTAAATAATTCAGTAGTTGATTGTATATAGTTTGTCAAGTGAATTGAGTTTTGTCTCAGGTCTGTGTACTTCCTTACTCCTATTCTCCCTGCTATGAAACATATGAAACATTGCTCTTCTAACTGGCTTCTGCTCTTTCCTCAATGCTCATATCAACACTCTGATCTGAGAAATCTAGTTTCTTGTGCCCATACAAATGATCTTAAATCACAGAGTGCATTTCTTTTTCACTGTGTCGAGGAATTATCTACTTATCTGTTTGGCACAACCCTTCCTTGAGTAAAGGGGTCTGTTCCTAATGCATCACTATCCTATTTTTGCTCATGTTTCTTTTTTATGGATCTCAGAATAGTGCTGACTTACGTAACTGATGCCTAACAAACGTTTTAATGAAGTAGCTATTTAAAATATATAATTTTAAGCCGGGCACGGTAGTTCACACCTGTAATCCCAGCACTTTGGGAGGTGGAGGCGGGGGATCATGAGGGCAGGAGATCAAGACCATCCTGACCAACATGGTGAAACCCCGTCTCTACTAAAAATACAAAACTTAGCCGAGTGTGGTGGCGCGTGCCTGTGGTCCCAGCTACTTGGGAGGCTGAGGTGGAAGAATCGCTTGAACCCAAGCGATGTTGCAGTGAGCCGAGATGGCGCCACTGCACTCCAGCCTGGCAACAGAGCAAGACTCGGTCTCAAAAAAACAACAAAAAAAAACCATATATATATGTTTGTATATATATATGTTTAGGTATATATGTTTACATATATAAATATGTTCCATTTATATATATACACTCCATCTCAAAAAAATATATACATATATAAACATTATGCGGTTTTTAAAATTTTTACTCTGTACTCTGGCACAAATATTTAAGAAGAAGACACGGGAAAGGGAAGCAATTAGGAGTAAAAGTTAACACAATTAACAAAGGCCCAAATTGCAACACAGTCCTTAAACTCCAGCCTATTGTTTTCAGAGTTCTTTTCTGACTGTCCTTTAGAATGAGCCTCTCCTTAGAAGTCTCCTTGTATCTCAGGCGAATAGGCTCTGCAGGTTCTCCCATGATAATCACACACAAGTGACTTTATGTGCCTATTATTTAGATTCAAATATTACTACTACCAGATAACATTATTAAATATTGAATATTATTAACTTCACAGTTCATCAAGTACTATTATAATAAGATTGATTTTTATATTTCTTCTTTCGTGATTAAAAAAAAGTCTGAAAAATAGATTTCAAAATTTTAGCAATAGCGAAAATGGTATTTAAAAACCTTCAAATGGGGATTCAGTCATTCACCAAAATGAATAATGAAGTTAACTTTTTGTTTGGTATTGTGTTAGACTTTGGTAGGTTTTTAAGTGGAATCATATTTTGATAAATGAAATGGCATAGAAAGGTGAAGCCATGTATTGACTAGCAAATAGTACATCCTAGGGAAAGGCATATATATAGAAAACACATACTGAAGTATGAAGTAGCTAAGGGTCACTTGCCTAGGGCCCTCTTTGGCCTTGGTGTCTGGAAACCAATTTTTCATGTGTAACTGTGATTTCCACTCTGTTAACATGAATGTTGCCTCCAATCCAGCCAGAAAGGTTTGAGTTAAACCTATTTTTTGTCTTTCTTGTAGTAGATTGAACTTCAGCAGAAATTTTCGTGGTGTATGGGAAATGATAACAGCCACTTCTGCACTCAAAACAAGACATAAATGTAATTAATATACAATCATCTACAGGAATGCTTTTCAAATGAAATACAAATCCTTTCTCTAAGTGAAATATCTATGCATTCCAGATTCCAGCTGGGTATTAAAGACCTGTTGGTCTAGCACTTCCAAACCTCAAAATTCTAGATCTCATAGAAACTGGGTCTTATGCCTTGGATTTATAGAAATTTCCGTGACAATAGTTTTATGAAATTTTGTATCTTCTCAATGTCTCTTTCCAAATGAACTGCTTCTAATCATGATTTCAATCATTTTTTCTGCCCCCTTAACAATATAAGGAACACTAATGCCTTAACAAATTCTATTCACTACACAGGAGAGAACTAAAGGAGAGTCTTACATTACAGAAACAACACAATCTTTCATGGAAGCAAAGTCATGGCCCCTGGGTCTTAAAATCTCCCGTGAAAGCAAAGGCAGGACCACTGGGTCTTTCCATGACAGAAAGGCTGTACTGACCCTCTTTCACACAATCTTAGCTTCTCTTCTGCTCTTCTCTCTTTTCTTTTCATCTTTCACTCATCCTCAGCAGACTGTTCTATAGCACAAAAATATCTTGCTCTTTATTATACAGAATAATTAAGCATTCTTTTCTCTTAGCTGCTGAGTGTCCCTAAACATCTGTTAAAAAGCTCCTACAATTAGCAGTTCTATTGTACTTCAAAAAGTAGCTGTGTTTAAAAACAGAAACATCACCTCATCTCCTACTACTTAAGAAAGTTCAATGTATAAACAGAGCAAAAGCCATTTTAGTTGAACTGGGAGTGAGCACTGAGACTCTGCCCTTTCTTCTCCAACCCCTCCCCTCCCTGTGGTAAAATAAATTTCACAGAACTTCTTGGAGCACTCGTTAGCAGCTTCCTGAAAAGTTGTTCTGCTTTCACCAGGGTATTACTTGAGCAAATCTGAAAGCCACCATTACATGACCATGACGCCATCTGGGATAAAGAGTTTAGGCAGTAACATAATTTATCAAATTAAAAATTGATTAAAGTTTATAGCCCACCCAATCACACTGACTCAGCAAAAACAAAAACCTATAGCTCTTTACTGACACATATTGTGAATTAGATTAAGTCTCTGATTTGAAACAAGAAGAAAAATCAAAATTTAGAAAAGCTTAAAGATATCTTTATGCATATAATGAATGCTTGTAAATTTAAAGATGTCTTTATGCATATATTGAATGCTTATAAATTCTTATTAAATATACTTTAAAGTTGAATTTATTGTATATCTTGTATGATTTCTGGAAATCTGATCTCAATAGTGCAATGTATTTCTGGTTTTTTGTTTGTTTCTTTGCTTATTCATTGATTCTGACACTTACTTTTTCTTCTTATAATAAACTTAGAAGTTTAAAACTTTATGATAGTCATCTCTACCCAAATAGGGTAAAAATTAATATTAGCTGAATGCTTATAATGTGCATGCAAATTATCTCCATTTTGGAGACAAGGAGAAAAAAGAAGCCCAGAAAGAGTAAGTAACTTGGTGTAAACCATAATCCTAGAAAGTTTCAGAGCTGGGATTTGAATCCAGTTTAAGGTCCAGGCACATAATCATGGCATAATCATGAGACTTGCACTGCGAGTAACTTTCACTCTAGTTTTTACAGATGTGAAATTTTGTTTTGTCTCTTCCATGGCTTAATAGAAGAAAAAAAATTCTTTAAATATTTAGGAATTATTTGATTCAATCAACCTTCAAGCACCCAGAGTCTGCAGAATCTGTAATTACAGTGGTGGATAGTAAAGCAAACTAATACTGTGGGCTTTTCTATTTTATACAGGTAATCACTTTTAATTTTATGTTTACATTAACCTAGTGAAATAAGTATTATCCTCATTTTAGAAATAAGAAAACTAAGTCTCATTCAAAAATCACCATGTTGTAAAATTGGAAGATAGGATTATGACATGTATTACACAATGAATACAAATATCAGAACATTAAATAGTATATCTTAAATATATACAATTTTATTTATCCATTATATGTCAACAAAAATTTAAAAAAAAATAAAAGCACTAAGTGTGGACCTCTCTCAAATCTGTACTTTGCTCCAGTAGTCTATACCCAAGCCTATACACAAGAAATGGAGTCTTACTGTTTTTGGAAAAGATAAATTAATAATACAAATAAAGTTGCAGAAGGCCACAGAGAGGTACAATGCATATGCAAGTGATGAAATACAGTAGAACCTAACCAGAAAAGGTATGTCATAAAAATTTTGAAGAAAATACATGTCTTTCATAGTTTAAAAGGAAAACAAAAACATCTGTATAGGCTTACTGAGAAGAAAACAAATTTTCCTATCCCAGGAAATATGCCAACAATGAAAATGCAGTGTGTGGGAAGCAGGCATATGCGATTCTAATAATAGAAAGAACTAAGTTTTAATGATTAGTTTGAGGAAGGAGACCAGGTGATAGATAGAGCTGAAAATGAAATGCAGTTAATACTCAAGAGATCATTGGCTGAACTTGTCCTGTATTAAATTTCAATTATCTAAAATAAACATATTCTATATTTTTATGATACTGCACAGTAGTTAAGTATATAAGCCCAGTTGCCAGGTGTTTACTTTTTTCTTGTTTTGCCAAATATTATTAAAGTGTATATAAGTGTACATGTTGAGAAAGTGAACGTACTTGTGTAACCAGAACCCACATCAAAAACTAAAGCACATGAACAATTTTAGAAGCTTTTTCAAGTGGCCTCTGATCCCTTCAATTCTCCAGAGGTAAGCACGGTTGTAACTGCTTCTAGCTCACTGGCCTATTTGAATTTGATGTAAGTGGAATCATGCAATATTTATTATTTCCTGTTTTTAATTTTTTCAATCTTATTTTATTGTGTTTGAGGGACATAGTCTCATTTTTGAGAGTAGCTTTTGTTCATTTATTCTCATTGCTGTTTGGTATTTTATAAGTGTTCCGCAACTTATCTATTCTCTTGTAAATGAAAATTTAGGTTGATCCTGTTTTTCATTGTTATTTTGCTGTTAGCAACAGGACCACTGGAAATAATTTTGTGCATTTATTTTAGGGACTATATGTAATCATTTGTATCGGGTATATATTGAAAAGTGTAATTACTGGTGCCTAAGTTATACATATATTCAGCTTGTTTATATTTATGTTTTTATAGCTACCACCAACCAATTTTCTGAAATGGCTATACTAATTTATTTTGCCACCAGCAAAATGTAAGAGTACTAGTTTCTTCACATTATTTCCAATACTTGGTATATCTGTCTTATTCATTTTATTCTGGGGATTTATGTAATGGTATCTCACAGCAGTTTTAATTTTGAATGAACTTATGATTACTGAAGATGAGCACATTTAATATGCTTTTTTGATCATTTGGAAGTCCTCCAAGTAAGTGCTATTTTGCCATTTTTTCCATTAGGTTTTCTGTCTTTTGTGATTGATTTATAAAGTTATTTTATAGATTCTGAATATAAATTTTTTCCAGATATATGTTTGTTAATTACTTCCTCTACTATGTAGCTGGTCTTTTTACTCTCTTAATGTTAAGAAAATAAAATTCTGTTGAATAGAAATATTTAATTTTAAGGAAGTCTAATTTATACTTTTTCAGTTTATGTTCTGTTTAATAAATCTGCCAACTCCAAGGTCATGAAGATGTTCTCTTATGTTTTTTCTAATAACAATATTATTTTATATCTTTTATGTAAGCAATTAATCTGGAATTGAATTCTGTGTATGGTGCTCAGTAGGTATCAAGTATAATTTTTTCACATGGATATTGATTCAGCACTTTTTATATTGTTCTACAATGTCATCTTAATCATAAACCAGGTTAGTATGTTCCTGCAATCTGTTTTTCTCTTAATTCTCTATTCTATTGGTCTTATTGTTATATTTTTCAAACATTATACCAAAACCATCATTTAATCTTGCATCTCACACCATATATCTGGGTCACTTTCACTGCTTTCTGAAGTATATTCTTTTTAAAAAGTTATTTCAGCAAGGTTTTGATCACGTAAAACTCTTTGTTCTCATCTGAAATGTCAATTTTGTCTTCATTGTAAAAGATAACTTAGGTACCTAAATTTGCAGTTTTAGTTTCTGTTTAGTTATAGTGATAGTACAGTTACTTTGAATATCCTATCATATTCTGACTTCTTTTAATGCTATCAGTTTAATTGTGGTTTTTCTGTAAACAGTGTGTTTTTCTTCTAGCCAGTTTTCTGACCTTTTCTTTCTCTTACATTCTGTTTTACTTCTACTTGAATTTCTAGATGTGAATTTTAATTTTATTTAAAGTGTTAGTCCGTTTTCACACTGCTGTAAAGACATACCTGAGACTGAGTAATTTAGGAAAGAAAGAGGCTTAATTAACTCATAGTTCCATATGGCTGGGTATGCCTCAGGAAGCTTACAATCAAGGCAGAAGGTGAAGAAGCAGCAAGACTCTTCTGCTGTCACAAGACTGAGGAACTGTCCAACACATAAAGAGGAAAGAGGAACTGTCCAACACATAGACAAAAGAGGAATTGCCCAACATGCAAAACCAACAGATCTTGTGAGAACTCACTCACTATCACAAGAACAGCATGGGGAAAACTGCTCCCATGATCCAATCACCTCCATCAACAGCTGGGTATTACAATTTGAGATGAGATTTAGTTGGGGACACAAAGCCAAACTATATCACTTATCCTGCTTCTGATTTGTTTCCTAAATCAGAAGAATCAAATGATGGATCATCAATTTTCTCAGATACTATCTTTTGAATAGCCAATTTTACTTTCTGTCTTCATAAACTTTCTGTGAACTGAATGTTGGATTTCTTAGTCTATCTCATATATGCCTTAGGTTTTCATTGTGTTTACCTCAGTATTTCTGAGTAATAGCTTCATACTATTACTAAACATACTATTCTAATTAGCTAATCATCTTATCAGTGTATAATATTAAGAAAAACATATTGTTTTAAATTTCAGATCCATTTTATTTTTTCCAACTATCTGAATTTTAGTCATGGTATCTTGCTTCTCATTTTTTATAAATTATTTCCATGTGATTTTTATTTTAATAATATTTATTTAGTCCCTTTTCTCCAATATTTCTATTATGTAACATGATCAGGAGACTTGTGCTACTTTGTATCTCCTGCCTCTTGCTTATATGGGATTGTTTCTTTGTGCTGTGTCTTGTATTTTGGATTGAATCAGTCTTGAGTGGGGCTTTATCTTTTCTAGTTTTCAATAGCATGGATTGAAAACAAATCTTAGGTAAGGTTTTTGTGTTTGCTTTGAAAGTCTCCCTATGGGTATTATGAAATAAATGTGAACACTTTTATGTGAATTCCTTATCTGGATGTTGCTAGAGCAAATAAGTAGAGTAAATTCAAATTTCAAAACTATATGAATTATCACAGGAAACAAATCTATTTATAGAACTGCTCAAAAGTCAATTTTTAAGTCCTCTCTCTCTA
This sequence comes from Saimiri boliviensis, assembly GCF_048565385.1. Classification (NCBI taxonomy): domain Eukaryota; kingdom Metazoa; phylum Chordata; class Mammalia; order Primates; family Cebidae; genus Saimiri; species Saimiri boliviensis. The sequence goes on from NC_133463.1 coordinate 43,461,352, forward strand.
CAGAGGTTGGGCTTTTTTTAGTATACCACTTCACTGACAGGTAGCTATGTGAGAGTTCTGGCTTTCTTAAGGAAACTAAACTAAGTCTCAGTTATATTTCTCTTTTCTGTTTTTTTATGGGCCTTAGACCCAACCTCCTAGGTACCTAGACTGCCTAACACAGGCCAGCCTCAGCATCAACTTACATATTATCTTCTCCAGTTATTTTCTTTTTTTTTTTTTTCTTTCAGTACTTAGGGCTATCCCTTCTGTCCTAGTAAATTCAGTCATAGTTTTACTTAAATGTTTGGGCACTTCATTTCATATGTATTACATATTATATTTTGTCTATCATTCTGTCTTCCTGGTTAGATTTTCAGGTAATTGGCTGGGAGCGGTGGCTCATTCCTGTAATCTTGGCACTTTGGGAGGCTGAGGCGGGCAAATCACTTGAGCTCAAGGAATTCAAGACCAGCCTGAATAACATAGGGAGACCTGGTCTCTACAAAAAATACAAAAATTAGTCAGCCATGATGGCACATGCCTATTATCTCGGCTACTTGGGAGGCTGAGGGAGGAGGATCACTTGAACTCAAGAGGTCAAGGCTGCAGTGAGCTGAGATTGAGCCTCTGCACTTCAGCCTGCACAACAAAGTGAGACCTTGAAAAAAAAAAAAAAAAAACTTTTAGGTAATCTAGTTTGCAATATTGCTAAAATAGATATATTTTCGACATCCAAACTTTACATGTTATATTACTGTATATTTTCTTCCTATAAAAATATTTGCCATTTAAAAAACAGGATATTGTATAGCTAGCATTTATAGCTTAATCCTTCTGATAAGTGTTAAGATGTAAGTCTTATGATAAAGTTCAGAAAAAGTGTTGAGCCTGATTTTTATACATAATCTTCTTCTTTGAATTTATAAAGGCCAGAAAACTCTATCTCTATATTTCCAGGTATTCCAAAGTGACCAGGTAGCATATTTTAAAATCCATAGAGAATTACGTAGCTCATGTTACTATCTCAACAAAAATATGTCAATCATAAAACGGAGTCAAGTGATGAGCACTCTTTTACCCACCATCAGGGTACTGCTTTGTGCTTCCAAACAGATTTATACAGCCAAGGGCAAACTATGTATAAAATAGTCAGTATGATGAGTGTGTATAAATGTGATTCAGTGAAAGAGACCAGCTATACACATGAAGAGACAAAAATCCCCAGTAGATTTCATTTTGGAGAGTTCCTTTGACCACTTACTATAACCAAATCCTGCCTTGTGAAACTCATTTTATGTGGGTTACAATTATTTATTAGTATTTATTGTATAACTACTGTTCTCTGATCACTAACAATATAAAGATAAATAACACTACAGTGGCTGGCTTTTTAACATTTCTAGTCTCAGAGGAAGAGAAAATCAGTCAGAAAAATGCATTTTATCACTGAATATACAATATTTGGGGATAAACCTTGATAAGCACTGGACATTAATCAGAGGTAGGATACAAAACATGGGTTGGTTGACAGGAGAGAGGTGAACAAGAGAAGGTTTTGTGAAGGAAATGTCACTGTCCTGAGTATTCAAGGATAACTGTATATTTGCATGGCTGGAAAGGCACTTCAGATAGAAGTAACACCATGTGAAGAGCTCTTTTAAACTAGGAACTGTGAATCTAGAATGATCTTTGTATTTTGCTCTTGATAATGGTGATGAATTTTTAACTCCCCAGAGTGCCTGCTTTGTGAAGAGTAGCAAATATTACCAGGGATTCTGAAAAGCATTTTGAGATCTCCATGAATGTTTATGAATGTGTAAAATAAATAGATGATATTCGTGTCTTAATAAGGTTTCTATTCAAATCAGAGATAACATATATCACAACTATGGAGACATACCTATTATATATCAACATTTTTAATGTCAAATGGAATCATATAATAAGTATAGGAATAGTAAAAATAAATCTGGGTGAAATTATAATAAACCAATTATCTAATAAAGTATAAAAACCTTAGAAAGATTTATGAACGAGAGATAAGAAACCAAACAACACAGATAGAATTCAAAATGAAAACAATGAAAGAAGCTGAATAATGGGAGTTGAGATGACAGAGAAAACAGCATGAGCATTGCAGGGCAGAATCACAAAAGAGAGGCTCAAATGAAAAACACATTTATTCGTTTTATCGAAAAGAAATTTGCTGTCACAAAAAGTTATTAGAATTGTTAAGAACCAATGAGATGAAATGAGGGGTGCTGAACAATGAAGTAAATGGGCAGGTGTGGTGGTTCACACCTGTAATCTCAGCACTTTATGAGGCTGAGGCAGCGGATCACGAGGTCAAGAGATCAACACCATCCTGGCCAACATGGTGAAACCCCATCTCTACTAAAAATACAAAAATTAGCTGGGCATGGTGGCACTTGCCTGTAGTTCCAGCTACTCAGGACGCTGAGGCAGGAGAATCACTTGAAAGGGTGATGGATGTTGCAGTGAGCAGAGACTGTGCCACTGCACTCCAGCCTGGAGACAGAGCAAGACTCCACCTCAAAAAAAGTAAAAAAAAAATAAATAAAGAGTGAAATAAATTAAAATATACAAAGATCAAACCAGAGCAAGTTGCAAGGAGATTTTTTAAAAATAGGAATGTATTCAATAAAAATTCACCCAATACCCAAATAGTATGCCTTTCTGTAAATTATGGAAATAGATCTTAATTTGACTAATTAAAAATACTTTCATCAAAATTACTAAAATTAAATCTTATCTTCTGTAACACACAACAAATCAGATAGCTAATATAGACAAATAGAATAAAAGTAAGATCATAATCGGTGAACTCCTCATGAAAAAACTGAGATGAGAAATAAATTTGATATAGTTATGCTCATAGATTGATGACTAGAGGTAGGGAGAATGAAAGAATATAAACAACAAAATCCAAAAGGACAATGTAAATAATAAATTTCAATATATTCACCAGACTAAATTATAAAGGGATTGCTACAAAAGAGTATTCATAGAGGAGAAAATATGTCATTGGGTTCTTTAATGCTACCCTAAGTGATGGATGGTATGAAAAGCAGAGAGAAAATGGAGACTTTAGACCTTCAAGCAAAAGGGTAGACCCATAAGGAGAAAAGTAGGAGAGGAAGAAGAATGTGTCCAAAAAGAAAATATAAATACTAATTTGACTTACATAACGAAGAATATGGTTTTCAGAGACACGGGTTGTAGAAATAAATGAGTGCATACAGGTTTACTGTTGCAGCCTCAGTTAAAGGTCTATGTTATAACATTTTAACAACTAAACCAAGTATTAAAAACAACAACAAAGAGTGTGTCACACTAAGAACTGGTTAGAAAAACAATTAAAAATATCAAAAATACTAATATGCGTTCTCTTTTGCTTTTCTGTGTACTTTACTTTCATTTTGTTGGCCTGAGGCATCCTTTATCTACAGGGAAAACAGGATTTCTTACAGGAGAAATGAAAAAAGAAAGAGTATATTAGCATTCAATTTCTGTGAGGTAGACTTATGTAGCAAGATTATGATGGTGTTGCAGATCAGACTATTGCATTAAAACGTTTTTCCCCAAGTATACTTGTGGCCACCTTGCCTTTTTTAACATATGAAAGTCCAAGTCTGGAGTTTCCAGTTCTTAGTGTTCTCCTTTTATTTTTATTTATTTATTTATTATTTATTTACTTTTTTAAGATGGAGTTTCACCATGTTGGTCAGGCTGGTCTTGAATTCCCAACTTCAGGTGATCCACCTGCCCTGGCCTCCAAAGTGCTTGGATTACAGGTGTGAGCCACCACGCCTGGCCAGTGTTCTCCTTTTAAAAGGGTTGCTACTTCTTCCACCTAGAGCCTGAATGCATAGGGCTTGCTGCATAGTGAAAGGAAGATACCGTAAAGAAACTAATCAAAAAGGCTATTTTCTAGCCTAAGGATTGTCAGGAAAAAAGAGTAAGAGAATGTTACATATGTCCCTAGTTTTCCTCTCCACACTTTGCCCTTACGAGGTCCCTAGTAATCCAACAGACAAAGGAGAAGATCACCTACCAATGGACACCACAAGGACACAATAGGAGTCCCAGGATTGGTAGTGCCCTTTGATGTTAAAAGCCATGTAAGCCGCTTCCATCTACCGGTGTATCTGCAGGTAATCTTAAAAGGAGACGGGAAGGCAAGCAGAAGACTAGACCACTACATGAAGGGAATGATTCTAATATTGCATTAAAAAATTAAAATAGGTTGGGCACTTGGTTACATTTCCTCCCATCAGAAAATCCAAATTAGCTTAAACACAAAATAAATATGTTACATTTCTCTTTATACATTTGAGTACAGTGTGAGCTAAATTTTAGGACCCAGTTTTAATTGCAATTAAAACAAATAATCACCACCACATCTGAAATGTTTGATTTAAAAAAAAATACATCTGAGAGTATCATTTGTCCAGTTAATAACTTTCTAAGGATTAGCTTAAAGCAAGACACTTTATTACATTAAAATGTTAATGATTTTTAAATTGTGATTATATGTACATTGCATTTTCCTCTGAGAACTCTAAGGTATTTGCATACTTTAACTCATTGTTTCAATTTAAAATATAAGAAGCTGACACTCAATTAGTCAGAGAAATAATTTAATCGTGCTGACAGGTGGTCTGAAAATATGAAAACCAATTCTTTAAATGGGTAGGCAGTGTTTGACACTTTTAGCAGCTCATGTTTTTCTTGATATTCTTGAACATAATTTTTTGAAATAATCTGAAAATGGAAACAGTCAATTAAATAATATGTAAAATATTTTATATGTGTGACATTTTTGCTGCTGCCTTTTAAAGGCAACTATCACAACTGATTATTATTATCATTATTATCTTTATTATTGAGATGTAGTTTTGTCCTTATTACCCAGGCTAGAGTGCAATGGTACAATCTTAGCTCACTGCAACCTCTGCCTCCCAGCTTTAATCAATTCTCCTGCCTCAGTCTCCCAAGTAACTGGGATTACAGACATGTGCCACCACACCTGGCTAATTTTTGTATTTTAATAGAAACACAGTTTCACCATGTTGGCCAGGCTGGTCTCGAACTCCTAACTTCAGGTAATCCCCCAGCCTTAGCCTCCCAAAGTGCTGGGATTACAGGCATAAGCCACCATGCCCAGCCGCAACTGATTATTTTTTTTTAATTTTCATGTTGATGATTTATTTTTCTAAGTCTTCTAGGAATGTCAAATTGAAAACAGGAGTTAAGTTCACTTACACACCTCAGTGTATGTAAGAGTCTTTATCAAAGCAAATTCCAGTGCTCATCTCATCTGCAAGATCCTCCTGGCCATTCTGAAGTTAGTACTTCATTATAAATAACATATGTATAATGGTAAATATTAAACTGCTGTTTAAAGGTCATTTACATTTAATATTTCTAAAACTCTGAACATTACATATTCAGTTTTTCAGTTAAATTGGGACCACTTTTTCATTCATTTTTTCTGAAATGTCTCTGTGTGCACAGGAAAATTTGATGCCTGAGGCATGAATGGGAGCTTTGTTAGAAAGCCTATTGTCCCCTTGGTATAGTTTATGAATTGAAATAATGAAGGATTCAGTAATCCAGGACAGTTCTTAATTTATTTGTTACTTCAAGATTTGATTTAAGTGGTGGTAGAAGTAATTACTATATTTTATCCTGTCTTTTGGTACTTATAGGTAATTTGAAGCTAATTACTGAAAGAGCAAATATACATTGGTAGAGGAAATTTTTCTAAAAATTGCATATACAGGTCTATTTAGAGTCTTTGGTACATCTATTCGAACTTTCTCATAACTTTGGTAGACACATAAATTTTTTTAAAGCACCAAAGCAATCCTGTGCATTTGTCCTAGTTCCGGCATAGTCACTCTGCTGGGCACCTGCAGAGAGGGAAAGTACAGTCTGTGCCAGCTCAGGCCCTTGCTGAACTTGACCTGCCGACCCATGCTGTAAGGTGCGTGCAAGTCTACAAACAGCTTTGCAGTCTATCAGATTCCATGCTCAATAATGAAAATCTTACGTTATTTTCCCCTTGAATTCCTGGCTACCCACCATTGACATGGCTTTTCAGCCTTTCTTGGGAATAAAAGTCAGATTAGGAAAGAGAGATGTCCCCCTTCAAACAATTTCAGCAAAGAATAAAACATAGTTAGATCCTTGAATTTAAAATATTTTCAACAATATTTTCAGAAAGAGCAGAAGTCTTAACTATTTTATGAGTAAATAGGAAAATTTATGTATAAGACTGCATTACATGCTATTCAATTTCAGAGACAGGGAAAGATTTTTTTATTTATAATTTCTCCTAGATCCCCTGTGACCTTTCAATCTGAGTCTGTGAACTACTAAACTGTGAACTAAGGGCAAATATTTCTTTATTTATCTTTAAATTCTCAACCTCAGGCTTAATGCTGGCAGCTGTCACTCAATAAATATTTTATGAATTAATGTAATCATTCCATATGTTTATAAGCATATCTTTATTCTTGAGAGTCTGTGATAGAACAAAGGATTGTTTCCACAGCACTTCCAAAAGTCATTGACCTGTATACTTTCTTCTATTTTACTACTTTTGTCTATCATAACTTATAATAAATAAGATGAACTGATTAGCACATGGACTGATGTGGTGATTATTCTCTATCTAGTCTCTCATTGGAGATGAAACAAAATAGCCTTTTGGAAATCACCAAAGACAGAATATCCTTGATTGGTCAATGTAGCAAAAGATCATACAAAGTCTATTTAAAATTTTAAAATAAACAATTGTCTGTAATGATAAAAGCCTACAGTTACAATTGTATTTATCAAGATAAAAACTAGAAAAAAAAAAGACATATCAGTAAGGCTCATAATATATTATTAGTCAAGATCATAACGTGAGTAATTTGAAAATAAATGTGAAAAGGTTTTTAAAATACATTTGTCTTTCAGGTTTATAATTAAACAACAACAACAACAAAAACTATGTAACATCTACTGTCAAAACAGAAAATATAGTGGCTTTCTTAAAATTTTGCAGGAGTAGGAGGGATAGGAAGAAATCACTTTATGGGGGAAAATAACACATTCTCCAGTAGGTTACATTAACAATTTAATAGCTTGCCACAGGTCAGAGTTTTAAATATTGGCCTACCTTCTTACTCCAGAAAAGCTGTGTCATATGCAGAGCTAAATAAATTGAACAATTTTGCTGCAGAAATTTGAAAATAATAACACAGAGCTTTCTGGTCTGATGGTTTGCTTATCTATCTGATTATACTGGATGTGAAGGGAGAAAACAAACCATTATCTATATTTTTATGTTTAATTATATTACATTGTTTGAAATTTTAATAAATTATTGATTTATTAATATTTATTTGCAAATGTGTAATCTATCTAAACACACATGTTTAAAATTATACGTATCTTTAAAATTATGCCATAATATCTCAGGTTTTTTGAACACAGAGAGCAATATTTGTAAAATGCTATACATAAGATTAGAAAACAAATAATGAAAATAAAGTGTTCCAGTTTCACCAAATAACTAAAATACATTACATTTTTCAATGAGTTTACTGTACTTCTTTATTTTATGGAACATGTAGTAATAAATATTAGAACATGTAATAAAAAATTATAAAAGAAATAAATGAGTTATATTGGTTATGATATTTAGAAAAATACAGTGAGTCTACTATTTTAGTTGAGAATATTGATTCTGGTATAGATAGATCATTTTTAAATTTTTTATTGCAATTTTTTTTACAGATTATCACAAGTCTTCATATGTTTCTAATCATAATGTAATATTCCTACTAGCATATTAATTGCTCAAGGATAGAAGCATGCTGTATCTTGTTCAGTGTTATATTTTCAGCTGTTCAAGCAGGGTTGTGCCTGTGTATAGCAAATATTTAAAACACATCTGTTGAACAGAAGACTATTTGGAACCATTAGCTTTTGTGGAAAGAAGTGTGAAATTATTTCTTTTCTAAAGACACAAATGCCAATAAAGTTAAGATAAAGTGTTAGAGTCATCTGACCTAATGGAGTTTTAAACCAAGACCAATAAGAATTCTGAAATGAGAATAACAATAAGAGCAACATCCTCAACACAAAAACAATTACTTTGGGAAACATTTGAAGAGTTTAATATATATTCCACCCGTTTTGTTGGCCATTTTTAATATCTATTGTATTTTAGCCTTATAGAAAAACATATTTACTTTATATAGGGGGAAATTATAACTCTGAGAGGTGAATAAATTTACCCAAGGTCATTAGGTAGGCAAATAAAAAAACAATCAATCACATCCAGATATGCTGCAAAAGTTTTGCTCTTTCTTCTCTGTCATATTCTCTCAATTTTGTTATATTTATCACCAACACCATTTATATGATTCCATAGTGTATATACTGACGGAAGATTATGCAACTCTATTACTGATGAGCTTTTTAAACTTTTTACAATTTTCCATATAAAACTTTCTAAACATATAAAAACACAACAAAACCAACATCAAGCTTCAACACCAATCAACATTTTTTGTATAATTATTTCACCCATTCTTCACTGTTTTTCTATTTGTCTGTTGATGTATTTTAAAACAAATCTCAAACATTACATCATTTCTTCTCTGACAGTTATGGTAAATAAAATAAATGAGTACCCTTTGTTATGTAACCACAATGGTGTTTTCACACAGAGCAATATTGAAAATAGTCCCATACTCTCATTTAATGCTAGTCCATTTTCAAAATCCCCTTTTGTCATGAAAAGGTCATTACATAGTTGAATTATTCGAATCAGGAGCTCAACAAAATCCATTCATTGTATATGATTGTTATATCTCTCAAGTCCTTTTTATTAAACAGACCCACCTTCCTCTTTCAAAATTTTTTTCTGCAAGAAACATATTGGAACTGAACCAATTGCACTGCAAAATGTCCTATATTCTGCATGTGTTAATTACCTTTAGCTCTCAAATATTGTATTGATGAGAAGTTGGATGCAAAGCCTTATAAAGATTCATGTTTAATTCATTTGTGGGGGAAAGAATACTTTATGGCTGGTGCTGTACACTTCATATCACATCACACTATAGGAGCATAAAGCCTTGCTGTTTCACTCTTAGGGATCTGAAATTGACAAGTGCTAACAGACAGAAATAGAGAAATAAAATTTGGGACACAATGTTTGGTTTAAATGGTAGTATTAATAATACACTACTCTGAAAATTGAAAATTTGTTATTAAGGAGAAAAATACATTAAACATTTATATTGTCTCTCTAATATGAAATGTATTTAAGGATACACAGACAGGTCAAATGGATGGGGAGGAGTTTCTCTACAAAACCACCAAGAACACTTTACCAGTAAGAAGTAACAGGATAGCAGTAGGGATTTTTTGAAGTCCACATACTCTCAAATGTTTTAAATATTTTATGTTCATCAAGGTCACAAATTACCACATATTCTCTCACATTTTATAGGCCTTTGTAAATAATAAACTTGGAATTCAGAAAAATTTTAGCACAAAATGTCTAATATCAAATATGTAATTATACTGCTTTGTATATCACTTCCAAAGTTGCATCCTAGATATACGTTTCTACATATTTGACTACATTTATCTATATTTGCATGATCGTACATGAATTTTCAATATGATTTTAAGCATTGTGTCAACAGACATCATTGTAGTAAAGCTACATATCTGAAAACATTAGCTATCAAAATTAGATACAAGAGATGGTAGAAGTGACCTTTTTGTATCACAGTTACTCCTTTATTCCTCCATCTCCAATCTTCTATCTCATGTCAGAAACTAGATGTGTTATGTATTTCTCTGTACATATAAATAGGTCATCTTGTTGTATAATATTCCTATAAAGTAATAAAGATATCCAGAGGCAAGATAAGGTAAAATAAAATAAAAATAATTATCAATGAATACATTTACAACCTAAATATCTATGACAAGATACTCATGCCTCAGGATAATTTAATTTGGTATAAAAATTACTCTTCTAAGTCAAATCCCTCAATAGATCAGTGACAAGTTCTGAAATTAAGGCAGTAATTAATAGTCTACCAACCAAAAAAAGTCCAGGACCAGACAGATTCACAGCTGAACTTTATCAGAGATACAAAGAAGGGCTGTACCATTTCTTCTGAAACTATTCCAAACAAGAGAAAAAGAGGGACTCCTCCCTAATTCATTTTAGTGGACAACATAATCCTGATACCAAAACCTGATAGAGACACAATAAAAAAAGAAAATTTCAGGCAGATATTCCTGATGAACATGAATGCCAAAATCCGGAATAAAATACTGGCAAACTGAATCCACCAGCACATCAAAAAGTTTATCCACCACAATCAAGTCAGCTTCATCCCTGGGATGTAAGGCTGGTTCTGGGTACTCAAATCAATAAATGCAATCGATCATATAAACAGAACTGATGACAAAAACCACATGATTTTCTCAATAGATGCAGAAAAGTCTTTCAGTAAAATTCATGCTAAAAAACCTCATTAAACTAGGTATTGATGGAACATATATCAAAATAATAAGAGATATTTATGGCAAACCCATAGACAATATTATACTGAATGAGCAAAAGCCTGAAGCATTCCCTTTGAAAACTGGCACAAGAAAAGGATACTCTGTCTCACCACTCCTATTCAACATAGTATTGGAAGTTCTGGCCAGGGCAATCAGGCAAGATAAAGAAATAAAGGGTATTCAAATAGGAATAGAGACAATCAAATTGTCTCTGTTTGCAGATGGCATGATTGGATATTTAGAAAACTCCATCATCTCAACCCCAAAACTCCTTAAGCTGATAAGCGACTTTAGCAAAGTCTCAGAATACAAAATCAAAGTTTGAAAATCACAAGCATTCCTATACACCAATAATAGACAAAAAGACGTCAAACCATGAGTGAATTCTCATTCCCATTTGCTACAAAGAGAATAAAATACCTAGGAATACAACTTACAAGGAACATGAAGGACCTTTTCAAGGAGAACTACAAACCACTGCTCCAGGAAATAAGAAAGAACACAAACAAATGGAAAAACATTCCATGCTCATGGATAGGAAGAATCGATATCATGAAAATGGCCATACTGCCCAAAGTAATTTATACTTTTAATGCTATTCCCATCAAGCTACCATTGGCTTTTTCCAGAGAATTAGGAAAAAATAACTCTAAATTTCATATGGAGCCAAAGAAGAGCCCATATAGCCAAGACAGTCCTAAACAAAAAGAGAAAGCTGGAGGCATCACACTATCTGACTTCAAACTATACTACAAGGCTACAGTAACCAAAACAGCACAGTACTGGACCAAACAGATATATATACCAATGGAACAGAACAGAGGCTTAAGAAATGACACCACACATCTACAACCATCTGATCTTTGACAAACCCAACAAAAACAAGCAATGGGAAAAAGATTCCCTATTTAATAAATGATGTTGGGAAAACTGGTTAACCATATGTGGAAAACTGATACTGGACCCCATCTTTACACCTTATACAAAAATTAACTCAAGATGGATTAAAAACTTAAATATAAGATCTAAAACCATAAAAACCCCAGAGAAAAACCTAAGCAATATCATTCGGGACCAAGGCAAAGACTTTATGATTAAAACACCAAAAGCAATGGCAAGAAAAGCTAAAATTGACAAATGAGATCTAATTAAACTAAAGAGCTTCTGCATAGCAAAAGAAACTATAATCAGAGTGAACAGGCAACCTACAGAATGAGAGAAAACTTTTGAAATCTATCCATCTGACAAAGGTCTAATATAGAATGTTCAAGAAACTTAAATTTATAAGAAAAAAACAAACCATCAAAAAGTGAGCAAAAGATATGAACATATACTTCTCAAATAAGACATTTATGTGGCCACCAAACATATTTTAAAAAGCTCATCATCACTGGTCATTAGATAAATGCAAATCAGAACCACAATGAGATACCATATCATGTCAGTTAGAATGGCAATTACTAAAAAGTCAGGAAACAACAGATGCTGGACAGAATGTGGAGAAATAGGAACACTTTCACACTGTTAGTGGGAGTGTAAATTAGTTCAACCATTGTGGAAGACAGTGTGGTGTTTCCTCAAGGATCGAGAACCAGAAATATCATTTGACTGAGTAATTTCATTACTGGATATATACCTAAAGGATTATAAATCATTCCATTATAAAGACAAATGCACACATATGTTTATTGTAGCACTATTTACAATAGCAAAGGCTTGGAACCAACCCAAACGCCCATCAATGATAGATTGGAAAAAGAAAATGTGACACATATAAACTATGAAATACTATGCAACCACAAAAAAAGAATGAGCTCATGTCCTTTGCAGGGACATGGATGAAGCTGGAAATCATCATTCTCAGCAAACTAACACAGGAACAGAAAACCAAACACTGCATGTTCTCAGTGGTAAGTGGGAGTTGAACAGTGAGAACACATGGAGAGAGGGAGGGGAACATCATACACTGGGGCCTGTTGGAGGTTGCGGGGTGGCGAAGGGAAGGGAGAGCATTAGGAAAAATATCTAATGCATGCAGGGTCTAAAATCTAGATGACGGGTTGATGGGTGCAGCAAACCACCATGTCACAAGTACGCCTATGTAACAAACTTGCATGTTCTGCACATGTATCCCAGAACTTGAAGTAAATCAAAGAAATCACTCTTCTAGGAAATACACACTAGCAACTTTTGCCATACTAGCAACAATCCATTCTAGAACAGGCTTATTATTAGCATTTTCCTATGAACTTTAGTAGCTACAGATTATGTCTAAATCCCACTGGAAAAACTAACATCTATACTTTAATAAGACTTTATTTATATTCATAATAAATTATTGAAGTCTCCAATTTCTTACTTAATTAGCCTTGTTTTTATGCAGAAATATTGTGGGCTCTTTAAGGGAGAAACTGTTTCTAACTCATCACGGATCTCTAGAGATTGGCACCGAGAAAGAACACAACAGATTTATTTGTTTAATGCTTTTTTAAAAAATAGAAGAATTTACTTGCTTGCAAAGATTGAAATTAAATAATTCAACCATTGTGGAAGACAGTGTGGCGATTCCTCAAGGACCTAAAAATAGAAATCCCATTTGACCCAGCAATCCCATTACTGGGTATATATCCAAAGGATTATAAATCATTCTACTACAAGGACACGTGCACACGAATGTTCATTGCAGCACTGTTTACAATAGCAAAGACCTGGAACCAACCCAAATGCCCAACGATGATAGACTGGATAGGGAAAATGTGGTACATATACACCATGGAATATTATGCAGCCATCAAAAACGATGAGTTCACGTCCTTTATAGGGACATGGATGAACCTGGAAACCATCATTCTCAGCAAACTGACACAAGAGCAGAAAATCAAACACCGTATATTCTCGCTCATAGGCGGGTGTTGAACAATGAGAACACATGGACACAGGGAGGGGAGCACTACACACTGGGGTCTGTTGGGGGGAAATGGGGGAGGGGCGGGGGGTGGGGAGGTGGGAAGAGATAGCATGGGGAGAAATGACAGATACAGGTGAGGGGACGGAAGGCAGCAAAGCACACTGCCATGTGTGTACCTATGCAACAATCTTGCATGTTCATCACATGTACCCCAAAACCTAAAATGCAATAAAAAAAAAAAGACAGTGAGTTTCTCATCTGATACCATAAAAAAAAAAAAAAAAAAAAAAAAAAAAAAAAAAAAAAAAAATTACCATGCCTGATTTTTAGAAGAAAATACTTAAGTCAATGTTAATTTGATTCAGTCATTGTACAAGGCCAGTCTATTCAGCAAAAACAGAGCTTGGCATTTGACACAGTTGAGTTGTCTGTCCTTATGAAAACACTTTTCAAAGGAATTAAATATGTTATGTTTATAGTATCTGGATGAAATATTTGGATACTGAAACTTTTACACAGATAAGATGTTCACAGATATCCTTGCTTTGCCAACATAGAATACAATACCTTTGCCATTTTAAAAATGTACTTTATTTTTACTTTACTGTTCATCCTTAGCTATCAAGTAAGAAATTGATCATTATTCAATGGAAAACTCTAAAAATTGTCTTCCTTTACTTTTCTTACATAAATTATCATGATTCTCTTGATCGATTTATATTTGTTCTTAATCAAATTGATCCTGGAATCATGAGAAATTTTTAATTACTGGAATTCACTTCTATGTTATTTATAGAGGATAATCTCTCAAAGCCAGAGGAAAAAATACAAGTATCAAAAGTGAATAGACAATACAAAGACAGAATTTTAACATTGTATCCAAGTTTTCTTTTTATTTGTTTTTCTTCAATGAATCTCAGGCTGACAGAATAATTAAAGATTATTTTGTACAAATCTCTAAATCACTAAAATATGTGCATTTACAGAAAGGAGCATAAAAGACATTTCCCTCCCATTTGCCACTTTCTCCTTCTGTGTCACTCTCTAGCTTCTCTCCTGCAAGTAATTCCTCTGTATCTATGGCTCTTATAATTCACTGCATTGAAAGTGAAATAAGGCACAGAGAGACTCTACATTTTCAGACAATACAAGATCTATATGCTCAGAAAACTGGATAACATTTTGCGAAGCCTGTATATTTAATAATTGTTATGATTACATTTTCTGATATATTCATTGCATATTATTACTATATGTTAGGTTTTCTATTTTAATATATCAAACCCTTTACATGAACAGATTTATGACATTAAAAGTAGAAACTAGAAATTTTGCCAAACCTATTTTATTATGTTATTTAACTCCATCTGATAAACTGAGTCATATCCATAGAGGTCAGAGTAAATAAGTATTTCAAGATAGATTGTTTAAGAAATCTATTTTAAATATTCTTATATGAATACACCCACAGATTATGTATGCTATATTTACTTATAGTTTATAAAAATGGTTAAAACTGCTTATCATTCTAATCTCTTATGCATGAAAGCTTACATTTAACCACATTTTAAAGTTTGTTTGAGGTTATTTAGAACCAATATTTCTGACTCAGCAGAATAAGTAAAAGCCAAAATTAAAACATGTTTACTGACTTTCCTCTTTCTATAATCACCAAAGTAAGGTTCCCCCAGTTTGGCTACTCTCTCTCTCTATTAATATTTTTGTGACTATGTTTATCCTTTTAAACTCAAGACTGTATTAACTTTACATTCATTTCTCTCTCATATCCAGACTACTTTGGGATTGACTGTCAAGAAGGTAATGAAAAAAATTTCCTATTATTGAATAACATTATTTAGGCAGTCAATCTACGTATAATGTTTTATTCACCATTGTAAAGTCTGGACCAGGTGATATACAGGGCAAGAAAACGAGGCTATGAGGGAGACAAAGAAGGTGTATCCAAATGTCCCCAAGAACTTTAAAGAACCTCAGACTCTTTGATATA